>NC_090310.1:77590126-78930126 GCF_039906515.1 Pseudorca crassidens | reverse complement strand
TCTCTTTAGCAAGGGGTGTTGGGAAAGTTGGACAGCTGCATGTAAATCAATGAACTTAGAACACAGCCTCACACCATACACAAAAATAAACTCAAAATGGCTTAAAGACTTAAACATAAGACATGACACCATAAAACTCCTAGAAGAGAACATAGGCAAAACGTTCTCTGACATAAATCATACCAATGTTTTCTTAGATCAGTCTCCCAAGGCAACAGAAATAAAAGCAAAAATAAACAAATGGGACCTAATCAAACTTACAAGCTTTTGCACAGCAAAGGAAACCATAAACAAAATGAAAAAACAACCTACAGAATGGGAGAAAATATTTGCAAATGATGCAGCCGACAAGGGATTAATCTTCAAAATATAAACAGTTCATACAATTCAACAACAAAAAACAAACCCAAGCGAAGAATGGGCAGAACTAAATAGACATTTTTCCAAAGAAACCATACAGATGACCAACAGGCAGATGAAGAAATGCTCATCAGCACTAATTATCAGAGAAATGCAAATCAAAACTACAATGAGGTACCATCTCACCCTGGTCAGAATGGCCATCAAAAAAATCTACATAAATACTGGAGAGGATATGGAGAAAAGGGAACCTTCCTACACTGTTGGTGGGAATGTAAGTTGGTACAATCACTATGGAAAACAGTAAGGCTGTTCCTCAAGAAACTAAAAATAGAGTTGCCATACGATCCAGCAATCCTATTCCTAGACATATATCCAGAAAAACTATAATTCAAAAAGATACATGCACCCCTATGTTCATAGCGGCATTATTTGCAATTACCAAGACAAGGAAACAACCTAAGTGTCCACCAACAGATGAATAGAGAAGATGTGGTACATATAAACAATGGAGTATTACTCAGTCATAAAAAAGAATGAAATAAGGCCATCTGCAACAACATGGATGGACCTAGAGATTATCATACTAAGTCAGAAAGAGAAAGACAAATATCATATGGTATCGCTTATATGTGGAATCTAAAATATGACACAAATGAACTTATCTACAAAACAGAAGCAGACTCACAGACACAGAGAACAGACTTGTGGTTGCCAAGAGGGAGGGAGGGTGCCGGAGGGATGGAGTGGGAGTTTGGGGTTAGCAGATGCAAACTATTATATACAGAATGGATAAACAGCAAGGTCCTACTGTATAGCACAGGGAATTATATTCAATATCCTGTGATAAACCATAATGGAAAAGAATATGAAAAAGAATGTATATATATATATATGTATAACTGAATCACTTTGCTGTACAGCAGAAATTAACATAACATTGTAAATCAACTGTACTTCAATAAAAAAAATTAAAGATAGAAACTGCCATATGATCCAGTCATCCCACTTTTGGGTATATATCCAAGGGAAATGAAAACAGGGTCCCAAAGATAGATCTGCGCTCGCATGTTCCCTACTGTGGCATTATTCACAATAGCCAGATAGGGAAACAATCTAAGTATCTGTCAACGGATAAAGAAGATGTGGTAGGTATATGTATAAACACACACACACACACACACACAATGAAATATCATTCAGCCACGAGAAAGAAAGATATCCTGCTGTTTGTGACAACACAGATGAAACTAAAGGACATTATGTTAAGTGAAATACGCCAGACACAGAGACACAAATACCGCATGGTTTCACTTATATGTGGAATCTAGGAAAGAACAAAGTCAAACTCATAGAAACAGAAAAAAGTGGTTTCTGGGGGCTGGGCAAAATATGGAGAGGTTGGTAAAAGGGTACAAAGTTTCAGCTGTAAGATAAATAAGTTCTGAGGATCTGAGGTAGAACATGGTGCCTGTAACTGGCATTGCTATTGTGTAATTGAAATTTGCAAACAGTACAATTGGAAGGTTTTCACACTCAGAAAAAGATCAATATGTGAAGTAATGGATGTGTTAATTAATTAGATGGGGGAATCCTTTCACAGTTTTTATCATCTCATCATGATGTACACTTTAAATACCTTACAACTTCATTTGTCACACCTCAATAAAGCTGAAAAAGAAATCAATGTTCTGTGGGGGAATGATGGTAGAAGCCTCCTATTCTGCCATCTTGCTATCACTTTAATTTCAAAAACACAGGCAGTTTAGTCACTCAGGTCTGAGACAGTGCAAGAGCCTCAGTAACCCACCAGCTACAGGACTGAGACCTTCCCTTTGCATTTAGAATGATCCAGATTTCTGCCAAGACTTTCGACAATCTTCTCCACCTACCACTTCTCCAGACTCGGCTCTGTTCCTCCATGTCAGCCTCTCTTCTGTTCCTTGCCTAATCCTAACCCTGTCCCACCTCTGCCTCAGTTTTCCCAAGACTTGAAACGCTCTGACCCCTGAGGCTCATGGAACTGCTCTCCCTCATCCGTCAGGTCCCCAGATCAAACCCTCTCATCCTCGGAAGACCTCCCTAACATGGAATGTGGGATCTACCTCCACCCTGCCCACAAATACACCCACCACGACATATACAGGACTCTCCTGTTTGCAGACCCGTTTGCTGGTTTACAATCTGTCTCTTACACCTGTAAATCCCATGTGAGCATGGATAGTCTTTGTTCGGGTTCAATGCCACATGCCCAGACCTTGGCCTCAGTAGGCCCTCTGGAACTACGTGCTGAATGAACAAACGTGTCCAAGTTTCACACATGCAAGTGACATTGGGAACAATGGATTCATCCGGAATGCATGGAAAATTAATCCTTTCCTAATATTTAACACATTTTTAAAACCTAAACATCTGACTCAAGAGAGACCTTTCTTCTGTCCCATATGGCTCAGTTCATTCATTTTTTTTTTTTTTTTTCTTTTTTTGCGGTACGGGGGCCTCTCACTGTTGCGGCCTCTCCCGCTGCGGAGCACAGGCTCCGGACGCGCAGGCTCAGCGGCCATGGCTCATGGGCCCAGCCGCTCCGCGGTACGTGGGATCCTCCCAGACCGGGGCACGAACCTGCGCCACCTGCATCGGCAGGCGGACTCTCAACCACTGCGCCACCAGGGAAGCCCCATTCACTTCTAATTACACATCTGTGGACTCCAGGCTGGCTTCTAGAAAGAACCAGTTCCCTTTGCTGCAGACAGCAATAAAGACCATCGCTCCCTCGGAGCCTGAGCCTGCCAGGCTCTTATCTGCCTCCTGGCTTCCTGCCGTCACCCGTGGCCCTCCCGCCTGTAAAATGCTGGCTGCCGTGGCTCAACGGCTCCTCGGGGACAGGTAAGAGCAGGGCGGCCGGCCAGCTGCCGTTTACAAGCCGAATGTGAACCGCGACCTCCCCGGGGAGTCTGTTTGACAAGGTAACGGGAACCTGCAGCAGGCGAGGCACTCCTGCTCAACGAGTTATACTGTTAACGCGTTTTGGAGGCGGCTCTCCTCCATCTGGTCCTCCCCAGACACACCTGCAGCCCCGCTGCTCCCGAGCCAACCTTCTCATTTATCCTCCAGGTGATGCAAAGGAGCCGGGGCACCCTGGAGGCACTGCCGCCTCCCATGCTGGGCTTTGCAGAGTCATTCCGACGTCCACCACTGCTGCCCCGACGGGGACCCACGCTCTCAGAACAGGTCCGGGCCCCTCTGAGAATCGGAAAGTGGGGATCCCAGACGCCGCCGCTTCCCATCACCCAGCGCCCATGTCCTCACCCTCAGGGCTAATCGTTTCGTTCTTTAGACCTGTTGGTGTCAGGCTCTCAAGCAGTCCCGCTTCTCCCACTCACTAGCCCCTCCTAAGCTCTGCAAGCCCACCTTCTGCCCCCGCCCCCCAACTCCCAAAACACAGTCGCAGCGTCTTTGCCCTCCACATCTCACGGCCCACCGTAAACAAAAGCCCACGTTCTCAGTTTTTTCCTCCCAAGTGCGCCTGGTGTTTTTGCTCTGAAACCCACCACCCTCCTGAGGCCCCCGCTTCCCTCGCAGACGTCTACGGTACATTATCACAAACATAGCGGTTTAAGGCGGTTCAAATTCATTACCTTACGGTTTTGGAGGTCAGAAATCCAAAATGGTCTCACTGGGCTAAACTCAAGGTGTCCGCAGGGCCGTGTCCCTTCCGGAGGCTCGAGGGGAGAATCCGCTTCCTGGCCGGTGGGCCTCCCTCCATCTTCCAAGCCAGCAACCGCATCACCCCGACCGCTGCCCCCTCGTGCCGCGTACTCCTCCGCCTGACTCTCCGGCCTCCTCTTATAGGGACACTTGTGATTACATTGGGCCCACCTGGATAATCCGGGCTACTCGTTCCATCTTGAGATTAGTAATCACACCTGCCAAGTCCCCGCTGCCGTGTAAGGTAACATACGCACAAGTGCCAGGGATGAGTGGACATCTTTGGGGGGCCGTTGTCCTGCCCGCTATGCCCCGCAGAGGGGCTGCTATCTCCCACAGCCCTTATATCACTGGGCTCTGGGATAGGTGTCCTCCTTACTGTTTTCTGCCACTTCTAGACTATTCTCCACCTGGCCATTGTCCTCATTTCTTGGTGATTTTAGCTCCTGGGTCCGGGCACTTTCTTCAGGTGTACCCCCTTTTTAAAAAAAAATTTTGGCCGTACCCCACAGCATGTGGGCTCTTAGCTCCCCGACCAGGGATCCAACCCACACCCCTTGCATTGGAAGGCAGAATCTTAACCACTGGACCACCGGGGAAGTCTCTGTACCCCTGTCTTAATTTTCAGCAATTTCATGCTCCTTAAAGAATCCTTTTCCTTTCCCGACCTCTCAATTTCTTAAATTCTTCTGGTCCTGTAGATGCTTGTCTTCCTCCTTCAGCCATTCTACTCTAGGGCAGTGGTTCCCAAGCCTTCGTGCATATCAGGAAGCCTGCGGGGAGAGGCGGGAGTTCATGAGAACACAAATTGCTGGCTCCACCCCCGGAGATTCTGACTCAGTAGGTCTGGGGTGAGGCCAGAGAACCTGCATTTCCCGGCGAAGTCCCAGGTGATGCTTGCTCCTAGGACAGCACTGAGAACCATGGCTGCAGACCTTGAAATTACCAATAACTGTAGCCCCTCCCCCCATCATCTCGGTCTCAAGCACAACCTCTTTTTTTTTTTTTTTTGCGGTACGCGGGCCTCTCACTGCTGTGGCCTCTCCCGTTGCGGAGCACAGGCTCAGCGGCCATGGCTCACGGGCCCAGCCACTCCACATCCCAGCATGTGGGATCCTCCCGGACCAGGGCACGAACCCATGTCCCCTGCATTGGCAGGCGGACTCTCAACCACTGCGCCACCAGGGAAGCCCTAAGCACCCCCCTCCCCCACCCTTTGACACTGGCTTCTCTCTCCAGCACCTGACTCCAATAATCCCACATCCCACCTGCCACCTATAATCCTTTTGCCCTTCGACCTTTTTTTTCACTCTTGTCTCTCTCTTGATGTGCTCCCTCCTCCCCTTTCCCAGCTTAAATCCCATGGTGAAGCGTCATGCACCCTCCCAAGCTGGTTAAATCCAATGCTCAGTTTCCTCTGTGCCCGTGAACTTGGCTACAGAAAAACATAAACGTACCGCATACCCGTGACCGCCAGTGATGCATGGGCTTCCGTCACTGCCAGGACACCAGCGTCCATTTCTCCTGTCCTCCACTCTTGACTCTCCTGGATGACTCGTTCACATCTTCTCTCTCTCTTTAAACTCCCAGCACCTCCTCCCGCTGCTCTCCCTCTCTTCTCCCGGCCTTGCTTCCTATTTCGGGAGGAACATGGAAGCAGGTGGAAAGAGCTGCCGTGAGCTCCTACCACCGCACCTGCCCCACCAGCATCAGGGCCCCTGTGCTCGTTTGGCTTTGCCTCGTGATACTTCAAAAACCGTCCTGTTCCTACCTTAGACCACCCCCCTCCGTCCCCTCTCACCTTCTCAAGACATGGCCCAGCCTCCTTCTCTACTAGATAATTCCGATCAGAAAAGAAACATGCAATTATTTCCCCTACCTTAAAAATAATTGTGTTAGCATACAGTATTTGTTTTTCTCTTTCTGACTTACTTCACTCTGTATGACAGACTCTAGGTCCATCCACCTCAATACAAATAACTCAATTTCGTTTCTTTTTATGGCTGAGTAATATTTCATTGTATACATGTGCCACATCTTCTTTATCCATTCATCCAATGATGGACACTTAGGTTGCTTCCATGTCCTGGCTATTGTAAATAGAGCTGCAGTGAACATTTTGGTACATGACTCTTTTTGAATTATGGTTTTCTCAGGGTATATGCCCAGTAGTGGGATTGCTGGGTCATATGGTAGTTCTATTTTTAGTTTTTTAAGGAACCTCCATACTGTTCTCCATAGTGGCTGTATCAATTTACATTCCCACCAACAGTGCAAGAGGGTTCCCTTATCTCCACACCCTCTCCAGCATTTATTGTTTATAGATTTTTTGATAATGGCCATTCTATATGGAATCTAAAAAAAAAATGGTACTGATGAACGTAGTTGCAGAGCAGGAATAAAGAGGTAGACATAGAGAATGGACTTGAGGACATGGGATGGGAGGGAGAAGCTAGGGCGAAGTGAGAGTAGGATCGACATATATACACTGCCGATTGTAAAACAGTTGGCTGGTGGGAAGAAGCAGCCACATAGCACAGGGAGATCAGCTCGGTGCTTTGTGCCCACCTAGAGGGGTGGGATAGGGAGGTTGGGAGGGAGGCTCAAGAGGGAGGGGATATGGGGACATGTGTATGTATGTGGCTGATTCGCTCTGCTGTGCAACAGAAACTAACACAGTATTGTGAAGCTATTATACTCCAATAAAGATCTGTTAAAAAAAATAATTGTGGATCCTACAATTCCCCTTCAACTATTGTCTTATTTCTCTGTTTTCCTTTACAGCAAAACTCCTTGAAATACTGCATGTATCCACTCTCTCCCATGCCTCTCCCCTACCATTCCCTCTTGAACTCCTTCCCATCAGCTTTCACACCCACTGACACCACCTTGTCAAAGTGACCAGCGACCCCAGGTTGTTGTTACATACGTAGTCAGTTGTCCATGGTCGTCTCACTGGACTGGTCAGCAGAATCGGCGGTTAAACCTGATGTGCTTCTTTCACGCGGCTTCCACTGGGTCTTCTTCTTTTCCACCGGCCTCTCCTTACCATCTATTGCTGGTTCCCCATCATCTCCCCAATACTGGGATGCCCCCAGGCTCAGCCCTTGGACGTGTTTTCTATCTGCACCTGTTTCCTTGGTGACCTCAACCGATTGCATGGTTTTAAATACCATCTACGTGCCTAGGACTCCCACATTTATATCTCCTGCCTGGACCCTTCTCCTGAATTCCAGACTCAATTATCCACCTCCCTACTTGACAAACTCCATTTGGAACTCAAGGTGGCTTCTGGCTTCAGACAGTGAGGAAATGAGGGCCTCAGTTAACAGCCCAGGGAGAACTGAATCCTGCCAACAGCCACTGACTTTGCCTGGAAGTGGGTCCTCCCCAGTCATGCCTTGAGCAGACTCGGGCCTCTGCCACTTCCTCGATCACAGCCCCACGAGTAACCCCAAGCATAGGGCCCCAGTTAAGCGGCTCCTGGCTTCCCAACTCACAGGGACTGTAAGATACTAAACGGGTGTTGTTTTCAGTTGCTAAGTTTTGAGGTAGTCTATTATACAGCTACAAGCAACTAAAACACACAGAGAGGTCAAGTAACCAGCCCGAGGTCACACAGCTTGTTGGAAGGGAGTCAGGATCCAAACCCAGTCTATCCCCTAGATCTTGTGTTTTTAAACTTCCAAGAATACCACCTCCCAAAATATTCTGCATCTTGAGTTATGAGATGCATTTCCACCAGCACCTCCACGAAGGAGATGGACACTTGGGAGCCCTGTCCCTAACAGGTTGATGGGCCTCTTCCACCCATTCACTCAGCTGCCAGATGTTGGTTCTCAGGCTCCAATCGGACCGCATCACTCGTAGATTTAAAGCCCCATGGTGACCTGCCCATCCCTGCACGGTCCAGAGCCAGTGCCCACGTGTTTGCTGCACACACCTCCTGCCCCCAGCCCACAGGCCTCCCGCACTGGTTCCTTCCTCCCAGATGGCTGTCCCACCCCCTCTTTGGAATTCTGGAGGAGCCTCCTTCCGCCCGCTTCGCACCTTGGTCAACCCCTCCCCTTCATCTTCACCTCTCCCTCTCCTGGCTCCCAGCCATCAGCATTTAAACAAGCCAGGTGTCCCCTGCCTGAATAAACCAGAAATAAAGATGGAAAAAGCCATCACCCCCACGGCCACCTCCAGCCACTGGCCTGACTCCTCCGTACTTCCTGGCCAAGGAAAGAGCTGTGCATGCGTCTTGTCCCAGCTTCCTCTACTCCTGCTCACCGCTCCGCCGCTGCTTTGCAGCTTCTGCCCCCGGCACACGGCCGCAACAGAGGCCACTGGGGCCCTCCTCCAGCTGAGCCAAATGGATTCTTCTCGAGTCTTCCCTTCCCGGGCTTCTCTGCAGCGTTTGGCCCTGTTGACTGCTCTCCACCTCGTGAGCCTCTTCCTTCGCTCTTGGCTTTCTGGGCGCTTGTGCACCTGTCTCTCTGCTTTCACCCATCAGCTCCTCGTCCTTTGCAGCCCAAACGGAGGCTCCCCAGGCGTCGGCCCCAGGTCCTCTTGTCTTCTCCTCCATGGGGAACCCACCCCGAGGTGAACAATGCCCACGTTCATTAGCTCCAGCTCAGACATTCCCTCACCCACTGACATCCCATGTTAGATGGACCTTTGGCCCATCACACTGTCATACCCAGGACGGAACTCATCACCTCCCCGCAGGCCTGCAAAAAGTTGCTCTCCTCCTGTGAACCCCTCTCTGCAGATAACATCTCCATCAACCCCGTTGCCAAACCCAGAATCCGAGGATTCAGCCTCCGTGGCCCTCCCCCTCACCAGCCCCATATGGCAAACTGGGCACACCTCCACCATCCTCCATCTTCATACCCTGCTGTTTTGTTTCTGATCTGGTGCCTATTATGTGATCTCTCCCCGACTGTCCTTCTTCCCCATGAGAAGTCAGCTCCCTGAGGGCAGGGCCCGGTCTGTCCAGTCCACACCTGTGCCTGCAGCACCAAGAAAGACCAGGCATTCGGCAGGCACTCCAATATTTGATGAATGAAGGGATACAGTTTGCAGTCAGTTTTCTCTGGAATCTTTGGCTGCAGCCTGCCTTCTAAGATGCTCTTCCACTGCAACCTGCATGGCCTGGGGGTGATGGTCTGAGAGGGATGGGGGATGTCTGCAGAGACGCAAACTTTCTCCTGCACTTGACTCAACCAGAAGCCCAGGTTAGAACTAAATCACTCCTTTGGTGTCCAGCCTGGAGCAAAGGAGAGAGAGAATGCACTGTAGCAGGAGGAACGCAGGGCCAGCAAAGGAGGCATCCTGGGCGTGGTCAGCTCAATAGTGGTCCCCAAAGATGTCCACATCCTATCCCTGGGGCCTGGGAATATGTCACCTTACAAGGCAGAAGGGACTTTGCAGCTGTGATGAAGAACCTTGAGATTGGGAAGTTACCCTGAATTATCCAGGGGGACCCACTGTAGTCACAGAGTTCCTTATAGGAGGGAGGCAGGAGGGTCAGATTCAGAAGACGTAATGACAGAAGCAGAGGTCAGAGTGGTGTGAGCCCAGGAACAAGAGCAGTTTCTAGAAGCTGGACAAAGCAAACAGATTCTGCTCTAGAGCCTCCAGAAGGAACCAGCCCTGCTGACATCTTGATTTTAGGACTACTGACCTCCAGAAATGTAAGATAATACATTTGTGTTATAAGCCTGTAAGTCTGTGGTGACTTGTTGTGGCAACAATGGGAAACGAATACAAGTAGTACCTACTCTTGCCTAACTACCTACCAGGTGGGTGCTGGCCACTTCAACGGCCACTTCCTTGCTTGTGGACTGAAAACTCAAGTTAAAAGCCTAGCTGCCAATGTGATGGTATTAGGAGGTACCTAATTAGGGGTAATTAGGTCTTGAGGGTGGAACCCTCATGGGTGGAATTAGTGCCCTTACATAAGAGGCTCCAGAGAGCTCTCTTTCCACCCCGTGAGGACGCAGGGAGAAATGGATAGTCTGCAATCCAGAAGAGGGCCCTCACCAGGACCTGCCCATGCTGGCATCCTGGGCTCAGACTCCCAGCCTCTGGAACTGTGAGAAATAAATTTCTGTTGTTTACAAGTCCTCCAGCCTATGGTACTTTGTTATAGCAGCCCCAACGGAGGGAGACAGCTATCCATGGTGTTCTGCAAAGCAGGCCCTCTTGTCTGCATTTTATCCATCAGGAATCAGAGGCTCTGAGAGGTGATGTGACTTGCCCAGGGCCGTGTGGCTGGTTGAAGCTGCACTGCTTCTCCAGGGCACCTCCACCTGTTTGGGCTTCAGTTTCTCCATTTGTCTCATGAACTGATTTGAGTAGATCAGCCCATCCACCAAACACAAGCTTGGTTGAGTTGTTAGTACAGGTTCTGGGGGGAAGGCTTGGAGGAAGAAGGTTTATGCTACAGTATCTTTGGAAGTGCTGAGTGGAAGTTAGAAAAGCTTTCTTGCTTTTTGCTGCAGGCCTTCTCAGAGCCTCTCAGAGATAAAAGAGTACTGTGGCTGCTTGAAAGCCAGACAGTGTAGGCAGCATTTCCTAACCGACGGACCCATGGGACCATTATGAACAGAACATCGCTCGGGACTAATCTGGGGGACATCCCGCTCTGAAATGCGGACCTAGATGATCTTGACGGTCTCTTCTCACTTACAAAGGGCCAGGGTTCCACTAGATTTAACCCCGTCAGCAGGTCTGAGGCTGATCCTCATTCTGCCACGTTCTGCTCCTGAGAGGGAGGCCGGGTGGAGGCTGCCATGACGCCGCCCTCCTCTGAGTTTCCTATAACTGCACTAACAAACTACCACAAACTTATGCCTTAAGACAACAGAGAGTCACCATCTCACAGTCTGGGAGGTCAGAAGCCTCTGCGCCACAATCAGTGTGTTGGCAGGGCTGCATTCCTTCTGCAAACTCCAGGGTTCTTCTGCCTTTTCTAGCTTCTGGTGGCCACTCACATGCCGTGGCTCATGGCCCCTTCCTCCGTCTTCAGCGCCAGCAGTGGCAGGTGCAGTCCTCTCTCGCTGCCTCCCTCTTCCACTTTTAAGGGCTCTTGTGGTTCCACGGGACCCACCTGGATCCCCCAGGCTAGTCTCCTGATCATAAGGTCAGCCGATTAGCAAGACTAATTCCATCTGCAACCTTAATCCCCCCTCTCGAGGTAGCATCCATTCACAGGTTCCAGGGATCAGGGCGTGGATGTCTCTGAGGGGCCGTTCCTCTGCTTCCCTCAACTCTTTTGCTCGACTCTGAATTCAGCACAGTAACGGTTCTCATTCCTGCGCTGGTTATTCTCTCATCACAGCTCTCAGAGCGGCGGGCTCCCATCACCCCACCTGACAGGAAACCGAGGCTCAGAGGTGTGAAGTCACCTGCCGAGGCCACCCAGCCAAGAGCAGTCAGGCTGGGACTCACGTCCGCATCCACCCGTGTGCCCTTGCTCTTGGCCACCACGGGTGAGGGTCTGTCACCCGCCATGGACCAGCTCCTCCCCCAGTGAGAGCCCCCGGCTGCTTCACGCGGAACAGCGGACATGGTCCTAGGCTCCGCACATCGCTTACACAGACCAGTGTGTACAGCCTCCCTGACCTGGGCCTCCCCGCCTGGTGTGTGGAAGGATCCAGTGTGCAGAGATCCTGCTCAGGCCTCAGTGGCTGAGTCTGTGTGGCTGCCCTCGAGGGCTGGTGGAGGGGCCGTTCTCCTGCCTGTATTATAAAGCCGACAGCCGGGGACATGAACTTGCATCTGCTGAGCGCCTGGGCCAGGTGCTCACACAAGGGTTTGATGCATCCAAAGCCACCTAGAGACTTCTAGTAGCATCATCCTCACTGCACAGCTGGGGAAACTGACAACTGAGTTAGAGCTCCCATTCCCTCATGCGTGCACTCAACAATATTTATGTACGCATGTACGTACGTGCGTATGTATGTATGTTTCGTTGCTGATGTTGTTGTTTTGGTTTGGTTTTGGTTTTGGCCTCACGGCATGTGGGATCTTAGTTCCCCGAGCAGGGTTCAAACCCACGTCCCCTGCACTGGAAGCACGGCAACTCAACCACTGGACCACCAGGGAAGTCCCTCAACAATATTTATTGATGTTGAATATGTGTCCTGCATAAGGCAGGGTAGAGCTCCTGTTCCAGCTGGAGACAGACTGTAAACAGTAAACAGAGAAGGGATGGAGTGCCAGGGAAGTGGGAAGTGGTAGAGGTCAGGGAAGGCGGGCTGGAGTAGGCAGCGGGGTGGGAGCTGGAAGGGTGGCTGGTGGTGTGATGGTGAATGTCAGGGTGCGCCTGGCACCCCACTAAGCCCGTTCCAGGAATCGTGTCACTGGAATCACGTCCAGAAATAAGTCACCCTGCAGGGCAGGTCTCTCCTTGTTTTTCAGGCAAGGTGGGAGGCTCCATGGGGACCCTGCTGATGACCACACAGCATGAAGTGGCAGATTTAGGACCTGAACCCAGGACTGTATGTGCCCCATGCAGATGTACCCATACCCCTGCACCTGCCCCCAGAGTGGACCATAAGGCCACACCACGGGGGGTGGGGGGAGGGTGCCGCCCATGAGTCTCGGATCTTTGGGGTCACAGTGCTACATCAAAACACAGCCAGGGGCTACCCTGGTTCCCCCAGCAAGACGGGAGGAGCAGCAGATGGGGGAGAACCGGTCAAGGAGATTTGTTTTCAGGGTCTAAAAACCTGAACCTGGCCACGAACACTAGTGCGGAAACGCATGTCTTCTCCCTGTGAATAGCACGCGCCTTAGAAATCCAACTTCCTTCCCCCATCAGGCTGGAGGGGGCTGACCTCCTGGCGGCTGGAACCCCGAAGTGCTCCCTAAGTGGGTACAGCTGTCAGCTTCCACTTTTAGAAACATTCACGTGTTACCGTGACATTAAATACTTTCCTTCCTAATGAGCATTTCCCCCCCAGACATCTGAATGTGCAAAGATATATCCTCTGGGCCCAGCCAGGGCAAAGTCTGTGCAGAAATTTCCCTTGATGTGCTCTGTGGTGACCTAAGTGGGAAGGAAATCTGAAAAAGAGGGGGATATACGTAGAGCTGATGCACTTTGCTGCACAGCAGAAATGAACACGACATTGTAAAGCAGCTATACGCCAATAAAAATTAAAAAAAAAAAAAAGAAAGAACTCTCCCTCGATGCTGACACCGAGGCACATTGTAAGGCGAGGGGCTTCTCCCGGCCTCTGCAGGACGAGACAGGGACTCTCGGTAGAGCCCTACTGCCCCCTAGAGGGACGGATCCCGGAGGCCCAGATGGGAGGAGATGCCTGCGGGCCTGGGGCTCTCCGTGGGCCTCCTGCAAGTGCCCCAGCTTCTCTGCCCCTTCTCACCCCAGGACCACCTTCAGCCTGACCTCCATCCATCTACCAAGTCAACACGATGTCGGAGACCCCTGGCTCCGCTGGCCGGTCCCAAAGTTCCAAGGACTCAGCTTGCTCTGCCCAAAATAGTGGCCAACATGCCCCGGTACCTCTGCCAGGCCTTTACGAAGATTTCAAGCCCCAAACCCTAAAGAGAATAGGTGTCCCAGGCCCCAACCTGATTCAAACAAGCCCCAAGTCAAGTTGTAAGATAAGAGTAAGGAACTCCGAGACGTTCCAGAGTTTTGCATGATGACTAATTTTAGGTCCTTTTTGTTTGTTTGGTTTTTAAAATAAATATTCCTCAATTGTTAACAAAAGTTTTTGGTGCATGGCTCTCTGCCAGTGTGCCAATAATGTTAACATTTAAGTATTCTTTTAGGAGGATTAGCTATGGCTTATGAAGCAAGTACTGGGAACACTGCAGCTGTGAAGGCTCCCCACGGGTTTACTCACCCAGTCCTCAGGATGGTTCCAGGAGACTGTGTTTTTGCCATCACCACTTTATACACGAGGAAACTGAGGCAGAGAGGGGTAAAGCAACTGTCCAAGATCACACAGCCAGGAAGTGAGAGGGAGGTTCCAACCTGGTCCTTCTCAGCATCCAGGGTCCAGCTATGTGTCACGTCTTCTGCAAAGCCTTCCCTGACCTCCCTGGTTGGAGCTGGTCCACCCTGACCCACCCCCAACCCTGCTGGTCTTGCCCCTCCCCCCTTCTTTTGTAGTTCTGCCTGCCATGAGCAATGGTGTAACTGCTTCTGTTGGGTCTACCTCCCTCCACTGCAAAGTCAGCTCTGAGAGGGCAGGAACTGGACCTGTTTGCATTGCTTCAGTCTCCCCAGGACCCAGCACTGAGCCTGGAACATGGCAGATGTTCCCTCAATATTTGGGGAAGGAGGGAAGGGGGAGAGGGAAGGAGGGAGGGAGGGAGGGAGGGAGGGAGGGAGGGAGGGAGGAAGGAAGGAAGGAAGGAAGGAAGGAAGGAAGGAAGGAAGGAAGGAAGGAAGGAGCACAGTTTCCATCCTCAGGAAGCTCCCACTTGATGGGGGGAAATAGGCCTTATTGGCTGTATTAGGTTGAACGGTGGCCCCCACCCAAATACCCACCAGGAACCTGTGAATGTTACCTTATTTGGGAAAAGGGTCCTTGGCGTTATTAATGATCTCGAGATCATCCTGGATTATCGGGGTGGGGGGCTAAATCCAATGACAAGTGTCCTTATAAGAGGAGGAAAAGGCCACGTAAAGATGGGGGCAGAGGTTGGGGTTCTCAGGCTACAAGCCCAGGAATACCTGGAGCCACCAGAAACCGGAGAAAGCAGTAAAGGATTCCTCCCAAGCTAGAACATTCGGAGGGAGTGCGGCCTGCTGACACCGTGATTTTGGACTTCTGGCCTTCAGGTCTGTAAGTGAACAAATTTTGGTTGTTTTAGGCCACTTGGTTTGTGGCAATTGGTTACAGCAGCCCCGGGGAACGAACACATTGGCCACCCATGGACGGTTCATCAATATTCAAACACCCCACAGAAGGGCTCACAAGATGCAGGCACTAGGGGCCAATCAAAGGAGCTGCTCTCACAGAGGAGTGGCCAGCTCAGCTCTCCAGGCCTTTGGGGCACTTGCCTCCGCCCCCCCTCCCCCCCCGCAGGGATGCCAGACGCCAGGCCTCTATTGCAGTATCAGTCATCGTTGCTACTATCAGACCTTCACAGTATTTTCTCACCCACCTTTTGGATTTCCTAGAATTCCCTTTTCCTTCAGTTCACACCCCTGCCATGTGGAGCGACCTCTTCCTCACAGGTGCTTAACTCACCTAAACACACAAGGTGCTCGCTCCCCTCCTGTGCTGGTCCACCCCCGCCCCCACCCTGCTCAATGCCAAAGCCGCCTCCCGCTGGGAGCTTTCCAGAATGCCCTGGTTGGAGGTGATTTCTCCCACTCCGTTTCTCCTAGTCTGTCTCTTCCAACAGCCTGTGGACTTGGGGAAGTGAAGGCTTCATGCCCACCTCTCTGCCTACCAGCTGGCACACAGGGGAGGCATAGCAGTGAATGAGAGCCATGTCCTTGGCCAGCCACAGCTTTCTGCTGCCCTCCACCTGGGTGCAGCCAACCTCCTGCTTCCCTGTGCTGTTAACACTGACCTTGGACCCCTCTCACGCCCTGCTCACCACCTCTGGCCACCCGCTCCCACCTCGCTGGTTCACAGCTTCTCCCTCAAGGCCAAGCTGGCTTTGCCTCGGGGCTTCGTGTTCCTAAAGAGACCGCTGGTCTACCCACCCTGACCTCCCAGCTTCTGAGCAGTACCTGACAATGCCACTCAGACCGCAAAGCCAAGTGGTACCTGCCTGACAGGATGCTGCGAGAATGGATAACTCCCTTAGAACGGCATGGGCCGTACGTACGTAATAAGGACTCAGTAGTATCGGCCAGTGTCATGCGATGACGACCACGATGATGACAGTCACCACTATCACTCCCAGCTGGCCCCATGTCAATGCAGGTATCCGGGGGTCTGACAGGGGACGGCATCCCAATTTTGACTCAGGCCAATGACAGCCCGGAGAGCCGTGTGGGAAGGCCCTGGTCCTGGCCTTCGTCCACTGTGTCCTTTCTCGTTCTGCGTCGGTTTCTGTGGTGCTGTCAGATGTTTTCAGAATGATGCGAGCGTACTTTTGAGGTCAGCTTCTAATCAAAAACGACTTCTAGACGGTGCCCTGGTTTAAAAAGAAAGAAAGAAGAAATGGAGTGAGTCATCATCCAAACCATTTGAATGAAACAAAGACACAACAAACCCTCTGCTTTCCTCTTGCGCCAGAACAGATTATCTCAGTCCTGCGGAGCCCAGCTGGAGGGAATTAAAGGCGATCTCCGGTTCGCCAGATAGGAAGGCGGCACAGCAGACCTGCCGTGACTCACGGCGAGAACCACAGGGGTGTAGTTGATTGGGGCAGAGTCTGGAACCCTTGGAGGGGCCTGCAGCCAGGGCAGCGACTCTGGAGGGGGCTCTTGGGGCCTGACACTGATGGGTGGAGGAGCCAGGAGGCCGAGGGACTGCAGACCCAGGGAGCAGTCAAGGGGTGAGTGTGAAGAGACCCCAACACTGCAGGGACTGCCACCCCACGATATCTTCCAGGGAGCTGGAGGATGCTGCCAGACCTACGTCGGGTTTCACAGATGTGCTCAATGCCCCTGATGATGATTGGAGCTGCAGTGTCAGCAATTCCTCTTCTAGATTTTCCCAGAGCCCACCAACCAACACAGTTGCCCTCGGGGAGAAGGGCGAACACAGCCATTTCCCAGGATTCTTGGTCTCCCTTTTGGAATGTTGCGTCTGCCAAGGTTCTGAGCTTGGAAGACTTTGCCAGACAAACTTTTCCCGGGAGTGGGAGGGAAGCTTAACTGGACAGAACTGAGGAGATGGGCTGAGGCGGCGGCTCGAGGTGGGCTCCGACCCTCCACCCTGACTGTTATTCCAAAACGGGTAACTTCTACTCGGAGTTGTCAAGATGACTCACCGCATTTAGAAAATTAATTTTTTTGGAAAATTGAACTCGTTTCTAAAATGATAGCAATAACGCATGCACATGATAAAATATTTTTTTCAATAATAAAGTATTCGCCGCAAACATGAAGACGAATGTAGTATCTCAGGATATAAATATGTGAGGGGGAAAAAAAGTAAGGCATAACACGAAGTATCTTCTTCCACCAGAGTACTTGAGTACTTCCCCAGGGGTGTCAATTCTTGGCTTGGGTTTTCTAGTTTTTCTGATGGTAGAGTTTACCTTTAACGGTATGTCTACTTCTACTTCTTGATTTATCAACCTTAGACTGTATTGAACAACTCCTTCAATTGAAAGATAAGGAAAATAGAGTAGTTACTCTGACTTCTGTCTGTTGTTACCCCTTCCCTCTTATGTACGTTAGTTATATTATTTTTACTTCGTGGACCCTGAGGTCAGTATGTCTGTATTCATATCCCACCTCTGCCACGTTTTGCTGTGTAACTTTGAGCAAGTTACTTAACCTCTCTGTGTTCCAGTTTCCTTTTCAGTAAAAAGGGGGATAATGACAGTTTCTGCTTCATAAAGTTGTCATGCAGATTAAAAGTGTTAATTCATGTGAAGCAATTATACCCCAATAAAGATGTTAAAAAAATACCATAATGATGCTAATTAAAAGAAAGTTGAAGTAGATATATTAATTTCAGACAAAATAGGCTTCAAAACAAGCAAAATAATGAAGTATAAAGAGGCACATTACCCAATTATAAAGGCGTCAATACTTCTAAAAGACAATTCTAAGCGTGTTTGTATCTAACCATAAAACGTTAAAATACATGAGGCAAATACTGATAGAAATGAAAATAAAAACAGGAAATCCACTATAAAAAAAAAGTGTTAATTCACACTAAGCGCTTAGAACAGTGCCTGCTATATAATGTCTCGATGTGTTACTATTATTTCTCACAATTCTGCTCTAGAATTTAGAACTAAATCTTCTTTGAATTGTCAATAGGCTGACTCTGAAAACTGAAAGCTAATAAACAGCACTGACATCACCAAGTAAGCAATATTCATTAAGTGTGAATGAACCCATGCAGAAGGAAATATGATTCCGAGTCACTGAAACTTTACCACTCAAAGGAGAATCTTCCAAGTGTCAGGTATAACACATAGTATTTTAGTTTCTTTCTAGTATTCTTTGCCTCTTCTGTACAGTTGTCAACTGCCACTTTTAAATAATGTATATGCCATCCTCTTTCTCAGATTCTTTTTCAGGAGGTTGATATAAATCCTTGGGCAATGTTTTCAAATAGAGTACATGGACTGTGAATTTTTAAATTCTTCGATGTCTAAGAATATCTTTATTTTGTTTAGTTATATAAGGAACCCTAGATTGAAACTCTTTTACCCTCAGAACATGGAAGACATATCCTCATCATCTTCTGGCATCCGAGTAGATGACAAATCTGGTGTTAATCTGATTTTCAATCTTTGGTAGTTTACCACTTTAAAAATTATTATTTCCAAAAGTCTGTAGGGTAGCCTCTTTATTCTTTTTTAAAAAACTTTATTTATTTATTTTGGGCTGCGTTGGGTCTTTGTTGCTGCACGCGGGCTTTCTCTAGTTGCAGCGAGCAGGGGTTACTCTTCCTTGCCGTGTGCGGGTTTCTCATTGCAGTGGCTTCTCTTGTTGCGGAGAATGGGCTCTAGGCGCATGGGCTTCAGTAGTTGTGGCTCACGGGCTTTAGAGCGCAGGCTCAGTAGTTGTGGTGCAAGGGCTTAGTTGCTCCGCGGCATGTGGGATCTTCCTGGACCACGACTCGAACCTGTGTCCCCTGCATTGGCAGGCAGATTCTTAACCACTGCGCCACAAGGGAAGCCCTTTTTTTAAAAAATAATTTAAAAAATATATTTTATGTATTTATTTGGTTGTGCCAGGTCTTAGTTGCGGCAGGCAGGCTCCTTAGTTGTGGCACATGTCCTCCTTAGTTGCGGCTTGCCAGCTCCTAGTTGCGGCATGCATGTGGGATCTAGTTCCCTGACCAGGAATTGGCCCCGGGCCGCCTGCATTGGGAGCATGGAGTCTTAACCACTGTGCCACCAGGGAAGTCCCGCCTCTTTTTTCTTAATGTTTTAAAATTTTCCCTGAGGTCTATAGGTATGCATTGTAAATGGAACCAGGTGAAGCATGTAATCTGAGGACTCAGGCCTTTCCTGGAGTTCAGGGAAATGTTCCTCTCATTTCTTTTATTATTTCCTCCCTTCTAGTCTCTCTCTTCTTTTGAAATTCCCATTTCATAGCATCTGGAACTCCTGGATTCATCCTCTTTGTCTCGACTTTTCTCTTACATTTTCCAGCTTCGTCTCTTTACATTCTGGGAGATTTCTTCAATTCTGTCCTCCAGATCACTAACTTTATCATTGGCCATGTCTTATTTCTCAGCCCACTCATCGAAACTTTCAAATGTAATCCTATTTCTCATTTTCAAGCCTGATTCCTTCTTCTCTGACTATTCCATTTTCACAACAACCTCTTCTCATCAGTGCACTGTCTCTTGAATCCTCCTGAAGATACAAAGTAGAATGAAAATGATTTTTCTTCTCCCTGAATTCTCTATGCTTATTTCAGAGTGAAGTATTCCATTTATCCACTTTGATCCTTCCCTTTTTTTTTTTAATGTTTTATTTATTTTTTATTTTTGGCTGTGTTGGGTCTTCATTGCGGCATGAGGGCCTTCTCTAGTTGCGGTGAGTGGGGGCTAGTCTTCGTTACGGTGCACAGGCTTCTCACTGTGGTGGCTTCTCTTGTGGCAGAGCACGGGCTCTAGGTGTGTGGACTTCAGTAGCTGTGGCACATGGGCTCAGTAGTTGTAGCTCATGGGCTCTAGAGCGTAGGCTCAGTAATTGTGGCACACGGGCTTCAGTAGTTGTGGCACGTGGGCTCTAGAGCCCAGGCTTAGTAATTGTGGTGCACGGGCTTAGTTGCTCTGCAGCATGTGGGATCTTCCCAGACCAGGGCTCGAACCCGTGTCCCCTGCATTGGCAGGTAGATTCTTAACCACTGTGCCACCAGGAAAGCCCTGATCTTTCCCTTTTGTAATGTTTGTTTTCTCCATATCTCCTGAGATCCCTTAAATGTTGTTTTGCATTTAAAAATAAAGCATCAACTTGGTTAATAACCGTAAGAAGCATGGGTTTCTTCTGCAACTATATGCGCTTTCCTTTCCCAAGGGGCCTCTCCTTGGGATGGTGGGATAAGCCATGGGCTGTGTATATGTGGGCAGAGCACACCTACCAGCGAGCCCCACTATAACGTACAAGGGCAGAGGGCAAACAGTCAGGCCAGGGAGACCCCAAATTGCCAAAGCAAAGAGGATTAAACAAACATGGGGTTTGCTTTTCTCTGCTAGAAGGAAGTCTGCAGCAGGCAGTCCACAGATGGTAGGGCTCAGTGTTATCGTCAAGGACCCAGGCTCCCCCTGGGTACCCCTTTGTCATGTTTGACAGATGCTGCTGCACCTGCAGAAACTCCTGAGCTTCTGGTAGGAAGAGGAAGACCAGAGAAGCGAGAAGGGAGGGTGTTTCTATCAGGAAGCTGAACGCTGTTCCAGATAGCCCCAGCAGATTTCTGCGCACATTCACGGTCTCAAGGGAGACTGGGAGATCAAACTTTTTAGCCAAGTGCTTTGTGATCTTGACCAAAGCAGGGTTCCTCTTAGGAAGGAGGAACGAGACTAGAAACTGACTAAGTTATTAACTGTGTGTGTGATGGGTACTTCTGTATCTTCCCACCTGGGAGAAGCTGCTTATTCTCCCCTCCAGCCCCATGTCTGTGACAGAGATCTCCGTTTTCTCTCCTCTCTCAGCCCTATGGCAGAATTGCTATTTGTCTCCTAATATTAACATTCTCCCTCCTTTTTAGTACTAGGACTCCCATTTTTACTGGGCACGTGGCCACCTAGAACGACCATATTTCCCAACCCTCCTTGCAGCTGTGTGGCCAAGTTCCAGTCAATGGGATGGTGACGAAAGTCAAGGTTCCAACTTCTGGGTGTGTCCATAAAAGGAAGAGGGTGTGTGCTCTCCCCTCCCCCCATTTCCCATTGGCTAGTCTGCAGGCATGGTGGAGAGTTACCTGGAACACCCCTAGGGATGGCGGAGCATCAGGTCAGAGAGAATGAGGACCTGATAGAAAGAGAGAAAACGAGAGATAGAGAGCTAGAGGAGGGGAGGAGAGAGAGAGAAAAAAAAAAGATATTAATCTTGTTTTAACCCTTGTTATTTGAGCCATTGTTGCGTATCTTAGAAAATGACAATCCAAACAGCCACCTTAAAGATGGCTTCTCAGGCCCATTTTTTCCCTTAAATCACTATCACTGGTTGTGGAAGGAGAATAACGGCCCCCTAAATGTGTCCACATGCTAATCCCCAGAACCCGTGAATGTTTCCTTCTGTGGCAAAAGGGGCTTCAAAGATGCGATTAAGTTAACGATTATGAGATGAGAAGATTATCCTGGATTAATCACAAGGGTCCTTGTAAGAGGGAGACAGGAGGGTTGGAGTCAGAGAGGGAGATGTGATGACAGAGAGATTTGAAGATGCTCCTGGCTTTGAAGATGGAGGGAAGAGCCACAAGCCAAGAAGGCAGGAGGCTTCTGGAGGCTGGACAGGCAAGGGAACGGAGCCTTGCCTTCAAGAAGGAACTTGGCCTCGACTTTAGGATTTCTGAACTGCAGAACAGTAAGATCCTTAATTTGCATTGTTTTAAGCCATTAAGTTTGTGGTAATTTGTTACAGTGGCCATAGGAAACCAACACACTAGTTAAGGACACTGTCCATAAGAAAACAAAAGTAGCCATTTGTAGTGTTTCATCCAACACTCAGAATGCAAATTCATAGGCAGATGAGATTTGTGCGCTTCTCATTTAACCTTTACAACCCTGCCAAGGAACTACTCCTATCTACCCCATTTTACAGATGAGGCACTTGAGACTCAGAGAGGTTATGTACACCATCTAAGGTCACACAGCTAGTAAGTAGCAGAGCCAGGATATGTTCCTATGCGTTGTGCTCCTGCCTCCATCTTCAAAGACTTAGGTTCAGAAGAGAACAGTACACAGTGAAACCCATGACCTGTGGGTCAAGCTGGGAAGTCATGATTTGTCAAGACATCCTTCTAACCTCCTAAGCCTCTCTCTTCTGGTTAAAAAGAGTCTTTGCTCTGCTGACGTTTGGTAGCTCAGAGACCCCTCATCTGCAGCTGCCCATGAGCACACTGCAGCCTCTTCCCTCTGTTTGGGAGAACAGCTCTCCTGTGATGACAGAGGCATGAGTCAGGGGTGCTGATGGGGGCCTGGGGCCAGGGGACCCTCAAGAGCAGCTGTGCTCAGGAAACTGCAGGGGCGGGCCCTCTGTGAAATCTGAGAGGCTCCCCACCCCATTTCAACACACCCTGGGGACCCTTTGGGCATCTCCCCATCAAGGCTACTTACAAAGGAGTTGGAGGGTTACCCAGCTCGTGAGTGAGGGAATCCTTGGGTCCCTTGCATATTTCAATTTTCTGTTTCTTTACCTGCAGTGACACCTCTCTCAAGGCCCAGCGCTGCCGCTACCTGGGTGTCTGCTCAGGGGCAGACCCCCTTCCCTCTCTATCTGTATCCCCCTCTCTATCGTGTCTGATATGGGAGGTGGGTGATTAGAATGCATCATGCCAGAGGTCCCTGTGCCTCCTGTTGGCCCCAGGTACCCAGAGCTTCTCACTGATCCCAGGCGAAGCATATCTTAGTTCATACTCAATGTCATAAACCTTTGTACCCTCATCTTTAAGAGACCCTACCTTGCCCAGAAATAAACCCACACACCTACGGTCAATTAACCTGTGACAAAGGAGGCAAGAATATACGGTGGAGAAAAGACAGTCTCCTCAATAAGTGGTGCTGGGAAAACTGGACAGGTACAGGTAAGAGAATGAAATGAGAACATTCTCTAACACCACAGACAAAAATAAACTCAAAATGGATTAAAGACCTAGATGTCAGACCAGATACTATAAAACTCCTAGAGGAAAACATAGGCAGAACACTCTGACATAAATCTCAGCAATATCTTTTCAGATCCACCTCCTAAAGTAATGGAAATAAAAACAAACAAATGGGACCTAATTAAACTTAAAAGCTTTTGCACAGCAAAGGAAACCATAAACAAAACGAAAAGACAACCTACAGAATGGGAGAAAATATTTGCAAACGATGCGACCGATAAGGCATTAATTTTTATTTTTTTTGCGGTGCGCGGGCCTCTCACTGTTGTGGCCTCTCCCGTTGCGGAGGACAGGCTCCGGACGTGCAGGCTCAGCAGCCATGGCTCACGGGCCCAGCCGCTCCGCGGCATGTGGAATCCTCCCGGACTGGGGCACGAACCCGCGTCCCCTGCATCGGCAGGCAGACTCTCAACCACTGCGCCACCAGGGAAGCCCAAGGCATTAATTTTTAAAATATACGAACAGTTCATACAACTCAATATCAAAAAACAAACTACCCAATCAAAAAATGGGCAGAAGACCTAAATAGACATTTCTCCCAGAAGACATACGGATGGAAAACAGGCACATGAAAAAATGCTCAACATTGCTAATTATTAGAGAAATGCAAATCAAAACTACAATGAGATAGTAGTTTTGACTCTTCTGACTCTGGTCAGAACAGCCATCATCAAAAAGTCTACAAATAATAAATGCTGGAGAGGGTGTGGAGAAAAAGGAACCCTCCTACACTGATGGTGGGAATGTAAATTGGTGCAGCCACTATGGAGAACAGTATGGAGGTTCCTGAAAAAACTAAAAATAGGGCTTCCCTGGTGGCGCAGTGGTTGAGAGTCTGCCTGCCGATGCAGGGGACACGGGTTCGTGCCCCGGTCTGGGAAGATCCCACATGCCGCGGAGCAGCTGGGCCCGTGAGCCATGGCCGCTGAGCCTGTGCGTCCGGAGCCTGTGCTCCGCAACGGGAGAGGCCACAACAGTGAGAGGCCCGCGTACCGCAAAAAAAACAACCAAAAATAGAGTTACCATATGATCCTGCAATCCTTCTCCTGGGCATATATCTGGAAGAGACAAAAACTTTAATTCAAAAAGATATATGCACCCCAATGTTCACTGCAGCACTATTTACCATAGCCAGGACATGGAAGCAACTTTAACGTCCATCAACAGATGAATGGCTAAAGATGTGGTACATGTACACAATGGAAGACTACTCAGCCATTAAAAAGACTGAAATAATGCCATTTGCAGCAACATGGATGGACCTAGAGATTATCATACTAAGTGAAGTAAGTCAGAAAGAGAAAGATAAATACCATATGATATCACTTGTATGTGGAATCTAAAATATGACACAAATGAACTTACCTACGAAACAGAAACAGACTCACAGACAGAGAACAGACTTGTGGTTGCCGAGGCAGGGGTGGTGGTGCAGGGGGGATGGAGTGGGAGGTTGGGCTTAGCAGATGCAAACCATTACATACAGAATGGATAAACAACAAGGTCCTACTGTATAGCACAGGGAACTATATTCAATATTCTGTAATAAACCGTAATGAAAAAGAATATATATGTGCAACTGAATCACTCTGCTATACAGCAGAAACTAACACAACATTGCAAATCAACTATACTTCAATAAAATAAATTTTTTTAAAAAGAATTTTTAATCTATTAGCACAACCAGCTTATCCCTTTTCTTTCCCCTTTGTAACAATAACATTATATTTCTAGACCATATAGCTGCTGAAGGTGTAGCTTATTCGGGATGGCCGTTATCCATCTTCCGGATTTTAGCGAGCCCAGCTAAAATCCAGAAATGCCATTAGCCAGGAAGAAGGAGAAAATAAATTTGGGGGACAAACAGCAGTCTCTGACACACTGACATTTAAAAGTCGGGACATTTTAGGTTCTGGGGCACCTTGATTATAAGTAAAACTAACATGCATGGAGTACCTCTATGTGCCCTCCTTGTATCAGCCATACGAAGGAGGTGCTCCAGAGACTGGGGGCCGGCATTCAAACTTGCCCCTAGGGAAGGCAAAGCCAAGCTCCTTCCCCTACTCTGTCTGTGTGCTGGATGGCCATGCTGGAGAAAGCTTCAGAATGGCCCAGTGAGTAAATGTCACAGCCCCACCCCCTAGAGGGTGACATCATCCCGCCGTCTGGAGCAGACAGCGTTCCTGCTCTCAATTCCTTTCCTCCTGATCCTTGAGGGCCCCCCAGGCACAAGGCTTCCTTCCAGAGTATGCTTGCTCCCATCTGGTCCTGGGGGGGCGGGAGGGGCTCCATGGAAGGTGCTTGAGGGTACGGTTGGCACCACCCCTCCCTCAGGCCCTGGAAAGGCCACCTGGCCACCTGTTGCCCTGGCTCCCCAGCCCTGCTAGCCCCAGAAGCCAAGGAGCCTAGCGGGGAAGCTGAGCTGGCAATGGTGAGGCTGTCCCTATGGGAGGGTGCTGGGCCCCCCAGGGCCACAGCTCCTGGCTGCTCTGACAGCACAGTGTCTGCCTTCCACCTCTCAGAGGGTCATAAATATTGCTCCCGGAGATTAGCTGGGCCCCATGCTCCCGTCTGCAGCCTCGCCAAGGGGCGCGAGGAAGGACTGAGTCACGGCCCCCAGCTCTTTCTAAATTGGACTTAAAATGAAAAAATAAATAACAGAGGGAAAGGGCCTGATTGTTTTTAAGAGCAGAAGAATGAGCTTTCTTTGTGCTTGCACGTCTCCAGGAGGACCCCCGGGGAGTGAGCTCAGAGCAGCCGCTCCCCCTCCCCAAACTTCACCTTCAGGGTGAAGGTGAAGTCTGGGGAGGCAAAGAAAATATTGTGATAAAGTCTAAGTTACTGCTGATGCCTGCCGGGCCACTTGATGAAGTGGACTGAGTGCAAACAAATCTCCCAGCTCCTTCCTCTCTGCAAATGTTGGTGGGGGGAGGCCAGGCCTGGGCTCAGAGCCAGCCCCTCACTGGCCAAGCCCTGCTCTGCACCCTTGAATATTTCTCCTCTCGTTTCTTTCTCCAGAGTACACGGGACTCACTAAACAACCTGTGGGACCCAGTGCAAAGTGAAAACGCAGGGCCCCGGTTCGAACAGCAGGAAAAAAAGCGCTGCTCCAGGTACTAAAGGTACTAAAATATAAAGGTTTTTCCCTTTCTTCTGCGGTCTCTCTCTCTTGACTTATTACGGTGTTTTTTATTCGCCACTTAATGTTCTAAGTACAGGGAAACATTTTAGTTTTACACTATTATATTCAATTATATTAAACTCATAGGATATTAAATTCATGAATGGCATGCCTTTTTGCCATTACTTTTTATATGGCACAATCCCGATACTAAATACAAATAGAAGAGCATTTAACCTGTAAGCAGAATCAGCAAAATTACACAACTTCTGTTTCCTAGCTCATATATGCATGTGTACCAGAGGAGTGGAAACGCCGCACAAAATGAACTCAACTGTTTTCCAGTTGACCCTGAACAACATGGGCTTGAATGGTGCAGGTCCACTTATTGGAGGACTTTTTTTCATTAAAAAAAAAAAAAAACCTAAAACAAAAATCCCACACGATTCCCGGTTGGTTGAATCCACAGGTGCAGAACCAAGGATAGAATGGCTGATAGAACGGATGCATCAGTCACAGTCACGTTTTGGATGGACCTATCCAAAATCCATCAGTGGTCCTGGAAACAGTCCACCCCCGACACTGAGGGGCGAGGGTCTTTCACTTCTTGGTACATTCTACAGACACTCTCCACCTTCCGCTTACTGGTGAGTACGGAAGGACTGACAGGCGAAGGAACCGTAGGTTTCATACCGTCTTCCCCTTTCCTTCCAAGTCATCATTTTCAGTGTAAATGGTTGACTAATACAAGGAAGTAACACGCGTAAGGAGGGGTTGCTTGGTTGTTCGTGTTTCTTTCTGCCTTTGCCTTCTTTCTGCATTGAAAGCAAGTTCTGGTTCTGGCAGAAAGCTGACGGCGCCCCCAGTACGGCTCAGTTATGTAGGTAACACACTTGCCTTGGACTTGCTTTGAGTCTCACTGACCTGCCGCGTGTGGTGGGTACCCGGGGATTCTGATGTCACGGGGAACAGCGAACACGTATGGAATGGAACGGTGCTGTGCACGCGCCGCGCATCTCCTCTGGGCCCGTACACGCACGCTTCTTGTCCCATCGGACTTCACGTAAAAAATACAAATTCAAGGACAACTTTATTAGGAATTTTAAGATGACGAACGTGCCAAGTGCAGGGCCTATCTGAGCACGAGGCCTTGTGCAAGAGCACAAGCTGCACAGCCATGAAGCTGAGGACACGTTTATTTTTCTGACTCTCAACATACGTATATTGTGGACAAATTAAGCAGCACAGTCAAGCAAAATGTGAACGGACAATTATCTCCTAGAGATAACGACCATTAACGCTGGTCATGTAACTTTCTGGATGTTTCTCGAGGCCTGTGACACCAGATAACTTACAGAAACTCTCCGATGAATTCTCTAATGGCTTCCCTTCTGCCTAGACCACGGCACACGCTCCCTGCAGGCTAGCTGGCCCAGCACTAGCCCGTCTTCTGCCCCCCCGCTCTGTCCCTCCCTCACTCTGCCCCAGGCACTGGGCCTCTTTCTGAGAACAAAGCCTTCTTGCTTTTGCACCTGCTGTTGCCCGCACCTAGGATCCCGTCCACAGCTCCTGTGTGACTGCCTCTTCACCTTCAGGTCCCAGATCCACTGTCACCTCCTCTGAGAGCCCTGCTCTGACCACAAAGGGCCTCCCGGTCATTCCTCATGAAAGGTCAGACCGGTAACTCCCACCAGGGCTACGCTTGGTACTGACGGGGGTCAGAGTGAGTTTCTGAACCAGTCACGATGGGGGTTAGATGTTTACCATTGGCTTAGGCTGGGTGGGCCACACTTGGCCCGCTGGCTTTGTGAGTAAAGTTTTATTGGAACACGGCCAAGCTTATTTATGCGTCATCTGCAGCTGCTTTCCTGTCACAACATCAGAGTTGATTAGTTGTGACACTGTGTGGCCTGCGAAGCCTTAAATATTTACTATCTGGTCATTTATTGAATATGTTTGCCGACCCCTGGGTTCAATTAAGTAGAGCTTTCTGCTGGATCTAGGGGTGGGATCAGCTTCCCTGGAGCCTCATGGCTGCATCAGAAAGCGATCAATACCTAAACAAAGTGGGGTTGGCAGGAAGAAGGAGGAAGGGGGGTGTAAAAGCTGAGTGGTCAACCACCGTTTTCAGTAAAGACACACGTACAGTAAACAGCAAGTGTGTCCCCTTTATGGCAGTGCTGTGATTTATTTAGTAAATCTTATAAGAAGTGATATCTAAATTGCTTCTACATTTTTATCATTACAAATATTACTATGATGTACATCCATATGCATACATCCCTTGAACCCTGCCCGCTTTTCCTTACCTAGATGGGTGGTCGCAGTAATGGGCCTGAGCTGTTCTCCTGTGGTACCAACCTCCGTCATCTTCCAGGGTGGGTGGGGAGATCAGAGTCTGGCCTCATCCTCCAAGGTGAGTAGGAGGGTACCTGTTGAGGTGATGGGCCGCATGGAAGGCTGATGTCAGTGGAGGGGCTCCGTGTGGGTCACTGCAGCCTCACAACGCACTTGGAAGGCTGGCTTTCTTGCTGTTCTTTTATCCCAAGGAAACGGAGGCTCAGAGATGCACAGTCACTCACTCAAGGTCACGCAGCCCATCAGTGGCCGAGCAGGGAATCAGATTCGAGGCGTCCTGTACTATGTGGTCGTACTGGGGAGCTGGGGAAGGGCACTGCATTGCTGGACTGGTCTGTGAGGCTCTGGGATGATTATAGAGGGTTAAAAACATCCCAAACACAAACCCCCTCTTACACCCGCTGGATGCTGCTGTGAACTTTTCAACCAAAACCCAAGTATTTTGTCCTGTACTTGGAGATTAAACCACAAGTACGCCTCTCCAGGGAGGAGCAACACGCCAGCCCAAATTGCTAAGGTACTCAAGAATGGGACGGAAATGTTCTACACGGGGCGGTAGAGGGGAGGAATTGGGGGTGCGTCCAAAGGCTCTGGGATGGGAGACAGACAGCCAGGCCCCGAAGACAGAGGTTGCCCCTTCCCAAGGCAGTAGGGGCCTCTGCTGATGGCCTTTTTCTGGCACCTCCTGGTGGGGAGACTGTTTAACGACGGGCCCTGGCAAAACCACTTCGACCAGTGCTTCAGTTTCCCTCTTTTATTATAAATCCGCTTAAAATATTTGGGCACTCCCCAAAGTACCCAGAGATCTGTGTTGGAGACTCAGCGCCACCCGCACTGGTGCTGGCCAAATTCAAGCCATCCCAGCCGGTCCTTGGGATCTGGGCCACATCTGAGTACCAGCTCCACTATTACACAGATAGATAGATAGATAGACAGATAGATAAATATGTGTGTATTTAAGTGGACTCATTTTCTCGCTTAATAAATGTACTTTAAAGGAAGCTTAAAATCATTACTATTGATAATAAATTAGTGCCATTTGTCAGAGAAAGAAGGCAAACATGAAAGTGCATAACCATGTTCTTAACCATGTCCATTAATGCAACACCTGACTGTCCCTGGTGCCCCCAGGGCCACGTGTCCACCTTTCGGGGTCCATGACTTGGCACACGCAGTGCTTCCGAGGCCACACAGATGCGTGGACCCTGAGCCCGAACTCGCTCACGCCTCCCAAATGCCCTCCAGTGGCCCCAGTTGCTTGCTGGCAGCTGCCCAGATTCTTTTCACTTGGCCCCCCCTCCCCCATCCACCAGCCGCGAGCCTGGGGTGCCAGATTTCACGGAGATTTTCTCCCAGCCCCTAGGGGAGGTTTTTCCGGAAATGAAGCCACAGTCATCAGCAGCATGTGGTATGAATTAGGAGGGGCTGAGCTATCTGCCAGCCTCCTTTCTAACCCCACCCCATCACCTGGAGCTGGAAACCCTTACCTCTCTGGTCTGGCAGGCAGACAGGCCGGTGGCCCCACGTGCACCTCCGCTCACGTGTCCTTCTCCAGCAGCATCTGTCCCATGTTGTGTCTCCCTGGCTTTCAACACTCCCACAGCACCACACTGCAAAGGGAACCGGGCTCTAAACTCATCCAGAAATGGAGGGAACTTTAAGCCTGGCCCTGATCTGTCTTTCCAGAAATTTCTTCCACTACTACTCACCCAGAGGAAGGTTGGTTGGGGGTTCTGAGGGGAGGGATAGGTCAGGGTATACAAGGGTCTAAAGACAAATGCAGGCAGACCTATGCCCCTTCTTCACTCCTGCCTCAGCCCATGCAGAGGAAACTGTTCCCTTTCTGAAGAAACGTTTCCACAACTCTCCTTCCTAAGGGAATAGGAGTGACACCCAATTAGTGGTAGAAAAATAGCTGAGTATTTATTGGGACTCTCCATCCCCCACCCCCTTCCTCCCTCTCCCTTGTGGGTAAGCCTGCAGTGGCCAGTTCTGCCTGTGTCCGGGTGGACCCCTGAAATTCAGTCCGGGCAGTAGTAGAAAGAAGCCTGACCGTGGCCACACATCCAAGGCCCGTTTTCCAACTTCCATCATGAATTTGTTGTTGTTGTTTCTCCTATGTTCAACAGACTGAATGATTGAACCTCAGGATCCGTTCCCCTTCGCTTCCACAGTAACTGAAGATTTTCACTGTGCACTGGGCTGCCCAGAATAATGACGACATTTCCCATCCGCCCCTGCGTTTAGTGTGGTCACATGATTAATTTGGCCTTCTCCTGTGAATTAAAGGGGCACCCCCAACTTCCAGATAGTAACTTGCAGTGGAAAGGGACCTGCCTTTCCTCTAGCTGGCTTTACCAGAATAAGGCTGGGGTTTTGGTCCCTAATTGCCTTTGTGTCTCTATCTCATCAAGCTCAGGGCTTGAGGGAAAGAGTGTTTCAAATGGCAACAATGAATACTATCATGATCCACTGTGAGTAGCTACCACCCAATGAGGTAGGCAGTCTCTACTCAGCCTAACAATAATAATATCAGCATCACATTGATAGTGACTTATTGCTTACTCCCTTCCAATCCATGAACACAGCCCATGCATGATTTGGTTTAGTCCTGAGAGGCTGGTTTTATTAACTCCATAGGAAACTAAGGCTCAGAGAGGTTAAGTAACTCGGCCAAGGTCACACAGCTAGCAAGGTTCAACTCAAGATTATCTGTGAGTCCAACGCTCTTAACGACACTATTTTGCCTACCCCAGATAGCAACCGCTACCATTTTTTGAGTGCTCGCTTTATGCCAAGGGCTCAATAAAGCCCTTTACATATATTAATTAATAATCCTCCAGCATATCTACAAGGCAGACATTCTCTCCCCAACCCCCCCCCCCTTTGCAGATGAGGACACAGCTATGGAGAGGTGAGGAGACGGCGTCTACTGCTCTGAGAAGACGCGTGCATCTCCCAAGGGGCAGCTGTTGCCTGCTCGTGAACCTCCCAACAAGCTGACCTCTGAATCCAACTGGTATTCCCCACCCTCCACCCCCAAGGCCATAGCTTACTTATGAGGCCACAGAGGAATGACCGCATTTCTCAACTTCCTGAACCCAGAGGCCACACCCCCAGAGGCAGAGGCTGTTGCCTTTGTGAAGAGTAGTCAGGCTGGGTAAGGGAACAGCTCCATAATTTCCAGCTTGGCAATGGTCCCCGGGATGGCCTCCTGGTCCTCACTCTCTCTCACTGCATCCCAAATTCCATAACACCAGGGTCTGGGCCCCGAGGGTGGTTATCTAGTTCAGGTGTCTGCAAACTACTGCCCAAGGGCCATATCTGGCCCATTGCTTGTTTTTGTACCATACAGGAGCTGAGAATGGTTTTCACATTTTTAAGTGGTGGGAAAAAAAGTTAAAAAAGAATAATAGTTCATGATGTGAAAATTATATGGATTTTTGACTGCCTCTAACCACAGAATGTGGCAGAAGTGACACAGAATGACTTCTGAGGCCACGCAGCTTCTGTAGTTTGCTTTTGGGACATGTACCTTTGAAGCCCTGAGCTGCCATGTAAGAAACTCAGCCACCCTAAAGCCACCACACTTGACATACCATGAAGGGAGATCACCCAGAGATAGAGAGAGCTGCCTGGGGAGCCCCAGCTGTTTGAACCCACAGCCACCTTCAGCATCAGCATCACCATCTGCATCAGCATCAGCATCTTCATCAGCATCAGCACCTTCATCAGCATCAGCATCTTCATCAGCAACAGCATCAGCATCTTCATCAGCATCTGCATCAGCATCTGCATCAGCATCTTCATCAGCATCTTCATCAGCATCAGCACCTTCATCAGCATCAGCATCAGCATCTTCATCAGCATCAGCACCTTCATCAGCATCAGCATCAGCATCACCATCTGCATCACCATCTGCATCAGCATCAGCATCTTCATCAGCATCAGCATCAGCATCTGCATCAGCATCTTCATCAGCACCTTCATCAGCATCAGCATCTTCATTAGCATCTTCATCAGCATCAACATCAGCATCTGCATCAGCATCTGCATCAGCATCTTCATCAGCATCACCATCTGCATCAGCATCAGCATCTGCATCAGCATCAGCATCACCATCTTCATCAGCATCAGCATCACCATCTGCATCTGCATCAGCATCAGCACCAACTGTGAGTCAGTGAGACTTCAGGGATTTCTGATGCCAGCTTTCCTGCAAGCCACCCTAGCTGACACCATGTAAAGCAAAAACAAGCTGTCCCCGCTCAGCCCTGCCTAGCTTGCAGATTTATGAGATTAGTGAATAAATAAAGGCTGTTTTTTAAGCCCCCAAAGGTAAAGTAGCATGTTCAAGGTCATCACCAGCTTGTAAGTGACAGAGTTCCACCTCTGTTCAACTCCAGAGCCTCTCTGCCCTTTGCAGTGTGAGGATGTGTTCGAAGAGCTTAGCCCAACAAAGGGGTTCACACTTTGACAAACTCGCATCAGAATCGTGTGGGGATCTTGCTAAAAACATGGATTTCTAAGTCCTAACCCAGACCTAGTGAATCAGAACCTCAATGTTATGCATTTTAATACGTGGCCTGGGAGGGTCTTCACCACAGTAACAGTTCCCATCCATCAGTCTAAGATGCAGAAGGGAATGCAGTCACCAAACACCAGCTAACTGCCTTCAAGGACTGCTTCCCAGTGGCCAGCTGTGGACCAGGAACTGCTCTGACCCCTGGGGAGTCATAAAAGAAAATAACGCATAAAGAGCAAAACAAAGAAATGAAAGATAAAATGACATAAAAACAGAGAAAGCCCCCAACCTCGTGCAAATTTCAGTTTAGGGCAAGTATGAGCCTTGGTGTTAGGGAAATAGATGACAAAAAGCAAGCAAAGAATAAGATTATTCCAGAGAGTATTAAGTGCTGGGAAGGAAATCAGACGGGATGACGGGGCACAGTGGAAGGCAGGGGCCGTTTCAGACAGTGGAGGAGGGAGGAGGTCAGGGGAGAAGGTTCCAAGTGTGACAGCAGGGCTCAGGCATGCTGGGCACTTGACGTACGTCACTCCATTTGATGCTCACGGCTTCCCTGCACAGGATTTATTAGGGTTCCCACCCTCCACCCGCTTTTACACAAACCTCCTTCTAGACTCTCCATCTCAATCAGTGGCAAATCCACCTTTCCCATTGGTATGAGTGTCCCGTGGCTGCTAAAACAAAGTACCACAACCTACGTGGCTAGAACGATGGAAATTTATTCTCCCCCAGTTCTGGAGGTCGGAAGTCAGACGTCATGGTGTCCACATGGTTGGTTCCTTCTGGAGGCACTGAGGGCGCATCCAGCCCGTCCTGCCCCTCTAACTTCTGGTGGCTGCCCGGCCATCCTTGGCGCTCCTTGACTCCATCTCTGCCCCCATCTTCCCATGCCCAACTCTGTGTGTCTCTGTGTCCTCTCCTTTTCTTACAAAGACATCTGTCATTGGATTGAGGGTCCACCTTAATCCAGGATCATGTCATCTTGAGATCCATAACTTAATTACCTCTGCAAAGACCCTTTTCCCAGATAAGGCCACTATCACTGGTTCAAGGGGTTGGAACTCAGGCACAGCCTTTGGGGGGGCACTACTGAACCCACGACAAAGTTTCTCAGGTCAAAACATTTGGGGTCACTCTCGATGGTGACTCTCTCTCTTATAACCCACCTCCAAGCCATCAGCCAAACATCTACTGGTCCCAGCTTCAAAATATACCCCGAATATCTTCCTCACCCCCCCGCCCCATTTTCCTCTCATCCCCTCCCACCTGGACTCCCGTGGCCGCCTCCTCTGGGCTCCCTGCCCCCTCCCTGATGCCCCACAGTCCATGCTCAACATAATAGCAGAAGGGCTCTGTCAAAATCTGGCCAATCAAGTCCTTGCTCTGCTCAAAACTTCGCAGTAGCTTCTCATCTAAATAAGAGTACAGCGAAGGTCCCAGTGAAGTTCCAGAGGCCCAGGTCTCCCCGCATCACCGCCCCCCAACCTCCTCTGCTGCGGCCACGCTGGCCGCTCGCTGCTCCAGAATACCAGCTGTGCTTCTGCTCAGGGCTTTCTTCTTGCTGTTTCCTCTGCCTGGATCGCTCTTTCTGGAAACATTTCTCAAACGTTTCCTTCTCTCTTCTGCGTCAAGTCTTTGTTTAAAGAGCCTCAGCTCAGTGAGACCAAATTTAACCAGAAATCTGGAGAGGGGAAGGCCCGGTCCAAACCTCAAACACTCCTAAGAGGAGCACTGCTGCGAGCGTTTGTGGAGTGCAGGAGGAGAGGGTCCGGGTGGCCAGCGTTCCCGCCATCCTCCTGCGCACGGCTCGGTGGAACGGCACTTGCTTCTCGCCTTTTGGTTCGGCCTGGAACGGTACTTACAAAATCCCGCGAGATTTCTGTTTTTTGTTTTTCATCTTTAGAATCAACCTTTTGTTTTCTTTCGCTTTGCATGATGGGATGTAAACTGTATAAACCTCAGCCTGGCAATCCTGATGTATATGTAAGTATTTCTCATACTCAAGCCCACGTGAGGGAGGTGTGGGCGCCAGGTACTGGACAACACACTTTATGGGGATTATCTCTTTCAGCTCTCAGAAAGCCCCCAATACTGCAGATGTGCAGACAAGCTAGAGAGGTCAGGGGGCCTGTTCAAAGTCATAAAGTTGCCACATGTCACAGCTGGGATTTGAGCCCGAGCTTTTGACATCAGAGCACATGCTCTTAACTATCAAGCTACATCCTCTGCTCCCTTTAAGCCAGATTATCTCAGCCTCAATGCTAATGATATTCTGGGCCAGATAATGCTTTGCTGTGGGGGCCTGTGCGCTACTCTGTAGGGTGTTTGGCACCATCCCTGGCCTCTACCCTTTAGATGCCAAGAACACACCCTGTGACAATGGAAAATGTCTCCAGATATTGCTAAACTTTCCCGGGGGGCAAAATCGCCCTGGTTGAGAACCTCTGCTTTAACCCAAATTCTCCCCTCTGGTCTTTGAGTCCCAGTGATTCCCGATCAACTCCACTGTCTACCCCTCCCCACCATGGCCATCCCACTGGGCTCCCCACTTCCTCTGAGCTCCACCCCGCCACCCTATAGCCAATCTCTAGGATTCTAGAAAGAGCTGATGGGGCATTAAGAATAAGAGAAGGAAGGTAAAACAGATAGCAGAAGAGCCAATACGTTGGCAATGCCACCTCGCGGGGAGATAAAGAAACCCAAAGCAGAGCCTTGAAATACTTTTCTATTGGAGTAGGTGGGGTAGAGTGAAGCAGATTGTAAAGAGGGGAACAGATTCTCAGCTAAAGAGATCATGGCTGCCTCTGGGGCACAGGAGTGGAGACATACTCTTGAGAACAGAAGGAGATTGCTCCTTTCATTTTGCTGAACCAAATTTACCTAGGACCAATAAGTCACTCCTATCTCCAGATCTGGAAGAAGGGAGTTTGTCCCAGGTAATGAAGACTTAGGGTCAATGAATGATGGAGGAAGCGGACTCCTTGGTCCCCAGCACTGTTCTGGGTGATCAGAACTCCAGTTCTCCTGGGCTGATCTAGTCATACTACATCATTGATGGTAACAGAGACTGCTGATTGCGAGCCAATGTCCAAAGACTACATTTCTTAGCACCCCTTGTGGCTAGATATGACCACATGACTATGACTTGACCAAGGAGACATAAAAAGAACTTGGTGGGGGGTTATTACCAGGAAGGTTCTGTAGAAGGGAGGGTGTGAGGGCCTTTTGGCTTTTCAGTTTCTTCTGGCTGCTGCCCTAGAAGGTAGACATGAAGCCTGGAACTGAAGCAGCCACTTTGAATCATAAGATGACCTTGAAGTTGGTGGCCACATGCTGAAGATGGCAGAACAGAAAGACAGTCATCTGGATCTCTGATATTTTTATGAGAGAATAATAAACTTTGATCTTGTTTAAGGCATAACATATTGGAGGGGGGCGTTCTGTTATATTTAGTGAATCCCAATCCTAACAGATATAATTGGTTATAGATGGAAATCTGAAGTTGGACTCATCCTCTGAACATTTTTTACAAATGCAGCCCTGCACATTTGAGATTGTTTAGACTTTACAGAAACTCAAAGCTCTCTGTTTTAACGGCACATCTTGGGACAAGGAGCAAGAAAGGGAACGGGACTGGTATTGCTGTGTAGACAGTACTAATCACAGCAATTGTAAGTGACAAACAAAAGTGCTCTCTTGGGGGGGTGAGGATGGGAATGGGAGGAGGGTAGCAGGTGGGGATGAGCTGGGAATGTATTCCACGGATGGGGATAAAACTTGTGTTTATGTGATTAGCAGAATTAGATGCGGGTCAGTGGCCATAGCTGGAGTTTGTAAATAGCCTTTTGAGCAGTTGCACATTTTTTTCTGGTTTGATCAAAATGAAACATCATTAAAAACAGCTCCACTGCCAATTGTCATCTCTGCCAGAGCCTTGGGAGGTGCCCTCCGGTCACGTCAGGCTGGATGTAATTGGCTTTGAAGTTTGTATATGCGAAGTGCTTTGAGGATTGCAGGCTAACAGAACTTTGGCAGAGGAAGAAATTTTGAGAGAGTCCATTTACCAATATGGGTTCAGCCTTAACTACAAAAACATCAGGCAGTCATAAAATGCAGCCTTTGCTGAATGAACCTGAAAACAGGTTCAAGTGGGGTAAGCTCTCAGCCATCTAGAAGGAGTGAGTCACCTTAAGATGCAATGGCTGGGAACCAGATTGTCCTAGGCCTCTGGGCCAGTGGAGTTAGACTAGCCGGCTTCAAATCCCTGCTCGATCATTTAGCAGCCACTGTCACCCTAGCCAAATCACTTCACCTCTCTGTGTCTCAGTGTCCTCATCCATAAAATGGGGGCAATATTAGAAGTCAGCACATATTGATGAAGTGCTTAGAACGATGCCTGGTTCATAGATGTGCAATATACCTGAACTAATATTACCACTATTATTATTATTCCACAGTTTCTATTCCAAGTTAGCCCTCCTGAAAAGCGTTGTTTTTCTTAATTGCATGATGTTTAGTTTGTACGCTTTTATTATATTTATTCCATTAACAACTGAACAAAGAGAAAGTTCAGAGTCATTTCTATTTCTTGTTCTTATTTTAAAGCAGATAACACTGGAAGAAGTTTAAAAACACCAGATACAAATGGATCTAAATTTTTAAAACAACCCAGCACAACAGTTACAGGCATGTCCAAATCTCTCGCTTAAAAAAGAAATAGGCCAGATTTCACCCTGAGTTTACTTTGTGATTAAACTGGTTTCATGAGTTTGTTTCCAAATTTAGGTGAGTTTTATGTGGAGAAAGGAGATCCACGGAACTTTTGCTCTACGGAAAGGCCAGGAGGTCATTCCAGGGAAGAGGTGATGGGGCGGGTGTTATGTCCAGTTGATATCAGGAAGCATTTGGCACTGGGGAGATTGCTGGGCCCAGCTGGGCGTTATCCTTCCTGAAGCCTTCTGTCTTTCAAGGGAATGCCCACCACACTGACATCGGCTCACCAAAAAAGAGAGCTGGCTAACAGTGTTAACCCCCGACTCGGCTAAGTCGGGAAGAATTGGGGACTTCAGCCTTTGGGTTTTATGCTCAATCAGATGGTACAGATGGCATCTGTGGTTTGGGCTGTTACCTTTTGTAACAGCACCCTGATGTGCTTTGGGGGGACACCTCCCCTCTGTTCTCAATCTCGACTGTATGGGTGGAGTTGCTCCTATTCCAGATCAGAGGGCAGGCACGTGACCCAGGCCTAGCCAATCAAAACCCCACATACCCATGGCTGCAGGGATTGGCTCAGGAATGGACACCTGACCCAGGATGGGCCAATCGCAGTTGACCCCAAGATTTTTGCTGGAACTATTGCAAAAGAGATGCTGTCTTTCAGCTGAGGTTCCTCAACCTGTTGAATGTGAGTCCAGAGTTGTTGGTGGGGATGGAATGGGGAGGTTAAGCCCGTGTTTGGGAAGTACTTGCCTGAGGATATGGTCAGAATAGAGGAAACGAGATCAAGGGAGAGAGATTCCTGGAAACACTGCATCCTGAATCCTGCCATGCCCCGAATTTTCTGTTACACGAGCTAATGCATTTCCTTTTTTGGCTTAAGTCCATTTCAACTGATTTCCTCTTACTTTGACCAAAAGGCTCTTGACTCACCTAGGTGGAGAACTGAGACCTTAGGCCATAGTTCCCCCTTGGGAAGCAGATACAGATAAGAAGAAAAAGTTGGCAGTGGAAGAAGAGCAAACCTTACTAGGAGGTCAGAAGCCAGCTGGGGACCTGTGTAAGCTACCAGGGTGCCAGGACATGAAAAAATGGTCACCACGGATGTTTGTCATGTGCCCCTGAAGCACCAACAAGCTGCATGTGTGCCCTCCCCAGTGGTGACACGGACTACGTTCAATCATGCTCCTTTCCTCTCCAAGTCCTTTTGTCACCATCCTTCTCATACCAGCTGGAGGGCCTATTACACTGTTCTGGGCACTTGTAACCAATGAGAGCTGCCAAAGGTGAAGGGCAGAGATGGAGCCAAGGAGTCAGAGCAAAGACTGTTACAGTTGACCCATGGCAAAGGGGAGGAATGAATGAATGAATGTCACTAACATTTATTGAGCATTTACTGTGGGCAAGGAATGTTCAAGCCCTTTATATATATCTTCTCATTTGATCGCCCAATTCTACCAGGTGGGTCCTATGAGAATCCCCGCTTTACAGATGAAAAAACTGAGGCACGGAGAGATGACCTTGTCCAAGGGCACATAGTTAACCAACAGCAGGGTCTTAATCATTGAGGAATCAGTGAAAACTCACTGAACCCTACTCCATGCCAAGCACTGTGCCAAGTACAAGGGAAACAACTGTGTGTGAAAACACACATAGACCCTGTTCACACAGCAGTTTTCATCATCTGAAATTATCTTAGGAAACATACTGATTTGTACACCAGTTTCTTATCCGTCTTCTCCATCAGAATGTTTGTTCCACGAGGGGAAGAACTTCACTGGTCTCATTCACAGTCTTACCTGCAGGGCTGAATGGGACCTGGCATACAGTAGGCACTCAGAACTTGTTCAACAAACAAGTAGCTCTAGAGCAGAGTTTCTCAATGTCGTTACTGCCGACACGTGGGGCTGGATCACTCCCTGTGGTGGCAGCTGTTCTGTGCATTGTAGGGTGTTAGCAGCATCCCTGGTCTCCACCCTCTAAATGACAGTAGCACCCCTCTCCACTCCATTCCCCATGGTTGTAACAACCAAAGATGTCTTTGGACAAATGTTCCTGGGGAGGCGAAATTCTTGACCTGGAGAGTTCGAATGACTGCATAGATGACACGCACAATCAGGAACTTAACATCGGAGGGACTGACATGACACATGTCGGACACACAGGGTAGCTGGTACCTACATCAAGCTCCTGAGCCACGTGTTATGTGAGCGAGCACGATTGGGCCTGAAAGCTAAGAAATGACTTGAGCCACAAGTATGTCACAATTCCCCGTTAGCCCTCGGAACCCTGAAATCTATACATCTGTAGTGGCGAGACGGAACGTTCAGACCCTGAATGATGTCAAGATGCAAGTGGGCCCAAACTTAATCGTCCCAAGAGGCATCCTATTTCAGAGGTTCTGCTGGTTTGAGGAGAGGCCGTTTCTCGGGAGGATGCCATTTGCAGATGGCGGCAAAAACATAATGTCACTTGCCTTTGCCACAACTGGCAAAAGTGAGTTTTCATCGAGAGGGTTCTTACTTCCTTTGAGTGGCTTGTTTCTTCCCAGGGATAGAACGGGAGAAAGAAAATTCCAAAAGTGAACATCTCTCTTGGTGCCCCTGCAGCACCCCAAGTTGTTCCTTCTCCAGGGTTCTAATATAATACAAATAAATAAGATACAAGGATGTAATGTACAGCCCAGGGAACAAAGCCAATATTCTATAATAACTTTAAATGGAGCATAATCTATAAAAATATCGAATCACTACGTTGTACACCTGAAACTAATGTAACACTGTAAATCAACTACACTTCAAGAAAATCACATATATAATATATAAGTCATATACTACATATAAATTATGTGTGTGTCTTGTTTTTTTCCAGGTGTTTGTAGCCATCATCTCATTTCATTTTTACAACAGCTCTACTAGGTAGGAGTTACTAACCCTACTTTATTGATGACTAAGACTGAGGCATACAGAGGCTAAGTGACCTGCCCAGGGTCACCTGTAATATTCTCTATCACCAAAAGCAGCACCACCATCCACCAGGTCACTCTGACCAAAACAGTGTCCCTTGATGTTCCCACTTCCCTCCACCCGTGCATCCAATCCATGGGCAGGTACCATGGGCTGTCCTTCCGATAGATGCCCCAGATCTGGTCACGGGTCTCCCCTATCCCAACGGCCAGCTTGGTCCAGGCCATCCCTGGTCTGCAGGCCTGTGTCAGCCTCCCCCTCTCCTCCTGAGCCTTATTTCCAGCCCCAGTGTCCAGGCCATCCTCACTGGGCGGCAATCAGCCCACTGAATTGCCAGCCAAGGCTCCCATGGGCCCGAGGACCAGTCCAGGCTCAGAGTGGAGGCCAGGAGGCCTCGGCTATGCGCCCTGAGCTCTCCTCCCAAGATTCTTCTTTGCATTCAGTTCCCTTGACCACACCTCCCATACATTTATTGAGCACCTACTGCATGCCCACTCTTCACATTCCCAGCACTGGGGATATGGTGGTGGGTGAACAGGTGAAGTTCCTCACCTCATGGAATGGACATTTGTGGCCTGCTCTCTAATCCAGCCATTCTGTCTTCCGTCTGGGCCCCTGCACAGCTGCCCAGAACGACCTCCCACCCTCCCTTTCTTTCCTTCTGACACACGGCTAATTCCTGCCCCTCTGTAGAGGTCATCTGTTGCTGCATAACAAATTTCCCCAACAACAGAGTAACTTAAAACAACAACATTTTAAATCTCAGGCTTCTAGGGGTCAGGAATCAGACGCTGCTGAACTGGGTCCTCTGGCGCTGGGTCATCCCAAGGCCTGACTGAGTAGGCCCCTCACTTGCTGGCATGACTGTGGCAGAATTCTGCTCCTCATGGGGTGTTGGACTGAGGGTCTCAGGTCCTCACAAGCCATTGGCCACAAGTCTTCCTTAGCTCCTCACTATGTGGGCCTCTCTACGGCACATGCAACAACACGGCAGCTGGCAGAGTGAGCGGGCAAGGGGGAGTGCCAGTGGGATGGAAGTCAGAGTTCAGAACCTAATCTTGAAAGCGACATTCCATCATTTTGCCACATTAAAAAAAATTTTTTTTGATGTGGACCATTTTGAAAGTCTTTATTGAATTTGTTACAATATTGCTTCTGTTTTATGTTTTGGTTTCTTGGCCGCAAGGCATGTGGGATCTTAGCTCCCCGACCAGGGATCGAACCCGCAACCCCTGCATTGGAAGGCAAAGTCTTAACCACAGGACCACCAGGGAAGTCCCCATTTTGCCGCATTTTATTCTCTGGAATCAAGTCACCGGGTCTAGGCCACACACGAGGAGGGGGTGACACAAGGATGTGAATAGACGAGGTGGGCAGGCATCACCAGGGGCCACGGCAGAAGCTGTCTACCACACCTTCTTTCAGCTTTAAATGTCAATGCCTCCTCAGAGGCCTTCTCTGATTCCTGGGTTAGGAGCCCCTTCTTTGCTCATACAATTCGGGAATCCCCGCGTGATACTTAACACATTACTGTGTGTGAGCCCTGTTGATGAGCCCCTTTAGCTCACCAGACTGGGGGCTCCTGAAGGACAGAAACTCTATCTTATCAGTTTATTGTTTGTTGTATTCCCAGCCCTGTCCACGCTGAGCACACAGCTGGGACATTAAACCCAATGTTTTAAAGAGGCATCCTATTTCAGAGGTTCTGCTGGTTTGAGGAGAGGCCGAAAAATCATTAAACCAAATGTTTTTTCACTAGTTGAAAAGCAGTGACATATATTAGTTCATATTCATTATTTCACAGATGCGTACAACATTAGACTAGACAGAACTTAAAACAAGAATAATCCTTACAGGCCATCTAATAGTGAGTATCTGATTTATTTTAATTTGTAACAGAATTCTGTCTAAATTCAAATTCCTGTCCCCTCCTCACTTGGGCTGTGGAAACTTGTACCCATCTACCCGTTTCCTCATCTATATAATGGGGATAATAGTTGACTTTCATTAGATATACAGATAGCCAACAGGCACATGAAAAGATGCTCAACAGTGCTAATTATTAGAGAAATGCAAATCAAAACTACAATGAGGTATCACCTCACATCAGTCAGAATGGCCATCATGAAGAAATATACAAATACCAAATGCTGGAAAGGGTGTGGGGAAAGGGAACCCTCCTACACTGTTGGTGGGAATGTAAATTGGTGCAGCCACTATGAAGAAGAGCATGGAGGTTCCTCAGAAAACTAAAAGCAGAGTTGCCATAGGACCCAGCAATCCCACTCTTGGGCATATATCTGGACAAAACTATAATTCAAAAAGATATATACACCCCTATGTTCATGGCAGCACTATTTACAATAGCCAAGACATGGAAACAGCCAAGAAGTCCATCAACAGATGAATGGATAAAGGTGTGGTACATACATAAAATGGAATACCACTCGGCCATTAAAAAGAATGAAATAATGCTATTTGCAGCAACATGGATGGACCTAGAGATTATCATACTAAGTGAAGTAAGTCAGAAAGACAAAGACAAATACCATATGATATCTCTTATATGTGGAATCTAAAATATGACACAAATGAACTTATCTACGACAGAAACAGACTCACAGACACAGAGAACAGACTTGTGGTTGCCAAAGGCTGGGGAAGGGATGGAGTGGGAGTTTGGGATTAGCAGCTGCAAACTATTATATACAGAATGGATAAACAACAAGGTCCTACTGTAGAGCACAGGGAACTATATTCAATATCCTGTGATAAGCCATAATGGAAAAGAAGATGAAAAAGAATGTATATAACTGAATCACTTTGCTGTAGGCAGAAACGAACACAACATTGTAAATCAACTACAGTTCGATAAAATAAAGTTTTAAAAATAGTCGACATTCATTGAGCACCTGCTACGTGCCAGGTATATACTTTACGTACATAATCTCAATCTGCTAAACCACCTGACGAGGTAGAGAATACTGCTGCTACTCTCATTTTAGAACAAAGACAAATGAGGTGCAGAGAGATGGAGTCACTTGTCTAAGTTGAAAGAGGCAAGGATTCGAATCTAGGCTCCCTGGGTCCAGAGCTCACCTAATGCATCAGGTTACTGTAAGGGTTCAAAGTGATTATGTGCACTCAGTTTTAGCTCAGTGACCAGCATAAGGCAAACACCCAATAAACGTTGCCTTATACGTTTAACTTCAGCTGAATATAACAGAAACTGAAATACAGCTTTTAACATGTGAGCTTCCTTCCTTTCATGGAGAGGGCAGGACAGGGCTGACACAGCAATGCTGTAATACCATTAATACCCCAGGCTCCTGATCAACAGTCTCACACGAGCTTTCATGTTCAATGATGAATCATGGTCCAAAGCGGCTCAGAGCTCCAGCCACTCCATTGCAGTTCCAAGCAGGAAAAAGGAGACAAACGGAGGAAGGACCAAAAGGTCTCACCTTCCAGTGAGTGAAGAAACTCTTCATTAAGAGCTGTTATTAAAAGCCCCATCTGGTGACTTCAGCTTATATCTCACTGGCTACCTACACTATAAGCAGGGCTGGGATTGGGGTCCTTTAGCTATAGACACAATGCCACACTAAATAAAACTGAGGTTCTGTTAGTGAAGAAGGGAAAAATAGATAGTGAGTGGGCAACTGAGAGTCTACCTCGTGTACTTTACATTATTAGTACAAATAAACAAGGGGAGGCCTGTTTATTTATACTATTAACCAGAAGTCCCACATATAAGAAGAACGGATTGCTTGCATTGAAGTGGGGAGGGGTGGGTGCCCTCAGCTCCCTCCATGCCCCTCCCTGTGACTTTAAATTAACTGGAGAGGTCCCCGGGAGGGCTGCACAGTGTGAAAACTCCCTCTAAACCTTGGTTTTCTCACTTCTCTACACCTCTGTTTCAACACTTGGAAAATGGGAATGATAAAGGCACAACTCCGTAAGACTGAGACGAGGACTGAACGTGACCGAACCATGGACATCTTGGTCCAATACCCGGCACTCGGTCCACATAATGCTGCTATTCTAACCTGGAGAGAGAGAAGGCAGCCAAGCCTAACTGCTGGGCCTGGGACTTCTCAAAAACTGCTCTCTTGGCTTTTTTTTTTTTTTTTTTTAAAACCAATGTACTGAATCCCACTTGGTTGGCAGGAGGCCACGGGCGAATTTGGGGCAGCACAAAACACAGCAGAGTGCCAGGGTGTACCCCACCGCAGTATTTTTCCACAGACTCTGCCCGGTTGGCCCTGGCTCCCAGTGGGAGCTGTGGTCCCCGCAGAACAGCGCGTCCTAGGCAGACCGAGCGGTGCTGCCCCGCAGTGACTCATGCCTGTCTGTGGGGAGCCAGTGCCAAAGCTGGCACGCCCCACTGCCAAGTGGGCCTCGGCTGTTCCTGCTTCCCCCTGGGGCTGGAGCTGCCCCAAGCTTCCTTGCTGATCCTCAGAACCTTGGGCCCAACCCGGATTCCACCCTGATGGGTCATTTATGGCCTGTGCTCAATCCAGGGCCTGAAGCATGAACACTTAACTTCCCACAACACGGATTCAACAGACCCCAGTTCAGACAAAGAGCACCACGAAGTGTAGTGATTCCTCAGGGGAACAGACAGAGCCCCCTCTTCTTCCCTCCCCACCCAAATTCCAGCTGTTATTAAGACCACAGATTTGAGGACCTGGGTTTGATTCCTGGCTCTGTCACAACTTGATTGTGTGGTCTGAAGTAATATAACCTCCATGGGCCTCAGTTTCTTCATCTGGCAAATGGGGATCATCCCATTTGGTGAGGATCGAAGGAAGCAATGCATGGGAAGGGTCATGCCTGGCGCTGAGACATACCCGAGGTCACAAACCACTATCATCTCAGCACAGAGCTTCCCATGCCTCACAGTCAGGCCCCTTATCATCTCTCTGACCTCATCTTTACCATCTTCCCCGCTTCACCTGGTCCAGCCACATCAGCCTCTTTGCTGATCCTTTGACACACTCAAGCTCCGGCCTCAGGGCCTTTGCACCTGCTGATCCCTCTGCCTGGAAGACTTTTCCACACAGTTAAATCCTTCAACTCCTTTCAGTCCTTAATCAACCATCACCTTCACAGTGAGGCCTTCTCTGCCTACCTTACCTAAAAGTGTAATTCCCTCCACCCCACCAGTCCCATTCCCTGCTTTATTTTTCTCCATAGCGCTTAACCTTAATCTGGCATTATTTGGGGGCATCGTCTGTCTCTCTCTATGTATTAGTTATCTATTGCTGCATAACAAACTACTCCCAAACTTAATGGCTTAAAACAACAAACACTGATTATCTTAGAGTTTTTGTGGGTCAGGAACGTGGGAGCAGCTTAGCTGGGTGGTTCTGGCCCAGGGTCTCTCCTAAGGTTGCAGTCAAGATGTCGCTGGGGCCATGGTTTAATTCAGAGGCTTGACTGGGGCGGAGGGTCTGTTTCCCAGATGGCTCCCTCACATGGCTGTGGGTGGGAGGCCTCAGTTCATCACCCTGTGGACCTTGCCACACCGGGCTCCTTCAGCATCCTCACAGCATGGCAGCTGGGTTCCCTCAGAGGGAGGGATTCAGGAGAGAGCATGATGGAAGGCACCATGTCTTTACGAGCTTACCTCAGAAGTCACCTCCATCACCCCTTTATATTTGTGTGTGTGTGTGTGTGTGTGACATCAGTCATCCCTATGCAGGATGGAAGGGGACCACGTAAGGGTGTGAACACCGGAAGGCAAGAAGCACTGGGGCCATCCTGGAGGCTGGCTACCACAGCTTAGAAGCATGTAAATATCATGAGAGCAGGACCATATCTGTTTTGTTCACTGCTGTGTCTTCAGTTTCTAGGACAATGCTTGGCACATAATACATTCTTAATCCATTTTGTTGGATGATTGACTGAATGAATGGATGAATGGGACCAGGTGAAACTCAGCCAAAGCAGAACACAGAGACTCCTCTGAGGAGAGGTGGAGCTTGGCTCTCCAACAAGTCCTTTCCCTGGGCAGCCTGTGAAGGACTCCAACCATTTGCTACAACTTCGGAATCATGGGGAAATAAAAGAAAAAGCAACAGCTTCTGAACACAAAGCTACTCTCTCATAGTACTCCCACAATGTTCCAATATGCAGGAGAGACATGAGGCTGTGTTGTAAAGGGCGCTGGGTTAGACGTTAGAAGGTCAGGCATCAAGTCCTGGCTCAGACACTTAATTGATAAACTACCGAAGTTTAGTTTGTTATTTTTAAATGGGAGTAACCACATCTATTCTGCCTAGTACCCAGGGATATAGTTCATTTATTCATTCATGCTCATCACTTAACCATCACCCTGGACTTCATGGATTTGCAGTTTAGTGAGAGACTCGGATGGGTTGGTACCTTCTGAAAACAGCACCACACACTGTTATGTGCCTTGATAAATTCAGCACCTACTACAGTAGATTGTGCTAAATTTTGTGTACATCATCTGTATGCAGTAGATATTTTTAATCCCCATTTTACAAGTGAAGCAATGCAGTTTCAGAGAGGTTAAGTAACTTGTTCTAAGTCATACAGCTAGTAATTCTCAAAAACAGAATCTAGGTTTTCTGACCTCCACGCCTTTCCTATGACACCAGAACTTCTTCATAAAAGTTTTAAATGTCTACATTTAAAACTGACAGTTGGGAGTGACATTTCTAATAAAAGTCCCAATCAATTCACTCACCGCCATTTACTTTTTGATGTAATAACTGTGGTGGATTCGGATTGTGTCAACTCAGCGAAGTTGGAATTCCCAGAATTCCTTGCTCTGCATAGTTTCTGGTTAGCATGGGCCACAGGAGACATTTGAGGCAAGATCTGGAAGGTAGAAGTGGAGAAGCAGATCTACAGTTTTTACGCCTGGAGGGTGGGTGCCGTGGGCGCTGTTGTGCCTGCTCTTCTGTGGGCTGACCTGGGTGGCCTGGGGCAGCAGCAAGCCCGCAGCCTCCAGCGCCTGGGCATCTTCTTTCAGCTTCTCCAAATCCTGGGCAGGTGCCTGTTTGGTTCCGTGATGAAGAAGACCGCCTCCTGCGGCGGGTCACTTGGGTGGGGCGACTGGTCTGTCCCTGCGGCTCCCTCCTCGTCCTCAGCTGCTCTCAGCTCTCATCCGTCTTGCTTTTGTGGCGGCCACCTGCTGACACCCAGCCTCACGTTCAAAGAAACAGGCTCAGGCTTCCCTGGTGGCGCAGTGGTTGAGAGTCCGCCTGCCGGTGCAGGGGAGGCGGGTTCGTGCCCCGGTCCGGGAAGATCCCACATGCCGCGGAGCGGCTGGGCCCGTGAGCCATGGCCGCTGAGCCTGCGCGTCCGGAGCCTGTGCTCCGCAACGGGAGAGGCCACAACAGTGAGAGGCCGGCGTACCGCAAAAAAAAAGAAAAAAAAAAAAACGGGCTCACATATGCTGTCGAACCAGCTCTCACATTTATATAAGGTCAAACTCCCAGGATAAATCCCTCCTGTTGATTTTCTTTCTCTGACCAAACCCTTATCCCATAATCGGAGGCGAATTCTCATTTCATATACTTTAAAATAGAAAAATCTAAGCCTATTTTCACAGCTCCACTGTTTTCAAATACCTATATCCAAAATCTATGAGCACGTAAGGAATACCTACATGTGCTACACATCATGGTTAAAAGCTCTGCTTGAAATTTTCAAGAAAGACACTCAAGACAACTGACAGGTCTGTCTGGAGAGGTGCAGAGGGGCTGGAGTGCGAGGGAATCCCTTTGCCTGTGACCCAGACTCTTCTCCCAATTCACTAGGTGGTTTTTCCCCGGGGCCCTGGACTTGTCTGTGGCTTTGAGGGCAGGAACACCTCCGAGCTGACTGCCAGAGCACGCAGACCGGACCATCTAGTGGAAAATCCTGATGCCAACTTGAGCCTGTACTGTAAGCACGCAGCTAGACTGAAGGGAAGTGGCCACTCACTGGGAAGTAATGTGTCTTGTTGGACAATGCCAGCGGGTACTATTTGATGCTCATAAACTTTTCCAGACTCTCAGAGCGGAAGATGAGCAACTTCACTTTTACAACCACTAATAGTACATTCCTAAGCTCGTACGTGTGTGCATACATATATGCATGAAAAGGACCGAACTGAGTAGAAATCACAGAAGATGAAAGCTGACTTTTCACCTCATCCATGATTCAGCTTCCATCAGCCTCAAGGAGAAAATAATCATGAATAAATAACTCCCCATTTATACCAAGAAAGAAATAGCAATTCGAAAATGTGCCGGTGAGCCTCTATTTTATTTAAAGGAGAAAAGGACAGTTAGCAAATCCATGGAGGAATGAGATTTCAGTTAACCAAAAGAGGAAAGAACATTTTATGAACGTTTTCGTTTAGTCATGAAATTTAATTAATTCATTAAAATTTATTTATTTATTTATTCTATTTTAAAAGGTGGAAAGACTGACCTCAACTGTTTATCCCAGGGGTCAGCAAACGATGGCCCACGGCTGGCTGGTTGTTTCTATAAATAAAGTTTTATTGAAAGACAACCATGCTCATTCTTTCACTTATTGTCTATGGCTGCTTCCATGTTACCAGAGCAGTGTTCATTGGTTGGAACAGAGCTAAAATGTTTATTATATGATCTTTTAATAAAAGTTTGCTAACCTCTGGTTTATTCTATAATCTTTGTGACCAGTAAGGTACCCAAATACTTCCTGATTGCTTTCATGTTTTCAGTAAATAAATTCAGCTTCAGTGGCAGGAAATCTAACACCTCCTCTGGGCTTCTTACTTCCTCACCACTCCCAATGTCCAAGAACTCTGGGATTTACTTGGTTCCAAGGGGGTCAGCCCTGCCTCCAAACAGCTGAACTGGTGAGTCTGAACCACCCACTACATGCATTGATTCTCCTTGCCACTAAGGATCACTGTTGAACATAGGATATATACATCCATCCTGGCTCTCCTAGTGATCAGCCATCGATCCCAGACCAATTGTACTAGGATTGCTGGGGCCTGAAGGGATCCCAGCTTACCTACCTGCCCTGTTGGAAGCAGCCCTCCCCAAAGCTCACTTGGGCTCTCAAACTTTGGCCAGGTGCTCCTGTCCTGTTGATGACTTCCCATGTGGGATTCTTGTCCTTCTTAGTCAGTGGGTGTTAGGTGGGAGCTTCAGAGCCCACTCGGATGGGCTTTCCTGACTTCAAATCTTGAGGAGCAATGGTTGGGTATCTGAGTCCCTTCATTCCCTAGAGACCTTGGCTCCATGTGCAAAGCAATCCAGTCCCCCCTCACCCCCACCACCAAGAACTAGGTCTTTATGGTGAGAAGCCTGCCTTTGTCAGGTCACAGAAATTCCTTTATAGCCACCCTCAAGCAATGGGTGTCTACTGGTCCCCTGTTGACATGAACTAAGAAAGACCAATTCTTTCCTGAACAAAGATGGTTTACTGTGAGATGACCTGAGGAGAGGTGTGGGCAGGTTCGGGGACCTTATTACAAATCAAAGGAGGTGATAGTCACGAACCCACTCAGCTAAGCCTTTGCTCACACCTGCCAGGCTCTTCCCTGTTTTCCGCAGCTTCTGAGATGACCCCAGTGATCTCCACTTTCTGGCCTTCATGTCCTGGAGGGATCCCCTCCCCTTGAGTAACTGTGTCTAAGCAACAGAATACCTCAGTGTTGGGGGAAATGTCCCAACTGTGATTAAATCTGACTTCAACCATGCTGGCAGACTCTCCCTTGCTGGCTGTGATGAAGCAAAGCCAGGGAGGCTTACGTGGCCAACAGCCAGCTCACGTGGAGAGCTTCACTACGGAGAGGGCAATGTGATAAGGAACCGACAGGGCTCCCCCCAGAAGCCAGTGAGGGGCTGAGGCTCTGAATCCTGCCAACAAACCTGTGAGGGAGCTTGGATGTAGACCTGTCCCCAGTCGAGCCTTCAGAGGAGACCCCAGCCCTGGCTGACACTGACTGCATCCTTTTGAGATGCTGAAGCAGTGGACCCAGCAGAGCTGTGCCTGGATTCCTGACCCACTGAAACTGCGAGCGTTTTAACTGGGTGTTGTGCAAAGCCACTAAGTTTGTGGTTATCTGTTATACAGCAATAATGAACACACTCATCTCCAGACCATACAGGCACCAAACACGCGAAAAGCTGTTAGGCTTTATAACTGTATCTACCTTTTAAGAGTTCTACATTTTTCAGTGAAGAGTGTCATGCAAGCAAAAATATTTCCCAGAAAAAGAAAAAGCGTGACCTAAACAGTTAAATATTTGGGATTGCCGGACTGTGAATGTCTAAGCAGAGTAACGAATGGCTCAATCTTCCTCCTCGGTCCAGATGCTGAGTGGGGTTATAGATCAAATGTTTGTGTCCCCCCCAAAATTCGTATGTTGAAATCCTAACCCCTAATGCGATGGTATTAAGAGGTGGGGCCTTTGGGAAGTGATTAGGTCAGGAGGGTAGAGCCCTCATGATGGGATTTGTGCCCTTATAAAAGAGGCCCCAGAGAGCTCCCTTCCCCCTTTCATCACAGTGACAAGACGGCCATCTATGAACCCGGAAGCAGGCCCTCACTAGACACCAGATCTGCCAGTGCCTTGGTCTTGGACTTCCCAGCCTCCAGAACTGGGAGAAGTGAAGTTCTGTTGTCTGTAAGCCACCCAGTCTATGGTGTTTTGTTATAGCAGCCCGAAAGGGCTAAGACAGTCCTCATGCAACCAAAGCTTTTTTTGTTTTGTTTTGTTTTGTTTTGTTTGCGGTACGCAGGCCTCTCACTGTCGCGGCCTCTCCTGTTGCGGAGCACAGGCTCCGGACGCGCAGGCTCAGCGGTCATGGCTCACGGGCCCAGCCGCTCCGCGGCATGTGGGATCTTCCCGGACCAGGGCACGAACCCGTGTCCCCTGCATCGGCAGGCGGACTCTCAACCACTGCGCCACCAGGGAAGCCCACAACCAAAGCTTTTTAAAGCTAACACTTACTGCAGGCATACCGTGAGCCAGGCATGGGGCTATATGCATTAGCTGTACTATTTCATTAGATCCACCCCAAATCGCTTGTAAGGTGGTACTATTAGGTCTAGTTTTCAGCTACAGAAACAGACTCAGAGAGGCTGTCTGACTTGCTCAGGCTCACACAGCGAGCGGGGAAGGAGGAAGGCTGGGATTTAAACGTAAGCAGTCAGATTCCAAAGCCTTTCCTCTTCACACTTCTCTCCTGCCACAGGTACCTTTCATAAAATATCACCTCCCCTGAGGGGCAAAACCATGATTCCAGTTTCTTCACAGTACCCCACCCCCCGTCCCCTGCCAGTTTCCCCAACCCAAGGCAAGCACAGCTGTATCTGCCCCTGGTGCCCTGGGCTCCAGCTCACGGCGCCACAATTGCTGCTCCGATTGTGTATTGCATGGTCAACACTCCTTCACACATCTGTCCTCTCTTTAAGGAGCATCTACCATGCCAGGCTTTGTTTCAGGCACGAGGACACGCGAGTGAACAAGACAGACAAAAATCCCCACCTTCACAGAGCTGACGTTTTAGTGGGGGAGACAGACCATCAGCAAATCATCCAATACATGGCATCATGCCAGGTAACTACAAAGGGTCTGGCGGGGGAGAACAGGGTAGGAGGGATGGAATAGAATTATGGGGATGGTATTTTAGATAGAGTGATCACAGAGGGCTTCCTCGAGGCGGTGACAACTGCGCAGAGACCTGAGACCAACATTTCAGGCAGAGGGCACAGCCTGTGCAAACGCCTTGAGGTGTGGTGCTGGGAAGGAGCCTGAGGAATCTGAGAAAGAGCAGGGGGCAGGCATCAGGGTTGAGGTGTGTAGAAGGCAGGCAGGAGGGTGCTCGGCAGGGCCCACATTATGTAGGGCCACGTGGGAATTAGGATTTTACTCTTTGTTCTTATGTAATGACAGCTCTTTGTCTGGGGGTCTTGCTACTCTCCTCACACCTGGTCAGTGGGAAGGACACGGGTCCCTTTAACCCGGCTCGGGACCCCCCTTTGGCCCGAGGGCAGGCTCTGCTGTCACCCTATAGAGCAGCCACAGCGTGAGACAGCAGACTTGGAGAGAGGACAGGAGGTGGTGGAAAAAGTGACTCACTGCCCCTCCTGGCAGGGGCCCCTCCCACTGCCATATCTGCTTTCTGTGTAACTGTGGAAAGCCCACACTCCTCCAGGGACGCAGGCCTGCCCCCAGCACAGAGGCCTCATCCTTCCCTCCCCCACACGCTACAAGTCAGGGAAAGCTCACCACCGCCCACCCTTCACCCGGGCCAGGCTTCCCCATGGCGTGAATATTCTAGACCCAGAGCGTAAGCCCCCATCAACGCCACACGGACATCGCCCAGATCGCTTCCGTGGCAGCTCCCTCCCGGCTCCTCTTGGCGGGCCACCCCCAGAGCTCCGTGTACTTCGGGCTCTAGAAATGTTTACTTTTGCATCTGCCAGTTCACAAGGCAATTATCGGTAACTGGATCCACGGCCCAGGAAATCTGACTTCATCGGGACACCGAAACCCAGGAAGGGAGACACTTTTGGGCCCTGGGCTGACCACAGACACCGCGGAGGGGAGCTCTGCACCGTGGCATCAGGTGACATCACCGCGGCTTGTGTCCGAGACGTGACGTAAGGGCAACCCCCGAGGACGCCAGACCCAGCATGTCTGTGAGAGGTTCCCCTCCGTCTGCCCACCAAACCCCGGTCGCTTCTATTTCTGGCATCAAGCGAAGATGGATTTGATGGTTGTGGGAAGGAATTAGCTGTTAACGGACTTGCCATAAACAAAGATTGATTTCCAATTCTATGGATTTTTGAGTGGAGGGGGTTTAAGGCGAAAGATTTATAAATTTATAAAATACGACTAACAGGGTTTGGCGGAGCCATTGCTAGCACCCTAGAAGAGCATGTAATCAACGAAACACCAGAAAAATTTCCACACCCCTCTGAGCAAACAGTATTTCAACTCTGTTCTTTACACACACACACACACACGCGCACGCACACACGCACACACACACACACACACACACAGTTCCTCTGAAACCTTTCTGAAATGCTTTCAGCAGAGCCACAAAAGCTAAGGCACAGGTTAGCTAAAAGTCTGAAATCTTCAAGTTTATTTCGTGGGCACTTCCATTTCCTAAGATATGAAATAAATCGGCAAGGATTCCGAGGTCCTAACTGGTCCAAAAGGGACAAGAAGGACTAAAGCAGCTTAGAAGTGAAGGCAGTACTGTGCAGCAGGGCAGCACCCGGGTATGAAACCTGAGCCCTGAGTTCAAATCCTGCCTCAGCCCCTTTCTATTCGGGTCATGCTGGGCAGGTTCCATCTTATTTCCTTCTGGAAAATGGAGATAACAACGTTTAGCTTTTCACGTGTGTTTCGGGGAGGACTGAATAATGCTCTGTGTGTAGATGGATTCAGTAAAGTATAGGGATTGTGACAATTACACATCGGCTCATGCAAAGAAAAGCTTTAATCTGTTCCCACTTCCTCTAACTCATGGCTCAGAGTGCATTGTCCCAACGTCCAGACCCTGGAGACTTCGGGCCTGAGAGGTGGTGTCTGCAGGGACAGCTCTGAACTCCAGAGTCTCAGGCCTGAGTTCAAGTTTCTTACTAGTGGTGTGTCCTGCAGCAATAGCCTCACCTCTCTGAGCCTCGGTTTCCTCATCTGTCACATGGTGGGGATAACTTTCGCTCTCGCCAGTGACTGCTGTGAGGCTCTAACATGCTATTTATTACTAAAGTGTGAAATCAGGCCTCAGGTGGGTAAGAAAGCCAGTGCAGGAATTTGTCCCAATACGTCCTTGTAGGGGCTCCAGATTGGCCCCCACGAGCAGCTCTGACCCCGTGGCAGCGAGTCGGGCTGAGCGATGGCAGCCCTGTGGAGTTGAGCTCGGGTCTCTGCAGACAGAACTACAGGAAAGCTGGCCTTTAGAAGATGCTTCCAAGCCATGACAGCCCATTTGCAAGTCTTATACGAGATGTCAGATATTCCAAGTGGCTTCTATACCCTCCCCTTTCCCCGCCCCCTTGAAGGCTTCAACCTCAGCACTACAGGCATTTGGACCAGATCATCCTTGGCTGGGAGGCTGGCCTGTGCAGGCAGGGTGTTTAGCTGCATCCCTGGCCTCCAGCCACTAGATGCCGTCAGCACCTCCTGAATCGTAACAAACGAATCCCATAGTTGCCTTTACATTTACAGAACATATGCTCCTGTACATAAATGATACACGTTATTGCTTTTCATGCTTCAAACTTCATATGAATAAACTTTATATACAAAAATAAAATACTATGCTTTTGTCATTCTAAAATGATGTCTTGAGATTTGTCCATGTTAACAAACGTAGCTGTACTTGGTTTTCACTGCAAATATGGCACAAGGCACTTCTCTGTCCTCCTGTGGATGGACACTTGGATAGCTTCCTACATTTCTCTATTACACGTGTGTACACACAATGCTGAGATGAACATCCTTGAGCATGGCTCCTGTACATGGAGTGAGTTTTTCCACGGTATGTAGGGGTGGAGCTGGCTTTTCATAGGATATGTGTGTATACAATTTTATTCTCCACAGCAGTTGTATAAGAGTCGTAGAAATTTTAAAGTGAAGAGAGTGTCATGGGCCTTCTGTCCAAAAGTTACAAACTCTCAGCCTGTGGAGCCAGAAAAGTCTGCATAATAGTTGAACAATTAGTGCTAATATTCACAAATGGGAAGATTTCACACAAAGTCTAGATTCAAAGCTTTTTGTGAAAAATTGAAAAGGTTGGCAACTTTGGGCCCAGAGGGCTGCAGAGTTGCTTCTTGAGGCATAAAGGAAGAGAAGAAATACCCCTGCTTTTCTCTCCCTCCTGCAGGGCCTCCCATTGGCCAAACCCAGCTGCTATAGGAGCCTGCAGGAGTCAGCCCTGCACTGGGTAACCTCATCCTCTTTCTGTGCCTCTTACACACTGCATGGTAGCCTCTTCTTTTTTTAAAAAATTAATTAATTAATTAATTAATTTTTGCTTGCGTTGGGTCTTCGCTGCTGAGCGCAGGCTTTTCACTAGTTGCGGCGAGCAGGGGCTACTGTTCGTTGCAGTGTACGGGCTTCTCATTGCGGTGGCTTCTCTTGTGGAGCACAGGCTCTAGGTGCGCAGGCTTCAGTAGTTGTGGCTTGCGGGCTCTAGAGTGCAGGCTCAGTAGTTGTGGCACACGGGCTTAGTTGCCTGCAGCATGTGGGATCTTCCTGGACCAGGACTTGAACCCGTGTCCCTTGCATTGGCAGGCAGATTCTTAACTACTGCACCACCAGGGAAGCCCCAGCCTCTTCTACTTGATTGCGAGCTTCTTGAGAGTAGGCAGACGTTACTGGTCATCTCTATGCCTATAGGACCCGGCTGGCAGCCTGGCCGTAGCAGGAGTTAGGTCAACTTGTTAATGGATGAGACATTAGGCCACTGGAAGGAACATGACAATGACACTTAACCAGCCCTTCACTTGTGCTAGGCACTTCATGAAAATGTCAAATCGCAAAGATAGAAAGAGTAAACATTTTACGTTTACATACTGTCTCCATCCTAACTCTAACTCTGCCCTTGAATAGTGAAAGCAGCCACAATTTACAAGTAAATGAATGGGCGTGGCTGCGTTGCAATAAAACTTTACTTACAAAAACAGGCAGGGGGCCAGGTTTGGCTCACAGGCTCTGGTTTGCAGCCCCCAATGCGGATCATAATGTAATCGGCGCCACCTGGGGTTGTGTTTTCCCAGCTGTTTGTGGGGACCCTAGAAGTCAGGCCAGCAGAAGAGAGTGCTGAGTTGCTCTGTGCTAAGGTACAGAGGAATTCAGAAGAGAAAGTTGCAAAGAGAGGGGAAGGGGGGAAAGAGGGAAGACGGGCTGGACAGCACAGGTGGAACGAGGAGGCAGAACTGGGAGAGTGGCCGAGAGCCTTTTTCAGGTGAGGGAGGTCCAGTCCTGAAGTGTCAGTTGTCTTTGGTCCCTGAGATGTGAGTCCCTCCACTGATCCAAACCTTCTGCCCTGCTCCCAAATGCCTTTTGAGAGTGTTTTGTATGTCTGTGTGAAAGTTAACCAAGAATTCGATGCTCCCTCCAGTCGATGTGGCCTGAAACAGCAGGCGGCAGGATGAGCAAGCAGGTGAGACCACCCTAAGAGGAGCACTGTCAGCGAGACAGGAGACCGTGGACACTCTGGGGACCGTGGGCCTCAGGAGGTCGGCACAGGTGGAGGCAGGCTGGGGACCTTCCCCAAGCTGTGGAGTGGGGCTGGAAACAGGCTTTCTAGATCCTGTTAGGAGTGAGTTCACCTGTACAAATCTCAGGAAACCTTACCCCTGTTTACGATGACTGCTTCTCCCCCTCTCCTTAAAAAGGACTTTTAGGATCGCCCACCATTGTCCTACATCCCCTTTTTGGTCCCATCCACGGGCTGTGTTTCCAACTTCTCATTGAACCGGTAGCCTTTTCCCAGGACCCTTTCTCTGAGCCACGGGTGGTGGGATCCGCAGCGCTGCCCTATGTTCCCAACCTCTGCGCTGATCTTCTAGAAACCCCAACGCCCCATGCGTCTCCGATGTTAACACCACGACCCCGAGGTCAGGGCTGGCACGCTCGTGTCCCCGAGTCCCAAGCGCCAGGCAGATCCCCAGCGCTCAGGGACCCCCCTCAACGTCGGCTGAACAAACCCCACTTTCTCCTCCAGCTGCCTGGGGAGGGGGCCATTCTCAACCCGACCACAAAGGGGAAGAATCAGAAGTTCAAAGAGCTTAACCCAAAGTCACACAGTCCCAAAGTGGCAGAAATCGAAACAAGTCCAAAGCCCAAACTCCTCCTATTATTGCCCAAACAGGTGGAAATTCAAAGTCATTTCTTCTGATTTTGGAATGAGCTTCGGTGCGTCCTTTGAATGAGGGCTGGGGGCTCGAGAATAACCTCAACCCAAGCTCTGAGGCCAGGTGGTCCAGAATTCAACTGGGGGAGGTGAGAGGTTTCCTCATCCTCATCCTCTCCCCTCTACCTGGCCCCAGAATGCCCCCGCCCAGAGGACCTCGCTTGTCTGCAGCGGAAGTGGCCTTGCTTCTCCAAGAACTGTTAAGATAACAGACGCTGTGTTATTTCTGCTCGAAGCCAGCACCTGGGTCGATACAATTCAGCTACTTGGTGCCTTTTACAAAGTGGGGAGAAGGGCTGGAGGACAACTCGGCCTGGGCCATTTAGTCATAGAATTCCTCACCTTAGACTTCTGCCGTTATCTGTAACTTAGATGAGTCATCACTGAACTTTATTTGAAAAGCGTTACTTTGTTAAACATAAAAACTTAAAATCTACCACAATCTTCACATCCCTTGTAGCTTTAAATCTTTTAAAAATTTTAAATGGCTCTTGCCGTCCTCAACCTCTGAGAGGCCCCGGTTAGGTGTCAAAATCAAGATGTTTCCAGAGTTAAACGAAAGCCAGTTTATGCAAGACCCAAGCCCATCACCAGTCAGTTAGGGCACAGACAAGCCTTTGTGACAAGCATTCCTAATCAGTTCCATCCCACCCCCCTCCAAAAGTCCTGAAAGAGTAAACAAGACATCAAAACAATACGAAACAGAGGCTCTGTGACTTCTTTGGGTCCCAACCCCTTTGCCTGTCTCATGGCTGCTCTGGGCCTCTCTGCAGGGAAATGTGCAGAGATGCACATGGCATTTCATATCCAATCCCAGGGAGTCCCAAACTCCATCCATGGACGACTTTTAAGTCCCCCAGAAGCCTCAGACAAGGTTTTTTGAACAAGCAAGTTAAACATAATAAGGAAATGTAATTCAGGATGCATGTGATGGTCCCCCAGTGGTAATAGTTGGGCTGTAGTCTGTTGGCCCCAAAGCCACTGGCTGGAAGTACAGCCTCTATGTGAGACGGATGTGGGTCCAATTCCTGTCCCTATGATATTGGGCAAATGACACCATCCTTCAAACGGAAACACGAATGGGACCAACCTCGTAGAGCTGTCAGAAGGATCGAGTTAATGTTTGTAAGGTGCATGGAGGGTACACCCTAAGTGCCCCATAAGTGTTAGCTCTCACCAGCATCATTGGTGCCCTTCCCCTTCCAGGGTCTGTGAGCCGAGGGATGCCCACTCCGGCCTCCAGCTCTGGCCCCCTGGGGAGGATGCTGGGCTCACCTCCGCAGAGCCACTAGAGGGAGCACTTGCCTTTCCTAACACGGCCAGACCCCTGACTCCCGACCCAGAAACTTCCTGCCCAACTGCAGCCCGGGACGGTGGGCGGTGGAAGTTGGGGGGTGCCCCCCTCCTGGCTGTTTCCCCCCACTTGGGACAGGCCTCTAATTTACAACTGAGTACCCTGGCCAGAGATTTCCTCTCTGCTAGAGTCAACGGCTGGTCCTCCCTTCCTTCTCTCCCGTAGCATCCTAAGTTGTCACAGTGGCTCCACGGGCCCAGCCTGTGTGGTAAACCACGTCGGGCTGGGGCCATTTTCCTCACTGGACACTCTGTCTCCCAGCCTGCCTCACAGCTGGGATGCCCGCCTGACTCGGTTCTGGTCACGGGCATAAATGCGGGAGCTCGCTGGGCCTTCTGGAAAAGGCTCTGCTTCCTGTTTGCTTTACCGGCATCCTCTGGGCCTCGGATGCTGGCAGCCGTGGTGGCCACTTTGAGACTGTGAGGTGACCAAGCAGAGAGACGGCCTGGGCCCACCTCCGGACTTCCCATGCCTCCTAGAGAGGCTCTCACACCCATCGGCCCTTCTCACCCTCCCATGGCTGCCCGCTGCTCCCAGGATAAAATCCAAACGGAGGCCACTGGGCCCTTCCCCGACCTGGTCTCCTGACCCTTTCCTTCCTTCCTTCCTTCCGTCCTGCCACACCAGCCTTGTTTTCTGTTGCTCTGTAGCGTAAAGTCCATTCCTCCCTCAGGACATTTGCACTTGCTAATCCCTCCGTCTGGAAAGTTCTTCACCCAATTTGCCAATGGTTGGCTCTTGTCAGTCAGGCCTCAGCTCAGAGGCTCCCTCCCCAGAGGCAAGTTCCCTGCCCTCCCGCTTCGCCACACGCCTTGTTCAATCTCTTCAGAGCACAAAGCACTGTCTGCAATTGCCTTGTTTATGTGGCACCTGCTTACTGACCCTCCTCCCCATGAGAACCTGGAGGGCACAGTGTGTGGCACAGAGTAGGTCCACAAATCACACTCAATGAGTGAACGAATGTATTTTCTTTTTGCGAGATTTCCTTTGAGTAGGTTTCTGTTCTTTGCAATTATAAAATTCTCGACCAAGATAATTGGCAGCAAAATTAACCCCAAACAAACCACCAAACAAATGCTGCTCTGGATACAGCAGGTTGAGGGTTCTTCTCTCTCCTTCCCAACCTCTTTCCTTCCCTCCAGCACACACACCATCCCCATCTCCCCCTGCCCCACTCCCCCCAGACATCATCCGTTTGTCTTACCTTTGATGTCATTCCTGGCACTGACACTCCCCTCCCGGGGAGGAGCCTTCCATTGAATTATGCTGTGAGTAGCAGCATCTCTCCCTCAGATGCCATCGAAATGCATGAATGGCTGGCTGCCCACGTGCCGTCTTAGCTCACAGGTGAACCCTGACTCCCCCAGCCGATGGCTTCTGGAAAAGTAGACAAACAGTGAACTTTTGCAGAGCTGAGACGCGTCAAAGGGCATGCTTTTAAAAGGAAAGGCTCACAGAGGAAATGTGAATCATGGCCCCCATCACACAGTTGTGTAAATTCAGGATTTGCTCACTGGGGTTCCTGTGAAAACTCAAGCTAGCCATCACATTCATAAATAGCCCTGAGTAGCCAATGACCGTCTCCCTTCCCTGCACCGTGGCTAAAAGGCCTGGCCCTGCAGTCACACACACCTGGGTGTGAGAACCGGTACAACCATGAGTCAGCTGTGTGATGTCTGGCCAATCACTTAACTTCTCTGTGCCTGTATTTCCTCAATCTGAAAGTGGACGTAACAATTGGAGCTACTTGATGGACTCAGAGGGAAGAGAGTATGATCGCATGTGTAAGGAGGGCACATCTTGAATGCAATAAATGTTCTGTTTCATGGGGGTCAGAAGAGGCTAGACTGTCAGAGCAGGAGCCTGTGCGGCTGTGTGGAATCTGTGCCCCTAGCTGTTACTACCAGGCACCCGGGCTCCAATGGGCACCTAAGTCCCTCTCTTACAAGCTTGGCAATTCACTGGTTTACTTTCTGCCCTCAGACCACACGCATGTGTGCAGTCAACAGATATCTACTGAGCACCCTCTAGGGGCTAGCCCCAGCTCTGTCAGGTGCAGCAGGACAAAGTAGTTACAAGATCTGAATGCTAGCTAGATCCATCGCTCACAGCTGTGTGACCTTAGGGAGACACCCACCCTTCTCTGTGCCTTTGTTTCTTCACCTTTACAGTGGGGATAATAATAGTACCTATCTCATGGGGGCGTTATAAGGATTGAGCTGCTGTATACACAGGACTTACAACAATGCTTGGGACACGGTGAGTGCCATCTGAGTATTCCTTATCCATGGCTGTTTGTAAAGCATGCTTGACTTTCCTGAGGGCTACACAGGAAGGCCTCTGAGGAGACCTAAGCTCCTTGAGAGCTGAATCAGCACCACTTAAAATCCACTGAGCACTTTCTCTAGCCACATGCTTTGTATCAAGGGTTGATAAGTTTTTTCTTCAAGGGCTAGATAGTAAATCATTTAGGCTTTGCAGGCCAGAGGCAAAACTGAGGCTACTATGTAGGTACTTACATAACGGTTTAAAATGAGGGTGAATGAAACATTCTTAGGTCATGGACCTTAGAAAGAGCAACGGGCAGGTGGACAGAGTTGGTCTACCGGCTGTGGTGTTTTGAAACCTGCTTTTTATCATTCAATCCCTACAATACCACAAAGTGAGCAAGTACTATTATTATTCCCACCTTAAGAGGTGGAAACATTGTCTCAGAGAGGTTGAGTGAGTTTCCCAAGGCCACACAGCTGGTAGATACAAAGGCAGGATCGGAAGCCAGCACTGTGTGACTCCGGAGCCCCCGGGGTTAAACACTATACCTTTGGTGCTACGTCAGCACCACAGCTGACCTTCCGCCTCCACCATCTGAGACCCATCATCCCAGAAGAGCTGCTTACTTCCTCTCTGAAGGTTCAAAGCAATTCTTATTACTACACAAGGGTAGTGGCTCAGACGAGCACAAAGGTACAAAAGTGAATCACACTGTATGGACACAGCAGCGTTTTTTTATTTTTTGTTTTTCTTAAGAAGATGTTGGGGGTACGAGTTTATTAATTAATTTATTTATTTTTGGCTGTGTTGGGTCTTCGTTTCTGTGCGAGGGCTTTCTCTAGTTGTGGCAAGCAAGGGCCACTCTTCATCGCGGTGCGCGGGCCTCTCACTATCGCGGCCTCTCTTGTTGCGGAGCACAGGTTTCAGACGCGCAGGCTCAGTAGTTGTAGCTCACGGGCCCAGTTGCTCCGTGGCATGTGGGATCCTCCCAAACCAGGGCTCGAACCCGTGTCCCCTGCATTAGCAGGCAGACTCTCAACCACTGCGCCACCAGGGAAGCCCCACAGCAGGGTTTTTATCCATTCCCCAGTTGATGGAATTTGGGGCTATGGGCTATCACTTTATTGCTTCTCAGCACCAAACCTCCTCCTCTCTGCCCGGCTCTGTGCCACTGGAGCTGGACTCTGTCCACATTTCTCCTTTGCAGGCTGGCTTCATCGGTAGAGGGAACTGGAGGGGCACTGCGATCCACAGCGAGAGAGAAGGACTTCTCATCCTGGTTCCAGGTCTTGTGATGGTTTTGTGGCCTGGATGCCAGCAGATGCACGTGCAGGTCAGTTGCACTCACCCAGCAGCTCTCTGGCCCACACGCCCTGCAGCAAGTTTCCAGACCATCCGGCAGGACGGTCTCACCTGCACCCCCTGGCGGCTGCACGTCCCCTGCGGCAGCTGCACCCTCTCCCCCTAGGAGAGGTGTGACTCTCTGCCTGGGGGTAGGGGGATGTCTGCTGCGTTCCTGCTGCTTTCCCTTTTCATGCTCCCTCGGCCCCTACTTGCTGCTTTCTGGACTTGCCATTTCTATATCCTTTAAAACCCTCTTTTACCCCTTCAGCACTGAACTGCCTTTTCCTAGTTAATGCTCAGATTACTGGTGTTGATGAAAAATGAATCAGTCGCTTTAAGAAAGAAATGAAAAATTTTATCCGAGTCCAATTTGAGGATTATAACCCGGAAAGAGCATCTCAGAAAGCTCCAAGAACTGTTCTGCCCGTTAGAAATCAAGGCACAGTTATATAAAGTTCTTGAGACAGGGCACTGTACATTAAATGACATATTATTGACAGTGGACACCATCCAGATCTGAGTGTCTCCGTGGCCCCTTTTACAAGATCAAGACGGAATGTTATCTTTTCAGGAGTTGTCTTGTTGATGCTAGAACACCGCTCTTTATGGCTGAGCAGGTATTTCTGCTGATGGGGGAGGTACGGTCCATGCAGAATGCAGACACACAATGCACCATGGAGGGTAGAGAGAAGAACAAAGGGCAAGGAAAATTTTTTATGTTTAAATTTTTCTCGTCTTGCCATAAAACAGGAATTTTATTTCACACTGGTGTGGCTTCTGTCTCCTGACTGGACCCTGACAATTAGTGGCTGTTTCCATTTGAGAGCTATTATGAGTAAAGCTATTATAAACATTCGGATACAGGTCTTCGTGAGGATGTATATTTTCCTTTCTCTGGGGTAAACACCAAGGAGTTGAATTGCTGGGGCACAGAGTAAGCGTATGTCTAACTCCATGAGAAACTGCCAAGAAGCTTTCCTCCACATCCTGCCGACACGTGGTGATGTCACTCTTTGTACCCATGAAATACTACCTAGTGCTGAAAAGGAAGGAAATGATGATTCAAGCAACAACACAGATAAATCTCAAAAATGGGTTGAGCCAGGAGCAAACCGTTGCATACCATTACGTTTCTGTTTACACGAAGTTTTAGAATGGGCAACAGTAACCTATAATGACAGAAATCAGACCAGTGGTTGTCTAAGGTGGGGAAGGGGCAGGAAGTTGACTGCAAAGGGACATGAGGGACTTTTGGGGTGATGGAAATGTCCTTTATCTTGATTTAGGGGTGGTTGTTACATTTGTCAAAATTCATTTAACTGCACATTACAAATATGCATTTTATTGTATGTTAAATTATACTTCAGTAAAGTAGATCTTTTAAAAAAGGAGGTCTTGTTAAGGCGTGGATGCTGGGCAGTGGGCTAGGTTCATCCAGCAGCCAGGTGGAATGGTCCCAGGTGCATTATTCAAATCCATACTTCAAACAGGTGACAAGGGTCACGACCGTTCAGGATTGGACAAAGCATGGCAGCAGGTGAATTCCACATTTCTGATGCATATACTGGAAAGTATGGGGGGTTCTTCATGTCTGAAGAAACTGATACAAGAAAAATGACCTCCTAAGAGGATTCCACTTAAAACTTGGATCTAAATTTCATAGTAAGTAACAACAACAAATGCTATGCTTTATTTTGAAATATGCAATATAAAATTAAGAAAACTGTTGAAAAACCTGTAAATCTTTAAAGTTATAATTAAAGCTATGTGCTAAATTCTTAGAGTGAACAACAGAACAGTATTTTATCTTGGAGTAATTTTCCAAGAGACAAAATTTTTTCTAGCGCAACACAAACAACATCCTTTACTCAAGATTTGATTTTTAAATCATGTTATGAAAAGGGTCATTTCAAGGCTGGATCGATTTTCCCAAAGGAGACTCTTAAACTTCGGCAGTTCATGTTTGAAGCAGTTAATCCTGTTATTTTTATCAATTTTTCTCTCCTTTGATTTTATTTTATTTTTTTTTGAATTTTCGAATTTTATTTTATTATTTTTATACAGCAAGTTCTTATTAGTCATCAGTTTTATACACGTCAGTGTATACATGTCAATCCCAATTGCCCAATTCATCTCACCACCGCCCCGCCACTTTCCCCCCTTGGTGTCCATACACTGGTTCTCTACATCTGTGTCTCAATTTCTGCCCTGCAAACAGGTTCATCTGTACCATTGTTCTAGGTTCCACAGATATGCGTTAATATACGAATTTGTTTTTCTCATTCTGACTTACTTCACTCTGTATGACAGTCTCTAGATCCATCCACGTCTCAACAAATGACCCAATTTCGTTCCTTTTTATGGCTGAGTAATATTCCATTGTATATATGTACCACATCTTCTTTATCCATTCATCTGTCAGTGGGCATTTAGGTTGCTTCTATGACCTGGCTATTGTAAATAGTGCTGCAATGATCATTGGGGTGCATGTGTCCTTTTGAATTATGGTTTTCTCTGGGTATATGCCCAGTAGTGGCATTGCTGGGTCATATGGTAATTCTATTTTTAGTTTTTTAAGGAACCTCCATACTGTTCTCCATAGTGGCTGTATCAGTTTACATTCCTACCAACAGTGCAAGAGGGTTCCCTTTTCTCCACACCCTCTCCAGCATTTGTTGTTTGTAGATTTTTTTGATGATGCCCATTCTAACTGGTGTGGGGTGATACATCATTGTAGTTTTGATTAGCATTTCTCTAATAGTGATGTTGAGCAGCTTTTCACGTGCTTCTTGGCCATCTGTATGTCTTCTTTGGAGAAATGTCTATTTAGGTCTTCTGCCCATATTTGGATTGGGTTGTTTGTTTTTTTAATATAAAGCTGCATGAGCTGTTTATATATTTTGGAGATTAATCCTTTGTCCATTGATTCATTTGCAAATATTTTCTCCAATTCTGAGGGTTGTCTTTTCGTCTTGTTTATGGTTTCCTTTGCTGTGCAAAAGCTTTGAAGTTTCATTAGGTCCCATTTGTTTATTTTTGTTTTTATTTCCATTACTCTAGGAGGTGGATCAAAAAAGATCTTGCTGTGATTTATGTCAAAGAGTGTTCCTCCTAAGTTTTCCTCTAAGAGTTTTATAGTGTCCAGTCTTACATTTAGGTCTCTAATCCATTTTGAGTTTATTTTTTGTATGGTGTTATGGAGTGTTCTAATTTCATTCTTTTACATGTAGCTGTCCAGTTTTCCCAGCACCACTTATTGAAGAGACTGTCTTTTCTCCATTGTATATCCTTGCCTCCTTTGTCATGGATTAGTTGACCATAGGTGCATGGGTTTATCTCTGGGCTTTCTATCCTGTTCCATTGATCTATATTTCTGTTTCTGTGCCAGTATCATATTGTCTTGATTATTGTAGCTTTGTAGTATAGTCTGAAGTCAGGGAGTCTGATTCCTCCAGCTCCGCTTTTTTCCCTCAAGTGTGCTTTGGCTATTCGGGGTCTTTTGTGTCTCCATACAAATTTTAAGATTTTTTGTTCTAAGTCTGTAAAAAATGCCATTGGTAATTTGACAGGGATTGCATTGAATCTGCTTTGGGTAGTATAGTCATTTTCACAATATTGATTCTTCCAATCCAAGAACATCGTATATCTCTCCATCTGTTGGTATCATCTTTCACTTCTTTCATCAGTGTCTTATAGTTTTCTGCATACAGGTCTTTTGGCTCCCTAGGTAGGTTTATTCCTAGGTATTTTATTCTTTTTGTTGCAATGGTAAATGGGAGTGTTTCCTTAATTTCTCTTTCAGATATTTCATCATTAGTGTATAGGAATGCAAGAGATTTCTGTGCATTAACTTTGTATCCTGCAACTTTACCAAATTCATTGATTAGCTCTAGTAGTTTTCTGGTGGCATCTTTAGGATTCTCTATGTGTAGTATCATGTCATCTGCAAACAGTGACAGTTTTACTTCTTCTTTTCCAATTTGTATTCCTTTTATTTTTTTCTTCTCTGATTGCCGTGGCTAGGACTTCCAAAACTGTGTTGAATAATAGTGGTGAGAGTGGACATCCTTGTCTTGTTCCTGTTCTTAGAGGAAATGCTTTCAGTTTTTCACCATTGAGAATGATGTTTGCTGTGGGTTTGTTGTATATGGCCTTCATTATGTTGAGGTAGGTTCCCTCTATGCCCACTTTCTGGAGAGTTTTTATGATAAATGGGTGTTGAATTTTGTCAAAAGCTTTTTCTGCATCTATTGAGATGATCATATGGTTTTTATTCTTCAATTTGTTAATATGGTATATCACATTGATTGATTTGCGTATATTGAAGAATCCTTGCATCCCTTGTTTTTTAAATGTATCAACTCCACCAGATTCTGGCTTGTCAAAGTATTTGGATAGAAATCGAGTAGTTTTCCAGCATAACTTTTATCAATTTCATGGAATCCTACTTTTTTTTGTGTGGTACGCGGGCCTCTCACTGTTATGGCCTCTCCCGTTGCGGAGCACAGGCTCCAGACGCGCAGGCTCTGTGGCCATGGCTCACGGGCCCAGCTGCTCCGCGGCACGTGGGATCTTCCCAGACCGGGGCACGAACCCGTGTCCCCTGCATTGGCAGGCGGACTCTCAACCACTGTGCCACCAGGGAAGCCCTGGAATCCTACATTTTTGGCAATATTTCCAGTTTTACTTTGTAATTGATATAGTATTGTCTGGTGCCACATCCAACACTGAGGACAAGCTTGACTAACAAATTTGGATAGGGACAGACAGCTGGTATGAAACAAGGAAGAATAGTTAATTAGGAGCCAATTTAAAAATGCTCAGTCCTTTTGTGAATATGTGTTTTGGTAACTTCTGCTTCCCTATACAAATTTATGCAGATGACAAGGACCCTGTGTAGGTGCACAGAGGAACATATATGTGATGGCTGGATCTCCAGCAGTCATTTTGGAGCATGAAGGAGAGGGCCACATTCTAGGGATGGTAAGCAGAAAGTTGGAAGGGACCTGAATTACCAAAGACTGTGGAACTACTACACCATCACTGGAGAACCTACCTCTAGACTTCTTTTCTGTGAGTGAGAAACACATTTCTATGTTTTTTCAGCCCACTGTAATCCTAAATGACCCCAAGTTCAGGCCAAACCCAGCTCCAGGACTCTGGGACTAGAGTATAAAGTTGTGGTTGTCCCCAGTGAGGAGGGTCACCAGACTACTCATGAGATAATATGGGGCCTGGATGAAGCTTCCTTTAAGCATTCTCACCATTCAAGCAAGACCAGACAAATGAGGGCTCATTGGCTTCCTAGGGGCCAAATGGACTTGCAAGTGAATGCTATTTACCCCCAGACAGTCTTAAAAACATAATTAAATGTACGGTCCTTCAGGTGAGATGTGATCTCAAAAACAGGCTGAAGGTTGGCCCTAGCCCACTCCTGTTTCCTGCCATGGCCCCTGTAGACTTTTGAGTTTGAGCCCACCCTATTACCATCCCAGACTCAGAGTACAGAGACTGTGTCTGCCTCGTTCATGGTGTATCCCCATTGTCTGGAAGAGTTCCTGGCAGATGTTTGGATCTCAGTGGATTTTCATTAGATGCCTGAACAAGGGAAGTAGGATGTGAGGCATCCAGGTGGCTGACTTCCTAGATGGTGTTCTGATTAGAAAGAAGGGGTCTACGGTTTGCAGGATGTATATACAGAAATATATAGAAGAGAGGCCTCTTAGAAACAATAGGAAGCTAGTCAAGCTATTACACAAGCAAGGAGCCCACACTCTCTCTAGTGGGCTCTGTAGGAGGCCAAAATAATCATCTAGTGACAGGAACAGCACTAACTGGTAAGTGCTTTAAAATGCTCTAAAATGCTGTTATTTCATACAAGTATTTAGTAGGTTCCTACTGTATCCCTCCCCCACCACCAAGTTACATCAGCTTGGCTACAGGGTCCATAGGAGGCCTGCGGCATCACTTCTAATCTTAATGGGCTGCAAAGCCACATGCAACTGACCACATGGGGGCCCAGAGAGTCATGCAATGGAAGCACTTGTGTGATGTGCACTGCTCAGCAGACATGCCCAACCTCAGGGCCTTTGCACCTGCAGTTCCGTTTACCTGGAGCAGGAATTGTCACGATTTTTTGTAAAGGACCAGAGGGTACATATTTTAGGCTTTGTAAGCCTTATGGTCTGTCACAACAGCTCTGCCCTTACAGCTAAAAGCAGCCACAGACAGTGCACGATGAATGGGCGTGGCTGTGAGCCGATAAACCTTTATTTACAAAAACATGTGGTAGGCTGCATTTGGCCTGTGGGCTATAGTTGGCCGACCCCTGAAAGCTGCATGGCTCCCTCCTTTGCTTTTTTCAGCCCTCTGCTCAGATGCCCACCTTATCTCAACAGCTCCATGCCTGCCATCCTTTGCTCTTTAATTTTCCTTTACTTCCCTTCACATTATACATTCATTTATTTATTGGTTCATCATCTGACTCCCCTTTTGGGAGTGTAAGAGCCACGAGGGGGTATCCACAGCTCCTAAGAAGTGTTTGGCATATAGTAGACACACAAGAAATATTTGTTGAATGAATGAATCTTAAAGGACAATAACAATAAATAGAAATAACTAATGTTTTCTGCACGCTTCTGTTCTAGACCCTCTAAGACACACGTGGAAAGTATCACTTAATCTTTAGTAGCCTACAGCAGAGGATCTATTATTATAGCGCCTTTACAGATGGGGAAGCTGGGGCTCTGAGAGGTAAGTTACTTGCCATAACAGTGACACTGGCCATGAGAGCACGACAGCACGGGGCGTTAGAGCTGGCTAGGACCCGGAAGGTGAGTCCATCCCAGACCCGGCACCATGAAAACGCAGCAAGTGGGATGTGGAAGAGGGAGCCACATGCCCGAGGTCACACAGCAGGAAAGGGATGGAGTGGAATGAGGACCAGGTCCTCACTTGCCTGCTACAAGGCCACACGGGCTGCAGTGTGTCCTGCAGGTACAGGTGGGCCGTGGACACCCCAGAGCTGCACTGCTCCCCTGGGTGATCTGCCCGTGGCGGGGGGGGGCTGTGACCTGCCTGTGGCCAGGGGGCCACGGGACCAGAGCTTCCTCTGGATGGGTCGTATCAGAGACAAACCATGTAGCCAGGCCCGCAGCCTCCCTGAGTTATAAACTACAGACGAAGCTGGATCATCTCAGTATGCCTTAGCCCCCAAGATGCTGAGACGTGAACTTGTATAAAGTGGACAATAAAAGCCGCCGGCCCAGGAATACTACCCAGCTCTCTGTCCTCTTGGAGCTGGTTGCATCCCCCAACCTCCACTCCCCCTGCCGGCTCTGCAGGAGGGAGAGACCATCTACTTCTCCCTGGCACTCACGTCCATGAGCTTTCTGCAGAAAGGAGCACTAGAGGAAATTTCCCCTTCTGCGATTAATCCCTGTTTCTATTCCCAAAGAGCCTCTAAGGACCAAGGGCCAGAGCGTGCACACCCCCTGCCTTCACAGGGCCTGGCTGAGTATATGGCCGGGGTTTCCTGCCCAGGCAGAGGTAGAGAGGATTCATTTGCTAGGGCCGCCCTAACACAGTACCAGAGACTAGGTGGTTTAGAGGACAGAAGTTTTTTCTCAGGATCTAAAAGCTAGAAGTCCAAGATCAAGGTGTCTGCAGGCTTCTTCCAAGGCCTCGCTCCTTGGCCTATTGACAGCCATCTTCTCCCTGTGTCTTTGTCACATGGTCTTTCCTCTGTGCGTGTCTTGGTCCTAATCTCTCCTTATGAGGACACCAGTCAGATTGGATCAGGGCCCGTCCTAACGACTTCATTTCAACTTGATCACCTCTTTAAATACAATCTCCAAACGCGGTCACATCCTGAGGTGCAGGTAACCCTAATTACTTTCCAAAGGCCCCATCTCCAAACACCATCATACTGGGGACTCGGGCTTCAAAATAAGAATTTGGGGGGAACACAAAACCTTCAGTCAAGTCTTGCAAGCAACACAATCATAACAAAAATTCACTGGGATAGTCCAAAATCAAAGAGTATAGGGCCGGGGTCAGCAAATTATAGCCAGAGGGCCAGATCCTGCCTGCCACCTCCTTTTTTTTTTTTTTTTTGCGGTACGCGGGCCTCTCACTGCTGTGGCCTCTCCCGTTGTGGAGCACAGGCTCCGGACGCGCAGGCTCAGCGGCCATGGCTCACAGGCCCAGCCGCTCCCCGGCATGTGGGATCTTCCCGGACCGGGGCACGAACCCGTGTCCCCTGCATCAGCAGGCGGACTCTCAACCACTGCGCCACTAGGGAAGCCCTGCCACCTCCTTTTGTAAATAAAGTTTGATCAGAACGCAGCCGCACCCACTTCTTTACATATTATCTGCATATTAGCTGCTTTCAAGCTATCACCGCTGAGCTGAGTGGTTATGACAAAGACCACATGGTCCACAAAGCCTAAAATATTGACTATCTGGCCCTTTTTGGAAAAAGTTAGCTGATCCCTGATGTAGAGGAACTTATTATTCCTCTCCAAGTGATATCTTAGCTAAATAAATTTCTGGGTTCTATGACACGCAGACACGAAATCAGATGCATTAATGATTTAAATGATGACGCTAAGCTGTGAAAGTGATAGAAGAAAATCTTTGAGGGTAATTGTATAATCTTAGGTAGGAGAGGACTGCCTAAAGCAAAACAGAAAACAGAATATATAGGGGAGGAATATTTTATGTGCTTTACAGCCTTCACGACTAAAATTCGAAATATTTATACACCAAAAGATTCTATAAACAACATAAAAGACAAACGAGAGCCTAAGAGAGAAGCATTAATCTAAGACAACAGATGGTTTGTATTCCTAATATGCAATGAGTTACCGCACATCAAGAAAAATTCCAATCAACTCAGAATAAAAATGAACAAAGGCTATAAACAGGCAATTCATAGAAGAAATACACATAGTCAAAAATATGTAAAAAGATAGCAAAGCACACTCATAATTCCAAAGTGCAAATTCTGCCACGGTTACTAATTTTCAAAAAAATCTAACAAATTGGCTAAAACTGAGATCATGGATCATATTTGTTTATCATGGAACTGGGAAATGACCTCCCAGATACTCTGCTGCTGGAAGTACAAAGCGGTCCAGCCTCTTTGGAGAATGATTTGACAGAATCAGTTTAAATGAAATACTCAAAGCCCCTTTGATCCCAAAATTTCACTACTAAGAATCTAGGCCTGAGTCAGACTTATGCTGGACAATGTTTGAATGGCACCACTGCAATGGTATGTGTTGTGCACACGTGGTCACACGCACAGAAACCACCCAAATGTCCATCAGTGGGGGTGTGGGTAAAATGCATCTGGTACCCAACGGAAACTGGAAGAGTACAGAGCCATTCAACGGACAAGGCTGCGCTCACTGGAAGACTCCAGAAAAGCACATTTTAGGATAATGTTATGGCATGATTCCTTTCTTTTTTTTGGTAAACTGTAAGTGGCGTGTTTATAAATCATTACTTAGACTCATGCTCTCGGGGCTCTGGGTCCCACATTGTGAGAGGCAGAGGGTTTCACACACAAGCGGCCTGACTGCCGCCCCTCTGGCCAGCTGTGCCTGTGGCTCTCCTGGTCCCTGCCCCCCAGCTGACTGGAAGGGGATGGTGGTCAGGGGAGCTGAGCCCCAGCAAAGAAGTACACAGACTCCTGAAATAATGCCCCATTGGTTCTCCATCTCAGAGTCAAGAGACAGATTCCAAACCTCACTGAGTCCATGATGGGGGTGGGGACTTAGGAGCTGCTCCTGCACCTGGGGGCTCACTTGCCGGCATGATGCTTCCAGGGTGTCGGGAGCCCAGGTGACCACGCCATGGACCCTCTCCCCCTCAGTGCTTTGGGTGCTTCTCCTCAACCCCCTCCTCTCGGTTCTGCCTCTTCTCTTCCTGGCCAGCAGTCATGGGTTGTTGTTGAGTCTCTGCTTTCTGTTCTCACCTGGGGGATGGGATGGAGGAGCTTCAAATTCCGAAGGTGGAGGAGAGAAAGGAAGGGAAAGCCACTCGTGATGCTCAGGACTGAGGATGGGGAATCTCCGAAGCGGCTGGGTCTCTTAGGGGGTGGGTTAATCGTGGGCAGCAGTGGGGATCAGGCCCCGTGAAGCCCACGGGCTCTTCACCGTCTCTTCCTGCCTTGAGCTACATCACAAAACAATGCTCCTGTCCATCTGCCTTAAGCCACTCCAGACTGCAGAAAGGGGAGGCAAGTGGGAAAGAGGAAAAGCCCAATCCCACAACCCAAGCTGGTGTTGGGAAGGACACAGGCGCAGAGATACCTGGAGGGTGGGGCGGGATGTGGGTAGGAGGGTGATGGGCTGGGGGCATCTCCCTAGTGTCTCATCACCCAGGCTTTTGAAAGCTGTTTTCTAAACAGTACTTTTCATTTGGTCCTGTTAACTCCTCTTTTCTATTGACGCGTGTGTGTATGTTTTAAAAATTGCTACAGATATTCGGAAAAGACTAAAACAAAAAGAATCCCCTTGATGTCAGACGGCAGTTCTGATTCTGAGGTTTTTGGGTTTTTAAAATAAATTTATTTATTTTTGGCTGCGTTGGGTCTTCATTGCTGCGCGCGGGCTTTCTCTAGTTGTGGCGAGCGGGGGCTACTATTCATTGAGGTGCACAGGCTTCTCATTGCGGTGGCTTCTCTTGTTGTGGAGCACAGGCTCTAGGCGCGCGGGCTTCAGTAGTTGTGGCCCACGGGCTCAGGAATTGTGGCTCGCGGGCTCTAGAGCGCAGGCTCAGTAGTTGTGGCACACGGGCTTAGTTGCTCCACGGCATGTGGGATCTTCCCGGACCAGGGCTCGAACCTGTGTCCGCTGCACTGGCAGGCGGATTCTTAACCACTGCGCCACCAGGGAAGCCCTGATTCTGAGTTTTGAGGCCTGATTTCCTGACTCTTCCGATTTAGCTAAGTAATCCAAGAAGCCTCTCCCTAGAGAGGAGACCAGATATTGCGAAACATTTTCTACAAAGGGCCACATGGTCAATATTTTAGCCTCCTTGGGCCAAAGGGCAAAATTGAAGGTATTATGTTTTATATTACAAGATTAAAAAAATGAATCTCCATATATTTTAACTGATGAAATTCAAAATATTATAATAAAGACCGAGTGCAATTTAAAAAATAATACATGTTTAGTAATAAGGAGAACGTCTGATGGGGGCAGGGTATTATTTCCTTTAGTGTCTCCTATTATTGAAATCAACTGCAAGTGTTTGATTTTTTTTTCAACCACTTAAAAATGTAAACCATCCTTAGCTTTCAGGGCGCACAAAATCCAGCAGGGGACTGGACTTGGTGGTTGGGCCATCGTTTGCTGACACCTAGGGTGGGTCACCCCAGACCCTCACGGGCCATTCCTGGAAACCTGTCCACTTCTCTGAACTAACCAGGTAGCCTCTGGGGAACACAATCAATACCACCGAGGCACATGGAGAAAAGCAACTACTCCAGGCACTTTCTGTGGACAAAAAATAAAATACAATGAAAACAGAGAGCGTGGCTCTGGTTTGGCTGGAAGAAAGAACCTCGAACTTGAGTCTTGAATTGACTCTTAGCCACCCGGCCAGTGATGAGCCCAGCCCTCTGGGTGGAAGCCTGGTTGGCGCTAGGAGGAGGTGGCCCACCCAGGCCAGCGTGCAAAACAACCCACAGGGAGACTGTGAAATGGAGGTTACTGGGCCCATCCTGGGAGAAACTGACTCTACGGGTCAGCGCCAGGGCCCAGGAGTCTGAATTCTAACAAGTCCTACCTTCCCCCATCCACGTCCTTTTTGTGATACACGGTTCTGACTTGGAGAAACGCTGGCCAGAAGGAGAGAGAGACGAGGTAGGACAGAAACGCTGCAGTCCTGCATAAGTAACCACAGTGGCGCGGCTGTAGGTTGCTGTCATGGGGCACCACCTGCCTGCCTTCCTGGCACTGTCCTGTCTCGGGGGATCCTCCCACCCCTGCAGCCCTGAGCTAGAAAATGTCACCCCCCATTTCCTGCTGAGGTACAGGAGATCGGGGGGGGGGGGTTAATTAGCTTGCCCAAAGTCATCCAGATAGCAAACGGTGCAGCTAGAATTGGAGCCAGACAGCCTCACTCCAGAGCCTTTAAATCTAAAGCTTATTATCAAGTGGCTTCCGGTGACACAGAGACTCAAAGCTTAACAGTTTGCCAACACTTGGAAGGAAAAAAAAAAAGGAAACTAAGGTGCTGAGGACTTACTACATCTCAAGTGCTTTAGATACAATCTCTGCCAATTCTCCCAACAGCCCAAGGAGGTAGGGATGACTGCACCCATTTATCGCATGAGGACACCCCAAAAGCACAGAGATTAGGGAACATGCCTAAGGTCATAAGGTTTGATAAGTATAAGATCCTATCAGGGTCAAGCCAAGGTTGATCTGGCCCCAACTCAGTGCCTTTATCCCAATACCACTGAGGCTCATTACTACCACACTTTCCCTGAACCTCAAAAGACCATAAGCTCTGTATCTGTCAGCTTTTGCTGTGTAACAACCATCCCAGAACTCAGTGGCGTACAATAAGCATTGATTCTCATGCTCAAAGGTATGCAGGAGAACTTACTGGCTTTTCTCCACGTGTGTTTATTCTAGGATCCAGGGTGAAAGAGCAGCCATGATCCAAGTGTCTGTTATGTTCATGGGTAAAATTAGAAGCTACCAGAAGGGCAATTGGAAATAGGAGATTAATCTTATGGTCTAGGCTCAGAACTGGCACACTGTTGCTTTCACCCCCATTCCATTGACTGAAACAAATCACAAGGTCAAGCCCAATGGCAGTGGGGCAGGGAATATACTCCTACAACAGAGGCTTGAGAAATAGGAAGAAAGCAAACATTTGCTGCAAACCAATCTGAAGGCTGATCTGGGGAATCTGAGAGCTAATGACCCTCCTTCCCTGTGATGTTTTCAGGTACTCTGATACTAGGATGCCAAATGCTCAGTCTCAGTGGGGGAGAAGAGAAGGCAGGAATTCTGCAATAGCAAGACAGGTACTATAAATGAGGAACACAGGATGTAAAACAGTAGGGAGTGGTGAGGACTGCGGCAAACTGGAGAGCACAGACCCTGCCCAGGTGGCAGCTGCTCCTCAGCTCCTGCAGACTGCGGACAGAGATGCAACCTCTCCACTGACTCTGGCCATCCTTGTCTGCTTGGCCCTGGCTCCCAAGCATCCCACCTGCCCTCATGGCAAAGATGAGGTTCCCAGAAGCAACATTCTAGGAGAAACTTGCTGCCGTCCTTGCTGTATTGCACAAAGAGACATCGCCAGCCCTGCTGGATGTCTGCCCCGGGCCCCTCATTACGCCTCGCTGGGCTCCTTCCCCAGGAAACAAGGATGCTCATGCTGCTTTCCTCCCCCAGAACTCTTTGCTGCGGGGAGGAACTGCGGCACAAACCCATTCATTATTAGTGCAAAAATAGACAGGTTTGATCAAAAGAGATCTGAATTATAACTAATTGGCCTGAAAGTTCAGCAAGATTGCTTTGTAAGAGGAAGAGGAGGAGGCAAGAGTAAAATGTTAACCATGGATTAAACAGCCTTGAGCAGAAGTGTGAGACTCCGAGGAACCAGGGCCGGAAAAGGACCCAAGTGCCAGCTGCCTCCGAGACCCGGGCCAACCTGGGGACGTCAGGCAGGATCTCAGGCCGAAGTCTGGCTCTGCCCCAAGTCTGCTCTCCCACCACTGGAGCAAAAGTCCTTTGCGTTGGGCACTGCTCCGTTGCAGTAGAATCTGCCCTTTTGCATGTGTACTATCCAGTCCTCTTTTCAGAACTGAAATAGCACCGCAGCATCTGGGGGCCCATCCGTCCCCAGCGGTCACCGTATGTGATCGGGTGGGTCAGGTTTCACTCCCAGTTCTGAGATGCGCAGGAGGCTCAGGCCTGCTCGTCTGGGTTGACGAGAATCCAGTTCACAGCTTCTGTCTGTATTTCATGGAGGAGGATGCAGGCCTGAGGCTGCCGGGGCCACCTGGGCCACCAGCAAGGGGAGCCTGCAGTTAGTACGGGGTCAGTCACAGCCTGTGCCCAGCTGTACTGGAGTCTGAGCAAAAGGAAAGACCATTCAGAATGATACTGCTTTTGTTTCAGAATTTGATATTTTGCCTTGTGGATTTTTTTTTTTTTGCATTGATTTTTTTTTTGGGGGGGTACGCAGGCCTCTCGCTGTTGTGGCCTCTCCTGTTGTGGAGCACAGGCTCCGGATGCGCAGGCTCAGTGGCCATGGCTCACGGGCCCAGCCGCTCCGCGGCATGTGGGATCTTCCCGGACCGGGGCACGAACCCGCATCCCCTGCATCGGCAGGCGTACTCCCACCCGCTGCGCCACCAGGGAAGCCCTCTGATTTTTTTTTAACATTGCATTCTAATATAACTTGTCTCGATCACTGAGCTGGGTGCCCCTTTACATTGTGCACCCAAGGCGAGTGCCTCACTCTCCTGACCCTGTTATTCCTGACGCTGGTGCTTGCAGTCGGAAGGTCTGGGTTCCAGTTCTGACTCTGCTACTTCCAGATCTGTGTGACCTGGAGCAAACTGCTTGGCCTTTCTGAACCCCAGTTACTTCACCTGCAACACGGGGGTGGCCATACCTGCCAGGCTGGATGAAATGATACTCCTTGTAAACTGGATACTCCTTGTAAACTGTGGTCACCTGAATACAAGGGACTCTTCTGGCTGCACGTGCAACTCCTCTTCCTCCCCACACTCACCGTGAGAGTTCACCTGGGGCTGGGCACTGGGCAAAGAAATTAGTGTGCTTTATCCTACTAAAGCCTTGCTACAGTGTCCTGAGGTTTTGGCCAGAGGAAATGCATCCTATAGTTATAGTAGCTCCGTTGTCCAGATCAGGACACGGGCACAGACAAGGGCCACTCAGCAGTGGTCAGAGCTGGGTGGGAGTGACGGACTTAGCAGGGTCAGGGAGGAAGCAGCACGCATACACCTGAGACTAAGACCCCAGAGCTGGGCTGACGTGACCGAGACACCTCATCACGGTATTTTGAGGCTCGTGAATTCGCTTCGCTCGTGCTGCTCTGGATCAGCTGTTACAGCTGAAACGACTATCAACTACCATAATCGGTGCCTGCCTTCGTCGTTAAGGCAGCTGTGGCTGCCCAGGCTGCTCAGCGACCGCGGTGTTGGTGTCGGCTGCGGCTGACATCCTGTGCAAGTGGGGCCACGGGAGCTCAGACCATCCTGGCCAAACCCAGAAGAGAGGAAGCAATAAAAACGAAGGCTTTCTCAACACACAAGCGAAGCCCCCGTGTGTTCGCGTCACTAAGCAAAGTCTGTCAGCTGCAGGGAGGACAACTGGCCTCTTGTCTGGACCATTCGCTGCTGCTGAATGGCTGGCACTTTCTCACCTGTTTACATCTTGTCTTCTTTTGAAAAGCTCATTGTTTTTTTCCCCCACCCAGCATTCCTCCCAGAAAAGAGGCTGCCTTTTTTCTGTCACTGCACCCCAGCTTCCTTTCAGGTAGGCGATCCCACCTACTCTTGGTTTATAGGGTCTGGGTGGGGCTGACCCCACCCTCAGGTCTGGGTGGATGCAGAACTCAGACCTGGCCAGTCTAGCTGAAGGATGCCAAGCCTGGGACCTGAGCCATGCCCACTGTTACTGAGTGTGTGGGACTCACACTAACAGCCTCCTTGTCACTCGATGCGGAAAGCTTGCCTAAGAATTAAGCTAACACAGAGAAAAGCAGAGCCCAGAGACAGATGGTTTTTGATGACGTATGAATACCTGGATCCAACCATGCCTGAAGCCACTTATCCCTGACTTTTCATTTACATGAACCTATATATTCCTTTCTTCTTAGGTCAGTTTGAGTTGCGTTTCTGTCCCCTTACAACTGAGAGAGTCCCGATGGATACATCTCCTTGACTCAAGGACTTGAGGGTGGGGACTGTTTCTTATGCTTCCTGGAATCCCTTAGAAGGCCTAACACGATGCTTGGCCCCTAGGAGGTGCTCAGAAAATATTTGCTGGTATGGCGGGCACAGTTAATGATCTGCCTAATAACCATTCTTCTTTCTTCCTCGCTAACAGAACCCTAATTTTGTCAGGGAGGCGATGTGCTTAGCCCAAAGAGTAGGCCATGATTAATTTAAAGCAACTGTGATAATCATGCCCCCAAATTTCCCAGATTCACTTGCAGCTTGGGGTGGTCCCATGATTTATTTCTGACTAATCAGACCCAAAAGGAAGTCTGATGTGGAGGCTTCCGGAAGAAGTGTTGTCATTTTGATTTAAAAAGATTGATATGCTAAGGCTAGTCTTTTCTCCTTCTTCTTGCCTTAAGCAAAGATGTGATGCCTGGAGCTGCAGGAGCCATCTTAGACCATGAGGCAAAAAACCAAAAAACAAACAACACACCAAAACACTAAGGAAAGCAAAGCAGAAAGACATAGAAAAAGAAGCTCAGGTTCCTTACGTCACTTTTGAGCAACTGAATCAACATCAGCAATTACCTACCTCTGAACATAAGGTAGGTAACATAATCTTCTTATGTGGAAGAACAAATCCCGCCTGCACACATACACCTGTTTGTTCAAGCCACTGTCGGTCAGGTTTCTGCTACGTGCAGCCAAATACAGTTCTGATATAGCTAGTTGTTAGATTCTTGCACTGTGTATAATTCAGTTACTTGAGCAGTTTTTGCTTGGGGTAAGAGTTTCTGGTCATTAGTCAATGAAAAACGTGTCCACATATGCATTTAATGTGCATTTAACGTGCAGACTGACTTTCAAAACTAATCCCCTTACGTGATGAGACTCCATACATTTCCTTTAGTTTGTCCAAGAAACACATCTGTGAACACGGGCTAGGTCACAGCAGCTTAATATTACAACAGAACACAGTGAACTATCTAAAGAGGGGAGCAAATCTCATATATGTGCATCTGACAAACTCCAGCTGCAAGGGATTCTGGGAAAATGTGGTTGGTAGCTTTCTTGCCCCTATGTACAGGAAACAGCCAAGAGGGAAGGGGGAAGAGATGCTGAATCCACGCTGTCTCCCACACTGCCTTAACTGTTCTAACCCCAGCAAAAGAGGGGCCTCGCTATATTTCAAAAATCTTTCAAGGGCTTCCCTGGTGGCACAGTGGTTGAGAGTCCGCCTGCCGATGCAGGAGACACGGGTTCGTGCCCCGGTCCGGGAGGATCCCACATGCCGCAGAGCGGCTGGGCCCGTGAGCCATGGCCGCTGAGCCTGCGCGTCCGGACCCTGTGCTCCGCAACGGGAGAGGCCACAGTAGTGAGAGACCCGCGTACCGCAAAAAAACCCAAAAAACAAAAAAACATCTTTCAAAATTTAACTTACTGCTCAAGCAACTAGCACAGGAAACAAACAAAACCCCATAAAACAGAAATAAAAATCTCCACACTATCAGATAGCTCTGATAGATACTTGCAAACCTTACCCCAAACTTTAAAAAAATGCCAAAAAATATAGTGTCAATAAACTCCCTAAGTGGTCTTCAAGTTGCAGACATTACCCTAAATGTGATATTTAATACAGTTTTATTATTTTTATATAGTTTATATATATTAAGTTTTTATACAGTTTAATAATATAAGACTGGCCAGTGGTGAAAGGTTTATATTCCAAAGTTAAAAAGTTTATATTTAAAAAAGACTGGGCTTTTAATACCTGCCTCAGGTATTTACTGTATGGTCTTGGGCAAGTCACTTAAATTCCCAGCTCCTCTGTTCTGTTATCTCTGAAGTGGGCACCATGATATCCACCCTAATTACTACCTGGGGTTTCTGTGAAAATAAAGTGGGATAATGTACAGGAGAGCATTTGGTAAGTGGTCCAGGGCCATACACATATAAAGAACTGGAAGCATCAGATCTACAGCTAAGAGTTGGGATCAGTATTTGGGGATAGAAAATAAATGAAAATAAGACAACTGTTGATCAAGGCACAATATGCCCAGATATGGCAGACTGGCTGAGAAACATGAGGCTAATTGAGGGAGAGATGATGTCAGTGTTCAGAGATCCTGGTAAACAGCCCATCATTCTATAAGGCACATGTGATGTGTTTTCAAATCACAGTCAAAGGAAACCAAGGACCAGAGGGAAATGGTGCTTTGATGTTTAGTCCAGCTGAGTCCTCTCCCACCCATATGTGCAGCCTCTGCCCCTCACCTCTAGACCATCACCTCTGCTCAGTTCTGGACCACACTAGCTTTTGTCCAGATGCCACCAATAAGCTCCCCCCTCAAAGGGCACCTCTCCCTCTAATCTTCCCACCACACAGAGGATGGGGTAGACCTCCTAAAACTCAAGTATGATCATTCTGTTTCCTCATTAGAACACCCTCCAAGGGTCAGCGCAGCCCTTCCGCACTAGGAACTCAGGCCTGAAGAGCCAGGCCAAGGCCTCTGCATGCAGCGCCCTGTGAGCAAGTGAAACTAGACTGAGCACAAAGGAAAAGAAAAAAAGGGGCAGTTAACTAAATTGTGGATGACCTAAACATGGAGCCTTCTAACTTATATCACAGTGAAAGTGTATCAAGAAAGGATAAGGAGGGAGACTGGTTCAAGATGGCGGAGCAGAAGGACGTGCTCTCACTCTTTCGAGAACACCGGAATCACAACTAACTGCTGAATAATCATTGACAGGAAGACACTGGAACTCACCAAAAAAGAAACCCCACATGCAAAGACAAAGGAGAAGCCACAATGAGATGGTAGGAGGGGTGCTATCACAATAAAAAATCCCATAACTGCTGGGTGGGTGACTCACAAACTGGAGAACACTAATACCACAGAAGTCTACCCACTGGAGTGAAGGTTCTGAGCCCCACGTCAGGCTTCCCAACCTGGGGGTCTGGCAACGGGAGGAGGAATTCCTAGAGAATCAGACTTCGAAGGCTAGCGGGATTTGATTGCAGGACTTCGACAGGACTGGGGGAAACAGGAATCCACTCTTGGAGGGCACACACAAACTAGTGTGTGCATCGGGACCCAAGGGAAGGAGCAGTGACCCCATAGGAGACTGAACCAGACCTACCTGCTAGTGTTGGAGGGTCTCCTGCAGAGGCAGGAGGTGGCTGTGTCTAACCATGAGGAAAAGGACACTGGCAGCAGAAGTTCTGGGAAGTACTCCTTGGCGTGAGCCCTCCCAGAGTCTGCCAGTAGCCCCACCAAAGAGCCAGGGGAAGGCTCCAGTGTTGGGTCACCTCAGGCCAAAAAACCAACAGGGAGGGAACCCAGCCCCACCCATCAGCAGACAAGCGGATTAAAGTTTTACTGAACTCTGCCCACCAGAGCAACAGTCAATTCTACCTACCATCAGTGCCTTCCATCAGGAAACTTGCACAAGCCTCTTAGACAGTCTCATCCACCAGAGGGCAGACAACAGAAGCAAGAAGAACTACAACCCTGCAGCCTGTGGAACAAAAACCACATTCACAGAAAGATAGACAAGATGAAAAGGCAGAGGACTTTGTACCAGATGAAGGAACAAGATAAAACCCCAGAAAAACAACTAAATGAAATGGAGATAGGCAATCTTCCAGAAAAAGAATTCAGAATTAATGATAGTGAAGATGATCCAGGACCTCGGAAAAACCATGGAGGCAAAGATTGAGTAGATGCAAGAAATGTTTAACAAAGGCCTAGAAGAATTAAAGAACAAACAAACAGAGATGAACAATACAATAACTGAAATGAAAAATACACTAGAAGGAATCAATAGCAGAATAACTGAGGCAGAAGAACGGATAAGTGACCTGGAAGACGGAATGGTGGAATTCACTGCTGTGGAACAGAATAAAGAAAAAAGAATGAAAAGAAATGAAGACAGCCTAAGAGACCTCTGGGATAACATTAAACGCAACAACATTCGCATTATAAGGGTCCCAGAAGGAGAAGAGAGAGAGAAAGGACCCGAGAAAATATTTGACGAGATTATAGTGGAAAACTTCCCTAACATGGGAAAGGAAATAGCCCCCCAAGTCCAGGAAGCACAGAGAGTCCCATACAGGATAAACCCAAGGAGAAACACACCAAGACACATAGTAATCAAATTGGCAAAAATTAAAGACAAAGAAAAATTATTGAAAGCAGCAAGAGAAAAATGACAAATAACATACAAGGGAACTCCCATAAGGTTAACAGCTGATTTCTCAGCAGAAACTCTACAAGCCAGAAGGGAATGGCATGATATACTTAAAGTGATGAAAGGGAAGAACCTACAACCAAGATTACTCTACCCAGCAAGGATCTCATTCAGATTTGATGGAGAAATCAAAAGCTTTACAGACAGGCAAAAGCTAAGAGAATTCAGCATCACCAAACCAGCTCTACAACAAATGCTAAAGGAACTTCTCTAAGTGGGAAACACAAGAGAAGAAAAGGACCTACAAAAACAAACCCATAACAATTAAGAAAATGGTAATAGGAACACACATATCGATAATTACCTTAAATGTGAATGGATTAAATGCTCCAACCAAAAGACACAGGCTCGCTGAATGGATACAAAAACAAGACCTATATATATGCTGTCTACAAGAGACCCACTTCAGACCTAGGGACACATACAGACTGAAAGTGAGGGGATGGAAAAATATATTCCATGCAAATGGAAATCAAAAGAAAGCTGGAGTAGCAATACCCATATCAGATAAAATGGACTTTAAAATAAAGAATGTTACAAGAGACAAGGAAGGACACTGTATAATGATCAAGGGATCAATCCAAAAGAAGATATAACAATTATAAATATATATGCACCCAACAGAAGATCACCTCAATACATACGGCAACTGCTAACAGCTATAAAAGAGGAAACTGACAGTAACACAATAATAGTGGGGGATTTTAACACCTCACACCAAAGGACAGATCATCCAGAGATAAAATTAATAAGGAAACACAAGCTTTAAATGACACAATAGACCAGATAGATTTAATTGATATATATAGAACATTCCATCCAAAAACAGCAGATTACACTTTCTTCTCAAGTGCGCATGGAACATTCTCCAGGATAGATCCCATCTTGGGTCACAAATCAAGCCTCAGTAAATTTCAGAAAATTGAAATCATATCAAGAATCTTTTCTGAAGACAATGCTATGAGATTAGAAATCAATTACAGGGAAAAAAATGTAAAAAACACAAACACATGGAGGCTAAACAATATGTTATTAAATTACCAAGAGATCACTGAAGAATTCAAAGAGGAAATCAAAAAATACCTAGAGACAAATGACAATGAAAACACGACCATACAAAACCTATGGGATGCAGCAAAAGCAGTTCTAAAAGGGAAGTTTATAGCTTTACAAGCCTACCTCAAGAAACAAGAAAAATCTCAAATAAACAATCTAACGTTACACCTAAAGGAACTAGAGAAAGAAGAACAAACAAAACCCAAAGTTAACAGAAGGAAAGAAATCATAAAAATCAGAGTAGAAATAAATGCAATGGAAACAAAGAAAACAATAGCAAAGATCAATAAAACTAAAAGCTGGTTCTTTGAGAAGATAAAATTCATAAACCATTAGCAAGACTCATCAAGAAAAAGACGGAGAGGACTCAAATCAATGAAATTAGAAATGAAAAAGGAGAAGTTACAACAGACACGGCAGAAATACAAAGCATCCTAAGAGACTACTACAAGTGACTCTATGCCAATAAAATGGACAACCTGGAAGAAATGGACAAATGCTTAGAAAGGTATAACCTTCCAAGACTGAACCAGGAGGAAATAGAATATATGAACAGACCAATCACAAGTAATGAAATTGAAACTGTGATTAAAAATCTTCCAACAAACAGAAGTCCAGGACCAGAAGGCTTCACAGGTGAATGCTATCAAACATTTAGGGAAGAGCTAACACCCATCCTTCACCAACTCTTCCAAAAAATTGCAGAGGAGAAGAAACTCCCAAAATCATTCTAAGAGGCCACCATCACCCTGATACCAAAACCAAAGACACCACAAAAGAAGAAAATTACAGACCAATATCACTGATGAATATAGATGCAAAAATCCTCAACAAAATACTAGCAAACAGAATCCAACAGCACATTAAAAGGATCATACACCATGATCAAGTGGGATTTATCCCAGAGATGCAAGGATTCTTCAATATACGCAAATCAATGTGAAACACCATATTAACAAATTGAAGAATAAAAACCATATGATCATCTCAATAGATGCAGAAAAAGCTTTTGACAAAATTCAACACCATTTATCATAAAAACTCTCCAGAAAGTCTGCATAGGCGGAACCTACCTCAACATAATAAAGGCCATATACAACAAACCCACAGCAAACATCATTCTCAATGGTGAAAAACGGAAAGCATTCCCCTAAGATCAGGAAGAAGACAAGGATGTCCACTCTCACCACTATTATTCAACACAGTTTTGGAAGTCCTAGCCACGGCAATCAGAGAAGAAAAAAATAAAAGGAATACAAATTGGAAAAGAAGAAGTAAAACTGTCACTGTTTGCAGATGACATGATACTACACATAGAGAATCCTAAAGATACCACCAGAAAACTACTAGAGCTAATCAATGAATTTGGTAAAATAGCAGGATACAAAATTAATGCACTGAAATCTCTTGCATTCCTATACACTAATGATGAAATATCTGAAAGAGAAATTACGGAAACAATCCCATTCACCATTGCAACAAAAAGAATAAAATACCTAGGAATAAACCTACCTAGGGAGCCAAAAGACCTGTATGCAGAAAACTATAAAACACTGATGAAAGAAGTGAAAGATGATACCAACAGATGGAGAGATATACCATGTTGTTGGACTGGAAGAATCAATATTGTGAAAATGTCTATACTACCCAAAGCAACCTACAGATTCAATGCAATCCCTATCAAATTACCAATGGCATTTTTTACAGACTTAGAACAAAAAATCTTAAAATTTGTATGGAGACACAAAAGACCCCGAATAGCCAAAGCAGTCTTTAGGGAAAAAAACAGAACTGGAGGAATCAGACTCCTGGACCGCAGACTATACTACAAAGCTACAGTAATCAAGACAATATGGTACTGACAAAAAAACAGAAATATAGATCAATGGAACAGGATAGAAAGCCCAGAGATAAACCCACGCACCTATGGTCAACTAATCTATGACAAAGGAGGCAAGGATATACAATGGAGAAAAGACAGTCTCTTCAATAAGTGGTGCTGGGAAAACTGGACAGCTACATGTAAAAGAATGAAATTAGAACACTCCCTAACACCATACTCAAAAATAAACTCAAAATGGATTAGAGACCTAAATGTAAGACCAGGCACTATAAAACTCTTAGAGGAAAACATAGGAAGAACACTCTTTGACATAAAGTACAGCAAGATCTTTTTTGAGCCACCTCCTAGAGTAATGGAAATAAAAACAAAAATAAACAAATGAGACCTAATGAAACTTCAAAGCTTTTGCACAGCAAAGGAAACCATAAACAAGACCAAAAGACAACCCTCAGAATTGGAGAAAATATTTGCAAATGAATCATTGGACAAAGGATTAATCTCCAAAATATATAAACAGCTCATACAGCTTTATATTAAAAAAACAAACAACCCAATCCAAATATGGGCAGAAGACCTAAATAGACATTTCTCCAAAGAAGACACACAGATGGCCAACAAACACATGAAAAGCTGCTCAACATCACTAATTATTAGAGAAATGCAAATCAAAACTACAAAAAGGGGGATTGCCTGGCGGTGCAGTGGTTGAGAGTCCGCCTGCCGATGCAGGGGACACGGGTTCATTCCCCGGTCCGGGAAGATCCCACATGCCGTGGAGCGGCTAGGCCCGTGAGCCATGGCCGCTGAGCCTGCGCATCCGGAGCCTGTGCTCCGCAGCGGGAGAGGCCACAGCAGTGAGAGGCCCGCGTACTGCAAAAAAAAAACAAAAAAAAAACCTACAATGAGGTATCACCTCACACCAGTTAGAATGGGCATCATCAGAAAATCTACAAACAACAAATGCTGGAGAGGGTGTGGAGAAAAGGGAACCCTCTTACACTGTTGGTGGGAAATTAAATTGATACAGCCACTATGGAGAACAGTATGGAGGTTCCTTAAGAAACTAAAAATAGAATTACCATATGATCCAGTAATCCCACTACTGGGCATATACCCAGAGAAAACCATAATTCAAAACAACACATGCACCCCAATTTTCATTGCAGCACTATTTACAATAGCCAGGTCACGGAAGCAACCTAAGTGCCCATCGACAGACGAATGGATAAAGAAGATGTGGTACATATATACAATGGAATATTAGCCATAAAAAGGAATGAAATTGGGTCATCTGTAGAGACATGGATGGATCTAGAGACTGTCATATAGAGTGAAGTAAATCAGAAAGGGAAAAACAAATATCGTATATTAACGCATATATGTGGAACCTAGAAAATGGTACAGATGAAACAGTTTGCAGAGCAGAAATTGAGACACAGATGTAGAGAACAAACGACGTATGGACTCCAAGGGGGGAAAGCAGTGGGGGGTGGTGGTGGTGGTGGGATGAACTGGGAGATTGGGATTCACATGTCTATACTGATGTGTATAAAATGGATGACTAAAAAGAAAATAAATAAATAAATAAACATTAAAAAAAGGGAAAGGATAAGGAGTTTAATTCTGCCTCTCTGAATATCATTTTGTATTATCCGGATATGTATTTCTTATATTCTTTTCTTAAACAAAGTGCACCTGGGCTCGCATTTGTTTTATTTGATCGTTTGTGTTTCACACATGCGTGCAGATCTTCTGCATGATTCCATGTACTGTTCTAGCCCGAACTCATCTTTCCCTGCTGGCCTTTCTAAATTCACCCGCTGGTGCTCAATTTCCATCATATTCCACTGTCTAGTAACAAAACACTGGGCAAACTTCCTGCTCATGCTACACCTGTAAGCATCTCTCCTGCTACTCTCTGGCTCAACTTCTACTCAGTCCTCAAGACTCAGCTCAGTGCTCACCTCCTCCAGGAAGCCTTCCCTGAATCCCACCTATAGGTAGAACACCTCTCCTTCTGGGATCCTGGGGCTGTTTGTACTTGTGGCTCTTGTCCCTCTTACCATCAACTATACAACATAGAAATAATCTATTTACATAGCTCTTTAAAATTTGAGCCACCCCCATCCACCCCCCACCAACACCAACACACATGCACACACGCGTGCATGCACGCGCGCGCACGCGCACACACACACACACACACACACACACACACACACACACACACACACACACACACACGGACTAGGATACAAACGTCTCTGGAACAGAAATGCTGGCAAACGCTTATCAGTTGCTTACTGTTTGCCAGACCTGCAGCCAAACATTAAGTCTTCCTAACAGTCCTTTGAGTGGGTGATATTGTTATTCCTGTTCTGAGCAGTTAGGGACCCTGTCAACACTACTCAGTCACTAAGGGACAAAGATGGAGGAACCAGGGGCCCAAGTCCATCAACTCCCAGCACCTGGCATGGTCCGTAGTCAATGTTTGCTGAGTCGAAGTGCAATTCTGGGAGTGAATAAGCAGAATGAAGGTATCTGTAAGGAAGTCTTACTGACTGCAAGCTGGGAGCCCCTGTGTTAAAGCAAGAGTGAGGGCCCTGAGAAGCCTCTCCGCTCTGTGGTCCCCAGAATCCTACCCCTTCCCCACAACTGCCAACTTTGTCCCAGAATGTAGCCTTGCCATTTATGCTTTGAACATCCTTTTCAGGGATCCCCAGGGAATACCTAAACCTTGCAGAGATTGCCCCTTGCCCCCATGGGGTTTGCATTGGTGGGAAGGAGTAATGCCTATGCTTTGCTCCTACCCTACCCTTCCTTCTTGCTTTGAGCTGTCCCTTTGAAGCAACATGTGGGGGGGTGGGGGTGGAAACTCAGAGATAAGGTTGCTCCATGCAGCCAGGATCACACCGACAGGTAAGAGTGTTAGTCAGTGCCCTTGCCATAAGACTGAATTTATGAACTCATGTATCTAGTTCAAAATTAATTAGCTTCAGGAATGGCTGGATCCAGGTGTTCAAGTGATGTCATCAGAACTCCATCTTTCTCTCTCTCTCCCTCAAGTTTTAGCTCTGCTTTCCTCTGTGTTGGCCTCATTATCAAAAAGACTCTCCCAACTCTGGTTGCCAGCAGCTCCTAGTTTGCCTCTTACCCATTCAGCCAGTTCCTAGTAGGACTCCTCGTTCCTTTTCTTATATAAGTCCCCAATCCAAGTGGCCTGGCTTAGGTTTCCTGTTCATGTCTGAATCACCAAGGTAGACTGGAGAGAGAATACATCCACTGGCCAGGCTTGGGTAATTGGCCTCTCCTAAAATGTGCATTTGTGAGGGAGTAGAGGCGGATTTCATCCCCACCCAAAATGCAAGAATCAAGGGTAGAGGTGAGAGTAATGCCCCCAGGGAATCAAAGTCCTATTTTCAGAAGTGACTGGGCAGAAAAAAATCAACAGACATCTACTACAAAATGTCTTGGTGAAATAGGAACTCCTTCTTCTGCAGTAAATTCCTCAAGCCTGAGCCCATGTCAAGTACCCCAGAATCCCAGAATTCAGGATTCTCGTGAAGGGGCCCTAAAAGTGGACATAATGCAGGACACATGGGTTGTTTATGATGGCAATCTTCCACTCGTCCTCTCATGTGTCTGGCTAAGATGATATCAGAATTCAAAGACTCGGGAGATCACAAGCTGTAAAAAAGTAATCTTCTATTAAGCCCTGTGCCATCCCTACTGTGGTGGCATTTGGAAGATGAAACCAGCACTGTTCCTTTGGAGATAGCAGCTACTTTCCAATTGCACTGATAAAAAAAGGAAGGCATGAAGTAAATTGACATTTACGTGCTAGGAGAAGCATATTTTCTTTCCTACTCGAAAACCACTTCAGGAGCTGGGGAAGGGGGGGCGGTCGCTGGTGGATGCCCCTCCCCATCTTTTAGGCTGTGGGAGCATCTGGCCTGGGGGGGGGGGCGGCGGCCAGCCTCAGAGGCCAGGTGGGGTTCAGCCTCCCATCCTTTGTGCTGCCCGCACCCCCATCTGCTACCGGCAAATTGAAATACCAGTCTGTTTCAGCTCAGAAATGTGGAAATTAAGAAAGGAAATGAGGGGCGGTGGGAAGAAAAGAGAAGCGATGAATCACTTTTGGATTGCTGCCTCATTCGCAATCCACGTGGTGAGAGGCAGATCCATGTAGGAGGAAGAGTCTGGGAGTTGAAAAGACCTGAGTTCATATGATAGCTCCATTACAGGCTGGCAAGAGGCCCTGGGCCACTTACCCCTCTGAGCCTCGGTTTCCTCATCTGTAAAATGGGGACCTGCCTTTCACGGGGTCATTCTGAAGGTTAAGGGACACAGGTACATGGCAGCTGGTCCAGAGTTGGCTGAAGGATGTTGATCTTCCTTCTCTTTCTCCTTCTATCAGGTGGGGCCACAGCCACTGCGGCTCCATCGCCATCACTCCCTTCCATCTAGACCAGCAGGCGGTGGTGCTCAGTTCCCTTCCAGCGGCCTTGAGATCCAACCTCCTTGCCCAGCTTTCCACGCCTGCCCCTTCTGCTCCCGCCCAGCCCTACTTTGCCCTCTAGCACATTCTCCATCCCCAGGCTCTACCTATGTGGGTAGTTGGCTGTTTCTGCCCTACCCAGGGCTCTTTGCTACCTCAAGGCCTTCCCTCTCCCACCCCTACTTTTCCCAGGGCTGGCTCCTTCTCATCACTTGGCCTCTGCCCAAATGTCACCTCCTCCAAGAAGCCCTCCCTGACTACCCTGGAGAAAGCAGCTGCTCACACTTCAGTCACTTTCTAGCTCATCTCTCAAAACCGATCTCATTTATTTATCTGTTATTATCTCTCCCCCAGGAGAAGATGAGCATTAAAAGGCAGGGAACATTTCCATCTTGTTCATCTGTGTGTTCCTAGTGCCCAATGGCATGCCTGGCACAAAGCAAGCATTCAAACATTTGGGGTGGGAGGGAGGAAGAAAGGGAAAAGGGAAGGAGGGAGGGAGGAAGGAGGGAGGGAAGGAAATAGAAAGGAGGAGGAAGTTGGAGACCTGACTCCCCACCCCATTCTAGAGCCTCTATTCCTAATGCTCTAGATCTTGGGTCCCCCCACCTCCCTCTCCCAGTCCCTACACACATATGACGCCTGCCCCCACTGAACTCCAACGCCTGGCCTATCCCCATGCAGATGGCTGCCTTACATATAACAATCCGCCATTAGTACTTCCTCCTTTTGTGCCAGTCCAGTTCACAGATACTATTTCCACATCACTCTTCCGAGGTATCAAGCATAATGTTATTCATCTGTTATTTCTGCTTGCCCCCTGCACACTCCCTTCTGGAAAGAGAACCGTGTGTCACCTCTGGAGAGCCACCCCTGCCCCACACGCAGCCCCTGTAGCTCTGATGGAGTCGTCCTGATCTCCAGCTCCAGGGCTGGACGTGTGACCCAGGTCTGGCCAAGGAGAATGCAGTATTTTCCTGGCCACAGTGATTGGCTAGGAATGGTCACATAACTCCAGCTGGGGCCACTGACATTGAATCCAGGACTTTCCCTGCACGTTAATTAGCCACGAGGCACTGTCTTTCTGCTGGGAAATGCCAAACCAGGTAGATGAAGTCTGGAGCTGACAGCCATCCTCCCACCATGTGGGGACAGCCTGACTGAGAATAAAGCCAGCGTAGAGGGCAGCAGAGCCCAGAGATAGACAGATTCTGCTGATATCATTTGAGCACCTGGATCCAGCTTTACCTGAAGTAGATGCCACGCCAGAAAAGGCTCAGTGAACCAAGCCAATAAATTCCTTTTTGTGCTTAAGACAATTGGACTCACACTTGTTGCTTGTCGCCAAAATGGTTCTGACTCGTAGAACATGAATCAGTTGTGGGATAGTCGAGACATGTAAGGCAGCCAGGGGCACAGAGGGCAACATCCTCCGCTAGAAAGGGGAGAAGGTAAACAAAACTCCAGGGCAGATTCAACCAGAAGTCAACCGGGGATTTCAACAGGAAAACCAGCATCGTCCCAGCTCCTGAGCCGCTCTCTGCTGGAGGCAACCAGTCTGTTTTGAAGGCCCTGCTTCCCCTCGCTCCAAGAATCAGACAGCCTTGAAATCTTTCAAGGCAAAAAATAAGTCTGAGGTAGCAGTCATATATTTGGAGGAGAAAGACTTCCTCAGCCTTCTTTAAGGTGCAAAGAATTTCCAGCATGTAGGAGGCCTCCCACTTGCCACCCGTTTCCAGTCCCGTATCAGGCATGCCTCCTGGACGCCGTGTATACTCAAAATGGTACCCGGGGACAGGCTGGGGCCCATTCCGGCTCTCTCCAGCAGGCAAGCGCTCACCTGAGCCCACAGGAGGAAACAACTCCAGAAAAGCATCCCTATGGGGGGGCAGCCCAGCTCCCCAGAGCCTCGCTTCAGAGCAGAAACACAGCTGGGGGTGCGAGGCACCAGGAAAGGCCTCGTCAGTGTGACAGGTGTCAAGTTCTCAGAAAGTGACAGCCTCTAGTTCTCCTGGGATCTCTGACTCTAGGTAGACAGACAATTCTCTCCCTGCTTCTGAGGCCAGGATTGGGCCTGCCTGTTTGGGGGATGGGCTGGGTTTTGCTTCGTTCCGGACGCCCCTCCTGGCTGCAGCTCCACCCGACCCTCAAGAGGTGGTCTCAGGAGGACACGAGGAAAAGCGCGGTGCTGGAGAGACAAGAACCTGGGTTTTCAAGAACTCGGCCCCAGGTCTGAATCACACCCCACTGTTCAGTCCATTCTTTACGCCCTCCCTGCTGGGGACCCTGAACTCTCTACCTTCCAGGGCACATCCGGCACTCCCTCCTGAGCTCCAGACTCACAGGGCCACCCTCCAGCTGGCCATCTCGGCTGAGACATCCAGCAGACACCTCAAACTCAGCACCTCCCAAACTAAACTCCCTGCTCCGCACACCAGCTGCTCGTCCGCCTCCTGGTTTCTTAGCTCAGTGAATGTCACCTCTAACCCCTCCCCAGACTGAAGTTTTTCCCTACGTCTTCTCTCCCCCGCTCACCTCCAGATAATCACTGCCAGTCCTGTGGATTCTCCCTCCTAAACCTCTCACCCCACCGGGACCTTTCAGCCCAGCCTTCTGTTGCCTGGATTATTTCAGCAAACTCCTAATAGGTTTCCCTCGCTCGCTGCTAGTAATTCTCCATTCAGCAGCCAGACTGGTTGTCCTGAAACACACATTCAGCCCCCTGCAGGGACAATCCTCTGCCAGCCCAACAAGGCTCAGTGCCTCACCATGGCTTGCAAAGCCTTTCTTGGTCTGATTTCCAGCCTGGCAAAAAGAAAGTATTCACATGTTTCCTCTAAACCGGACAAACTTTCAGTAAAGGGCCAGATAGTAAATATTTTAGGCTTTGCGGGCCATATGGTCTCTGTCGCAACTACTCCGCCGTTGTAGTGGGAAAGCAGCTGCATGCATTATGTAAATGAATGGCGGTGGCTGTATGCCAATAAAACTTTATTTACAGAAACAGTTGGCGGGCCAGATTTGACCCATGGGCCATAGTTTGCCAGTCTCTGCTCTAAAGGGATGAGCTAAGTTCTCGCCTCATTTCAGTTGCCTCTAGAAAATGGAGATAATAATCCTCACGTTGAAGGGCTGGTGAAGGATTTGAGAGAACTTGTCAAGCACCTGGCATAGAGTCCAGCACACAGTAGGTGCTCAGTTGGTGCACACTGTTATTAAAGCTGTTATCACCGCTCTCCCTTTCTGCATGTTTAAGAATTGGTCAGCCCTGACTCCATAGCAAGGAGGTTGTAAGGATGGAGACCCTCCTTTTCCAAAGGCCTGATGATACATGATGCATTTCCAGAGGTGCTGGGAAACCATACAGCTGAGCACCTACTGTGTGCCAGGCACTGGGCCTCACGTTGCTGAGTGATCAAAATAAATCATAAGGCAATATTCACCTCCTGAGCCCAAGTCTTTAAAGTCTAAAGAAGTGGAGGAAAAACTGCAAGAAATTGTTTGTTCAGTAGCATGCCTACTATGTGCCAGGCCTCATGTAGCACTGGGGCTGCCCAGAGGAACAGGAAGCAAGCTCTGCTTCTAGAAGAAGGTACCGCCTAGAAAAGCTATTTTCTCTTGACTTCGAAATTTCTCCTTGTCCTTGAAGCCACGTCTCCCACTCGGAGGAAAGCAGTGGCTCAATTCGCCTTGGGTCCCTCCAGAGCTCTGCAGGTCAGGCCTACGTCCCCTCCACCTCCTCGATGGGCCCTGGGGATCTGACAATAAATGAAACTGCCTCCTTCTTTTACCTGGGCAGGGCCTTAGCAGGGTCCCAGAGCAGAGGGGTGAGAAGGGAGGGTCCCGGTTGACTGAAGATCCTGTGTTGGCTCGCGAACAAGACCTTCTCCACGGCCTTCATCTTCCTAAAGGACATCTCTCTTTGGACAAATCCCAGTTCACCTCCCACCTGGGCTCTTCTTCATCCATGAGGCAGAGATCTAGCCCTTGCCCCTGGAGAAGCAGAAGTCTTGGGCAGAGACTGCTAACTGTGCCCCAATATCCAATCCCCACGTGTCTCTGCTAGTGACAGAATCCCCACTTTCTGATGGAACTCATGGACGCCTAACCGGCAACCACACTACCCAGCTCCCTTGCTAGGCGTGGCTGCATGAGCAAGCTCTGTTCAATGGGATGCCTTTGGAGGGAAGTGGCGCACTCTTCCTTCATCTCTGTCCCCCCTTTGCTACCTGGAACAGGGACCATGCAGATGAGATGAAGCCATCTTGGGTTATTCAAATGAGAGGAATATCCGAGGCATCACGGAGCCACAACAGGGAAGGTGCCTGGGTCCCTGATGCCATGAAGCCACTGTCCCAGCTCTGGATCACCTCATCCAGACTATCATGTGATGGAAAAATAAACTGCCTTGATTCAGATACTGTTATTTTGGTTTCTTTGTAACAACACCTGAATCTGAATCTTAGCTAATGTGTCACACACAGTGGCCTGATACCCCAACATCTCACCAGTGCACACAGCACTGTGCAAACGAAGCAATACATTATGGATTCACTAAACCAACAATCGCTGAACATGCACTATGTGCTGGGGATGGAGCCAGAGGCTGTCGGGGGCTGCTGAGATAAATCAAAGTCCTTGGTTGCTAGCTAGTAAGACAAAAAAAGTAGTGATGAAGATATACTGGGTACTTTCTATATACACATAACAGACTTATGAGATAAGTCTTATAAGTCTATTATGAGACACAGATGTGCAAACTGAGGTCTAGGAAGGTTACATTGTTTGCTATGGACTAAACTGTGTCCCCCTAAAATTCATATGTTGAAGCCCTAACCCCCCAGTGTGACTATACTTGGAGATAAGATCTTTAGGAGGCAATTAAGGTTAAATGAAATAATAAGGGTGGGGTCCTAATCTGATAGAACTGTGACCTTATAGAAGAGGAAGAGATAGCTCTCTGTCTCTCTCTGTCCCTCCCTTTCCCTCCCTGTCCCTCCTCCACCCCTCTCAATCCCTGCCATGTGAGGACACAACAAGAAAGTAGCTGCAGGTCAGGAAGAGAGCTCTCACCAGAACCCAATCATACTGACACCCTGATCTCAGCTTTCCAGCCTCCAGAACTGTGAGAAAATAAATGTCTGCTGTTTAAGCCCCCCAGTCTGTGGTACTTTGTTATGGCAGCCCAAGCAGACTAAGACACAAACCCACAGCCAGGCAGTCTGGCTCTACCCTCTTCTCCATCCATCCTCCACGAAGAGTAAAAAGAAGCACGTTACAGGCAGACTTGTCCCAATACCACTGACATCACCCCAACGAAACAGGACAGAGTTAACCTTCATGGAGCCCTCACTTGGACCCTGGTGCTATGCTCAGTGTTTCCCAGGCACCACGTCTCTTCTCCCTCTCTACAGCCCTGGGAGGCACATGCTCTTATAATCCTGATGTTAAAGATGCAGAAACCGAAGCAGAGAGGACAAGAAGCTGGTCCAATCCTAAGCACATTCACGTGACACCGTGATAAGGGTTGAAGGGATTTCCTTCTTCCTACAGAAAGAGAAGGGATAAAGGGGCTGGGAGACACCAGAGGTCCTGTGCAGCTCTGTGCTCGTCCTTATTTTAAGCCAGACAGGAATAAACTCTCACCTGTCCTCTGAGCTGTGAACTCCTCAAAGCCAAGCCCTGTCCCTCATTTGTCCCCTAGTCCCAGCAGAGTCTGAGGAATGGTAGGCCTTCCACCATGTGTGCCGTGAAAATGGGTGAATATCTTTGCTTCCACTCTTTCTGTCCATCGCTCTTGCTTTTGTCCCCAGGACCCCTCACCCTCCTTCTGGCAAGAGTGCTCCCTAATGTCTTAGGGACCAGCCAATGAGACCCTCCCAAAGAGGTGAAGCGTGTGTCCAAAGCCCAAATTAATCAAAGCATGACCCTCACCCAGCCACAGTGACTGGTACTGGGATGGGCCCTTGGGCCAACGAGGTAGAGGAGATGCAGCTGGGAGCCCATGGGGATGTAGTGGTGGCAGATGCCGCCGTCATTTTGCTCCCAGGCAGAGCAAGAGACTGAAGCCAACACAGAGAAAGGCAGTTCTGGGTGACACAGAAGAGCTAAGGTTCTGCTCACTATGTCCCTGAAGGTGGAGCTCCCCCTGGATTTTTCTTTCACACACCAATACGTTTTCTCTCCCTCTCTCTCTTGTTTTGCTTAAGCCATTTTTGCAACCAATTTTTCTGCCCCATTTGAACCAAATGTGTTCTAATGGACACTTTGTATGGGGCCTGTCTCCTAGTTTCAATAAATTCCAACTTACCTTTTAAGGAAAAAAACCTCCCCTGGTCTCCATGAATATTTTCCCAAGCCCAGTCGGTCCATACGGGTGGTTTTGGCGTCCGCTGTTTGTCCTGTTTGTCCAGCGTCATAAGGTCGCTTCAAGGAGGAAGATCAAGTATGACAGCATCGATTTCCTGTAGAACTAGCACCGGGCCTTGGTCCCAGCTTGTCTCACATCTTATTTAGATGCAGACACATGTGTCTCATTTTTCAAGGAGACTACAAGTTCCATGAGGTAAGTGACGTCCCATGAATTCAACAAGCGATGATGGAGTGCCTGAGGTGTCCTAGACTCTGGCGAGAAGCTGCGAACACAGAGGATAAGAAAAGGTCACTGTCCTCTCCAAGGCAAACATGGAAGCTGAACAATTACACCTACAGGAGTGCATCCCGACAGGGTGTTTCTGGTTGCAAGTAACCAAGAAAGGCAACTTGCACTGGCTGGCGCAACCGAGATCTGGTTTGTCCAAACGGAAAGTGCAGGTAAGATCCAGCTTCCGGGTTGGGTGATTCCCGAGACTTAACAATGCTACATGTGGCCCAGGTGTTTTCTATTCCTCAGCTCTGCCGTCTCAGCAACATCCCCATCAAGGCTGCCTGCATCCCGCGGCTACAACTTTCCACATCACACGCGGGGCAGGTGAATGCAGGTTCAAACAAGATGCACCCTCATTGGATCCGCTAGGTCATATGCTTGCCTGCAAACCAATGACTGGGCAGGAAATGGGCGGTGCTGATCCCTGTAAGCCAATCGGGGCTCACTGCCGGACCAAGGGGGTGGAGTCAGCTTTCACCAAGGCCCTGGCTGCATGGGGGTATTTAATACCTGAAGGAAATTCCAGGAGCTGAAGGAAGGTGGGAGGGAAGGAAGGGTTGGTGGCAAACATCCACTGTCTGCTCTCAGAGGCGAGAATCGGAGCAGACGCCCCTGAGCTGATACGGAAGCCTTTCCTCCCACCTGCATCACTGGGCTGTGCTCACGTCCTTTGCTCGGTATTACCCCGTGGTCACTATAGCATCAGCGGCAGAAGCAGCACCTGACGTTTATGAACCACTTTCTGGTGCCAGATGCTAAGTGCCCCACATTTGCTGTTCATTGTCTCATTTAACCACAGCCTTAGGAAGGATGGTTATTTCCATTTTGCAGATTAGGAAGCTGAGACCTGGAGAACCGAAGTGACCTACCCAAAGTTGGCCTGAACTGGAAAGTCAGGTAGCACCGTGTTGTCCTCGGTTCCCTAGTTGGAGAGGTTGAGTCACCCCTGTGCGCCGGGTGCTTAGCTGAGGGGATGGGCCTTCAAACGTAGACAGAAGTCGCGTCTCCACTGAGCATTACTTTGCCCTTGGAACAACCCTACACACTTCACAAGGGCTGCCTCCAGACTCCTTGCAAGTGCCCAACTTGGCAATCTCTGCTGCCTTATTTCATTTCTCTGCAAACTGCAGGGAAAATGCAATGGAAGCAGCAGCTTCAGGCCCCGTGATGCTCTAAATTAAAGTGAAGTCTCGGGACTTCCCTGGCGGTCCAGTGGTTAAGACTTTGCCTCCCAACACAGGGGGGTGTGGGTTTGATCCCTGGTCAGGGAGCTAAGATCCCACATACCTCTGGGCCCAGAAACCAAAACATAAAACAGAAGCAATATTGTAACAAATTCAAGAAGACTTTAAAAATGGTCCACATCCAAAAAAAAAAAAAGTCTTAAAAAAAGAATAAAGTGAATCCTTCCCTGAAAATAAACTCGACACCACACTACACTGCATGATCAGCACGATAACATTAGCCACTACTTTCTAGAATCGGCAAAATCAACACTGGTTGTCAGTTTTCGGAGGGAGGGGGGCATGTTTCACCAATTGCATCGCCTCAGGACAGGTGTGCATGACACGGCAGGGACTCAGTAGAGCCAGCAGAGCCCTCTGGTTGGCCCTGTGTTTTCTACCTCGTTTCCCTCTCTCGTATCTGCTAGAAGCGCCAGTTAGCACCCTGGGCTTGCAGAAGTCCTCAGCCGCTCTGCCTCAGCCAGGTCCACGTCTTCTCCTCTGAGGGCAAGGGTTCCAAGGAGCCCTTTCCCTCGCTCAAGTAAGTTCCTCCTCTGATGGGTGGGGGCCAGGGTGGGGCAAAGGTGGGCGTGGGAGAGGATGAGGAAGGACTCACGTGGGGCCCATCTCCACCTAACAAAACAGGGCACTTCGCACTGAAAGTTCATCAAAGCCCTGAGTCGGCTCCCCTCCTCCTGGACTGCGTGAATGAGTTGCCCAGTGCTTCTCCTGGAAGCATCTGCCTTACTTTCCTCTGAACTCCTGGAGCCCTGCATCAGGCTTGCTTTCTGGAACTTTGGATCTTCTCCTCATACTAGCTTTGCTCCATGAAGATCCACCCTCAGCTCACCTTTGCTCTACAGAGGCCGCTGAGGAGAAGCAGCTGGGCAAAGCTGGCAGATCCACGCAGGAGGAACGTGCCTTGGGGCAGTGGAACCAGGGCACCCACGGGAGCTGCTGTGTGGCTTAAGCACGTTACTTCCTAGTCCTGAACCTCATCCATAAACTGGGGACAAAAGCGGTGCCTACTCCCCTGGAGGTTCGCCCCACCCCCACCCCTGACACGGGTAGGCGGGTTTCCTCAATCTCAGGTAAAGGGATATATAAACCTCAAGCCCCTTCCAGCCAGACTGCCATCCCTAACTCCTTCCCATCCCCAATTCTGGAGCTGCCGCAGTTCTATCTTATAAGGATATCATGAAGATTAATGAGCATGGAAAATGTTTACCACCGTGTCTGGACCTCGGAAGCACCCAGCACATAGCCACAATTATTATGGCCTGATGATGTTCATTTTTCAATAGCTCTGTGCCTCAGTTTTCTCAGCTGTAAAATGGGGATAATAATAACACACACCCTCAAGAGGCTTAAATGAGCTGTTGTAGGAGAAGCATCTAGCACAGCGCCTGGCCCACAGAAAGGACTCAGCAAAGGTTGGCTGTTAAGCAGTTAAATATTAAGATTAAAGAATTGAGAGGCAGTGGGGCATGGTGAGAACAACATGGTCTGTAATTTCACTTCGTCTATGTCCAGGTTTTACCACTTATTAGCTCTTAGTAGAGTTCTCCACCCTCTCTGAGACTTAGTCTTTTCTCCTCCAAATAGGGATAATGATTGTACAGCTTTGTGATGTTGCTGGGAGGGTTTGCGAATTTCAAATGCCTCACTCTGCCAAAATGCGTTATCATAGCTGGTCTGGCTGCTGTCCTTTGAAAGGTCTGCTTACAAAGTTGGCCCTTAGCTGGCATCTGGGAAGGCAGATTTCAGGAAGGTTCCCATCATTCCCTGACAAGGGTAGCTAAACTATCTGCACAAACAGTGTGGTTTCTGCTGAACACTTGTTTCCCTTCAGGGAAATTTGGTACATGCCAGGCAAGGAGTGCCTATTTACCAGCCCCAGTAAAGACCCTGGGCACTGAGTCCCTAATGAGCATCCCTGGAAGGTAACGTTCCGTATGTGTTGTCACAACTCATTGCTGGAGAAATTATGCCTGTCTTGTGACTCCCCGGGAGAGGGCTCGGCGTGCTTGTGCCTGATTTCCCCTGGACTTTGCTGCACATGCCTTTTCCCTTTGTGGATTTCCCTCTGTATCCTTTTGCCGTAAGAAGCCCTGAGTTCAACTATATGCTCAATCCTCTTAGCAAATCGTCAAACCTAGGGATGATCTTAGGGACACCTGATGCACATAGTACCTGCCCCGGGGTTAGTCCTCAGGAAGCAGAGTCCTTGAAAATAAGTTCCCACGGTAGTCATGGGCTCAGTGTCCTTAATTGCAAGGATCAAATAAGAGAGACCCCTAACTTGTTTTCCATTTTTAAAAACGTTCAAGACGATATTTATTGGCATGGACACAGAACCTACCAGTGGCAAAGACAAAGATAGGCAGTCATGAGAATATTCACAGTCTTGTCATCTTAAATTCTAAAGAAAAATTCTATCAGCTTTGCCTTTGCTCTCTGGGAAGGAAACTTGTCTGATTGGCTATGGGGCTTTTTCTTAATTCATTAAAATAGTCAATAAAGGAGATAAGATGAGGAGGGGCTAGTGGGAGTTCCAGTGGGGAAGGAGAGAACTACCAGGGGGAGAGAAGGATGGATTTGGGAAGTAGGGAGAGAGCTCAAACTCAAAGCACCCATGAAGGCTGAAGTAGAGATCGTTTTGTTTGTTTTATTTTGTCTAAATGTGGTAGATAAAGAAGAGAAATCTTTTTGGCAGCTGTCGCGTGTGAAGGAAGAAGAATTGGGAAAGAGCTTACACATGCAAGCACAGGATCAAAATTTCTTAAGGGAAAAGAACCTGAAACAGATTCTTAGAGGGCAAACATCTCACAGTAGAATTAAAGGCAAATTAGTAACATATGCATAACATGGGCTCCTGAAGACTCCTGAGTTTAGAAAATAGCCACACTCCCCAAAGGAGACAGCAAGACTTATCGTCGAGGCAGAAGGTAATTGATGCAAATAAAAGGCATAAAAAGTTATTGGAAGAGGTACTTCACACAGAAGATATCCAAAACGGCTATGAACACATGAAAAGGAGCTGAGCTACATTACTTATCAGGGAAACGCAAGTTGAAACCATAAAGCGATACCAGTATGCACCCACCTGAAAGGTTGATGTGAAAATGCCAAGCGTTAGCAAAGAAATGAAGCAACTGGGACGCAGACACGGCTGCTTGTAGATAGAGGAGAATAAATTGGTACAACCACTTTGCAAAACTACTGAGCAGCAGCTTCTAAAGCTGGACATATGTACAACTTACAACCCAGCAATTCCGCTCCTTGGAACATACCCAGCAGAAATGCAAACATCTGTTCACCAAACACATGTACAAGAATGTTCATATCACTATTCATAAATAGTCTCAAATTAAAACCTAACCCAAAACTCATCAACGGCATAGATGAAGAAATTGTAGTATATTCACACAATGGAATATTCCACAGCAGCGGTTGGAAAACTACGGCACTCTGTTTGTAATCCAGGTTGCCTGTTTTTGTAAATAACATTTTCTTAGGACACAGCCCTGTCCATTGGTTTAAACATTGTCCATAGCTGCTTTCACACAATAACATCAGAGTTGAGTCGTTGTGACAGAGATCCAATGGCCTGAGAAGACTCCTATATTTACTATCTAGTCCTTTATAGAAAAAGTTTGCTGAACCCTGCCCTACAGCATTGAGCATAAACAACATATAACTACATATGATGATAAGGATGTGCATACCTCACAATGCTGAATAACAGATGCCAGTGACAGGAAAAATTTGATTCCATTTTCATAAAGTTGAAAACAGGCAAAACTAGCCCAGGGTGTGGATGTGAGAAGTCAGGATAGACCTTACCCCCTGGAAGGCATAGTGACAGAAAAGGGACATGTAGCTTCATGGGCACTGATTATGCTCTGCTTCTGGATCCATAGGCATGTGACATGGCTGTGTTCTCTTGGTGAAAATTCACCCAGCTGCACACTTATATGCACATTTTTCTCTCTATATATGACATTTTAATGGAAAGTCTTAAAAGAAAAAATTGATGGAGCTCTCTGACCTCACCATAAAACTCCAAGCCTTCACCCTGTTCTTGTTTGTATCTGCCGTCACACAGATTGATGGTTCCCTGGAGGGCATTTCTCCTGCTCTTTAATGTACTAATAATGCAAAACTCTTCAAAACTCAGTTCAGCTGTCCCCCTTCTCCAGGATGCCTTCCCACTGACCATCCAGGGAAGCAGAGAGCAAAAGCCCTACGAGGGGGACACTGATTTCAGGGCAACTTGGTAGGTGTCATCTTAAGCCAATCCTAAGTTAATTTGGAGAAATAAAAATTTGGAGAAATAAAAGAAGCATGACAGACTGAACCTTGAGTGTTTGCCACATGAGAAGCTCGGTTGGCAATCCTGGAGGAGTTCAGTCATTTGTAGTTTAGACCAATCCAAGCTTAACCCACCTGGGGTGGGAGGTAGGGGGACAGGTTGGTTTGGTGGAAAGAACATGGAACACCCCTGGAAAAAGGATCTGTGTAGCAGTCAGGATACAGTGAAGTGAAAGTAACTAAGAGGCCAACTCAAACTGGCTTCAGCAAAGTGAGGAGTTCACTGTCTTGCATAACTGAGAAACCTATGGTGGGAGGAGATGGTTTCAGGTAGGGCTGGATCCAGTGTTGTAAACAATGTCATTGGGAATCTGTCTCCTCTCTCTTTTGGCTCTACCTCCCCACTGCCCCTCCCCGGTTTCCACCTTTTGACAGGCTGTCTGCCTGGGGTAACTAACCCCAGCAGATCCATACTTGCATCTTTAACTCCAACAGAAAGAACCACCTTCTCTTTCCCAATAATTCAAGAGAAGTCACAGAACCAATTCTCCTTTAGCTCACTTGGGCCACAGGTTAACACCTGACCAAATCCTTGTAATCCAGGGATGGAATGTGGTACTTATTCAGGCCCGAGTCAGGCCTTCCCCCTGGAGCCTGCGATAGAAACCTCACATGGCCTGAGGATGGGAAGGCCCCCTGCAAAGGAAAACAAGGGTGCTGTCACCCTGTTACCAGCAAGGCGAGGACAGGAGGCTGAGCTGGTCAAAACTACAGCCACCCCATGCACCTGCTGATCAACTGCGACCTTAAAGAATGGTGTTTTCTGATCTGTACCAGGGTGTGGCCACCCGCACTGCACACAGATGGTCAACAATCATGTGATTCACCCCGGGGCCGAGCACCTGGCACTGAGTGGCCTGAGAAATCATGAACCCTTCTGTACCATCTTGTCCTACACTCATGCCCGGGGCTGGGGACAAGGGTCAACAGCACAGGGCACCCACCTGTAGCCGCCGTGGAGCTGCTGTGTGTGTGTGTGTGCAGGGCCCTGCCAATCACAGCCACTCAACCTGATAGGAGAATCATTATTCCTTTTCAATCATGCAATTGAAACAAACAAGAATCAGGCTCAAATTAATTCAGTACAAAAGTGGTTTCTGATTTGCAAGTGAAATGTGGGCTTCAGACCGCACTTTCAACTACAGTTTAAAAACCACACCCTCCTGGGATTACGTGGGAAGGCACAGGGTTAGGGAGCAGAAGATCTGGGTTCATATTATGGTCCTGACACTAATACTGACTACTCAGTGTAACCTCAAGCCGGATGCTGAACTACTGTGGGCCTCGGTTTTCTCATCAGTAAGATGGAATCAGTGTTGTTGTGAAGATCACGGGCATGATTGAAGTCGTCAGCGTTCAGCTGCAGAAGCAAGGAGCCACTCTACCTAGTTTGTTTTGTTTTTTTTTTTTGCGGTACGCGGGCCTCTCACTGCTGTGGCCCCTCCTGCCGTGGAGCACAGGCTCCAGACGCGCAGGCCCAGCGGCCATGGCTCACGGGCCCAGCCGCTCCACGGCATGTGGGATCCTCCCGGACCGGGGCACGAACCCGTGTCCCCTGTATCGGCAGGCGGACCCTCAACCACTGCACCACGAGGGAAGCCCCTCTACCTACTTTTTTTTTTTTTTTTGCGTTACGCGGGCCTCTCACTGCTGTGACCTCTCCCGTTGCGGAGCACAGGCTCCAGACGCGCAGGCTCAGCGGCCATGGCTCATGGGCCCAGCCGCTCCGCGGCATGTGGGATCCTCCCAGACCGGGGCACGAACCCGTGTCCCCTGTATCGGCAGGCGGACCCTCAACCACTGCACCACGAGCGAAGCCCCTCTACCTACTTTTTTAAAAAAGAAATTACTAGAAGGTAATACGTGCTTACAAAAGCCACTGGAATTTCAAAAGGAGCAGTCTCTGGGCTGGCTTTCCAGGAAAAACACAGCAGAACTGCCCCACCAAGGAAGCTGGTGAACCTACCTCCATCAGGAAAGTGCCGACCCACACGCAGCTGTCAGAACTTCTGGCTTCAAGAACACACAGTAGAAGCTGTGATCCTGGAAACAAGAAGCCTTCACCTCTGCAAAGACCCCTAAACCTTGCACATAATTGGCGAATGGTCACTGAAATGCAGTTATGAAAAAACTGGATGGTTCCAGAAAACCCAGGGCAACAGGAAGACGGACGGCCTTGGCCTCACCATCCTTCAAATCTCAGCTAGAGGAGCAGAATCGCATCCCAAATATCCTAGGTGCAAAGGAACCAGGGAAGTGGCTCCTTTTTTCCCGTCTAGCTTCGGCAGTACAGGAAGATGTAGCAGAAGGAGCTTCAATGGGATGATGACAGCTGAGAGCCATGTGACATCAAGCAAGGCACTGGGGAGTCTGGAAATCCGGCGGCCAGTTGGATTTATCTGTGGCCCTGCTGCATCTCCTCTCAAGCCGGCCCCCTGAGCACCGAAGGAGCCTGAAGGGCTACCTCTTGGCCCAGCCCTGCAGATAACCAATCATCTGCCCTCTCCAGGGAGCCCGCCTAGCTCCCAGCATCCGGCAGGGAGGGAAGAAGGCTGGCCGGTGAGCTGATTATCACGGATTGCTCCTGAGCCCCTCACCTCTCTGAGCTCTGCCCTGCGGTGCTGGGCTGGGTCTCTGAAAACCACCTTCCTTCTCCTCCGGCTGGTGGGCTTGGAGGATGCAGGAGCACACGCTCTGTCCTGTCTGTTTCCTGGTCCAGCTCTGGCTTCAGCATCTTCCCAGTACATCTTCACTGCAGCTGGAGCAGTCTGTTCTCATCTGTAGTTTTTCCAAGAGTCCCACTGCCGGCCTCTCTGTGCTGTGCAGGGCCACCAGCACCAGCTGGCCAGTGCCCGCTTCAGAGGCCCGGGGCCGAGCCCGTGGTGACCCTCCCACAGGCTTCAACAGCTCCTTTCCTTGTCCCCAGAGCCCTGGCGTGGCAGCTGCTCCCAGAAGTTGCTTCCTCTGTGATACCTTCATGTTCTCTTGTTGCCTCTTGAGGTTTTTTTTAACACTTAGTTCACAATCCTTTATACTAATTCTTTCTGTGAAAAAAGCTGGTGTGGCTTCTGTCCCCTGACAGGACTCTGTGACACACATGGGCTTTGGAGACAGACAGATATAGCACTCAGCTCCCCCGTTCAGGAGCTGTGGGACCTGCAGCAAGTGGCTTCATCCTTCTCAGCCTCATGTCTTCATCTCTGTAAGAGGGATAAAAATAGTCCCTCCCCACAGAGGTGAGGCGACAATTCATCACGTCCATGGTGTAAAGCATGTAACACTAATATCAGGGAGCCGCATCCTTCAAGTCAGGCTGTCTCCACAGACAGTCCTTGCCGCCTGTTTAAAGACCTCTGGAAAGATACCTGGTCCCTCCTGTGAAACCCCATCACGCGGATGCTGCTGAGCACACACACCACAGCCGTCTCCATCCTCCTCCTTCCCTAGCAGAGCCACTCCTCCTAGAATAGCAGAAAATGGCAGAAGCTGCATTCCAGGGTCTCTTGCAGTAAAGCGTGGGCATGTGACCCACCCCGGCCCATGGAAGTCAAGGGGAAGGTCTTCTGGGGCCTCTGGAAAATGTGTTTCTCACTGAAGAGAGAATAAGCTGCACTGAGAAAATAGTTTCCTTTTTCCTTCCCTTCTTTCCTAGTTTGGACCAGTTATTCTCAGCTGGGAGTGATTTTGTCCCCCATGGGGCATCTGGCAATGTCTGGAGACATTTTTGATTATCACAACTAAGGAGGTGGTGCTACTGGCATCCAGTGGGTAGAGGCCACATCCTACAATGCATAGGACAGGTGCCACGACCAAGACTAATCTGCCCCAGATGTCAACAGTGCCAAGGTTGAGAGAAATGCTCTGGATGCAGTGGTGTGAATAGATGACATCTGGACTGTGGCAACTGTTTTGGGACCATGAAGAAAGGTTTAGAGAACCACTGAGTTGATGAGGATCCTGACACAAATGAACTGCTGATGGAACCTGGAAGCCCCAGTCTTCAGGCTTCTTGTTGAGTAACAAACTCCTCTTCTTTAAGTTACTCTTAATCAGATATGCTGTTATTTGTAGCCCCAAATAACAAATCACAATGAGTAACTGGCAGAGACAGAGAAAAATGGAGATAAATGGTGGAGATGCTCACTTCAATATAGCACTTTTTATCATTATCAAGTGTTTCAAACATACAGAAAACTATGGAGAATAATAATCTAATCAACCCCATGTGTATACCATCCAGATTTAACAAGTGTTAGAATTTGCTAAATGGGTTTCAAATGATGAGTACTGTGGCCGACTATTTGTCTCCCCCAGTTTTTTCTCCTCTCTCCTTTTAGAAATAGAATTGTCATGTTTTAGCTGGGACTATGACTGCTGGAATAAGAATGCAATTCCCAGCCTCTCCTGCAGGTGAGTATGGTCGTATAACTGAGTATTGGCCAAAGTATATGACTAGAAGTGATGTGTACAACTTTGTGTCATGTCCTTAAAGGAAGTGCATGCCCTTTCCCCTTTATCACTGGCTGGCACACAGATAAAATGGAAATGGATGGAATGCAGATGTGGTGGCAGGGGCTAAAGCAGCCATACTGGGCCATAAGATGGAAACAATGCATGGAAGATGGAAGACCAACAAGAGAGAAGGAGCTTGGATTTCAGACGATTGTGAAGCTGACCTATCAGCCCCATACGTTTACACAGACTGTTGCATGAAAGAGAAAGATAACCTTCTATTATGTTGCAGCCGTTACTATTTTGGGACTCTGTTTTAGTAGCTGAACCACTTTCTGAATTTGTACAAGTTTCCAGTGCTTTTATATGAAGATCTCATCTGTTCTTCATAGCCAGACAGGGTTGAGAACAAAGATAATTCGCACAATTTTTCATTTATCCAATAACGATTTTTGAGTATCTACCACTGCTTTAGTTGTTAAGCACGGAGGGTGCCCAGATTGCTCCTACGTTCCTGTTCCACTTACATCAGCCTCCTTGACTTGATCCTCTCCCCGTTACCTCTCCAGCCTCCTTCTTTCCACCTGTGATGTTGCTTGTTTAGAGCAGGTCACCATCCATCCTGGCTACTCTCTTGCAGCAGCCTCTTGACCTGTCTTCCCACCTCTGCTCCCCGTCTCTCTGTCCCTTGATCCAAACCTTCTCAGGGGTCCCCTTTGCCAAAGGGCAAGAAGTCCAAGCTTCCCGAGGCTGACAAGACCCTGCCCACTCCTCAAGCCTAACCTCTCCCAGCTGTGTTCCAGCCACAAGGAAGCAGGTGAAGTTTTCCCCGTGAGTTCGCTCAGCTCAGGTGCTTACAGTGGCTGCCCCTCTGTGCAGCACGCTGGCTCTCCCCCTGCTCTGCTCACTCTGAGGTCTTTCAGGCTTCAGCTTCGGCTCTAGGTGTTTAGGGAAGCCTTTCCTGATTTTGCAATTTCCTGCAGCCTTTCCCAGATCCCCATACCCTGCTTGTCTGTTCCCCTGCATCAGTGAGCTCCTTGGTGGAGGGGGGAAGGAGGAGAGGCAGGTTCTGTGCGTCGCCCACTGCTGAATTTCCAAAGCCAGCGTAACACCTGGCACAAGTAGGCTCTGAGGGCTGATGGTGGGAAGGAATGGGCGAGTCCCTGTCTTCTGGGTGACAAAGCCGAGGCTCAGAGAAGCTACAGCGACTTGCTTAAGATGAGGCTTGGATTTGGCTCCAGGTTTCATGAGGTCCCACTACACCAAGCTGCTTTGAAGCTAGTTCAAAGTCCAGAGTCCCCTTGAGATTGGCCTCGGGGCTGTTACTGGCAGGGATGGAAGCGTTGGTGTCGGATTCCACAAAGCAAGGTCTGCAGGTCTCCTGCACTGAAGGGCCAGTGGGGAACTAGTGAAAAACCTAACTTCTAGACCCGCCTCAGAGCTACGGAATGGAAAGCTGTGGGCTGAGGTCCAAGTTCTGCCATTTTCTGCAAACTCCCCACAGGGCGCTAAAGTTCATTAACATCAAGAACCTATTGGGGTCCTGAAAGTTGCACGGGGGCTCCTTCTTTCCTGTTTCTCAGTCTCTCCTAACACTTCTACCTGGCACCAGCCCCTGGAATGAAGGGGTGCGAGGCTGTTATTGGATGTTATTGGAGTTAAGAACCCAGCTCCTTGCACATTCCTCACTTTACTTTTTTATTATTATTATTAACTATTTATTTTTGTCTGCGTTGGGTCTTTGTTGCTGCACGCGGGCTTTCTCTAGTTGCGGGGAGCCAGGGCTACTGTTCATTGTGGTTCACGGGCTTCTCATTGTGGTGGCTTATCTTGTTGCAGAGCACAGGCTCTAGGCGTGCAGGCTTCAGCAGTTGTGGCGTGGGAGCTCAGTAGTTGTGGCGCACGGGCTCAGTAGTTGTGGTGCATGGGCTTAGCTGCTCCACAGCATGTGGGATCTTCCCAGACCAGGACTCGAACCCATGTCTGCTGCATTGGCAGGTGGATTCTTAACCACTGCACCACCAGGGAAGTCCTGTCACTTTACTTTTTTGAAACGATAAATTTAAAAAAAAAAGTGGTGCTAAAACCACACTGCCCATGAAGAGCATTTTCACCTTGAACATGTGATATTGGAAGCAGTTACTGTCAAAGGGAGTAAAAATGCTTACCCCTTAGTGACAGAGAGAAAACGGAAGGGTCCTCGGCTCCAGCTTCTTGGAACGTCAAGGAGGGAGGCCCCAAACCTGAGTCAAGGACCAGCGTGTGTCCGACAGACTGGAGTTGAATCTCTCTGGGGCCTTGATCAGGTCCCTTCAATTCACCTGGAAAACAGGAGCACTGACAGCTCTGCCTCGGCAAGGAAAGATCACGTGACTACGGAAAAGCGCCTGGCACAGACATGGGAATAACCATAGGGTGCTTACTCCACTTGTTACTCCTGTTTTAATGTTCAACGTGAGATGGAATACTGAGGATTTCTCAAAGCTCGTACAACCCTCCTGGAATTAACCTGAAGGGAGAGCCTTCTCTGAATCATGTTTTATCTCACAGCACGTTGAATGCTCGTTAACCTTTTACTCAGCATCGTTACTGTAGGCAGGCGATGCCTTGCTGTTGATGCCTGTGACTTATCGTTTCTAATAAATCACCTTTGCCTGGAGGGGAGACATCACCTTCCCCACATTTGGGGGCACAAACTGAGCTTACTGCCTCTGGTAGGAGAGTCCAAAGCAGCAACAGCCGAAGTTAGGAGGAAACATTCCCAGACTTAGAGTCTCAAAATGTAGGCTTTAGAGTTCCAGCAGAGATCAAGGTCAAGAGGAAGGGCAAAAGCCAATGTTCATGACCTAACAAGTCACAAAAATAAACAATATATAAACCAAAAATAATATTTAGGAAGAATGAATGATGATTTAAAAGGCAGTACATTTCAACAGAGGGGAAAAAAAAACCTTCTAAGACATATGTGATGGAGTTGAGTGTGTCTTTAAAATTACATGATTCCATAGGCTTGGTGGATTCTGGGAGGTTCAGAGAGAAGAACTAGTTTGTCACTTAAAGGGACCCTCCTCTCTCCCGTCTCCATCAAGACCTGGGAGTGAGGTACAGAGCGACACCACCTGAGAGTTTACGGACATGCTCGCAAGTGACCAGCGAGATCCTGCAGGTTTCCCTCACCACCAACGTGGCAGCATGAGAGAACATGCGACCTCCCGTCTCCTGTGGCCCCAGAGAGCTCAGGGGGCATCTGGAAGTTTCCCAAGCCCTTGAGGAAAGCAAGGAAATGGTAGAGAGTCGGTCAGTGGACAGAAAAGCGCTCATGGTGGGACACGGTTTGTGTCGGTCCATCAGCTGGAGACCAGTAAGGACTCAGATATCAGTGGCCGTGGTCAGCATGGGGGATGCTGAGGGCAGAAAAGCAGACATTCCCTCCCTCTCATCTCGACCCAACACAAGCCCCTCCAAACGCACGTGCCACCCTGGGGATGGGGGGGGGCGGTGAAGGAATCGTGAAACAGCTGCGTTTAAACCTGAAATGACCAAGAACAAAACCTGGAAATGACTCCTTTGACCTGATTACAATTTCCACCAGCGGGCAGAATGCGAGTTTGAGGTCAACTGTAGGAAAAAGAAGTGTAAACTTTTTGCAGTCTGCATTTGTAGTTTGAAAAATCGGACTCTACCTGAGCATCCGAATGTATGCAGGTTGATGAGACCTGATTTCACCGGCCGCCAGTGCCATCTGGCAGCTGAGTCTCAACTTACTTGCCTGTCTGTTTCCTCACCAGTGAAAGGAGGTTCACTGCTCTGCTCGTGTTTCGAGATTTATTGTGGGGACCAAATGAGATCGTATGGGTGAAAAGGCTCTAAAAATATAAAGCTTCATGGATCAGCAGCGTGGTGACGATGATGATGACGACAATGATGACGGCACAGCGGTGGCGATGTCTGCCGGGAAGGCCAGGAGGAAGTGACGTCCGCCTTCATCGTGCTTGATATTTAAGAAATACGCAGAATGGGGCTTCCCTGGTGGCGCAGTGGTTGAGAGTCCGCCTGCCGATGCAGGGGACACGGGTTCGAGCCCTGGTCCGGGAGGATCCCACGTGCCACGGAGCAACTGGGCCCGTGAGCCACAACTACTGAGCCTGCGCATCTGGAGCCTGTGCTCCGCAATGGGAGAGGCCGCGACAGTGAGAGGCCCGCGTACCGCGATGAAGAGTGGCCCCCGCTTGCCGCAACTAGAGAAAGCCCGCGCACAGAAATGAAGACCCAACACAGCCATAAATTAATTAATTAATTAATTGAAAAAAAAGAAATATGCAGAACAGCTGGAACAGTTCAACAGCGTCATAAAGAGCCCCACCTTGCTGTAAAAATATAGCCACAGCGTAAAGGGAGAAGCTGATTCTCGGGTGATTGACAAGTCTTGTTTGAATGACGAAGCTTGGAAATGGTGTCAGTAAGCCTTTGAAATCACAGTTATGACACGTGGCTTTGACAGCTGTGTCAGGATATGGAATTCACAGAAAGTGAAACTGTGGCCTCGTCCCCAGAGCTCACGAGCTGCTGCGGGTGGAGGGGAGAGAGACCTTGTCATCCCCGCAGGAAGGAGCCGCTCCCGAGGGGTAAGTGCTCCCCGGTGGCCAGAGCTGAGCGCTGCGCCATCAGGATCACAGGACCTTGAGCAGAAAGACAGAATTCATGTCTTTGGTTGTTCAGCAACCAGTGTTTCTGTGTGTGGTTTACTCTGTCAGGCAGTGGGGACACCAAAAGGAGTTAAGAGTCAGGCCCCAACCTTCAGAAACCCACAGTTCAAAGTCAAGCCTCGTGAGGATGTGGAGGAAACTGGAATTCTCATCTGTGGCTGGTGGGGTGGGAAGTGGTACAGCCACTTGGAAAAAAAATGTGGCAGAAAAAATCTAATAAAGCTAAACATATGCACATCCTATTTCGTAGAAGTTCACTTTTCGGTGCCCATGTGGTGGAAATGTGAACAGAGAGCTCCCCAAAAGACATATGCAGGGATGGTGGCAGCAGCATTATTCCATAACCCCGAACTGGGCAGGACCCCCACATCCGTCAGCAGCAGACTAGGTCAATGAAACGTGGTATGCTCGCACAGCGCAGTACTTTCGTGCAGCCATTCTCAAACCGGGGCCATTTTGCCCCGACAGGGACAGTTGGCAATGTCCGGAGACAGTTCTGTCGTCACAGCCAGGGCGCACTACGTATCTCATGGGTAGAGGTCATGCTGCTAAGCATCCTACAGCGCACAGGACAGCGATGGAGCAATTTAGTCATAACTTTGAGCTCAAAGAAGCCAGACACGGAAGAGCATGTGTATACGATTCCATTTACATAAAACTCAAAGTCAGGCAATATGAATCCTCAGTTTTACCAATCAGGAGTGCAGGGTGGAGGGGGACGCAGGGGGACACGGGATCTGTTGCTCGAGCTGGGGGCTGGTTACCTGGCACCGGGTGCAAATTCACTGAACTAAAGAGTTAAGATTTGGGAAATTCCCTGACGGTCCAGCGGTTAGCACTCTGCACTTTTGCTGCAGCGGGGCACAGGTTCAACCCCTGGTCGGGGAACTAAGATCCCACAAGCCATGCAGCAGAGCCAAAAGTAAAAAAAAGAGTTAAGATGTATACATTTTTCTTAAATATGTGGTATTTTTGTTTTAAATATGTGTTTTAATAAAACGTTTCTTTTAAATATTCTTGCCCCAGTACCAGGGCAAGGTGCATAATCTTTCTGAGCCTTTGTTTTCTCTGCAAAATGGAACAGTAATAACAGGATCTACTCCAGGAGGAGTACTGTGGGGATGATTTGAGAAAATGAGTCCAAGGCAACCACACAGTGACTGACACACAATGTGTGTACAGTGAAAACACAGAGAAGATTAGTCAATACCTATTGAGCCTGTTTGTTAAAGTAAAGTTTTCATAGTAAGGCAGGGTTTGGCGAAGAAAACATCACCCACCAATTTGGCCCCAGATAGTCTGGGTGATAATACCCTGCTCTGTGATCACAGGTAAATCTCTGAACCTCTCTGGGCCCATTTGCTCAATGAGAGGGCTGACCAGCCCAGTTATTCTCTGATCTGCTCTCACTCCAGTTGCAACAGACATCTGTTGCTTTTGTCTATTCAGCTTCCATTGCTCCTTTTTCTGGTAATAACACTCCAGTACTTCTTGGGAGCACCATTCATCCACCACTGCACACAGTGGGGCTGTCAGTCAAGGCACCCTGCCCTCTCTCAAGCAAGCTGGGGCACGTGACCCAAGCTGGACCAGTCAGGCCGTTTCCTGGATGCTGTGAGGACCAGAATGCTGAAGCCAGTTCTGCCCTAGAGCGGTACTGCAAAGGGATTGCCCAAGACTTCCTGCCACAGAGGCTCCTGGAGTTCTCTGCCCCCCATCCTTTCCTGGGCCTGGCTAGCCAGCTTCCCATCTACTCTGTGAGCCACGCCCATATCCTTCAGTGAAGTCCGTGCAATGGACTGAAGGTTTGTGACCCCTCCAGATTCATACGTTGAAATCCTAATCCTGATGTGAGGGTACTTGGAGGTGGGGCCTTTGGGAGATGATTAGGTCATGAGGGTGGAGCCCCCTTGAACGGGGTTAAGTGTCGTTTATAAGAAGAGAACAGACAGCTCACCCTCCTTCTTACGTGTAAGGATACAAGGAAAAGGCAGCTGTCTACAAGCCAGCAAGAGGGCCCTCACCAGAACTTGACCATGTTGGCAGCCTGATCTCAGACGTCCAGCCTCTAGAACAGTGATAAATAAATGTCTGTTGTCTAAGCCATCCGGTCCATGGTCATTTGTTACGGCAGCCTGAACAGACTAAAACAGTCCCTTACTGCTCAAATGAGCCAGAGGTAGTTTCTGTTGCTTGCAACCCAAGAATCCTGAATACAATATACTGGCACCAGCTGTAAATAACATGCACCGGTTGGCAAGTGACTCCTGCCCTGAGATATGAATGCCCTCCTGTTGCCCCAGGGCTGCCCTGTACCCCCAGGCCTTCCCGTGATGCTGTAGGTAAGTGGCCAGCGCCTGGCACAGCTGGGGTCTCTGGGCCCTGCTCCAGCCGCGCAGCTCACTGTCGCTAAATGCCTCTGCACAAATGACTCAGCAGGCTGCCGCCATCTGCAAATTCCTCCTCTCCCGACCTCAGCTTAGCCATCTATAAAATGGGTGAGCCAAACACACCTCCTCCTCAGGATGACGGGGCAGGGAGAGGCACGAACGACACTCCCCTGGTGTGAGGTGTTCTTTTCGTTACTCAAGATCGCACCACACGGAAGTGGCAAAACAAATTTCCCAGCAGAAAACACCACCTCCCGAAACGACGCAAGCATTGCTGGAGGCTCTGAAAGAGACCCAGAAGTGACAAAAACAGCTTCCAAAAAGTCAGAAGCTATTTTTAAAAAAACCCCACTGCATTTCTAAGCTTGAGTCTTGGGCTGCTCTGCCTCAGAAGCCTCTCCCCACGGTTCTTGCTCGGGGTGGGCAGGCGAGGATGGGGGAGGAGTGAGAGGGCGATTTGCAGGAGTGACACTGAAAGGCCACTGCTTGCGTGGGGAGGCTGCCCAGCTCTGCTGTGCACCCAGGTGAGTGGATAGAAGCACTCACACTTCCTGTCCCACAAGAACCCTGGAGAGTCCTCAGATGGTGACCATGTGGCAACTTTCTGTCACCCACTGGCTCTTCCAGTAAGCTGTTAGGACACAAGGGTGGGGTGTGGAAGGATGTTACGTCTTCCAGGCAGAGCCTTTTTGCAGAATCCCAGGGCTTGAACAGCCTTTTAGAGCTGGAGAGACCACTCCCTTTCTCACCCCGATGCCCTTACATTTTCCAGAAAGGGAGACCGCGTGGGCAGGAAAAGTGCCAGGTCCTAGCTCATCCTAGCTGCGTGTCCTTGGATGAACGGCTCTCAGGCTCCATTTAGTGGGTGTCTGAGAGCAGAGTCCCTGGCATACGAAGCAGGCAGTGCGGTGGGAAGCTGCACGCTAGCGGGCACCTTGCTGCTAGGTGCTGCCCTAAGCCTTACGCCTGTTAATTAGCCTCATTTAATCTTCTTAACAATCTTCTTATTGCTACTCATCAGGGAGGCTGGGAGGTCTAAGAGCTCACCCAAAGTCACACAGCTAGGAAGCAGCAGAGCTGGACCTCACAGGCAGGCCCCCTGGCTCCAGGGCCCACCCTCTGAGCTCCTCTGCCCTTCTGCCCCTCACATGTGGCCATAGGGGTCACAAATTGGAGGTCTGAGCTGCAAAGCATCCAGGAGCTGATGGTGCAAGATCCCTGAAGAAGAAAGGTGCAGGGCAGTGAGCCCATTACTGTAAGGTTTTCCCCTTAAGGCATATTTTGAATTCTTAGGCTGCACGTGGCAAGAGTCCTAAGAAAACCACCTGGAAAACAGAGCATAGTTTGGGGCCAGCTCCTAGTACTGAGCGGGCAAATCACTGAGTCCAGGACCTGCCAAGGAGGATGGGCCTTAGACAACATCACAGGCTGGATGTCTAGAGGATGACACCCTAAGGGGAGGTAACCAGAGTCATCTCAGTCCCTCCTACACCAGCTGCCTCTCAGAGGACAGGGTGACTCACCTCTGGAGGAAATCGCAACCCAGAGACTGGAATTCTTCATGCACAATGTCCAACATTCAGTCAAAAGTCACCAGGCATACCAAGAAACAAGACCAAGGGAAAAAGGGGAATATAGAAACAGGCCCACAAATGTTCCAGATATTAAAGTAAGCAGATAGGAGTTCTAAAATAGCATTGGTAGTATGTTCAAGAAAATTTTTAAATGGCATTTAAAGACCTCTCTTCTCGGGCTTTCCTGGTGGTGCAGTGGTTGGGGGTCCGCCTGGCGATGCAGGGGGGGCAGGTTTGTGCCCCGGTCCGGGAAGATCCCACATGCCGCGGAGCGGCTGGGCCCGTGAGCCACGGCCGCTGAGCCTGCGCGTCCGGAGCCTGTGCTCCGCAACGGGAGAGGCCACAACAGTGAGAGGCCCGCGTACCGCTAAACAACAACAACAACAAAAGACCTCTTTTCTCCTCCTCCAAAGCCCTAGAGCCAGATGGTTTTGTAGGTTGAGCACTACCAAACATTAAGGAAGAGTCAATTCCGTCTCATATAAGTTCTTCCAAAAAGTTAGACAAAGTGAAGAATTCCAAGCTTATCGTGTGAGGCTAGAAGAGGGGAAAAGTGTCAGGTGGGGAAAGTGATGAGTCAAGTCAAAGGTGAGAACACGGGGGAGTAGACAGGTCAGAACTAGGTTAATCTGGAGACGAAAGAGTAGAGAGGGGATATGGCTGGGCTCCAGGGGGCTTCAAGATCAAGGTGAAGGCTTCATAGACTTATTCTGTGGGTAACAGGAGGTGATTTCAGATTTTGACAAGGGAATGACATACAGGCATTTCCTCTCTTTCCCGTCAAAAAGGCTCTGTCCTTCTCTAGAAGCCCCGTTAGTGGCAGGTACGCCATTGCCGAAAAGAGAACCAACCAGAATCTCTCACCTAAGAATCAAACTAAGGCATGCCAACACTATGAAGAGATTCGGGGCTACTGGAGCTATAAGTTTATTTATTCATTCAGCAAATACTTACCGGGCACAGATTATGTGCCAGACAGTCTTCGAAGCAGCCCTACCCCCTCTTCACGGCGATTTTAAAGAATCCCAGGAGTGTCCCTCCTGTCGCCTGCCCTTCTCACTCAGGGATTCCTCCTGCTGTGGTCCTACTGCTTTCATGTCACTGTGGCCGGAAAAACACAGAAAACGCAACTGCATGCCCAGCAGTGTCTGCACCGAAAAACTGGCGTGGGGTGGGGGGAGAAGAGGAAGCAGGACCAGGGCACTGCTTGGCCCCAAGGGGTCTAATGGTGACATTTCAGGCAGCAGCAGGACAATGACTTGGGAGTTCAAAGGATTCTGGAACATTCCTCTACTCCTCCAGCCTGACTACACACTGCTTCTTTGCAGGATCAGCCTAATCCTTAGATTTATTTTTTTTTTTAGGTTCAAATAATTTCATACTCTCCACAAACTCCAGATCAGTAGAAAAGAACCTTCTTCCCAAAGACATTCCCAACTTCCAAGCAGGCATCTCATTCATCCTTATGCATGTTCCAGAAAGAACTTGGCAGGTAGATCACTGAGAGTCCCTGAAACTCCTCAGGAAGATCCCAGCATTGCAGTGATGAGCCCCGTTCCCCCTCCCGCCTCCGGGGAAGGTGACAGAAGGTGATGGAAGAGGCGCCACGGGACCTCCGTCCTGGCCAGGCTGCCATCTTCTCCCACCTGGACTGTCGCGGGAGCCTCCTTCCTCCCTGGGTCTCCTGCTCCCACCTTCTCGCAGCCAGAAGGACCCTGTCCAACTTGAGTCACATCACGTCCCTCTTCCGCTCAGAGCCCTCCAGTGACCTCCCAGCACACTTGGGGCAAAACCCAAGTCCTTACTGGGGCCGGCCTGGCCCTGCTGCCCCTCAAGGGCTCCCATGGAACCCAGGAGAGACGGGGGCTGCAAAACAGGGCCGCAGGGCTTGCTACAGCTGTGTGCCTCCTCCAGGTGATCAAACACATGAACAATTCTATATGCAAGCAACCTCCAACAAACCATGCAGACTCCAGCAGGAAAGCTGTACGAGCAATGAGCTAAATTAGACGCATAAATAACGCGTGGGCTTGGGTCTGCTCGTGCTAGGCTGGGAATAAGATTTCAGAAGCATGGTTAAGAGCTGATTCATGATTCAAGTACAACCTCAAGTTCAGCAACACTGCAACAGGAGGAATAAGAATTCAGGCAAAATGGAGTATGGTAGGCTCCCCTAGGTAAAAAAAAATAATAATAATAAATTTGCGATTGTTTCTTACTCCAGAGGATAAACGCTCAGGAAGCAAGAAAGTCACCCAACGTCAAACTATCTGCCAGCCTGACAAGATGGACACGGAACCTACTGCCCCCGGCACCCCTCCTGGGCAGGGGGCTTCCTGGGACATGCGGATCTGGGTCTTAGTTTCGTGCCGGTAATGCACATGCCCCAGACGTGCTACAAAGCTGCAAACCTAACAGTCAAAATACTAGCGCTAAACGAGGGCGTGCAACCTGGGTATGGATTCGGTCAGACGTGGTGAATAGAGTCAACTTGCATGACAAGTCCCAACCTGTGGGGAGCATCTACTGTAGGATTTCAGGATCTTCTCCCAAGTCTGATGAACCCAGAGACCACTCTGCTTAACAAAGTCTGCCTTGGGTATGGGAAGGGAAGCATATCGTGTGCATAACACATTTTCTACCCACTCGGTCATTCAGCAAATATTGAATACCTACTCTGGGCCGGGAGACAGTGTCAAACCAAAGCAGTAAGGGACTGCTCTCCTGGAACTCAAATTCTAAAGCTGTGTGGCCCAATCCGGAGCCACAAGCCACATGGCTCTTGGGCACTTAAAATGTGGCTGGCCCAAATTGAGATGTGCTCTTAAGTGTAACATACACAATAGATTTCAAAGACTTAGTCCAATAAACTATATATTATCTCATTACTAATGTTCATATTGATTACATGTTGAAATGAGAACAGGGGATTAATAAAATATATTAGTAAGATTCATTCCACCCCTTTTTGTTGTTTTCCTTTTTCTCAATGTGGCAACTGGAAGATTTAAAATTATCTAGATGGCGTTTTTGCACTTGTGTTATATTCCCACTGGACAGCACCAATGTAGAGTAGCTGATAAACAATAAATAAGTTATCAAATAATGGGTTAAGTTCATTTCTGAAAGTGATGAATGCTCTGAAGAAGACACAGCGGGATATGGGATAAAGAGCGATGGGGCAGGATGGGGGCAATTTAAATAGAACGGTCAGTGTTGCGGGCTGAACTGTGTTCCCCCCAAAAGTCTTATGCTGAAGTCCTGACCTGGCAATACCTCAGAATGTGGCTGTGTCTGATGTCAGATGTTTGGAGTCTTTAAAGAGATCATTAAATTAAAATGAGGTCACTAGAGCGGGCCCTAGTCCAATATGATGGTGTCCTCATAAGAAGAGGAGAGTAGCACACAGACATACACAGGGGAAAGACCACGTGAAGACGCAGGGAGAAGACGGCCATCTGCAAGCCAAGGAGAGAGGCCTCAGAAGGTACCAATCCTGCAGACACCTTGATCTCGGACTTCCAGCCTCGAGAATTGTAAGAAAAGAACTTCTGTTGTTCAAGCCCCCCAGTCTTGTGTGATGGCAGCCTAAGCTAATAGAGTCAGGAAGGCCTTTCCAAGGTGGTGACGTTGGAATTGAACGATGAGAATGACCCACCTGGAGGAAATCTCTGGGAAGGTAATTCTAGGTATAGCAAACAGCAAGCACAGAGACCTGAGGGGGGAACAGGCAGAGAGAGAACTAGTGCTGCTGGCTCAAGGCAAAGGAGGGGGTTAGAGTGGGAAGGGGGCACTTGGCATAGATGCAGGGCAGTCAACTCCCCTCCCCACTCCTGTTATAATACATTGAACATCACTTAATTGAAAGCCTCCTCTATGGAATATCCTCCAGGATGCCTTCAAGAAGGTCTATATCCTGGAATCCACTTATAGCACCCTTCCCTCAGAATCTGTCAACCCTGCTGCAAACCAAGTGCACGCAGACAGTTCTGTTTCCCAGGATCAGCTGGTGAGTCACTGCAGCAGAAAGCCCCAGGGCCGCCAGGAACTGGGGTCTGTGAATGAGGACATCAGAGGTATTTTTAGCATCACCTGTCCTGGGGACCAGAGAGAGATTTCAAGGGATGGAAAGGGAGCATCAAGAGAGGGAGGGATGGCGCTGGTCTGAGCCATGGCGACCTCTGTGGGAGGGGGTGGAGGGTACCGAAGGGCTTGCCAGGTGTCTGTGAGGCTCCCCAAACCTCCATAGGGTGAGGTGGAATGAGGAACAGCAGTGAAAAAGGAAGTGCTGTAGGTCTGACAACCAAAGACTAATGAAACTGTAGGGGTGGTGAAAACACGGTAGAAGGGGCAGGTGAGGGGGTCATGCTTTACTGAGACACTGTTTTATGTGGTCTAGTCTTCGGGAATCTTGACAATGTCTTAGATAATAATAAAAAAAAGATATCAACAAGAATAGGGAAAACTCCTAAAACTGAATAAAAACAAAGGAACTAGCTTTATTTCAATCACATAATCACACAGCGACTGCTAACCCGAGTAACTTCTAGACCTAGTATTTGGGCTACCAACCCTCAGTTTGATGACAAGAAAGGACTCAAATGCATCTAAACTCTATTTAGCAGTCATGGTGTTGCAGTGGTTTGGGTACAACAATTCTGAAATTATTTTGTGTGTGTTGTAGGATTAAATGAGTGAATATTTTGATTGTGTTGAAAGCCCGGTTTCCCAAGGTGGGAGATGGAAGACACAATGTGGGAGGCAAAGAGGAGCCCTGTGGTATTAGGCTGGAGTTAAAGATATTGGTAGAAACTCATATTAGATTATACATAGACATGTACACACACTCGCATGTTGCTCTGTCCACTGACAGGCTAAGAAGCTGTGACATCCCGGTAGCAATGGGTGCATCTAAACCCCATCCTGGTTTCTAAATACCATTCCCCACTGAAAGGAACCAGGGCTCCTTGAGAAATGGCTGAATCCAGGGTCAGAGCAGGACACTTACAAGGTGAGCCTGAATACCTTGCTGTGCAGAAAGTGAGGAAGTGTTAAAAAACGATGACATCATACAAACAAGACTTGGAGGGAAGACAGGTAGCTCATTTCAGGGCTGGTTCCCAGAGGAGACCATCAGGCCAATCCTGCTACCAAGAACCTGCTGGACCTGCAGGACTCTATTTTTCCCCCCAACCTCATGTTCCAACCTTTCCTTCCATCTAGAGTACTTCCATAGTGTTCTAATTCCTTATGCAAAGTCACTCTCTGCTGCTTGCAACCAAAGGAACCCTGCTTGATGTGTCAAGTCTCCTTTCCCGTGTTCAGAAACATTTCAGTCTTATAAAGAAACATATAGAAGGTCCAGGGAGGATTTCCATGGCATTCTTTGGCCAACACACCCTCCTGCATCCCCCAGTCTGAGAGAATTAGGTCGATCACATCCCTAAAGAGACTTGAGGCTTCTTAAGGGCCAGTTCCCCGGCTCCCAGAAGCAAACAGCGGCAGCCTCACCCTCCAGAATGACACAGGGGCGCTCAGGGGAGTAAACGTTCCGTTGGTGTTTCAGTGGAGTACTGGCTTCTATTAGCAAGAGTGTGGTTCAATGCAGGGGTCCCCAGCCCCTGGGCCACGGACCACTACCAGTCCGCCGCCTGTTAGGAACCGGGCCGCGCAGCAGGAGGTGAGCGGCCGGCGGGCGAGCAAAGCTTCACCTGCTGCTTCCCATTGCTCGCATTACCGCCTGAGTCATCCCCCCGCCCCATGTAAAAATTGTCTTCCACGAAACTGGTCCCTGGTGCCAGAAAGGTTGGGGACCACTGGTTTAACGTGCCCAGGGGACTCCAAACAACACGTGTGCCTCTCTCCAACTGGTTTCATTACAGTCAGCAGGTAGGCAACATTTTAGACTCAGTTCACTCTCCCCAAATTGCTTATAAAACAACGGGAGAAGATGGAAGCAATTTCCCGACACTGCATGGTGAGTGCAAACATACCACTGGGTTCAGGGTCCAGGGATGGAGGATCCCCCACTAACTGGCTGGGGGAGGCAGGGACAGCCACTTCACTTCTCTGCAGCTTGGGTCCCCCATCCAGAAAACAGGTGCTGCCAATCAGCTGTGAAAATAGGTGTCTGCCCAATCAGCTGTGAAGATTCAAAGCAGGAATAAAACTCAAGAGCACATCTGAGTAGAACTGCGCGCTGGGGAAACATCAGGGAGGAGAGACACGCGTGTTGATTTCTCTGCTTGCTCTCAGCAATTTCCCCCAGAAAGGAGAAAACATCCCTGTCCTGGGAAGGCGCAGACACGTTCAACTTATTTCACATGAGATACAGAGGTATAACATCACAAGTCTTTTAAGAGAATGTGCAGCATTTGACGTCTGCATGTTATTTGTTTTCTGTTCACATGGACCCCATGATTGCTAAGTGCCAGGCGCTGTGCTGTGTGCCTTCCACACATCAGCTGGTTGAATCATTGCAACAACTCTACAAGTTGGATTCTTAATCCCATTTTAACGACAGGGAGACAGAGACTTAAAAGGGTAAAGTAACTTACCCAAGGTCACGCAACCAGGAATCAATCATCAGAACCTGGATTTGACTCCAACTATGACCTTAGGCCTTGCCGTTCTGCTCTTACGTGGGTTGAATGGTGGCCCCCCCAAACACACGCCCCCTTCCCCATCCCTAAAACCAGTGAATATTTCCTTACATGGTACAAGAGTGAAAATGACCTGATGTGGCAAAAGGTGTGATTCAATTAAGGCTCTCCAGAGGAGGCACTTGTCCTGGATCATCTGGGTGGGCCCTAAGTGTAATCACACGTGTCCTTATCAGAGAGAGGCAGAGAGGGTCTCGAGGGACACACGCAGAACGGCCAGAAGAGAAGGCGGCCACGTGAAGACAGAGGCAGAGATTAGGGTGATGTGGCCACAAGCCTACGAATGCCAGCAGCCCCCAGAGCCCAAGGCAGTGAGGAATGGATTCTCTTCTAGAGCCTGTTGGAGGGAGTGAAGCCCCGCCAGCACCCTGATTTCAGATGTCTTGCTTCCAGAACTGTGAGAGAGTAAACATCTGCTGTTTGAAGCCCCCTGTTGGTGGCAACTTGTTACAGCAGCCAAAGGAAACTCAGACACCCTCTACACCGTTCTAACTCCCAGTGCTGTGTGGCAGCACAAGGCCCAGGCATGTGGCAGGTGCTGGAGTTCTGGGGGGTTGTGAGCCAGGACATAAGCGCAGATGCTCCTTTTCTCTGCACCCTCTGGTCTGCAGAGTGACTGAGGCTAGGATTGGAGACCTGGGAGGAGAAGCAATGAGCCCACATCAAGTGTCCTGGGACAAATAAGATTTTATCCTTCTCACCAGCCCTCTGCCCTCAGCTGGTTGGCCAAGATCCCTGAGCACAGGTGTGGAGCTCCGTGCCCTGGGAGCCACCGCACACCAAGAGACCTGCCAGGCAGGTGGGAGGTGGTGGGGAGAGGTGGGCTGCAGGATGCAGGAACTCGCGGCAGCCCGTCGTGGCCAGAGCTCTCTAGGTTTGCAGACACTGGGATGAGCACCTTCACGTGAAATCTGCCCATTTTTAAACACTGACAACTGGGGACTTCCTTGGCGGTCCAGTGGTTAAGACTCCGCGCTTTCACTGCAGGGGCGAGGGTTTGATCCCTGGTCAGGGAACTAAGAAGCCTCTGAATATGTTACCTTACAAGGCAAAAGGGGCTTTGCAGATGGGGGTAAGTTAAGGATCTTGAGTGGGGAGATGACCCTGGATTGTCTGGGTGGGAGCAACGTAATCACAAGTGTCCTTATAAGAGGGAGGTCGCAGTCAGAGAAGGAGATGTGATGACCGACGCAGAGGCTGGAGTGAAGCTGGGCCAGGAGCTAAGGAATTTAGGCAGCTTCTAGAAGGTGGAAAAGGCAAGGAAATGGATTCTCCCCTAGAGCCTCCAGAAGAAACACACCTCTGTGTGACCTCCAAACCACAGGATAATGAATTGTGTGGTTTTAAACCACCAAGTTTGTGCTGATTTGGTGCAGCAGTTGGAGGTGCCCTGCTTGCCGTTCCTGCCAGCCCACCCCTGGAAGGCAATGGATTCGGAGAACTTTCCCTGGGGCCTCAGAACCACTGGGAAAGCTGGCTGCCATGGTCAATTATGTGGGGTGACACGGCAGACGGGGGGCTGCGGAGATGTGTGTGAGAGACAGAGGGTGACGCACAGACCGGGAGCCAGAGCCTTGCAGACAGAGGCAAAGAGCTGTGTGCATGTTTCCACACAGACAACAGTTTCCTTCCTTCTTCCCTCGCGCTACAGAAGAATAGGGGGTCCACAGGTAGGATCTGGCTCAGCCATGCTCTGTTTGGGCTACATGCTTTTTTCCAATAATAACTTCTTTTTTGTTTGTTTGTTTTTTGCGGTACGCGGGCCTCTCACTGCTGTGGCCTCTCCCGTTGCGGAGCACAGGCGCCGGACGCGCAGGCTCAGTGGCCATGGCTCACGGGCCCAGCCGCTCCGCGGCATGTGGGATCCTCCCGGACCGGGGCACGAACCTGTGTCCCCTGCATCGGCAGGCGGACTCTCAACCACTGCGCCACCAGGGAAGCCCCAATAATAACTTCTTAATAACAGGAACCATAACAACAACTAGAAACTACTGAGCTCTTGCTGTGGACCAGGCACTGTTCTAAGCTCTTTACATGTTTTCTCATCTAATTCTTTTTATTTTTGTACTCTTTATACAATTTTTAAAGGTTTTCATTTACAATTATTACAAAATATTAGCTATATTCCCTGTGTTGTACAATACATCCTTGTGGCCTATTTTATTTATATTTTTATAAATTTATTTGTTTTATTTATTTTTTTTGGCTGTGTTGGGTCTTCGTTGCTGCGCGCGGGCTTTCTCTAGTTGCAGCAAGCGGGGGCTTCTCTTGTTGCGGAGCACGGGCTCTAGGCACACGGGCTTCAGTAGCTGTGGTGCGTGGGCTCAGTAGTTGTGACTCACGGGCTCTAGAGCACAGGCTCAGTAGTTGTGGTGCATGGGCTTAGTTGCTCCGTGGCATGTGTGATCTTCCCGGACCAGGGATCAAACCCATGTGCCCTGCATTGGCAGGTGGATTCCTAACCACTGCACCACCAGGGAAGCCCCCATCCTTGTAGCCTATTTTACACCCAATTAGTTTCTACCTCCCACTCCCCCATCCCTATCTTGCCCACCCCTCAATGGTAACCACTAGTTTGTTCTCTAAATCTGAGTCTGCTTCTTTTTTGTTATATTCACTAGTTTGCTGTATTTTTTAGATTCCACATTTAAGTGATATCATACAGTATTTGTCTTTCTCTGTCTGACTTATTTCACTTAGCATAATGCCCTCCAAATCCATCCATATTGCTGCAAATGGCAAAATTTTGTTCTTTTTAATGGCTGAGTAGTGTTCCATTGTATATATATACCACATCTTCTTTATCCATTCATCTGTTGATGGACACTTGGGTTGCTTCCATATCTTGGCAACTGTAAATAATGTTGCTATGAACATTGCATTGCCACCATATAAGTTATAGGCTGTCAATATCTGTAAGAACACAATATTTTTTTTTAAAAAGAAAATTTCTCATACAAAGTTCACTTCTCTATCACCCCTGCCTAGACCAGCGCTTGCATAATGGTAGGGGTTCGATAAACATTTGTTGAGTGAATGAATCTATGGCCTGGTGGGAGAGGCAGGTCGATCACACCAGTAAACTGTCATTCTGGTAAGTCCATGGTACAGTTTGGGGGATGGAATATTCTCTGGGGTGAGGGTGGTGCCTGGAAAGGACACCTTCATTCTGAAAGGTGAAAGGAGGGGCTGGTGTCAATGGTAGAAGCCAGCAGCCAGGAGGACAGCATGGGTGACACTGTCGGGGAAGGAAATGGGAAAGAACTGGACATTTCGAGAAAGCCCGTGTGGCTGAAGCATAAAAGTGGCAGGAGAGGGGACTTCCCTGGCGGTCCAGTGGTTAAGACTTTGCGCTCCCAATGCAGGGCTCCCGGGATCGATCCCTGGTTGGGGAACTAAGATCCTGCATCCCGCATGCCACACGGGGCGGCCCAAAAAAATTGAAGCTCAAAACAATAATCCAAAGAAACGTTGCATGTTGTTCCCCTAGATAAACACTAGCAGGCGCTGAGGCCAGCATCTGTGCTGTCGCTCCCACTGGTCTCCAATCAGGCTCAAAGTGACAGGAGAGTGGGACAAAATGAGGCCAGAGGGACTCAGGCCTGGAACACTATGAGTTTCCCGTGGCTGTTTTCACAAGTCACCACAACCTCTGGCTTAAAACAAGAGAAATTTACTCTCCCACAGCTGTGGAGGCCAGAGTCTGAAATCAAGGTGCCACCAGAGCCACAGCCCCTCCAAAGGCTCTAGGGGAGAATCCTTCCTTGCCTCTTCCCGTTTCTGGGAGCTCCTTGCATTCCTTGGCTTGTGGCCACATCACCCCAATCTCTGCCTCTGTCTCCACGTGGCCATCTTTCCTCTGTGTCCTCTTTTCTTCTTGTAAGGACACCAGTCATTGGATTTGGAATCCTATTCAGAAAACCATTATTTCAGTCCTTAACTTAATGACACGGGCAGAGACCCTGTCTCCATTAAGCTCACATTCACCCCCAGGTACCAGGGGGTTAGGACTTGGACATACCTCTTTGGGGGACACTTCAATCCACTACAAACATACTCATGCAATGTTTCCAAAACTCAACCTTTTCCAGCAGTTGAGGGCCCTGGGAAGTCCCCCACTGTCACCAGGATTGAACAAATAAGGAGCAACAGTGAATGGACAGCAGCAGACTCTAGAAATGCTGCTGAGTGCATTAAACAGGCTCCTTCCTGCGTCTGGGGGATATATTTAGGCCAGTGGGGATGTTCCCCTCCCCCGGTTTCTGTAGTTGTATTTCAGTTGGTGAAAACTACAGCCAAAATGAGGATCCCAAAATAAGAACCTCCTTAGGATCTAGAATATTTGAATTGGAAAACATCTCCTAGAAGTGTCTGGTCTCTGTCTTTTGTTACCTCTTCCTTACCACCTAAGATATGCCCTTGCAGCTCTTCCTGACACCAGCACCCCTACCCTCGAGCCCCCATTTGGGGGCTTCCTCCACAAGGGGGGAGGGAACCAGGAATTAGTGAGAAATGCAGCCAGCCTGTTCTCAATGGTTCTCAATCACTCGCTGTCTTTTTCCAGCCTAGGCTAGATTTAGACTTCCTCTTCTCTCTTTTCTCCTAAAGGACCATGCATTATGGATGAGGACGATTTTTTATTCAGCAGATGAGAATCACTCTCCTATCAAAAACACCCCTTTAATGCGCTCTCAGAAATCAATGCCCGCCTCTGAACTCCGAGAAGTTTCCTGGCGTGGCTCTGCGAAGGGGCCTGTTGGAAGCAGCTCTCCAGTGACAAACGTCGGAAACGTACAATGCACACACGCTCCCACTACAAACACACACGACGTGTCTGACGGGGAAGGAGAGCCCCAAACGTCACGAGGGCCCCTGGCGTTACAGTCATTCTAACCTGGGAGAGGATGAGGGTAACTTCAAACCTTAAGACAAGTGGTCTCTTTTCCAGGTGGATTGAAAGGTAGTGAAATTTCTGTTTCTGACTTTGTGCTGGGCATGTTCCTTCACACAACTGCCCCCTCCTCTTTCTTCATGCTGCTAAGTCTGCCCTAAAATAGGGGTAATCCAGGGCCGGTTTCACCTACACCCTACTCACATGACTGCCCTTCCTACAGACTTGTCCCAGGCCCCAGCCAGTGACAGCTCATCAAAGGGGTGGTGAGGCGTGTGCCCCTCTACTGGTTTCCTTGGTAACTAGTGAGCCCACCTGACGTCAATTCCCCTATAACTGGTAATCTCCCCTTCCCCTCGGGAGCAAAGACTCCCACCATGTCCTGCCTGCCACGTGCTGTACACGGTGGGGTGTTGCTCCAGGACCTCGCTTCAGATGCGTAAGTTCCCCCATCCATTAAACCATTGATGCCTCAAAAAAATAGGGGGGAATCAAGCAAAAGCATAAGAGACACTGACCAAACCTTTCAGTTATCAAATACATAAGTTCTGGAGACCTAACGTACAGCGTAATGACTATAGTTAGTAATAACATATCGTATACTTGGAATCTGCTGAGGGTAGTCCTCACCACACACTGACATAGAGTAACTCTGCAAGGTGATGGACGAGTTAGCTTGCCTGTGTTATCATTTCACAATGTACATCTTAAATATATACAATTTTTATTTGTCAATCATACTGCAATAAAGCTGGGGGAAAAAAACTAAAAAAAATAAAAAAGAAAGAAAAGAAAAAGATCTGGATGCAAACTCAGTTTGGTATGACCCCCATTACACATGCACAGAAATAAAGACTGACAGAACTGGACCTCAAAAAAAAAAAAAAAAAAGGAAAGAGAAAGAACCACCACTGGAAATAGTCCAGAGACAGTAAAAGTAATTAGGTGGGTAATTTTCTTCTTCTATTTCTAAAATAGCTATCATTAACAGATATGAGCTAGTTTTACTAGTTAGTTTCTTAAAACTGCTTTCAAACCCTACTCATGGAAACATGAAGACCAGGAAGTGTGCAAAACACGTTAAATTGCTGCATTGTGAATTTTTCCTTTTTCCAGTAAAAAATTCTCACTACTAGTCCTGCTAACTAATACTTACTGAGCGTTAACTATGTCCCAGATGTTCGTCTACATCCTTTGCATGTATCACCTCTTTTAATCCCCTGTGAGACAGACGCGATGACTATCCCCACTTTACAGACGAGGGAACTGAGACACAGAGATGTCAAGTGACTTGTCCCAGATCACACAACTGGAGCTTGGACTTGAAACCAAAGGCTCTTAGTTGATATCCCTTCCTGCCTCTCTGTTAAAAAGCCAAATGTACATCAATACCAACCAGATAAAATATGCTCTTGCCAAAATGTGGACTACTGGGCCGCCGTGACAAAACACGAGGGAGTTCTCTGCAAACTGACGTGGAAAGTTCTCCAACATCCAGTGTTAGAGAAGGTGTTTGGGGGAAAACCCTCAGGCAGTTTTCCCATCACGGGACTGAAGTCTCCTGCTTTGCATATGGCAATGAATGATTTTTCTTATCAGATGTGAAACAAATCAGATTATCCCACATTGAGGATTATCCTTAAATAATTTACGATCACTAAATATTTTCCAAAGGCATTTATACACATTGCCACATGCGGAACATGAAATGCTTACAAAGGTCCTCTGAAGAGTCTCTCTCTCCCCCCAGAGATCATGGCAGATTGCTATTCATTGTCACTATTGAGAGAGAGGGAGAGGGAGGGAGGGAGGGGGAGGGGGGAGGGAGGGAGGGAGAGAGGGGGAGGGAGGGAGGGAGAGAGGGGGAGGGAGGGAGGGAGAGAGAGAGGGGGAGGGGGGGAGAGAGAGAGGGGGAGGGGGGAGAGAGAGAGGGGGAGGGGGGGAGAGAGAGAGGGGGAGGGAGAGAGCTGTGCCCGTTATTGCCGCCACCTTGTCCACCAGGGGTGGGGTGGAGGGGGGAGGGGCTGATAAAAAGGAGAGATTGTCTCCCTCTCTGAAGCCTGATGTGGGGCATCTGTTTGAGTTGAGGGAGATGTGATGGATATTCAGACATTTGAATAAAGAACTGAAAGCTTACCAGCAGAGGCTGGAGGCCAGGGGGTTCATTTCCGGATCATGCTGAATACCGATTTGGGGGGAAGGAACAGTTAACCATCCTTAATGGCTTTCTTCTGGTATCCTTCAATGTCTTGAGCCTTCTGTGCATCACTTATTTTAAAAGAGCCAAAATTAGGCCTTTGGAGGAACCCTTGATTTTGACAAGGTCATAATAGAGCATGATAACATTTATGTAAAATGGAACCCCACAGAAATATGATATGTTTTTAATGGGTGCACATAGAGGAAGTCTTATTCAGCAAGACTGAAAGCCACTGGTTAAAGCAGGAGAAAAACATTTCAGTGATACAACCTACTCTAAACATTTTCCTTATAAAGTTATCAAGTTTGCATATTCACCAACCATTGTCTGCAGGGCCAAGGCCTTTCCTTAGCATTTGTGTCAGCCAATCGTTGGGCCATGCCATCTTTCCTGTGTAAATTAATTCATTAAGGCAGATCTATGACTTCAAGCTACAGTATTAGAGAGAGTACAGTATAGTGGGTTCATACCCAGTCCAGCTCTTATTAGCTGTGTAATCTTGAGCAAGTGGCTCAACCTCTCTGTGCTTCAGTTTCCTTATCTGAACAAAGGAGTCCTTACCTCAAAAGCAGACTATAAGAATTAAATGGCTTAATTCTTGTAAAGTGCTTCCAGAAGGTCTGGACCAGAGCTGTGATGATACGTAGAATGATGTATTAAAGTTTAAATCTCCATTCATACTCCTTTCTTTCTGGGAGCCCTTCTGTGTTGCACCAACCTCACCTGCTGAGTCCTTCACTCGGCCCTTGTGAGTAGCACAGTGTCCCTAAATCAGACTAGGACCTCCCTTGGGGTGAGGCCTATAGTCGTCTCTTTTGAGCAAGAACCTTTGCCTGGGATTCAGGCAGTCTTTGCTCCCAGTCAGTTTTCAAGCTGGTGGCTACGGAAGATTGTATTTTCCAAAACCAGTATTTCCCACTCACATGCTCTTCTCTCCCATGAGGATGTGGGGTCTGTGTCCCTCTCCCTCAACACTGGGTATGGCTTCATGACGGCCTCCAACAACAGTGTTGCTGAAGTGACACTACGTGACTTTTAAGGCAAAGTCATAAGAGGCAACACAGCCTCTGCCTGGGTCATCCAGCGCCTCCCTGGATCCCAGCCCCCAGGCTACAAGGAAGCCTAGGCCATGTGGAGAGACCATATGAAGAGGACCCAGGGCTCGTGACCCTCCTGAGCCCCCAGCACCAGCCAGCACCAGCCTGGCAGCCACATTCTGGAAGCAGGTCCTTCAACCCCAAACAGAAGTGTCCCTGGCTGATGACATATGGGACAGAGCCTTCCAGGCAAACCTTGCCCAAATGGCTGATTCATGAGCCAAATAAATGACTCTTGTTTAAGCAACTAAGTTTGGGGGTTTGTTGAGCAGTAGACAACTGGAACGGTGGCTAGACCCAGCCAGCCCAGGAAATTTTCATTTGCTTCCGGTTGGGGAGGGGACCTCTCTGCCAGGGCGAGGAGCCTGCCTGCTGCTCTGAAACACATCTCTCTTAACACAGTCTGCCAGGTGCAAACGTCCGGAGCAGCAAAGTGCATTCCTCGCATGGAGGAAATTCAGGTCACGGCTAGACAGCGGTCAGGGAGGCAAGATGCAGAGCAGACACCTCCCCAGCACCACCATCAGATGGAGGTGGGCGGGAGGATGAAGACACAGGTTGTCCCGCGTGCACTGAAAGTTACATCCTTGTTCCAAGATGTTTCCCGGTCCCCAGCTCTGCTGACAAGCTCCTCAGTTCACTGGGCAAAGGTCCCCTCAACCATTACATCTTTCCCTTCTCCACATCTCGCCAGCTCTTTCAAGTCAGACTTACATTGTGCTCAACCTCTCTTTCCAAATTGGAACCATCAGCAAATCCTACCAATCCTCCCTTCACAATGTATCCACAACTTTCCACCCTGGTCCAAACCACCATCCTCTCTCACCTGGACCATTGCAGTCACGTCCTCCCTGGTCTTCCTGCTTCTGCACCACAGTTTATCCTCCACAAGCAGCCAGAGGATCTATTTGAATGCAGGCTAGGTTATGTCACTCAAAGTTCTCAGGTGGTCCCATCTCACTCAGAGAAAAAGCCAAGTGTCCCCCAAGATCCTGCATGATGCAGCCCCACATTTCCTCTCTCAGTCCCTCACTCATCTGCTCCTGCCACACTGGCTCCTCACTGTTTCTTGGGCATATCAGGTCCACTCCAACCTCAGGACCTTTGCACTTGCCATTTCCCTTGTCCGGAATGATCTTCCCTTAAATATCTGCATGGGTCGTTTCCTCACTTCCTTCACGTCTTAAGTCGATTTTTCAATAAGATCTCACTTCCCACCCATCTCAAAACTTCAACTCACCCCAACACTTCATAACCTCCCTTTTGTCGTATATTTTCTCCTTGGCTTTTACCCAGTATGCTGGATATTTTACTTATCTTCTTTACAGACTGTTTTCCCCACTCATACTTCAAGTCCAGAGGGGACGGTTATTTTCATCTGTTTTGTTCACTGCTGAATCCCTAGCACCTAGAGCAAAGTCTGGTACATAATAAATGCTCAATAAATATTTGCTGAATAAATGGAGAACTTCAAGACTCAGTCTGAGCCTTGATTGTTCTAGGACTCCCTTCTTATGAATGCCCACCCCACCCCCACCACGGGGGAGGCACTTACCAGAATACATTGAGGTCATCAGTATCCCCATCATTGTCATTACCACTTACCCTCACTACATGCCAAGCCGTCTGTTAAGCTCCTTATACTAGAATTGTCAGGTGAAGTACAGGGTATTCACGGTAAGTTTGAACTTTATATAAAGTTCAAATATATATATTTGAACTTTATATAAAAATTTATAGTATTTCTTAGTGTAAGTATGTCCCATGCAATATTTGGGAGACACTTATACTTGAAAAGAGGTGTTTATCAACCACATTAGGCACAGGTGTCCCAGATTTTTATTTGCTGAATCTGGAAACCTTACTTAACATATTATTTCATTTAACTGTCATGAGATAAGTATCATTATTGCCCTACTTTAGTTGAGGGGATGCAGCACAGTGGCTGCAGGGCTGGGGGCAAGACAAAAAGAAACGGGGAGAGATGTGTCATGCAGCCAAATAGCTCTCTGTCAAACCTGGGAACCAAAAGAAAAATAAGAAGCTGGAAGCGCCTGCTACTTCAAATGAGGAAACAGAAAAGAAGTGACAAGAGTGGCTTGTATCCAAGCAGAGAGAGATGAGCCTCTGCTTCTGAAAAATGAATGAAACGAGACTTTGGGGGTAGTGGATTCTCCGTTGTTGAAGATAACAAGAATGCTCCAGCCTCTGGAGAAGATACGAGAGGCGCTCCAGGCTGTCAAGGACTCCAAGGGGAGCAGAGAAATGGGCTTTCAGAGTCCGAGGCCTGTCCCCTCCAGGCCGCAACATCCCTCGCTATCACGAAGGCAGGTTGCCCTGCACAAGCTCAGGGGCACCACCTGCAGGAGAGAGCACTGCACTTCTGGGTTATCACCTCTGGGAACCACCAACGAGCCCTCTGTGACTGTTTCATAAGTACAACCTCCCTCCGCAGCCCAAGTGCCCTCCTTGCACTGGAAGCTCCCCAAGAAGTTAGTTTCCTCTTTCTGGTAGTTTTCATACTACTCAGCATATATATTTTATTTTATTTTATGAACATCTTTCTGCCACCAATAGGATGGACACTCCATACTGGCAGGGTAAAAGTACACCACCTTTCATTAGTTCTGTTCATTGCTGAATCGCAGTGACTAAAGCCATTTCTAGCAGGTGAAAAATAATCAGTACATGGATGTTAAATAAATGAATGAGCAAGTGCAGCTTCCAGTTGGGAACCTCAATGGAAGGGGGCATGCCCTCTCCCCTCTCCTCCCTTCCTACTGGTTGGAATTCCGACCTGGTAACAGTGAGTGATCTACGCACATGAAGACACTGCCCAGGAATGCTGGCGCATAGGAATCAATAGGATAGGGGGCACCTGGCTCCCTGCACCAGCAAGCACACGCCAGCCCTGCACTGCTTACCCCTGTAACCTTACAAGAGTAAGAGGAGAAAATGAATACACCTGGTTCAAGCCATTGATACTCTGGCCTCGATACAGCTGATGAAGCCCCAGTAAGCAATTTCAGCCTCTGCATCCGGGGGGAAGTGAGCTCAGAGGCAAGGGCGCTGGGTTCTGCGGGGGATGGGCAGCAGAGAAAGCGCCCCAATCAGACCACGGTGACAAGGTCTTAACAAATGGGCAAAGGAAGCGATGGTGGTCCCAGCAGAGGACACAAACCCCGCAGAGGCCTAGAAGGATGAGCGGCCACGGCACATTCAGGGGACAGCTGGTCAACTGGTGTGCTGGATCGCCAGGGCCAGGTGGAGAGGTGAGATGCACTGCGGATACAGGCAAGGTCTCGGTTAAAACCCCGAGAATGCTCAGTTTCAGGGGAAATGTTCTCTCTGGCTGCGGTCCTCTGGCCTGGGTGAAAGCTCTATGACCTCCGCCTTGCGTGGGAAACGAGTGAGCCCTGAGATTCAGGTTTGAGGAAAGCGTCTCACCTGGACCAGTTACCAGAGGAGGACCAGAGGCTGAACCACCTGACCCCTCCGTCAGTAGGGCTGTGTCCCCGGAGAGGATCCGAGGACACCAGTGTCACCTGGCCATCCTATCACCAAGTATCACTTCCATCTCCCTCTGAGTTTCAATGTTTCTGTCAGCCTTTCGGATGTGTAAATTACAGGAAGGTCCTCAGCTAACCATGTGTCCTGTCTCTGGTTCAGGAAATACAACCACTCTACATATAATCTCCAGAAAGACACCCTTAGAAGGTGTCTTAGGTGTCTTAGGTTTGGGTCCAAACCTTAGAAGGGTTTGGGTCCAAGTTCTAGAGCAAAGAGCCCAGGAAGAAGCTATACTCTGACCCTAAAAACAAACGACCCAAATGGCCCTCGGAGATGTCACATTAACAGCCCTGCCCAAAGCATCTTTTGTCCTTTTAAAATGTGCTTTTCAGTGTATGTTCCGGGGGGGAATTGGCCTGGTTCCTGAAACCCCACTCTAATTGTATATAATGTTTATATAGTAATTAGGACTCACTATGCCTTACAGTTTAAGTGGAATTGAATTTTTATGGGAACGAGAGAATTAGAGGGAAAGAATTCTAGCATCTTTGAATTCACTGACCTCACTCCTAATGGGGAAACTGGCTGTTGGGACCTCAGAGATGTGTCCAGAAACCACTGTTCTTTTTGTGGCCCCTTGGGAGCAGGAAAATAACAAACCATCTCTTGCCATCGCGCTCATCAGCCTCCTAAATCCAAACTCAGAGAACAGACGTTGTAAGACGGCAGCCGATAGTCACTTTCCTACCATTCAACGGATTCTGTTTGTTCAATATTTTAAAGTTCAGAAATTTCACATAAAATTCTGGATTTTCGGGCTTCCCTGGTGGCGCAGTGGTTGAGAGTCCGCCTGCCGATGCAGGGGACACGGGTTCGTGCCCCAGTCCGGGAAGATCCCACATGCCGCGGAGCAGCTGGACCCGTGAGCCATGGCCGCTGAGCCTGCGTGTCCAGAGCCTGTTCTCAGCAACGGGAGAGGCCACAACAGTGAGAGGCCCGCGTACCGCAAAAAAAAAAAAAAAAAAAAAAAAAAAATCTGGATTTTCAGCTTCTCTTGACATCTCAGAGACCAGGCCACGCTAAGCCTGCATTCTCATCTGACGACAGTGGATTGAAAGCAAGTGGCAGCTGCACGCTTTAGACAGGCGCATGCTTTCCACTTTGCCACAGTCCCTACTAGTCCTTATCGCCTCTCCAGCACCACCCATTTTCAGAGCTCTTAGCATTCTTAAGGTAGGAAAGTCATTCTCTGTACCCATGTTTCTATCAGAAGCGGGGAAATGTAAGAGTGGTGGCCAAATGATTCCAAGAAACATGAGATAGATCTTATAAGTTTGTGGATGTGATGAACATGGCCAAATCTTTCTTGACTGAAAATATCCCTGCATCAATATCACCCAGCATCTTTACTAGTTTATGATGCCTTGCCTGGTCCTGGTAGTCATGGGAATTCGTAATCCCTTCTCTTATAGGTTACATTACGGTTCCCAGTTCATAACACTCCCCCTGTCCATATGACTTTGCTGTCCTCCCCACTAGAGGTAGACTGTACTTCCCCATGCTTTGACCTTGGGTTCAACCATATGACTTGTTTGGCTAATGGGACTTGGGCAGATGTATCACAAACATAGGCTTATGTGCAGTTAGGTTTATGCTCCTGACCTTTGCCATTGCCATGAGAAACGCACACTTCATGTAGCCTCTGTTTCAAAAAGAACACAGTTTGGAGCCAAGCCCAAGAGAGCTCAGCCTTGATCAGGCAACCCAACAGACACATGAGCAAGAAAAATTAGCAAGTCTTATCAGCCACAGAATTTGGGAATGGTTTGTTATGCGGCAGTGTTATGGCATTAGGTGACTGATACATTTGCCATCATAGAATCTCATAATACCCCCATCGAGTTGGTGGCCTGGACTTCCAGGACCCCCAGACAAGAGGTTTCTCTTCCTTTTTAAGACCTCACCATGTTGCAGGCATGTGTAATTAAAATGAACAGCATTTCCCCTCCATGAGGTATGAAGTCAATCTGGTTCACTGTGGGCCTTTTAGTCAGAGCCCACAGACCCCCAGCTGCTGCTCCCTCCAGCATCGCAATTTGGAACACCACCAACTTAGCCCCAGTCAGACAGCTGACTCAGGATTTCTGAATGTCATCAGGGTTGGGGAAAGAAATGGCACGCACAGATTGGCTTCATCTTGTTTTCAAATGTAATGTGAAAATGCTAAATGGAATCAATATAACGTGATCAATATGTACCTCTCGACAGCCAGTCAATCAATACACGCGGAGCTGTATCTTCAGGGAGAGCGTGCTGGGTGCTTGGCAAGGCACAGTGATACATTAATCACAGACCCACATCAAAGACCTCAGCACTGAGTTGGGGAGATGTGACTTATACAAATGGCAGATGGAGGACCCTGGGGCTCTCTCCCCCTGCCCAAGCTCTGGATGTCAGCGTTCACTGGGGCCCAGGCTGTGCCGTCTTCAACTAGCCCTCTGTACCCTCTTTCCAGGAAACCTCGTCCATCCCCAGGGCTTCAAACTGGGTCTCTATGCCTGTGTCTAGTTTCTAAGCCCACACTCACAAATCAAGTACATATTGGACAGCCCCACTTCGGTCCCTCACAGGCGTCTCACACTTCAAATGTCCAAGGTGGGTTTGATGATCTTTCTGCCCATCCCTGACTTTCCTCCAGTCCTTCCCACAACAGTAAAGGGGACCACCCAGTTGCTCCAGGCAGAAACCTGCAAGTTATCCTTGGCATCTCCCTTTCTTCCCCCCATGTATCCCACACCTGATCAAAGTCCTATAGATGCTACTTCCAGAATCCACCCACTTCTCTCTCAGTCTCCATGGCCAGCACCTAGTCCAGGCCATCAGGACATCTCACCTTGATAAAGACAACAGCCATCTCAACGGTTTTCTCACATCTACTCCATCACCACCTGCAGCCTGAATGAGCACTTTGGAAATCTGGAAATGTACTGGTTGATACGATGATGGGGACACTCCACTGGCGATGGCGGGAGGGGGAGAAGGATGCTAGGTGACTTGCAATAGGTGAGACGTCTCCACGAAAAGAACTGTCCCCGAACCCACACAATTTTAGAATGTCCCACCTGACTTGCACATAGGAAAAAAAAGTGTTTGAAATGAACTGCTAGAACTTAACTCCTGTTCACATATAAAAAAGGATTTTTCACATGACTTTGATGAATCCTGGATTTTCCAGGAAGTCAACTATCATGTAAATATAAATTAAGACTCTGTACCTCCTTGTATTTTAAACTTTTAAAAAGAGTTATTCGCCATTTTGCAAAACCACATCACCTACAGAAATGCCAACCATGTTATCTGAGCGGCCATTATATCTGGATTTGTAGCTCTTGTCTGCTGTTTTTCTAGGGCTATGTATAGGTGCCAGCACAAAGCACTTCTTTTTTAATCTTCTAGCAGTTATACAGGAGCGTTTGTTTACTGACAGTATATAGTATTTTACTAGAAATTCATTTCATTTCATTTCTCCCAAATAAATTACTAATAAACTAAGTTACACTTAGGGCAGCACACACACACACACACATATATAAAATTGTATAGATAAGCTGTATGTCTATTAATTTTATTTCATGAGGGTAAAAGAGGCCCTACAAAACATGTTATAAAGGGAATCACTGAATCTGCTAGAATGGGAAAACATTAATTTAGCGGAAAATATCTCTGGAAATAGATACGGAGGGCAGAGGGGTGGGGTGTGGGCTCCTGAGTTATGGGAAGAAATATCCACTGTGAAAAATTAACAGATAGCTTGCAGCCAGAAGGCATTTAAAAATAAGGAAACGGGAAAAACCTTAAAAAAAAAAAAAAAACTTTAGATGTTGAAATGATTTTTGTTCAAAAAATTAGAAAGAAAAAACTTCCTTCCAAGTCAGCAGACTTAGGTTTTCATCTTTCTCTTCAGAGGACAGTTAACAATCCCGGGTGCTTTCCACTCTCTGGGGGATTTCAGTGCTCTTAAGACACAGCCTTGAGGTCTGCTTGGGGTCTCCACCCTGCCCCCCTCTCTCTGGGCTGGGAAGGAGAAGCAGAGGACCTAGGACAAACCTAATTTTTTATGTTTCATCACTGAGTCAGAATAACCTGGAGGCGACTTCCACGGGGTTTGCGGTGAGCTGGGAGCTCAAGGAGGGAGTTTTATAGAGAAGCCCGTTCAAAGGCTTAAAAATGTTCCTTTTTTTCCCCTTTTGCCTCAGGACTGCTATCTGTAGAAACAAGGTATTTTGTCTCATTAAAAATCCACTGAAAACAGAAATGTCTCAATTAACTATCCCCTTACCCGAGACTGTCAAAGAAATCAAGGTACCAGGATTGCTGAAAAATGCTGATATCAATGGCTCCCGTCTTACCCCAAACAGGCAAAACAGTGAAGGGGTGGCTTGCCTCTCAGGAGGAAAATATATAGAAAAATTATCGACAACTTAGATATAAGGCAAAAGGATCCTACATACTCTTTCAAAATCAGACCAGAACAATTCTGCCCAAGGATTGGCTATTGCTCTGGGGCACTGGTTTTCAAAATGTGGTCTCTGATAGCAATGCAGATTCTTGGGTCCCATCCTAGACCCACTGAATCAGAAACTCTGTGGGTGGGGGCCAGCAAACTGTGTCCTAACAAGCCCTGTGTTTGCACAAGGGGATTCTGATGAAGGCCAAAGCACGAGAACCACTGTGGAGGAGAAAATGTAGCTTTGTTGGACTTTTCATTTCTTTCTTGACTGAAGCCAAGATTCTGGCTAAATATGAAAGAATACTGACTGTATGATTCCATTATACGAAATTCAAAAACAAGAAAAATGAATCTATGCAACAGAGAGGTTACCCTCTGGGGAAGTATTATGGAACAGGAAGGGACAGATGAAGTTTTGGGGTGCTAGAATGTTCCATATCTTATCTACATAGGTGTATACATATGTCAGTATCACCAAGCCGTGGCTTAAGATTTATGTACTTTTAAAACGTAAAGATATAAAGCTCCACAGGTGATTCGGATGCCCCACTGAGGTTGGGAGAAAAGACTTATTCCACCCACACCAAAAAAACCTTTTCATCCTGAATATTGCTAATTAAGAACTAGAGCTTCCAACAGCTCAGCCTGCTTTGTTCCAAAACTCAAGCTTTGTAAAATGGATGAATTAGCTGGCAATTATCTGCTTTGCAGAAGTGCTCACCGTGGGTTCCTTTAAATGGCAGGTTCCCTTAGGTACATCTGAAAATGTGATCTAAGTTGTCAAAAGGCTATGTATTCACAGATGTTAATAGATGCACAAAGTGTCGGTGACTTATTGGTTTGGGGGCAGGTGGGTCCAGGTGGAGGGAGGGAATTCGGCCGTAATACTCTAGACTGAGGTCGGGGCTCCTCTGAGAAACAGGAAACCGCCATCTTCAGATGCTCATGTTCTGAGTATTGTTTCATGTGGGTGGAGGAAAAACCCTTAGAGAACAGAGGGCAGGGACCACAGAAAACTCAGCACCCTAAAAATGTGATGGGCTCAGCATAGAAGGACGAAGACGGCATCAAGGTAGCACAGTTCAAACTTCAACATGCATCGGAATCACCAGCGATCTTGTTAAAATGCAGACACTGGGTAGGGCCTGAAAGTCTGTATTTCCTCCAAGTACTCAGGGGAAGCCAATGCTGCTGGTCTATGTACCAGACTTTGAGAAGCTTGAGAAGCAAGGACAGAAGAGGGATAACTTACATGGATTATCTTACTTCATCCTCACAAACATGCTCTAAATGTATGTTATTAACCTCATTTTACAGATAGGGAAACTGAGGCAGAGAACAGCTAAGTTGCCCAGCTAGCAGGTGGGATTTGAACTCAGTCCTGTCTGATCCTAGTCTTACTGCCAACACAGTTAGGGACAGAGCAGAACTGGAGCAGACACAGCCTTCCTTCTCCACCCTGTTACCCACCCTCCACCTTCCCCCATCTCTCCCCCGACACCTCATGGCTCTGAAGGTAGACAGTTAGCTAGCCTCCAGCCAGCCCTCTGTCTCCAATTATATTCAATTACAATTGTAAAGCTATTTTTGGTGAGGAATATAGATGAGGACTGTAGTAACATCCCCTCCACTCCCCGCTACCCTCTCCACCCCTGTAGCTAAAATTCCAAGAGAATATCAACAATGAGGAATTGGCCAGAGACCAAGGTGCAGAATTTAGCATCACTGTTGCAGGCATGACCTTGGTCACTATTATCCACGTTAGACTTTTGTGTGTTTTCTGTTGAAACTTAGAAAGCTTCCCTTTCCCCTCACAGCCCACTTTGAATAAACTCCACACAGCAGTGGGGTTTATGAAAGAGCTTCTTTTTTTATAAAATTTACATCTCCAGCTAATCCCTCTACCTTTCCTCCCGTGGACACACAAAGCATCACTTTGAAAGGTGAGTTCCTGTGGGTACCAAGTGCTTCTGACTGTGAAAAGAGATTAGAAATGCAGAATGAAGAAACTCCCAAGACAGAGGAGCCTAGGAAGCCACGGTGGCCTCGTGCCGTGCCTGAAAAACTGAACCACAGACACGGCTGGAGGTGGCCGTAGACCTCGTGCAGGTGCCTGCTCTCCCGCCAGTGCCGGGCTTCACTGGCACTCCCACTCCAGTTTCCTGTCTTGCACTGAGCCTAGCTCTGTGCAAATACATTGACTGCTGAATATTTACAAAAAGAGATTCTTCCCCCTGCCCCTCCCTGGGCTCCTTCGGTGGGCACATCTGAGGTACCAGAAACTCAAACACCAGCCAAAAGCAAGCTGAAGTAGCTATAGTTAATTTCAGACAAAGCTGACTTTAGAACAAAGGCTATTTCCACGATAAAGAAGGGTATTGCATAATGATAAAGGTGCCCATTGTCCAAGAAGACGTAACAATGCTGTGTCTGTACTTAACAACAGGACATCAAAATAGATGAGGTAAAAAGTAATAGAACTGAAAGGAGAAATAGACAAATCCACCAATGTAGTTGGATGCTTCAACATTCTTTTCTCAGTAATTCATTGAACAAGTAGGCAGAAAATCAGTTTGGATACAGAAGGCCTACATAATATGACCCACCAAATGGGCCTAATTAATATTTATAGAACACTCTATCCAACAACAGAAGAAAGTACATTTGTCTCAAGTGTGCATGGAACATTCACCAAGATGCAGCATGATCTGGACAATAAAACAAACCTTAACAGTAGCAATCATTCAAATTCTGTTCTTGCAAAATTAAGTTATGATCATACAAAATTAAACTAGAAGCTGTGGACTGAAAAAATGCACAACCTGTAGGTTGAGAATTACGTTTTATTTGGCAGACAAAACCGAGGACCTAAGCCCAGGATGCAGCGTCTCAGACAGCTCTGAGAGACTGTTCGGAAAGGGCAAGGGAGGAGCCAGGACACAGACGAGTTTCTGCAACAAAGACCAGGTAGCTGGAACTTCAAAACATTACTGTTAACTAAAGAAAACCAGATATCTCAAATGAATGAATTTAGCACTTTTCTATGTATGGGAAGATGCAAGAGTCTGGGCTCACTGAAATCATTCCTTTGATGGGCACCTTAGCTATCTGGGGCCAGCATCCTGTGCTTTTCCCAGCCCGAGTCCCCTCAGAGTGCAAAGTTGTTGGGTGGGGGTGGGGGTGGGGGTGGGGGGGCTGCAGTGGCTGAGGACTTGGCAGTGGGCAGCCCCCTCTGTCTCCATCCTGAGTTTCCCGGCAGGGTTGTGTATAGTGTCTTGATGGCTGCAACATCCTTTATTTACTGATATGGCAGGCAACACTTTTCATTCACAAAGCCAATAAGAGAAAGATATCTGGAAAATCCCCAAATATTTGAAAATTAAACAACATACTTCTAAACAACTTGTTGAGACTCAAGAGGAAATCCCAAGGGAAATTTTTAAATTTGGGGCTGAATGAAAATGAGAATAAAACATATCAAGGTTTGTTGAATGCAGCTAAAGCAGTGCTTAGATGGAAATTCATAGTATTAAATGCCTGCCTTTGAAAAGAAGAAAAATCTAAAATCAGTAACCAAAGCTTCCACCTCAAGACACTAGAGAAAAAAGAGTAAATTAAACCCAGGGCAAGCAGAAGAAAGGAAATAATAAAGATTAAAGCATAAATCAATGAAATTGAAAACACAAAAGCAATAGAGAAAAGTGATGAAAACCAAAATCTGGTTCATTGGAAAGATCAATAAAATTGATAAACCCTAGTAAGACTGAACAAGAAAAAAGAAAAGAAACCAATTACCAATATCTGAAATGAAAAAGGGTACACCACCACTGGATCCACAGGTGCTAAAATGATAATAAGACAACACTCTGAACACCTTCATGTTCATAAATTCAACAGCTTAGATGAAACAGAACAATTCCTTGAAAGATACAAACTACCAAAACTCACTCAAGAAAAAACAGATAACCTCAGTTGTCCTATATCTATTAAAGATACTGGATGTGTAGTTGAAAACTTTCCCCCAAACCCCTATAAACTCCATGCCCAAATGGTTTCACCGGCAAATTCTCCCAAACACTTAAAGAAATAATACCAGTTCTGCAGAATCATCTCCAGAAAATAGAAGAGGAGGAAATATTTCTTAACTCATTTTCTGAGGCCAGTATTACCCTAGTACCAAAACCAGACAAAGACATTACAAGACCACAAATGACAAAACCCTTAACAAAAGAGTAGCAAATAAAATCCAACAGCATATAAAATATATAAAAAGGATATCATGGCCAGTGGCATTTACCCCAAGAATGCAAATCTATTTCAATTTCCAAAAATCAACTGGTAAAAAAACAATTTATATAATTCACTATATTAGCAAAGTAAATAAGAAAAATCATGATCATCGCAATACATACAGAAAAAGCATTCAACAAAATTCCACATTTACTAATGTTAAAAACCCTCAGCAAACTAGGAATAGAGGTAACTTTCTTAACCTAGTAAAGGGCATCTACAAAAAACCTATAGCTAATATCATACTCAGTGGTAAGAGAATGCATTCCCCCTAAGAATGGGAACCAGGCAAGGGTTTCCTCTCTCACCACTCCTATTGAACATCCTGTTGCAAGTTCTAACCAATCCAATAAGACAAGAAAAAGAAATAAAAGGCATATAGATTGGAAAATGTTCCTATTTATACCTAACACCATCTATGTAGAAAATCTGATGAAATCTACAAAAAGTTCCTGGGACTAATAAATGAGTTCAGCAAGGTCAATAAGTAAAAATAAATCATAGTCCTATATGTTAACAGTGAACAATTTGAATTTGAAATTTCAGCAATAGTATTTATAATAGCACCCAAGAAATGAGATTTTTAGGTATGAATCTAGCAAAATATGTGAAGGATCTATATGCTAAAAACTATAAAACTTTGATGAAAGACATCAAAAAGGTCTAAATAAATGGAGAGACATGTTGTGTTCATGGATTGAAAAACTCAATATTGTTAAGATGTTAATTTACTACAATTTGATCTAGAGATTCAATGCAATCCAAATCAAAATCCTGCAAACTCTTTTGCAGAAGTAGACAAGCTGATTCCAAAATTTATATGGAAAGGGAAAAGACCTAGAACAGCCAAAACAATTCTGAAAGAATGAAGTTGAAGGAATCTCACTGCTTGTTTTCAAGACGTACTATAAAGCTAAAGTAATTGAAATGATATGGTATTGGTGAAAGAATAGACACATAGATCAGTGGAACAGAAACAAGAGCTCAGAAATTGACTCACACAAATATAGTCAACGGATTTTTGACAAAGAGGCAAAGGCAATTCAACAGAGAAAGGATAGTCTTTTACACAAATTGTGCTGAAACATTTGGACATCCATTTTGAGCCCTTACTGTGTCAAGCACCATATTAAGTGTTTTCCATGCATAATCATATTTAATCTGTATAAAACACCATGAAATCAGTATTATTATTTCCAATGCTCAGATATGGACACTGAGGCTAAGTATTTGCCTGAAGTCACACAGTTAGTATGTGGCAGAGCCAGATTTCAATCAAAAAGTCTAGCAGCAGAGACGGAATTCAAAACCATAGCAGCCACTTGGTCTCAGGCAAGTTACTCAGTCTCCCTGAGACTCAGTTTCCTCATCTATAACATGGGAATATTAGTTCTTACTTCCAAGGACTGATGCAAGACTTAAGGGAATACAGAGCACCTGGAGCATAGTAGGTGTTCAATAAATGTTAGTTCCACCTCCTCCTCATTCCTAAATGCCTGTCACTGGGCAAGGCACACAACAGGCTGTCCCTCCGTTTGTGACAGACATGCTGCTTCCAGAGAGGAAGGACACCTTGTCTGGGTAAATATCAGTGGCTTCTCCTACTTGTGTCTAGCTCAGTCTGTGGAGCTACCTCATTCAGAGAAGGCGCTTCAAGGTCCTGGGTCTGAGGACCAAGAGATGCCCCCAGGCTTGAGTCATCCTCAACTCTTGAAGGAATGACTGAAGTCTGAAGCCAAGACACTATTCCTCAGAACGACTCAATACATCCTCCTCTAGGATGCCTTGAGGTCTTCCTTATGCCAGGAGGTCTTCTCTACGTCAAAAATCTGTACTTATTCATCCATCCCCTTGTTCATGCATTTGCTAAATATCTGCTTCCTTGATAATTACACTATGTCTGCCATGTTCTAGCTGCTGGGGATGCAGAAATAAACCAAATGCCTTCCCTGCCCTAGAGGAAGTCATGTTCTAGGAGGAAATGCTATGGACACTTGTCATGTTTCCTCGCTGTCCAGCTCCTTTTTAATCCCCTTCCCATGTTTGGGGGAATTTCTGCCTTTCCATGGCAGAAGGCAGAGGCTCAGTCTCCCAGCATTCCTTGCACCAGCACATCATTATGTGACATAGGCTCCACCAATCCGACATCGTCACGTGGTACTTCATTTCAGAAGTGAGCAACTGAAGACACAGAAGCCCAAAGAAACTAGTTCTGGGTGTCTGGCTTTCGGAGGCATCAGAGGCTTTATTCAGTGAGATTTGTAGCTTTCTTCCTTACTGTGTAGCCTCTGAGCTGCCTCCGGCCCTCCTAGAGATTCTGGGAACCGTCTCAGCTCCTTTAATAAATTTTCTTTCTATTTAAACGTCTAGAGTGGATCCTGTCATTTGCAACTAAGAAATCAGGCTGATAAGGAAGCAAAGGTAGTAAAACAGTTAACTATAAAATAGTGTGACAGGGACTGTAAGAAGGAGCTATTAGGTTATAGGTAAAGAAAACAGTCCACCTGCAAGGCACTATAAGAGAGTGGTCATGAGCACAGTTCTTGGAGTCCAAGTCCTGGATCATGCTCTGGCTCTGCTACTCTTTAGCTGTGTGATGTTAGCTCAGTTGGTCAACTTCTCTGACCCTTAATTTCCTTTTCTTTGAAACAGAGACAATAATACCTAACTCAGATGAGGGTTGTGATAATAGCATAACCTTTGTAAAGCAAATGCCATTAAGCATGATAAAGACTTATTAAATGGCAATTATGATCAGCATTGCCATCAACCGGGCCAGCACTGCTGGGGGAAAGTCAGGGAAGGTATCTTGGAGGAGAGGGCACTTAAACCCTGCATTAAAAGAATCAGAGTAAGAACGTACCCACAGCTAACACATCTGTTGTGCTGGATTACCTGGGAAGCAGAATTAAATGTTATCTCAAAAACATAATACGGATCTTGACTGTGAATATGCTGAATGAAAGAAACCAGATACAAAAGAGTCTATTCTGTATGACGCCATTTGTACAAAATTCTAAAACAGGAAAAAGCAATCTGCAGCGACAGAAAGAGGATCAGTTTTTTCGAAAGGCAGGAGCAGGTGCTGGAGCTAGGGGGATTGCCTGCAAAAGAGCACGAGAACATTTTCTGGAGTGACAGAAAAGTCTATATCTTGATAGCGATTGTGGTTACATGGGTGTATGCATTTGTCAAAACCCAAACTGTACAGGTAAAATGGGTGTATTTTATCGTATCTAAATTATACTCTGTAAAGTTTATTTTAAAGATAAGTAATATAGGGCATCCAGAGCTTAGACGCACTGAAGAAACCCAGAATCCCTTCTCCTCTGTCCCTTGACAACCCCGCCCAACATCCAGTAGTTCTTTTTTCACTTCCCTCTTCTCTCCCTGCATATCGATGACTCCAAGCTACACAGTTCCCAGCGCATCATTACAGCTTGTTAACTTGGAGTCACTCACACAAATTTCTTTCCCTCCCATCCAATTTTAAATTAAGTCAGGAAAAGACAGATTGGCCAAACATTACCAAACAGAGTTGGAATTTATGACAAGCAGCTCCTTTTTCCAGAAGCCTCTGCTGACATCTCCCCTCTGAGATGACTCAACAGAAACTCTCACCCTCCATCCGGCTGCTCTCACCCTCCATCCGGCTTCCCCCATGGTCTTCCCTGACTACTCCCATCATGGTTCCACTCCACAGATGCTTTGTGGGGCACCTACTGTCTGCCAGACACTGGAGTCTGGGGATGCAGTGGTGAATAATGGGTGGTCCCTGCCTTCAGAGAGTTTAGGGTTCGGCAGGGTTCCAGACAGATTAAAACTGAGATGACAGGGCAGCACGGGGTGCTGCGATAGAGGTGGCACAGAGCACTGGAGGAATGTGGAGGAGACATGGGTGGGGGGAGAAGAGAAATCAGGAGAGACAACTGGAGGAGGTGACCCTTGGGATGGGTTTGGAAGGAGAAGTAGGAGCTCCACAGATCTTGATGGTTAGTACATGTTAATAACTAGTCTTTGCTGGGCTCCAACTGTGAACCAGGGTCTGGGCTCAGTTTTTTACATGTCTTATCTCATTCCAATGATCGCAACCACTCTCCCCATTTTCCAGAAGAGGAGCCTAAGTCTCAGAGGTAAAGTGATTTGCTCAAGGTCACCCAGATAAAGAATCATATTAATTAGAGCTAACAGTCCAAACCAATTTCTCTTTCAGGCTCTGAGCTATTTTACTGCCTCTTTGTGACAATCTGACAAAGTAGATTTTAGTATTAGAGCCTGTTTATACCTGAAGAAATCGAGGCTCAGAGAGGTTAAGTGGTTTATCCAGGGTCACACAGCTAAAAAGTCATAGATCTGGGATACAAATGGAAATAGTCCAGCTCCAAATCATGTGTTCTCAAGCACGAACAGACGTGCTCCAGGGTTTGTGCTCTCAGCCGGGAAAAGAATAGTCTCTTAGGAGGGTGATGCGCAGGGTAAACTCTGGAAAGCTCTTAGCATGTATCTGGCACACCACAAGCACCCTATTCCGTTCGCTGCTGTTATGAAGGAACGATACACAGGCACTAAAAGTAACCCATTCTTCCAACACGTGCTTGCAGAGCGCCTGCTGAGTGCCTGGTACATGGCTGGGGATGGAGGGGTGGAAAAGACAAGGATTCCGGAGCCCACTGAACTTGCAGTTCATAAAGCGGCTGCAATCCTATTCAAAATGCTCCCGTCTTAAAGGTGAACCAACACCCACAGCAGGAGATACAATTGTATTTATAGTATGGTCTCAAGTTATGTTAAAAAAAAACATCTCAGTCAAGAAAAAAGCATGGGAAAAGAAATGCTCCAAAATGCTAATAGGATGGTAGGACAATGGATGAATTTTTTCCCTTTTAATGCTTTTCTGCACTTTACAGTTTTCTCTAAGGGAAAAATGTCAAAGGGATGAGAAATGGTGGCAGTCTCGAGGCCAGGACAGCAGCACCTGGGGCACATCCCTAAGTCTTCCTGACCCTCTCGGCCCCTGTAAACCCGCTACCCATCCCAGACCTTGGAGGGGCAACGCCCCCACTGCCAGTACCCCCTTTTCCAGCATCATGCGGTATGTCTACACACCCTCCTCACGCTCCAGACCCACTTCCCTCCTTCCCTCAAGTTTTCTCCCCTTCCAGACATTCAGTTTCACCCAGAAAAATAATGAGACAAGGGTTCTAAATTGGAACGAAGAAATGACATTCCTATTCATTATTTAATCTGCTCTCAGACTTGAATGAACACTTCCAGGGGTAATTACCGCACAACTCCAAATTCATTTCTAGGAAGCAGTTACCAGCGGCGTGTGCAGAGGGTAACGACAAAATTCAGTATTTATGAAGCAACATTTCCTGAGAATACCAGGCCAAGAATGCGCCTGGAAAAACCTCACCCAGTAAAGATGAAAACTATTTGCTTGTTTTCAGTGCACCCCCCCACACACACACACACTCACTGATTTGGGCCCTTCATTAGCCTGACCCCTAGGGTGTTAGAGGTCAGAGTGGGGAGCAGTGTCCAACACATACCCCAAAACCAGAGAGAGCCCAGGGAGGCCACGTCTTCACAGATTTGCAAGCAACTCCCATTCTGAAAGAGTTAACCATTCGAGCAAACATTTCCTGATATCTACACGACACACATGTAGCATGTTTTACAACATGACCCAAAAGCCTCAACCATAAAAGAAAAATTGGATAAATTCATCAAAATTAGGACCTTCTGCTCAACACAAATCCCATTAAGAAAATCAAAAGGCAAGCCATCAGATGGGAGAAAATATTCAAAATACACTATATCTAACAAAGTACTTGTATCCAGAATATATAATGAACTCTTGCAACTCAATAAAAAGACAAAAAACCAGTAATAAAATGAACAAAAGATTTGAACAGACACTTCAAAAAGGAAGACAGAGAAATGGCAGTAAACATGTGCAAAGATGCTCAACATCTTTAGTCATCAGGGAAATGCAAACTAAAACCACAATGAGATATTACTACAAATCCATTAGAATAGGGCAAGTTAAAAAATAAAACAACCTGGTAAAACCAAGTGTTGGTGACGGTGTGGAGCAACAGGAACTCTCACACATGGCTGGTGAAAATGTAAAATGGTCAACCCACTTTGGAAAACAGTTTAGCAGTTTATTACAAAAGTAAATATATACTGATCATATGACTAAGCAATTCCACTCTTATTTATGCAAGAGAAAAAAAATTAAAAGATGTGTACATGAATGTTCATAGTAGCTTTACTCATAATAGCCAATAACTGGAAACAACCCAAATGTCAATCAACAAGTACATGGATAAGCAATCTGAGATCCAGTCATAAAATGGAACAGTACTTGGCAGTAAAAAGGAACACACTAATGACATAAGCAGTAACATGGATTACGCAGGAAAAATGCTGAGCTAAAGAAATCATACATAAAAGAGCCCAAATGGTGTGATTCCATTTATGTGAAGTTTGAGAACAGGCAAAACTAACATATAATGATAGAAAATGAAGTAGTAATTCCCCGGAGTAGGGTGGGAGTTAGGGGCAGCCTACAAAGGGACACGAAGAGAACTTTCTGAAGTGATGGAAATGCTACATCCTGATTGAAGTGACTGTTCCGGGAGAGTTTACATGTGTCCTCAAGCTGCATGCTTGACATGTGGGCATCTTATGGGTTGTGCATCAAACTTAAATCAATTAAATTTAAAAAGAAGAACCATTTCCTCCAGTTTTAAGATTTTACAAATTCCAAGACTCACCTAACATCCTACTCTAAGAAAATTACAGAAGCAGCCCGCCTACCCAGACCAACACTTCCCAAGAGAACCCAAGTCCACATCTCTTTCCTCCATGAGCATATATTAAATGCTTACGTGTGTGTTGTTTGTCAGGATGCAATGCAGCAAAATCGTTAAGAGCACAGTTTTGGGGGCAGATGATTCTAAATCCAAATCCTGCTTCTAACAATGCTGGCGGTAAAGAACATACAGACTACTGGAGACTGCTGGAGGCCCTTTGCCGGAGGCCCTTGCGTACACGTGGTAGCTACGCCTCCTCCCACGGAATGAAGAGTACATTTCCCAGTTTCCTTGCCGCTTACCGTGGCCTTGTGTCATCCCATTGGCCACCATGTAGTGAGAAGTACAGATCTGTGAAGCCTCTTCCAGGAGCTCTCCTTGAGACATGGTGCACATACCCCCTTGGTTCCCTTCTCTCCTTCTCACCTTCCTTCCTTCTCTCCCTCCTCCCTCCTCCCTCCCTCCCTCCTTCCTTCCTTCCTTCCTTCCTTCCTTCCTTCCTTCCTCTCTCTATGCCTGGTATTTATGTGCTGCCATATTGGATCATGAGGCCACATGCAGCAGAGCATCAAGAGCTGGGGCATCAAGAGCTGGGCCAACACGGCGCAGCTGTCATGCACCCCAGCCCTGGGCACCTACACTCTAGTCATTGTATGAGAGAAACAAGCATCTCTCTTGCTTGTTTTAAGTTTCTGTCAGCCTCAACCAAAACAGGGCTTCCTGGAAGAAAGGCTACATTTCCCAGTTTCCTTGCAGCTCAAGGTGGCCTTGTGTCATCCCATTGGCCAGAATGTCGTGAGTCTCAGCAAAGTTGTACATTTAAAATCTGGGTTAATAAAAGCACAAAAGGGCCCAACAAGCTATTTAAGGAATTAAAAAGAAGATCACCATGTCTGGAGTATGGCATTTGAGGTGGCATGGGGGGAGCACGGGAGGAGAAAGGCAGCCGGGGAGGTGGGCAGAGACAAGACCACTGGGGCCCTGCAGGCTATGTTAAGGATATGGGTCTTTGTCCAAAAAGCAATGGGAAGCAACCAAGGGGATTAAGCCGTGCAGGAGCAGATGAGCTGGGCATTTTAGACCCACTCTTCCATCTGTTCCAGAAAGAATCAGCTGTAGGGAGACCAGATGGCCTCAGCCAGGCCAGCCCTCATCTTCCAGGCAGTGCGCAGCTAAAGAAAGACCTTGTTTGCCAGAGTCCGGAATGCAAATGCCTACAGAGGCCCCAATAGAGGAAGCAGGCGGGATGTGGGACAACAAAGGTTGGGGGCATTAGCAACTGGCCAGCCTGCACCTCATTCCCAATGCCTGCCCATCCGTCAATTGTTGCTGGGTGGACACAGTCCTGGAGTCCCCAGGGCTTCTGAATTTTCGGGAGATGCTCAAAAGATGGATTTTTGTGTGGGAACCTAATTTTCTTTTAGGCAGGCAGACCCTTCCTGGGAATATCAAAACAAACCTGGGGCTTCCCTGGTGGCGCAGTGGTTAAGAATCTGCCTGCCAATGCAGGGGACACGGGTTCGAGCCCTGGTCCGGGAAGATCCCACATGCCACGGAACAACTAAGCCCGTGCGTCTCAACTGCTGAGCCTGCGCTCTAGAGCCCACGAGCCACAACTACTGAGGCCCACGTGCCACAACTACTGAAGCCCGCATGCCTAGAGCCCGTGCTCCGCAACAAGAGAAGCCACCACAATGAGAAGCCTGCGCACCACAACGAAGAGTAGCCCCCGCTCGCCACAACTAGAGAAAGCCCGCACACAGCAACGAAGACCCAACACAGCCAAAAATAAATAAATACATTTACAAAAAAAAAAAAAAAAAAAACCTGGCCTCAGGCAGAAGCTGTCTGGCAGACTGCCAGTTCGTGGCCTCTGAACTACCTTATCTCCCCTCTCTGGCTTCCTCTCTCCAGGCCCAACACCAAAATTTTAAGTGGAAATTCTAGGACAGGCGCAGGCGGCAGGAGAGGGCGGGGGGTGGGGGTGGGGGTCAATGCAGATAACACTTTCTTTGAGATTAACACCACCTGGGTTCCCATCTGCTTGCTGGATGATCTCTGACCCTTTTTCAACTTTTTCTTTTCTTTCGCATGGGATGGACAAGAGAATTTTAGAAAACAAACGCAAGGGAGAAATTGGGATTTCCCTCTGCAATGCTAGGGAACTTCAGGAACCCTGGGAATGTGCCACCCGCTCCATTCAAGGCTTGGTCCCCTGCATCGGGGTCTCACCCTGCCTTGCCACGCTCTCATCCTGAGATGATTTCCTCTTCACTGGGCTTGATCATTAGCAGCCCTGCTTCTCTCTCCCCACATGGGTCCTGAAGCCAGCTGGCTAGAGATGAGAAGTGGCTGCACTTTGTAGATCCTTCATAATCTCTGGCCTCTGGGGCCTGCCTGCTCCAGCCTCGCCGGATGACCCTCTTCTTCCTGACTTATTATGATAAAACTGAAAAACAATGACTCCCGGGAGATTTTAATCCAGGTTTGCAGACAGATGATGTGGCATCCCAACATGCCATGGGGAGAGATCAGGGATCGGAGAGCGACAGCCCATAGACCAAATCCAGCCCCTCCCGCAATTGTATAAATAAAGTTTTATTGGAACATGGCCATGCCCATTTGTTTCCGTGTCACCTGTGGCTCTCTTCTTGCTGCAGTGGCAGAGCTGAGTAGTTGCAACAGAGACCATATGGCCTGCGAAGCCTAAAATATTTATTATCTGGCCCTTTGTAAAACAAGTTTTGCCCAGGTACGGAGAAAAGTATGAGCAGGTGTTGAGGGCCTGCTCTGTGTCGAATTGCTGCGGTAGGGGAAGCACACACGTCCAGTCATTTCATCCTCAAGCACGCTTCAGAGGGAAGATTTGTTACCCACCCCCCTTTTTAGTAAAAAGAGGCTCAGTGAGGCCAACTTGCTCAGGGACCCCACAGGGCGATCCTTCCACCTGTGTAGGGTTCAAACCCCTCCGCCGCACCTGTGAGTATCGATGGAGATGGAACTGCCCTGAGTAGGGCATTTTAGAAATTCACAGGGGCATCTTTGGCATTTAGAGCATGAGGACCAAGGATGCTGGCTGTCCTGGCACGCGCAGCACAGCCCTGCAGGAGGAAGAGCTGCCCCATGCCCTGCATGCAACATCACCTGCGGTATTTGAGTCACGACATAGCACACCTGTGTTGGTCTGCGTTTGTGGCTGTCACACTCACACAGTGAGTGTGTGTAGCCCTATTTCTCTACAAAATAAAAAGTGCCAAAGCGATTCGAATGAATATTGTTTTATGTACTAAGTGAAAGCATATGACCACTTCATTATGCTTTTCTTTAGTCAGAGAACATTCACTTAAATACACAATATTATATAAGCTATTTTCCTTTTATTTCCTTTATGTTATGGTTGTTATTTTCTAAACTACGTATATGTAAGTTGTGTAATCTGTGAACATCAGTTTAGGGTGGCAAAGGGGACGTTACCAAATAGCTGTTATCAAAAGAGCATATCGAGTCTAACAGCTGAAAACATGCTCTACATGATGCTCAGATAATTAACACAGTCACGTCATGTCCCATCATGCCCCATCATGTCCCATCATGCCCCATCATGCCCCATCATGTCCCATCATGCCCCATCATGTCCCATCATGCATCATCATGCCCCATCATGTCCCATCATGCCCCATCATGTCCCATCATGCATCATCATGCCCCATCATGTCCCATCATGCATCATCATGCCCCATGATGTCCCATCATGCACCATCATGTCCCACTATGCATCATCATGCCCCATCATGTCCCACCATGCATCATCATGCCCCATCATCATGCCCCATCATGTCCCATCACGTCCCATCATGCATCATCATGCCCCATCATGTCCCACCATGCCCCACCATGTTCCATCATGCATCGTCATGCCCCATCATGTCCCATCATGCATCGTCATGCCCCATCATGTCCCATCATGCCCCATCATGTCCCATCATGCATCATCATGCCCCATCATGCCCCATCATGTCCCATCACGTCCCATCATGCCCCACCAATTAACAGCTTCATCACTTGCAGTAATGGGGCTGGGAGCAAGCTGCAGACTTCCTACTCTTGCCCTTCCTCATCTGTAAAACAGAGTTGATGTGCCTCCCTCATCAAAGTCTGAGTGTACATGAGAGCTGTGAACGGAGTTTTGGGAGTGTCCCAGAGTAACAAATCGTAGGAAACAGCCACATTTGGTGACGAACACAGGAGAAATGAGCAACACATAAGATGGCCAGGGTTGAATTCCTGTGTGAAGGGGAGTGAATGTGGGGTTAAGTTCAACCGATCTCTGAAGCACTATCTGTTGAACACCCATATGTGCCCTAAGCACGGGGGACCCGCCAGTGACCATGAATGGCAAGAGCTCCCACCTTATAGAACTGACATTCCAGTGGCTGGACAGATGATAAACAAATCAGCAAGATCAACTCAGATTGTGGCCATTCCTATGAAGCCAATAAAGTGACGCCACAGGAAATAAGATGGAGGGGTGGAAGATTTTGACGGAAAGGTTAAGAGGTCTTTCCAATGGTGACATTAAGCTGAAGAGTAAATAAGACGTGGGCATGTGAAGGGATGGGACAGAGTATCCCGGTCTGAAGAAATAGCAAGTGTGAAGGTCCTGGGATGGAAAAGTGCTCCTTTGCTGGGGGCCGGGGTTGTTTGGTGTCAGAGACGTGAGCAGAGTACAGACCGCAGGCACACAGCCTTGAAGGGCACAATGAGGAATTAGGTTTCATCCGAAGAGCAACGGGAAGAAAGAAAAAGCAGAAAAGAGTGAAAAGAACTTGGAGTGTTCAGAGGACAGTGAGATCAACCTTCTCTGAGCACAGAATGTGTCTTGGGGAAATGAGGTGAACTCAGGCCATGTAATTTACATTCTATGCTGCAGAACCAAAGACACCACCATATCTTAGCAGCATGGAGGATGCAGTGTTTCAATATTTCTGAGGCAGGGTGAATAGGGGCAAGGAGACCCCGGAGTCAGGGAGGCTCGGAGAGGCTTCTATTAGATCAACTATGAACTGATGGAGACCTGGATGTGGGGCTGGCAGGCAGGATGGAAGGCAAGCAAGGGAGCAAAGCATTAAGACAGAAATGCATTAAGGAACTGGGAGGAGCTGAAGCCGGGGGCAGATCTGATTACACAGCAGAGGGGAAGGTGCCAGATGCCCGGGGAGGGAATGGGGGACAGACTCAAACACACCTGGAAACAGAATCTCATGTCTCCTTTGGTAACAAAACACATACATCCACCCATATGCTCAGGAAACATGGGGCACGTTGGAATGAAATACATATATTTTTTAATCTCTCAATTATTTGAAAGCATCCTTTGGCGACGGGGAAAACCTGGATGGAAATGTTTACTGATACACTGTGAAATGTTATTATTGATAAAAATCCTAGGCAATTCCTTTCTCCAAGTAAAACGTCTGACCGAGTACAACGATGCTAGACACCTCTGTGGGCTGCATCCTCTCCTTCCCACAATGACCAAGGGGTGGCTCGGTGGGTATTTCATCCATCCCCACTCTCAGCTGATGGCCTTGCTCACCATTTAGACCCACCTCTTCCTCCAGGTGCCATCCTATTTCTCTGCTCCCCTTTACAGATAAACACCTTTACAAAGTTGACTCTGTCTGCTGCTTCCTCTTCCTCTTTCCCCGTCTCTTGAGCCCCCTCCATTCAAGTTCTCTTTCCTACCATCATGGAGGCAGCTTTTGTGAAGCTCACCAAGGGCCTCCGTGTAGCCAATCCAGCGGTTAATTCTCACTTCCCATCCTGCTCCGTCAGCACACTGGCACAGGTGGACACTTGTCTACCTTGAAATCCTGGCTGCACTTGCCTTCCAGGACAACACCCTCTCCCTGCACCACTCTCTTGCCCTCCTCTCACCCCCAGTCACTCCTGATCAGTCTCCTTTGCTGGCTCCTTTGTTCCCCTCCAACAGCTAAACACCAGAGGGTCCCAGGGTCAAGTCCTCAGACATCCTCCTAGGAATTCTCCACCAGGACTCTTTTTTTAAAAAAATTAATTTACTTAATTATTATTTATTTTTGGCTGCGTTGGGTCTTCGTTGCTGCACGCGGGCTTTCTCTAGTTGCAGGGAGTCGGGGCTTCTCTTGTTGTGGAGCACGGGCTGTAGGCACACGGGCTCAGTAGTTGTGGCACGTGGGCTCAGTAGTTGTGGCTCAGTAGTTGTGGCTCGTGGGCTCTAGCGCACAGGCTCAGTAGTTGTGGTGCACGGGCTTAGTTGCTCCGCAGCACGTGGGATCTTCCCGGACCAGGGTTCGAACCTGTGTCCCCTGCACTGGCAGGTGGATTCTCAGCCACTGCTCCACCAGGGAAGCCCCAGGACTATCTCTTTTACATTGCATCTGATGCCCCCCAAATGCCTACCTTCAGGCCAGGGTTCTCCATAAATCTAACTGCCCTTCTGACACCTCCACTTGGATGTCTAAAAGGATCAGATCTGGAACCAAGCTCTTGAGCCCCCCCCTCCCCAGCCTGCATCCTCATCTCATCTCAACATGGCAGCCCCAGTTGCTCAGGTCAAAACACGGGAAGTCACCTCGGTCGTCCTTGACATCTCCCCGCCACCCGCCATCCAAACCTGTCGCCTCTACCTTCAATATACAAACAGAACCTGCCCACGTTTCCCCACCTCCACTGCTACATTATGGCCCCCATCAGCTTCGCCTGGACAGACCCCTATACAGTCTATTTGCCACGAGGCGGCCTGAAGTACCCTTTTATAATGTAAATAAGATGTCATTCTTTGGCTCAAAAGCCTCAAATAGCTTCTCATTATTCACAAAGTAAAAGCCATTGGCCTCAGCAGAGTCAGCGTGTCCTTCTCTTCTCTGTGTCATCTCCTGTCACCCTCTCCTCAATCACATCAGACATAATCCCACCTCCAGGCCTTCGCTGTAGCCACTCCCACCTGCAAACATACTACGGTTTCTTCATTTATCATGTTTACTGTCTCCCCTGCCCCCACCCCTAGAAGCTAGGCGCCAGGAAGGCAGGACTCTTCATTTGTTTAGTTCACTGGTTCATCCCCAGGGTCTGCAGTGGCGCCTAGTACATGATAAGTCCTGGTGAACATGTATCGAATGAATGAATGATGACCACACCACCAGCAAAAGACCCAAGACTCAGAAAGACTAAGTAATGTTCATAACAGCGCACGGGAGGTGGCTGAACATTTCCAGAGCCTGCTTGATGGGGTGACTCTCAGGCCCCCATCCGCTAGCCTCCAAATTCTACACCTGCTCTGTGTTGCTGGCTCAAACATGTGTGAGGGAGTCTGCATACACATATGCAAACACCTAAGCATTCTCCACTTTCATCTCCATGAGCTTAACCACACAAGGCTTGACAGTCCTGTTCACAGTCATAACAGCTAATGATTACTGAACTCTTACCATGATGTGCCAGACACTCTGCTACGGACTTTACCTGTGTTATCTGTTAGGGTCCTTACAGCAAACCCATGTAACTATAATTATGTCCATTCGACAGATGAGGAAATTGAGGCATAGAGGTGAGGATCTAGGGGAGACCTGAGGTCTGTTTAACTCCAGAGAACTATCCCTTTTATTCCTCATAGGAGCCCTGTGAGGTAGGGACGGCCTTATTCTTATAAATGAGGATTTGGAGCTCTGAGAGGTAAGGTGACTAGTCCAAGGTCACACAGCTAGTTAAGTAGCAGCGCCAGGTCTCCAACTTAATCACTTTACCATAACATACCTCCCCTACAGACAAATGTGCAATGGAAACTCTTCACATGGAGTTCTGAGCTGATCACAGGGAAGTCTGGAGGTTGAAGAACTCTAGAAGCAGTTTGTATTTTCAAGTACACATCTGCAAAAGCAGAGGCAACCTTTCTTTTATGTGTTTTACCAGGTTATCTCAAAAAAACAAAGCTTCAAAGCAAGGGTGCTGCCTCTCACGATCACTGCAGCACTATTCAGTGGCCGAGATATGGAAACAACCTAAGTGTCCATTGACAGGTGAATGGATAAAGATGTGGTGTGTGTGTGTGTGTGTGTGTGTGTGTGTGTGTTTGTATACATATACACAATAGAATATTATTCCACCTTCAGAAAGAAGGAAGTCCTGCCATTTGCAACAACATGGATGAATCTGGAGGACATTTTGCTAAAGGAAATAAGCCAGACACAGAAAGACAAATACTACACGATCTCACTTACAGGCAGAATCTAAAATAGTGGAACCACAGAAGCACAGAAGAGAATGGTGGTTGCCTGGGTTGGGAAGGTGGGGTAAATGGGGAGATGTTGCTCAAAGGGTACAAAGTTTCAGTCACGCAGGATGAATACGCTCTGGGATCTAATGTACAGCATGGTGACTACAGTTAACAATATTATATACTTGAATTTTGCTAAAAGAGTAGATCTTAAATGATTTCATCCCACCCACACACATAAATTGGTAACCATGTGAGGTGATGGGTGTGTTAATTAGCTTGATTGTGCTTACCATTTCACAAGGTATACGTATATCAAAACCATCGTTGTACACCTTAAATATATATTTTTTTCATTTGTCAATTATACTTCAGTAAAGCTTTAAAAAAAAAAAAACAAGGATGCTGCTACGGACTGAATTATCTCCTCTAAATTCATGTCAAAGCTCTAACGCCCAATGTGACCATATTTGGAGAAAGGGCCTGTGAGCAGGTGATAAAGGTTAACCGAGGTCATAGGGTGGGGCCCTAAACCCAAAGGGCTGGTGTCCTTATATGAAGAGGAAGAGACGCCAGAGCTCTCTCTCCACCATGTGAGAACACAGCAAGAAGGTGGCTGGATGCAATTCGGGAAGAGGATTCTCACCAAAACCTGACCATGCTGGCAGCCTGATCTCAGACTTCCAGCCTCCAGAACTGTGAGAACATAAATGTCTGTGGTTTAAGCCCCCCAGACTCTGCTATTTTGTTATGGCAGCCGGGCTGACTAGGACAGGTGCTCCCAGAGGGCCCTGAACTGGCAAAAAATGCCTCAGAAGCCGGGAGCGCTCAATCACACAGGGTCCTAGATAAAAGGATTCCTCAGGTCAAAGACGTTAAGCGCTTGTCAAAGTTAAACGATTATTAGAATCCAATGATGCCAAGTACTAACCAGAAGGAGAAATGAGATGCTTTCGACAACCCCAAACCAGCTGGACCCGGTCCCAAAGGTCTTTTTGATGAGCATGTGATGGGAATGGGGATTGTCAATTCACAGAGTATGTCTTGCATGCACAGCACATTAATAGTGACGGTTATACCCATTTTACAGATGCTGCAAAAAGAAGAGAAGCCATTTGCTTGAGATTAGACACCTAGTGGGGTCCAGATACCTTGGAAGAGGAGGAAGGGGAGTGACACACAATGGGTTAGACGCAGCCTCTGTCCCTGAGGAGGTTTCTGGCAATCCTTCTGCAGTACAGGCAGATGATAACCCTGTATGGTTTCCCCAATAGTCAAATCCCATCACAGGCCCAACCTGTGCTATAGCAGAAAAAGCAGGAGTCAGAAGGACCACTCACTGCTTCCTTGCTGTGTGACCCTGAGTAAGTTACCTTGCATCTCTGAATCTCAGTTTGATTTATAAAATGAGATGCTAACACTGGCCCTGCTTTCCCCATCAAGGGGGACGTGACAGTCCAGGGAGACAAGGCAAGTGATGAACGCTTAGCTCACTATCAAGCGGCAGAACATGACTGTTTCAGTAACGGCCGTATCTGCTACTGTGCTCAACGTGGCATCCCATGAAGTCTTGCCATCAGGAAATCCCCCAACACAGGAGCTTTTTTCCTTCTGCAAGTCTGGCCACACAGGGCACAGGCCACCCCCATCCCTGTTCCTCTCTGGATTATTCTCCAAGAGTCTCCCTCCACCTCACACATTAACTCCATGGAATTCCATCTTCTGAAAAAGGCAAACGGATAATACTAGAAAGGACCAGCAGCTTGGAAAAGCCAGGCTCTTTGCCATTTCTTCTTCTTTAAAGGTCATTTGGGAGATGATTAACAAAGGCTAAGATGGGAGGAAGGGACAGAACTGAGAGCCCCAAGGCTTTTCCAGATTTTCTTAATGGGCTGCCTATGACTTAGAACAAGGGCCCAGCCCTGGACAGCCAACAAGGTGTGATGCATGATGCCACTGCTGTGAATCTTTTTTTTTCATCCATTAAGATCCCACTTGTGCCCTACGAGCAGGGCTTGATGTATAGCAGGTGTATTAACGTCCCCCCTGGGGAAGGCCACTGCATGATTTAGTAAGTGGCTAAGCCTTCCCACCCACACTGGCCATTTGCTACTGTGTACAGACTGCCCCACAGAACACTGGTCTCAGCCACTCGTGACCATGAAGAGAACAAGGGTTCATTGAGCACCTACTAGGGGCCAGGTACCAGGCTAAGTGCTTACCATGCACTACTTTCTTTAACCCTCACCAATTTCTCTTTCAGGTAGGGACACCCCCATTTTATAGATGGGGAAACTGAGGCTTGGAGCGGTGCAGTCAGACAGGGCCCAAGAGCAAGTGGTTACCAGGGCTTCACCCGGTCACTTGCTTCCAAAAGCCACACTGCCTTCAAGCACTCTTTCAGGAAGCCTCAGACTCAAGTGTTCTCTGGGACAGGCAGGTAAAGTGAATGCAGGCCCGGTGGGGACCGGGGAGGCTGGGAACACACGGTCCCCTAATGGGGCAGCAGCTACTCAGAGATACACGCAACATGTGGAGGAATGTCAGCTGCCTCAGGCCAGTGAAAGGAGCAGCCTCAAAAGTCACGTGCTGTGTGATTCAATTTATACGACATCCTGCCAAGGCAAAACTACAGGGACGGAAAACAGACCCGTGGGTGCAAGGAGCCGAGGGTGGGGAGGGTTTGACCGTGAAGAGGCAGCAGGAGGAAATTTGTTGAAGGGGGGCTGGCAATGCTCTCTGGGTCTTGACTGTGGTGCTGATTACACAACTGGGTATTTGTCAAAGCTCCCAGAACTGTATGCTAAAACAGGTGAATCTTACTGTATGTAGTTATATCTTAAACAAAATGGAAAAAAAAAACCCAACAAATCTGTGGCCTGGAGTTGAGTGGCAGGCTGCCATTTTGTGACCTCTGCCCTACACTACACCGGAGAACCAGAATGGCTACCTTCCACGTGATAAACACATGGCCAGCAATGATTAAATGGACTGGTCCATGGGTGTGGTTGGTAAAGGAAGAGATGAGGGAAAGGAAGTGACTGGCTGGGGCTTGAACTTTGCCCTGCACCTCCACTTACTGGTGGGGTGACCTTGGGCAAGTGGCCTCTCTTCTCTAAGCTTCAGTTCTCTCTCTCTTTAAAATTGGGGGTGATGATACCTTTCTTTATACTGCTGCTGTCAAAATTAAACAAGATGCTAGAGGTGATTCTTCCGACACACAGGGGATGCTCAATAAATTCTCCCATCCCTTGAGACCTCCATGGCCTCCGAGGAGTCACATAGGCCCAGCAATCATTCCCTTTTGTGGCCAGATTTCCCAAGGGCCCTGGGTCACCCTTAGCCCACTGGCCAAGGTGGGTGAAAGCAAACTGCGACTTGCTCTTTCTCCAGCGAGCACCCTAAAGTGTCCACCATAGAGACGAGGATGGGCCCCTTAGCCCATTCCTCCACTGCCACATTATCACAGGCGAGTTTATCAGAGCCGCTGCGTGTGTCCCGTACCCAGGAGGGCAAATCAGTATAGTGGTTAAGAGCAGGGGCTCTGGAGACAAACAGATGTGGGTTCAAGTCTTAGCGCTGCCACTTCTTTGCTAGAAGACACTGAGTAAGTTACTTAAGCTCCCCGAGCTTTGGTTTCTCATCTCTCAAACAAGGATGCAAACAGCACCCAGTTCTCAGGCTTGTGGAGAGGATGGAGACAGAGGATGCTACCCCTCCTCGGCACCCAGTAAGGCTTAATTAGATGCTACCTGCTGCTTCTAGATCTAATCTCACTGATCATTGCTCTCCCCCAATAATCCATCTTTTGATGAGTATTCTGTAAGGAGTAAATAAAGTTCTCAGTGAGGTACCTGGGGCTTAATAGATGCTTGATAAATTGCAGCTATAATTATATTGTCAGTGTTACTATTGTTGAAAGATCACACCTCAGAGACGGCGGAGCAGGCACAGACGTGTACAGATGGGACAGAGGATTCCTGAATCCAGAATGCCACAAACACACTTACCAAGCAGAAACTAAAAGTATCTGGGCCCCACTGTCTCAGACATGAATCAAAAGAGACTCTTTAAACAACCAGAAGATATTAAGCACTGACCTACCCAGGAGCAAAAGGACAAAACTTTGGAAACAGACCAAACCCCTCTCAAGAGATCAGCGGGTGAGTCAGCAACGGAACCCAAAAAAGGATCCAGTCCCCGGAGGTTGCCAAAGCAGGCCACCGCCCCCTTCGTGAAGGAAATCCATAGTCAAATGAGGTAGGATAATTAAGCAACAGCAGAAAGGGACTTGGAGAGAAAAATCAGATTCTCAGCTACTCTGACTGCCAGGAAGAAGCTCGTCTTCCTCACTCTTCAGTCGTTCAGAAGCCATGTGTTCTGTCCCACGGGAGCCTCAGCAGGACATGCTCAGGGCAACAGAATCACATAGATTATTTTCTTGCTGGGACAACACTATGCCGACTTGGGGAGAAATTTCCAGGGTCCTTCATGAGGTTAGGACAATGGGTGGATTCGGGTTCTGCTACTCAGAGCTCGTTGGCTGGCTTTTCTCCTCCCGGACCAAAGGAGGGGAGGCTGTCACACTCTTCACACTCTTTCTCCCTTGTTGCTGAAGTTATTTCTGTCTTTGCAATGGCTGAGCCTCTGGCACTGCGCGCGCGCGCGTACACACACACACACACACACACACACACACACACACACACACACGGAGGTAGAAGGCAAGAAGCAGATAGAACAATGACAAAGCCTGCCCAGCCCACAGGGGCTCTGGCCAGTGACTGCCCATTTGTCACAGCCGGGTGGGTAGATAAGAGATTATTTGGTTTTAAGCCATCATCCTCCCTCCCTGACCATCTGAAAATCCCCCATTTTCTTGCTTGCCAGTCTCCTGGGCAGCCCCGGGATGAGCTGAGCTCTCTTTGCACATCTCCTTCTGTCCTTCCATCTTGGTCCTGTGCCGATTATTCAAGCTCCATCCAAGAGCTTCCTCCTCTCAGAAGTCCTTCTGGACTGTTTCACTACTGGTTTCATTTAAAAAATAATTTAAGGTATTTTAAAAATCATTTTATAGTGCCAGAAGTTCTGTTTACAGCAACAAACAAGACACATTCCTGCCCATAAGGTGCCTTTTCTGGAATCTGGGTACCACTGGGTACACCCGTGGCCTCACGCTGCCTTACAGTGTCTCTACTTCATGGGGTCTTTGCAGGTGAGCAGGAGAGTCAGAAAGATCACTCTGCTTCCTCTCACCTGTGCAACTGTGAGCAGGTCACCTAGCCTCTCTGACCCTCTCTTCCCTGCCTGAAAATGGGGATAACAGTACCTACCAGTTAGGATTCTTGTGGCCATGGGTTAATGCGAGTCAAGCCCTTAAAGTCCTGCCTGGTACACTGTAAGTGCTCAGCAAGTGTCCTCCTGTTGTCATCACATGTGCTTGATAAGTTATTGATATTTTTATTATTAAATTTCTATTTCTTAAGTGATTCTCTTCATTTATTTTGTCAACTCTCATCAGTGCTATTTCTCTGTCCCCCACACTCCCTGTGAGCAGAGAACAGAGACATTAGGAATTCCATGTTTGTTGAGGGTGAATGAACTTACTCCTATTTAAAGATTAATAGCTGCAAACATTTTCCTAACCATAGCAGCCAGGCTTTTTTTTTTTTAATAAATCTATTTATTTATTTTTGGCTGTGTTGAGTCTTTGTTTCTGTGCGAGGGCTTTCTCTAGTTGCGGCGAGCGGGGGGTCACTCTTCATCGCGGTGCGCGGGCCTCTCACTATCGGCAGCCTCTCGTTTCAGAGCACAGGCTCCAGACGTGCAGGCTCAGTAGTTGTGGCTCACGGGCCTAGTTGCTCCAACTAGTTTCTCTAGTTGCGGCATGTGGGATCTTTCCAGACCAGGGCTCGAACCCGTGACCCCTGCATTGGCAGGCAGATTCTCAACCAATGCGCCACCAGGGAAGCCCCTAGCCAGCCTTTTTGATGTGGGTCAGTTTATCATGTGGCTTTTTTGGGTAGACACCATGTCATCCAGCCCTCGAAGCCATCCTAAGTGCTTGTTCCTGGACCCCAAGTCCCAGGAACACCTCCTCCCTTCCACTCCCACTTCCACAGCCTTTACTGCCTGGGCCTCTGGTGCTTCTGGAATGTTCATGTCTTGCTTCCCCAACTCCTTAAGCAACTCCTTGCTTCCCCAACTCCACACTCTCTAGAGTCAGGTAGACCTGGTCAGAATCCAGGTCTAGTTCTGTACTAGCTGTGAACAAGTCAGGTTATCTCTACTGGGCTATCCAAATACCGTCTCCAAGGGTTACTGAAAATTGAACACCTTAACACACTGGTGAGGCCTGGTTCATAGCAGATGCAGTAACTGTAAACTTCAGGTCACCATCGTCGCCCTGGTTGGCAGTGTCAGCAGTATTAAGGCTGAGCCTTGGAGAGAATCCGAGTCTGCGTGTTGACATGGACCCCAGGTGATTCACGTGGATTTGAGAGGCGCTGACGTAAAGGCCAGGATTGCAAACTCAAATGCCTGCAGTGGTTAAAGGCAGCTAGAGTGAATTAACCAACCCACCACTGGGGCTTTGAACATATTAACCGTTCCCTCTGATTGGACTAAAGGCGGGACCCTGACCTAAAGCCAGAAAACCCATTGGCTGGCCAGGAGCCAATTAGCTTGGGGCTGCTGTTCACATCCAGGCGAGGAGGAGACAGATGCTCTTGATTGGACCCAGGTGGGCACTGGGTTGAGGTGACTAGATTTAGCCCTGTGCTTCCCCACGGTCTGGGGAACTGAGCCCGAGGGAGGAGCAGCAGAGGTGGGCAACCACGTGACTCCCAGGCAGAGAGGGACCTCCAGTCCTGAGATGGGAACACCTTATTCCCAGGAATGTCCCTCTGTCCCATTCAACCAATCCCTCCAAAACACTCTTCAGGCATGAGGAAGCAGGAATTAAATAAATCCCTTCAATGGAAAAGTATGCAGTGTTGAAAGTAAATAAGGGGGCTTCCCTGGTGGTGCAGTGGTTGAGAGTCCACCTGCCGATGCAGGGGACACGGGTTCGTGCCCCGGTCCGGGGAGATCCCACATGCCGCGGAGCGGCTGGGCCCGTGGGCCATGGCCGCTGAGCCTGCGCGTCCAGAGCCTGTGCTCCGCAACGGGGGAGGCCACAACAGTGAGAGGCCCGCGTACTGCAAAAAAAATTAAAAAAAAAAAAGGAAATAAGGACAATCAATGTGAACTGACATGGAAGGATGTCAAAGGCATATGAAAAGTGAAAAGCAAGCTATTAATCCATATGCATAGTAGGATCCCACTTTCACGTCTGAAAGTGTATTTAGAGCAATGAACTATATATGGCAATACGAATAAATCTTGAAATCTAATGTCGAGTGAAAAAGAAACAGAATGAGATTTATAACAAAGTCATCCCCATAAATTAAAAGCACAGGGACACTAGAACCACAATAATATTTTACAATATACGCCCGCCTCCAAGTACATAAGTCACATCCACGATCCCACGCCAGGGATGGGGGTGGCGGTGAGCAGGGAATGTGCGTGGGACCAGGAGTGAGGTAGGAAACATAAATTTGAAAAATAAAAATGAAGGGGCTTTGCATGGCAAATGATGATAGCCTGCCTGGTAGCCCCAATGAGTCCTGCCTTCACGTGATCCCCTCCCCTTGAGTGCAAACAAGACCTGTGACTTGCTTCCATTCCAGCCAATAGAAGGTGGCAAATGTGATGGGCAAGTATCATCTCTAATTAGAATACAGCATATGGCAAAGGTGCCAGATAGCCAATTCCCTGGTGATAACATGCTATATAAGATTCCCTCTCAGCAGACTGGAGTGAAATTCTCCTGCTGGCTTTGGAGACATAAGCTGCCATGTTGTGACAGCCCTGCCACTCCCCCTGAGAGGACGTGGCAAGGGACTGCAGAGGCCTCTAGGAAGTGAGAGTGACCTCTTGACATCAAGGAAGAGGCACCTCAGTCCTACAGCCACAAGGAACTGAATTCTGCCAACAGCCACATGCATTTGGAAGAGAGCCCAAGCTCAAGAAAGCCATGTACCCCACGGGCACTCTGAATCCAGCCTTGAGAGTCATTGAGCAGAGGACCCAGTTGAGCTGTGCCAAACTCCTGACCCTGCACAGATTGTGAGCTCGTGAAATTACACTGAGTTAAGCTAAATTTGTGGTCGTTTGTTACACAGCAATACATAACTAATACGGCATGCTGTGAAATGGGGAATACGATTACCTCCACTGCCTGCCCCTGGGGTCAAAGAGTAAACAAAATTAAATGTATATTAGCATCACATTAAACACTGTTCTTTAAATTGGCTTTAGTAATTGAGTGACTCTGCCTTCAAACTCCTTCTATGGAACCCATTTTCCAACCCTTTAATCATCTTGGCTACACCTCCCTGGACTCCTTCCCGCGTCTCTGTGCTCTTTTTAGAATGTGTGGCCAAAGCTGGGTTCAGAATTCCTAAATGCAGGATACGGGAGGACTTCCTGGCCTCACAGCCTTCGTAATGCCTTCCCAGAATCGTGCTCACTCATCTGGGGGACAGTCACCACAGCCATCATCCCTCCTTCAACTTGGGGGGATGCCTGATCCACACTTCTTTATTCTGCCTCTAGGTGGCTTTTGCACAAGTTTTGTTAGGGCTCTTCTCTGGGGGCTTGGGGTCATTATTTAGTCTAAGTAGCATTTATTGAGGACCTACTATGTGCCAGGACCTGAGCCAGACCCTTCACTTGTATCAACTCATTTGGTCCTTAGAGTAACAACACCATGAGAGGTAATGAATCACCATGAATCACCTGGGGCCCATGTCAACACTTTATAGAGGAAGAAACTGAGGCTCAGAGAGTTGTGGAATGTCTGTGGTCACACAGCCTGGAAGTGACAGAGCCAGGATTTGAACACACATTTCTCTGACTCCAAAACCTATGTCCTTCCTACTCTATGTGGAAACAACTGTTTTTGTTCATAAAACAGTAGAACTTAATTTCACCCTTTTTTGAATACCAGTTTCTCCAGCTGTTCAAAGCTCTTTGAATTCTGTCTTCGAGGACATTCACCCTCCTCGTATGTATTACCTACATGTTTAGTAGGCATATTCTCAAATCCTTCACCCAGGCTGTCAACAAAGACATGAAGTCGAACAATTCCCCAGAGTTTCTGGAGAGTCATTTACTACCTGCTTGAGATTCTCAAACCACTTGTTTACTCACCTATCCGTCACTTGGTAGTAGTTACTGACCACTTACTACACCTGCCCTTGGATGTGTCGGGAGTAGCCCTCAGCTGCAAGAATCTTGAAGTCAAATTGAGCAATGCAGTCCAGTTAGAACCACACTTGCCCACAGAGTCAATGACAGTGACAAGGAAATATGCTCACTGTATCACTGTCAACAATAGTAAAAACCCTCTACCTTATGTTCATAGCAGCACTATTTACAATAGCCAAGACATGGAAACAAACTAAATGTCCATCAACAGCTGAATGGATAAAGAAGATGTGATACATATATACAGTGGAATACTACTCAGCCATAAAGAACGAAATAATGCCATTTGCAGCAACATGGATGCAGCCAGAGATTATCATACTAAGTGAAATAAATCAGAAAGAGAAAGACAAATACCATATGGTTGCCGAGGGGGAGGGGTTGGGGGATGGATGGAGTGGGAGTTTGGGGTGAGCAGATGTAAGCTATTATATATAGGATGGATAAACGAGATCCTACTGTATAGCACAGAGAACTATATTCAATATCCTATGATAAACCAAAATGTAAAAGAATATTAAAAAAAGATTGTATATGTATGCATAACTGAATCACTTTGCTGTACAAAATCAATTCTGTACAAAATCAATTCTGCTTTTATAAAGTAATTAACACAACACTGTAAATCAACTATACTTCAAAAAAATAACAATAATAAACCCTCTAAGTATCATACCAGTAAACTATGATTTGCCTATTTAATGGGGTGTTAGACAGTCAGTGTTACATATTTTCGTAAACATGGGAAAAATTATCAAGTAATGCTAAGGCTACAGCATTATCTACATGGTGTGTTTACAGGCAACCCCCACTGTAAGATGTAATTAATATTGGACAATGGTCAAAAGTGAAATTCTAAGGCAAAAATGTTAGAGGCAGACCATGAAAATATAAAATAAAACGCACAACATAAATAAATGCCTTTACAAACACTGAATATATAAAAGCCAATGTGGTGTAAAAACTGTGCAGTAGATGAAACTTTGGTGAGATCAGATGTTTAGGTGGGCTGGACTAACTGAGAATTAATATATCAACTCAATAAAATGTGGACCAAAGACGTCTTCCTTTCCAGGCCAATTTTCCTGAAGTGAGTAGAAGCATTCTTCAGCCTTCCAAAGACCTTCCATCTGGATTCACCGTATTCAAAGTCAGCATCAGTCATCTCTAAAATTATAATGGCTGGTTCCACGGACCATACTTTGAGTAATAAAGTTCTCTGTAAGACATAGTCTTTGGCCTTAATGTTGTAATAATGATAACACCACCAGTTACAATAATAATGAGGTCTTCTCCGATCATACTTTTAAAATCACAATATCCCCAGCTCTTAACCCTTTACACAAGGAACTGTGCTGTGTTTCCCCGTAACACTTATTGCCATCTGTCACACCATCATCTCTCCGGGCATCTAAGATGTCGTTTGCTGTGAGACACACCATTAGTTTATGTCCCACTAAAAATGAAAATAAATGTGGCCAATTAAATGACATGATTCCTTTAACAACAGTCCTGAATCCATTATAAAATCAGTGCCAAGTGAAAAAAAAAAAATGGTATCATGTAGGACATGCACCTTTGCATTATTTATTGAAAATAAATTGAAAAATTTTGGAATCTAAAAAAAAAAAAAAATCAGTGCCACCAACCTTTCAATGTTTTCAATTTTCTTTCATCTTTCCAAGGAGGTCTGGCTGTTTCTCTTGCCTTTACTAGTGCTGATGGGCTAATGGCAGGAGATCCTTCTACCATTATTTCAATAACCAAACACAATACAGTTGCATTTTCCTTGCTGAGGGCCTATTAGGCACGTGAGTGTTGCTTTACAATAAAAAATGGAATGATGATTATCACTCTGATAACGAACATGTTCGCTTCAGTAACATCAAAAATGCCCTGCTGTTCTATTCTTATCCCCTTTTGCATACATAATAGCAATGCGGAATCAGAGTGTAAAGATATTTGAAATGGAAATTAACACATGTAGTTCCAACAGTGCACATAATTCGGCACAAGTGACAGCTGTATGAATGGGTCTAATGATGTTTACACATGGACATGCCATGACAACCACAGCACGATGATGCCTCCCGAGAGCAAACACAGAATCGCAGCTCTATCGGCTGCAAATGTACCCCAGTTCCAAACTTGTTAAAATGGAGAGGGGGTTGCATTTTCGAGTTCAAGAAATAAGGCACTTACTCTCCCTGTTTTCATCCGCTGCCCCACAGCTAGAATGAAGATCCCTTGAGCGCAGGAATGTTTCTCTCTCCTGTTCTCTGCTCTGTTTGCAAAGCCAGAACAGTGTGTGAAACAGATCAATCAATCAGTAGGTATTGGCTGAATGAATGGCTCCGTTCTGCCCCGGACTTGGCCCAATCAGAACTGTGTCTCCACAGGTTGTATTCTGCAGACAATCCTAAATCCAAGTTTTGCTTCTTCTTGTGCAAATCTTATTTACAATAATTTGGCACATAGATACTTCATTAATCGGGTGTCTGTCACATGCAAAACGTGCCGACATAAAAACTTTAACCTGCATATAAAACTTGAATTATTTTTCAAAGGATTCATTTGGACCTCAAACCCAATCAGCAACTAACATCTGTTGAAGGCAGCGGCCATTACATTCAGGGTGCGATGCTGGGTTCTCAGGGCGAAAAAAAGGCAGGTCAGAGGGTTCAAATGTGTTTGTGAAAGGACGAGGACTCAGACTTTTCCTGTTAATTAAGTGCTCACCGAAGTCAGGAGCGACCATAACTACTGTCCTTGCTTTTCTATCCAGGCTCGCACCCTGGAAAAAGGACCCTGCAGCAACTGTTGAAGGTGATGTCCAATACTAACCAGACTCGGCTGACATTTCTAGAACCATCCTCTTTAAAAAACTTCAGATCCATTCCACTGGAATCAAGTTCCAGTCCCTTCCATTCTCCACCCTACATTTTGCCTTCTTCATTTGCATTTCAAAATTACAAAAATGACACATGCTTGGGCCTCTATAATTAATTATTTCAAAATAAAAAGTGAAACACTCATTGAATTAAAATTTTAAAATTCAACGAGCAGACAAATTTAAAGTGAAAGTTTCCCATCCGTCTCTCAGAGAAAAACACTGTTTACAGTTTACTACGTGCCTTACCAGACTTTTTTCTACATTTATACCTAGATTGCATATGTATAAATTCTGCTTTTAAACAACAAGGTCCTATCGTATAGCACAGGGAACTATATTCAATATCCTGTCATAAACCATTATGGAAAAGAATCTGAAAACTATATAATATGTAACTATAATATTATATATATAATATAATATATATAACTGAATATATTATATATAATGTATAATTATATATATTATATAATATATATATAACTGAATCACTTTGATGTATACCAGAAACTAACACAATATTGTAAATCAACAATATTTCAATTTAAAAAAATTCTGCTTTTATAAAAGTGGAATCGTTCTATAACACTATTGTGGAGTAAACTTTCTCCATTTATTGAGGACATTGCATCCGTATCCATGCCTGTATCCACATCTATACTGTGTCTATCTCTATCTGCAGCCAGACCTAGAGCTACCTCATTCTTTTTAAAAATCGTATAGTGTTCTAGTGCTTGAATGTGCTCTGAATTTATTCAAACAAATATTTCCTATGAGTCATTTCCATATGAGGCAATAAACACACACACAGAAATTTTGCCTCTTGTGAGTATTTCTGTAGGATAAATTACTAGAAGTAGAATTTCTAGGCAAAAATGAGGTGTGCGTTTTTAAGTTGATGATACTGATACATTGCCCTCCAGCAAAAGTGCACCAATATCCATCCATTCCTTCACACGCGTTCATATATTAGTTGAGCACCTTCTATAGGCTGGTCTCTCTTCTAGGTTTTGGGAATATAGCTGTGAACAAAACCAAGCTCTCGTGGAGCTTACAGTCCAGAGAAGGAAGTTAGACAATCAACAGATACAAAAGCTACAATGTGTCACATGACAACAAGAGCTATGGGAACATTATAGCTGGATAAGGGAGGGAAAGTAGCAGTCTGAGCAGGATGAAGTAGTCAGGGAACCTCCTTGAGAGGTAAAGGAAGTGAGGGGGCAATCCACATAGATGTGGCGGGGCGAGAATATTCCAGACAGAGGGCATAGCACTCCCACCAAAAACATGAGGCTCTCTGTTTACCCAAACTCTCACCAATATGGCCATTTCCTCCCTCTCTCTCCCCCTCTCTCTCTCTCTCTCACCTCTGTCCCTCCTGCCCCCCCGCCACCCCCTCACTCCTCAACAGTCTGAAGTCAAATCAATATATATATTTTTTAAAGAAACATCTTTTCGCATGTTTACTGACCACGTATGATTCTTTTTCTGTGAACGGCCTGTTGTATAACCTTTGTCCATTTCTCTCTAGTGCTGTTTAACTTTTCCTTACAGATTTATAAGAGTGCTTATATTTCATTTTAAGGATATTAAGACTTCGTCAAGTAGGGGGCAAATATTTCCCCGATTTGCAATTTTTCTTCTAACTTGATTCCTATCTTTTTCCATAGAGAAGTTTAAAGGTCGTATGTAATTAAATCTGTCAATCTTTTATAAGTTTCGATTTCATGGCTTTTAGAATGGTCTTCCCAAACCAAAGTATATGAACACTTTCCAAATTTGGGGGTACTTCTGTGTTTTAATATGTTTAAGACTGGGATCTGGGTGGGGGAAGGTAGGGGATCTATGTTATGAGGTGGGAAATCTCACTTTTTCCCCCCATTGAGATCCCAAGTATTCTAGCATCATTTATGGAACAATAATTTGGTAGTTCAAACTGTGAAGTCTGAAGCTGGACTGTCTCAGCTAGAAAACGGTTCCACTCCTCACTGGCTTGGGGACTTCAGGGATGTCACTTAATCTCTTTGTCTCAGAATTCTCACTGCAGAATGGGGATGGTACCAGTGTCTGCTTCTCAGGGTTAAGTGAGAGAATGTGTAAAGCATCTGGTACAGCGCACAATCGTTTCTCCACTGACTGTGGATGCCATTGGTATCAGGTTCTAAATTCCCACAAGCCCATTAGGACCCCTCTCTCTTCGGTCCCTTTCTCAGCCAGTACCTGGCTATTTTAATCGCTACTGCCTTGTGGGTTTGGTTAGGGGTGAAGCACTGTTTTGATATCTGAAATTACAAATGCTCCTTCTTTAATTTCCTTTTTCAAAATTTCTTACCTATGTTGTATCTTAGTTTGTTATTTTCCTTAATTTTATCAGAGTTTTGATCGGAACTGCATCCCATTTGAAGGTGAACATGGGGAAATCGTCACTTTTGTTCTACTGATTCTCCCCATCCAGGAGCAGAGTGTCTCTCCATTCACTCTCTCCTTCTGTGTCCCCAGGAACATCATGGAACATCTGCACGAGGGTTCTTCGAGTTACCTATCTGATTTATCCCCAGGTATTTTGGAGGTCCAGATCCTGTTGTAAGTGAGATCTTTTCCATTATATTTTGTAACCGGGATGCTGTCAGTACATTGGAAAGCTACTGATCGTAATGTTACACCTCATCATCACTCTAGGTTCCCATGTTGTTTCTATTCATCTGACTCCTTTTTCCTTTGCTAATGCCTTATGAGCCCATAACAATTTAGAGTTTACAAAAGATTTCCAAATACATTCTCTCATTAATTCTCACAATAACCCCAAGTGGTCAGCAAAGCACGATTTTCTTTTCCTTACATTGCACAAATGTGAAAGGCGAGGGCTCAGAAAAGGAACATAACCTGCCCAGGGTCCTTGTCCTGGTGGCTGATGGATGGAAGCCGAACATGACCTCGGGACCCCCTGACTCCAAAGCCTCACTCCTTCTGCTGCCCCCCATTCATTAGTACTTTGTTATTCTGCTGTTACCCAAAAGTTTCTCGTGCCCACAAGCTTTCTTTCTGCCCCCCAGACATGCCATGTTCACTCCCACTTCAGGGAGTCTCCCCCACTTAGCACGTGAGCCTGTGAGGGGGAGACCCGGTCTGATTATTTCACCGCTTTGCACAACGCCTGGGGCAGCACCCAGACAGGGCCAGCTTCAGGGTGTGTGACCTGTGCAGCCACACGGGCCCCATGCTCAGAAGGGACCCTGCAGTGGGTTCAACCTGCTGTCACCCTCCTAATGTTTTTAATAATTTTACCTTTGCCTTTACGATTTGTAAGTGAAGCCCAGTGGGACAACGGGGCAGGTGCCCAGGCAGAGGAGATGCCCGCAGTATGTGTGCTCCCCACGCCTCGCACAGAGGATTCAAACTGCCCCATGAGCACAGAACTGTTCCAAAATCGCTTCGTGCGGGCTAGAGCTAATACTGTACTGTATACTGAAAATTTGCTAAGAGAGTAGATCTTAAATGTTCCCACCAGGAAAAGCAAAAAACGTAACTATGTGGGGTGATGGACGTGTTAATGAACTTACTGTGGTGATCATTTCATAGTGTAAACCTACATCAACTCGTCACACTGTACACTTTAAATATGTACAGTTTCCTTTGTCAATTATACTTCAGTGAAGCTGGGGGATGGTGCAGGTGACTAGCTTCAAACACAGAAAGGAGACAGTGATGTCCTAAGAAACATCAACACCAAGGAATCAACACCTCCTATCACATCCTTTCTTAATGAACGTGGTAACTCACATATTAGCAAACTGTTGACTAAAAACGATGCCACGGAAGGAAAGTGAAAAATAGGACAACCCATTGTTCTTTTTCCTTTCAGGCCTTCCTTACTCATCAGTTAGGAAAAAAAAAAAAAGAGTGTTTTGGGAGGATGTGCACATATCCAGAAGTGAAATAAAAGCAGTTGAGTTAGTTTTGTCCACTCTCCTGGCAAGAATGAAATATCTATTCCTGGGGCTTCCCTGGTAGCGCAGTGGTTACGAATCCACCTGCCAATGCAGGGGACACGGGTTTGAGCCCAGGTCCGGGAAGATCCCACATGCCGCAGAGCAGCTAAACCCGTGCGCCACAACTACTGAGCCTATGCTCTAGAGCCCGTGAGCCACAACTACTGAGCCCATGTGCCACAACTACTGAGCCTGTGCTCTAGAGCCTGTGCTCTGCAACAAGAGAAGCCACCGCAATGAGAAGTCCGCACACTGCAACAAAGAGTAGCCCCCGCTCACCAAAACTAGACAAAGTCCGCGCGCACAGCAACGAAGACCCAATGCAGCCAAAAATAAAAATAAATAAAATAAATAAATTTTAAAAAATCTATTCCTGCATAAGCTATAAATGCAAATCACGTAATTTCGGTGATTCCACATGAGTTGAATGCTTATATTTGCATTCTAAACAGCCTTGCATGATATAAAGATGAACCATAAAACTTGTGCTAATTTAAAATTTAATTTTGCTTTACTTAGAACAACATTCAGTGCAAGTACAAAACACTATGACAAGTCGAGAGAGGGAGACCACAGAAAAAAGCTTTATATTTTAGTACCTTTAATGCCACTTTTTTCCTGCTTTTTGAACCAGGGCCTTACATTTCACATTGGATCCTGCAAATTACATAGAAAAGTGACAAAGAGCTGCATCAGGAGTAGCTGGCGCAGGTAGGGCAAACCTGTGCTCTTCAAGCATCTCTGAGATGCACGACCATTACCCCAGCTCCACTCCTACTGCCTGTGCACCAATCCTCATGGGGCCGGATCTGCTCTAAGAAGAATCTCCTCGGCCGTTGCCCTTCTCCTCGCAAATTCCTGTAGGCAAATAGGAGCTCCCTCCAGTGCTCCAGGACTTAGGACACCTTCCCAAGGTCGGCTGCTACCAAGACCAGCCCCTTCTCTCAATTCCCTGTGCCTGGAGCTCTTTACCCGCCTCCTATCTCAGACACATCCCTCTGCAAACTGCTCTGAGACACGGATGGTTCCTGTGCATTTTCCAAAAGTCATGACTAAAAGCCGCAGGGTGATATCTGCCAAGTTCACTGAGGAGCCCGGAGAGGACCCATGGGTGTCACACTTTCGGCTATCTGCATCTCTAACTACAGTCCCTGTTATCAGTTGGCTTTCTGGCTGGGAAGCACTCAGCAGCTGTTAGTGGCTTACCTTCTCTGAAAAGACTAAAGTAAAGAGTCGACGCCCAGCCTCCTCACTGGGTGGTTTTTCCCCTCCCGGGTGCAGAGGGGCGCCAGTTCCCACCACCCCCTCGTTCTCTCACCCAGCACTGCGCAACAATGTGCTTTGTATTCTTTCTGTCCTCTAGGAACTGCAGCGCTATTTTGTTATGCGCCTAATTAGCCAGGCTCCTTTCCCCTTCCCCTGGCATTCCGGTTTGCCCTTGAACTCGGCATCAAGCTCTGGGGTTAGCCAGCGTAGGTATCTTGCTACCCTCCTACCCGTCCTCCTGCACTCCAATCCTGAGGACCACAGGCCCGCACAGACGCGTGCGCGCATGCACGCGCACGCGCGGCTGCACCTGCCCGAGGTTTCGTATTGGTCACAGCTGTCGCGAGCTGCTGGCTGCTCGGCCCCTCTACACACATCATGTCATTTAACCCTGTGAGGGGAGGAATTATCATCCCCATGTCACAAAGACCAACCTGAGGCACAGAGAAGGTAGGAAGTGATGGCTTCTCATGAGTGACGGGCCCTCTAACCGCGAAGTCTGCGCTCCTCCCACCCGGCGCCGTTCCGCGCGTGTGGAGCAGACACGGATTGAGCATCCTCTGTGCGCCAGGCCCACGACCTCATTAACAGCATCTCCGCAATCATTACGTGTTCTCCACTCTTTACCTAGTGGCGTTTACTAGGTCAGATTGAAGAATTTCTCTCTCTCTGGTTAGATTTTCCCTTCCAGCCTATATTTGAAGTGAATCATCTCCAGCACATTCCCAGACCCGGAAGTACATCAGGATCACTCAGGAAGATCCTCCCACCCCAAAAGTGGTCCCTGGAACCTCAGACCTACCGACTGGGGACCTCTGGTGGTGAGCCCAGGAATCTGCATTTTAAAGCACATCCGTGACACTGTCACAGCAGGTTCTGATTCGGCAGGTCTGGGGCAGAGCCGGAGATTTTCTATTTCTATACCATCTCCCAGGTGATGTTGATAAGGCAGGTCCGAGGACCACACATAGAGCACTAAGGGTTTAGGTCAGTGGTTCTCAGCCCCGGATAAACATCAGTATCATCTGGGGAGTTTTTTAAGCTAAGCTTCCCGGGCCCCACCCCCAGGAATCATGTAACTGGCCTAGAATCAAATCAGAGTCCCTCAGGTCAATGATTTATGGGAGCTGACTTGCACTGGTTTGCAAAAGCCTACCGTTAAGTTTTCAGGAATTTGGTGAGCGAGTTGGTAAATGGAGCCACTGTGAACCATTAAATTATATAAACTTAAATACATTATATTAAAAACAAAGATAATAAATACTCAAAACACACTTCATAATTATTTTACTACATTTAACTACTTTTGTGCTCTTGGGGTGATTTACATCTATTGTAACTGTATGATGGAAATACCGTGTAACAGTATGCTAATGTTCAATGATATCAGCCATGGTAGGAATATTTACACCCCTGAGATCTTCAAATGTTACAAATTGAGCTTCAGTTTCTCAGAAAACTGGCTGTGAAACATTTGCCAGTGCACCTGCAGCCCTCAGATACCTGCCTGCACCGGAATCCCCTGGGGCGGGGGGGGGGGGTTGATAAATGCAGACAGCTGGAGACTCCTTAAGACTTCCTGAACCAACTCTCTGGGTGTGGGACTTGAAGAGCTGGGAATTTTTTTCAACTAGAGACCCAGGCAATTTCTTATCTACAATGAAGTTGCCTTAAAATATTAAGTCTTCCTACTTAGCAAAACTCAAATCGGATGAAGACACTTCCTCACTGGAACCCTTATCTTGTTAAGAAATTATTTTCAATGCACGTTGAAAAGACTTTGATGTGGGATCCAGTGCATTGCTGTCTCATCCAACTTCTGGACAGAGAGCTTCTCCCCCAGACCACAGTAGAAAGATTCATCAGGAAACTCAATGGAGACTTTGTCCCCTAAGTGTGCTGGTTCCTGACCCCACAAACAGAAGCATCAGCCTCTGATTTTTCCTTGGTAAAGATGGTGTGCTGCTCAGAATTTTCCATCCTCAAATGTCCCATCAGGCTTAGGTCCAAATTCAGACCTTTTTGAAATGGTTGAAGAGAATTAAGAGTCAAGAAACTAAATGACTAGGAGGACATAAAGGAAGTTCTGCCCAACGGCATAATCTGAAGCTTTATTTGAAATCTGCCAAGGTTTGCCCATCCCTGGAGTCATGGAACTGGGCAACTACGGTCCTTGTGGGGATTGATTGAACAGCCTATGTTCTAATTAACAGCTATTAAGCTTAATATTTCCCACGCATTAGATAAGAACTTACGTTTAATTCCTCGCTTGTTCTTCCAGAAATCCTACAAGTATGTATTTCTGTCACCACGTTACAAATGCTGAAATGGTTTAAGCAACTTGCCCAGGTGGGTGACATTCCTCAAGTCTTAATCTCTAACCATGTGTATTAATTTCTTACCCCTGCATAACTAATTATCACAAACTTAATGGCTTAAAACAGCCCAAATTTATTATCTCACAGTTTCCATCCATGTGTCTGGAGTCTAGAAAAGGATTAACTGGGTCCTCTGCTCAGGGTCTCCCCAGGCTGAAATCAAGGAAGGTGTGGCTGGAGCTGTAATTCTCATCTGAGTTTCTGCCAAAGCCAAGTACCAATTAAAATATTTACTTAGTTTTCCTTTAAGTAAACTCACTTTATAAAAACTCAGTCTGTCCTAAGCATTAATGTCCATAAAAGTCCCAGGTTTGATGGTCAAGTTCTCCTTTGTTCCTAACGATACGTTAAAACAAACATACGGTTATTTTTTTAAAGTTTTAAGCGTTCCATCTAAAATTATCTTGTGCACCAATGTACCCACATCACACTTTAGAATTCCTCACTGTACCATATCTGGACTTCTTGACACCACAACCAGCACTAACAGGTCCTGGGCACCTTACAGCTAATTTCTCCTGCCAACCAGCCACATCGAAGCTACAGAGCCCAGGCTGCCAGCCCTGGGCAAGTGCAGGCCTGGAGACAGGTATATATTTTTTCATATGAAGCCTCCACAGATTTGATACGCATGTTATCAGCACCAGAAATGAATTTCCACAGCATGTCCTAGAGTGTTTGCAGATGTTTTGAGAACCTTAAAAAGTATCTTCTAATACAATATATCATTTAACCTTCACAAACTATGAGGCAGTTCCTGTCATCCCCATTTTACAGGTGAGGAAATTGAAACTCAGGGAAGTGACAGGGCAGACTGAAATGCAATTGTAGGTCCTCTGATGCATTCAGCAATGGTTTCCATAGCATCATCACTTTTTCCCAAACAACCTGCTAGTTCTCCCCCAGTGACCATTATCCTTTCTCTCTTGGTAACAGAGCTCACAAATTTTGTAGCTGAGCACATGGCTACTAGGAATAAAGACTGCATTTCCCAGCTTCCCTTGCAGCTAGGAGTGGCCATGTGACCAAGCACTGGCCAATTGGGATGTGAATGGAAGAGACGTGGGCAACTCCTGGGAAGAGTCCTTCAAGAAAGTGGGTTATCAGTTTTTGCTCTTTCTCCTTTCTGTTGGCTGGAATGCAGCCATGATGGCAGGAGCTTCAACAGCTCTCTTGGATAATGAGGTGACCTTGGGAAATGGACGCCATGCACGGTGAAGCCACAAGCTAGGCGGATCCTCAGTCCCTGGGGACTTTTTGGAGCAGAGCTGCCCTACCATCCCTGAACAGCTTCCCTCTGGGCTGTTACATGATAGAGAAGTCAACCTTTACCTTGTTTAAGCCACTGTTATTTAGGTCTCAGTTATTCACAGCCGAACCTTTTCATAACTAATATAAGCCGCAGCAAGGAAGGGAAACACTAAGGTTTCAATGTCCCCATTTTACATATCAGGCCCTTCTTTTCTTGGAAACAGAACAGCTGGTCCACAGTGGGGCTGTAGCAGCGGGAGAGGTAGCTGAGTCACGGCCCACAGGTGGTACTTTGAAAACACTCATCCACTTAGGTGGAGCCTGAACCGGGTCCTCGGTACCTGCCACCTACAAGCAATCTGGTGCTGCAAAGCCATTCCTTCTGACAGCTCTGCTTAACAATGTGTTCCCTGTAAGCCAGCTCCTCATCAGGAATTTAAAAAACAAAATCAAAGCAGCCCCACCAAGCATGCCATGCCCTGACAAATAGCAGATCAAAGCCAGCCAGACTGGCAAGACCCTGACGCCTTCTTTCCTGAGCTCTTCAGAGAATGTGGGAAATGGCAGATGATGGTAATAGAGGGGAATCAGAACTTCATTAGGGGGTGGAGGGAAAATGTGCCTAAGCTAAATAATGCCCACCCAGAGATGGCAGGGAAAGAAGGAGTGGGTTTTGGCAGGAACATATTGGACGAGCACAGAAGGTATTGTCGGACAGAGGAAGGAAAGAACTGTCATGTCTTGAAGCATCTCCAATGTTGACCTAACTCTGTTGGGTCAGTAGCACTGGTCCAGCCCCTGGAACGCTGCCGTGACATTTTCTCACTTCTTGAATTGTGATTTCGCACATCAGTAACAACTGGAGGTGGAATCCTTCCCAACAGCAGCTGTCTCCAGCCCTAACTCCCCATTGGATTCTCCCCAGGTGGTTTCCAGTGGTGCCGCCAACGTGCCATTTCTGGCGTACTGAGTTTTACTGCCCCCTTTCCATTAGCTCCAACAAGGGAGACAAGACACTGCTGGCCTGGCGGAAGGAAAAACAATTAATTGGATGTCAGTATCCAGAAATGGAGAAATAATGGTAACTATTACTACTATTTATTTATTGCCTACAACGTGTCAGGCATTGTGCTGGGTGATTTATATCTTTAGTAATAATGGCTAATATTTATGGAATATTTACTCCATGTCAGGCACTATGTTAAACATTTTCACATGTAGTAGCTCATTTAATCCTCTCCAAAACCCTAAGAGGTAGGTACTATTCTTAGCTCCATGTTACCGATAAGAAAAATGAGGCAAAGCAGTGGGGGGATTTCTCAAAGGAAGAAGGTAAGAAGTGGCAAAAGCTAGGATGGACCCAATATAGAGCACTTTTGGTCACTGGAAGGGTGAAAAACATGAACAAGCACAGAATAAACAGGAGGCGGGGACACTAAGACATTTGCACATTTCCATCACCACCTATCCCCTTACCCAGTCTACCTTTCTCCACAACCTTATCACTATATTATGAGTTGTTCATTGTCACATCCTGAATGTCAGTTCCACGAACGCAAAGATTTCCTTCTGATTTCTTTGCTGCCGTATTCCCAGCTCCTAGAACAGTGCTGAGCACATAGGAAATGCTCAGATAATGTTGCAGAAAGGAAGGAAGAAAGAGGGAATTAGAGGGAAAGAGGGGATATACAATAGCACGGAGCATTGCTTAGAGAGAAAGCTGCTGTGAGCAGAGTATCATAGAGGAAAGGAGGGATAGGCAAGTAGGTTAAAGAATAAGGCACTGGGCCCAGGCTTGGGAAGGACTACAAGAAAAAACTCTGAAACAGAATTTGATTGGAAACAAAGGCCCACAAAACCATGTTGAGGAGAATACAAAGACATTGACAGTTGGCCTTAGTCTAGGGGAGAAAAAAAGGAGTTGGGGGAGGGGGGCAACAGCAAACTGGAAAACCTATGTTCTCTTCAAGGGAATCATGGGGGAAGGGGTGACCATGTTTGACTCCAACCAGTTTTTGCCACAGAGGAATACAGCCTTCAGACCAGATTTTTGTGAAATAGTCCAACTTCTTTTGCTGGCATCAAATTCCACGTGGTGGTTGTTGTCATCACTGTGATTAAATGCTATAGGAATGGGAGTATAGCTTGGTTGGACTAACCCTCCCACAAATAATTATAAACTCTAAACAGTATACTTTAAAAACAACTACGTGAAATCTCTGAAGAGCAACCAGAAGTCAAAAGTAGAGGAGACTCTACCCTTAAAAGGTAGGAATTGAATATGGGGGATTTGCATACTTGTGGCTTTTGGCCTGAGGGTGCTCACCAATCTGCAGGCAGCTCAGAGTGACAAAAAGCTGCAGCCTTACTGGCTTGGGTGTCAAAGGGCAGAGTTCAGGACTGGAAGAGCAGTGCAATCTGAAGAACAGAAAGACAAAAGATTGAAAAAAGATGAACAGAACCTCAGAGACCTGTGGAACAATAGACTGTGCCCTAAAATACATATAATTGGAATTCTAGAAATAGACTTGAAGAAATAAGCCAAAAACTTCCCATATTTGGTGAAAGACATTAACTTACAAGTCCAGGAAACTCAGCATACCCCCAGACAAGATAAATACAATGAGAACTACACATAGGTACATTACAATCATATTCCTGGGATTCAAACATAAAGAGAAAATCTTGAAAGCAGCCAGAGAGAAACAACATGTTACATATAGAAAAATAATTATATGATTTCTCATTAGGAACAATAACACCCAAAAGAGAATGGAATAACATCTTTATGATGTTGGAAGGAAAAAAAATCTGTCAACCCACGATTCTTTGTTAAACTATTCTTCAAAAATGAAAACAAAATAGACATTTAAAATAAACAAAGACTGAGAAAATGCATCACCAATAAACTTGTACTATAAGAACTGCTATAGAAAGTTTTTCATGCTGAAGGGAAAGGACACCAAATGGTAATCACTCAAACCTACAAGAAGGAATGAAGATCCCAAAAAGTAATATGTGTTCTAAACTGTCCTGCTGGCATTATCTCATGAAAGATGTGAAAGAGCAACCAGATGAGAAAGGATTATGTGTGCAGTCTTGTCCATCAAACAAACCATAGAGGTTCAACCCTCTCTAACATCTGTGAAAGCAGAGGCTTGTTGAGGCCAGGTGGGAGAACTCTACGAGGGGCTTTTCCTCTCCCTTCACCTCCTGATCCCCGCTGAAGACCTATCTGCAACGTCCACACCCCCTGAGCAGTGGGGGTGAAGCTGGCGTAGGAAGTTTCTCAGCCCCCTGCTGCCTCTGTGCCTGCCAGCAGACTGAAAGTCTTTCAAGCCCAAGGCAATGTACTGTGAACCGGGAACCAATAAGAGGTAAACTGTTTGCTCTAGAGGAAAAGTCCCAAAGGGTTCAGGAGACCTGAGTTCTGGAATCTTCTAGACTCCCTGAGATGGTTCTTCAGCCTCTCCCTAGGTTCAAAATAAATCAAAAGGGAGAGACCAATTGGGAGAAAAAGAGCATCTCAGCCTTGCCTACCATGCTGTGCATTGTGGGGTTCAAACCTGCAACTGCTCATGGGAAATATTTGATGCTTTTTAAAAAACAAAGAGTTATTGCGTGGAAAAGTCCTTCTCTGACACATACTCCACTATTTTCAGGGTGTAAAAATCCAAAGGGAGGCTGAGTTTCAAAAACTTAGGATTGGCAAGAAGGTGGAGAATTTGGAACCCTTGTGCTTTGCTGGGGGGAATGTAAAATGGTGCAGCTGTTATGGAAAACAGTACGGTGGTTCCTCAAAAATTTAAAAATAGAACTACCATATGATCCAGCAATTCCACTTCTGGGTATATACCCAAAAGAATTGACAGCAAGGACTCAAACATATACCTGTACACCTATGTTCATAGCAGCACTATTCACAATAGCCAAAAGGTAGAAACAACCCAAATGTCCATCAATTGATGAATAAACAAAATGTGGCATATTCATGCAATGGGATATTATTCAGCCTTAAAAAGGAAGGAAATTCTGACATAGTCTACTTACTACATGGATAAACCTTGAAGACATTATGCTAAGTCAACTAAGCCAGATACAAAAGGACAAATAGTGTATGATTCCTCTTAGATGAGATCCCTCGAGTAGTCAAATTCATGAAGACAAAGTAGAATACAGGTTACAGAGGCTGTGCAAGGGGTAAAGGGAATTTGTTGTTTCTTGGGTATAGAGTTTCACTTTGGGATAATGAAAAGGTTATGGAGGTGGATGGTGGTGATGGTGTCATAACTGTGAATGTGCTTAATGCAGTGTACACTTAAGACGGTTAAAATGGTAAATTTTATGTTATGTATATTTTACCATAATAAAAATAAACTTTAAGAAAAAACATGTAGGAGCCCCCAGGACACAGTGAATTTTTTTTTTTTTTTTTTTTTACTTGGAGTCCTCGCGGTCTCGGTGCTGCCCTGAATTGCTGGTTCTCTCCTGCACGTTTCTATAACCAGGGCTGGGGATGATATACTCCTTTCTTATGTCAATGTCCTTCATCGTCTCTGAGCGGAGGTGCCAGGGCTCACAGACTCTTGGTTCCGCTTGAGAATTTCAGTGCCCCAGCTCCAGAACTTCCGCGTCGGCCACTCGACCAGCTCCCGAGCCCACAGTGAATTTTTTAAGCTGAAATGTCTATGGCATGTGGATTCCAGTACCCCAGATCTCAAGGGACAGTGATTCTGCCAGGGCCAGCTGAGGTTGTTTCCTTGCTCTAGAGCCCCTCTCCTACCCAGTGGGTCTCCGGGGCAGGTCCCATTTTGGTGGTTTCCAAAGTGCCCCTTCCCTCCCACACTGTCTCCCCAGCACTGGGCACTTGTAATAATAATATTTATTAATACAACCACTTATGGGGTGGACTCATTTAATCCTCATGACCCCATGAGGTCGGTACCATTGCCTTAATTTTACAGATGAGGAAACCGAGGCATAGAAATGTTCAGTTGCTTGCCGGGTTTCACCAGCGGTTGGGGACCGAGACAGGATGCAAAAACAGACCAGCTGGCTCTGGAGGCATATTCTTAACCATAACTCCTGGAGCCATCCTGAGACAAGCCGTGCCTCTTGCTCAGGAGTGAAGGGCCTTCCAAACACAGCTGAGTGTTTTGTTGTTGATTTGTTTGGCGTCTTTGTGAAGTTAGGCCTCATCAGAGAAGCCACCCACCGCAAGGACGCTGATGCCGTGGCAGCTCCCTCATACTGCACGCCTTCCGTGTCTCAGGAGCCACCTCTTTCAATCCTCACGATTCTGCCAGGTGAGTAGATATGACCCCATTTCACAGATGAGGACAGTGGGGGCTCAGAGTCGTTGGCTAACGTGCCTGAGTCTACACCTGAGCTGGGCTTGAAAGCCAGGTGTGGCTGACTTAGAATCTCTACCCCTAAACCCAGCAATTCATAGCTGGGGCCTATTTTGCCCTTCAGGGGACGCTAGGCAATATCTAGAGACATTTTTGGTTGTCTGGACTTAGGGGGGTGCTACTGGCATCTGTGGGTAGAGGTCAGGGATGCAGCTCAACACCCTGCAATGCTCAGGACAGACCCCCACGACAGAGAACTCTCCGGCCCCGAATGTCAGCGGTCCTAGGCTGAGAACCCCACCTCAACGCTAGGCAATGAATAAAAGCAGTGCAGTGGATCTCCGTTTTAGGTTTTTAAAAATTTCCCCGAAGTCTTAAAATACACACCTCGGCACGTCGACCGTGGCTATCTCTGGGTGGTGAGAACTCTGGTGAGTTTTATTTTCTTCTTTTGGCAAAACTGCATTTTCCAAATTATCCTTGATGAATATGCATTAGTCTTGTAATCAAATGAATTTCAGCTTTTTAAAGCAGCCCAGGGGCTCCAAGTTGGAGAACCCTTCTGGGTTGCCATTTCGCTATCTGATGCTGAGTTTCAGGAAGATGAGTCAGGGTCGTCTGCTCTGCCAGTTAGCAGAGGCTCACCCCGGGACTTCGCCTCTCTGAACCTGTGTTTCCTCGTTGGTGACGTGGAGACGTAACCTCTTGGGCCGGTGCCACCGTGGTCCATCTAGATACCTGTCCAGGGGCCGGGCACTGTGGAGTTAAGCATTTCACACACATTTGCTCAGTTCAACTCCCCACAAGCTTATGAGATCGGACATTGAACCTCAGGAAGGAGAAGTACTTGCCCGAGATCGTGCACATGTAGGTGGTAAACTGAGGCTCAAAGCAAAAGATGATGGACTCCCAAAGGCCTGTTCTTGACTTGCACTCTGTGCAACCCCATTGCTCAGCTCCACCCCAGCCAGCAAGTTAAAAACTCGAGCAATGGCAGCTTCTGGCCGCCAGAAGCAGGAGGCAAGACCGCCCTGGCAAGACAGCTGAAGAGCTCCGCAGGCAGCTGGCGTCCCGGAACTCCTTGAGCACAAAGGGCTGTGCTGCATCCATCTCACTCTATCCTTCAGGCCCAAGGGGATGTGGGACAAACCAGGTCAGTAATCAACATGGGACTGAGTGAGGAAGCTGCCTTCCTTAACCCTCCCAGGCAGGGGATAAAGGCCAAGTTGGGTCAGACCAACCCTCTGCAGGAGCAGAGTGGGGCTGGGGACAGACATCCGGGAATCAGGAAAAAAGCCAATCGGGAGGCTCCCAGGAGCCCGGGTGAAGCTCCTCCGACTTTTCTCCGCATCCATCTTGTTCTGTCTTGTGAAGACGTTATCCTGCCCTCATCAGGCTGAGGGATGAGTTCGGGTGAGCCCGAAAGCACCTGGTGCTCCTCCAAAGGCTGCCAGGCAGCTCCAGCCTGTGACCCCATGGAGGGAGGGCTGCCAGAGGGAGCAGATGTTTTAGTATAAGTATGTTCCATGCGATCCTGGGATATACTTATACTTTAAAAATTATTCGTTATTTGAAGTTCACATTTAACTGGGCATCCCACATCTTATATGGCAAACCTACATGGAGGAAAAGGGCAGAGGACTGCAGTGCTGGCCCTTATCATGACAACTCTATTCAGACAGGGCCACGGTGACCCCTTTCATATCTGTGCTGGGATCTGAATTCTCTCGGATTTAGCCTCTACATCTTTCTTTCTTTTTTTTTTTTTTTTGCGGTACGCGGCCTCTCACTGCTGTGGCCTCTCCCGTTGCGGAGCACAGGCTCCGGACGCGCAGGCTCAGCGGCCATGGCTCACGGGCTCAGCCGCTCCACGGCATGTGGGATCTTCCCGGACTGGGGCACGAACCCGTGTCCCCTGCATCGGCAGGCGGACCCTCAACCACTGCGCCACCAGGAAAGTCCCCTGCATCTTTCTTAAAAGCACATTTTTTTACTTCCTCTTCCTCCCTAATGTCCTCCCTTGGCTCCCCATTAGGTCCCCATAAACTCTTTAGCCAAGTCTGTTCTATGCACTGCTGTAGCCCCAGGGCGTGGACATAGGGCAGGGCGGGGAACACCATAGGAATGAGCAGATGCACCGTCTGGGGAGGGTGCCCCCACCCCCACCCCGCTATCTCCAGCCTCGAGCCTCTCCCTCCCTCCCCTGCACATCCTGCTGGGGCCGCACTGAGCTGCTTTCACTCCCCACCATCACCTGCCTCTGAGCCTGACCTCCACTTCCTCCCAACTCCTACTCATTCTTCAAATCTCAGCTTTCCCTTGACCTCCACCCAGGGGGTCCGTAGTAAAGAGCACGCCTAACCTTCCTGAGCAGGCAGACGATGCCGGCGCTGCTCTAAGCAGTCAGGTGTTTGTCAGTCCATCGCGGAGTCAGGTGGGTGATCACCTTTCCACACCCAGTAAGGGTGAGGCCAGAATCTCAAGCCATGAGGTCTGGCTCCTGGCCCCCACTTACACCAGCTTCCCTCTTAATCATCTGTATATGGAACTTTCCACCCTGGGTGGTGACTGCCTGTCTACTTGCCTGACCCCTCCGCTGCCCACGGGCTCCAGAAGGGGAGGGACAGGGTCTTGTTCCCTGCTGAGTCCCCAGCACCTGCCATTATCTGATCATAAGAATTAGAATATAGATCCACGTTTACTGAGTGTTTGCTACGTTCCAGGCACTTTCAAAATGTTTTATGTGTTTCACTCAATTCCCACGACAATCCCATGAGTTATATAGGTACTATGGTTATTCCCATTTTACAGATAAAGAAACTGAGGCACAGAGAGATTAGGTTAGTAGCTCAAGCCTCACAGCCAGTGGCAGAGCTGGGAGTTAGACTCCAGCCCAAGCTGTGCATTCATTTTTCTCCATCTGACTTGTTTCACTCAATACCCTCATGATTTCACTCATGTGGAATATAGAAAACTAACTAACTAAATAAACAAAATCAAACACGTAGATATAGAGAACAGAGTAGTGGTTACCACAGAGGAAGGGGCAGGGGGAGGGCAAAATGGGTAAAGGGGATAAACTGTATGGTGACAGGTGGAAAATAAATTTTTGGTGGTGAGCACACTGTTGGGTATACAGAAGCAGAAATATAACGTGTACACATGAAACCTACATAATGTTATAAACCAATGTTACCTCAATAAAAAATAAACTTAAGAAAACAACAGTGAAGTGGCTGTCTCAAGGCCCCGTGGCTTCTTGGTGACAGAGCTGGGATTGGAGTGCTGGCCTGTGCTTCTAATCACCGTGCTCACCACCATTGTTTCACGGCCCCTTTAAACAAGGGCTTCCATCTATTAACAAGAGATGTTGCAAACTTCTGCAAACAAAACTCGGTACAAGGCATTCCTCAGTGAGGGGAAGTTGCCCCCCTGCTTCTATTGGTGCTGTGAAGCAAACCTCCCTAGGGAGAGGCAGCCCCCCAGTTTCCTCTCCATCCTCAGCTGTATTTTCTACTGGAAGATTCTCTAACAGAACTGATTTACCTCTGTTCATCCTACACTTCGCAAGACAAGGACTCAAGCCAACTGAAAGGAAAGTTTATTCATTGCTTTTTTTTCACTAACTGATGGCCAGTGAACACCTGTGCTGGGTGCTGGGCACCTACAAATTATCAGGACCAGGTCATAGCTCACAGACTAGTGCAGGGAGAGAGGCAAGAAGGCAGGGCAATAAACAACTGGGCAGTGATGCCCAATGGTCTATACACAGGGAGTTACAGGAGCCCACAGAAGGTACCCCATCCCACCTGGGGGAAACAAGGTAAAACGTGATATGAGCCATGAAGGATGAGAAGGAATCAGCCAGGGGAAGTGGGGTGGGGACAGAGTGACAGCAGGTGCAAAGGGGAGGAGGTGAGCATGAGGGAAGCCCACCCTGAGGACCCAAAACCTCAGCATCCCTGGGGCATGGAGTGTGTGGTAGGGAGTAGGGAAAAGCCAGGGCGGTCAGAGTGAGGACTCGATCCCGAGGGCAATGGGAGACCATGGAAGGCAGGTGCAGAGACACATTTACTGTCTCCTGCTCACCCCTCCTTTCCCAGCCCCTGGCAGCTGGCGGGGGGCCATGTGTCCACTTCCGGCCAATGTGCTGTGAGCAGAGGAAGTGAGATGCGTCCCTTCCAAGCTGAAGCACCTAAGACCCCGTGCACGGACCTGCAGCCCTCCTACCTGCCGCAGAGACGCTGGAGCCACGTGCAGCTAAAAGATGGAAGCACTGGGACATGGAAGGGGCCATTCCACGGGGAGCTGCCCTGGAGAGGCATGAACCCCACAGCGGAATTTGTGTGAGTGAAGAGTAAACAGTTCAGCCACTGAGACTCTGAAGCTTGTTTACAGCAGCTGGTGTAGCGAGTCCAGCCTGATTACATCGGTAGGTGGAGAACGAGACACACGGTGACTCATGGTGGGGGAGATGCTTCGGTTGAGCATTGCGGTATCAAATTAAAGTTGGATCCAAAATATTGAGGTTTCAGTTCATGCCCATTGGATTTCTACCCCAGTCTCTGTTCCACAGGCTGAAATCTCTGTCTCGTACAGAGATTTGTCTGGTAAGTGGTGGAGTCAAAAGAGGACTGGGGGCTGGGCCGTCTCCAAGGCAGCCTTGACTCAGCACCCCGTGGAGAAGCAGACAGGGGGCGGGGGACCATCAGGGGCTTGAGTTCTCACTATGCCACCACTGGTTGACCACCCACCCCCGGTCAGCCCCTTTCTCCTCTGCCTCCTGGCACTCCGGTTTTTCCGAGGCTCGTCTGCAGCCCGGGGGCGGGTCTACCCCTATCCTGGCCAGTGAGTTGTATGAGCAGGTGGGTCTCTCCAAGGCTACTAGAAAGTGGATCTTCTCAGATCAAAAGACATCGGCTGACAGAGAGCGAACCTCTCGCCTGACCCTGCTTCCTCCCTAGAAGGAGGTAAAGACGTGTCTGGAGCGTTGGCAGCCATATTATGACTCTGAGATGACACATCTGAGGACAAAAGGTCAACTCAGAAAGGTGTCTAGGGAAAGGTCTGGGTCTCTGGTGACACTCTTACGGTAGGAGGCATCCTTTTATTTCTGCTCTCCAGACCTCTTGTTAAAAGAGCAAATATTCTCATCCTTTCAGCTCCTGTTATCAGGGGTTTTGCTACCCACAGCCTAACACACCCTAGCAAATATGCTTTTCTCTTTCACAAATGCAATCTATCAATAGTGTAAATGGTTAACTCAGCCCAGGAAGATGGGTCCCACTAATGACTCAAGAAAAAAAGCCAGCTGTCTCTGTAGACTAACTGTCATATCCACCGCAGGTACGTCCAGAATCCAAGAGACACAGGAGCTGGGGCTGGCATTTTTGCATCTCCTTAGTTTGGGATCTTGGCCTCTGTTCCTGCAGGTCGTGGGCATTCAAGGTCACAGCACCAGGCCTGTATCAGAGGCCGATCTGATGCCAACCGCTCTCGTGTTTCACATCTCCTTCCCAGCAGCCCCACGGCCATCTGTGAGGGGAGCTTTACAGGCAGACAATCATTTTCGATGCTTTACACATCCGTGGGAGACGGCCGAGCCCGTGCCCAGGCTGCCGTGGCCTCCTACAGACAGATCCCTGTTCCCCCAACCAGTCAGGTTTCCATCACTCTCCTGTCTGCCTCAGCAAACGGAACACTGAGCCCAGCAGATGACATACCAGGGTTTACTTCGTTTTTAAAATTATTTTGTCTCATCGCACAGATACTAGTCTTAAATTCATAGAAAGTAAGAGTAGAAGTAGAAGGCATTTGAGAGGTCAGTGGGCCCAGGGAATTCATTATACAGATGGGAAGACTGAGGCCTGCAGAGGAGGTGGAGTTGGCCCATGCTCATGCTATGACCTAGAGACAAAGCCAGAACTAAAACCTAGGTCCCCGTGGATACTGAAAAATCTTTTAAACATAAACTGGACAAAAATACCTATATGTACATGCAAGTATTACAATAAAGTAGAAGGATGTTCCTTCTCGGTTTTGAAATGAGATCACAAAGAACTTGTGGTCAAGTGTACTTAAGGCAGAAACCCTACTTAAAGTGCGTTGGCTGTTTAAAATGCTTATGGCCTCAGTAATCGAGAAGTCCAGAGACATGCCCGACTTCACCCAGTAAGTTAAGAAATCTCTCCTCTGGACCCTCCATCTCCCAGCTCTGCCGTCCTCCACGCTGGCTGATGGACAGGGTCCCCCCATGAGGTGGCCAGACAGCCTTCAGCATCCCCAGGCTCACATCCAATCACCTTGACAACCCCAGAGGGACGAAAGTGCCCCCTGTCAAGACCCAGGGCCGACCCTCCTCTGAACAGCTACCTGCAGCCAGGGGACGCAGTGCTCAACCCACCCCCCTGACCACCTGAGAGGAGTGGGCGGGGTCCGCCCAGAGTACCTAAGCTTTATAAGAAGTGGGGAAGGGGGCTTCTCAAAACACCAGATGCCCATGTCAGGAAGGAATGTGCACTGCAGGCTCTTTGTTGCCCCTACAGACCCTAAAAAATGACTCCCACATATGAATGAATGAATGGTGTTTCATAAACACGGACTTCCTGAACCAGTCATGCTGAGTACTTATACCATAAAGCCACAAGGACTTTCCAGTCTCTCTTCATACTTCCCCCAAGTCGCACCCCAAGTTCTCTGCAAGATGTTGGAGAAGCCAGTGCATAGGAAAGGCAAGAAGGCACCTATTTCGACTGTTCCAGTGAATCAAGAAAGGCCCCCACGCAGTCAAAACCTTCTCGCCCGAGCACTCCCCACCATGACAGGATTCCTCACCTTAGCAGCACAAAGGACTATCGCAGACCGAAGAGCACAGGCTTCTGAATCTTATAGACCAGGGTTCAAACCCCAGCCCAGCCCCTTATTAGCTGAGGTCCTCCTACACATCCCTTCCCCTCTCGGAGCTCAGTGTTCTCATCGGCGAGGTGGGCATAACCACCAAGCCCGCCCCCGGGCGCAGTGGGAGGGTCAGGGGACAGGATGGGCAGTCTGTAGCTCAGCGCTGGTGACACTTCCTGGATGACACTATTGGCTACTCTGGGTCCCAGAGGGCCACTCTTAACCCCTTTGACATCCAACATGCTTATCACATAAGCACTTGCTTTGCAGGGAACCGAGCCCTCTGGGGACTGGGATACAGCTACACTTTAACAACAAGGGAGTGGAGAAGGTGTCCAGAGCATAAGAAAAACAAACCCATGGGGCTACCACAGTCAACAGAAAACTTCTGCAAACATTTACTCGCTTAATCCCCCCAATAATCCTGACAGAGATCCTGCTATTGCTCCCCTTATACAGATGAGGAAAATGGAGGCTCAGAAAGACTGTCACCTGCCCAATTTACACAGCGAGTGAGTGACTCCAAGACCAGGGCTCTTTCCAGCGTCTTTCATATATGGGACCAGAATCCAAGCACCTGGTCCCACTCAGGGAGCCACACTTCACACCTGGAGAGGAACCTTCCGAAATGCCCCAGAAGAGAGGTTCATGGAACAGGACAGAGATATTTATGTAGTCAGATGCTGAGCTGTCTCCTTACAGCCCTCTCCTTCCCCCATTAAGAGGGTCTGCTGCTTCCAGCTGTGACCTGGGACAAGTGACAAAGCCGCTCTGAGCCTCCCCTCCCTCTGTGTAGTGACGTAGCATTAGTGCCTTCCTCATAGGCTGCTGTGAACTGCAGCGGGGATGGAGGTGACCCACCATCCTTCTCTCATCATTTCCGAGGGGAGCTCATTTCTGAGGCAGTGCAACTGTGATTCAAACCTCCCCTCCATCAGTGAGGTGGCATGTGGTCCAAGTCCACCCAATCAGAGTGCCCCATCCGCCCTCCCACAGTGACTGGGGCACGGATGGGCACATGATCTGAAGACAACCCATCCAGTCCCTGCAGGACCTTTATGAAAAGACCTCTGTTTCTGCAGGAGTGGCTAAGCTTGGCCTGCTGGAGGCCACCACCTCCCATCTGCAGCTGGGAGTGGGGTCAGATCCAATGGAACCAAGTGGACTGGGAGTGACGGAGGGGAAGTTTTCCCAAAAGGAAATCGAGATGCTGTTTCCGGAAGAAGAGGGAATGTGGGCTAGGCTGTCCAAAACAACAGATGGTCAACACAGACATTATCACCAGGAGGTTCCGGGAACTGAGCGGCCCTGCTGCCAAGTATCAGACCATCGGGTTCCTGGAGATCTCACATTACCCAGAACACTTACCAATCAATTCCCAGTCCAGAAGGAGGGTCCAGGTCAGAAAGTGATTCCAGGACCCCCAAATGAGGCACGGAGGAGTTGAATTCACTCCTCAGCTTAAATGCGGGACTCAGATTATTTCAGTTTTATCTGCCACTCACCGCTCTCTTGCTGACATTATTCTGTCAGGATGCTTCTCTAGTGCCAGGCTCTGCTTTCGCCCAGCGGCCTCCCTGGGGCTTCGTTGTAAACAGAAGATTGGATGTAGATGAGCCAGGAGCAGCAGAACTGCAGCGGTGAGATAATGGATGCAGCTGTGCAGTGAAAGCGGGATGAAGTTTGAGTCTCTTTCTCTGCTGGTGCACCCCCATCACCTGCTCCCCTCCAGCAGCACTTGTTGAAAATGATCTAATACTATCTAGGTGTCATCCATCAGCCCTACCACATGCCAAACCAGCTCAGCACCTGGTCCTGCCCATTCTCCCACCTAAATCTTCTTCAAACTCCACTCTTTCTTGCCCATCCTTTGCCCTGTATCACCTCTCACTGTAGCATCCCTCTCACGGATCTCCATACCTCCACCCTTGCCATCCAGAAGCCACTGTTATCTCTTCAAGAAGCAAATATGGCCCTAGTATCAACTCCCTTCACTCATTAACATCCTTCTATAGGTCCCTATTGCCCTCAGAATAAAGTCCAGGCTCCTTGGCATGACTTGGAGAAACCTGCATGCCCTGGCCACTATCTAACACTCCTTTCTACCTTTCTGTCACTGTCTCACAATGAACTTTAGGTTCCTCAGATGCACTAAGTTCTCTCACCTCCCTGGGGCCTTTGCATATGCTGTTCCCTGTGTCTGCAACACTATTCTCCCTTTCTTCACCTACTTAAATCCTAGCCATCCTTCAGTTCTCAGCAGAGAACCCATTAACTGTAGAAATGTTAGTTTCCCCTCCTGCAGGCTCCCATAGCACCCCGCTCTTTGCCAATCATGAGTAAATTTTAATTCTTTATTTGCCATAAAAACATATATACACACACACAGAATAAGCACTTTATGGGAAGGGACCTTGGCTAACTTGTTCACTGTTTCCTCAGCACAGTGCTTGGTACATAAAACACATCCAGTGAATGATCTGTTAAATGAAATGAATTTCCCAAATACATATCATCCCTAGTTGACACTTTTTAGTTTTTTATTGAGGCATAATGCACATATAGAGAAGTGTGCACGTCATCAGTGTACAAATTGGGGCGATTACAAAACAAAGCTGCTGCGAACTTTAGTGCACACGTTCTTCTGTGAATATGTGCTTTAATTTCACTTGGGCAAATGCCTAAAATTGAGATGGTTGGGATAAGTGCATATTCAGCTTTGCAAAGAGACTGCCAAACTGTTTCTAAAAGTAGCTTTACCATCTCACGTTCTCACTACCAAAGTCTGAGAGTTGCAGTTGCTCTACCTCTTTGCCAACACTCGGTATTGTCCATTTCTTTCACTTTAGCCATTAGCATAAGTGTTTAGTGGTATTTCATTGTGATTTTATTTGCATTTCCCTAATGCATAATGAGTTGGAACATCTTTTCATGTGCTTATTTCCATTGGTATATCTTCTTTGATAAGGTATATTTTCAAATCTTTTGAGTTTCAGAGCTCTTCATATATTGTGTACACAAGCCCTTTATCAGATAAGTAATTTACTAATATTTTCTCCCATTCTACAATTTGTCTTTTCCTTCTCTTAATAGTATCTTTCAAAGAACAGAGTTCCTAATTTTGGTGAATTCCAATTTATCAGTGTGTTCTGCAGTGTGAAAACTTTCTCTGGGCAATAAGCCAAGACAATCATAGAACTCATATTCCTTTCTCTCAGAGATAAATGTTTTCACTGTTATATATGATCATATGATAGATGTGGGGGTTTTTCCCTAATTTTTTAGTAATTTAAAGAAAGGTAGATCCAGCCCTTGTTACTTCATCTTGGTTTGAGTAAAAATCTCCACAAGTTTTGATACTTAATCTTCTCATTATCATTCAGTTGAAAATATTTTCTAATCTCCATTGTAATCTCTTCTTTGACATATCAGTTATTTAAAAGTAGGTTGCTTACTTTCCAAATAGATGGGAATTTTCTAGTTATCTTTGGATTAATTTCTAGCTTAATTCTACTATAGTCAGAAAGTATATTCTGTGTCATTTCAATCCTTTGAAATTTGTTGAGATTTGCCTTATGGCCTAACGTGTGGTCTATTTTGTTAAATGTTCCATGAGCTCTTGACAATAATGTACACTCTGTAGTCCTTGGGTGCAATGTTCTATATATGGCAATTAGGCCAACTTATTAATAATGTTGATTGCCTATTCTAAATCCTTAGCTGTTTTTATCTGTTTTTTTCTATCAGTTACTGATAGAAGCGTATTAAAATCACTTAATATGAATGGGATTTATCTATTTCTCCTTTTAGTTTTGTTGATTTGGGGGCTGTTATCAGATACAGATTTAGAATTGCCATATCTTCCTTATGGAGTGTGCGTTTTGTCCTTATGGAATGTCCTTCTCTACCTCTAGTAATATTTTTACCTTAACGTATATTGTCAGATAACACAAATATCTGAATTTTCTGTGGTTCTATTTCTGTTGCCTGGATCTTCTCTTGGTTTTTGTTCTAATCTTGGTTTGTTTGTTTTTGTATTTCTGCTTAATTTTTTTATTGTATGCTAGACATTGGAGGTAGCAAATGTAGAGGATTTTAACCTCTGCATCATATTTTCTTAGACTGGATTCTCCAGAAACTAGAAGCTGAGACCTTGACCTGTATACAGATAGTTCATTTGGGGTGGTAATCCAAGAGCACAGGAGTGGGGTTCTGAGTAGAACATGAATGGGGAAAGAGAAAAAGCCAATTCCTGGGTACATCCTTGAGTTGGTCATTACCTTGGGCTACTGGTGATTGATCCTGCCAAGACCTCCTTAAAAATGTAAATATATCTCAAACTTTTCTTCCTGAAGAATGGAAGGGAGAAGCACTTATTCCCCAACTCACATCTCCCGTTGATCAAGAGTTGCTCCGTGAGTGGACAACTCCCTTTTACTTCCAGGATCTATGTGCATGAATGAAAGGCAGGTTCCCACAGGCAGAGGCACCAGAGAACCCCTGGCCTGGGAAGTTAGAGATGCGCAGAGGCTGAGGTAGTGTTGTTGAGTGACATCTGTACAAAGCTAGCTCTGGCAGCTGTGGCTGGAATGAAATACAGGGCAATAGGATGTGAGGAAGAGCACATAAATATTCCACTCTCTTTCCAAAGATTCACCTTTGCTTCTGGCGGACAACTTGGTTAGGAAGAGGTCAACTTAATCAGGGATTCAGATGACTCATTGCTGGGCTTCAGTGTTTCTGAGACAGGATCTGTTTCTAGTTCATCTTTACTCCTAGGGAGCAGCTCTCCAGGGCTCCAGCTCAAATCCTAGGCTGTTTACCAGGGCCCTTCTTCCTTGGCAGGCTCTGAATGCCAGCGTTTGTTGCCCTAGCTCTATAAATCTGCCAAGGACACTGCTCAGCCCATCAGCCTCAGCCTCTGCTTCCAAATCGGCAAATGCCTCAAAGGGAAAACTGTTTGAAATATCAGACTCAACCCTGGGAGCTTCTCTTCTTTTCTGGGATCTTGGCCCCTCAAATCCTGGCTGCCTTAGCAGCTTTCTAAAGCCTTCAAAGGGGTTTTTTTTTGGTTTGGGTTTTCCATTCATCCTCAGCAGGAAGACTGGTCCAAGACAAGCTAGACAGCCATTGCCAGAAGCAGGACACCCTCAGTTGCCCATGAAAATGTTACGGAGGTGAACGTGGCACCTCGATGTGTTAAGAACAGAATCATCTCAAAAGTCGAGTTTGAGCTCTATATCCATTAAAGAATGGTTTCCTTCTTTGTCATCTCTGCTTTGCAGGCTCCCCCCAGGGCTGGCACAATGCCTGGCATTTAGCACATACTCAATATGTGTTAACTGAATAAACAACCTGCAAACAGAGTTGCTTTCTGTGTCTGTAGAGGATGCCTGTGAGGTTGGGAGGAGCATCCCCCATCTCAAAGTCTGTCTCTTTGGGGCTGCTGAGAAGCTGAGGTGGGGTTTCACAGACTTTATCAGTCATAAGACCCTCTTGCGAAGACTATGAAATCAGCTCATTTCTGGATCCCTCTCTGCAGATTCTCAGCCCTACAGCCAGCGTCCATCGAGAAAATCTACCCACTGTGACAATGGCCCCAGCACTACTATTTGCCCAGGGCCTGAAATTCCCGATTCAAGGAGGACTCAGGCCAGGGACTCCCTTGTAGAGGATCTCCTGGCTAGAAAGAGCTGGGGCTGAAGGTACAGTATCTGCTGGGATGGTGTCCTCCAAAATATATGACCCCCAGTGACTTTGGATGGTGGGGGAACCACTTTAAAGAGCATTGAATCGGAGAGTGGGTGGCTCCTTTTCTAGCCTCCTTTAGGATAAAGGCTCGGGATGGTGCCAGGATGTCTTTAACAGTCCTCTAACAGCTGTCATTTTCCCCTTCAACAAAAAAGGGGCAGGTCTCATGTTAAGAGCCTTCTTAGGCAACAGTATCTATGTGGTATATAACATTATTTCCACTGTAGTTCTGTTTCCTGGTAAATCCTATTTTTAGAACATGATCTTGACTTTCTATTTACATACGTTTCCTTTTAAGTAAACTCATGTGACATTACGTAAACAAAAAATATTAAGTTAGTAGTAGCCTGAATCATATGTAAATATGGCAAAACTGATGAAGGTTGTGTGCAAGGAAGTGAAATTTGAGGAACAGTGCACTTACGGAGTTCTCCTTCATTGGTAAAGGACAGGTAATAATGAGAATAAAAGATGTGACATAGGGTATCCAGAGCACAAGAGACCCAAAGCAAAGGGCCGAGCCCTCCAGGGCTTATCACCTAACCAGGGAGGAGCCAGGTGAGTGGGACCAGACGGTCAAGCTGCTTGAAGTGCCTCCCCTGGGATGTGTTCCACCGGGTTACGATGACCCATTTACCAGTGATCCTATTTCCAATATAAACACTCTGAGGAACCGAGCATCCTCACTAGCACCCCTGCCCCCCGAGACTGAACAGGGACACGTGTGGGCATCAGAATGAGGAGGTGGGGGAGGAGAGAACTTTCCTGTGTGTGCCTGGGACTTGAGAGACATGGAAAGAGTTTTGGAGAAGGATTGAGGTCCCTTTTTCATAAGCATTCACAAAACATTGTCAGTGGGCCCTTGAACCTTCACAAAGGTGGACGCAATACTCACCAACAATGGGGCAAATCCTCCCACTTCCAGAAGCTTCTGAGTTCCTGAAATGAAGGCCATTGATTGGATCGGTACAAATTCGCTGCAAAAAAATGTAACGTCCATTCCATTCCTGGGTATGTATCTGGAAAAAAATGAAAACACTAATTCAAAAAGATACATGCACCCCGATGTTCACAGCAGCACTATTTACCGTAGCCAAGACATGGAAGCAACCTAAGTGCCCACCAACAGACAACTGGATAAAGAAGACGTAGTATACATATACAATAGAATATTACTCAGCCATAAAAAATAGAATGAAATTCTGCCATTTGCAGCAATGTGGGTAGACCTAGAGAATAGTACACTGAGTGAAATAAGTCAGACAAATACTGTATGTCACTTATATGTGGAAACTAAAAAATAATTCAAAGGAATGTATATGCAAAACAGAAACAGACTCCAGACATAAAAAACAAACTTGTGGTTACCCAAGGGAAGGGGGAAGGACAAATTAGGGGTTTGGGATTAACAAACTACTATATAAAAAATAGATAAGCAACAAGGACTTACTATATAGCACAGGGAATTATACACATCATATTGTAATAACCAACAATGGAGAACAATCTGCAAATACTGAGTTACTATGCTGTACACCTGAAACTAATATAATATTATAAATCAACTATACTTCAATTAAAAAAAAAAATAAGGTCTGCAGACACTGTAGCCGTGAGGGGGCAGAGAAAGCCGATGGTCCTGCCCATCCCATTGACCTAAGATGAACAACATTTATTTCCCCCAAACCACCATGACAGTGACAGAATCACCCACACCCACATTTACTTCCGCATCATGCAGCTTTCACAAATGAGTGATTGGGAAAGATATTTATCATGGAAAACTTTTTGTGGATGTAGCCACCAAACTGATGGAACATTTTTCTACTTTAATTTCCGTCTTGTGCTTCCTGCAGAAACAAATGAGTTAAGGAGCCTCTCCTGGAAGGCAGAAAATATGCATGTTTCAGAACCAGGAAACATCCCTCTGTAAGGGATGTAAGGAAAAGAGAGGAGGAAAACGTGAAATGGCATCCCAAGGGCCCCGTGTGGTTGGCAAACGTGTTTTGTTTGGAACAAGGAGTGTGGTTGGATTTTTTTTTTAATGTTTAAAATAGGTAAAAATTCAGAGATTTAAAATAAATGTCCAGCTGTCTGGCTTCTCTGGAAAAATCAGCTCTGACTGCACTGGTAGGAAAGATGGCAACTACCAGGCAGAGTGAGATAACCGAGGTACATGATCTCCACTCTGCCTCCACCACTCCCAGCCCCCTTCACTCATTAGTGTTCCCTCTGGAGTCATCAACTGCCCTCGGTTTGCCCCAGATGGTTCTGGTCTGAAAATGGAAAGTCCCATGTCCTAGGAACCCAGCTAGTTCTGAACAAGCCTAGACGGTCGTCCACCTTGCATATCTGCCTGGTCCCAAGAAACACAGCAGATAATACTCACAGAATTCGTGTTACATGCTAATAAGCATAGTTCTAAGCATCTTAACCAGATTAACTCACTTAATCCTCAACCCTATGAGGCAGGTACTAAAACCATCACCATTTTACAGACGAGAAACTGAGGCACATTCAGCTGAGGTCATACCCAGCCCGGAGGACTCTATGAGCTGGGACTTTGGTCTCATTCCTGGTATTGGGTCTCTAATCCAGGTGAGCCAAGGCCCCTCATTTTAGGCTGATGTGAGAGGAGGGCACATGACCTGCTTCTTACCCACTGATTCCCGTGGCTCTTTGTGGCAGATGTATTCCTTGCCTACCCAACAGCTAGTCCCTGCCCTTCTCGCTCATATTACAGAACCTCAATTTTGTGAAAGTTGAACATGTTTGGGGAAAGTAATGCCCGCCCTTCCCTAGCCTGAGAGGATGAAACTAGATGGTCCCCAGTATGGTAATTTCACTCCCTTTTCTTGGTTTGATTGGCTTATGGCAAGGTATGCAGCCCAGTTCTAAAGAATGAGGCTCAAAGAGAGATATGGTGAGGGTTTTTTTCCTTGGAAGGTTTTTTTCCCTGATGTAGTTGTTACATGAAGAAGGCCTCCTCCTACTTACTGCTTTAATTAGATTGTGTGAAGATGAAGTACTTGGAGCTGTGGCAGCTATTTTGTGACCAAGGGACAAGCCTAAGGATGGAAAGTCAACAGATTCAGGATGGTGGCACAGAACAGTCCAGCCACCAAACCACTCATGGAGTGACCCACCTCCAGATTATTTTACGTATTGACACTGTTTCTTGCAACCGTTACTTGCAACTGAACATACCCTAACTAATACACCATGGAACCCTCAAGAATACCTCTGCTTTTCCCATGAAGTCTAGAGCAGCTTGCTCCCTATTTTCCTTCTTTCTATGCCCCACCATGACCTTGTGGGGACTTCCAAGATTTAGGGGGACATCCTAAGCATGAGGTACCCCAGACCAGTCTCACTATGCCAGCCACATTAAAGAAGAGAGAGAGAGAGAGAGAGAGACTGGTTGATAAGCCAAAAGGTCACCATGTAGAAGAGAACCAATTCAAGAGAAGGGACATGTTTCCCCCCAATTCACTCAATAAGTAACACGCTGAGTTTCTACCAAAGGCCAAGAACTGTCCCATTTGTGGTCCCTTTCTGTCCCTTCAAAGCACCTCCCTCAATCACAGTGTCCTCAGCTCCTGGCTTTGACATTCACTGGTTCTGTGACTTTAATAAGATGCTTCACCTTTCTGTGCCTTGGTTTCCTCATCTTTAAAATGGGGATAATCATAATAATTCCAACCTCCTAAGGTCACTGGGATGATTTAATAAAATAATGATTGTAATGTTTTCAACAAAGCACCTGGCAATGTTCTATAAATGTCTGCGATTATCTCTGTTATGGGGTGGGAAATGGAGTGAGAAGAACTTGGTGTTTCCATTTTGTAAGTAAGGAAACTAAAACTTTGAGATTTTCTCAAGTAAATAACTAAATTTTAATTTAAACCCAGATCTGTCCAAATCCATAACCTGATCTAGAGAGTAGAATATTATTTTGAAGTATATAATAAAGACAAGGAAAAACTGAGAATTTTTATCCATATTTGGGATCCTAACGATAAAGATAAGCAAACCTGCCTTCTGTATGGAAGGCTAAATGTTTTTTTACCGAGACCTTTGATTAAAGACAGTTATCTTTGGTGGTAGAATAGCTGATCTCAGCATATCAAGAAAGTCATCCCCAAATGACAAACAGAATTAAATATCTACTCAGCTACTGCCAGATGGTCTCTGAAGCCATAGAACCACAGGACTTGATTACAACGACGAGAATAGGGTCCTGGGCCCGGGCTGGAGGAGAACAAAATCCACTTTCAAATGCTTCTCCAATGACTTCAATTAACTGTGGGCTAAACCAGACAGTTAGTTGTATAAGCATAGATCTCTCTGTGGCTTTAATTAAATTTCCTCAAGTATAAATTCTGCTTGGAGACTTTTCAGAAGGAAAACACAGTACTCAGGAAATGCAATTGGATCTGATCTGTGTGTGCTGTGTAATTAGAGTTCAGGTGGGCCCTACCTTCCTGGAAGCATGTTTAAAAGCTCTTTTGTTTGACAGTAATTATTTATAATTATTATTAGCAACATTCTCATAATACCCACATTCCTACGCACCTGCCTGCTTCCCATCCATCGTATAAGGGTCAGCAAACTACAGCCTCCCGAGCCCAATGCAGGTGATGCTTGTTTTCGTAAACAGAGCTTTGGAACACAGCCTCGCTTGTTGGTTTACACATTACCTGTGACTGCTTTCATGTGACAACAGCAGAGTTGAGACCTTTTGTGGCCAACAAAGCCGAAAATGCTTGGCCTTATACAGATACCATTTGCTGAGCCTCACGGAGACCGTAGGAGCAAGACCCACTGAAGGAGATTGTTGGACATGCTCGGGAGTTTGGACGTCACCCAGAAGGCGACAGGGAGCCACTGAGGCTTGGAGGAGGTGGCAGAATGGCCACTGCAGCAGATGCGATGGGTGCCCCACCCCCTTCCCTGGCCACTCACACTACCTGGATAAGGCTGCTTAGTGAAAACACCTGCGAGTCTACTCGAGCACTGTTTCTGGCGTGGCCAGCGAGCAGGACCAACCCCAAGGGCCCAGGGGCAACGCCCCTGCCCCACTAGGCTGAAGCCCTCAGCCAGCGGCTGACAGAGATGGTGGATAGATGCCCCGGCCCCCTGTCTCACACGACTCCCAACTGGACTGAGCCCCGGGCGCCCCCGTGGTAACCGCCCTGACAACATACCCTCTCATGTCCTCTTTCCCTTCCCCACGGCCTTGCGCTCAAACCCTTGTCACAAGGTCTGCTTTCGGGGGAAACCAAACAAGACAGCTGGATCCCCATTTAAGAAAGATCACTCGTGGGCTTCCCTGGTGGCGCAGTGGTTGAGAGTCCGCCTGCCGATGCAGGGGGCGTGGGTTCGTGCCCCGGTCCGGGAGGATCCCACATGCCGCGGAGCGGCTGGGCCCGTGAGCCACGGCCGCTGAGCCTGCGCGTCCGGAGCCTGTGCTCTGCAACGGGAGAGGCCACAGCAGTGAGAGGCCCGCGTACCGCAAAAAAAAAAAAAAAAAGATCACTCGGGCAGCACCTTGGGAAGTGGACGGGATGGAGCCCGGGAATCTGGTCACTGTAGAGACGACAGGCACCACCTCGGGCCCAGCGCCCAGGCTGCCCGGGCCTCCTCCTGGCTCATCTCAGCACCTCCCCAACGTGAAAACAAGCACCAAGGCCAGGCCAGACCAGTCTCTCTTGTGAGTAGTTCAGGAATCTGTCCGTTCCTGCCCACCTGTCACCATTCTCTCTCACCCAAACGATGACACCACCTCCTCCCAGGTGTCCTCGCCTCTGCCCTTGTTTACCACACAGCAGCCAGACGGGTCCTGCTCCTTTCCGGCTCAGACCCTCCCACGGCTCCCACTTTGCTCAGGATAAAGTACCACAACCTTCCCCTGACCTCAGGGACTACGTGACCTGTACCCCCATCACTGCTCCACTCTAGCCCCCCTCACTCATCCTTGCTGTTCGCCAAACACACCGGGCGGGCTGGCCCCTCGGGGTCTGTGCACCGTCTCCTCTCCCTGGATCCCTCTTCCTCCAGAGCCGCATCACGGGCCCCGCAACTCCTTCAGTTCTGCTGGAAGACCACTTTCTCACATAGACCGTTCCCGAGCACCCTATCTTAACGGCATGGCCCCCTCCTAACACTCCCAACCCTCCTTCTCTGCTCAGCTTGTCCCCATCGCACTGGCCAGCATCCAACATCACTACAGCTCTGACCTGCTCGCTTTGCTGAGGGTTTATCCTCCCCGGCACTAGAATATGAGCTTCAGGAGGGCAAGAAATTGAGTCTGTTTTGTTCACCACTGTATCCACAGAGGCCAGCAGAGTCACTGTGTAGGAGGATCCTCAATAAATATTTATGCGAAAGAAAGAAAGGGGTGGGGTGGGGTGGAGGGAGGACTCTTCCTTCTATTCCTTAAGCAGCTGCATCCACTTCCCCCCACTCTTCCAGGCCCAGACCTGCCCACCATCTCCCAGACAGGCAGGAAGCAGAAAGGAGTCAGAGAGCAAGCAGCCCCTGCCCTGGGTCTTGGCTCTTAACAGCGTTTCAAGGTGTGACAAAGTGGAGCGAGCACGGGCTAGACTTGTGTTCAGATTCCAGCTTCTCCACTGACCTGCTGAGTGACCCCAGGCAAGTTGCTAAACGTCTCTGGGGCTGAAGAGGTGGGCAGGCCAACTTTTCAGGGCCCTGGGGGCCCTGTGAGGAGAACCAAGTAACACAGAGGCCAAGTTTAATGTGTCCTTGTTTGAAAGACAACAAGGAGAAAGTTCATCAAAAAAGATTGGGTCTACTCACCCAAAGGACATCTTAAAAAAAAAAAAAACAACAACAGTGTCCCCTTACCTCTGAAGCCTTCTTCCAGAGCCGCCAGACCTGAGAACAGAAGTCTGTGGTTTCAGCTTAGCTTCCGGGTTTAAATAAGCTTAGTTCCACCTGCATCAATTTACTAGCAAATGAGGGTCGTTTTTATCATGCAAATGAGGGTCGAGCAAATTATCGTTTTCTTTGGGCAAGTCCACCATAATGTCCAACAGGAAGTTGTACAAATTCAGGGGAGAGAGACCCATTTTGTTCGAATGACAGCAAACCACATTTGAACCAGAGCAAATTTAATTCCCTGCTCCAGCTCAATATTTGCAGTGAAGATTTTGAGAAACCAAATTGGATTTTCGGGGCTGGGGATGCTTTTTAACGCATGCCACTGCAGCTGGGCAGATTCAGCTTGTTCCATCGAAGGTGCAATTCCCTGGCCACGCTGAAGAGCTCACAGTTTATATGAACCTAAGCAAGGAAATAGACCTTCAGCCCTAAACAGAGGGGGAGGATTTTAGCCAAGGTCTTGGAGCGCTTTCTTCCCAGGGACTCACGGCGTTGGGAGAAATAATGGCCCAGCTCTCAGGAATACAGACTTTTTGAGCTGGAAGAGATTTGGGGCATCACCTGGAGTATCTAGGATTCTCTAAAACGTGAGCCAGGAGCGTTTTTAAGAGAGCCCAGCAATCAGTTACACTGAATCCACCTGTTAAGAAAGGCATTCCTTTCAATCAATCCTTTTCATTGTATCTAAGAGAGTCTTAGTTCTTTAAGGATTCCTCTTGAACCCGTAGGGCTCCATGGTAATAGTTTCCCACTAGAATTTAAAAACAAAACATTGTATCCCATTCTTTGTAGACCAAGAAGTCAGCAAACATTCTCTGTAAAGGGCCAGAGAGTAATCACTTAGACTTTGATGTCTCCCTCGCAACTAAACTCTGCTGTTCTAGAGCAAAGGCAGCCATAGATGGTAAATAAACGAATGAGCAGGGTAGGTCCCAATAAATCTTCCTTATACACACGGAAATTTGAAATAGTCTGCTTCTTTTGATTTTTTTTCCTCCAACCATTTCAAAATTTAAAAATGAAAAATATTCTTAGCTTGAGGACAGTAAAAACTCAGGCAGCAGGCCAGATTGGCTATAGCTTGCCAACCTCTGCTATAGAATCTGCTAGTGGTCAGAGCAGACGTACTTACTTTGGGGTCACCTGTGTGGCCCTGGAGTCAGACCCCTGCCTTGGAACGCCAGCAACTCAGTGTCTGTGACTCTAGAGAGTTGCTTTGTTTCTCCAAGTCTCAGTTTTCCCCTCTTTAAAATGGGAATAATAATAGTACCTACATCATTAGGTTGATGTAAGAACTGAGTTAATCCATGTAAGGTGCTTGTAATGTTATATGGCATGCAGTGTCAGACGTTAGCTCTGCTGTATATATTTTTACAGTTTCCTTCTATGTAGGGTAAGGGATACCTATTTTCCAGATATGGTAATGATACAGCTTCCCTCTTCCATAAATCGATTTAAAGTCAAGTTAAAGGAAAATATCATTGGAATGCATATAGTCTTATGCAAACATGGCAAAAATCATCAGTGGGGCACTTGAATGACTGAAGTTTGGCAAACACTCAGCTGGTCCCTTCGTTATACAAAGTTGAGAAAGAGATCGTAATATCAGAGTCTTCAAATTAAAAGAGAATGGGAGGGCTTCCCTGGTGGCGCAGTGGTTGAGAGTCCGCCTGCCGATGCAGGGGACATGGGTTCGTGTCCCGGTCCAGGAAGATCCCACATGCCGCGGAGCGGCTGGGCCCGTCCATGGCCGCTGAGCCTGCGCATCCGGAGCCTGTGCTCCGCAACGGGAGAGACCACAACAGTGAGAGGCCGCGTACTGCAAAAAAAAAAAAAAAGAGAGAGAGAATGGGGGTGCATTTCACTCTCTGTGAATTTTAATGATTACAGTCACATCTGTCTTACTACCCCTGCCACACTGTGAGTTCTTTGAGGGTAGGGACACATTATCCCTGAACCTCTAATCCTCACAGGTGGGCCCCAGCCCATAGACAGTGACCACCAATATTTGTGCTTTTTTTAAATCTAGGTAAGTTAGATTATTCCATATGAACCTTTAAGTTCCTTCCAGCCTCCCAAAAGGACAGGAGTCCAACTGGATGGCTGGATCTCATTACTTATTGATTCATCCATTTAGCAAACATATGGAAGCCCCAACCAAGAACAAGCCCTGTACAGAGAACCCCAAAATAAGTAATACATGACCACTGCTCTTGAGTGGTCCCAGTCTACAACGGTTGGTAGTGAACTTTTTGGATCATATATGCCTAAGTTTAAAAAATTTCTGAACAGCCACATTTAATATATATTAATAATTAGCACGTGTTAATTATTATATTAAATATGATTATAAAATATATACTATATTGTAAGGCATTAAATAATCATACACTTATGAAATATCATTGTTATAACTGGTAAATTATTAAGTATGTTTATTATTGTTGTATAATTAAACAGTTAACAATGTTTAATTATCTATAAATTGCATATGGATGTCACTTTTCAATTACATTTTTCACATTATAACGCATGTAAAAAACTATGACATCAAGGTTCTAAGGTTTTCTCCCCACACCTTCCATGAGCCCCGTTTTGGAGGGAGGCTGGGTCAAGTGGAGGACACGTGCCAAGGGTTATGATACAGGGATGAGCCCCCAGGGAAGGTGTGACTGTGTTTGCTGGTGGGGGAAGGTGCCCCAGGGGGGTTGGGGATGTTCTTGAGAGAGAGGTGAGGCTGCAGCTGAGACCAAGTGGAAGGACGAGGAGGCAGAAAGTCCAAAAGAACGAAGGAATGGTCCTTCAGAAGCAGGATGCCTGTGGGGTCTGCCTCTCTGACTCCTGGGGGGAGCAGAGAGCCAGGAAGTGTGAGATGCCCGCTCTTGGATATTCATCCTGGCACGTCTTTTCTAGCACAGCCTGGACAACTCCCTCCCATCCGAAAGTCAGTCGGAGGGTTTTTCCTTGTTTCCCACCCCGTGGGCAAGGAAGCCTGCACATCACCGCAAAGCCTCCCATTATGTCTTTCTGGCAAGGAGCCTGGCTTCATGACTGAGCACTCCCCTTTGGTGCCATGGAGATAAAGCCTGACCGTAGGAATGAGGATTTGAGATTTGGGGGGCCGCTATAGCAGCAGGTCTGTGGAATGTTGAAGTCTTAAAGGGGCCCTGCTGCCTAAAGAAGCTGGGTACACAGAAAGCACTGGATAAGCTTCTGTGCAAGGAGGGAACACAGGCATGGATGAATGAACGAATATTTGCTCAGGTCCTAGTCCCACTGTTTTCAGAACAAAGATAATCACAGGAGCAGGAGCTAGATTTTACTATTTCTAGATCTTACAATAACTGCACAGCAGAGATTATGTTACCGACGTGAACACTGAGGCTCAGAGAAGAGATGCCCCCCCAGCATCTCACACCGCCGGTCAGGGGTAGAGCTGAATGCAGCCGCAGGCAGCCTGACTCCTGGCCATCTTCTCATCCACTCTGCTGGTGGCTTCCATCTGGGAACCAGAACGGGCTCCAATGGCCTGGTCAACCCAATCATCTGGTCCTCATATGTCATCTGCCACACCTCTGCCACTTGTTCACCCAGAACCTGCTCGAATACCTCCAGGGGTGGGGTTCCCACTTTCACCTTTGGAGAGCTGGTTTTTAGAAAACAAGTCTGCTCTTTTAGATACAGGACGAATTATGTGTGTGTGTATTTTGAGAGAAGATACAAGGAAGGAAGGGAGGAAGGGAGGAAGGGGAGAGATTATGATATTTTTCCATAGTGACAGTGTCTTTATATCTCATTAGGATTTATTGAGTACTTACTATGTGCCAGGCACTTTACAGATATCACCCCACTTCATACAGCACCACTATGAAGTAGGGATTGTCAGATGCCCTGCTTCAGATGAGAACACCAAGGTTCAGAGAGCTGACATCCCCTGCCCGAGCCCCACAGATAAAACGTGTCTGAGCGGGAGTCACCCCAGGCCCAAGATGACCCCGGCTCTTGGCCACCATGCGTCCCTCCACCCTCACAGGCCTTACAGCCTGTGAGGCCTTTGCCTCTAAAGACTTTCCATTTGCCTTATTCAAGTAATTGCTTTCCCTTAAAAACATTTTTTTAAGCACAGGATTCACCCATAATCCCACCACACACAGATAATGATTATTAATATTTTTCATATATACACTATATATATACATTCATATATATATATACACATATGTGCATCGATACATTAACATCTATACATTTTTCATATATATAAGCTGTATGTAGACAGATGGTTCCGGTTTTTTGCAAAACTGAGATGATACTATGCATGTTATTTTGTAACCTGTATTTTCTACCCAACGGTATATCTGGAACATCTTTCCATAGCAACACATAAAGCTCTACGTCAATTTTATGACTGCCTGGAATTTTGTCACACGGATATACCAAAACGTTTCTAACTACTCACCTCTTGTTGGACATGAATGTCCTCCAAATATTAACTCCTCCAACACATCTTTGCACATACATCTTCGTGCAAATTTCTATTTCTTAGGTTACTGCCTATGAGGAAAGTGGCTGGGGGTCACAGGTGATGCCCCCGAAAGCCCCCTGGCACTCCTACTAGCTGTGTGGGAGAAGGCTGGCTTCCCCGCCCCCAGCTCACATGGGATGTTATCTTTTTTTAATCTTGTTAGATGTTAGATGTTAAAAAGATGTTATCTTTTTTTAATCTTGGCCAAGCTTTCTGGCCAGGGAAAAATAATAAAACCACATCTTGTTTTAATGTGCTTATCTTTTACTACTAGTGAGATTGAATTTCTTCCAACATCAGGCAGTTCCAATCTGTCTTAGGCATCCTTGCATTACTACGGTAACCCTAAGGGTACAAAATACCCCAAGTGGGGTTCTGACCAGCATAGATTTTAGAGGCATCCACCCAGTGGGTCTCTGCATGTGGGGTCAACTGGTCCCACCAGGGCGCTGCCCAGCTGCCGGGGCCTGAACGGATCCCAGGCCCCAGAGGTAGAACAGGACTGTCTGGTCGATAGCTCGGGCAGCCCAGCCACCCTGGGGTGGCATTTGACACCCGCCTGGTTTCAGTCAACTCTGCCTGGGCTAAACCGGATGCCTGGCGCCTCACCCCTTCCCTCCGATGGCCCAGAGCAGGCAAGAAGCTCCCTCCCTCCCTGGGTTCGCTGCCTGGTGCTAACGTCTACCTGGAAGCCTGGGGGCAGGGGCCGGGGATGGGGTGGTGCGAGTAATGCCTGTGTGCAAACACACATAGGATTTTGCTTCCCTTCCGGCTGGTTATTTCAAAGCCAGGAGTTAGATAAGATTCACCTTATCTATCAATTTGCTCACATGCTTAACCTGTTGCCATCTGACAAACTCACAAAATTCTTCTCAGTCAAGTGCTCAGTGTTGAGGGTGTGACAGACCAACCCCCTCCAATGCCACAGGAGGGAGCATGAGGTGTGGCGATATCAGCTCTTTCCACCTGCACAGCATCCCTTCTCCTCCTCCTTCTCAGGAAAGGGCACCTCTATCCTCCCTGCCCAGATCCCTCCACGCCCTACTTCCTGTGCCCCACCTCCAGCCTAGGGAATAGGCTGAGCTCCAACCTGGGTGCACTTCCCACTCTGTCAGGTGCCAGATAAGTTACTTAGCTTCTCAGAGCCTCAGTTTTCTCATCACTAAAATGGGACAATAGTAATACCTCCCTCCCAGTGTTGTTATGAAGATTAAATGAGATCAGGTTGGTTAACATAATTTTATAAACTACGATATGTAGAGCCAATTTCTTTTTTTTTTTTCTAAACAAGGACTGATTGAACAGCTGGTTGCATTCTAGTATAATCGCTCCTTGAATATAAGCTAGGAGTGGGAAAGCTCACAGAGAATTTAAATTATAGTCATTTGGTTTCACTGCCTGCCCCCCAGGCCTCAGATCTGGGTCCTGACACAAGGTTCATGATCACTAATATTTGTTGACTTGAATCAAGATGAGGTAGGTTTGAACTGTTGAGCTTCCATGGCTTGCAATGGCTCACTGCTCCAGGACTTGGGGGCTGCATGTTTTCTTTTATTCATCCATTCAGCAAGCATCGGTGAGCCCCATATGTCAAGTCCGGTGCTGAGGAAATCCCCAAAAGAGCAAGAAAGGTCCTTACTGTCAAGATGCTCATTACACCAAAGAGGAAACACACTCGTAACCTGGTACTACTGCTGTATGAACAGACAACGGCCAGACCATAGATAACTCTAGAACCCCGACCCACAAGTTTTGCAGCAATCAGCCCAGAATGGTCAGGACTTGGTCAATGACTGCCAGCTTCCTGAGTCAGCCCTTGGGTTCCTGTTTCACAGTCTCCACATGACACATGTTTCAATAGAGCTGCCACCCAGCTATAAATGGAGGGGCAAAACTCGGAGACAAAACCAGAAGGAGCAGTCTTACCACTACCAGCTATACAGCCTGCCCTGGGAGAAAGAGAGAGAAGAAGGAAAACGAAGCGGGAGAGGGAGAAACCTAAGCTGTAAATAAAAAACAAAACATTCCACACACAGGTTTTGAACAAGCCGTGCCTGCCCTAACAGTGAAATTAACTCCTTCCAGCCAAACTTTGGAGAATGTGATTCACCTGGAAGCTTGTTAAGCACTTGACCCCTGAGTCCCACCCCCAGTGTCTTAGTCTGCTCGGGCTGCCCTAACAAAAGACCACAGACTGGGGTGCTTAAAAACTAGACCCTTATTGCTCACAGTCCTGGGGGCTGGAAGCCTAGGTCAGGAGCTGGCATGGTTAGGTTCTGGTGAGAGCTCTCTTCCTGCCTTGCAGACGGCCTCCTTCTCACTGTGTCCTCACATGGCAGACAGAGACCAAACAAATTCTTTCTGGTGTCTCTTTTTTTTTTATGTTAGCAAAGGTTTTAATATATAACACTCAATACTGGCAAAGGAACAGAGAAAAATGTATTTTTAGATACCACCCTTTAGAAAATAGTCTGGCTTCTCTTCTTATAATGGCACTAATCGCATCATGAAGGCCCCACCCTCAGGACCTCATCTAATGCCTAATCAACTCCCAAAGTCCCTGTCTCCAAACACCATCACCTTAGGGCTTCAGCATATGAATATTGGGGGAACACAGTTAAGTTCATTCTTCCCCTGGCCCCCCAAAATTCATGTCCTTCTCACATGCAGAATACATTCATTCCATCCCAACAGATCCAAGAGTCTTAACCCATTCCTGTATCAACTCTAAACTCTAAAGTCCAAAGTCTCATCTAAATATCATCTAAATCAGATATGGTGTGACTCAGGGTACAATTCATCCTGAGTCACAATTCTTCTCCAGCTGTGAACCTGTGAAACTAGACAGGTTATGTGCTTCCAAGATACAGTGGTGGGACAGGCATAAGACAGACATTCTCATTCCAAAAATGAGAGGGAAGAAAGAAGGGGTAACAGGTCCCCAAAAAGTCTAAAACTTAGCAAGGCAAATTCCATGAGATCTTAGGGCTCACGAATAATCCTGAACCTGTGGTTCTGGGAATCTGCAGTTTTCATCTAAGTTCTCAAGGTCCTTGCATGTCAGAGTGTGGTTATGACCAGCTGCTTGGCTATAGTCTGACCCCACTTACAACCTGTTGAGTAAGAACCTGTATTTAGGGCTTCCTTGGTGGTGCAGTGGTTAAGAATCCGCCTGCCAAGACAGGGGACACTGGTTCAAGCCCTGGTCCAGGAAGATCCCACATGCTGCGGAGCAACTAAGCCCGTGCGCCGCAACTACTGAGTCTGTGCTCTAGAGCCCGCGAGCAACAACTACTGAGCCCATGTGCCACGACTACTGAAGCCCACGCACCTAGGGCCTGTGCTCCACAACAATAGAAGCCATCTTAATGAGATGCCTGCGCACCACAGTAAAGAGTAGCCCCCGTTCGCCGCAATTAAAAAGAAAGCCCGCACGCAGCAATGAAGACCCAACACAGCCAAATATAAATAAATAAATTTATTTTTTAAAAGTCTGTATTTAAACAAGACCTACAGTGTTTCATATGCACATTAATGTTTGAGAAGCTCTGCTCACAGTCCTTCACACTGAAAGACTCCAAATACCTCTCGGAGCATAATAACAGCTAACAATGAACTAGGCAGGGTTCAAAGTGCTTAACGCATAGTAATTCATTTATGGGTCACAATAATCCTGTGAGGTAGGGACTATTCTTATCCCCACTTTACAGATGAGAAAAGTGAGGCACAGAATGGTGAAGTAACTTGCCGAAGTCTCAAAGCCCACACATGCTGAGGCTGTGATTCAAGCCCAAGTGGGCTGGTACCTGCTGCCCTTCCCCTCAGATGGTGATTCACCTGGGAATAGACAAGCCCTGAATCATCCCAGCCGCCCTCCTGGACCCAGATACCTCAAACAAGGCATTCAACACCTCTGCAAAATGTAAGAGCTGCACTGCTCCAATATGTCCTATAGCTAAATAACACATGCAGATCACATCAATTTTCTGGGAAAAAAAAATGGCTGTGCAGATTTGGGTATAATTATTACATTTCTAAACTCAACTGATTTAGAAAAAAAAAATCAGTGCAAGCAAGAAAACGTGCTGGGGACTCACATGAGCCCCATGATTAAATCAATTCTCTCTCTCAAATCTGCTCTGAGAATTACACGCCAGAAGGTTCTGAGGCAAGAATGGAGGGCAAAACAGGTAAAGAGCCATTCGTACTGGCCTCCAGCCATAAGGACTTCTTTGGATACTTTTATGTGGTCTGCCCTCTGGACTGAAACTATTTTATAAAACCAAGCTATGTTCTTTGAACTTAAAATGCCAAAACATAAAAAAAACACATAAAACAGGGCTGAATTGCTTCAGTTTGCCCCACTGCTGCCTGAGAGCAGCTCTTCTCTTTGTATGTTTGTTTGTATTTAGAGATTCCTTTCTCCCACCATCGCTGCAGCGGAGTTACTGGGCAGTCTTGTTCCCAAGTGAGATCAGCCCTAGGATTTAGTCCCATTTCCCCAAAGACAAATAGCCATGGGGTTATCAAAAGTTGTCAATGCCCTTCGACCAAGGAGAGGCCAAAAGTAGATTAATACAAGCATCATATGAAGAGGTGGTCCCCCCCAAGATTTCCCTGGGCACAGTCCAGAGAATGGATGTAGCCATTAGCTGGTTACTCATAAATCGGAAGACTTTATCAGTGCAGGTAATCAATGCAGGCAAAGGCAGACTCAGCACTGGGAAATTAAGGTTTTCTTTTGTCCTAGAAAAAGATCAGCAGTGATGTCCCAACAGAGATGGTTTATTAAGGATCTGAAGACTTCAGGGCCTTAGGAGATTGTTTTTTCCCCAGTTCCATTAAACAGGAAAGGTAAGGGCAATAAATGAAAATGTCACTCACACAACTAGGAACAGAGCAGACCGTGTCTGGAGGCCAAAGAAAGGATTCCCCTTTGATCGAAAAGGATTATGTGTTTGTACATTTCAGAAGCTAGCAGGCCCCACTTCCAAGAGGCAGAGACTGAGCACTGGGCCCACCCATCAAGGGTGAAACCCATTTCCATCTGCTGTTGACACAAGTACTCTGGCAAAAGCTGGGGCCAGCCAACCAGAAATGCAGCCGGGAGCCCACCCTTTGGGACAAGGCTCTGAAAGTCTGACCAAGTGCTAACACAATTTTTAATAAAAGATAAAGAGCTCATTGCAATACCATTTATAGCAGCAACAAAACCTTGCATGATCAACAGGAGGAAACTGGCTAAACAAATGTGCATCTACCCAAACTGTGAAAATTAGATTTTCAAAGAATATCTAACAAACAGGGGAAACAATTATGATTCAATGTTAAGTAAGGGGAAAAAAAGCAGGACCCACAGCATAAAACTGATTTTTCTGCACCTATATAGGTACTTTTTTTTTTTTTTTTTTTTTTTTGCGGTAAGCCGGCCTCTCACTGCTGCGGCCTCTCCCGTTGCGGAGCACAGGCTCCGGACGCGCAGGCTCAGCGGCCATGGCTCACGGGCCCAGCCGCTGCGCGGCACGTGGGATCTTCCCGGGCCGGGGCACGAACCCGTGTCCCCTGCATCAGCAGGCGGACTCTCAACCACTGAGCCACCAGGGAAGCCCTATAGGTACAATTTTAAGGGAAAAAAAATAAGCTAGAATAATCACCAGAAGTACTTACCTTTGAATGGTGGAAATGTGGGTAGGTTTTTTTCTTACATCTGTCTGCATTTTCTAATTTTCCATAATTAGCATGTATTACCCTTAGAATTAGCAAAAATAAAGGCTATGCTTTAAAAATATTGAATATATTTCTGATGTTGTTTCCTAATAACAGTTACTGTTTATTGAGAGCTTAATATGTGCTTTATATATGTTATTTTACTTTATTTTATTTTTGCGGTACGCGGGCCTCTCACTGTTGTGGCCTCTCCCATTGCAGAGCACAGGCTCCGGACGCGCAGGCCCAGCTCACGGGCCCAGCTGCTCCGCGGCACATGGGATCCTCCCAGACAGGAGCACGAACCCGCATCCCCTGCATCGGCAGGCGGACTCTCAACCACTGCGCCACCCGGGAAGCCCTTAGCAAAGCATTTTTAAAGGCCAGGTGAGGGAGGGGCGTTCCCAGGTATTTGATTAGCTCATGTACAACTCTCTGACTGGTTGATGGTGAGGTAACAGGACAGTGTCACAGAGATTAACGTTATCAGTCCTTAGGCTCCAGGAGGTCTGGGCACGATGTGCTCATGGTCATTAAGCAGTTAATTTCTTCCATTTGGTAGGGGTTTTAGCATCTGTAAAACACCTAAGGAAATGTGCATCAGATACTATTATCTGAGTACTTCAGAGTGGATCTAAAGCAGCAGATATGGGAGAGGGGTCTGTCCTGGGAAGGCTCCACAGGGTCCTTCTCAGTTACAACTTAACTGGGCATCTTGTTTGTTTTTTGTAGGAAAATCACCTCCATTTGCAAACTGCTGTGGGAGAGGCTTGAAAGTAACGCGGTAATCCCGAGGTTTTAGGAAAAGGCAGGTTGGGCCCCAGAGCTCCTCCAACAAGGACCAGGAACAAAGTCAGCCCCCAGGCAGGCCCAGAGAAAATCACCATTTATCTTGGGTTCCCTTTTGTTACACTCCACTCTGAAAGAGATTGGGGCTTTGCTGACTGAGACAAGTTGGCTGCCTGTAGCAGACAACCCTATAAAAAGGAAGGACACCTGGGATTCGTGGACCCCATCAAGCAATAGTGCTGAGCCCTTAGGAGCCACACCTTGGGGCATGCCCACACGGGGTGGTAAGTAGAGTCATTTGTCTGGTTTTGCTGTCAGTGGTCAGGGTGAGAAGTGACTCTCAGCCCCTATCCCCGTGCCCCCTCCCTACTCCACCCCTATTCCCATGGGGCTCACTGTGACAACTCCATGGTCTTCACCCCCAAACGTAGACCAGTGGTTCTTACCCTGGTTGCCCATTAGGATCACGTGGGAAGCTTCAAAAAATACTGACACTCAGTTCACTCCCAGATATTCTGATTCATTTGGCCGAGATGGGCCCAAGTGTGGGCATTTTGCACAGCGCCCCAGGTGATTCCCATGGCTCGGTGAGGGTCAAACATCACTGCGCTGGACCAACCTTAATAAACCAGAGGCTGAAGACAGTGGGCTTCACAGGGGTGGATGTCTAATTGATCTGTCAAACTGAGACAACCAGGTAAACTTGCTGGACTGCTGAAAAGGTAACAAGATCAGCTCAGAGAGCACCCCGCACAGAAAGTGGCTGGCAAGTGTCACTTCTTTCCCTAGAATCAAACACAAGAGCTAACATTTATTACATACCTGTTATCCCATTTAGTCCTCAGAACAGCTGTATAAGGTAGATATCCCCATTGTCCCCATTTGTAAGATGCAGAGAAAGGTGACATCCTTCTCAAGATTACCAGCTGGCAATGGTGGAGCTCAGCTATTTTGACACCAGAGCCCCAGGCTTGCAATCCCTTCCTTATACCATCTTCCTGCTTAAAGGACCCTTACGGGGTGGGGTGGGGGCAGGGGCTAAAGCCACCTGCCTCCCACCTCCTGGCCCTTGCCGGGCTGTCCCCCTGCTTTGAATGCCAGTCTCTTCTCTGCCTACAAGTCAGAAGCCACCCAGGAAAAAACTTCAGTCCTTTCTAGGGTCTTACAGACCTCACAGGGAGTCCTCACCCATCCATTCATTTATTCTTCCTGTTCTTAAACAGATACCTAGTGAGCATCTCATGAGTGCCAGGTACTGAGCTAGACACTGGATAGAAACACGGGGGAGTCCTGGTGGAGCCTGAGGTCCTACGGGGGAGACCAAAAAAAAAACCCCACAAATATATAACTTCAGATTGCAGCAGCTGCTCCAAAGGGAGCCTTCGCCAGACCCTGAGAAGGCATCCAATGGTTTTAAGCCAAGTCCTGGTAATTTGTCTTTCCACCTGTGAGTGGAAGATGAATTGACTGGGAGCTGATGGTGGCGGCAAGGAGGCCAGGGAGAAAGCTAAGAAGGGAGGAGGCTGAAGGAGGAATCCAGATGAGACAGGAAGGGGCCTGGCCCAGGGTGGTGAGGATGGACATCTTCCAAAGAAATCTGCTGCCCATTGGATGAGTGGTCATTACAACTTGCTGTGCCCCTTGTGACATTCTGCAGTATTTTATACTGTGGCTTGTTTCCTTATTGCATAAATTGCCTCCAGGGTAATATTCTAAATATTTAACAGGTGGGAGCCACCAGGGGACTGACCAGTCAGAATAGACAATGATGAGGTGTTAACCCTTTCACTGCTGGATAATGGGGAGGTCCCAGGGGAGCAGCCTGGGTGGAGGAAGAGGTTTGAAACGAAACAATTTTTTGTCAATATTTTAACAACCAGTATTAAAACCAAGTGGTTCGTACCAGCTAAGGCTTGCCTCCTCACCAGGTTTTCAGCTTCTAGAAACAAGACTAGACTTAATCAAGATGAATTAGCTAGAAATTAGTCATACAGGTATCCCTTCCCAGGGGAAATGCCCTGTGGAGGCCTGGCTTCCATGGGGCCAACGTGCAGATGGACATTTCAGTCTTGCGTTTCTGAGATAAAACGCAGAGTCCATCAGAATCGACTCCTGGGTCTACAAGGGCTGTGTGTCCTCTGAGCCCAGGACTCAGGAGGAGCAGGTGGTATTTTTGGAGGAATTTGCTGTCAATTCCTCCTCCTTGCAGAGGCTGTCCGGCCTCCGGATGCCTGGCTCCCCTCAGACGGTCCCGGAGCCCAGCCGGGGAGGGCACAGCAGGGCACTTTATTGTGTTGAAGTTCTGAAATTTTGTGGTGAAAAAAAAAAGGTCATGGTAAAGAACAAAGAGGCAAAGAAATCTATTTGAGTGAGCACTGGGCTCGCTCTGGCCAGCCCGTCCCTTACAATCCAGGGACTCAGTGCTCCACCTGTGAAATGGGTAGACTTACTTTTGCCCCTTTGTTCTTCAGAAGATGGATGAGATCAGATAAATAGACACATTTACATGGGTTCCTCCCTCCTTCCCCCTTCCCCTCTCCTTCTTCCCTTTCTTGTAGAGGTATTTGTCAAGCACTTACTGATTTGGATACTGGGGGAGCACGGACACAAATCCGGGCCATTGGGAGTCTGTGTTTCCCTAGGGGATTATTTCACTTCGTCCTGATGACCAGCCTGGAGGTGGTGCTCTTACTGTCGTCCCGGAGGCTCAGAGAGGAGAATGACCAGCTGTGGCCATGCCGCTGGTGAGAGCCAGGTCTAGAATTAGAACCCCATCTCCCTGACTCCCCAATCCAAGTTCTTGGTCTGGTCAGAGCCTATCACCATACACCTCCCCATGGGAAATCTGCTTCAAAAGGGAGATGCCCCATAATTTTAAATCGTGGTCAGTCTAAACTGCTTGGAAGGGAAGAAAGAGTGTAAGCATTGGACTGGGACCAACCTGAATTTGAGTCCCATCTCCCTACTAACCAGCTGTGTGATCTCAGGCAGAGTGTTTAACCTCTCTGAGTCTTAATGCCTATAAAAAGAACAAGGATAGGGTAGGAGAGGGATGGACTGGGAGTTTGGGGTTAGTAGATGCGAACTATTACATATAGAATGGATAAACAACAAGGTCCTACTGTATAGCACAGGGAACTATATTCAATATCCTGGGATAAACCATAATGGAAAATAATATAAAAAAGAATGTATATGTGTATATAACTGAGTCACTTTGCTGTATAGCAGAAATTAACATAACATTGTAAATCAACTATACTTCAATTAAAAAAAGAAAGAAACAAAATGAACGAGGCTGGTCTGGCTTTGAAATAGGGAAATAAAGGCTTACAGCCTGGAGGTTTCAGAAAAACAGAGAAGGCTTTGGTCAGCCCTGAAGTCCAGGCTGGTTTGGCTGCCTAGTAGCTGTGGGGACTAGGGCCAAGTGTATACGCATTCTGTGCCTGTTTCCTTGTCTGTAACACACAGACAATCGCAGCCCTTGCCGCAAAGGGTAGGTGTGAGAATCAAATGTGATGGTCCACGTCAAGTACTGTCACCAAGCTGGTCTGGGTGTCACTTCTCGGGAGTAAGACGTGCTCTGGGAATCTGCAAAGGCCACCAAGCATTCGGCCAGCAGGGCCAACACATTGCCAGGGCCATCGGGATGCCAGGCGGGGACAGCACTGGTCCCTGACCTCACATGGTGGTAAATGTGCGGGCCCGGAGCCAGATGCCCAAGTTTGAACCCTGGCTGTGCAGCCTTCTTGGCCGAATTATTAGCCTTCCTGTGCCTAAGATATTAGTATCAGCCTCACAGGGTTGTGGTCAGAATTAAATGGGTGACTACAGATAAATGCTCTGGAACGCTGCTGGGCACATACAAACACTCCAGAGGTATTTCCTCGTATGATTATTTGTTCTCACTTCATGTCTGGTGATCTCCAAAAGAAGTTGCTCTTTGCCGGGAAGTTGCTCTGTGAATGATGGTTTATCCTCACTCACCTGGAAATGCTGCCACCTTACCCGTTTCACCTCGTGCCTTGGAGCCACTGTGAGTTAGAAGTAATTCAAGTCGAACTGTAACTTTCCAGGTTCCACAGAGGGGACACCTTTCCTCCAAACAGAGTCCCCGGCTACACGTCGCTTGTTCTAAGAGGTTTCTTCCGAGGGCTACATTTCTTCCCGTAACTACTGCACTGTGGGTTTTCCAGGCCTGCCTGTTATGTATAAATACACTTAACTTTTATGGGGTGTGTAAGTGCTGTCGGCGTAGACCATCTCCTCCGTCCCCCAGGATCAGGGGAAGGTCTGGGACGTGGCAGGGAACGATATTTCTCTGAAGGCTTTAAATCCGCTCCATTGCATTTGTGGGGGGTAAGATAGGATGCAGGGGTCTACCTGACATTGGTTTAAACCAGCATCCCCCACCTCTCTTCATCTCTCCATCATCTGGACCACTGCAGGGGTCTTCTTGCTCCAATTCCTCCCAAGTTTACACCGTGTTGCCCGTGGCCACCCGGGTGAAATTTCACAGCGTGACTCCAACTCATCACAGCCCCACAGCAAAGCCTCAGAGGCTCTTAGAATTGCTCTGAAAATAAACCTCCTGCCCTTGCCAGGCCTCCTGGCCCGACCCTGCCTTTAAATCTTAATGGACAAGCTGATCTCAGTCATAAATGGTTAGAAGTATTTTATTTCTGTTTCGCAGATGAAGTAGCAGCTAACGCCATCAGCTCTGGAGTCATACCGCTCATTCATTCATCATTTCAGTCAGTCGACAAATACTTAGCCATGTGCCAGGCTTGTTTCAGACCCTGGGGGACAGTGGTGAATGAGACACAGTTCCTGGCCAGGGCTGCTTTCCAGGGCGTGCAGACCGTATAGCAGCAGAGGGGCCAGGGCCTACAAGGGCCCACCGTCCCCGCCTGTTGAGTGAAGTTTCTTGCCGAGCATTGAGCTGGGCCCAGCTCTAGGGCTTGGCCAGCCCAGGCAGGTCACTCTTGGCCCCATACCATGGATGGGATGCTGGGGGAAGTGGGGGCACCAGCTACATCTTCCCCTGCAAGAGTTGAGGGGCCCCAGCTCACCAGCGCAGGGACTGGGAAATGAACAGCCCTACCCACCAGCTGTCAGGTTTCGGGGAAGCAGCTTGCCTGCGCTTTTTGAGAATCCCCCCACTAACTCCTGTGGACCCCTTCTGGGTCTAATTTGAGTCGCAGCCACATTGTTTCCCCCAGTTCTCTCATTCGAGAACCATGTTCACAATAGACGATTGTACTATTATTTATTTTATTTTTCATGAATTGGATTGTGATTTTTTTTCTTAAATACTTTGGTTTTAAGAGGAAAGGTTATATTGATACCATATAGTACTTGCCATAAAGAGAAGGTAACCACTTTGTAATATCCACATTATTAAATTCTAGCTAGACGCTGATCCGGGCCTCCAGTCTGCTGTCTTCGTTTAAAAGGGAGATCTTGGGCTTCCCTGGTGGCACAGTGGTTAAGAATCCACCTGCTAATGCAGGGGACACGGGTTCGAGCCCTGGTCCGGGAAGATCCCACATGTTGCAGAACAACTAAGCCCGTGCACCACAACTACTGAAGCCCGCGCGCCTAGAGCCCGTGCTCCGCCGCAAGAGAAGCCACCGCAATGAGATGCCTGCGCACTGCAAGGAAGAGTATCCCTGCTCACTGCAACTAGAGAAAGCCCACGTGCAGCAACGAAGACCCAATGCAGCCCCCCAAAAATAGGAGATCTTGGGAATTCCGTCTCGGTCCAGTGGTTAGAACTCTGTGCTTCCACTGCAGGGTGCATGGGTTCGATCCCTGGTCAGGGAACTAAGATCCCACATGCCCTGCAGCACAGCCTAAATAAATAAATAGAGATAAAAGGGAGATCGCATTGCGGGGGGGGGGGGGAGGAATCCTTTCACGATGTATACGTAATATCAAATCGCCACAATATACACTTTAAATATCTTATAATTTTATATGTCAATCGTACCTCAATCAAGCTGAAAAAAATAAATAAAAGATAGATTCACAACTATTAGAAAGAGGCTAAAGAGACTAAGAACGCTAAGAGCAGAGAATTTCTCCTAAATAACCAGAAAGGCTGAAAAAGAGTAGAAAAGGGAACATTTCACTCTGTGGTGCAATCTTGTTTAGCATCATCTTAAAGTGACCTTCCTTATTAAAAAACAAAATCCAACCCTGTCCAACTTCAGGAAGGCAATAGTCTGCTATGCGGTTACTAGGGAACCCAGCAATACTCCAGGAGGACTAGAGACTCAGGCTGGGGCCATGGTGCTCAAAGCCTCCTGCAAAACTGACCCAGGGCAGATTCCAGGAGGCCCACACTGGCCCAGGCCGCCATCACAATCCTGGGCTAACACACGGGAACTCAGATGTGGGTAGGGGTCCCACCCCCATGAACTGACAACGGTGGCTTGCTACACCTAAGGTATTTGTACACACGATGTAGTTTGTGCTGGACCCCTGCTCTCCTTCTGGGGGTCTGAAAATCTGGTGCCAGGCAGAGGCTGCCTATGTGACCAGCTTCCAGTACAAACCCTGCACACTGAGTCTCTAAGGAGCTTCCCTGGTGGGCAACCCTCCATAGGCATCATCACAACTCGTAGCTGAGGAACGAATCGCATCCTGGGGGTCTTCGCGGGAAAAGACCCTTGGAAGATTTTGCCTGGTTTCCTCTGTACTTTGCCCCACATGCCTTTTCCCTTAGCTGGTTTTGCTTTGCATCCTTTCACTATAATGAATCATAGCCACAAGGATGACCATATGTTGAGTCCTCTGAGTCCTCCTAGGGAACCATCAGCCCAGGCAGTGGTCTCGGGGACCCTACGCACCACCAGTGTCATAGCTTCTGAGAAACGCCAACTCAGGCTAACACGGCAGCCCTCAGACAGCAGGAAAGTCCAGACACGCTCGGGATTTGTAACTTCCCAATAATCTCAATGACTCTTCAAGGCAGGGGTGTGAGGTGCATAAGGCAGTCCAGCTGGTCCTGTTCACAGAGGGGGAAACTGAGACTCACAGAGGGGAACGACCTGCTGAGACCTCAGGGCCAGCAAACGTAGAGCCAAGCTGAGTCCAGGGCTCTTGTCCTGGGTGGCTCCCCACAAGGCTCTCTCCAACCTTAGACGCCTATGTTGGATTCGTTCTACCAGCTGAGCCCTCTGCACGAGAAAAGCATTCCAGGATGCCTGAGCCTTCTTGCAAATGGATATGTTACTTCAATTGTGTCTCCACCAAATAGAGTGCGAACCTGGAAATTTTTTCCAACACTGCCCCCGATAATTAAACATGAGTCCCCCCCACCCCCGCCCTTTACATCAGCATCTCTCCAGGTGGGGATCTCAGAGTGCCTGCATCTGGATCAGAATCAGCTGGCGTGTTTAAAATGCAGATTCCCGGGCCTAAACTAGCCTCACTAAAGGAGCATTCCTATGAGAGGAGCGGAACCTGTCTTTAATAAGCTCCCCGAGGGGTGTGTTTGGTTAGCACAGAGCCTGCCACATCATAAGCCCTCCATAGATAAAAACAGGACCAGAGAAAGCACAGACCGCAAGGACTTCAATGCAAACATCCATGTTTCAGCCGCACTGCTGGGTCCAAGCAGCATATTTTGAGCTAATTCTGAATATCGAGAAGCTGAAGTTGTCAGAAATATCTAACACAGCTGGAAACTGTTTTCTTTTGATTCTACTCAAAACAGGTCAAATTTTGCCCCTTTGTTGTTGAATTTAATGTCTGGAAACTGACACATCTTCCTCAATGGTTATAGTCGGCTGAATGGTGGCCCCCAAAAGATATGTCCATGTCCTCTCCTCTGGAACCTGTGAATACTACCTTATTTGGTAAAAGAGTGAATATTACCTTATATGGCAAAAGATGTGATTAATTTTAGGATTTCGAGAAGAGGAGCTTATCCTGGATTATCTGCTTGGGCTCTAAATCTAATGACAAAACCACTCTTATAAATCCACTTACAAGACTGGGGCCGAGCCAGGCTTGACAGATGGGAGGGGAGACGGTGATGTGAGGATGGAGACAGAGACTGGGGTGATACAGCTGCAGGTCAAGGAATGTTGGCAGCAACCCAGGCTGGAAAAGGCAAAGAACAGATCCTCCCCTGGAGCCTCCAGAGGGAGCATAGCCCTCCTGACACCTTGATTTCAGATTTCTTGGCTTCCAGAACTATGAAAGAACTCAATTCTGTTTTATGAAGCTACCTAGTTTGTAATAAATTCTTACAGCAGTCACAGAAAAGTAATACAGCCATGAAAATTATTCTGGATTTTAAAAAGGAAAGTTAAGTCATTGAATTTGCCCCACCCCAGGGCCTTTGCACATGCTGACTCTTCTGCTACCGTGCTCTGTCCCAGCTCACCGATGCCCAGCTCCTTCTCACAATTCCTGTCCCTGCTCAAAAGCCTTCCCTGACCCCAGGCCCCAAGTAGAAGGAGCTGCCAGTCACTCTCTAGCTCCTTACCCCATTTTAGGGTTTCCTTTTTACTTACCACAATATAAAATGGTCTGTCAACTGGTTTACTTATCTACTGGAACCTAGTCTGCCTTGTTTATGGCTATAGTCCCCATGCCAGGTACCTAATGGTGGCTAAATAAATACGTGTTCGGTAAAAGAAATTAATGTTATTTTATACTAAAACAGAGAAATGCAAAGTCTATATGATAAAACTTAATCCTCCAAAGAATTCTTTAGCTAAAAAAATGTCTCCTCACTACATGCCAGCCCACCAGGCAACATTGTCCCTCCCTTCTGTCATAAGTTCACTTCTATGGAAAACCGAGGACTTGAAGGATTTGACTTCTGTTCCCGTCATGCTAGCTATAGCTGTGTGACCATGGGCTTATCATCTCCCTCTCTGAGCCTCAGTGACCTCCTTAGTAAAGGGAGGAGTTTGATTTACTATTGGCATTGGGTCCTATTTATGGAGCCATTTCTAACTGCCCGACCCTGTGCTAAACCTTTTTTTTTTTCTGTAGTCGACTTACAGTATAATATTAATTCCAGGTGTACACCATAGTAATTTGATATTTCTATAGATTACACTCCAAAGTTATTATAAAATATTGACTATTGGGCTTCCCTGGTGGCACAGTGGTTGAGAATCTGCCTGCTAATGCAGGGGACACGGGTTCGAGCCCTGGTCTGGGAGGATCCCATATGCCGCGGAGCAACTAGGCCCGTGAGCCACAACTACTGAGCCTGCGCGTCTGGAGCCTGTGCTCCGCAACAAGAGAGGCCGCGACAGTGAGGGGCCCGCGCACCGCGATGAAGAGTGGCCCCCGCTTGCCACAACTAGAGAAAGCCCTCGCACAGAAACGAAGACCCAACACAGCAAAAATAAATAAATAAATAAATAAACTCCTACCCACACACATCTTCAAAAAAAAATATATATATATAGACTATTTTCCCTGTGCTGTACCTTATATCCATGTAACTTATTTATTTTATACCTAGTAGTTTGTACCTCTTAATCCCCTTCACTATCTTGTCCTTACCCCTCCCCCTCTGGTAACCACTAGTTTGTTCTCTGTATCTATGAGTCTGTTTCTCTTTTGTTATATTTGTTTTATTTTTTAGATTCCACATATATGTGAAAACATAGTTTTTGTCTTTCTCTGACTGACTTATTTCACTAGGCACAATACCCTCCAGGCCCATTCATGATCTGTGCTGAACTATTCACTTGCATACTCCCATTTGGTCTTCCTGATAATCCTGTGGGGGTACTGTTATGGACCCCATTAACGGAAGAAGAAACTGAGGCACAGGAAGGCTTCATCACTCGCCCAGGGTTGCACAGGTAGTAGGTAGAACCCAGACTCCTTCGTTATATACCAGGATGCTGCTCTGCTCAAGACACCCACAGCTCGCAAGCCTCTAACTCGCTTTGAACGGTTGGCTGAGAGACTTAAATGGCTAACAAAGGCATGGGTACACAGTGGCGCACCTGCTAGTCTTTAATCAGAGTAAATGCCTGGGGAAATTGTTTTCTTGTTTCCCCTGCTCTTTAAAATATGTCACAAAAGCCAGCATGCTGTAAGTCCAAACTACTCTGCCCCTAAATCGAAGGGCAAGTGCAAATCGTCTTGCCCACCACACTATGTAAACATACCTGGGGGAGAACGTTCTAGTCATCATGGTCCTTGCATTCTTTATTCTCTAACTCCTGCTTCTCTCTCCACAGCAGGCAGGTAGACTGAGCTACGGGTGGGGGAAATGTAAAGAGTACTTGAATTATTTACTATTAAAAAGCACTGAGCTGCCAACTTCCTCTCTGAATTATTTAGCACCGTCATGTACAGTTATGTATGTGCAATAATGGTATGTTAGGTTCACATTAACTCTGTAGAAAGTGGCTACATTCTAGGTAGTGTGACAAGCTCTCCTGCCCCTCTGGCATCTCTTCCATCCTGAAGTCAGGAACAGCTAATGGTGTTCGCTAGGGACCCAGAAGGTTCAGAATCAGGTCCGTCAGGAAACACAGAGGGGCTTTTGCTTCCCAGAAAAGGTGAGATGACTGGGTCCCCGTTGCAGGGAGAAAAGGCAGAGCAACATATGCAATGAGGTTTTAGTTGTTTACTCCTGAGAGCCCACTGGGGGCCTCACTACGTCTTTCCCTCAAAATATAAGACACCAACTCCTGCTTTTCCAGAAACTGCTATAATAGCTGGTAGATAAGATGCATGTGTAAGACAACTGGAGAAAAAGAGGGTTCATCCAAGCTCCACCACTTAAATCTGGTGATCTCTGTCTCTTTTATTTCTCAGAGTCTTAGATTCCACGTCGGTAAAATGGGAGCAGTGTACCTTCGTCACAGTGCTGTGGTGAAGACTGAATGCATTCATGTAGAATATCAGGTGCATGTTCATCCATTTGCGCCTGACACAGCATAGGTATCAAACCCCCCATGTCTGGGGGATACATGAAATGAATGAATGAAAAGAAAGGCAGCTGGTGTCTGAGCGGATGGAAGGATGGAGAAGAGCCCACGATGGACGTGCCTTGGAGAACATGGTTTTGGGGACACTGGAAACAACTTTCCTTCTTACAGGTCCTGCATCCATCTGCTGTACTAAGCCATCTGTAAGGCATGAGGGATGCAGAGATGCATTTAGTATTTATTGAGCACATACTAGGTATCAGGTAGTGTTCTAAGCTGAGGGGAGATAGCCAATGAATAAAACCCAGACCAAAATACTTATACACTCTAGTATGAAGGAGATAGAATCACTGTGCTCAAGGAGCTTGGAAAGGGAGACAGACAGATAAACGAGTCAGAGCACAGAGTGTCACAGGTGCTGAGAGAGGGCTCAGGGCAGGGAACAACAAAACAAAAATGAAGACATGCTTGGGGCTGTGTCCGGGCGGTGGGGGCATTCAAGAGAAGTATCATAATGGAGTTTGTGTCTGAGCTGAAGTTCAGGGCTGTACAAACAGCACCAGCTCTATCTAGAGATGCTGAAGGAGGAGATGCTAGGATGTGGCTAATGATAGTTTTCTCGACTGGGGTATGAAAGGAGAGTTTCAAAGATGGGTCTTTATGCTACCATAATACATGCATTTCTATGTTAACTTTAGGAGGTAATAAAAATTTTAATTAAACATCTGCCAGGTTGCAAAAGGGCAGCCATCATGAAAAAATAATCTAGGTCATTTCCTCTTGAAAATGGCCAGTTTCAAAGATGGTCTTGGAAAATAAATGGCGAAAAGAAGCCTAATAAAATGCAAGACAGTGAATTTTATCCAGTGATAAATTTATCCAGAGATAATTTATCCAGAGATAATCTCTGATCATTTTATCCAGAGATCCAGTGAATCTCTCCAGGCTGGAGAGATTCAGCATTGAAAATTAGGAGACTTTTTTTTTTCTTTCCCCTCTCTCTGCATCCCCCTCTTGAAGGCATCTATTTTTTTGGCTGCCTGTGAAAAGAACTTGAAGTCAGCCCATCAGTGGAATTCAGGTAAATTGCAGCTCTTCTTGTGGACTTGAGGGGGAGGGCTTGAGAGAAGCCTAAACACTAGGGGCAGCTGTGGGACCCTGAATTAGTCAGAACTCATTGGGTTGCAAATGACTGAAACTCAACTCACACTTGCAACCTTCAAGCATGGATGGATCCAGGTGTTCATGATAGAATCAGGAATTTGTCTCTGGCCATGTCTGGTCTCTGTCATCCTCTGTGTTGGCTGCATTCTCAGAAGGCATGCCCCATGTCCTTGCGCAATGGCCTCTACGGTCCCAGGCGTATACACTATCGGCTGAACAAACACAGCAGAAAGATCATCCCTTCTCAACTAACTCCCTAAAAAGTCCTGGGATTGGCTCTGATCGGCCTGACGGGTCACATGCCAATCCGTAAATCAATCTGTGGCCAGGAAAACAAGCATTCTCTCTGATCATGTGTCCACTCTTGGAACCAAGGGCCTGGAGTTAACCCTTTTTTTATTTTTTCATGGTCAACCTAAGTTATTTATTTAAGCCAACCCTTGCCATAAGCAAAGGGATAGAAGCTTAGTCTACTGGTCATAATTTGATGCAAGTAAAGAAGGTAAGCTTAAGGTCCCACATAGTTTTCTGGTCCATGTGCAGAGTGATGGTCCAAACCATTGGTGCCGTGGTCCAGGCTCTCCTTATTCATCTTCATTGCCAGTTGGAAGCAGACTCACATGAGAGCTATGGAATAGAGTATGGTGACTGTCTTCAGGGAAAGGGATTGGACCTGATGCAGAGATGGGGATGGACTATGAACTTGGTCTCTTATGCCTTCCATGCTGCAAACTCAGAAAGATGATCGGCAGGGTCACTCTCACCCTAGGAGGCACGATGAAGCATGCTAGGGCCTTCCACACGCGAGCTGAGCCCTCCTCGCCATGGGCGCCCCTTGACATAGGCCACCCTAGCTGTGGCCGGGACCGAGCTCACAACCCAAAAACCCAGGACGCAGCTGCTGCTGCCATTCTCAACCTGGACCACCCTGAAGCTGACCCTTCTTGAACCACAGAGGTTGACAGTGAAGAACACGTAGCTCCCCTGGAAACCACCGGTTTACAGTAAAAGCGAGGTTTGTTCACCGAAATGAGAGGAAGGGATTCTGGGCAGACAAGAACCACTGCCACCCGGGGTAGGCTCCTGGAGAGTTCATCTCAAGGAAGGGATCTAGATCGGCAGCTGAGCCTGGGATTCGAAAGGAAGGCGTTATTCTTGGACAACGCGAGGTCTAGAACTCGACCGCACCTTAGTTAGGTGGCCTTGACCATGTGGGCTTCGCACGTAAAACAATGACCAGCTTAAACTGGTTTTGCCTCCTTAAATAGGTTCTTGATTTGCCAAACCCTGAGTTATTTCACAGAGACAGCACAGCACATGTGCAAGACAGGAACCCACGTCTCCAGGCTGTCTCCATGTCACCATGACCCTGGAACTGAGAATCTTCAGTCTACGGCAATACGGCAAGAATAGAAACGTTGCCACCAAGAGCGCTTTACGAAGCAAGAAGCCCGTCGATAAGGAAAATCTGGCTTTCAGCAGCACGCGTCACTTATGTGGACTGATTAGAGGCTAGCCGATCAGCTTCCGGGTTTGAAATTCCCCTAAACCCTTACATTTTATCCCAAACCCCAGATCACAGAGACAGATTTGAGCCCTGCCTCCTGTCTCCTTGCCGTCACCTGGCAATAAAGCTTGCTTTTTTCAAAAGCCGGCTTCTATGCGCATCTGGCAGTGAGCCCATGCTCAGTGCCAGGCTTTCCCTAAGAAGGCACAGGCTGTGGGAATAACTTGGAGAGACGTGCCCCCCACCAGAGCACAGTGCACCCCCAGCCCACTGTGGCCATCCCCCACTAGAGCATTTTGCAAAGGCAGGGCCCATCCCCGTCTTAGCTGCTGGGCTGACCAGTTACCATGAAGATGGGAAGCTCTGGTGGCCAGAGAGACCAAAGGGACTTGCTACCCAGCATGGGCAGGACCAGCAGGGCTTGGAGGCAAGCAGCAGCCCAGAGGACATGTCAGAAACCATGGCCACGGAAGCCACCCACGTTTGGGACTGCTATGTGCACACGTGAAGCCCAGATACAATCAGAAACGTTTGACGAGCCCACAAATTCAGGCCAGAGTAACGATAGCTGTGATCCACCTCCTCCCAGGAGCCACGCTGAGCATCTTCTGGGCACCATTTCCTTGAATCCTGACCGCAGCCCCATGACATAGGGATCATGATACTTCTTCTACAGATGAAGACACTGGGGTTCAAAGAGATTCATCTACTTGCCCAAAGTCAAACAACCAAAAGTGACAGAGCTGGGATTTGAACTTACACAGGTGGCGCCCCAACCCTTCTTTATCTTACCCTCTTCCCCCTTCATTATCTTACCCCCTTCCCAGTGGATGTTTTGCACACATCCACTGGGGATGGGGGCTGCACCGGACCATCCAGGTTGCAGAGAAAATGAAGAATCACCCACAGTCCAGAAGTCGACGTTTCAGGGGTGGGCCCACGTTCAGATGCTGGCTGCACCTGTTTGCAGCTGCTGGCCTTTGACAAGTCACTTCGGTCCCTCAGAGCTGTTTTATCACCAGTCAAAAGGGCATAATAATCTCCTGGCCATCCCATATGAGGCCACGTGATAGTGCACATGGATGTGTTTGAAAACTATGAAGTGCTGCACAGATGTAAATAATCATAATAATATCCTGCGAAGAGGAGGCCAATTAACGTATTAAATACTTCTGAGGGAGGAGATGGCGTGTGTTGATACACCACACTGTCTCAGCCCGAACAATGCCATCTGCCTGCAAGTATTGTGATGTGGGAGGGAAGAAACAATCTTTATCCAATTATCTTCCTTATAAAGATGTACCGGAGTACAATTAATTATCTAACTATTCCATAATATTCTCTTAATTAGGGGTAAAAATAGGTTTTTCTTCCCGATGCCTCTGCTATGATATACGAAATGCTGCTTCCCCATTTGTAACATGCTAATATGCTGGTAATTAAGAGCTTCAAGATTCTGTTTAATGACTGCATTTGGTTTGTTGAGGATAATTGCATCTTCTACCCACTCTTCTGGGGTTCCCAGGCAGCATCTAGGGGGAAAAATGGTACATGAGAGACAAGAGAAGCCCTTCCCCCTGGGGGTGGTCCAGACATGTCTCCTCCAGACTCTGAGCGGGTATACGCTCGGGAGCTTCCCACCCCCCACCCCTTCCGAATAGGGAAGCATTCTCGTGGCACGAGCATTTGCTCCAGTTCTGTGACTTTGGACTTGACACTTCACTCTCTCCTGACTCCCCAAGCCCAACCTACACGCTGGAGAGATCATCCAGCACAGAACTTCTCAGCCTCGGCACGACTGACATTGTGGGCTGGACGATTCTCTGTGGTGGGGCCGTCCTGTGCATCATAAGACGTTTACCAGCATCCCTGGCTTCCACCCACTACAAGCCAGTAGCATCGCCCCCTCCAGCTGTAACAACCAAAAATCTCTCCCAATATTGCCAAATCTCTCCCGACACTGCCAAATCATCCCGAGCTGAGAACCACTGATCAAGTGTAAAAAAGATTAAAAAACAATGTAAAATTGTATTCGGAGGGGATCAGTTAAATAAGTCATGGCACACCCATCCAGTGGAATTTATTCAGCAGGTAAAAAAAGAATAAGTCAGCCCTTATATGAACAGGCACAGGACGATCTTCTAGCGAAAATGCCAAGGTGCAGAACAGTATGTGTAGTGAGCTAATTTTCTGTTCACCTAATTTGCATATTTGCTTATTTGGGTATCGGATGTCATTAGGGGGCACAAGAAGACGTGATGGTTGTCACCTCCTGGGAGGGTAATGGGCGAGCTGGACATAGACGTGGAAGGGAGACACTCCATGTTTACATTTTTGTATGAATTTTGTGTCCTGGGCATGTATTACTTATTTAAAGAGTAAATATAATTTTTAAATAAACACCTATCTCACTCTCTGGCTTGGAACAGTCTCAGTAAATTCTATTTCCGCTCCCTCCTCCCCACTGTCAAAGTTATTCTCAGAGAGCCTCAGACAGGATATTTCTTTATCTGTCACATTCTGTCTCCTTGAACATTATCAACAATTCACATCTTGAGAGCAGTTCCAAGCCCTGCAGACTGACATGCCCTGTGCAATGAAGGCCATGTGACTCGGGGTTTCAGAGAGAGAAACTGGGCTCCAAGGCTTGGCGAGGTCAGGTCCCTGATTCTACAGTGGCTTCTCAGGTCCTCTGAGACACCCACAGTCCAGGCTGATGCAAAAGCTGAAACATGAGATCCAGATACACAAGTGATAAACTGGATTCTTTGTTTTGTAAAAAAGAATTTAAATGGGACGCCTTCAAACAGTGAGCCCTGGACGGAACAAAAACGTGGCTTTCCTGAAAAGGAGCTTGACTGACTTCACCCTGTCTAGAAAATTCTCTCAGATGATAGATATTTATGTCCTGCCTCATATAGGGGTCAGATTATGGGTATGGGGTGAAATGATCTACCCAGTATCTTCATTTGTCAACCAATACAGTGATTAAGTCAAACCAGTATTTTCCAGTGTATTTGACACAAGTCTGAAGAAAATTATGAAACGGTAAGAAAGAGGCAGGACCTTGTGATAAAATAAGTGGGGAAAAACTGGGTTAAAGGAAGTTAGATAAGTTTCTTTATTGTAGGACTTCTCAGAGCCTTTACCGAGAATGACAATAATTTTTCTTGAAAAATAGATTTGTGGCTTTTTTCCTTCCTACCTTTTTCGGCGGGTCCTGTACCTGGAAGGCACAAAGACACGTCTGTGCTTCCTGCCCTGGGGTGGGGGGGAGGGGTTGCAGGGTGGGAAGGAAGCAGCCTCAAAGCAAAGTCTCTTTCTGCCTTTAGTAAGTCAGGTAAAACAGCAGAAGAGTGCAGGATGTCCTCTAGCCACAGCAAAAGGATGATGGGCTTCAGAGCTGTTATGGACTGAATGTTTGTGTCCCCCTCCCCCCTAATTCATATGTTGAAATCCTAACCCCCCAATGTGATGGCATTAGGGGGTGGGCCTTGGGATGATTAGGTCATGAGGGTGGAGCCCTCATGAATGGGATTAGTGCTCTTATAAAAGGGACCCAAAGAGCCCTCTTGCCCTTTCTGCACGTGAGGACACAGTGAGAAGACGGCCATCTGTGAGCCAGAAAGTGGGGTCTCACCAGACACTGAATTTGCTGCCGCCTTGATCTTGGACTCTGCAGGCTTCCGAACTGTGAGAAATAACTGTTATTTAAGCCACCCAGTTATGGCATTCTGTTACACCAGCCCAAACGGACTAAACACAGGATAAGGAGAGAGATGAAAGAATCTGCAAAGCTAGAGACAGAAGACATCCCGCAGCTTCAGAGCTCTGCAAAGTGGCAGTCCCTGCCCCGCTCCACGTGTCTGGCGGGACTCCAACGAAGTAGGGTGCCTCGCAGAGAATTCCATTCTCTGGAGGCAGCAGAGCTTCCAGACAAAAGGAGGGATTTCTCAGATGATACCTGGTAATTAGGAGCGCCCCCTCCATACACAATGCCTGTTGCTCTCTGAGATGCCCCCCAAGACATTTTACAGAACCAGGTGAGAAAAAGCCCAAGGATGACCAAGACCGGATTTCCCACCAGCCCAATGCTCAGAGAAGGCAGAAGGGGGTTAAAAATACATCGATTACAACAAAATGCAGTATTTGGTGCACACCGGAAGGCTGTGGGCTGGGATTCCCGCTTCCGACAAAGGCTAATGGCAGAATGAGTCTCCAAGATGGGGTGAGCGATACCCAGCTTCCCAGTGCCTTCCCTTTCTGTCTATAGATCAGACGTCGTAATGAGTCCATGAGGATGACAAAGAACAAGATGAAGCTGCCCAGAGCTAGTGGGACACCCGGTGTGTGCCCAGCCCCGCAGAGCGCAGTGGAAGAGGCAAAAAGAGAAGAGGTGGCCCCACCCACTCTTAGAGAAATTAAGGGGCTTAGATGGTGCCCAGAAACTGGAGGTGATTTAGCATTTGTACCAAGAGCCTCAAAAAATTTGGTGCCTTTTGGCCTAGTAATTCCCCTTCTGGGAATCTATGATAAGGATTTCATATAAAATGCTGGGGGATCTTTAGGTAAAAAATTAAATTATTGATAGTTAGGGAAAAGAGGGAAGGAAGTAAATTGAAGGCCAAGAATCGGAGAATGGACAAGTAAATTACAGTACATCCATCAGATGGACTATTAGGCAGCCATTAGTGAGGTTTATGCAAAGGCTTCAGTGATGTGAGAATATTTCAGGTGAGGGAGCAAAGCAGGATACAAACTTGCACATCCCGAATGTGTGAATAAAATGCATTAGAAAAATAACTGCAAGGAAAGACATTAAAATGGAGGAGGGGAGTTGGGAAGGATGACAAAGCCAGGAAAAATGGTTTTATAACAATCCAAGTTAGCATGTGAGGGGCAGGTGGGACTTTCCTGTGCTTTATGACTTCATTCCTTAAGCGCCCACCTGGACAGGTGAGACTGGAGGGTCAGAATGAGATGACGTCATGGCAAAGGTCCTCTCCCGAATTCTGAAATGGGACTTGGTTGGTTTTCTATGTCTGCCATAGTGTTGTTAGAACAACACAAATTTACTATCTCATGGTTTTCATAGGTAAGAAGTCCAGGTGAGCTGCACTGGGTCCCCTGCTTGGGGTCTCACAAGGCCAAAATCAAGGTGTGAGCAGGGCTGCATCCCTCACTGAAGGCTCTGGGTAAGAATCCACTTCCAAATTCGTTCAGGTTGCTGGCTGAATTCAGCTCCTTGCGGTTGTAGGACTGAGGTCCCCATTCCTTGCTGGCTGTCACCCAGGGCTGGTCTTTGCTCCTAAGAGCTGCCTGCATTCTTCCTTCTGTTTTTCATGTGGCCCCTCAGGCAACGACAGCTCAAGTCCCTCTCAGGCCTCAAATCTGACCTCACCTTCTGTGGCATCTCTCTGACTCCAGCTGGAGACATTGATTTGCTTTCAAGGGATTAGGTGATTAGACTGGGCCCACCCGGGTACTCTAGGCTAATCTCTCTTTTAAGGTCTATAACCTTAACAACGTAAGCTGTCCCTTTTGCCAGATAACGTAATACACCGACAGGCTCCAGGGATTAGGGCATGGTTTCCTTTGCAGGGCCGTTTTGCCTCACACAGACCCCAAGACTCTTTCCTCCTAATTTCGAAACTTCTTGACCTCACTTCTTGATCGCCTGACACCACACATCAGAATGGGCCTCCTATTCCGCATCCAACCCAGATGAGTCCCAGCTGACCCCATCTCCAAACATTTGCCTAGGGCTGGGACGCACCCACCAACTTCAGCTGCCTGAATTGGGGGCGGTAGAGAGGTGTTTGATAGTTTTCTCCCCAGGAAAACTGCATTCACAGAGAATTTCCATGGACTTTTATGCAGCCAACACCAAGCGGGCTGCAACTACCCAAAGAACACGTTAATCAAGCGGCTGTAGAAAATGTGGGAAAGATGGAGGAAGGACATTTCATCTGTCACCCTCATCTCTCTGCCAAACTTTCCCAGCTCAGAGGAGCGCTCTTCCGGGTGTGACCCTCAGAGGCACCTGTGGAGCCGTCACCGAGAAACGCTGATTCCTCTGGCCTCACCTCAGGCCTACTGGCTCAGACCCTCCAAGCATTATGGCCCCAGAATCTGGATTTTAAATGTGTCTGTCTTCCCCCAGGTGATTCTTATGCACGTCCTTAAAGCGGTGGTCTCCGACTTTAAAACCTGAAGGTGATAGGGCTTCCCTGGTGGTGCAGTGCTTGAGAGTCCGCCTGTCGATGCAGGAGACATGGGTTCGTGCCCCGGTCCGGGAAGATCCCACATGCCGTGGAGCGGCTGGGCCCGTGAGCCATGGCTACTGAGCCTGTGCGTCTGGAGCCTGTGCTCCGCAACGGGAGAGGCCACAACAGTGAGAGGCCCGCGTACCGAAAAAAAAACAAAACAACAACAACAAAAAAAACACCTGAAGGTGATAAATGAGAAAGGCTTATATGCCTTGGGTGAGGGGGGTCACAGGGTACTGGACTCTCCCCTGAACTCTGAAATTAATGACACATCAAGAGCATGCCCTTGGGGAGCAATAGAGCCAAATGGAAGGATTCTGAGGGAAGAGAAAGGCCAGTGATACAAAGCAAGACAAATAGGGTACAGCTGAGTACAGACCTGAGCTCAGGGCAAGTGGATAGGCCTGTCTGAGTGGCAGTGATGGCTCTGTGCAGCTGGCTTAGAGGAAATGCCTCCATCCGAGCTCCAGTGGAAAATGGGCACAGCATCCCGCTTCAGTGCCCAGGTGCAGGGGTCAGGCTGACCTGGGTTCACCAAGGTCATCAGCTGTCTTATGCTGGGAAATAATATGAGGATAATAATAGTCCTTTCTTCATTCTCAGGGCTCTTGGGTAAATTAGGGTGGTTTTTCACGTAAGCCTGTTTAACTTTTAAGTGCTTATATCAGCTAAGAATGCTTTTGGCTGCAAGTAACAGGAAACCCATGACCAAAAGCTCAGAGGTTGGTTCTTATTGGCTATGGTTCAAGCAGCTCAAGCAGGGCTTCTCAAACTCTAACGTACACACAGATCCCTGGGAGAGCCCGTTACAATGCAAACGTTGATTCAGTAGATCTGGGGTAGAGTCTAAGATTCTGCATTTCTAACAATCTGGCCCTCGGACCACACTTTGAATAACAAGACACTTGGCCTTTCTCTCACGGCTACAAAATGGCTGCTCCAGCTCCAACCATCAGGCAACCATCAGCTCCAACATTTGCAGGCAAGGCACAAAAAAAGGCATGACAGAGGCGTATGCCACCCATATCTACTTCTTGTATCTAAGAAAATGAAGCTTTCTCATGAGCCAGCAGAACAGACATCCACATAGGTTTCGTTGGTCTAAAATGGGCCTCACAGCCATCCACAGCTTCACAGGAAGATGGAAAAATGAGAAACAGAAAAGGTATAAGCCTTAAACCAAGCATGATTCACCCGGAGCTGGGCATGTTGCCACGCAGCATAAAATCCATTTTGTTTAGCAAGGAAGGAAAGGATGGATGTTGGGAAGCAAAGAGCATCCCAGAGCACTCCACACTGTTTGTTATATGAATAAAGCACTTACACAAAGTGAATTCCCTCCAAATGTTAACAGTTTTCTCACCCGCATCTCATCCATGTGTATTGAGCAGACAAGTGGCAGGTTCCCTTCCACACTCCTGTCACCCAGACCCCAAACAACCCCACGCAGAGTGGGGGTGAGGGAGCTTTCTAGGGGCACAGCAGCCTTGGTTCCCCGGAGCCAGTCTCCTGAGCTGTGCAGAGTATCCAGGTCCCCGGGGAACTGACTCACAGGGCCCAAGGAAAGCATTTACACCCGTCAATGCGTAAGCCTCCTGGGACCAGGCAAGTACAGAGGTAAATCCCAGAGTAAATGGTCAGGCCGCCTTCCCTTCTTTGTAGCTCACAGCCAACCAAGGGGGCGGATTTCCGACTTCACCAGTTGCTTTCATCCTCTACCCCAGCCTGGGACTCATCAAAAGGCAATGTGAGGCCCTCACGACTCTGTTTCAAAGAAGAGGCTTCAGCCTTCTTTCGAGTTCTGCAGAGCAGAACAGGTAGACGCCCAGCAGATGCGCTTTGTGAATTTAGCTCAGAAAGCCCCTCTTGGAAAGGTCTGAGCTGCCTTCCTTTTCCAGGGTCAAAAAGGAGGACGCCCCGGAGAACCTGGAAGTTCTGAAAACTGAACTTCACCTGCCAGCTTCTTATGGAAAGATACAGGGTAGAGGTCACCTCCTGTCCCAAATCTTCTGACATTCCAGGGTCAGTGGACAGTGGCCTGGTTAATTCTGGCCTCCCTGCCGCTCGCCGTTTGGTTTTGTTTGTAACTGAGCCATATTGGGTCAAGGTCCTCATCACTAAGTCTATTTTGCAGAGAAAAGCAGAGGTTCCGGAAGGCGGGTTCTACAAGTTCAACCCGCAGTCATCTAACCATGTGTGTAACTCCGGGTTTAGACCTGGTTACCAAGCTATCACCAGTGCTGGGTTTTTTGTTTGTTTGTTTATTTGTTTTAAAAACTCCCTCAGAAGGCAGCTGCAGGGCATAAAGAAAATTCAGCAAGATTTCAGATCCCAAGCCCTGAGTTTAAATGCTGTTTTTTTCCACTTTGCAGTTCGGAGATGAAGCTGAGCCAGTTTCACTGCCTTCATCTGTTTGAATATTGGTGATGGGAAGAGATGTAATAACAATAACCAACATTTAAGAGAGTACTTGGGAGGCACTGTTCTCATTGCTGCACAAGCATTAACTCATTTTGCAACAACTATGACATAGGTATATATCATTAATATCCCCGTTTTTCAGATGGGAAATGGGGGCACAGAGAGATTAAGTAACTTGCCCAAGGTCACACAGCTGATAAGAGGCAGAGTTAAGATTCCAACCCAGGCACTTTGGCCCTTCTGCCCAAGCTTATTTCCACACCGCACTAAAGCACTTGGAAACCTATACAATGATTCTGATTGTCAGGTATTATTATTCCCTTACACAGAAAGGTTAGGTGACTTGTCCAAAGACACAGAGACTGCCCACCTTCTGAGCCAAGCGAAACACAAGAAGGCAGCTCCTCTGTAAATTCCATCCTCCCTTCCCTTCTGCAGCCCAAGTCCTCGCAAAGGCCCCAACAACGGAGCCATCCATCGCCAGTCCTCAGAGATGCCCCCCCCTCACACTGAGCACAGTCCCCACGGCTGATGACCTCAAATCAAGCATCCATTCGTCCCACTGGCAGAAAAACCATTTAAGCACGTCGCTGTTTTCATTTCTGCCAAGCCACAGGGGTGTTGCATAGAACCACTTTTTTCTTTTTCTTTCTTTTTTGCATTTAATAATACATAATTACCTTTCTTCAATCATCTCGGTGGAATATGTGCTTTTCAACCTAACACTGAGGCTTTTTAAAAAATGGGATGGAGGAATGGGTGAGATGTATTTTCAATGCCCAGAAAGAACCTTCTGTGGTCCCTGGAGGGGAGAGTGAGCAGAGATGGATATCATGTTTGTGCTCCTGATTTGCTGTTCCTTGTGAAAGACTATAATGAATAAAAAATACGGGGCAGGGGTGGGGCGGGGAGCAGGCAGACAGACAGAGCCGGGTAACTGCGTGCTCTTCACGTGCTCTGAAGCCACTGACCTGAGAAGCAACCTTGGGTACCTTAATTAATCCATCCCAGTGCTTACAGGGCATTTGATGCCAAACCCAACTGCTCCAGCTGCTCTGGACCGACATGTTCATTGCCACTCAGGTCTTTGTTCTAAAATGATGAAAGTATACATAATCCACAGGAAGAGGGAGAAAACACACAAAACAAATATTCCCCAGTGGTCTTAGCGAGCAGATCTGATGCGGGCTGGCCCATGCAGCTGAATTTCAATTGAAGGAGGTTTTTTTCTCAAAAGGGCCCCACTGGGACACTTACAAAGATGAAGGAAGAGAAACCTGGCTGCACAGCGTAAGTTATAAAACAATGAGATTAATGATACGTAAACCTATGTAGGAACTCTACTCTAGAAGCACTGTATAATGATGATTAGGGAGAAGTGAGAAAATATACAAACAACACTCTGCATAGGCCCGACTGCATGTTAACTATTTCTGCCATCCCTATGCCAGCAACTAGCTAAGACGAACAGTTACTGTTACAGTGTAATCGAGTAATTAGAACATACCTAACGTTTACTGGAGGAATACACTGTTAGAAGCACTTTATTTCCTGTTCCAACAACCTGAGAGGTAGGTACTGTTATTGGCTCTCTTTGGCCAATGAGGAGACCGAAGCACGGACAGACATATTACTTGCCCAGGTGGCTCCACTAGGTTTTAACCCAAGGACTCTGCCTGCAGAGCCCATGGTTTCAGTAACGATCAGGACAGCAGGAGTTTAGGACCGTGGCTGAAAGTACAGGCTTCGAAGTCAGAGAGACCTGGATGCGAATGCTGGATCTGTGACTCATTTTTCCCTTATAGAATCACGGTATTTTAAACTTTGAAAAACTACTGGAGACCATCTATTTAAACTCCCTGATTTCATAGGTATGGAAACTTGGGAACATAAGGGAAGGCCAGCCTGGGCTCACACATCTAGACCTCTGATGCCCCGCTGTGGGCTGAACTGGGTCATCACCATCACCTCTGGCTCACCTGTCTGCAGGATGACCCAGAGGACCGTCCCCACCCCCAAGGCAGCCCACTCCTCAGCACTGTGCTTCTGCAGCCTGACTGCCCCCCAGACCTGGGAGAGGGCCTGGGTGCAGGAGGCTGAGCACGGCCGAGGACTTCCTGAAATCCCAGCCGCTTGGGGTCCAAGAAATCTGCGAGTCTCCCAAAGAGCTTACCCGGAACAAATCCAAATTCTCGGAACGTTAGGTAACCCCCAAAGCCTCCATTTGATTCTTGGTTTGATCAATACCATGCGGCCAAGGAGAGAGCATAAAACAAAGTTACACACGGCTCAAAGGAGGTTACTCATAAATTCCTTAAAAGTTTGATCTTTTAATTAAAAAAAAAAGTAATCTCTCCCTCCTCAGTAGCCCATCATATGCAAAGTATGGTTTACTAGGAGGCTCTGTAATTAAGCCTGATCCTGTAGAGTGCCTACACCATGCTGCGTATTCTTCTAGGGACCTAATAAATACACCTTAACCCTCACAGCACACCTACAGCAAAAGAGTAACTCCTTCCCACCTCCCCATTTACCGCTGTGGGAACTAAAGCACAGACAGGTTAAGTCACTTGCTGAGGTCAAACAGCCAGCAAGCTGCAGATGAGACTTGAACCCAGACAGTCTGGCTCCAGAGCTCAGGCCTATAACCACTACACCGCACTACCTCTCAGAGCCACAAACACATTCACATTTCAGGAAACAGCCGCTAGTGACATCACTTTGGCGATGCCTACATTTCAGCCATACCCTCCACACTCAGTGCCCGCTTCCTACCAAACTGATTCCTTCTTCCTCCTTGTTATATTTGTTTTCCTTATTTTTTAGTGGAAAAAAAAAATTAATCCTGAATGAAGCCAAGTTTAGTTGCAAATAAAACTGAACTGTCCACAACTGAAAGCATGTAATTAGAGAATGTTAATCTCTGGGTGGTTTTCCACCCCCTCCCCCAACCCAAAAATACACTAACATTTGCAAAAGAGAATTCATCTTTACCTAAAACTATAATTAAGCGGCTGCTGGCGGTTACCTTGGTGACATTAAAAAAAAAATTCTCCACTACAGCTCCCCACACTGGATAATACAAACTCGGCAACCAAATAAGTCAACAGGTTGTCCAGGAAACTGTTTCCTTGACAACCAGGAGGATGGAGGGGGACGGAGAGCTGGGGAAATGTCAGAGCAGCGATGCTATATTAAAGAAGCAAAAGCCCCTCTGGCATGGCTGAGCAGTTTCCCCAACTTGTACCAAGCAGCACAGCAGGGAACAAAAAAGGTTCTTTGTTACATGAGGAAGGTAGCTGGGGGGAATGTCAAAACCCACATCTTACCCATTGGGTGAATTTCCACTTGAGGGCATGGAACACAGGAGGCTGGGCCCGCAGACCCTTCTAACTTAGAAAAAAAAGCCCCATTCATTCTCTCACTTACCAAACTTGCATTGAGCATCTGCTAAGTGTCAGCATGTCCACACCTCCTGGCTCTAGCCTTGGGTGGTTTTCCATGCTTTGGAACCTTGGCCAGGTGGGCCAAGAATTCAGGAGATGACAAATAACTTGCAGGACCACTTTTTGGAATTTTAATGTCTGGGTTTCCCCTTGTGTATTCACTTTCCTGTCCCCCATTCTAGCAAGACCAGTTCTGTGCTTCCTTGTCTGGGCTGGAGGGAGAAGGGAGGAGGGGGAGTTTGCAGGAGAGGGAAAGCTGGAAGGGTGTGCAAGACGACCTTGCCACTGGCTCTCTTTTAAAGGACAAATCGCTTGTGGACGGGATTCGGTCATATGACCTGGAAAATCAGGAGAGGACATGACTGCCCCTGAAGAACGCAGGAGAGGAGTGGGAGAAATGACCTAGAAAGATTTCTTGAGACTGTGGTCCTTCAACAGAGCAGGGGTCTGGGACCTTAGCCATGTTGTAGGTGGGTGGGAGTGTGTCGTGCCCTTGGAAAGGAATGGTCACAGGGTCTTAGTCTGACCAAGAGCAGCTGGAAGGAAGCAGCAGACCTGGGATTGGCAGGGCTAAGACGTGTGGACAGATGAGCAGAGGCAGGGCCAAGGCTTCCAGGCTATATAAAGCCCCCAAAGCTTTCTCTACCCTAGGGATGGGGGTGGGAGTGGTGCAGGGAGCCCCCAATAACCAGTGAGGCGGGCTTGAAATAGATTTTTTTTTTAATACAGAAATGCTCTATTTCTTGCTTCTTAAGTCCATGGACAGCAAGTGTCATTTTCAATGCTGCATTTTCCAAACTACTTGAAAGTTCCTGCAGCTGCATTCTGCAGAGAAAAGAAGAAAGGAATAAGGGGCAATCCAGAGGCACCTAGACCTGGAAATCCCAGATCAATTCTCCCTTCCACAAAAACCCTTTCACCTCTGGCTGGCCCTCCCAAGTGTTTTGCCGTGTTCCTTATCTAAACGTGCTTTTCATCAAATTATTCTCTGATCATGAATGAGAAGGCAATGCTGTACTACTAATCATCACAGGGAAGACACTCAGTTCAGGAGTCTCCTCTTTCCATAGCCCAGCTGACGCTGACAGAGGCAAATGGATCTGAGTGTACAGACGTGTCATTAACACACGTAGCAGTGAAAAGAATGACTTGGATCTGCATTGCACTTTCACAACAGGGAATTTATTTGCTCTTTACAACTAATCCTGTGCTGCAGATACCCATTTTACAGATGAGAAAACCAAGGCACAGGAAGGGTAAAGATTTGCCCAGGGTGCCCACAGCCAATTCAGTGCCAAGAACCAAGGCCAGGGCTTCTGATCCCAACCCCCAATATCTTTCTCCCTCTGTGCTCACACGTCGCCTTTCCTCTGTGTTGGTTTCACTCCTATGTCCCTAATTTTCCTTCCCCTACTGTTTTCCTTCTACTTTTTTTTTTTTTTTTTTTTTTGCCCCCTTAAACATTCCAGTGGTTCTCAACTGCAGGTAACCCCTCTCCCCCAGGCCACATTTGATGATGTCTGAAGAATACTTGGCTGTCATTCTGGACGGAGGTGCTAATGGGTAGAGTAGAGGTCAGTAGATGCTGTCAACATCTTAACAATACCCAGGGCAGCCCCGCACAACAGAATTATCCAACCCCAAATGTCAACGGTGCTGAGGGTGAGAAACCTGTGATCACAGGAAGATAAAAGAATTGTACACGTAAAGCACATGCAACAGCACCTGCCACATAGTCAGCTCTTATTATTTGGGTTAATGATATTGTTCACAACACTCTTGCAATGGGGAAGTCTGGGTTACTTATAATAAGGAAAGAAGAGAAAGCACTCCGAGTACTCAGGCACTTTGGTTCCAAAGTTTATTCATTTACTAAGTAGTCACTGACTTCCTTCCCTAGGAAAGGGCCTGCGGCGCACAAAGGAGAGAAATGTCTTGTTTTGTGAACAAGGCCAAGCGCTGGCCTTTAGGTCTAAATGTGCCACCCAGGAAGTAATACTGAAGGGCGCTGGGATGAGGGTCCCAGAGGACCTCTCATGAGCCTTGAGACGGATCTACCACTGGGTCTTCAAATCAAAGACTCTCAAGCCTCAAAAACAACCAAAGATAAATTATTTTGCCCAACCACCTTTTTTTTCTTTTTTCCCTGTACACCCACTTCCACCATGGAACAAAGAAAAGGTCTGGAAGGTGAGGGAGATGAACGCAGTTTGCATATCTAACAGCCCAGAGGAAGGTGAAACTAACAGAACCAGAGATTATCAAGTTAGAAGTGTAACACAGAGTTGGGGGGAACTGTTCAGCTTCTAAGTAACAGGAGCTAAAAATACCTGTGTCACGTGTCATTTACAAATTCAAAGGGCTGTTTAGACAATACTATGATCAGACTGCAACTGATACACATTTTCCCCCCAGTGGTTAAACACAGCCTGAGTTTTAAGTACCAAACAGCTGCCTCCAGGTTTGTCTGGAAAAACCACTCATTAATTTCTATTTTTGATTGACACACTAGGGGGTCCCAATCACTTCCTTCATCCTGGTGCCTAAAATCAGATGATAGTGGAAGACTGGAATGAGCAGCTGAAAGGAGGCAGAGGGAATAAGGGAAGAGAGCAAAAGCTTGAACAAAGGCAAGGAGGGACTAGCGCTCTCCACATGCCTGCCTTCTCCCCAAACCAAGAAAGTTCGGGGGGATTGGAGGGATGACAAGGCAATAAAATGAGAATGGCCTGTAGCCCTGGAAATAATTAAAAATTCCCTCTTCACATTGGGAGGGAGGGGAGACTAAAGAGCTCAGTATAATCAGGTGAAGCTTTCTGGGACCTGGGATGTGAGCAAAACGCTTCTGCTTGACTCCTTCCCCCATTCACCCCCCCCCCCCCACACACACACCCATGGGCCCAGCTGGCTGAATGGAGGGTGGTTTCTGTGGAAGCCCAGAGTCATGTCCAGTGTCTCTTAAGTTTCTCTGGAGAGAAGAGGGGGCGTCTGGGTTTTCTTTTTAGGGGTATGGAAACGCTCTAAAATTGGATCATCGTGATGGTTGCACAACCCTGTGAATATGTTAAAAATCCAGTTGCATACTTTAAAAGGTGACTCTTATGCATGGAAATTAAATTAAGAATAGAGACAATCAGGAAATTATTCTAAATAAAAGGTTTTTCCTTTTAAAAAAGTAGGAGTGGGCTTCCCTGGTGGCGCAGTGGTTGAGAGTCCGCCTGCTGATGCAGGGGACACAGGTTCGTGTCCTGGTCTGGGAAGATCCCACATGCCGCGGAGCGGCTGGGCCCGTGAGCCATGGCCGCTGAGCCTGCACGTCCGGAGCCTGTGCTCTGCAACGGGAGAGGCCACAACAGTGAGAGGCCCGCGTACCGCAAAAAAAAAAAAATAAATAAAATAAAATAAAAAAGTAGGAGTGGGGTGTAGCCCCAAGGAATCTAGATTGAAATCTCACCTCTCCTTACTCTTAGCTGTAAGACTTATTCAGCCTCCCTGAGTCTCAACTGTCCCATCTGTACAATGGGAATATTGAGAGTATCCTTCCTTCATAGGGCTGCTGTGGGGACTAAGTGGGATGCTGTTTGTAAAAAGCCTGACCCAAGGGGAGTGCTTCGAGCTCTGCGAGAGAAGATGAATGAATGATTGGTAGGAGGCTGGAGTCTTAAAATGGGCCTGGGCAGTAAAAGAGATGAGCCCACAACTTTCAGATGACAGGACTGGTAACCTTGCAGTGAGAGTGTGTCCACTCAGACCCTGGCACCATCAGTTGACCAAGATACACAGCACAGATAAGAGTAACTGCCGTTTATTGAGCACTTACTATACGGCAAAGGCCTCATATGCATTATCTCATTTAATCTTTATTTCAACCCTACGAGGCAGGTACTATTATATCCCCATTTTACATATGAGGAAATAGACATAATTTAGTCATTTATGCAAAATCACAGAGAGAGTAAGAGGCAGATCTGGTTCCAGTCCAGGCTGTTACCTGAGATGGACCAGGTGAGCTGGAGCTAGCTCTTACCAGCTTGAGAAGGCAAGTTGTTAAATATCCAGGAATTCTGATGATTACCTATTCAAGAATTTTACAAACAGGTTATTAAATCATTGGTGGCAACCACAGTAGAAATCAGCCATGATATGAGTATTTACACCAAGGAAATCTGCAATTGTTACAAATCTGGACTTTCTCTCTCCCCCCTCCCCTCGCCCACCTCACCTCACCCCCATCCACAGCCAGTGTCCCAGCACATCTTTAACTACCAAACTAGGAGGGTACATTGGGCACTCCTTCCTACACAAAACAGTAAGAAATCTTTACGTTTTCATGGCACTTTAGGGTTTACGGTGCTTTTAAATCCATCAAAAAAAGAAAAAAAAAACTCACAGTTGTGAAAAAAGAACTATTTGCATTGATAATAATGAAAACAGGATCCATAGGTGATGAACCCAAGGGCCTCAGTGGACCACAGACCTCCTGAATTCTAACCAGGCCCTTCTATCTTGAAAGGTAGCAGCCCCAGGAGTAGATGGCAGGTAGGCTCTGTTCACAGCTACCAGGCATCTCATGGCATTGGGCAGGTGCTGCCCTCACGGACTTTGGGAAGGGGACCCTCTCCCTCACTCCACAGACTATGATTCCACAGGCCCCACAGCTCCCCAGAGGAGTGAGCCAAAGTTTTTCACGGTTTCCACGTGGAGACAAGGGGGAGGTGGAATTTAGGTGGGTGTGGATCTTGGAGGAGCAAGTGCAACTTGCAAGCTAAGTTTGACGAGCCTGTGCTTTGCATAAGAGAAAGACAGTAAATGTTTCATGAGTGAATGAATGGAATCGTCCCTCCTGTCCTTCGAGATTTATAGGCTCAAGCTGAAGCTATAAGTCAGGGCTGTGCAATTGATTAATTTCACCAGTGGCCCCAATTAAAGGCCTCCCTGCATCTACACTCTTTGCCCCGACCTTGTTGTCCCACCCAGAATCTCAGAGGTGCCCGCTGCCTTCTCCCCTCCGAATCTGCCACCTCATCAAGAATTCTGATGAAATGCTTCACTGTGGCTTCCTCTTACCTAAAGAGTCAGGTACAAGATCATCCTCAGTAAGGAGAACAGAGAAATCTGCCTTCAGCTAAATGAACAAAGACATTACGGAACATCTCCACCCCCTCGGGGAATACAGTCCCCTTAGCTGAGAAAGATTCTTAAAGAAATTCTGAAGGAACAACGGGCTTCATTTCCATTCCTGCTTTGAAAGATGAGTTTTGTCTGAATCACTGCTGAGCTGTCCCCTCTCTCCCTCTCTCTCCATTTGCAGCCAGATTCTTTCACCAGGATTAAGACATCATCTCGCAGTTCTGATTTAGACGGTGTTTGGGCCTTACCCTTCAAATGGGAGTTCTTTTTCTGGTGTGACGTAAAGTCCCAAGATACACCAAAGCCAGCACTGCTAAGGTCTGGGAGAATCCAAAATTTGATTTTCAGACCCTTTCCCAATCAAGGCAAAATGAAGAAGCAATCTACAATCTCCCTACTCAAAGTGAGGTCCGTGGACCATCTGCCCAGGGATCACCGGGAGTCTGTTACAAATCCGGAATCCCAGGACCCACCCCAGACCTACTGTTTCAGAGCATGGATTTGAACAAGATGCCCAGGCGATGTGGCTGTGCATCCAGGTTCGTGATGCACTGGTCCCTGCTTTCCAGCACTGGTCCCTGCTTCTCCGGGTGACTCTGTATCTCCCCTGATGTCAAGGCCTCTGGAGTGAGTTCCAAGCTGAACGTCAGCCTTCATTCTCAGTATTACAAAGGACAGCTTCACCTAGCAGAACACAAACGCTTCTCACTCCAATGCATGCACGCACTTGCATACATGCCCACACACACATACGCGAGCACACTTCCTACGACCAGGCTTGCCAAAGTCCCTCACTTGTGAGCCTTACTTGAAAGGTTTTCTCTTCTGAAGCACAAGCCTTTCTATCCTGAAGGGCCTTTCAGATGTCCCGCTGAGACCCAGGGATTCATTCATAAGAAATGCTTAGTCTTATCTTGAGATTAAAGGTTTCAAATGATTCCCATCTGATCCCAACAGGAGAGCTCCTTGCTAAAATACAAGGGTCTTGTTGGAAGTAATCTCCATGGAAATAATTAACCCAATTTATTAACAAGGGAAAAAAAATCCTAAGGATATTTTAAACTTTTAAATATCTCTGCAAACTAATGACAATGAAAACAAAGCATTTTGAAAGTGAGAGAAACCCCAGAGCAGAAATTAAATTCAAACTAAAACGCTCTCTGAATTTTAACAATCCTATTTTAAGCTCTTAATAAACCCTGGAAATCCAGTTAATTTAAATTACTGGCCAACAGTAATTACACCAACACCCTCCCTGAAATAATTCCCACCTTCAGTCATCTCAGGGAGCATTTCCCCCCCACCAAAAGACTACATGAGATTGTTTATGTGCTGCTTCTGCTGACATACGATTTTCTAGAAATCGCTGAACTTTGGGTTAAAAAGACAATTGAAAACCAGACCTAGGCTGTGTTTCCAAACGATTTTTGGACCCCTGTCCACAATAACCTTTTCAAGAAGGACTCGGTGAGGCTGAAGGTGACGGTAATTCTACAGCTACCAACACTGAAAAGAAAAGGCTGTGCAGTGACAAAGATAAGACACGGGTTTAGAATGTTTTAGGTAACATGCAAATGTATTCTGATTTTTTTCAACTCCCTCCAGCAGGAGAAAAAAAAAAAATCTTGAAAGATGTTCTCGAGGTGGAGCTGGTAGCAGGTCAATTAGAAAAATGAGATGATTGGGAAAGGGAAAATCTAACTGGCTCTCTCTCTCTCTTTCTTTCTGCCCAGGCTGGGAAGAAGTGGGCGTTTAAGGTCCAGCCCTCTAATGTCAGCATGTGGTGAAATGGGTCTACTCCAGCAATTTGGAATCACCCACTGGAGTGGCTGGCTGGGGCCTGGATCACACCCAACCCCCCTTTTATCTAGCTCTGCCCCCTGATTTTTCTCTCCAGATTTCTTCCCTCTCTCTGAGTCCGTGGGGGCTGGGAGGTGCTGACCTCACCTCTGACCCCACAGGTAAGCACCTGACCCAGGCCTGGCCAATCAGCTCATTTAATTCCCCAGGTCCCCAGTGATTGGTTCAGGGGTGGGCATGTCATCCAGTTAGAGTCATTCCCAGGACCTTTCCAGGAACTATTGGAAAAACAATGCTCCCTTTCCACTGGAGACACTTAGCTGGAAGCTGCAGAGGATATGGCTGGAGTTGCTGGGGCCTCATGAGAAGAGCCTGCCTGATAATGAAGTCAACACAGTGGAAGGTAGAGCTGAGTGAGGGAAAGCAACTAGGCATTAGTGAGCCCTGGATCCAGCCTTACCTGAAACCTCCAGACTTCTAAAATATGAAAACTAATAGAAACGCCCCCTTTGTTTTTCTTAACCAATTTTGAGTTAGATTTCTGTCACCTGCAACAAAACCACCTATCTGATTCTAGTAAAAACCCCTCAGGGTTTTCACAAGAAAGTCAAGAGAAACAGCAAATTGCTACAACAACCACAAAAAAGTCTCAAGAGATCATTTAGTCTTTCCCCTTGTATATAAGAATGCAAGTGCTCTAATTTTTTTAAATTTTATTTTATATTCTTAGCAAAGATCCCTAGGGACTAAGATTCAGCACCCTCCATCCAGAATCCATATAAGAACACACTATGAGATGAAAATGTGAGCTTGAAGATGCAACATACGTCTGTAGGTGGCTCGGGAAATATTCTCCAGGCTGACAAAAAAAAAAAAAAAAAAAATCCACCAACAAAACCAAAATCCTAATGTTAGATTTCATGCGCTACCAAGTAAACTTTTTCTCTTATAAAACAAATTGTTTCTATAGAAACGAATGTTTTTCTAGCAACCCACTCCCTATTAGGGTTGCTATAGGAACAGATTGAGAAAATTAGGAAACTGCAGAAAAAGGTAAATGACTGCCCAGTGTCTTTTTTTCCTGGAAACCCACAGAGGGCAAATGCCTTTTCATTTCTGAATGCCTTGGTACTTGGGGCAGGCTCCAGGAACACTTGAGAATATAATTCCAACTCTGTTGCATTCCCACTCCCCAGCAAGGGTTTCATCAAGTCACTGAAATTTAATTCTGAATATGACAAATTTTACTAAAAACCACCTTCTAAGGATTGTTTTCAAGGACCAGGGCTAGGCAGGAGCATGGAGTAAGAAGGTACAGGGCTTTGGGTGTAAAAATGTAACAATAAGTGCTGACAACCACACACGTGCTACAGATAGTCTTTTGGAGAGAAGCCCTTCATTTGGGGAAACTTAAGTGCACACATTCTGTGAACGCTCTGCTATAAGCAGCAGGACCATGCCGCGTGCTGCCCGGGTCTCACGGTGCAAATGATGAGCACACAGGTGAATGTTTTCTTTTCTTTACTGGAGAGCTGGAAGAGAATACAAACACAGTCCCTTGTCTCTTACTTGGTTTCTGGGATCATCTACTGACAAGCAGGGTATGACATCTGTCTGGCGTAGGGAGAATTCTCTCTCAACTCTCAGCAACTACAAACCCAGTAGACAGGAGTGGAGAGAGCTTTGAAGCCAAGAGTTGTAATCAGCAAGTAAGAACCACATGGCCTTGGGTGAGTCATTTCATTGCTCTGAATCAGTTTATTTACCCCCGTCTGTAAAATGGGGTTAACAAGATCCCTATTTGTATCATAGGGATCCCAGCTGGTACAGAGTAGAGTTAGCAACACTACTTCACATGAACCTTCTGTGTCTTCTTCAGAAACCGGATAATGGAAATTAGTGAAACTGACAGGGTGTGAAAGGCAGCAGAGAGCACTGGGGGCAAACAGACAGCCCAAGCTCCTGTAAAGAAAGCTCACATGTTTTTAACACCTTGTCGGCAGGCTCACCTTGGAGCCTGCCCACTGAAACTCCTACATCTGCACCCACTGAGAATTGCGGGGATTGAGCCTTGCCCACGTGTGACATTAACAAAGATATACCTCTAATGGAACAGAGCCTCTCCCGTGGGAACTTGATTGTCGGGGGAGGTGGGGCCGGGGGGTGGGGGGAATCCGTGGCATGACTAAGAAAGTGTTCAGCGAAAGAAGGGAAAATTCCGTCCTGTCAAACTAAACTGCAGTTTCTCATGTCCCCCTCTGCCTCTACCCTGGTCCAAACGCTGGTCATCTTTCCCCTAGAGGAGGCATGCATTAGTCAGCGTTCTCCAGAGAAGCAGGGGAGATACATATATACGTAGATATATAATGAAAGAGACCTACTATGAGAGATTGGCTCACATGATTGTAGAAGCTGAGTCCTGCCATCAGGAGAGCTGGTGGTGTAGTTCCAATTCGAACCTGAAGCCCGAGAAGTAGGGAGTAAGTCCTGGTCCAAGTCCAAAGTCCAGAGGGCCAAAATCCAGGAGCATCGATGTCCAAGGGCAGGAGAAGATGGATGTCCCCGCTCAAGCAGAGAGGGCAAATTTGACCTTCTTCTACCTTTTTGTTCTATTCGGGCCCTCAAAGGCTTGTATGATGCCCGCCTACGTTGATATTGGTGATCTTTCTGTCCACAATTCAAATGCTGATCTCATCCAGAGACACCCTCACAGACACACTCGGAAATAATGTTTTATCAGCTCTCTGGGCATCCCTTTGCCCAGTCAAGTTGACACATAAAATTAACCTTCATAAGGCAGTAGCCTCTTCATTCATCTCCCTGCTTCCGCTCCCACTCTGTACAGTCAATCCTCAACACACGGCCAGAGGAATCCTTTTAAAACAAAAGTCAAATCATGCCACTCCTCTGCCCCAAACTCTCCAATGGCTTCTCAAAGCCTTCAGAAAACAAACCAAAGTTCCAACAGTGACCTACAGGACCTAAGTGATCTTCCCTGACCCTGGCACCCTCCACCTGGCTCCCACTCTACCAGCCACACTGGCTCATCTCTGTTCATCAGACACACCAGGCACACTCCTGCCCCAGGCCCTTTGCACTTACTGTTCCCTCTGCCTAGAACATTTTTCTATTAGATGTCCACATGGCTGGCTCCCCAGCTCCTTCGGATTTTTGCTCCACTGTTACCACTTTTTAGTGAAGCCTTCCTTCGGCCACTCCCTATAAAATGACCACACCCCACTCCCAGAAGCTAGTGCCCTCTCTTCTTTGGTTTTCTCCACACCACGTATCATCTGCTGACATATTTATTTGTCCCCCACTCCCTTTAGAAGATAAACTTGGGAATTCCCTGGCAGTCCAGTGGTTAGGACTCTGCGCTTTCACTGCCAAGGGCCCGGGTTCGATCCCTGGTCGGGGAACTAAGATCCCACAAGCCGCGCGGTGTGGCCAAAAAACAAAACAAAACAAACTCCACAAGAGTAAGGATTTCCTTCTCCTTTGTTTCTTGCAGGGTTCCCATGCCCAGAACAGCACTTAGCACAGAGGAGGCTCTCAGCAAGCCTTTGTTGGATGACAATGAATGAAACAAGAGAGCTGAAGAGTGTAGAAGAGAGTGTGAGAGCCTGGGTACCAGAGTCCAAGTCAGTCCGGTCCCCCCCCGCGCTGTTCAATATTCATACATCAGGCCAGTCATTCCATATGCATGAGCGCCCATCACACGCCAGGCACGACATGCTGGAGATGCCAGAAGCAGGATGCCGTGATGAGCAGGACAGGTAAGATCCATGCCTCCCAGACAGCTTACATTCTAGCAGAGCAGCTAAACAATAAAGAAGTAAACCTACAGGTGATGACATACGCCATAAAGAAAAAATAGCCCGAGGTAGTAAGGAGTAGAGGAGAGGGAAAGGAGGCCTGAGACTGAGAGCCGGTGGTCAGGGATGGCTTCTCTGGGGAGGGGTCACGTAAGCAGAGACCTATGGAGTGAGGGAACCCGCTGTATGGGATACGGAGCTCATGTACCTGATGGATTCCCTTCATCCTTTCCTTCCTGACCCTCTCACGTGATTGGAGCCCTACCTCTGCAGGGATGCCCTTCCTCTTTCAGACCTGGCTCAAGCACCACACCACAGGTGGGGTACCTGGCAGGAGGAATCTGTCTGCCCAGTTCTCTCCTGTCTCCCTCTTGGTCGAGGTGTTGCCCATAGAGAGAGCTACTGCCTCCTCACTTCTGAGTTGTGTGCCGTGGCCCTATTCTTCCCTTCTTTGGTATAAGCTTTTTGTTTGGAAAAGCAATACATCCAACCAAAACTTGACATTTCCCAGCCTCCCCCCACTGCCTTGTAGCTAAGCTGTCGCCTTGTGATCACAAGTTCAGTGTTGTGCAAAAAATTCTTAGAATGTTCCTTAAAGGGAGCTGCCCCAGCTGAGAAGTAGGCCCCTTTTGTCTTTTGCCCCATCTCTGTTCATGATCCCTGGAATGCAGACATGATGGCTAAAGCTCCAGCAGCCATTTTGCACCACGAGGCAAACTTGAAGGAGGTACTACAGAAAAACAGAAGTCCAGGGCCTTGAAGACCAAGGAGTTGCCAAACCAGCCTCAGACTGCTGACTTCTGGGCTTCTTTTACACGAAAGAAAAATATACTTCCATTTTTTGAAGATACTGTCACTGGGTAATCTAATCCAAATGGATACACATCAGGGCTGCATTATGACTCATGGATCCTCAGCACCTGCCTTCATGGGCTCCTTCCTCCATAAAAATGTTTAAAATTATATTGTATGACTATGCAAGTAGAAAGCTAAGTATAATCTGGACTGGATTCATTATTATGTATCTATTATTACCATATTCATGTTTTTCTTATGATTTAAAAAAAGTAAAATGGAAACATTTTGTGGATCCCTAAAAGAATCATGGGTCCTGTGCCTTCTGCCCCTAATGGAGACATCCATCCATCCTGATACGCATGCCTTATCTTGCTTTACCCTTAACAGAACCTGATGCTGTAGGTACTATTAGTCTTCCTGCTTTTTAGAGCAGGAAGCTGAAGCCAGAGAGGTTAAGTAACTTGTCCAGATTTGAATCCAGGTCCATCCAACTCCAACCCCAAGAAAGAGGCTATTTTTAGCACCCAAAAGCAATTATTGCTGGAGCTATTATTATTATTCATGCAAACAGCTCTGACTACTTAAGAAAATAGACCTGATAGATGGTAACAAAGCACAATGGACACGCTGACCTTCTGGGAGCTTCTTTTTATTTTAATCCATAAGATAAACACAGCGACGAGCCCCATCTCTGCAGGAAATGTTTTAAATCCCCATCTTTTCGGACTGGATTTACTCATCCAACTTCACAAAGAAAATAACTCCACTCAGCTTGACAGAGTCCACAGTGAAAAGGAAATTATTTTTCTGGAAATGACCCTAAAAATAGCATGGAATGGGCCTGCTTACAGAAACCAGAGGCAGTAAGACTGAATATGTTAGTTTTAAGGGCACAAATGTGTTTTGAAACACAGAGATTCTTCTGTGGTCTTGAGAAGAAAAAATTGATTTTCCAGAGAGCACGATAAAACATGTGGGAAAACAACTTTGGAGTAAAAACAGCGTGAACTTTGAGAGGAAGGCAGAGCACTCAGTCCGTCTTATATGCCTACCCCACCACGGGAGCCAAGAAGAAGTTCCCCCCGCCACATCGCTCTGTTTATTTCTTTTCATGCCCTCTTAGCACAAATTAAAAGACAAGGAAATGTTGATGAAACCAGACCAAAAGATGGCTCAGCTTTGCAGCCCACTGCCTCCCAGGGAGAGGTGTGCAAATGGCTCGTTTCTAGAAAAGAGCCACAAACTATCCTCTTTTAGGTAGCATTTTCTCTCCAAGGCAGATCTGAGTAGACAACTTATGTCTCAAACAACCGTATTTTGTTTAGTCATTCATCCGTCCAGCACTTATTAAATGCCTTCTGGATGCATTGCACCATATCAGACACCAAAGACCACTACAAGACCCCACCTTTGGAAAGTGAAGTCAGCGTTCAGTGAGGACTTGGAACATACACAGAGGAATCAAGTGTGTGACGATACTTTCCCAGTCTAGAGGTTAAGAATCGGAATGCTGGAGCCAGGCAGCCCCAGGTTCAAGCCCTGGGTCTACACTTACCTGCAGAAAAAATTGGGGCAAATTAACCTAAGCCTCAATTTCCTCATCTGTAAAATGGGGATAACAAAAGCACCTTTCTCTTAGGGAATTCCCTGGCGGTCCAGTGGTTAGGACCCTGAGCTTCCACTGCCAGGGGCCCAAGTTCAATCCCTCATCCGGGAGCTAAGCTCCCATATGCTGCACGGCAGGCCAAAAAACGAAAACAAAACCCAAAAAACCCAGAAAAACAAATGCACCTTTCTCTTCAAGTCAACCCCGAATTTTGCAATTCATGTAAAAATGCCTGGTGGGAGTGGGGTTATTCTGTGGGAAGTGGGCAGAAAGACTGACTGTTCCTTCTGAGTCAACCCCGAATCGGCACCATGTGTAATAAGGGGCAGCTGAGAGAGTTGGCCAGAAAGGCCAGAACCCAACCCAACACAACAGAAATGAACGCCTCTAGAAACTTCTCAGAAACCTGGGGCCAAGCACCAAACTGCCACTGGCATAAAATAGGGTTTGAGACAAACTCTAACTACGAGGTAAGCGGTATGGACACCACAGACAAGAACTGAGTTATTTGAAACACACGTTGGGTTGACTCAGGGGCAGTGGGTGGCATGATCTGACGCACAGACTCAGATACCAGGTAGACCCTGGTTGCAATTGACCAAATACATGACCTTGGGCAAGTCCCCATGACCTTCAAGCCTCCGTTTCCCTGCCTGTAAAATGGGAGATAACAACACCTACGGTGCAGGTGAGAGTTACAGAAAGTGCCTGGCACACAGGAGATATGCCAGCAAAGGTAGCTACTGTTACGGAACTGAATTGAATCCGGCAGAAGACAGCTCCCCGGGAGCACAGAAAGGCTGGAGCCTGTTGAAACAACTTTGCTCTTTTCCTGTATTTCTGGCAGACATGTCCACAAGCAAAGACTTGACATTTAAGTTGATAGTGCAAGCAGAGTAGCTGTTCCCACATGTGCAGTGTCGCTGTCCTCCCTGAGAAGTTGGCTGTGGCCAAGGGGATTTAATAAACCTGGGGCCACGGATGCCTGGGGCTGGAGCCCAACGGGGTGTGTAATGGAAACACGGATATAATTAAGAGGCGGTTCATTTGCAATGTTATGCACTGGTTGGTTAATTCTTTCAAGATGCTTAACAGCCCTTCCCTGGGGCTTCGGTAATTGACTCTGTCAAGGCATCTCACACTGCTGTCTAGAGACTTCTGCTTAAACAACCTGCTAACTCACTTTAACACACGCACGCTCACTTTCTATGCTCCTTAACAGACAGGTCTGAGCAGAAGTGCCAGGGTGGAGATTCTGCTTGGGAGGAACGGGGAGGAAGAGAGGGCTGGGGAAGGACTTAGATGGGAAGAAGTGCTGTCTGCAGAGAGAGCAATAGAGGGAGAAAGAGGAGTGAGACAGGCTCCCACGCTGAGGTCCTGAGGTTGGAGATAGATGGGCCCCAGGCTGAACAGCTGCAACCAGTCTCCTGCTGACACCTTGAGATAAGAGACCAGCAGGAGCAGAGCCCCGATTGGGTGGAAGACAAAGCGACCACATTTTTCTCATTCTTGTGGTCAAGGGGACTTTCCAGCAGACCCATGTGCAGAGAAGGTCCTCAGCCTAGGGAGGGGCCAAAGGAAGGCCGAGTTGCCAACCCATAACGTGTCCTGCCAACCTCCCAGAATCCATCTTGACTGAGGAATGCCGTGCACTCACCAGGAAGGATCCTGAGTCAGGCCAAATATGGGCACAAGCAAGATGATTGGCCAGAGACAACCCGGAAGACTGCCCACATATAAACGATCTCAGCCACCCTCATTGGGCGTAACTCACTCCCCAAGTTCGCCCGTGTGTTCTTTGCTTCTAATAAACACTTCATCTGCTTCGTAAGCTCTGTCTCTTTGCTGAATTCTTTCTTCAACGAAGACGAGGACTGGGGGCCTGCTTCAAGCTGCCACACCCTTCTCACTCCCTCTCGCCCACCCTGAGATCAGTCAGGCCACCTGGGTTCAGACCTGCTTTCACTGCTTACCAGCTGTGTGACCTCGACAAAGCTCCTGGAGCCTCAGCTCTTTGTGAAGTGGGGATAAATACCTTCACCTCAAATGAATTGTCGCAAGGATTCAAAGTAACATAATGCAGAGTGCCTGGAACTGTGAGGGTGTTTAATAAGCACTGGCTGTTTCACTCGCAGAGGGACCAGGCTGAGCGATGATAACACATCGGGACAAAATCAGAAGAGTTTGCAGCTGGTTCAGGAGAACCAGTACAGGCTCTGCCTGTTGCACTAGGAACCTGCGGTGTGACCTCAGGCAAGGTCCTTAACCTCTCCATGCCTCGGCTCTTCTTTGGAAAATTGGAGTTGTAATACGTCCCGGGGAGGGGTGCATGAGGACGAAATGGAAGCTGGCACATAACAGACCCTCAAGAAACGGTGGGTCCAAGCCTTTGTCCACCTTCAAGTTTGGCTCTACTTGAAAGCCTGATCTCCAGGCACGAGTGGCCAGGCAGCTGCTTCCTATGGATTCCACAGGTACCGAAACTAGCAGTTGATTCCCCGAGGAGGCCCAACCTATTCTGAATGCTTAATCAGCCCCACTGATTGCCCTTCCTGGATCCACGCAGACTTCTCCTGACCTGGCTCAAGCTGTCTTGGAAGCCAGACAGGGGAGCGGAGCCTTGGTCAGCCCCCGCATCTGCTGGGAGTAAGGGAGATTTCCCCAAATAAGTCCCCTTCCAGCCACTTAGATGGCAGCCGGGGGGGATGCGGAAGCCCTTTCACTGATCCATGACGACCCTGGCTCCCCTTCCTCATGACGCCCCTCACGATGGAGAGAGGGCTGGTATAATGGTGGGTGCCCATCATCCAGCTTCCTGTCCCAGGAGTTGGGGGAAAGGACAGGAATTAGCTTCCAGATGTATCACAGTGAGCATTAATACCCTTCCAGTCCAGCCTCCCCCAGTCCACCACCCCCAGTCATCTTTCTACAACACAAATTTCACCATCTCATCCATGGGCTCACAAACATCCAGTAGCTTCCAGTGACCCAGGGTAAAGCCCACAACCAAACACAGCTCACAAGGTCCTCTGGACTCTGATCTCTGCCAACCACTTTGGATTCATTGACCCCACCCCCTGCCCCGTCCCCTGACGTCCTTCCCCAGACTTGCTACACAAATCACTCTGCAAGCATACTGTGCAGTTCCACACCTTCGTGCGTTCGCACCTGCTCTTCTCTCTCCCTGAAAGGCCCACCCTCGTTCTCCATCTGGAAAATGCTTCCTCTTCCTTCGGTACGTAACTGACATCAACTCCCCGCCTGGCGCTCCCCGGCACCTCCCCAGAGTCAGCCACCTTCCCTGCGTTTCTGTCATGCTTTGTGAATAGTCACTCTTTCCTTCTCTCGAGATGTACTGAGGCCCTGCCGTGTTCCAGGCACCGAGCAAGACCCTGAGGTCAGAGAACAAGACCAGCCCCTGGGCCACGAAGCCACGGTCCAGCTGCTGGAATCAAGCAGAGAACACGGGAGTGCCAGAAAGTTGCCGAGGTACACGGTGATGACAGCAAAGTGCAGGCTGCTGAGCGAGCCTGGGAGGACGGTCTCAGCCTAGTCTGGGGAACAGCAACCCCCCACCCCACCCCAGGGATGTGCTGTTTAAACTAGGAGGTAAAGAATGAATAAGCATTAGCCAGAGAAAGAGGAGGAGAAAGACAGAGAGCAGGTATAGACCCCGCAGCATATAGATGCCAGGGTGGACTCGACACTCGTAAGCCACTGCCTACTTCTCCCCAGGCCTGCCCTCCCTCGCCAGGAAGTCTGTAGGCACAGAGAGTCCCACGGTCACTGTGACATATCCGTTCCACCCCCCTCTGGCCAGGTTTTAATCCGCCGTCCTGACCTGCAGACAGTGGCCTGGCTTCCAGTCAGTATCTATCAGTCGGGCTCTGGGTAAGTCAGTCCATGGAGCCAGCAGAACATGGTACCGTCTCCGCCCTCCTCCAGCGACGTGTCTGCCATTCTCACAGGCTATACGTTGCTCCTTGGTGTTTATCACACTCTAGGATACAATATATTTGTTTATTAATTACTACTTTTGTCTATCCTTCCCATGCCTAAACCTAGAAGGTAAGTTCAGGGCTTTTTATCACTTTCTTCTCTGCTGTATCTCAGCATTTGGAACAGGGTGTGTGGGGGGCACTGCAGGGGCTCAGTATGTATTTTGGAATGAAAGGTAAATACAGGCACATGCGCATTTTTCTGGGAAGAGGATTTTCATCAAGTTCTCAAAGGGACCTGTACCCCAAAAGAGATCATGAACCACCAACTTAGCAGACCGTCTAGACCCCTTCCGGTTCCACCTTCTGGGATCCTAGTGCCAAGGAAAGTGCCTCGCTGGAGAGTGAGGGATGCTCAGTCCAAGTCCTAGGAGACAATTGGTCCATTCAAAAGGGTGGACCAACATCACTTGACCAGTGGACCACTGCTGGGGGGCAGGGACAGTAGCCATCCTAAGGCTGGGTAATATATATCGATTGAATTGAGTCCTGATTTGAACGAATGGACAGAATGTCCATGAAAATCATCCATAACATTTGGATATAATCAGCCTTTCAGGCATCTTGACTAAAAGTAGATTCACCTGCCCTACAATGTGCCCAGTGTTGTGCTTGTGGTTGGGGAGAGAGTTCCTGTTCACAACAGAGTGGAACAAATGTACTCGACATGGGGGAGGGGGGTTAAAGCTTCGTAATCCACGTCTCCATTCTGTGGATGAGTCTGTTTAACCAGCCCAGGCACAAAGCTTTAATGAAATAAACAATGTCACCAGTATTTTAAAAACGGACTTGGTGAAGTGATGCATGGCACGTTGTAGAGAGAGCTCATCACAGCCTGGGTGGCATCTGAACAAGACAGGGTTTGTCAGCTGAAAATTTCAAACCAATTAGAATTATGTCATGGAATCAGATAAACAGACCAAGGTTTGCAAAAATCGGATAAACTTGGAATCACTGCAAACAATGACACCCACATACTCGCCTTCTTGGCGCTGAGCTTGCTGACCTCTGAATTATTTAGCAAGGAAAGAGATGGTACAGTGTGTTATGTATCACTGGAAAATAGTCAACTGGAGGTTTCCCGAAGCCACTTGCAAGGTCCAACTCAGTTCCAAAGGAACAGCCGAAATGCCCCCTTCTCCACCCCTCCCTACCACTCCGCAGAAATGCCCTTCAAAACAAATACCTGCTCACAGCCCCACTGGTTCCTTCCGGGTAGCCTCATAGCACTTCCAAAAACAAATGAAGAGGCTCCCACATTGCAGTTCCCACCGTTTCAATTTACGCTTCCAGTTGAGATGCATTCAAAGGAGAAAATTAACATTAAATGTGAATCTGGGTAGCTGCTTTCTGACTCTAGATTCCTTACTACATTTTCCTCTGTCACTCTCACCTCCCCTGACCCCACTGTAGTGAGCTCACTCTGGGCTGTCAAAGACCCCAGTGGAGCCGCGTGTCATCAAACTTGTGACACCCCAACTCTAGCAATGGCGCCAGACTCCTTGTCTGTTGCCAGGTAACTTCTAGCAGAGAAAAAGTCTCTTGCAGGGAAGGAGGGAGAGGAGAAGACCCAAACAAGGTCAGCGTCTCTGAGGAGACAGCCATGTTAGCACACATGCTCGTTTAATAATCTCAATAACCCCACAAGGTAGACAAAAATCAATCCTCGCTTTACAGACAGGGAAACTGAGCCTCAGAGGAGTGAACTCCTTATCTGGGATGTAAACGTGAGGTTGCATTCTGTCTAACACCTGAATCTATTCTTTCTCATTCACCAGACGGCCTCTTATGACAGTGATCTGAGCACTTTGTCCTCTGCCAGCCTGCCTTCCTGGGATTGAGTGCAGATAAATATATTCTATTAGGAATTTAACAGCAGATATAATACTACTAGTGGCCAGATAAATGAGTACAGGTACCAACAGAAAATGACTATACCTGCATTTTGTATTTAATACGGCTATTTTATCAAAAAGTGTTTGGAATTAATAAAATTATTTTAAACCACCGAAACGAATCATCCACTATAATTTGAAGACATTAACTGTATAAACATTACAAAATGTTAAGCACTACAATGAGCACAGAAAATATAAGCAATACATATTATACTTTAATACAAATTATTAGCAGATACAATTTAATAAAATATAACAAAAATAACATAGTCAACATTGAAAAAAATTAAAAGGAATTTTTAGTAACTGGGAAAATTTAAAATAAAATATTATGATTCTTTAAATGCAATCATTAAAAAGTAAAAGTGTGAGGGGCTTCCCTGGTGGCGCAGTGGTTGAGAGTCCGCCTGCCGATGCAGGGGACGCGGGTTCGTGCCCCGGTCCGGGAAGATCCCACATGCCGCGGAGCGGCTGGGCCCGTGAGCCATGGCCGCTGAGCCTGCGCGTCCGGAGCCTGTGCTCCGCAACGGGAGAGGCCACAACAGTGAGAGGCCCGCGTACCGCAAAAATAAAATAAAATAAAAAATAAAAGTGTGTATCAATGATGTCACAGTTGAGTCCCGAGCATCTTCTTGTGAAAAATTTTCAAGGTGTTTAAAACATCTACTCAGAGGAATGGAGAGGAAACAGTTAGCTAATCCAAATATTTCCCTCTGACACTTTCATATTCAAATATCTTTGAGATCCTTTGGAATAACTGATTTCTTCACAGAGAGTATAATTTTTTTTTTTTTTTTTTTTTTTTTTTTTTTGCGGTACGCGGGCCTCTCAATGCTGTGGCCTCTCCCGCCGCGAAGCACAGGCTCCGGACGCGCAGGCCCCGCGGCCATGGCCCACGGGCCCAGCCGCTCCGCGGCATGTGGGATCTTCCCATACCGGGGCACGAACCCGTGTCCCCTGCATCGGCAGGCGGACTCCCAACCACTGCGCCACCAGAGAAGCCCGAGAGTATAATTTTTATTGATAGGAGCCTGGAATTTTGTTTTAAGGAAATTGTTTTACCAGCTCACCTTCAAGTTCTTTCATTTCTTCATAGACAGTTACAGAATCATTTGATTCAGCTGTTGCTGCAGAGTGCCCTGTGTCAGTTTTGAAGCTATCACGTTCACATCCCACTTACATGGAGAATTTTTATTAGTAGTATCTTTGTAACACATGCTTTGCTTTGTCAAATAAATATATTTTTTTCCTTCTCTTGAGGATAAGGGAGATGAGAAAGATGTTTTCTAAACAAGTGATCTTTTGTTCAATTACAACATTCAATGCAGCATAAAACTCTCTTAAAATCTCAAGATGTAAATGATTCAGCTTTCAGATTTCCTAAAATACCAAAATAACGGTATTACAGTTTTTAAAGGCAGTATTTTGGTATTTAAAAATAGCATAGTATACTGGAATACAAAAAAAAAAAAATTTACTGCATTCATTAGCCCAGTTGCTAGGAAACCTGTGAGCAAGCCTAAAGCTAGGGTATAGGTAGGTAAAAGGGTACTTCTTTAAGCAAAATAAGAAAAACCAGAATTAATTTTAGCAATCATGGGTAATAAAGAATGCAAGATGATAAGATGATACTAAATTGTATTGACGAGTTTGTATTCCTTTAGAACATGCTCTTAATTACATCCTCCACTGAATAAGTATAAATACTAATCATTAGAAATAATTAGACATGCTTGTTATTCTTCTAAATATTATCTTTATTTTCAAATAGCGCATTGATATTTTCATTCTCCATGGTTAAATAAAGACTCTGTGGGTGGATTCATCCCCACAGTAAAGGCATCATGGATAGAGGAACAGACAACTTGAACTGCAAGTAGTTTGAAGTGTTAGCCATGTGCATCCTGACCTATAACATACGACAAGTAAAAGAGGAGCCAGTTCTTGACAAAGAGGGAAAAGATGAAAATGTTTTCAAAAAATTAATCAGAGTTCTGCTTCTTGCTGAGTCAGCTCCTATTGGACTTACTCTCCCACAAATAACAACAATTCAGGGGGCAGAGGACACAACTACATGAAGGCACTGGAAAGTCAGCCAACGCAGGCAGATTTCAGAGAGGAGGTGACATTGGAAGAAAGAAATGGCAGGAAGTAGGTTTCCTGACTTTTTATATTTTTTAGCCTAGGGTCAGGCCACAGTCAGTGCTACGTGGGAAGGTAAAACTCTGATAGAAAAACCACAATCCTTCTGGCCTGAATAACTGGAAGGCAGAGTTCAAAGCAACTACAGCCACTGGAAAGTGAGGAATGTGGGGAATCCTAAAAGGGAGAGCTACAGAGAGGAAAGGCCCCAGAATTCTGTAAATAAACTTTGCCCAAATCTCTGTCTAATCCCTGAATAGCATGGGGAAGACTCCAAGAAGCCTAGGTATGGTTTAAAAAAATAAATAAATAAACTGAGGTATTAGCCACCAATCAAGAGACAGATTTTACAATTTTAGTTCAACCAAGTTAACTGCCTACAAAAAACCAAACACTCTTTGGAAAAGTAAAACAATCTTATGTCTCTGTGGTATAATACTCACAATGTCTAAGATATAAAACAAAATTACTCATCATGCAAAGAAATAGGAAAATGTAGCCCATTCACAAGTGCTACTATAACTGCTCAAAGATTTAAAGGAAAATATGATCATAATAAATAAAAAGATAGGAAACTTCATCAGGAAAAGAAAATGCAAAAAGAAACCAAACAGAAATTCTAGAACTGAAAAAATACAGTATATGAAATAAAAAACTCAATGGACAAGTATAATGGCAGAATGGAAATGACAGAGGAAAGAGTTGTTCACCTTGAATACAGGTCAACAGAAATTGTCCAATCTGAAGAACATACGGGAAAAAAAAACATTTTTTTCAAAAATGAATAGAACATCTGAAACTTTCAGAGCGATATTAAGAGGTCTAAGAAGATCATTCAGGCAGCCTAGGAGCAAAAAACCTGGATCCAGGAGAATGGATCTCACAGCCGTGTGGGCACAGTGACTAGGATGTTAGTCATGGGTCTGTGGAAAGGAAATACCAGATTCAAGAAATATTGGGAAGAAGGAAACATCAAGTCTTCATAATTAGTTGAATAAAGACATGCAAAAGAAAGAGAAATCTCAGGCTTCCCTGGTGGCACAGTGGTTGAGGGTCAGCCTGCCGATGCAAGGGACACGGGTTCGTGCTCCGGTCCGGGGGGATCCCACATGCCACGGAGCGGCTGGGCCCGTGAGCCGTGGCCGCTGAGCCTGCGCTTCTGGAGCCTGTGCTCCGCAACAGGAGAGGCCACAACAGTGAGAGGCCCACGTACCGCAAAAAAAAAAAAAAAAAAAAAAAAATAGGGGGGGGGAAAGGACCTAAAGCCTTTTGGAAAAATAGGCAAAGGACATGAACAGTCCACAGAAAATAAATATAAATGAGACTTAAACATAAAGAAAGATGCTCAACTTTATTCAAAATAAGAGAAATGCAAATTAAAACTATACTGAGATATCTCTCCTCTAACAAATTGGTAAATTCAAAAGCTTAACATCAAATTCTGCTGGTGAGACTAGGGGGAAATAGGCACTTCATATACTGCTGGTAGGAGTACATAAAGGTACAATCACTAGGAAGGGCAAGACAATATCTAACAAATTTACATGTGCATTTACTCTTTGACCCACCAAAGCCCCCTGTTGGGAAATTATCCTGCAGATATAACGCCATAAATATGAAAAAATATGCACAAGACTATTCATTGCAGCATTATTAGTAATAGTAAAATATGAAAAATAATCTAAATTTAAATGCCCATCCATGGGAGAGTGATTGAACGAAAAAAAGAATCAGCCTGTGAGCTGATATGGAGTTATCTCCAGGATACGCTGTCAAGAGAAAAAAGCAAGGTGCAAAACAGTAGTGTGTATGTGTGTGTGTGTGTATGTGTATGTGTGTGTGTGTGTGATGGTTTTGGCAAAACAAAGCATGGGAAGAAAAATCCAGAAATTAATGAAAATTATTTGCTATAGTGTGTAGATGAGAATGGGGTCAAAGGTAGAGATGGGAGGGATATCACTTTGAGTATAACTTTTCATATAGCTTTGCTTTGGAACCATGTAAATTAAATTAAAAGGGGTAGAAAGAAGCAAACCCTAAAACTGAATACAAGCAGAAACAAATAACTCTAACTTACATCAAATAAATAATGTAATCCACAGAGAAAATAATTGATTCAAGTAACTTTTAGACACACATTCCAACTGGATAGCCTTAGCAGGTGGGACAAAAAGAACTGCAAAGAAATTCTGAACTTCATTTAGTACATTTGTGGTAACAGGACAATAATTCTGAAAGTATTCTGTGTGTGTTGTTTAATAGATTAAATGAGTACCTATATTAAATTTTTTGGAAATTAGGGTTCCCACTGTGGGAGAATGAAGATATAAATATGAAATGAGGAGAGATGAGGAAAAATTGGTGGTATCACTATGAACTCATGATATAAATATATACATATCCTAGCTCTTCACTCAAAAGATCTAGACTTAATAACACTCCAGTATCAAAAAAGCACACCTAGGGCTTCCCTGGTGGCGCAGTGGTTGAGAGTCCGCCTGCCAATGCAGGGGACACGGGTTCGTGCCCCGGTCCGGGAAGACCCCACATGCCGCGGAGCGGCTGGGTCCGTGAGCCATGGCCGCTGAGCCTGCGCGTCCAGAGCCTGTGCTCCGCAACAGGAGAGGCCACAACAGTGAGAGGTCCGCGTACCACAAAAAAAAAAAAAAGCACACCTAGCACCCAGATCCTGGTTTCTAAATACCATGCCCCTTCTAAAAGGAGAAATGACTGATTCAATTTCTGGGGCAACATCTTATTGTGTCAAAGAGTAAGGAAGTGCTCAGAACTGACGGAGGCATGTCCCAAGGTCAAAGAAGCCACCTTGAAGGGACTCCCACTGGCCAAATCTTGTGGGGAGTGGAGAGACTCTGTAATTCCACAACGATACTGAAAATAAGAAACTTAAAGGTGAGTGGGATGGACAGGTGGATGGAGCGCTTCTTTACACAAGAATACCAGATAATAAATGTACAAAGAACAGCAAAACTAGAAGACTGTAACTGCCAATATGATTATTGATTTAGGCAAGGATAATCAGTAGATGCTAAAACCATAGAGGAAAGGCTGTTTGGAACAGAATTGTCACATGGCCTCAACTGTTAATTATAAAAGGAAAGAAGTACCTTTACTAGTAGATACAACCTTGAACAGTGCTCAAATGTAGCATTACCAAAAATGGATAGTAACTGACATGATGTGCCTCCCAGTGGGAACCAGTGGGAAGTGAAAAACATTCCCTGTGTATGACATTTGCCAAAAAGGTTTATCCTAAATCGAATCATAAGGAAATAATCAGATAAATCCAAGTTATTGGACATTCTAGAAGACAGCTGGCTGATTCTTTTAAAATGCCAATGTCATGGGGGTGGAAAGAACAAAGGCTAGGGGAGGGGATGTGGCGAACATTCTAGATTAAAGAACCCTAAGAGACCTGACAACTGAATGCAGTGTGTGATCCTTGACTGGGTCAAGGAAGAAAAAAAAATTGCTTCAGAGAACAATAAGAAGGTAATTGGGAAAATATGAATATGGATTTTACATTAGATAGAATTATTATACCAATTAGTAAATGTCTGAGCATAATGATGGTATTGCAGCTTTGTAGGAGAATGTCCTAGCTCTTAGGAGATGCAGGCTCCTAAGAGATGAAGGATCATAATGTCTGCAATCTAATTTCAAATAGTTTGGGAAAAAATGAAAAATGCGGCAAAAATGTCAAATGCCAACAACTGGTGAGTCCAAATGAAGGGCATAAGGCTGGTTATTGGGCAATTCTTTTACTTTTTCTATAGACTTGAAAAGGTTTGAAATAAAAGTTGGGGAAAATGAAGAATTGGGCATGAAAACCCAATTACGTGTGTGGATAAAGGGAGCCCTCTTTTAGCAATAGGTGTGAACGTTGTTAGAATAACAACAGGTAAGTTATTAACAGCTTTGCTGTGAAAAACTGGTTACTCAGAAACATCAATGGAAAATGCCCTCTTAATTTATTTGGGGGATTGGAGAAGCAGGAAAGAAAACAATTTAAAACCAAGTATTGCAGATGAATGAAACTCCAGCTGTCCCTACTCAGACAGAAAGTGAAAAATTAGATCTTACTGATGTTTGATTTCTGTGAAGCCACTGGGCAGAACTTTTCAAAGCGTGTGTCTGCGATTAAACTGCACTCACCCTGGTTCTTGAAACATTCGTGGCACACCCCAAACTTGCCCAGGCTGGCACAGTTGCCATCTATGTCTTTAAGATATGCTAAAAGGCCAAGGCACACAGTAAAGAGGATAGTTTTCTGCCATTTGTACATACAGATACATTTGTGTGTGCGCAAAGTATTTCCGGAAGGAACTAAAAGAAACTGGTAACTGTTACTCTCTAGGGAGGAAAACCAAGTTGCTACCGTCTTGGGCTTACCTTTTATTCTTTTATTTGAATTTTTCCACATGAATGTATGAACTATTCAAAAAATATTTTTATTAATGGTGAAGAATGGATGGAAGGATGGATGGGTGGATGGATACATGGATGGATAATGGGTGGATTAGTGGGCAGGTGGGTGGGGAGTGAGTGAGTGGGTGGATCGATGGAAGATGGATGGGTGAACGGGTGGATGAATGGATGGATGGATGGGTGGATGATGGGTGGATGAGTGGGTGGGTGGGTGGAGGATGAATGGATGGGTGGACAAAAAAATGAGTCTATGCACAACTCCCATTCCAGACATTTGCTCCACAATACTTCCCCTCGGGCTCCACGCCCCAATTACAAGGATAGGCTGCTCCCAGGCTAATCTCTGATTTGAGGGTGGCTGGCTCTGTGCTCAATTTTAGGTCTTTAGTTTATGAGACACAGCTTCTCTCAGTTCTGCATCTCCCCTGATTCCAAGAGCTTTCCCCCACCCCCTACAGCCCGAGACACTTTCTTCTAGCCCACTGCGGTTATGTCCCTAGCCAAGGGGACTTCATCTGTCAAATTCTAACACCCATCCACTTTATCTGCAAGGACAGAACCAAATTGCAACAAATCTCGTGGACTGGAATTGCTCAACCTCTAGCACAGAGAATAATTCTAGTCACACCCCTGGGAAGCCTTCTGATGACTTGCCAAGGTCCCACACTTCCCTGGGGACTGCAATCCTTTTCTCTGTCTCTGTGGTAATGTGCTTTTTCCCCAGGCTCTCATCTCTCTGGCCTCTGTGTGAGCAATGTTTCTGCCTGCTTTCATTTACAGCAAAGGACGAGAAGGACAGTGCAAAGGGCTGAGACACCTTTTCATCTCCACTACCTGATACCATCAGAGCACTGGAAATGAACAAACATCGACTTCAGGCAGATGACACCCCTGGGAGGGCTGAGTCCATCAATATGCCAGCCACTGGCCCTGTAATCCCATAATCCCACAGGAGTTTTCCTAGAAAGAGCAAGGACCACCAAGCCTCAATCTTTTAGGAATGAAGAAGTGCTGAGGGCCCTGATGGTGCCCACCCTGATCACCCTCTACCAGGCGTGCACCCACCCCTCCCTACTGTGCATGAGTAAGGAATGGCTTCTAACAGCTCCCAGTTGCCTCCTAATCCAGCAAATTACCTTCTTGCACGAGGAAGCCCCCATCTCCACCCCGGGAGGCTGACACAGGGTCACAAGGTCTAGCCTCTTGCCCCAAAGTGGGACCAGTTCTGTGCAGTTCACATGCCAGAACCCCACTCACCCATCCCCAGTGGGAACGGGCTGCAGCTCAGCTGAAGCTGAGACCACCACCTTACTCAGTTCTTCCCCTGCTCCATCCTCCTTCCCTATCTTCCTTCCCTCACCCCATTTTTGCAGGGGCACCCCTCAATAAATCACAGGCGCTGCAATCCCCTCTCAGGCTCTATCTTCGGGGAGCTCCACTAAGAGGCAGCCTTCTCCTCCACCACCAGCATCCTTGCTCTCCGTCAAGTTCCCACCGCGTACATGACACCCCACTAAAGGGAGGAGCATTATCTGACGTAACCCTCACAACAGTCCCATGAGGTGGGGCGACTATTAGCCCCATTTTACAGGTGATGTCACAAAGGCTGAAAGAGGTGAACCCACTTGCCCAAAGGCATACAGACATAGGTGGTGGAACCAACACAACTGTTAGAGATGCCAGCTGTTCCTGTCACACTTCGGGAAACTGAGACAAGAGGACGATGGAACATGTGTCAGCCTCAGACCAGACATCCAGACCCCACTGCAGTGCTCCTTCCATCACATCAGACCTTTTAGCCTCTAGTCAGGATTATATCTTTAAGCACACACAGACACACAGACACACAGACACACAGACACAGACACACAGACACACACACACACACACACACACACACACCCCGAATTGGATCTTTCATTCCAAACAACCCAAGATAAATACAAACCAGCCTGTGGCGGTTTCCTTAATCCCAAACATGGATTCCATGAGCCGCGGCACCCATTTTAATAATCTGATTACCATCAACTACTATTGCCCCTCGTAGAGGAGGGGCAGGACAACAAATCTCTGATTTTTAGGGAGGTCCAAGAGCTGGTGTTCCTGGGAGGACATCAAGCCTTTCTTCTAAAGATTTATTCTTTTTTTTTTTTTTGGCCACGCTGCACAGCATGTGGGATCTTGGTTCCCTGACCAGGGATCGAACCCACACCCCCTGCAATGGAAGCATGGAGTCTTAACCAGTGGACTGCCAGGGAAGTCCCAGGACATCGAGCCTTTCAACTAAGCAGACTGACGTCCATGCGTGTGCTCTTAGGGGGTTACGGGCTTGCCCTATCCCACCTCCCAACTCCCCCCACCCCAACCCCACTAGCATCAATATCTTGCTAAGATTTGGGGATCACTCAGTGTGTGCCAGGCACCAGGCCAAGTGCTTTACCTGCATTTTCCCTTTTGATCCTCATGCGCCCTGTGTGGTAGGTGCAACCATTTGACAGGTCAGAAAACTGAGGCTCGGAAAATTCAAGTAATTCGCCCAGGTTTAGGCAGCTGGAAAATGCCAGAAGCAGTGCTGGCACCCAAGGTAATCTAAAGGAAAGCCCGCACTCTCACACCCGAATTCTGATGGCTGGGCCTTGCCTAGGTCTGCCTAGTCCCTCTACAGCTGACCCCACGGCATCTTCTAACGACATGGCCCCAGGAAGACAAAGAGAGAACGGATGGGACCGTTGGGTTCATGCAGAAACGTGGAACTGAACTAAAACTCTCAGCCTGCAAAGTATGTCCCTTTGCATCCCTGGCAGAAACATAGAGGAGATAAACAGAGCCGAGGCTGTTCGCAAACCTGTCAGCTATTTCCATATGAACACAAAGACACTGAAGAGAGCGAGGCTATTTTTTTTTTTTTTTTCCTTTTTCTGAAAGGCCACTGGTGGACACTTCTGCTCTTGCTGGCGATAAAGCGTTCCTTTAATTATCAGTTTGGGGCCAAGTCCAGAAAGCTATTTTCCTGCACTACTGTCACAAGGAAATGAAAGGCGCCAGCCTCCCAAGTGGCTCTCGTTTGGGGCCACGGGTGGCCGCAGATACGCTGCACGCCCGGGAGCGTGGGCTGAGCGTGGGGACGGAGGCCACCGCAGTGACCACCCGACTCAGAGGACACTACCCTCGGGTCTCTGGGCCTCTCACAGGAAAGAGTGCCGGTGCCTTGAGTCTGCCTTGGACTCCTTGCCTTGCCTCTGAACACTCACGCATCTTCAGGAAACCGTGATGGGAAGAAGACCAAGGGGGTATTTCTTTCTCTACCTCTGACCCTCAGCTTAACTCCTGAGAACATTCCAAGGTCTTGCTGGCATGATCCAGATGTCCCTGGCCCCCAAGCTGGCCACTGCTGGCTAGAATCTGGACATTCAACTCAAGAAGACATGCTTTTCCTTACCCCACATTGCCCCCCTGCCAAAACCTTCCATAGCTTCCCATCGCCTTCATGAAAAGGACCTCACTCCTGCACCAAGCATTTAAGGCCACTGTGATCGAGACGCTAGAGACGCAGAGGGGATGATCAAGAGAGCTGAGCTGAGAATTAGTACACCAGGTTTGGGATCATAGCTGTGTGACCCTGGACAAGTGTCTTCATCTCTCTGAGCCTGTTTCTGTATTACATATTGCTGCATTTTAAAATTACCACAACATTTAGAGCCTTAAAACAACACACATTTGCTACCTCACAGTTTCTAGGAATCAGGAATCCAGGCATGGTTTCACTGGGTCCTCTGCTCAGTCTCTCATGGGCTGCAGTCTAAGTGTCAGCCTGTGGTCTTATCTGAAAGGCCAACTGGGGAAGGATTCACTTCCAAGCTCACCCCTCTGGTGTCTGAAGCATTCAGCTCCTCAGGAGCTTTTGGAGTAAGAGCCTCAGCTCCTTGCTGACAGCCGGCAGGAGCTGCCCTGGGTTCCTTGCCACCTGGGTCCCTCCTGCTTGCTTCATCAGAGGAACCACATGAGAAGAGGCAGAAGAGTAGCTTACATGATTAGGTTATAAAAGAAATCCATCTTTGTAACCTAATCTCAGACATGACATCTTATACCTTCTAACAAATATTCTATTTGTTAGAAGCCGGTCACTAGGTCCAGCCCACATTAACTGGGAGAGGAATACACAGAGGCATGAACGCCACAGGGTGGGGATCGCTTTGGGCCAGATCAGCAGAAGCTGCCCACCCCAGTTTCCTTCGCCCTGAAGTGCAAACTATAGAGTTGTTACTAGATGGAAGTATATAACGTACACAAAATGCTTAACACAATGTCTGATAGATTTTAAGTATTCAGTAAATGGTTCTCTGACTTTTTTTAGATCAGAGTTTCTTGACTTTTTTTTATTATCACTCCCAGTCCAAGAATCCTTTTGGACAGTGTTTTCCTAATTGACCCTCTCTTCCACATGAAATTTAATACCTCAGATATACTACCTAGGGTTGAGTTCTGGAGGACCATTTATCATTGTAATACCTAAGATTTTTCCCTCCCTGCAAGAACTAATATTTTCCCTGTTGGTGATACCGCCTCTATGACAAATACGCGCTCTATCTCTGTTTTCTCACGCCTCCCCATAACCACAGGTATGTGCATGCATGTGAATGCAACCACACGTGTGTGCAAGCACACATACAACCTGATGCCAGTCACACAGGACACGGCTTTCCCCTGATGCTGTGCACTTTCTTCTCTATCTGTACTTCCGTTCCCTTGTTCTCTCTGCCTAGAACACCCTTCTGACCCTTATTCACCTGATTAACTCCTGGTCACCCTTAAAGGTTCAGCTAAAGTAAAGATGACAGGCAGCCTCTAAGATGCCTCTTGATGATTCCTGCCTCCTGGTGTTACACCCTTGTGTAATCCCCTCCCCTTGAGTGTAGGTCACACCCTCTGACTCCCTTCTAACAAACAGAGTATGGCAAAAGTGATGGAATGTTACTTTTGAAATTAGGTGACAAGAAAACTCCGGTCTCCATCCTGCTCACTGTCACCTTCTCTAGTTCACTTGCTCTGATGGAAGCCACCTGACACGTGGTGAGATGTCCCATGGACAGGCTCCTGTGACAAGGAACTGAGGGGGGGCTCAGTCCTGTAGCTCACAAGGACCTGGGTCCTGCCCTCAACCACGTGAGGGAGCTGGAAGCTGACCCTTCCCCAGCTGAGCCTTCAGATGAGACCCCACCTTGATGGCAGCCAGCACCCAAGTAAGCCTTGATTTCTGATCCACAGAAACTGTGAGCAGATGTTTGCTGTTTAAGCCACTAGGTTTTGTCACTTGTTACACAGCAACAGATAATGAAAACAATCAGCTCCTTTAGGAGGACTTCCCTACCACTTAGCCACAGACACACACAGGCAAGCACACACTCACTTAAACACACATATTCACATGCACATAATCACACGTGCACACCTACTCATGCTTTCTCACACTCACACACTCCCGTATATTCCCTCATTCCAGGAATGCCTCGGTCCTTACACACTTTCTCACATATACACACGCTCACGTACACTCACACACCTGAGAGTAGGAAGCATCCCTTCTCTGTAACGTCTTGTTCTTAGAATTTATCACACTTTCTTGTCACTGCATTTTGACCACCCAGTCTTGCCCACTGTGAGTTCTTTGAAGTCAGGGACTGAGTTTTTGTTTGCCTGTTTTTAGGGTCTAATATCTATAGGTATCAATACATTTTCAATAAATTAATTTTGTTCATCAGTCCCCTGTGGAAGTGAGGGTCAGTGGCTCATTCTGCCTCTTGAGTTGGTTGTATCTCCTTTCCTCTTTTTCACGAACAGAAGGACTGTCTTCTTAAGAATCCTTTACCATCAGCCTGCTTCCACTGATGACAGGAAATTACTCACCCTCCTTCCTGGAAAACAGCCTGTAGACTGACTAACAGATGACAATGAGACAAAGACAAGCACCTGCTATCCACCTAGAACACTAGGGAAGGAAAAGACACAGCATCTTTGGGAAGGGCATCAACCTTGTTTTGCATTAGAAATGATGCCGGGTGGTTTCTGATGATGTGACAAAGTGAAGAGTTCAGACAGCAAGGTGGCAAAAGCAGGAGACATGAAATTCACCGTATGAATTTCAGGGCTCAGAAGCCCCACTGCTTGAGCGTGAAACCGGCTCTGCCATTGGTCAGTGCATTAACTTGGGGCAAGTTACTTCACCTTTCTATGCCTGTTTCGTCCTCTTAAAATGTAAATAACCATATTGTTTTCCCCCAAAGAGCCTGTGTAAGGATTTTTAAAGGTTATATATTTACCACACCTGAAACTATTATTTAGTATTATTAAGTTCAGAAAAGAAAGAGATAAGAATTAGTGGGAGTAAGCAGGGAAGGCTTCCTGGAAGAGGCAGAACCAAGGTAGGAATAACTAAATGGATGGGATGAATTAAGCAGAAACTACTGAAGGTAGTAACTCTGGTAGAAGAAATTGCACAAACTGAATGGAAGGATGACCACTGGGTTGCTGGTATTCACGGAAAGGAGGGGACTTTTCAAGAGACGCAGATGGTGGAGCTGGAGTGTTACTATTGTGACACAGCCTTGGGACAGACAAAGTCGAAGGCTAGCTCACCAGGGCTGTGTTTCTGCCTTTCAGTAGGTGGGAACAGCAGGTGGCTCTGCCATGTTCTATGGGGCGTCACTGGCACAGCTAGAGCTACAGAAGACGAGTGAGATCGTAGGCGATCATGGACTTGGGAGAGTTAGTGTCTAATGGATACAGAGTGTCTGTTCGGGATAATGAAGACATTCTGGAGGTGGATGGTGGTGACGGTTGTGCAACAATGTGAGTACAATGCCACTGAGCTGTCCACTTAAAAATGGTTAAAATGGTGAACTTTATGCTATATATATGTTACCACCAGCACCACCACAAAAAAGAATGAAATCGACCTGCATGTAATTAACATGTAAATTTACCTCAAAGAGAGGATTAGAGAGGAATAAGTAGCGAGATACTACTGTGAATACAGATAAAGGGCCAGGGCACAATACCCTTATCTGACAGCAGTCATTACCTTGGGGGAAGAGACTGCAACTGATGGGGGGGTGGGGAGAGGAGCCAGTAAGCCAAGGGGACACTCTCCACAGCCCGGAAGTAAGAGCCCAGGCTTTCAAGCCACACTGTCTAGATTCAAATCCCACTGAGCAACCTTCACCTCTCTGTGCCTCTTGTTCCTTCATCTGTAAAAAAGGAAATAACAGACCTACCTCATAAATGGCTAGGATTATTAAATGAATTAAAACATAGAAAGCCCTTAAAATAGTGCCAGGCACATAATCCTTTAATGAATGCTAGCTATTATTATTATTATTATTATTATTATTAGCCTGAGTCCAAATAGTTGGAAGATTAAAGAAAATTGTTCCAGGAGATGGGGTTTGTTTGGAACAGGGGCAGATCACGTAGGTCCCCCAGTGCCAGGCTTGCAGAGGGAGTTTTTCCTCCAGGACATGAAGCCAAGGCAGGTGCTGAATTGCGATTCATCTCACAGATGAGCTGCCTCAGGACAGCAGCAGTCTCACAGTCTGTGGTCTTCCTCTCCAACCTAATTATTTACTCTCACTTCACTGTCACTCCCCTCGCCCTTCAAGACCCTCTAACGGTGCTTAATTGTGTTTACCTAGCCTTTCCCCAGCCTCTTATCTGCAAGGCCCTGGCTTCCCTGAATGCTGAAACAAACGTGACGAATCCAGATGGCCTAAGTGACTCTCAGAAGCACAGGACCCAGAAATAAGGGTCAAAATGGGGCTAAATCAACACAATTACACTGGACGCTGGAAGGAAGACAGCTTTGTGCTCTCTGTTCCCGACCAGCAGGGACCTCTGGGGTTTGACTTGATGCCTCGTGGCTCGGTCCTGACTCCAACGTGATGCCCCAGGTTCAAATCTCGCCTGGGCCCCATGCAAGCCCTGTCTGCCACCTTGCAGGTCACCGCATCCCTCCAGGCATAATAATAGTGTCTGCTTCACGGCTGTCAAGATGACGAAATGAGCACGCTCCCCTACGGACCTAGAACCAGGCCCGCCCAGAGTAAGCACCCCATAAACTACACCTACATTACTGCCAAATTCAGTCACTTGCGGGAAAAAACACCAGCAAACCAGTGGTGTCACATGACAGATAAGGTAGCTAGTGGGGTGAGCTGATTTCCATTTCTAAATTATTCAATATATAGTTATTCACTTGTTGACTGAAAAAAATGCACCACCTAAAAGCTGGGAATTGTTTTATCTGGCAGCCTCACTGAGGGCTACAGCCCGGTATCGCAGCCTTTCAAATAGCTCTGAGGGACTGTTCTAAAGAGGTGAAGGAGAAACAAGGATATATAGGAGTTTTTGCTGAAAAAACAGAACAAAACAAAAAACCCATGTAGTCAAAGATCAAAAAATGACTCTCATGATAAGAAACAGACATCTCAAGTTAACGATTATAGTGTTTGCCCATGTATGAGAAGACGCAAGAGTCTGGGCTCACTGAAATTATTCCTTGGATGTGCACCTTCACTATCTGGGGCCAGTATCCTATTTTTCTCCATCCTGAGTCCCCTCCGGGCGCAACGTCAGGGGCAGCTGCAGTGGCCGATTGCTTGATGCCCACAACCACCTTTGTTTACTGAAACGGCAGGCAACATTCTTTGTCCACACGCTCCATAACGTACACTGAAGGCAGGTAGCAGGCTGGGATATCAACAGTGTCAAACCAGAGACCCCGTGCTGATGGCCCATTGGATGAGTCTTCACATTAAACTCCAGATTTCAGCCTCCCGCTCTGGGCAAAACAGAGGCTCCACAGCGCTGGGCTGTCTTCTCCCGTGGCAACAATTGGCCGAATCCCTTCTACCCACCAGAGGCAGCTAGCCATACCCCCGCTGTATCTCAGTCAGACCCTTTCCCACTCACACTACTATCTATTCCCTGTCATCACCCCAATGTGCCACCCCTGTAATCAAGCCCAGATATACAGAAATGAATCACAAGCACTTCCTTACCCAGGAAGCTTAGAAACAGGCTGGAGAAACCCTCAGAGGTACACGAATAATAATGTACAGTATAGCCGGTGACAAGATTGACCAAAAGCAGTAAACAGACAAAGAATCCGGGAGTCTTCCTGTAGGAAGTGACTATTAACTCACTCTGGGGCTTCCCTGGTGGTACAGTGGTTAAGAATCTGCCTGCCAGGGCTTCCCTGGTGGCCCAGTGGTTAAGAATCCACCTGCCAATGCAGGGGACACGGGTTCAATCCCTGGTCTGGGAAGATCCCACATGCTGCAGAGCAACTAAGCCCGTGCGCCACAACCACTGAGCCTGTGCTCTAGAGCCCACGAGCCACAACTACTGAAGCCCACACGCCTAGAGCCCGTGCTCCACAACAAGAGAAGCCACCGCAACGAGAAGCCCGCGCACCGCAACGAAGAGTAGCCCCTGCTCGCCGCAACCAGAGAAAAGCCCACACACAGCAAGGAAGACCCAACGCAGCCAAAAATAAAATAAAATAATAAAATAAATAAATTTATTTAAAAATAAAAAGAATCCGCCTGCCAATGCAGGGGACACGGGTTCGAGCCCTGATCTGGGAAGATCCCATATGCCGTGAAGCAACTAAGCCCATACGTCACAACTACTGAGCCTGCGCTCTAGGGCCCGCGAGCCACAACTACTGAGCCTGCATGCCACAAGTACTGAAGCCCTCGTGCCTAGAGCCCGTGCACCACACAAAGAGTAGCCCCCGCTCGCCGCAACTAGAGAAAAGCCCGCGTGCAGCAAGGAAGACCCAACGCAGCCAAAAATAAAAATAAATAAATAAATTTATTTTTTAAAAAAACTCACTCTAGAAGGATGGAGAAGATTGAGAGAGGGAGTGTCCGGGAGGAAGGAGTGACAAGGACAAAAAGGTCAGACACGAGAGAGTGGGGCTGTGTGCAGAGAACAGTGTACTTATTCGGTCTGCAGCCAGGTGCCGAAGATGAGTAGGTCAAGGTTAGGGAGGCAGGTCAGAATCATATTGTGGAGAACCTTGAATGCTACGCTGAGTTCAGATTGTTTTCAAAGGGAGATAGAGAGCGACAGAGTCCGGGAGAAGAATCGGAACATATTGTGAGAAATGCATTTGGTTCAGGGCGGGAGGCAGCATCAGAAAAGGAACTGCAATAATTCAGCAACAAGTTCAGGGAGGCTGAACGTTTGGGGACCTACAGTATCCTACAGTATCCTACAGTATTTGGGAGACATACACCCCCAAATCCCAGGGCAGAGGGACGGTGAAAGTGGGGGGTAAACTTTCTGTCGACAATTTGAAAGGTGTCAGAATCTTATGCTGAATTTCACAGGAAGCTGCAGCATTAAGAGTTTTCCAGAACAAGAAAGAAAAAAGTTTATAACTTCGAACATAAACAGGCTGGTTCAGTAACACTGATTTTTCAGAAAGTCCATAACCTGCAAAAATTAAGTAAATGTGAATGCTGAATGCAGAGTAAATTACTGTTGAAAGGGATTACTGGATTCCTACGTTCACAGTGAAATATCTTGGGGATTATGATAGAGAAATGTTTCATAAAGTTAATAAGGGGGGGAAATATTGCTAACCGGAAAGCCACACTATATTTCATAGTGATTTTCCTCTAAGAATGGTGATCTGCTGAGGAATAATTAGGTATAATAGTCATATTATTTATGTCTAACTTCTATATCAAGACACACTGGCAGCATTTATGAATCTTAGGTGGTTTTTAAATGTTTTCACTAAGTATGATTATTCTCTTCAGGGTTTTCTAAGTGCAGTATAGGTATGATCGTAGTGCACAAGGTGTGCACAAGGTAGCACACAAATCAATATTTTGTTTTAATTTAATAACATTAGGGAATCTTTTATTGCATTTATATCTGGCTGTTTTTTACTTATGCCAAGTGATGTTGGTTTTCCATTTACCATAGTGATGACATAAAGCTTCTTTTTATTTATTTTTTAACATCTTTATAATTGCTTTACAATGGTATGTTAGTTTCTGCTTTATAACAAAGTGAATCAGCTATACATATACATATATCCCCATATCTCCTCCCTCTTGTGTCTCCCTCCCACCCTCCCTATCCCACCCCTCTAGATGGTCACAAAGCACCGAACTGATCTCCCTGTCCTATGCGGCTGCTTCCCACTAGCTATCTATTTGACATTTGGTAATGTATATATGTCCATGCCACTCTCTCACTTCGTCCCAGCTTACCCTTCCCACTCCCCGTGTCAAGTTCATTCTCTACGTCTGCATCTTTATTCCTGTCCTGCCCCTGGGTTCTTCAGAATCGTTTTTTTTCTAGATTCCATATATATGTGTTAGCATACGGTATTTGTTTTTCTCTGACTTACTTCACTCTGTATGACAGACTCTAGGTCCAACCACCTCACTACATATAACTCAATTTTGTTTCTTTTTATGGCTGAGTAATATTCTATTGTATACATGTGCCACATCTTCTTTATCCATTCATCTGTCAATGGACACTTAGGTTGCTTCCATGTCCTGGCTATTGTAAATAGAGCTGCAATGAACACTGTGGTACATGACTCTTTTTGAATTATGGTTTTCTCAGGGTATATACCCAGTAGTGGGATTGCTGGGTTGTATGGTAGTTCTATTTTTATCTCTTTAAGGAACCTCCATACTGTTCTCCATAGTGGCTGTATCAATTTACATTCCCACCAACAGTGCAAGGGGGTTCCCTTTTCTCCACACCCTCTCCAGAATTTATTGTTTGTAGATTTTTTGATGATGGCCATTCTGACTGGTGTGAGGTGATACCTCATTGTAGCTTTGATTTGCATTTCTCTAATAATTAGTGATGTTGGGCATCCTTTCGTGTGTTTGTTGTCAGTCTGTATATCTTCTTTGGAGAAATGTCTATTTAGATCTTCTGCCCATTTTTGGATTGGGTTGTTTGTTTTTTTGATATTGAGCTGCATGAGCTGCTTGTAAACTTTGGAGATTAATCATTTGCCAGTTGCTTCATTTGCAAATATTTTCTCCCATTCTGAGGGTTGTCTTTTTGTCTTGATTATGGTTTCCTTTGCTGTGCAAAAGCTTTTAAGCTTCATTAGGTCCCATCTGTTTATTTTTGTTTTTATTTCCATTTCTCTAGGAGGTGGGTCTAAAAGGATCTTGCTGTGATTTATGTCATAGAGTGTTCTGCCTACGTTTTCCTCTAAGAGTTTTATAGTGTCTGGCCTTACATTTAGGTCTTTAATCCATTTTGAGTTTATTTTTGTGTATGGTGTTAGGGAGTGTTCTAATTTCATTCTTTTACATGTAGCTGTCCAGTTTTCCCAGCACCACTTATTGAAGAGACTGTCTTTTTTCCATTGTATATTCTTGCCTCCTTTATCAAAAATAAGGGGACCATATGTGTGTGGGTTTACCTCTGGGCTTTCTATCCTGTTCCATTGATCTATATTTCTGTTTTTGTGCCAGTACCATACTGTCTTGATGACTGTAGCTTTGTAGTAGAGTCTGAAGTCCAGGAGCCTGATTCCTCCAGCTCCGTTTTTCTTTCTCAAGATTGCTTTGGCTATTCGGGGTCTTCTGTGTTTCCATACAAATTGTGAATTTTTTTGTTCTAGTTCTGTGAAAAATGCCCTTGGTAGTTTGATAGGGATTGCACTGAATCTGTAGATTGCTTTGGGTAGTAGAGTTATTTTCACAATGTTGATTCTTCCAATCCAAGAACATGGTATATCTCTCCATCTGTTTGTGTCATCTTTAATTTCTTTCATCAGTGTCTTATAGTTTTCTGCACACAGGTCTTTTGTCTCCTTAGGTAGGTTTATTCCTAGGTATTTTATTCTTTTCATTGCAATGGTAAATGGGAGTGTTTCCTTAATTTCTCTTTCAGATATTTCATCACCAGTGTATAGGAATGCAAGAGATTTCTGTGCATTAATTTTGTATCCTGCTATTTTACCAAATTCATTGATTAGCTCTAGTAGTTTTCTTGTAGAATCTTTAGGATTCTTTATGTATAGTATCATGTCATTTGCAAACAGTGACAGCTTTACTTCTTTTTTTCCAATTTGGATTCCTTTTATTTCTTTTTCTTCTCTGATTGCTGTGGTTAAAACTTCCAAAACTATGTTGAATAACAGTGGTGAGAGTGGACAACCTTGTCTTGTTCCTGATCTTAGAGGAATGCCTTCCGTTTTTCACCATTGAGAATGATGTTTGCTGTGGGTTTGTTGTATATGGCCTTTATTATGTTGAGGTAAGTTCCCTCTATGCCTACTTCTGGAGGGTTTTTATCATAAATGGGTGTTGAATTTTGTCAAAAGCTTTTCCTGCATCTATTGAGATGATCAGATGGTTTTTCTCCTTCAATTTGTTAATATGCTGTATCACATTGATTGATTTGCGTATATTGAAGAATCCCTGCATCCCTGGGATAAACCCCACTTGATCATGGTGTATGATCCTTTTCATGTGCTGTTGGATTCTGTTACAGCTTCTTTTTAAAATAAATCCATTTAGTCAAAAAGAATTGTTAAAAAAAAAAACTTGTCAGTAATAGCACAGGTATTCTACTATGGCATGGACGTGGTAAATGGATATGACAAATATAAGGAATGCAGAAAACTAAAGTTTGCAAAATATTGTTCTTAAATAAAAGGGAATTTTGATGGAATCTAATATACAACTTCTTGGGTATTGTTTCCCTCTAATTTTATTCCTTTTAAATATTTTCCTACTATTTCCAGTATATTAGCATGGCAGGCTCTCATACATACTTGCTGGATAATCAAATGAGGATCAATCAATAGAAGAAACTTCCCATAAGACCTGCAATATCATCCCTGATTAATTCAGTTAATAGTGACATAACAACGGCATTTACAATACACTGAATATTTATTATATTTTAGAAACTTAGTCATATGTTTTACATACATCATCTCATTAAATCTCTACACCAACTTCATGCAGTAAGTATTTATTCGTCCCTTCTCACACAAGAGTAAGACAGAGACAGGTTAAGTTGCTTGCCCAAGTATATCAAGTATGGTCTAAACTCTAAGGATATTTGTGCCTTAACAAGAGGCCTAGAGGTAGATGCTTCTAGGCTTTATTCATTGGTTCACCAAGGTCAGACATCTCTGTGAGTCTCCTGACTTACCTCGTGGTCTCAAGATGGCTGCCACAGGGCTTCCCTGGTGGCGCAGTGGTTAAGAATCCGCCTGCCAATGCAGGGGACACAGGTTCAAGCCCTGGTCCGGGAAGATCCCACATGCAGTGGAGCAGCTGAGTCTGTGTGCCACAACTGCTGAAGCCTGTGTGCCTAGAGCCCATGCTCCGCAACAAGAGAAGCACCGCAACGAGAAGCCTGCGCACTGCAGCGAAGAGTAGCCCCCACTCACCGCAACTAGAGAAATCCGCGTGCAGCAATGAAGACCCAACACAGCCAAAAATATAAATAAATAAATTTATATATTAAAAAAAAAAGATGGCTGCCACAGCCCTATTTATCACATCCCCACACAGGTACTCCAGGCAGGGAAGCTATAGGGGCTGACACCAGACAGCTTCCTCTCCAGAACATTCTCAGGAAAGCAGCAGTCTCTTTCCCAAAAGCCCCCAGCACATCTCCCCTTACATCTCAGTGGCCAGACCTGTGTCACATGGCAACCTTGAGTTGCAAGAGAAGCAAGAATTATCTAGCACTGGGGTGTGTACACAACTGGCTTAGACCTGTCACAGTTCATCTCTGTGGCTGGTAAAAGACTAAGCTCTTTGAAGGGAGAGGTACCTTAGAAGATAACAAGAATGCAAAGGGAAGTTACATTCAGAACAACAGGAAGAGAAAGAAAAAGAGGTTCCCAGACTGTGAAGTTGTCAGAAGTCAGAAAGTTGGGAAAATCGAGGCTTATGAGGCTCTAAGGCAGATTTCTCAATGTCAGCACTTCTGGGGGCAGGATAATTCTTTGCTTTGTCGGGGGGCTGTGCTATGCACTGCAGAGCATTCAGCAGTGTGTGTGGCCTCTACTCACCAGGTGCCAGTTGTGACAACCAAAAATGTCTCCAGAAAAACACCCCCAGGGGGTGGGAGGAGGGGAGGGAGATTGCCCTGAGTTGAGGATGACTGTCCTAGGATGATAAAGTCAGATCCCAGCCACAGTGAAGACACCTATGGCTCAAACACAGGTCAAAAGCCAGGGCTTTCCCACTGCTCTGGATCTGCCAGGTCCTCGGCACACCCCTGGCAGTTGGGAGGGGACATAGAGAACCCCATTAATGACCGAGATTGAATTTGCCACCAGCTGAAGTGAAAGAAAGTAGAGAAATGTGCTACTTCTTTTTCTGGCCTGCCCAATATTTACGGACTAAGATTTATAGCTGCTACAATGTCCCCTGCAAAGTCCATGTGAGATAAATGCCGAGGTCACCGGGCCAGCTGGGGCCCCACAACATCCCACTAGAATGACTCAACGTTCCCCAGCCAGGCTGTTTACATCCCTCTGACCACCTCTCACAGCCCTCCTGTCTGCAAGGCCGGTCACAGCGGTGCCTTGTTATTCCACCTGCCTGTGACCTTGGCCAAAGCAGCTCTTCCTCAGATGACACGGGCCAGTGTATGAGACCCAAGTTGTGAATCCAGGTGCGAGCAGCTTGGCCGGAGAGAGGCCTGTGTAAGGACACGTCTGCGCCGGGAACCTTACGCTACAGCATTGTATTTATAATGATGTAGTTAATTAATGTATGTGTGTATTGGGTGGGGGATGAGAAGGGTGCTCTTCCTGTTTGTCAACGATTTGATAGGTGTTAGAATCTTCACTTAAGTTTGCAGGAAACTGCAGCATTTAGAGTTTTTCAGAACAAGAAAGAAAACACTGGTTATAACTTTGAACATAAAAAGGTTGGTTTCTGATTTTTCAGAAAGTCTGTAGCCTGCAGAAGTTAAATAAATGTGAATACTGAATGCAGAGTAAATTACTAATCACTGTTAAAAGTCATTATGTTATTATTATTATTATTATTGCTATAATAATTGACGTACTTATTATTATAATTTCTTATGTTGTAATGCTGGAGAGGAAACGTGAGGATCCTGCCCATGGAGCGTTTCCTGATCTCATCTGAGCACATCAGGGCTCCGGGCCAGCCTGAGTCACGTGTAAAGATTTCATGCACACATGGTGATGCTCTTTGTGGAACCAAGGGCAGCCAGGGATGTTTTCAGGGTTCGTTTTGGGGGCCAGTCAACAGATCGCAGGGTTTCCTTTGGGTCTTTGGAGAAGTTAGGAGGCTGGCAATGCATTCAGAGGGATCCCCAGAGCAGGCAGGCTGCACCCCGCCGGCCCCGAGTCTGCTGGAAGGCACAGCCCTGCCAAGACCAGCGGGTGGGCTGCAAAGGGCATGTGACCAGTGGGCCCCCTGTTCAGAAGAGCCCTGTGCTTGGGTGAATGCTCTGCTGTTGCCATCTCAAAATGCTTAATATTTTAAAACTAAGGGCCCACATTTTCATTTTGCACTGGACCCTGCAAACTCCACAGCCTGTCCAAAAACCACCCACCACAAGGTGGCCAGGTCTGGTTCACTGGCCTTCAGGTGAGGCCGGGGTGTAAGCACCCTGGCTTGGGAGGCAAATTACCTGGGTTTACTTTCTGCCTCTGACAGTCGGTAGCTTTGAGACCGTGGGCCATGACCTGAGCTCTGCCGCTCAGTTTCCTCATTTGAGTAAGCAGGATGATAATGCGATGACCTCCTAGGGTCACCATGAGGAATACATGAGATGATACGTAAGAACACGAAGCGCCAGGCCTCACTTATACTAGGAATGCAAGAGCTGACCACGCTTATTGGTATAAACATCGCTGCCAGATATCACGTGCTCCACAAGTACAATTTCACACTTTTGTTTTTTTAAAAATGATGCTGAAGTTACCATTATCTTCATTTTCCATGAAGCATCTGAGACAGGGCAGCTTAAACAACTCACCCAAGTAATCAGAGCTAAGGGAGTGTCAGAGCCAGGATTCGAACCCAGGGCTACGAGGCTCAAAGCCAGTCACCTTTCCGCCACGGTACCCTGCCTTGCACCCTCCGTATCCATCTAAAGACTCCCACTCCTTGAACACAAAGAGCTGGATCGGGCTGGTGAGTATAGAACAGCTGCGGGGAGGGCGAAACAGAGGGCGCAGGAATTGCCAGTCAGTTTGCAGCCAGAGCTGAGTCCTGGCTGGGGCCGCAGCTGCTGCAGGTGCGACATGAGCATCCGTCCCAACCTTCAGCTACCGCTCAGCTTCCCACCTCTAACAACCCACAGCAGAACCTGGCGGATCGGCTTCTCAAGTGCTCATAGTCACAAGCCAGCTCTTGCTGTTCCCTTTACTGAAGGGACATTGAAGAGAAGCCAGCAGATTCTCCTTTCCAGCCTGATGAAAGCAATGTTTACCAAGTACCAGTGAGGTGCCTGGCGCGGTGTTAGGCGTCTGACAGAGTGGTAGTGGCTGGGAAACAAAGAAATGGGAGATGTTTAGCTCTGCTTCAAGGAGCTCATCTTCTTCCTAGAAATTCTGATATATTCACTCATTTACTCATTCGTTCAAATGTAATTGGAACAACCCATAAAAAAAGAAATGCAGATGTCTATTAACCATAAAAAAGATGTTCAATCTCGCTCATAATAAGAAAAATGCAAATTGAAACTACACTGGCACACCTGAAGCTAACACAACATTGTAAATCAACCGTACTCCAATATAAAATTAAAATTAAAAAACTACTCTGGAAAACCATCTTTCCTCTATCAGATTGGCTAAAATCCAAAGATTTATACACAAGGTTTGGGGGAAAGAAACCAGCCCTCCTGCACATTGTAGGTGGTGACGCAAAATGCTATACCCCTGTCAAGGGCATTGACGATATCTGCAAAATTGCATATGCATTTACTCTTTGATCCGGCAATTCTACTTCTAGGAACCTATCCCAAAGATACACTGGCAAAAATACAAAAGGATATATGTTCTGCAGCACTGTTTGTTCCAGCAAAAGACTAGAAACAATCCAGTGTCATCAAAAGGAGACCAGTAAATAGAATACGGTACTTCCACACAATGGGATTGTCGACGCTATAAAAAGGAAGGAGGAATAGCTCTACATACCCCTATGGAGTGAGCTCTAGATGATACGGTTAAGTGAAAGACGCAAGGAAAAGAACATGTATAGAACCTATGGATCTAAGCAGGGGATACAAAGACATATGTATTTGGTTATGTATTTATATAGTTGATTACATATATATGTAGATACACATATATATGTATGATTATATTTCTTAAAGATGGAAGGATATGCCATAAATATAGTTTAAAGATTATAAGGGAAGGATGGAATAGGGTGGAGGTGGCAGGAATAAATGCTAGACGCAGTTTTTGGAACTGTATGAGTTTCCTTCGGCTGCTATAGCAAAGTACCATGAGTGGCTTAAAACAACACAGACTTATTCTCTCACAGGTCTGGGGTGGGGGGCACTGGGCTAAAATCAAGGCGCTGGCACGGCTGTGCTCTTTTGGGAGGCTCTGGGGGAGACCCGGTCCCAGACTTTGCCAGCTTCTGGAGGCTGCCTGCATCCCTGGGCTTGCAGCTCCTGTGTCTCCATCTCCAAAGCCAGCAGTGCAGCGTCTGCTCTGCTTTCTGACCTCCGCTTCCATTACCAGATTTTCTCTCTGACTCCCCCACTCCTGTGTCCCTCTATAAGGACCCTTATAATTCCATTGGGCCCACCTGGATTATCAAGGATAATCTTCCCATCTCAAGACCTTTGGGGACTTCCCTGGTGGTCCAGTGGGTAAGACTCCGCGCTCTCAATGCAGGGGGGCCAGGGTTCAATCCCTGGTCAGGGAACTAGATCCCACATGCGTGCCGCAATGAAGATCTCCCGCGCGGCAACAGAGATCCCGCATGCCGCAACTAAGACCCCATGCAGCCAAAATAAATAAATATTAAAAAAAAGAAGAAGAAGATCCTTAATACCATCTGCAAAATCCCGTTGCCATGTAAAGTAACATATTCACAGGTTCCAGTCCAGGGATTAGACTGTGGACATCTGCAGCCAGTGGTAGGGGAAGGGTGGAGATACCATACAAATATTTTACATATTTACAAAGTTGAATTTTTCACAAAGCAATACTTGAAAAATGAAAATAAATTAAAACAGAAGATACTATGTATCCAGCTGGTGGCATCACCTCACAGAGAGGAAGTATGCCAAGTGACTTTAAGTGACAGTATTTTGACTTACATTATTCTAAAGGCAAAAGGACTGCAAGTAAATCTTAAACTGGTTTTGGTAATCATATTGTTGACAGTAATGTTGACGTTTTGCTATTCTGAGACTGTTGTGTGTGTGTAATGGGATAAAGAAGGTGAGCAATTATGTTTTTGTTGAAAGAATGAGGGTTTTGGCATGAGGGGAAGAAGACGCAATGTAAAATCAATGAAGTTAAGTAAAAGCCCTGTAGTTCCTGAATTTGAAGTATGAAATCATCATTTATTGTATACATATATATATATTTAAGTAATATTTCCTAACTCTATCTTCTGAAAAGACTTAGGAACAATGACCAACCCAGTACCAATGAGCACCCTAGTGCCTAGATCGTGGTCTCTAGGTGTCATTTTGCAATAAAAGAACCAGAGCCCCCTGGAGAAATGACTGATTCTAGGTCTGGGGCAGGAAGTATACAAGATGAGTCTGGGACATCTTGTCATAACAGAAATTGAAGAAGCTACCAAAGACTACTAGTGGTCACCTACCAGGAAAGGTCTCTGAGGAGAGGTGGCTTCTGAGCTGAAACATGAAAAACAGAAGACGCAGCCATGAAAAGATCTAGAAGGAACACCAAGGGCAAAAGCTGTAAGCCTGTGCAAGATGAAGAAAGAAGCCTGGAGTAGTATCCTAGACAACGCAGAGGTGAGAAGACAGGCTGGAGAGGGAGGCAGGAGCCCCACCAGACACACAGGAAGGAACTGGGATTTCTTTTTCCTCCTAAGTGCAATGAGAAGCCACTGATGAATTTTAAGCAGGTGATGCCATTAAGTTTTCAAAAGATCCCTCCAGCTGCACAGAGGAGGATGACTTGTAAGAGGGCAAGAATGGCAGCAGGGGGCTTCCCTGGTGGCGCAGTGGTTAAGAATCCGCCTGCCATTGCAGGGGACACGGGTTCGAGCCCTAGTCCGGGAAGATCCCACATGCCTCGGAGCAGCTAAGCCCGTGTGCCACAACTACTGAGCCTGCGCTCTAAAGCCCGCGAGCCACAACTACTGAGCCCGTGTGCCACAAGTACTGAAGCCCATGCGCCTAGATTCTGTGCTCCACAACAAGAGAAGCCACCGCAGTGAGAAGCCTGCGCACCACAATGAAGAGTAGCCCCCGCTCGCCTCAACGTGAGAAAGCCCGCGCGCAGCAACGAAGACCCAACGCAGCCATTAATTAATTAATTAATTAATTAATTAAAATTAAAAAAAGAATGGCAGCAGGGAGCCCAGTTGAAAGGCTGCTACATTCCTCCAGGCAGGACATGATGGTGGCCTGGATAAGAAGAGGGACCATGGAGGGATGAAAACGTGGATTCAGAATTCGTTTTGAAGGGAGTAACAGTATGACTGGCTGACAGACTGGATATGGGATGGGGGGAGAGGAGAAATAAAGGAAGACTCCTAGGACTTTAGGCTGATAAATTAGGGTTAGAAAGAGGTGAGGAAGACGGGGCAAGAGTGATCTGGGTTGGAGGGGAATCAGTGGTACTTTGTGTAAGTGGAGCTGTTGAATAGATAGATACATGAGTCTGGAAATCAAAAGAGAATCAATGCTGTAGATATAAATTTAGGATTCATCCTAATATAGATGGTATTCTAAGACTTGGGACTGAATATGATCACATAGCCTCTGTATGTAGAAAGGGGAGGGGAGAGAGACAAAAGCTAAGTGGTGATTTACTCCAATATTCAGAAGTCAGGAGGAAGAGGCTGGGGAAGAGCCGTCAGGGAGGTAGGTGGGAAGCCAGGAGTGCGTGAGGTGTAGCTCAAGAGTGTGGCTCAAGGACAAGGTCAACTGTATCAAATGCTGCTGAGAGTCTGTGATTCTCTCGAGCAGTTGGAGTGGCTCAAAAGACAACGGGCTGGGCTTCCCTGGTGGCGCAGTGGTTGAGAGTCCGCCTGCCGATGCAGGGGACACGGGTTCGTGCCCCAGTCCGGGAAGATCCCACATGCCGCGGAGCGGCTAGGCCCGTGAGCCATGGCCGCTGAGCCTGCGCATCCGGAGCCTGTGCTCCACAACGGGAGAGGCCACAACAGTGAGAGGCCCGCGTACTGCAAAAAAAAAAAAAAAAAAAAAGACAATGGGCCAGCATAGCGCAGGGAGATCAGCTCGGTGCTTTGTGTCCACCTAAAGGGGTGGGATAGGGTAGGAGGGAGGGAGAGACAAGAGGGAGGAGACATGGGGATATGTGTATACGTAGGGCTGTTTCACTTTGTTATACAGCAGAAACTAACACACCACTGTAAAGCAATTAGACTCCAATAAAGATGTTAAAAAAAAAAAAAAAAAGACAATGGGCTGGGAAGGAACTGGAGACCCAGGTATATACAACTCAAGGGTGTCACTCTCAAGAGAAGTGGGAAACTGGGAGGGCTGTAGGCAGAGGTTTTCCTAGACACTGAAGGCGGGGTAGGGAGAGAATGCAGGAGGTGGAGAAGAGATCAATGCAGGAATAAAATCCGCAAGGAAAGGGGGTGGGTTCCAGTGTGCAAGTGAAGTTGGGTGAGGATGGAGAGGGAGAAAAGGTGGGGTGTACGGCTACCGACGCAGGCGCGCTGAGGGCAAGGAGAGAGTTCTCTTCTGCTTGCCTCTGCTCTCTCAGGAAAGTAAGAAGCCACATCACCAGCTGAGCGTAAAGGGCGAGAGAAACTGAGGATGGAGTAGAAAATGCAAAACAGTAACCCTCAGTAGAAAGAGGATGAACAGAGAGACTGAGGAAGTGGGGTGGGATCATCAGCATTTCTCAGGGTCCACTGAGGGCTTTTGTACACGAAGATTTAAAAAGAGACCCTTGGCACAGCTGTCTTGTTCTGTCCAGGTAGTGTCCAGCGTGGGCGCAGCTGGGGACAGCTGGATTTAATCAGGGTCAGGGTTTTGCTGGAAGGACTCAACAGAGGGAGAGGGACCGGAGAGCTGAAGCTGTGTGCACAGACCAGCTGTAACCGTGGAACTGGAATTTAAGAGGGGCCTGCTCTTCCCAGGGTTGTTACATCAGAAACTGGGCTTGATTCTCACTGGCTTATTTCAAAGACTCACAGAGCAGAGGGACTTGATTTCACTTCTCCTTGGCCATGACTGACTAATCAGTCTTGGCCTTTGCACTGAGTTGAATCTGCCCCCCAAAAAGGTATGTTCAAGAGCTAATTCCTCTTGCTTGAGAATGTGACCTTAGCCGGAAATAGGCTCATGGCAGATGTAACCAAGTTAAGATGAGGTCACACTAGATGAGAGTGGGTCCTAAATCTAGTGTTTTTGTAAGAGAAAAGAGAGAGAGTTTTGGACCCAGAGACACAAGAGGGAAGGAGACCACATGAGGACGGAGGCAGAGAGTGGAGGGATGCTGCCGCAAGCCAAGGAGCGCCAGAAGCCTCTGGGAGCTGGAAAATGAAGGAAAAATTCTCCCCTGGAGGCTCTGGAGTATGGCACCGCTGATACACTGATTTCAGACTTCTGGCCTCCAGAACTGTGAGAGAACATATTTGTTATTTTACGCCATCTGCTTTGTGGTACTTTGTTACTGCAGCCACAAGAAACTAATGCAGACTTCTAATAAGATTACTTACTCCTCAATAAATTTCACAAAGCTTAGGAATTCAAAGGATTTTTCCCCGCCTAGGAAAAAAAAATATATTTTTTCTAGTCCTATCTCTGGATATGTTACCTAATGCTTAATACGCTCTGGTTATAGTACTTAATTATTTAATGTATTAAATTTCAAAACTGTTAAACATGAAGATAAATTAGGCACCACGAAGCATTCCATCACATCCCCTTTTTAAAGGTGAGATTTGAAATTGCCTTATGTGGTTACATGAATATTGTCTCCTTCTCCCCAAACCCTCTCTAGAATATGGGCTTCAATGTGTGGGTAGGACCAGAACCAGGACACACCAGAAACAGGTCTGTCTGGTCCAATTTTATATTCCCGATGTCTGGCACATAGTACATGGTCTTCTACATATACTGAGAGAGGGAGAAACAATAACAACAATGACAATAATTTACCCTCCAAGAGTAATATCCAGGGAAAATATTTCCCATAACCCACAAAACTTTTAGCCTACACCCTAAATCAATAGCTCTTAACCTAACCAGGCACAATTTTGCTCTCCAGGGATATTTGTTATCATTTTTTATTGGAGTCATTTCTCTTTGTCATGCCTTTCAGGGCAGGTGCTCCTTGCATCCAGCAGGGTAGAGACCAGGGATGCTGGAGACACCGGACAAAATACAGGACCGCCCCCGCAGCTAAGAATGCTCCTGCCCCAAGTGTCAATACAGGCAGACCTCAGAGAGATTTTGACCCTGTAAGGCCAACTGGCCCGAGGCAGGGGAACACAATCAGATTCACAGGTTGCCTCAGACCGAAACTCTCCGGACCACCCAGTTCCAGGAACTGACCTGGGGACTTTGAACCCAGCCCAGCCTTCCCGCCTTTCGAGAGGCGGGACGAACGGTCCCCCAGGATACCCGAAAAGACCACCAAATAAGGAATACCCTGCGCCCTCCCAGATTCACCACACCCCTTTCCCTTCTTCCCCTATAAAGTCTTGCCCAACCCTCGCCCGGGTGCGACTTCTCTGGCCCCTTTCTCTCGGACCAGTGAACCTCGCCCGGGAGCGCTCCCTAATAAAGCTCACTTGAAGCTTTCCTCTGTTTCGTGGTGCCCTTTGTTAAGATCCGACCTTACAGACCCCTTGTCCTTTTTTTATTTTTAATTTTTATTTATTTATTGTTAACATCTTTATTGGAGTATAATTGCTTTACATTGTTGTGTTAGTTGCTGCTGTATAACAAAGTGAATCAGCTATATGCATACGTATATCCCCATATCCCCTCCCTCTTGCATCTCCCTCCCTCCCACCCTCCCTATCCCACCCCTCTAGGTGGTCACAAAGCACCGAGCTGATCTCCCTGTGCCATGCGGCTGCTTCCCACTAGCTAGCTATTTTACATTTGGTAGTGTATATATGTCCATGCCACTCTCTCACTTCGTCCCAGATGAACCTTCCCACTCCCCGTGTCCTCAAGTCCATCCTCTACATCTGTGTCTTTATTCCTGTCCTGCCCCTAGGTTCTTCAGAACCATTTTTTTTTTTTTTAGATTCCATATATATGTGTTAGCATACGGTATTTGTTTTTCTCTTTCTGACTTACTTCACTCTGTATGACAGACTCTATTGACCCCTTGTTCTTCATGGCATCTAGAATGATAAATCCTTTCCAGAAGGTTTTCAATTGACTTTGTCCAGATCCATCAGAGGAATCATTTATCTGTGGCAGCTATAGCCTTATGAAGTATATTTCTTGAAGAATTAGACATCAAAGTCAAAATTACTCCTTGATCCATCAGCTGCAGAACGGATGTTGTGTTAGCAGGCATGAAAACAACATAAATCTCATTATGCATCTCCAGCAGAGCTCTGGGGTGACCAGGTGCATTGTCAATGAGCAGCAATATTCTGAAAGGAATCTTTTTTCTTGAGCAGTGGGTCTCAACAGTGGGCTTAAAATACTCACTCAACCATGCTGTAAACAGATGTGCTGTCATCCAGGCTTCGTTGTTCCATTTCTAGAGCACAGACAGAGTAGATTTAGCATAATTCTTAAAAGCCTCGGGATTTTCAGAATGGTAAATGAGCACCGGCTTCAGCTTACAGTCACCAGCTGCATTAGTCCCTAACAAGAGAGTCAGCCTGTCCTCTGAAGATTTGAAACCAGGCACTGACTTCTCCTCTCTAGCTATGAAATTCCTAGATGGCATCTTCTTCCAGTAGAAGGCTGTTTTCTTTCTACTGAAAATCTGTTGTTTAGCGTAGCCGCCTTCATGAATTATCTGAGCTGGACCTTCTGGATAACTTGCTGCAGCTTCTCCATCAGCACTTGCTGCTTCACCTTGTACTTTTCTGTTATGGAAACGGCTTCTTTCCCTAAACCGCATGAACCAACCTCTGCTGGCTTCAAACTTTTCTTCTGCAGCTTCCTCATCTCTCTCAGCCTTCACAGAACGGAAGAGAGTTAGGGCCTTGGCTGTGGATTCGATTTTGGTTTGAGGGAATATTGTGGCTCGTTTCATCTTCCATCCAGACCACTACAACTTCCTCCATATCAGCAGTAAGTCTGTTTCATCCTATTATCATGTGTTCACTGAAGTCGCACTTTTAATTTCCTTCGAGAACTTTTCCTTTGAATTCACAACTTGGCCAACTGTTAGTCACAAGAGGCCTAGCTTTGGGCCTATCTCAGCTTGTGACAGGCCTTCCTCACTAAGCTTCATCATATCTAGTTTTTGATTTAAAGTGAGAATCACGCAACGATTCCTTTCACTTGAACAGTTGGAAGTCATCGTAGGATTATTAACTGGCCTAATTTCAATGTTGTTGTGTCTCAGGGAATAGAGAAGCTGGAGAGAGGGAGAGATGAGGGGCACGGCCATTCGGTGGAGCAGTCAGAATGCACAACATTTATCGATTCAGTTCCTCATCTTATGTGGGCAGGGTTTGTGGTGCCCCAAAGCAATTAACAGTAGCAACATCAAAGATCACTGATCACCAATCACCATAACAAATACAAGAGAAATGAAAAAGTCTGAAAGGTGGCTAGAATAACCAAAATACGACCCAGAGACATGACGTGAAAAGGTGCTACTGGAAAAGTGGAGCCGATACACGTGCTCGGTACAGGGTGGCCTCAAACCTTCAATTTGCAAAAGACGCAATACCCGTGAAGTGCAATTCAGCAAGGCACAATAACACGAGGTGCCCTGTAGCGCCTGGGCTGAGAAACCGCGCCTAGAAACACAAGGTATTCAAACTGGAAGGAACTTTCCATATCACAGTACAACACCCTCATTTTACTAAGAGATAAACTGAGGGCCAGAAAAGGAAGTAACTTGTCCAAAGATGGAATGAGGGAGTAACAGAGCTGAGACGAACACTCAAATTTCCCTTGCCCAGGCTAGAGTTCGGGCCGCTGAGCCATGAGACCCCATCGCTGGAAACGAGGATGGATTCAGTAAGCTGACAAAGGGAGAAAAAGAGGGCCTTTTTCCCCACCCTCAGCAACAAACACGATTATCATTATCAAAGCCGGAGACTGACAGCAGGCAGCGGTGGCTGACTGAGAACCGCCTCTAACCCTGGCGCTTGGTACAATGCCTGTACCCAGCACTGAATGCCAAATCACAGCAATTAGCTGTGTAGTGCCCACCAGCCAACTTCACGCTGGGCTAGTGGTCCAGATTGCTGAAGAGCCACGCCCTCTGCATCTCAATGCCTTGGCAACCACAGCAATGTTCTCTGCTCTCCTTGGAGCAGGAATCATAGGGCTCCGGCTGTGGGGTGTCTCCTAGCTGCTACAGCCTGGCATGTGAGTCCTGGAACAAAGAAAGAGGGAGGGCAGTTTTCCCTACACTCTTCCTGCTGCTTGGCACACCACACCCTGCCACCTTCCCTCACCCCCAGAGAGGTGCTCCCTTTGGCTGGAGGGAGGGAGGGAGGAGGGAAATAAACTGATCACTGCCTGAAGCATTTATTAAAAGCTGGAGTCAAGATCTTGTCTACAGGTCCCCAGCAAAAACTGGGTATCCTGCATACTGATGGGTAACAGAACTACTACCCACACCTGGGAGTTTAAGAATTTTGTGGATTTTTCCATCAGAAACCAACTGAAGTGAATCGGTTGTGCTAAAAACATCTGTCATTCCCAGGTCCTCACGGTGACAGGTAACCCATTTTGCATCTAGACTTGGAATTCCCAAGTCAACGAAGGCAATGTGCTGGTGGCTGAAATGAAAGCAACAAATTTGTCCAAGACTCTGCCATTTGCAAAGCATTTCCACATCTTGAACCTCACTGAAACTTCACAACCATCCAGAGAGGAATGCAGAGCAGGGATTTTTAGCTGCATTTAACAGATGAGGCAGAGGGCACAGTGATTTGTCCAAAATCACATACCTGGTCAGTGGGAGAGCTGAAGTTCAAATTCAGGCCTTGTAATTCTCCACACTCATACTGGTGGAAATGTTGCTGGCCTGACCAAGGTCCAGTCCACTGGGTCAACCCTTGCCCACTGTGATGGCCCCCAAACTCTTTAATAAAAGCCTAGGGCTCCAAACAAGAGTTTGAAGGCCACTTGCCTCCAGATCACTTTCTCCACCCTTCTCTGTGCCCTTAGAGGCTGACAGGTACCCGCCTCCGTCTTCTGATTGGGCCTGGCCAAGACCAGAGGGAGTGAGGAGAGGATGAGTTCATCAGGCTGCCTGGTCCCTCAACTGCAGGTCATTGGTTCTCTCCAGACAGCTCTCCGTCTCCATTCTCCCTCGGATTCCGGTAATGCTTCCTCCCTCATCCCAGATGATCAAAATCTACAGTATGTCAAATCAAAAGCTAAGGAGGAAAAGGAAACAGGATAGAGAATGGAGAGGTCTAGGAGTAGGGATGGGGTGACTGTACTTTTGAATAGAGTGACCAGGAAAGACTTCACCATGAAGGTCACTGACCTTTGAGCAAAGACCTAAAAACAAGTAAATGATCAAGCTGTGCAGATAGCTTGGGGAAGAAGAATGTTCCAGACGCCTGGTGTGCTGGAGCCACGGCAAGGGCAGCTGGAGCAGATGAGCAAGGGGTGGCCCAGGGCACTAGTGGATGGACTGGATTTAGGAGAATGCAGGTGGGGCAGGAGCCAAAGAGAAGGGGGAGAGGGTGACAATGGTTCAGCACGGCAAGTTCCTGACTCGCAGAGAAGGAACACAAGGGACAGACGCTATGGACAAAGGATCTGCAGCTCAGCCCTATGCTCCGCAAGGAGTGACACTGAGTGAGCGGAGTGCACTCAGCCCCGGACATGGCTTTCCCAGAGCTGCCCCCACTGCTCTTGAACCCTCACCATTTTACTTTGCTGCCCTTCGTTTACCATTATCTATCATTCCATATGTATTTGTTTATTATGTACTGCCTCTCCCTCACACTAATATTTAAAATGCATGGAGACAGAGATCTTACCTGTCATGGCCAAAGCCATATCCCCAAGAGCCAGTAGAAGGCTTGGATCATAGCAGGTGCTCAATAAATGTTTGTTTCAAGATGAGTAAATGAGTGGACCGATGAATGCACAAACTACTACTACTGCTGACAGCGAATGTTTTTTTTCTTTTCCCCCGAAAGGTTTTTCATTTCAGTCCCTATGAAATTAAAAGCAAGAGCTACCGCTCTACCCCTAAGAAAGCATAGCTTTTAAGCATTCAGGGTCCATGAGTCAACAAAGCGTTTGGCATATGGTAGATGCTTAATAAATATTCAGTAACTTGACCAGGCATGTAAGCTGAAGTGATGAGAAAGCATTAACCTGGGAGCCCCATTCTACCCCAAACCCACCCTACAATTTCTAAATGCCACAACAGACTCTCTGGAAATATGTCTTTATGTTTTTGTTGCCTTCTCTGCCCATCCTTCCCATCCAAGACTCTGCGCCAATAAGTCAGAAGGATCCGCACTGTGTGAAAGAGAATTAAAACTGTTTCAGAGGAAATAAAAGGAGAAATTGATAAGGTTCCTTTTTTTTTCTTACTTCAAAAGGAAGCTCTTGAAACTAAATGGGAGGCCCCAGGGGAATGAACATTAAGTGTGCTCCATAATAAGGGTCTGGAAAGAGAGCAGAGAAATTGCCGGAGCCCTCCATTCCAGGGGTGGCTGGAGGGGACTCGACTAGACTGGGAGACTGAGGGACCAGACTTGGGAGGACCAAGATTAGGATGTGAGTCAGTATCAAGAGAGCCATGAAAGCCAAGCCCACCCCTGCAGACCACCAGCCACCAGTTAAATAACCCCCGGGGCTGTTCAGAGTCAGACAAGGGCCTTCCTCTGGCAGCTGCCCAGAAGCCCCCAGGGATCCCCCAGCAGGATGATGCCCACCTAAAACCAGGACTCTGTCGAGCACTAACAGGTGGGTCGACCCTCTTGTCAACAGCCCAAGATACTTCTAAGTTCCACCCCCATCCCACCCCCCTGATGTCCAGAGGGCTGCTAGTAGTACAAGGAGGCAAAAGCCCCAGCACCTGGACCCATCTGAGACTGGCCAGCCAGTGGCCAAGCGCAGGGCAGTTACATGAGACCTTTACTTTGGTGAGCCTCTGTTTCCTCTTCTGTAACACAGAGAGGGCAATACTTGACCATCACAGGCAAACACCTGGCAGAGCAAGAAAGGTGGGGCTTTGTCCCCCTTGAAGTGCTCTCAGCAGCATTTGTGAGGGAGAAGCTCAGGGGAGGTGATGGGGGGGAAGATGACAGCCAGCCTGGCACGAAGCAGAGGCGGCTCCCCAGGAGCTGGCCTCCAAACAGCTGTGACAATTAGCCAGGCCGTCTATTCCCGACGTTCCCTTGTTGAGGAAGAGATGATGGGATCGAGGCAACACGCGTTCATTCACTCAGCCATCCAGTCATTCATTCTACAAATATTTATTAAGCCTTTTCTATGTATCACTGTACACTGTGCAGGCCCCTGGAAATAAAGCTGTGAACAAGAGGGCGTAGACAAGGACTTCAAGATTTTTAAAGATAAGTTTTGAACTATACTTACTGTTGTCAAAAGTGCCCCAAGGAAAAAAATACAGAGATCACTTTTGTCAAGAACTGTGAAGGTTCTGAGATTGGCCCTACTTGCAAGCTAGAGGATCAACATTTTCTCATATGAGTTCCCCAAGCCCCAGCTCCCACTGGGTAGTGCAAAGACATACAGTGAGTTGCATTACAGGAGAGGAACCCTGAGCTTAGGAAACCCAAATCTTTCGTCCATGTGTGTCTGTGTGTGTTTAAAACATGCAACATATGGACTTCCCTGGTGGCGCAGTGGTTAGGCATCCTCCTGCCAATGCAGGGGACACGGGGTCGAGCCCTGGTCCGCGAAGATCCCACATGCCGCGGAGCAACTAAGCCTGTGCGCCACAACTACTGAGCCTGCGCGCCACAACTACTGAAGCCCACGCGCCATAACTACTGAAGCCTGCGCGCCTAGAGCCCGTGCTCCGCAAGGAGAAGCCACCGCAATGAGAAGCCCGCGCACCGCAAAGAAGAGTAGCCCCCGCTCACCACAACTAGAGAAAAGCCTGCACGCAACAATGAAGACCCAACACAGCCAAAAATAAATTAAAAACGCGCAACATAAAATTTACCATCTTAACCATTTCCAAGTGTACATTTAGTGGTGTTAATATTCTCATTGCTATGCAACCGATATCCAGAACGTCTCCATCTCCCAAAACTCTATACCCTTTAAACATCTCCCCATTCACTCGCCACCCAACCCCCCTGGCAACAACCATTCTTCTTTCTGTCTCTATGGATTTGACCACTCCAGGTACCTCATATAAGTGGAATCACATAGTATTTGGGTTTTTGTGTGTGACTGGCATATTTCACTTGGCATAATGCCCTCAAGCTTCATCTATGGCATAGCCCTTGTCAGAATTTCCTTTCTTTAAAAAGGAATTTAAAAGTTGGAATAAGATTTGGAAACCTAAATCTTTTCTAATGGACAGTAAACATGCTTGTCCTTTGCTCCGGAAAGAAACACTATCTCTATCTTCCAAAACTTTTCCCAACACAAACATCCTCTAAAATGTGGTCTAAAGGAAAACAGTTTGTGACTCTGCTTACAAGACATGCAGAAACACAAGACACCCAGGAGGATTATCTCCAAACAACTAGCAATCCAAAAAATACTCACCCCTCAACCTACTCATCAGAGCTGGCTGTGGACGAGCTACTAAGCAGAGTGCCTCAAATAATAATGCACTGGGCCTTCACACAGTTCACGACCGGGTCACACCTCCGGACAGAAGACCCTAGCACAGGGAGGTAGTCTATCATTGTAAATGAGGATGTGGGATTTTTCACCCAGCAAGTTCACTGCTAGGAATCTACTAAAAATGGGTGCACATGTCCACAGAAAGATGTGTACGAGAACATTCATAGCAGCTTTATCCACAGAAGTCCCTAACTGGGAACACCCGAATGTCCATCAACAGGGGAACAGAGCAACAAAACGTGGTGCATCCGTGCAACAGAACACTACTCAGGAATGAAAAAGAACGAACTAGTGATATTTGCAGCAACACGCCAAGTTCAAAGCTGAGCACTGAACTTTATGCTGAGCCAAAGAAGGCAGACATAAAAGAATACACTCCGTATGGTCCCACTCACACGGAATTCCGGAAGACACAAAGCTAATCTACAGTGGAGGAAATGGGAACAGTGGTGGCCTCTGGGATGGCAGGTCTGGGGGAGGGGGGCCTGATAGGAAAGGGGAGGGAACGACGTGGGGTAATGGAAACTCTGTTCCTTGATAGGTGTGTGTTATGCAGGTGCATGCATTTGTCAAGACTGATCAAACCACACACTTAGGATCTGCAGCATTTCACCCTATGTAAATTACACCATCATTATTTAAGTAGCTTTTAAAGAACATGGGCTTTGGAGTCAGGCAGACCAAGCCCTTTACTTTCCAACCACGTGAACCAGTGGCTTCTCCTTTGTGGGGAGGCCAGTTTGAGAAGAATCCTGCTGAATCCCGGCTTCTCCTTGTCTCTGCACCCCCCAGCACCTTGCACAGGGCGTGGCACAGACCTGGAGCTGAGCAAATAGTGTCAAATGAACCAATAAAAGGGAGGCTAGATATATGCCCTTGAAGCATTTTTAGGAGTGGACTCTGTTTCCACAAATAAAATCTTAACCTAAAGCAAATGAAAGTGATTCTGCTTTAAAGATGTTTAAATCTTCATCACTTCCGGAAAACGGTTTCCTTTGTTTAAGGATCAGTTGAAGTCCCTGAAATCCACCTGCACAGGTTTATTCCTTCGTTCTAAATATAGTTATGGAGCACCCCTGGTGTGCCAGGTGCTTGAGAGAGAGTGGAAAATAAAACAGACAACAGACATGGTCCCTGCCCCCAGGGAGCTTGCATTCTGGTGGGAGAGACAATAAAAATGTAAATGAAACTCTGATAGGAGATCAACTGGGATAGGATCAGAGCTCTTGAGGACAAGAAAATAGAGGCTGTGAAAGAATGTGATGTGGGAGAGGGGTTGCTCTAGAGGAAGACCTCAGAGGCAGTCTCTCTGAGGAAGAAACATCTGAGCTCAAACCGAAGGAATAGGAGGAGTGCCCCATGAAGGGCCGGCAGCAGAGCTTTCCAGACGGTTGGTGCATAGGGAAGGGACCTCCTGAGGTTTGGCCTGAGATTCTGAAGAGGCCGGCTCGTGTCATGTAACAGAGCTGGAGCCTGTCAGTCTTGCTCTGCCACTCAACTTGCTGTGCAATCTCCGCAAATCTCTTGCCCTCTCTGGGCTTTGTTTCATTATCAGAACACTGAGAGAAGGTCTGAAAACGGTCTCTCGGAGCCATTGCAACTATGACAATCCAGGAGTATCTGACTGGACACTTGCAAAGCCCATGCTGTGCTCTCCCAAGCTTTTGAGTCCAAAAGGATAAAAGACCGAGGGACAGAGTCCACCAAGGCAGTGTCCTCTGGGGCAAAGGGGATACGCACTGAGGCTCTAAGGCTCTGACAGCTTTGCTGCTGCAAAATGAAGACGTTCTCCTGTCTCCCATCCTTGTCTACAGGAACAAAACAAGGTGGCAAAAACCCAGAGTACTCCGCTTAGCTGTCGGCCGCCCTCCGACTGGCTGCAACCTTGGAAATAAATGGTCCCATCAGCTCCGAGGAGGGTGAGCTCAGGATTTCAGATGAAAATGAAGTAAGAGGGAACGCAGCCCAGAAGCAATGCAAAGTAACGACAAGGGCACTAAAATCTTCCACTGCAGAAAGATGGATGCAGAGAGCGGTGCAACGGGGCACTGACCTCAGATGTGGGGACACTGGAGGAATGAGCTCACGCTCCAGGGCCGGCTGGCGGGGCCTGCGTTTCTGGGATCCAGGGACTGTCTGAGGGGACCTGGGCCGGGCTGACAGGGCCCCTGCCCCACCCCCACCCCATCCTCCTCTCGGTAAAGCCTTATCCTCCTGCATTTCTCCAGATCAAAGAGCCTTCAGGAACTGACCTGCAGGGCTGGCTAACTCCAACCCTGTGCCAGGGAAAGGAGCCTCAAAGCTGACAGCCTCCCAGCAGGAGGCCTGCAGGTTCCAATCCCAGGAAAGGAGGCAACATAGAGAAGACAGTGATTTTTAAAACCCATCATCTACCGGCGCCTCCAGTCCTGCTAAGCTCGAGGTTCCAGGGTCATCTGTGGACACTGTTTTCTGGCCGTGTCATCCTGAGCAAGTTACTTACCCGTTCCCTTGCCTCTAAAGTGGGGGAAACAATAGTACTGACCACACAGGGTTATTATGAGAATTCAATGTAAAAATCTGAGTACAGTTTCTGGCACATAGTAAGTGCCCTCAATAAGTTAGTTTACTTTAATTTTTACATTGTTTTGTAGTCACGTTAAATATGTCTCTATATGTACAGGTAAAGCAACACAGTACCAGCCAAGTTTAACACCCATCTAAGCTCACTGATACTAAGAATCTACAGCCTGGATTCATAGCAAACAACCTCCTGACTCTCCCCTCCCCCATCAACCCAACGCTCTTTAGCAATGACGCCCAGCCTCCCTTTGAGCCTTCCTAAGCTTCTGCCAGTGCACAGCGCTCTGATGAACTGTCCCTCCTCTTAGAGGAAAAGACATTTGAAAGCAAGGGTTAAAATCTCAAATGCCTACAGGGGCCAGGAAGGTAAAACAGATGAGTAAAGGGAGCCCAGCGTTAGACATCAAGGAGTAGTAAGAATGTGGCAAACTAGAGACCCCATGTCCCATCTGAAGGAAAAAGCTCCTACCAGCTCTAGCCAATTTTTGCCAGGGAGGAAGGCAGGTCCAGGGTTGGCGCATCTTTTAGTTTTCCAGGGAAGCCAGCAATCCAGATTTTTACGTGAGATCTCCGGATGTTCAAATACTGGCACATAATTCATTGTTTTTAAAATATGGAAGTCCTAGCAAGATTCATCTGTTTGTACCCACTGACTTGAGGGGCAGAGCCCTCCCAACTGTTACTGTCTGTTGGGTAATTGCCCTCTCCCTGCAAGAATCAGAATCCTGGCTGGGCTGAAGTCACAAGGAACTCGAGACAGATCTTAATAAAGCTCCAGGCAGAGCGCCTATTAGTTGATAACGGCTTTGGAAAAGAGTGAAGGAAAGAGTCCCCTGAGGGCTGGAGCTGTGGAGGAAAGCTAAAAGAAGGAGGTGGGCTTTGAAATGGGTTTTGGGGGCTGTCGGACCAGGAAAAACTGAAGAACAAAGCACAGTCCAGAGGAGGGATGGAGGGAGATGGGGAATGAGGAGGAACTGAAAGCTCTAACTCAGAGCTTTGCCTGTTCAAGTGTGGAGGCAAAATGTCACACAGCATCTCTATCCAGAGGATTCTACTAGGAAGGTGACTGTACACTGCTCTGGGATGGTGGCACCTGGAGATAGCACCAAGGACGCAGGCTCCTCCCAGGAGAAAGGACAGTGCCCAGTTCCCTGGATGTGGCCTTAGCTGGAAGTCCTCTACCCCGTGCAGACCTCGCTCAACACATGATCTGCTTACGTGCATCCTCCTTCACTACACCTAAGCTCTTCTAAAGCTAGAAATGTGACTTCTATGTGCTGGGCGTATAGAAGGTCCGCAATGAATGAGTGTCACATGATCCACTGAATGAAACCAAAGAACAAGAAGCAAGACATCAAAGAATAGGGTGCATGCCCACACTTCCAGAACTGAACATTTCCCTCAGGGAAAATGAGCAAAGGCCTCAGCGCTCACTGCACGCAGCAGCCATGAAGACCTGGTGTTTGTACAGAGAAGTACCCCGCGTGGGGTGTCGGGAAAAGGACAGTGTCATCCCATAAAGACCAGAGTCAGTGAGGCTTACAACATCCCAAAGCCCCCAGGAGATAGACACGATGCACAACCTATCAAAGCTCCAGTGGGTGTCTCGGATCATTCTAGAATTAATGTATTATAAAAAATCAAAATAAACTAACTTATTATTTGAAGCCCTTCCCTGGATAGATGGTGCAGCTGAGAGGCTCAGGGCACCTAGGGGACTTGCGTCCAGTCACACAGCGAGTCTAGGGGCACAGGCTGGACCAGAGCTCAGCTCTCCTGACTCCCATTCCAGCATACTCTAGACTAGGAGCAGAGCTGGGACTAGGGTGAGGCAGGTGAGGCACACTCGCCCGAGAAGCAAAATGTAAGGAGGCTAAAAAGTTCTGTAATTGAGGTAAGTAGCATTTTGATGCAATATTTATTTTTTTGGATGCAATATTTTTTAAAAAACAAAACCAGTGCAAAACAAATCCATGATAAGCAACACAGCAACTTTTAAAACAAAGACTTAAAGTTGTACCCTCGTGTGCCTCAACCTCCTCCACTGCACCCTGATCCCAGCCTAGACTAGGAGCCCCGAAGTGACAACTGACTAAGACGCGGAGGAAATGGTTGTGTGGAAACCTATAGGAAGATCACAACAGGATCTTAGCTCCCCGACAAGGGACTGAACCTGGGCTCTCGGCAGTGAGAGCGCGGAGTCCTAACCATTGGACTGCCAGGGAACTCCCTCAACCTCTGCACTTTAGAATCACTCCGGAAACTTCAAAAATTCCCTTCCAGGGAATTCCCAGGACGTGGCTTGCTTGGGGTGTCTGAGGCACAGGAAAGCGGCAGAGTGCTGGGAGAGGTGGCAGGTGAATGCCACCCTGACCCCCTTCCCCACCCCAACTTGCAGGGCAGCATTTTTCCTGCAACAAGCTGTGTGCCAGGGACACCCAGCTCGACCCCCTGCCAGGAGAGCTCAGGGAGAAAATTCCACCCGCCACCCCCCTTCCTAGACACCCGCCTCCTAACTCTAACCAATTGTCTCGTAAATCTTAGCCTTTTCACCTCCAGAGGCAGGATGGATTAAAAAGTTTGGACAGCTCTGGGTAACCCTTTCTGCCATGGAGAAACAACCCAGAACTTTATGACTTACTGACAGTGGGTTATGAATGGGAAGGAAAGCATACCCTTAAACCGCAGACTGTAACTCCCTTTTAAGGTATTTCCTTGGGGCCAGAGACGCCACATCTTCCTCCTGCCCCCCGTTCTAATAGCACCTTGTTTTTTAGTGACAAGCTTGGGCTTTTAGGTCAGCCAGGCCTGGATTCAGATCCAGTTTTGCCATTTACTGGGTGGCCCTAGACAATTTATTGAGACGAGACAATAGCAACTCATGCTTCCAGGGGTCCGGGGGTAACTTAAAGGACATGATGAGGGCTGAGGGGCAAACCATGGGCAAAGGGGGCAGGGCACAACCCAACACCAGCACACTGCTCTCATGGGGGATGTCGGCCAGACCTCCCAGTGTTTCAAAAGAAAAACAAATTATGTGAAATCTCCTGATTTTTACAGGCTGGCCAACTAATTCAAAATTAAAAAAAAAAAAAAAGTCAACCCAGAAGGGCCAAATAAAGCAGGTCTGCGAGCCAGAGCCCACCGACTGGCCCAGTTTGTGCCTCTGACATCCACAAATCACCCAGCAACCTCCCTGGCACCTAGTAGGTGCTCAGCAAACACAGGTCATTTCCATCTTTTCAGGAAACTCTCCAGGCATCATCAACATCCATTTCCACACAACAGCTTGGGAAGGAATGCTTCTCAGGAGGAAAATGAAGATACAAAAAGAAGAGCTGAAAATCTGGAAGGCTCCAAAGGGAGGGAGGAACTGCCAAGGGAATTCCTTAAAAGGATTTAAAAGAATTTTATTGGCCATAGTTTAGCACAAGTCAGGGATAAGATCAGGCAGTAATTTAACTCCTGGGCCCAGCAAGCCAGTCTGTGCCTGTGGGGTGGATGGGGGGTGGGAGGGAGGAATTGTTCTTACCGTGGTCTCCACCAGTGTCTCGGGTCCTCTGTCCACAGGTCACCCCAACATCTGCCTCCGACTCACAGCGTTCTGATGGGGACAGCGCCTCCACGGAGGGGCGCATAAGGCCCAGCTGATCCTACACAACAGAAAGCAAGGCTTGAGTCTCCCCACCCTCCCACCCCAGTGGATCTGGTAGCTCACATGAACTTTGAAGTCAGACCCAGCTGGGTTGAGTTTCAAGTCTTCAACATCAGAGGTTCTCAAAGCGTGATCCCCAGACCAGCAGTGACCCCATCAGCAGCGGCAGCGGCAGGGAACTTGTTTGAAAGGCCCCACCCCAAACCCACTGAAACAAAACCACTTGTTAAAACCACCTGGGTTTTAACAAGCCCTCCAGTGCACGCTAAGTTTGAGAACTCCCGCTCTCCATCTTTATCCTGTGGTCTTCAGCAAGGCCTATGTCTCACTGAGAGGATCAACTCTATCCTATGGGACTGTCTTAAGCATCCCTCCAACAACTATTTCAGAAGCCTGGTCTGTCTGTGCCAGACAGTGTGGAAGATGCTAGGAGGAGAGCACATAATCCTGGCCCTGGTGGAGCTTGATGGCTAGTGGGGAGACAGATAATACGCAAGGAAAAAAGATATAAACGCCGATTTTCAGAAGGGAGAGGAAGGCAGGGGCCTGATCCACCACATAGAGCTGTGTTTCTCAAAGTGCACTCCAGGGACCACCTGAGCACCAAAGCCCACACAGCCAGGCAGACCTCCTTTCCTACACGCCCCCCAATACTCCTCTCTAGTGTCCCTGCTGCTCCTCAAACACACCTCTCTCTCCTGGGCTTCGGGGCCATTGTCTTTGCGGTTCCACCTACCTGGAAAGCTCTCTTTCCAGATCTTCCAAAGATGGGCTGCTTCTCCTTGTTCAGGGCTCAGTGTAAATGTCGCCTCCCCCTAGGTCTAGCTAAAGCGGTCTCTCCCCTCACTCTGCAGCCCCACCACCTGCTCGGGCTTCCTCCCTGCCCTTCTCACAGCCTCCCATCTTGCACCTCAGCGGCTTTGCTGGTTCAGCCTGTCTCCCAACAGAAAGTGAGTTCTTGGGGGCAGCTCCTTGTGGCGGTGGCCTCTGCGGCGCGGGTGAGCCGTGACACCCTAACCCTATTCCTCTTCACGCAGTCCCAGAAAGAGCAGCACTCTCAGCTCCGGAGCCTGCTCCCCACGCCTGAGGAGGAGGCCACAGGCCGGGCTCAGGGCAGTGTTTCTTCACGGCCTTGCTGGGTGCTCTGATGGTGAGAAAGGGCGGTAGAGACTGGAAGGAAAAGAGGAAAACGGGGTGCGAGGCCAGCGACCCTAAAAGGCCGGCTCTGCGGTGGCGCCCTCTTTCGGGCAGAGCCCTCCAAACCAACCCCCAGCAAAGGCGCGACTCCTACCAGTTCCGAGGTGAGGCGTCGCTCTCAGCCGGCTCGGGACCCCAGGACCCGGTCCGAGTGCCCCGCGTCGGCTGGGGGTGATGGCAGCTGGGCCAAGCGGACTCCGGGCTGGTGGCGCACAGGGACTTGGAGGGAAAGGCACCTGGCGCGGCACGTGCTGTCCCTAAGAAGTTGACGCCGCGAGGCGCGTGCAGTCCCTGGCCCGCAGTGGCACGAGGGGCCCAAGGGCAACGGCGCACTCGGACCTCCAGGGAGAAGCACAAGACCGGGCGCGTGGTGCGTGCGGCCCCGCGGCAGCGGAGCGTGGAGGCTTTACGTGGCACGTTGGCGCCTGGGGCAGTGACGCGAGGGGTCCAGGGCCAACGGGGACTCGAACCTCCGGGGGAAGCACCTGACCCCAGGAGGCTGGCGCGCTGCGGGGCGAGTGCATCCCGAGGGCAGCGGAGCGCGGGGACCACGAGGGCAGGCGGGCGGAGAGGCGCGGGCGGGAGGGCGGGGAAAGGGGAGAGGGCGGCGGCTGGGCGCTCGGCGCGTGCTGTCCGGGCCGGGACTCGGGAAGGCGCCCAGCGGAGCGCTGCACATCCGAGGGCCCGGGCCCAGCCCTGGGCCGCCCGGACGCCTGCGGTCGGCGCCGCGTGGCCTCCGCGCTCCCCGCCGCCGCCCGCGCTCCCCGCCCCGAGCACCGCCCCTCCCTCCGGCCCGCCTCCCGCCCCGCTCCCTCCCTCCCTCGGCGGCTGCCTCGCGGCGCTCCCGGCGCACTCGGAGCCCGGCGGGGACCGGGAGGCAGAGGCTGGTGGCCCTGGGTCCGAGTGCCGGAGCCGAGCGGGGCCCGGGGGCCGAAGTTTGCCGGCGGCTCCGGGAGGTGGCGCGGGTGGCTTCCAGCCCCTGGTCGTGTCCTCGCCGGGACCCGCCGGCGAGCCGCGGCCCGGCCAACTCCGCGGTGGGGACGCTGTGCCGCGAACTTGAGGTGGGAACTTGGCGCGCTGCAGCCTCTCCGAGCACCGCCGGACTGGCGGACTCGGGCTCCGGTAGGGGGAGATGCACGTGGCCGTGGCCCCGGCGCCCCAGAGGGGACCCCGAAAACCACTGAGGGGGGCGGCCGGGACGACAGAGGATCCGGGAGCAGCTGCGGGCGGTGGGGTGGAGCTCGCTCGCCACGGTCATGGTGTGGGTCCAGCTTCTTTTCTTCCCTGGGGTCCCCGGGGTGCGAAGTGACAGGGCAGGAGGGGGGGTACATCCCGGCTGTGGCAGAGGTTTCTCGGCGTCTCGCGGGAGGATCCAGGGAAGAGGGAGTGTTGGGGGGAGGTGGTAGGGGGGCGTCTGTCACTCGCTCATTCACTCCATCCTTAGGCACCGCTCCGAAGGCAGCATCCTGTCAGTGGGCTTTATTGAGTCACTCATTAACGCCACAAGCTTTTATTGAGCGCCCACTGTGTGCTGGGCTCTGGGGACTCCTCAGCCTCCGGGGCTCCCTACCAAGAAGGGGCTCAGCCTGGATGGATTGGAGTCTTCGGATGAGGAAGGAAAAGAGAGAAGTTCATTCATTCATTCATGGATTGGACAAAGATTGGTTGAGCACCTACTACGCACAGCTCACCATGCCAAGTGCCCAACGTTCATTATTTCATTCATTTAACAGTTATTGAGGCACTGTGCTGAGGAGAGAACCGTGAAGGAGAGGGATGGGATGGGGGCAGGAGAGGATGGAAGCCAGCTTGCAGCTTGGAGAACATCCCCCCTCCCCATGTGTGTAGGCAGAATGTCACTGGACAGGTTGCAGAACAGCCTTTCCTTGGTTCGCCTACTGCATTCATTCTCAAGGAGGAGCAGGGGGAGGCTGGAATAGGTTGTTGGATAAGAAGAAAAGGTCTTTAAAAAGCTCTTTAGGGGAGGGTGGTAGTGGGGAGGGGGGCTGAGAAACACTGATCTAACCATACCGATGAAGGGAGGCTCCCACCAATGGGGTGTATTAGTTAAGTTGTCCATTCCGCAGGCATTTTCTTAAGCACTTGCTCTTCTTAAGTACATACAGGGTGCCAGGCACCAAAGTCACCAAGGAGAACGAGACGGACACAGAGACCCCGTTTGCTGACCCCTCAAGACAAATGCAGGGGAGGTGGGAGAAGGGAGCAGGAACTGCTCTGATTCATTGTGTGTGTGTTAAGGGGGAAGGGGCTGCTTATGACTCTATGAATCTAAGCAGAGGTTTATTCACTAGGGTGTGTTTGATACCCACACACATGACTGCAGTCAGAGTCACTTCAGGGACCACCCCCCCCCCCCGGAGCACGTTTCCAAGGCAGATTTGGCACTGCTGGAGCCAGGGGAGGGGCAGGTACCCAGGACGTGCTGGCTTTCTTGAGTGGAGTTCTCAGAACCTGTCAGACCTGAGCTTGACCCTGTGTCCTCTGTCTTGGAGCTCTGCAGAGGCACCTGTCGAGCAGGGAGGGAGGGTGTGTCTGAAAGACAGGTGAGGATGGCCCCTGGGGATTGCCCTCACCAGTCATTCCCTAAGCCAGCCCATTCCAGTGGAAAGATGTCTGTCATGGGACCCACTCCAAACCCACGGGGGACTGTGAGTATGCTAGAAACAAGACAGCCCTGATTCCTGTCCCAAGCCTTGAGAACCCAGGCTGGGGGAGTCCTGGAGTCTGATTGGGGCAGATCTGGGGGCTAAGCTCCTGTCCCACTGCCATTCTGAATTCTCTGCACCAGCCACACAGCCGGGCTGTGGCAAGAGATGAGGGAGATGCCCCAGGGAACAGAAGAGCAGAGAGATGTGTCCTGGATGTAGGACTGAGAGACTCAAACCGAGACTAAGGAATTAACCCCCGGACCCCTAAAAGGTGTCTTGACTGGGCTGTCTTTTCTCCACATCCCCCTTCCGAATATGTGAGGAAGAGTCAACGTTTCTGGTTGCCAAAGATATAGGGTCTGGGAATCCCCTCTTGGTTGGCTCATTAAACCCAGAGATGGAGCCCCTGGGTGGAAAATGGCGGCTGGAGAAGCCACTCTAAAGAGAATTAATATAAAGGGGGAGGCAAGAAAGTCTAGCTGCAAGCACTCGATCCCTGGTGGCCATTTTGGTTCCATAGCAGTCAGTATTTGACTGACAAAGTCAGAACCTGGAGTGAATGTGCTCCAGATAGGATCCGAATGGTGCCTCAGCCCTTCCCCTGCCCTGTGGTCACAGCCTCACACCTGCGTCTGCCCGGGCGGGCGGGCACGCCATGCTCTCCCTCGTTCCTTCCTCCCTTCCCCGCCGCAGCTGACCACGGACACGCGGCCTCAACACTTGATAAGGAATAAGAAACGAGGGATTGTTTAAGCTGGTGTCCCCTTCCTGCTGCCCCAAGGTCCTCACGGCTCTCCAAGCCTGTGCCTCTGCTTACGCCTGTGTTCCCAAATTGGGGGGCTGCAAAGAGGCAAAGAGAAATGGACCTTCCGGCTCCCACCCCAACGCCCCTCCTGGTAGAAGGCAAACTGTTACTTTGCCAGAAGCAGAGCAGGGAGGCTCGAGAGGCTGCCTCTGTCTGGGGGGAGGGGTGTCTCCGGCATGTTCTCTCTTTGGGGGTGGCGGGGTGGAGGAAAGAGCCCAGCTCCCAGCAAATATCCCCCCCACCCCAGTGACTTGGGCCCCAGCTCGCAGGAAGCAGGGCTGAGGTCCAGCATGGCTGGATTGTAACGAGGGAGGACAGGAGGAAGCCGAGGAAGATGGATCGACCCACGCGGGCACAGCATCGCACAGAGGTCCAGCATGCCAGGACCTGGGCCAGCCTAATGGCTGGATCTGTTTTGATTAACGTTTTAATTGAGGATTAATGCGGCGTGACCCACCTCTGAGTCAGCCCAGCCAGGAGCCCTAACGTGACCGATGAAGCCGCACAGGCAGGGGAAGGGCTGCATGGAGAGATCAGTGGGGTGCCCTCGACACCCGATCAGGGTCAGGGGATCACACAAGTTGGCAGGTGTGGAGCGGGGTGGGCAGAAAGAAGCCAAAGACCGAGGAGCTCAGGAAACACTTTTTTTTTTTTTTTAAGAGAGTTGCATTGCACTTGGTTCATTTCTTACTGCCACCTATTACCACCAATTTAGTGGCCGGAAGCAACAAATTTCTTATCTTACAGTTTGAGGGGATCAGAAGTCCAAGTAGGTCTCATTGGGCTAACATCAAGGGGGCAGCAGAGCTGTGTTCCTTCTGGGGGGAGAATCCGTTTCTGCCTTTCCCAGCTGCTGGAGGCTGCCTGCCTCGGCTCCTGGCTCGCATCATTCCAACCTCTGCTTCTGTCATCACATCTCTTCCTCTGACTCTGACCCTCCTGCCTCCCTCTTATAAGGACCCTTGTGTGACATTGGGCCCACCAGTCGATCCAGGGTCATCTCCCCATCTCAAGGCCCTCCGTTTAATCACAGCAGCGTAATCTCTTTTGCCACGTTAGGTAACATACTCACAGGTTCCATCCGGGGCTTGGGACGTGGGCATCTTTGGGAGGCCACTGTTCTGCCAAGCACAGGAACGTGCCTCATCAGTTTACATTGCTGACGGGGAAACTGAGGCCCAGCCCTCTGGAAGGAGTTTTCTGCTTCACATTCCTCCTCTGAGAGAGGAAATGCAAGGGGAGGAGCGGGCAGGGGAGGTGCCAGGCGTGCTGTGCAGAAGCCATTCTAGCCAGCGCAGAGCCCTTCTCATGTGCCAGGCATGGCTCCAAGCATTTAGGAGAGTGCGATGATTACCCCCACTTTACAGCTGAGGACACTCAGGCACAGAGAGGTGAAGTTATTTGCAGAAGGCTGCACAGCGTGGTCCAGAGGCCACACCCTCACCCCTGGCTGGTGCCTGTCTACACCATAGGAGAGTTCTGCCCAGAGACCAAAATGGCAACTGGGAACTTGATGCAAGCAGGAGTTTTGTTGATTTCTTACTCTGCTCTTGTGCAAATACGCAGTAGGAATAAAGATGGTTCCCCAGCTATGGGCAGTTGCCTGCTTCTCCTGATCCGCAAAGACTTTTCAAAAGCTTGTGCATAGAAAATAGAGACGAGAGACCCTGTCCCTGGCTTGCTTCTGGTGCTGGACACCCTCCCCGCTCCACCAGGAATGAGCAATGCAGGGGCCCAGTAAAATGCAGAGTCAGGGAGGTTTGTTCAGAATCCCACAGACCTAGCTGGAGTCTGGTTTCATCACCAGTCATGAGTTTTCACTTCTCAAAGCCTCAATTTCCTCATCTGTAAAATGGGGATGTTGATAGTAACACCTGCCTCTTAGGGAAGGACGTGGGCTCGCACAGTTAAGGCTCTTCACAGCGCCTGGCGCCTAGTGTGTGATTATGGGAGGCTGTGACGTGTGTTGCTACAGCACTGTGAGTGGTTGGTGCTCTCTCTGCATTCCCCCCTCCTGCTCAGAAGAGGGACAGGCCTAGGACTGGAAGAGTGGAGTCGAGAGAGGACAGCAGTTGGTCAAAACCCTGGAGAGACCCAAGAGGTGTCTTAGCAGTTGGGATCAGCACATAACAGTTTGTGGAATCCTTCCTGTCCTTGATGGGATGTGGCCCTGGGGATGAGAGATCAAGCGACAGTGATCATACCTGCAGCAAACCTCCACTCACCACATCCTCGTAACAGCCCAGTGAGGTCGGCACACTTATCCCCACCTTATAGGGGGAAACAGGCCCAGAACAGGCCCGGCGCCTCAGTAGGTGCAGACGGCTGTATCAGGCCGAATGGGTATGAACAAAAGCAGTAGTAACAGCGAGGCAAGCCTGACTTAGACCTTCCTCCCATCCTGCTACCCCCCAGGCCCTGCACCCCACCCTCAGTCAGATGCTGACCACAGAGCAGCCTCATGGTGGGGGCGGGGGCTGCCCCTCAGAACTCCTCCTGGCTTCAGTGCTCATTTCTCTTTGGAAGTGTATACTCAGCCCTCCATCGTAGCTCGTGAACATCATCTTTCTCCCAGGAAGAAGGAAAAGAAATTGCACGGGGAGTGTCATCGGATCTGTGGGCTCACAAAGGGGCATTTGATCAAGGCAGCCCCAGTGCGGAAGGTTTTTCTCTCTAAACAGAGGGTCTCCACTTCTCCAGTGAAGCTCCCCTAGCGTGGGATCCACAGAGGCTTCCAGAACCCCAAGGAGGTTGAGCAGTTGGGCAGGGGGCTTTCTGCCAAAGCCCAGAGCAGCTAGAGGGTCTGCAGACCTTCCTGGCCCCCTCCCTTTTCTCTCTCTCAAACGTCAGCAGGCTCTCAGGGAGCCTTCGAAAATGCCAATTCCTGGGCCTCCCCCTTGGGGATTCTGATGGAGAGGCTCTGGGGAGGGGCCTGGGAATCTAACTCCACTGAGTCCAGGGAGATTCCGAACGCAGTGGCTTGATTTTTTTCGTCGTCTTCTTCTTCTTTTTTCTAAAACCTGGATTAAAACCCAGGGTTGTGCTAACCACACTCTACTTCATACCACTCTTCATCACTGGCCTGTGCCAGGCCACCTTAGTCACTGTTCCCTTCATCCCAATCCCCACACTTATTCCCCTCGCCCTGCCCTCCCAGGCACCCTCCCTGTGGTTGATAGAGGTCCTTACATGTGCTCAAGTCTTCGTAAAATATGTAATGTTGTGTGTGTGTTCATTTACATAAATAGCATAGTGCTATAAACTTCTGTTTCTTTTTCCACTCGGCACCATGTTTTTAAGACCTAAATGTGTTGCTAAACCTACATCTAGTCCGTTGCTTCTAATTCCTGTGCAACCTCCAGGCCTCCGCCATCTGCATCGCTTGTTCATTTCCCCCCTGGGAGGGACACTGGGAGACCTCCTAGCACCAAAGCAACACAAGCTGCACGTTCTTGTGCCTTGTTCCTCGCTTAGATACGAGTCCCCAGAAGCAGATGCTGAGTCGACTATTTGAGTGGAAATAATATATTACAGACAATGTCTATCACAACCCCTATGGACCCAGGTCTGGGCAATATACCAAAGAGTGGGTTTCCTGCATCATAAGGTACATTCCCCTCAGTACCCCTGATAGCTTTCCCAGAGGCTATACCAGACTGCACTCCCTCCAGCAAGGGGCTCTGGGGGTCAGACAATGCTGGGTTCCAGTCCTGCTTGATCAGGTCAAGAAAGGAGTCACAGTTGGCTGGTGGAGGGGGTGGACGACAAACCTCCCTCATAGCTAATAATAATACAGCAGGCCCACTGAGGGTCCACAGGGTGTCAGGCATTGGGCCAAGCACATCGCCTGTGAAATCTGCTTTAGTCCTCAGCATAACTCAGGGAGGTTGGAGCAACTCATATTCCCATTTTACAGAGAAGGAAACTGCATCTCAGAGGCAGGACATGACTTTTCCAAAGTCACAGAGTGACTGGGCTTGAACCCAGATGTTCAGACTTCAGAGCTAGTGGGCTCTTCTGCTTCCCCGTCTTGGGGTAGTCAGCAAGTTGCCCCCCAAGCTGGAGTCTAACCAGCTTTTTCTCAACAGCCCCTGTATTTGTCTCCTATTGCTGCTGTAACAGACCACCACAAACTGAGTGGTTTAAAACAACAGGAACGTCACAGCATTGTAAATCAACTATACTCCAAAAAAAAAGTAATTAATAATTTTAAAAACCACGAACTTACTACCTCACACTTCTGGAGAAGAGAGGTCTTAAATGGGCATTACAGGACTAAAATAAAGGTGTGGGCAGGCTGTGCTCCTTTCTGGAGGGTCTAGGGGAGAGTCCATTCTTTGCCTGTGTTGGCTTCCAGAGGCTGCCTGCTTTCCTTGGCCCGTGGCCCGTTCCATCTTCAAAGCCAGCATTGGCCAGTCGGGTCTTTCTCACAGTGTTGCATCACTCTGATGCACCCTCCTACCTCCCTCTGCCATCTTTTAAGGACTCTTGTGGTTGCATGGAGGCCCCAGAGACTCCAGGAAAATCTTCCCACCTCAAAGGAAACCGATTAGCAACCTTATTTCCATCTGTAAGCTTGATTCCTGCTTGCCATATAATCTAACATATTCGGGGGTTCTAGGGGTTTGGATAAGGACACAGACATCTTTTGGGCGGGGCAGGGTGGGGATTGGGGGGATTATTCTGTCTACCAGAGCCCCCCTAGTGGTGTCTACCCACACTGACCACTCGGGCCTGGGGTGGAGTGCAGCTTCAGCAGGGAAGTGGGTGCCGGGCGGCGGGCACTGAGCACAGGGAATACCGGCTTCTGCGCCTCGCCGTATCTCTGCTAGCCTGGCCCTCCTGCCCACCCCAGCCCAGCCAGGTCAAAGCTACCAGCTAATACCATCCCCTCCCCGACCACACATGATCATCAGGTCAGCTTTGGTGGTCTGACACCACCCATCCATCCATGTGCGAGGCCCCCATCCCTGCTCTCTCTCCCTGATTTGCCCACACCCTCTCCTGTCCATCATCCCACAGCCAGGAAAGGCTGCCTCTAACTCAGGCCTCATCACAGCACCACCTATCGGTCACCTGGGTGAATGGCACCACGGGAAACATCCTGCAGCCTAGTCTCTCCCCCTCACCACACTCCAGTCCTGCAGCAGGTCCTGTCAGCTCTTCCACCAAAGTCCACCCCAAATCCGTCCAATTCTCCAGACGCCTCCACTGATCCAAACCTCGATGGTCTCTTTCCAGAATGACTACAGGGGCTTTCAGCCTGCTGTCCCCAACCAGCCTGAATCTCCTGAGGACGCCTCGCCCACGAGGAATAAACCCCAGCTCCGTCTGATGCCTGCCGATGCCCCCACACACATCTTCTCCTACCTTCCCCTCACTCACTCTGCCCAGCCACTCGGGCTTCACTTTGGTCTTTGACCATCCAAGCCCATCCCCAGGTCGGGGAGCAGGCTCTTCCCATTCCCACCACCTGAGACACCCTCCCCCAGGTCCTCCCAGGGCTGGCTCTGCCCCCAGGGTCCCCTCCTCCGAGAAGCCCTCCTGGGTTAGCCCTCCAGCTAACATTGACCCCCAGTCATTTCCCATCTGTCACCTTGTTCTGTTTTCATCACAACACCCACTACAGCCTGTGTACTTATTTAGAGACTGTCTCCCCCACTAGAACGTCACCTCCGTGAGGACAGGGCTGGGTCCGTCTTGTCCTCTGCTGTGCCTCCAGACCTAGCCCAGTCCGACACATGATAAGTGTTGACTGAATGCATGACGGCTCCCTCAGGACGACTCCTCTTCATGCCCACCATCGGAGCCCCTTTTTCAAATGGCTTCCTCTTCCCAAGTACACATATAGACCCTAAGAGGCAAAATCATTGAATTTCACCATGCTCGAGAGCCGACAGACCTAACACTGTAGGGTAATTTTAAAAGATCAGCCTTTTTGTGAGGGTATCAGGCTGGGTGAAAAGAAGCATTACATTCCAGAAGCAGGACTTTGGAGCCTGTTTGATCTATGATCCTCACCCGAGACTCTAGCGTGCAGAACTGTCACCCTACACCCATTAGACTGGGTAACCCCAAGACCAAAGGCTCGGGAGAAGTGCTCCCCCCCCCTCGCTTAGCAAATTCCAGCATCTGGGCCTCCCCAGGGCCCTCTGGCCCTCTGCATACAAGCAGCCTGAACGAAGCATGCTTTTTCTCTCCTCTCCATTCTAACAAGTCTCTGAGACAGGACAACTTTCCACATAGGAGGCTGAGGCTTTAACTCACAATTGACGTGGGTCATGAGAGAAAAAAAAAATGAGGAATCGTTCATTGGGGGTGCTTTCTGCTGGAGGGAAATCGAGGAGGGTTGAAAGAAGAAATTCTGCAAGAAGAGAAGTGATTACAGATGTGGGGTTTCACAAGAGCTCTCCGGGGCTTGCAGGATGAGAGGAATATTCCTTTACCTTCATCACTATTCTTGCCAAACAGAATGTCATTTTCCCTCTTGTCTTTGGTGGCAAAGAGAAAGCAGCAGAGCTGAAAAGCGGTCGCACTTAAAAGCGATCTTTCCCCTTCAAGGGATTCTAGCAGGCTTTGCCTGAGGAGATGAGTTCCAATTTTAGGTGAAGTTAAAAACATTCAACTCTTTAAAATCAAATCATTTTTTTCAAACACGGGTGTACCCTAGTTTTCCAAAACCTGATCTGTGAAACTATAGCTTGCCCCAAAGATAAATGAGTGGAGTGAGGATTTGCTTTTGTGAAAGAATTTGTTAGGAAGGCGCCCCTTTCAGATGTGGAAACCGCCGTGGCTCCTGTTAAGCACTGCTTCTCATCCATGCAGGGCTGCGTGTATGTGTGTGGACCCGCGTGTGTTTCCCCTGAACATGTCCATAGCACAGATGTACACTCAGGTATCGGAAATAGTTTCCATTTGTAATTGATAGGCTTTGCTGGTACCACTTGCATCCGTGGGGAATTGAGCTGGGGAGAGGAATGGTGATTTTTAAAAGCAAAGTATTAGACCCTTACTACTTTTCCCTGGATCAGCTGAATTCTGGAGAGCTCTGTTGCTGTCATGTAGGGGTCTCAAACTCAAATGCCTACAGGGGCCAGGGAGGAAACATACATGAGAGAAGTAAAGTGGGTGTTAGGAAGACAACAGGGAGGGGTAGGGACTGTGGTGTATTGTAGCGTTCATGCCCTGCCTAAAGGGGGCAGTCATTTCTCAGCTGGAATTTGGGCCAAACATTACCAGATAGTCTGATTTTTCAAAAGAAACCAAGATATACAAATTTTTACAGGAAATGTCTCCATTTTCAAAATCTTCTCCAAGCCAGGCAAAATATTTGTGAACCAAATGCAGCCCATGAGCTATGAATGAATAAGCGATCTCATTCTAGTGGCACAAACCCTTAGCTTTGAGAGTTGGGAAGGAAGAAGTCTACAGAAGCTGAGATTTTGACCTCAGTTTCTCAGAAGTGCCCTCATCGTGTTGGCCTCACCAACAGGAAACGTAATCATTTGTTAAGCATTTCTTGGAGCTTTGACACTGCTGGGCACAGGGATTCAGAGACGAGTAAAGCACACTCTTCCCCCAGGGGGCAAGCAGTCTACTAAAGGAGCCAGGCTTGCACACAGATCATTCGAAAACAGGTGACAAGTGCAGTGAAGATAAATGGGGGGAGGGGCTGACATTCGATTTAGCTGGAAGAGCCAAGGAGGGCTTTCTGGAGGAGTGAGCATGCCTGTCCAATTCACTCCTGTATCCTCAAGATGATGTTTACTGATATATGAGCAAACATGGCACCGTTGTGATAACTGTGCATTTTTTGGACATTGACCCTGATTTATGGCAAGTGATGTCAGTTTTCCATGTGTGGAAGGAATACAAGGTGTCCGTTTGAGTTAAATACTAATAATAGTAGACAGTGGGAGCTCCCTGCTGGCCTACTGGTTAGGATTCCAGGCTTTCACTGCCATGGCCTGGGTTCAATCCCTGGTCAGGGAGCTGAGATCCTGCGAGCCGTGCGGCATGGCCAAAAAATAAATAAAATAAAATAATTTAAAAAATAATAGTAGACAGCAAGTATTGAGTACCTACCATGTCCCAGGCACTGTAGTAAGTGGTCTGAGACAGTACATAATTCATTGAATCCTCTCAGTAATACTGTGAAGCAGATCATATGATCATACCCATTTTACAGATGAGGAATTGAAACACATTGAGGTCGAGTAACTTGCCCAGGACACGTGGCTCCAAAATCTATGCTTGTAGCCACAACAGCAGCCAGACATTTATTACTCACAGTTCTGGAGGATGGGAGTCTGAGATCAGGGTGCCAGCATGGTCGGGTTCTGATGGGGGCTCTCTTCCCGACTTGCAGGTGGCTACCTTCTCACTGGGCCCTCACATGGGACCTCTAGTGTCTCTTCCTCTACTTATAAGGGCACTAATCCCACCACGGGGGCTCCACCCTCATGACTTCATCTAAACCTAATCACCCCCCAAAGGCCCCACCTCCTAATACCAACCCATTGGAGGTTAGGGCTTCCCCCTGTGAATTTGGGGGAACACAATTCAGTCCATATCAGCAGGAGTCACTGTGGGTCTTTCCTCCCCTCTCCCCCCAGGCCCGAGAGGGATGTGAAGGCCCAAAATGACCCTCTTACCGGGAGACAATTCTGATTACGACTACAGCGCGCTGAGCTGCGCCTCCGACGCCTCCTTCCACCCGGCCTTCTTCCCCCAAAGCCAATCACTCAAGGGCGTCTTTTACCGCCGAGCCCAGCGGCTGCGGCCACAAGACGAGCCCCGCCAGGGCGGCCAGCCAGAGGACCGCAGGCGCCAGATCATCATCAACGTGGGCGGCATCAAGTACTCGCTGCCCTGGACCACGCTGGAGGAGTTCCCGCTAACGCGGCTGGGCCAGCTCAAGGCCTGCACCAACTTCGACGACATCCTCAACGTGTGCGATGACTACGACGTCACCTGCAACGAGTTCTTCTTCGACCGCAACCCGGGGGCCTTCGGCACCATCCTGACCTTCCTGAGGGCCGGCAAGCTGAGGCTGCTGCGGGAGATGTGCGCCCTGTCCTTCCAGGAGGAGCTGCTCTACTGGGGCATCGCCGAGGACCACCTGGACGGCTGCTGTAAGCGCCGCTACCTGCAGAAGATCGAGGAGTTCGCCGAGATGGTGGAGCGGGAGGATGAGGACGACCCGCTGGACAGCGAGGACCACGACAGCGAGGGCCCCACGGAGGGCGAGGGCCGCCTGGGCCGCTGCATGCGGAGACTGCGCGACATGGTAGAGAGGCCGCACTCAGGGCTGCCCGGCAAGGTGTTCGCCTGCCTGTCGGTGCTCTTTGTCACCGTCACCGCCGTCAACCTCTCCATCAGCACCTTACCCAGCCTGAGGGAGGAGGAGGAGAAGGTAAGAGCCCAGGACCACTCTCCTCCCAGAAGTGCACAGCCTTCTCACCTGCACTGTCACCTCCTCCAGGAGGTCTTCCCTGAGTGCACTGGCTGAGCAGCACCCCAGTCCATCGTTGTGCTTACATCTGTTTATAAGTGTGTTTACATGTGTGTTGCCCGTCTCCACGTTCAAACACAAGCTCCATGCCTGTGCAGGTCTGCGCTGTGCCCTGCCCCCCCCAACATTGTCCAGCAGGGAGGAGGCACTCAGCCACTCCCTGTTGGATGGATGGATGGCTGATGTGATCTATGATGTACCTGGCCCCAAGCTAAGCACATGACATATACCATCAAAATTTATTTCACCAACTTGCATCCTTTCTCAGCCTTCCTAATTCCCTTGCATGAAAATATCCCAGAAAGCTTTTTTGGGTCCTGAATATGAGTTTTATTGATAGATGTGTGTGTGTGCACATGACCTCAAATAGTGAGCATCTCTTTCTGTTAAATGAGAGAATTCCCATAAAGTGTTCACTCCAGGGCCTGATGGGGTGTGTGTCCAATTCTCAGGGATACCACTCACTTAGCCAGCAGTTACTAGGAGCCAAGGGCTGGGCTGCCACTCTGCCTGCATCTTATCTCCTCAGCGAATCTTCCAGCATCCTGGTATGGGAGGTGTTCTCACACCCACTTGACAGCTGAGAACACTGAGGCAAAGCAGCTTGCCCAGACCCAGGTCTGACTGAGTCCCTAGTCTTGTTCTTAAACGTGGAAGTATGGGTGCCACATGGCAGCGTGAGACCTCATCTAGCCCCACAGTTCAGCCTCCTTATGTATGAGACCCTCAGCCTTTGAGTTGGGACCCTTTCCCCATACATAGGGGTTCTGGAAGCAGGTCTCAAGACAGACCAAAAGGTTCAGATGGTGCAAATTGTGTAGGCATTGGAGAAATAGGTAGTATGGCGGTAGGAACTCAACATAAATATCATGCCAGCCAGCATTTATTGAGCACTGGCTGTGTACCCTGCATGTGCTAGGGGCTTCACATGAACTCTCTGATCAAACATTAGAACCACTCACCACGTGAGGGTTTTCCCAAACACATATATTATGGAAAAAGTAGCGATAGTGTTGCCTTTATAACTCGCAGGGAGTTTCTGACACTTCTTTTTTAATACACTGAATTTTAAAAACCAGTGTTAAGAAAACAGCACTCAACCAGTAAAATGAACTTTTGAGAAGCATAAGGGGTAGTGATGAAGGGGGCAGGGCTACAGCCAGACGGCCTCAATTTGAATCCCACTTCGTCCACTCTGGCTGTGTAACTGTAGGCAAGTTACTTAACCTCTCTGTGCCTCAGTTTCCCTACATGTCCAAGAGGCTGTGAACAGGCTCACCTCACAGCACTTGAGGGTTCAGCGAATGGGTCTACGGGAAGTGACTGGAACGTTGCCTGGCGATGTGCGTGCAGGAAGTGCTCACCATGAGGATTATACGTGCCTACCAAAAAAAGAGAAAATGCCCGTCAGTTGAGACCTGTCTGGAAGCACCTGTATTTAGTGTAGATTTCTTCTTGGCTCCAACATACACAATACTGATTTTATCAGGAAAATACTAACAAAGCCACAGTTTTATTCAACTTCTGATACTTGCTTTAAAAAAAATACCCGGCCTTTTTCATGACTCAGTAAAAATGCTGTTCTTCTGCTTCATTTGGGGGACCAGTGGGGTTCACTGTTTCACCTGAGTACACGTTTGAGTGCCTACTGTATTCAGGCTCCACAGGGCAGACAGGATGACCAGAGTGGGTCTCCAGATTCAGGAAGCTCAAGTCTAGGTGACAGCCCCGTGACCATAAGTATGACACACAAGCCAAGGGGGCTCTTGTGAGAGGACCACCAACTGTGCTGGGGATACTTGGAGGGGAAGCACTCCAGGAAGGCTTCCCAGAGGAGGGGGCTTCCTGTCCCAGAGGTCTGAGATCTCAAAGCCTCACCCAGTACTAGTTCATCTCTCCAGCCTCTCACATATTCCTAGAGGAAAAGCTAGCAGAGCAGGTCTGGTAGAACCCAGCTGTGCCCGGGAACCGACAAGATGCCCCAGGTAGAACCATTTGTGCCTTCCCTCTCTGCCAAAGGCCCCTTTGAGGTTGAGGTCCAAACCCACTGGGGACGATCCACCGTCCAGTTGTATTGCAGACCAGAGCAACAGCTGGCAGCAGCCCACATGACAGATACAGCACACAGATGTGTTTGAGTGAACCATGGAGTGCTTTCTTTGTATTGAATTGTCACAACATTTAAAACCCAGGAGATTTCATGTAAAACTCCAAATTTCCAGCTTCTCTTTAAAAATTCGGTGAGGCAGCCTCAAGACCGAATTCTCCTGGGACAGCCATCGGGGGCGACGAGCTAGATGGCTGCGCACCCCAGCAGGCCTCCGCCCCACCTGGGCCACCTCCGCGGCTTTCCCTTTGCCTGCCTGGCCTTCATCTGACACCCCGTCTAAACACCAGGCCAGGGCTCTTCCGTCCATCCTGGTAACAAATATGAATGGATCACTGGGCGCGTCCTGGGCCTTTCCAGGCACTGGGGTCCTGAGAGTGAACAATACACAAACTGTCCTGCCCTGTGGGGCTGCAGTCTCCTGGGGCAGTGGGGCAGGCAGGCAGGGCTGAGACAGATGATAAACATGGTAAATAAGTAACTTATTGAGCATATTAAAAGATGATGAGCATTACGATCAAATAGAGCAAGGGGAATCGGGGTACCGGAAAAAGGGGGAGGGCTTTTAAACAGGGCAGGTCCCAAAAGCCCTCCCTGGGAAGGTGATATGGAAGTAAAGAGCTGGAGGAAGGGAGGGCAGAGTGATACGGGTGTCTGGGGGAAGAGGAATCCTGCAGGGAAAGTCAAGAAAAGTCAACACTGAGCTGGGGGTGAGCCTGGGGTGTTGGAGGAGCAGTGAGGAGGCCCGTGGGGCTGGAGCAGGTGAGCGAGGCACGCAGGGGGCAAGGAAGTGGGAGAGGTGGTGGCTTGGCCACCTGTGCCCCTGGGGGACTTGAGCCATCTCTCTGAGCCATGGAGGATGCTCAGCAAGGAGGGACAGGATCCGATTCACGTTCTGAGGCTGTGTGTGCGAAGTGGACTGCAGGGACCAGGAAGCCCAGGGAGGAGGTGCCTGCGACTGTGCAAGTCAGAGAGGGCGGTGGCTGGACCCAGGTGGGGCAGTGGACAGAGTGAGAAGTGCTTTGACTCTGGAATCATTTTAAACGAAGCACCAGTGGGATTTCATGAGGATTACAGGGGAGGCGTCAGGATGAGGCCAAGTCTATCCTGAGCACCCAGAAAAATGGGATTGCTGATCGCTAAGAAGGGAATCCACAGTGGGCAGGTGTGCAGGCAATCAGGAGCCCAAAGAGACTAGATCGTAAATGTTCTCGACACAATAAACGGAACGATAATTATTCATATTGCAATATATACATGTATCAACTCATTGTACACCTTAAATTTGTACACCATGTTATATGTCAATTACATCTCAATAAAAATAAATTTTAAGAAGAAAGAAATCAGGAGCCCGTTTCGGGACACGATGAGTTTGAGACACCTACCAGACATCCCAGGAGGCAGCCCGTCTGGGGTGTGCAGTTCAGGGGCGAGGTCTGGGCTAGAGAGAGATTAGGAATGGTCAATGTTGAGATGGTACTTCAAGCCCTAGGTCTGCACGGGATCAACCAGGGAGTGAGCATAGCCAGAGAAAGAGAGGACTCGGGGCCGCAGGACACGGACAGGCACATGCCCAGACCACCTTTCACCCGCGTAGCCCAGCCAGGACAGAGCCTCATGCTCCTTGCTGGTGGGACCGCTGACCTCTCCCCTCTCTCCCAGGGCCAGTGCTCCCAGATGTGCCGCAACATCTTCATCGTGGAGTCTGTGTGTGTGGGCTGGTTCTCCCTCGAGTTCCTCCTGCGTCTCATCCAGGCGCCCAGCAAGTTTGCCTTCCTGCGGAGCCCGCTGACGCTGATTGACATGGTGGCCATCCTGCCCTACTACATCACCCTGCTGGTGGACGGCGCCGCCGCGGACCGCCGCAAGCCCGGCACAGGCAACAGCTACCTGGACAAGGTGGGGCTGGTGCTGCGCGTCCTGCGGGCGCTGCGTATCCTGTACGTCATGCGCCTGGCCCGCCACTCGCTGGGGCTGCAGACGCTGGGGCTCACGGCCCGCCGCTGCACCCGCGAGTTCGGCCTCCTGCTGCTCTTCCTCTGCGTGGCCATCGCCCTCTTTGCCCCCCTCCTCTACGTCATCGAGAACGAGATGGCCGATAGCCCCGAGTTCACCAGCATCCCTGCCTGCTACTGGTGGGCCGTCATCACCATGACAACTGTGGGCTATGGCGACATGGTACCCAGGAGCACGCCTGGCCAGGTGGTGGCGCTCAGCAGCATCCTCAGCGGCATCCTCCTCATGGCCTTCCCCGTGACCTCCATCTTCCACACCTTCTCCCGCTCCTACCTGGAGCTCAAGCAGGAGCAAGAAAGGGTGATGTTCCGGAGGACCCAGTTCCTCATCAAAACCAAGTCGCAGCTGAGCAGCATGTCCCACGACAGTGACATCTTGTTTGGAAGTGCCTCCTCAGACACCAGAGACAACAACTGAGCCCAGAGGACACACCCCGCCACCGCCACCGCGAGGACACCCCCAGCCCTACCCGCCCTCTGAGGCTTGAAGCTATCGCCATCACTGCAGAAGCCTTCGAAGGCACGTGCTGCTTCTGAGCGCAGCCCTGGCCTAGGAGTGACCGAGCCACGCCCCAGGGAGGATGTCCCAGCGTCCATCCGCAGGGGGTCCCTGGTCCTCAGAGTCCAGAAGTGAAGCCCAGCACACAGCCCTGTCGGTCCCCCCGCCCGCCCCAGCCCCCATGCCTGTTTCCCTAATAAGGAAATGGCTTGTTCTTTCCACCATGTAAATAACATGCCCAGCAAAGACTTGCTTTCTGGGGCTGCCTAGAGAAAAAATACCAACAGCAGCAGCTACACGTCTGTCCTCAGTGTGGATCACGTGCGATTAAAGAAGACCGGTGAAAAAGAGAGAAAAAGCCTTCCACGGAGCTCTCTTAAGAGAGGAAACGGCGCTTCCCAGCAAGGCCAGCCAGTGTGGGAACCAGAAGTAAAAGGGCCTGTTTCCTTGGGTCCTTCATGCCTAGTGGGGTCCCCGTGGGGTTGGAGGAAAACAGGGCAGGTACCTTTGGGAAACTGCTGGTAAAGACTGCAGTCCCTCGCTCTTCTTTCTCTTTGATTCTTCCCACCTCCAGGCCTCTCTTTCCCTCCTTTTTCCTTCTCTCCCATCTGCTGTTCTCCTCGTTTGCACCTTAAGGCCTGTTTCTCAAACTTTTCCCCCAAGGCACCCCTAACAGCCTTGTAGACACCAAGTCAGCATTGCTGACTACAAAGGTGAAATCACTTCATTTTCTCTTAAAAAAAAATAGTGTGGATTTTTTTATTCTATGCCACATTTATTTTAATTTTTGAAAAAAAAAAATGCTTCAGACTGTTTATCTGAATCTAAATGTAAACCTAGATGACATTAGGTTGCTGCTTTGGGAAGGTGGACCACAGTTTCCTGGGCCATCTGAGAGCATAGTCTGAAGCCCCCAAAGGCCTCCCTGGGCCCCTCAAAGACCTACAGAGCACCCACCCGACCAGGAACACCTCCCGATCTCATGCAGTGTGGATGGTGCCAGGTAGAGAGGGAGCCCCAGGGCAGCCCACCAGATTTACTCTGCTTGCAGAGTTCAGAGCCCCTCGGTGCCAGTCTGGAGAGGGGGCTTGGCGCCCAGGTGGCGGTCACACGCCTGCCTTCCGCCTCACAGATACCGCAGCATCGCTGGCTTCTCCGCCCCAAACACCTGCTGCCTTGGCCCCGGCTCCTCCCCTCGGCCAGCTGCGGAAAGCAAGCTCTAAAATAAATCTGGTCCCATCACTGTCCTGCCTAAACCCACAGCGGCAGCCATCACGCTGAGAATAAAGCGCAAGTGCCCGGCATTGCCTGGGCCTGCGGCCCTCTCCAGCCCCATTTCCCACGTGTCTCTCTTTCGCTCACTCCATCCGACTACGCTGGCCTCCACACTGCTCTTTAGAAGCACCCAGCCCATTTCCCGCCCTGGGCCTTCACACATTCAGATCCCTCCGTCCTGCCGAGCACGGCAGAGCTGCCTCCTCCCATCACCTTCCTGACCACTTGCCTAGAGAATCCTCTCCAGCACGCGCGCTGCCCGCGCTCTCTCACCCAGCTTATCTTCTCCATCCACTTATCGGCTTCTGGAATTGCCTTGTTTATTTCTCTGCTCCTCACTTAGGGTCTGTCTCCCGCCCAAGGAGGTCAGTGCTATCGTGGCAGGGATTCAGCGATAGAGCTCACGGCTGACTCCCAACAGCTAGCACAGGGCCCGGCAGCCAGCAGGTACTCAACAGACATTTGTGGAATGAATGAAAGACTGAGGGGAAGCAAGAAAAAGGGCCAGAAAGTAGAAAGGCTTTTGCTTTTAACACTGGATAGCGGGACGTCCGAGCACCTCTCCCTCTCCCTCTCCCTCCCTCTCTCTCTCTCTCCCCCTACCCAGTGGGGAGGCAGGGGCAGGGCTACCTCTGCACAGTGTACACGCAGTGATGCCGACTGGAAATATGCAAGTCACGAGGGCCTCGTTAAAGCCTCCCCCTGACACCTGCTTCCAGTGACTCACGCCTGAAAAGTAAGTGTTCCGACTAATTAGCTCTACCCTCTGGAGTCCGGTGGGTGTCACAGAGATCAGGCACTGCCGTCAACTGTAATAATACCTTAGATTTATGGAATGAGCTTTGCCCCCCTCCGAAGTGGCTAAGAGAGAACGGAAGACAATTGAAAACGCAGAACAGAGAGAAACGTGACGCACAAAGAGCCTTTAAAACTCCAGGGAGGGGAAAGCAAATACCATCTGAGGTGGGGGGAGCCCAGAGCGGGCCACGCTGGGAGGGGAGTCACGCGCCCACCACACCGAGGGCAGAGGAGGAGCTGGGTCACTGAAGGTCCAGGTTTCTGGCATCTTCTTGCCCAGATTCTCATCTGTGCTGGTGGCTGAGGTGGAGGCCCAGACGCAGGCGCCTCTCAAGACCTCCCTTGAGGGACAAAGGGGCTCAAGATACTGACCTTCACACCCAGAGTGTTGCTTAAGGATCCTTTGCCCTAATTAAGAATCCGGAGGCCTCAGGACACCTAACTAGCCACTTCTAGGACCATCATCGACTTGACTGTAGTGGCTTTTCCACTCTTTTTTAGCAATATGAAATCTGATGAAGAAGCCCAGCTAAAAATTGGACTGAATAAGGGCTGTTCTGTTGGAAGTTGGGGGCACAATTCTTCTCCCGGTCCTAAGGGGACCTCCCTTTTGACCCCGGTTCAGACAGCTAACTCCATGCAGTGAAAATTACGGTGAGTGAAAATCACTGCTCTAGGGGAAACGGCAAAGCAGACCTTTCCCAAATTTGTCTTATTTTTTAGGTCACATGGACATCCCCCATCTACAGTTGAGCTCAGGGCTTCCCTAAGACTCACAGTGGGGACTGGGAAAGGCTGATTTCACAGTACAGATTCCAGCCCACCTCTGAGGAGGGCTGAAACCTCTCATCTCGGGCACAGAATTTAAGGGGGAGTCAAAAAAAAAAACAAAAACACCTTAGTAATCAAGATAAATCATATTTCAATGCAATATTTTTAAAAACTCAAGACTAATGCTAAAAACCCATGATGAAAAAATAAAGACAGGATCTGCCTTTGCAACTGCATAACTCTGACCCACATACCTCTCTTTAGTTCCGGTCCTGACTGGACACCCTGCCATATCCTATAGGACAGTTCCAGCCAGCCAAGCCAGTCCCCCAGGAAGCACAGGTGGGAGCCTTTAGCACCTGGCACCGCAGCTGCTGGGCATGGGCACCCTTCCCACTGGAGGGGATCAGAATGGCCACCAACCCCACCTCCTACCCCAGTGAACATTTGAGAACCAGGCCCCTGCCCTCATGGGGCCCGCACAGTGGCGGGGAGAGAGAGAGAGATAGAGAAATGCAAATTGAAGAAAATAATTTCTGATGTTGGTGAGCACAGGGTGACCTGGCAGACAGTGACGGGGGCCAGAGGAGAGGTGGAGAGCAGCCCCTGAAGAGAGTCAAGGAAGGACTTTCTGAGTAGGTGACATTGAAATGGGGACCAGGAGGAGGCGAAGGGGCAGCCATCCAAGCAGAGGGCACAGCCAGTGCAAAGCCCAGAGGTGGGGAAGCCCTGGACATCCCACCAGCTGTCGAGGGAGCCTGTGGGCACATGGCCCCACTGTGAGAATCCTTCCTCCTAGGGAGAAAACTCAGATCTGCAAAGTTGACACTCTTTGAACAAACATTTCCAGAGACCTTACTCTGAGCCAGGCCCTCTCAGAGCAGCTGGGGACAAAACAATAAAACAACAGAACTGGACTCAGTCCCTGCCCCAGAGGTGCTTATTATTTAATGGAGAGAAAGACACGTGAATAGAAGATTTCTGCGCACGTGGGATGATGGGGGTGCAGGTGCAGGGAGCTGTACGAGCATGGAGAATGACATCAACTGGGAATTCCCTGGTGTTCCAGTGGTTAGGACTCGGTGCTTTCACCGCCAGGACCTGAGCTGGATCCCTGGTTGGGGAACTAAGATGCTGCAAGCTTCACAGCACAGCCAAAAAAGAAAAAGAAAAAAAGACATCAGCTAAAGGAAGTGTGATTTTCACTCAGATTTACATTTGCTAAAACGGCCTCACATACATTTTCCTCCAGAAAAAAAAAAAAATAGTATTCCTCCTAACACCGGTTCTCCTATCTCTCCATCCAGTCCTGTTAACTTATATCAGGAATCTGGCCACTTAACCTCCTCCAGTGGTCCAGCCCCCATCCTCTCCCACGTGGATTGTTGCTGAAGCCTCCTGCTTGGTTTCCCTGCTCTCCTGCTTCCCCTCCCATCTGTTCTCTGCACAGCACCAGACGGACCCTGTTGAAACGCAACTCTGATCATAGTCATCGTCTGCACAGAGTGTCTCCCCCAACCTGGTGACATTCCATCCCACTCAGTCAAAGCCAGTGTCTCTCACGGCCCCAGCTCCCTGACCTGGTGTCCTTGTCTCCCTCTCATCTCTCCCTTCAGCTACATCAAACTCTTTATTCAATGAACAGACCAAATACAGTCCCTCCTCAGGGCCTTTGCACTTGCTGTTTCCTCTGCCTGGAAGACTCTTCCCTAAGGGATATCCACGTGCTCCCTCTCTTTATTAGGGTCTCTGCTCAAATGTCACTTAAACAGAGAGCCCTTATCTGACCTCATCCCCACAGCCTGTATAAAAGACCACACTCCTAGCATGCCCCCAGTGTATTAACCATGGCTTTTCTTTTCTGTATTCTGATGTTTTGACATCCGGGACCTTGCAGACCCTGCAAGGACTGCTCCTTCCAGGGACAGCCAGTTCCTAGAGATGGTAAACCACTCACCCGCAAGCGTGCTTTTCAAATACAAACCAACCAATCCGGATTCCATACCCTTAGCCACCTCCTTCCACCTCCCTTTTGGGGCTCTCACACACCAGGCCACTGTCCACATGCCCTCATCACCCCAGGGCCAGATCAGACAACCAAGCACAGCCCTACGCCCCAGGGCTCGCTGAAATTTTTCAAACTAGCCAATCCTAAGCCTGCTTACCCTGCCTCACCCACTCCTTCCCTCAAAAACCTCAGTAAAGTTCTTGCCCACAGTTACCCCCTCCCTCTGCCTCTGACCAGCCCTGTGCTTCCCCATGTGTCCCCCCACGATGTGGCATGCCCCCTTCTCTTGGGAACTATGAGTATAACAAACTGTCTTTTCAATGGCAATTGTCTCCTGATCTGTTGGCCTCGCCGTACCTGAATAATAATAAAATCTATATTTAAAACACGCAGCCCCTTAGCCTGCTTCATCCTTCTCTGAGAGCCTTATTATCACCCAATACCTTATATATGTGTTGCGCATGGGCTTTCTTTCTCCACTAGATGGTCAGCTCCATGAGGGCAGGGACTTGCACAGCAGTATCCCCAGTCTACGACAGCACCTGGCACGTAGTAGGTGCTCAATAAATATTTGCTGAATAAATGAATCTGTGGATCCCTTACTTCTATACAGAGTCCTACAAATTACATACACATATCAACCATATTTGTTCATACATATGGTGGCATGACTCTCAGTACAATCTATTCCTGTAAAAGGGCACCACAATTAAGCGGTCAAATAACCCACCCCCACCCCCACGTCACCCGATGATTTCTGCTTGGAAACCATCTCCACCATGTGAATTTATTTATTTTATATTTTTGGCCACTCTGCATGGCATGCAGGACCTTAGTGCCCCCAACCAGGGATCAAACCCATGCCCCCTGCATTGGGAGCGCAGAGTCTTAACCACTGGACCGCCAGGGAAGTCCCTCCACCATGTGAATTTAGTCCTCCATCAACATCCATGTATTTTAAATTAAATGTATAAAAAGAGGGCTTCCCTGGTGGCGCAGTGGTTGAGAGTCCGCCTGCCGATGCAGGGGACGCGGGTTCGTGCCCCGGTCCGGGAAGATCCCACATGCCGCGGAGCGGCTGGGCCCGTGAGCCATGGCCGCTGAACCTGCGTGTCTGGAGCCTGTGCTCCACAACGGGAGAGGCCACAATGGTGAGAGGCCCGCATACCAAAAAAAAAAAAAAAAAATCATTAAGCAAATGTATAAAAAGATAACGTGGGAGTTTGTTTGAAAACATAAAACAGAGCCCGAATATATATATATATATATATATATATATATATATATATATATATATATATATATATATATATATATATATATATATATATATATATAGTGTGTGTGTGGTACGCGGGCCTCTCACTGTTGTGGCCTCTCCCGTTGCGGAGCACAGGCTCCGGACGCGCAGGCTCAGCGGCCATGGCTCACGGGCCCAGCCACTCTGCGGCATGTGGGATCTTCCCGGACCGGGGCACGAACCCGTGTCCCCTGCATCGGCAGGCGGACTTTCAACCACTTGCACCATCAGGGAAGCCCCCGAAATATTTTATTCATTTTCTTTTCTGAGAGGACGTGCCATTTACCCAAATGACCTGGAAATGTTCAAATAAATAAATTTGTTTTAATAAATTTAAAGCCACCAACTAGCCTTGCCTTTAAAAATAGGGGGCAAAAAGAACCTAATAGGACTACGTCCCTAATAGTTGTCCAGCCCCCAGATGCTGTGTTGTCACAGCACAGATAAATTAATAGTATACACAAGGTAATAGAGGTATGCTTTTGCCTGACTTTTTATAACATTTCAAGGGACTTTCGCACTTTTCTCATTTGCCTGCACAGCGGCTGCTAATTACAAATGCACGTCCACACTTCATTCCATACCTCTTGGTAGCTATTGGCATTCCACCGTGTTTATTATTATATATACATGGGACACAAAAAAGAAGTCCTTAGAATCATTCTCTAAATGACAAGTCCATTTAATAAGGACAAGCCCAAGGAGGTGGGTATGTGACCACATTTAACAGAATAGCTGCTAAATAGATAAAAGCTGTTTCTCCATAAAGAAGATTAGATGGAAAATACCTCATTTTAGAAGCTCAGAGGCTTTTGAAACAGGCATAAAAATTACTCAACAGTGAGAGTCAACCAAGGTTCCTAGGGGCAGTTCTGGGGAAGGGAAGGGAACTGGCAAAAGTGAAGCAATACCTTTACTCTGCTGCCCTCAGCTATTGAGTCTTACCCATCTTACCCATCCCAGGCTGCTGGGCTGTGCTTTGCTTTTGAAGGAGAATAAATTGGAAGGTCCAGCTGAAAGCACATCCCCAAACACTAAGATCTATGGTTTCTGGCAGAGACTTGGGGGGGGCCCTCCAGCCTCCTCCACGTGCCCAAGGCAAGAGCCCAAGTTTGCCCAGAACTTCAGCAAAGGATCTGGGAGAGTTATGAGGGTAGCCTCATCTCTGTTAAGGAGGCCTAACCTATTTGCCTGCAGGGACCAGGGAAAGAGGTAGAGGGAAAATAAGTAACAACCACTCGTGTCTACAGAGTTGCGATCGGTGCTTGGACCTCACCACAGCCCCAGAGTTGGGGCAGTGTTGGGGGCAGACATTGCTAGTTGCCCATGTGAAAGCCGTTCCCCATCTTCCGCACCAGCAGGTCCCCTGTTTGCCCAGTCCCAGGGTTTACACCAACCATGGTAATCCCATCACCCTTTGCAATGAGTCGTCAGAGGTGGGCACGTGACCCAGTTTTGGCAAACGAGACCCCAGAGGAAGTCTGTCTGAGGTTACTGTGGAGATTTTCCCTCTGATATGAGAAAGCCCTTTTCTCCTCTTTCCTCCTTTCTGCCCTGGATGCTGTTGAGTGAAGACATGGGTAGAAGAAGCTGTAGTTGTCCAGCCCCCAGATGCTGTGTTGTCATAAACCAAGGCAGCCCCCTCTCCAGGGAATCACAGCACCCAGGGATGCCTTCGAGGTGACAGCCCTACCCCACCAAGCCAGCTCACAGCCACGACTGGCTGACACAGGTGCAAGTCCTCAGCCCCTGGCCTCAAGGTGGAACTTGTTCTGTGATGCTGTTCAGGCTTCAGAGCTCCCTGTGGGATCAGGCAGAAACTAAACTCTAGGCAAAACCACATCTTTGCTCACCTTTTCCCCTGCCCAATCCTGCTTCCCTTCTCCACTGCAGCTTTCTCCTGAGAGCACGTCTGAATAAAACACATGCGCCTCATTCCCCATCTCAGCCCCCTGCTTCTAGGGAGGCCAACCTAAGACAACAGGTGCTGAAGCGGGGCGGCCATACTCATGACCAGGGGATGGCAAGTTGGAGGAAGGAAACCCAATCTGCAGGGTGGATCTGAAAGATGCAAAGGGCCTGCTTGGGTCCATAAAGACATCGTAAAGCTGCTGAACTCACCCAGGGACACCTACCTCTAAATGATAAACGCCTTTCTGATTTAAGTTACTGCTACTTAGAATGACCAATCATCCCAGTTTGCCTAGAACTCAGGGTGTCCCCAGGGTGCTCCATTTAGCATTTAGCATTCAGTGCTAAACTCAGAAAAGTCCCAGGAAAACCAGGATGAGTTGGTCACCCTACTGCTAGTCAGTCAGGCATTCTCGGAGGCAGAGGCATATCCAACTGATATGACTATAGTCCCCATTTTACAGTTGGAGAAACTAAGACACAAGAGGCAAAATGAGGTGTATGTGGCCACATGGCCAGTTAATAGAGCTGGAATCGGCAATCCGAACTTTGACCTCTAATCCAGAACTCTTTCAGAAATATCTGTTTCACTGAAGAGGCGCTATTAGACCCCAGCAGAACATTAACTGCCAAGTTTAGTGGGCACCTGTAGTTTGCCTCCCCAGCATCCATCCCCCCAGCATCTGGCAGTGGCCACTGGGACAGAAGCCCTAGTGGCTCATCTACCACCCATTCTCCCCTTCCTCCTTACTAACAAGCCCCAGTTCTATCCAGGTGCACTGCCACTGAGATAAAGGCTATATTTTCCAGCCTCCCTTGCAGCTAGATGGGGCCAAATGAAAATGTTCTGGCCAGTAAGATGTAAGTGAAGTCTTGTAGGGGCTTTGCAAAGGCTCCTGAAGAGGGGGAAAATGGTCCTTCTTCTGTTCTCCCTGTTCCTGGAACATAGATGTGATTGCTGGGTCTCTAACAGCTGTCTTGGACAGTGAAGTGACTCTGAAGATATAAGCCAAGTACCAAGGATGACAGAACAGGAATGTGAGTACCTGGGTCCTTGAGGGCATCTTAGGGCTGCCACATCCTGGACTCCATCCTCCGAATGGATGTTGGGATTTATATAGGCCCTATCAGCAAAGAACCTCTCTCTTCCTCACGGGATATAAATCTGAATGGTGTACATATGGGAGCCAAAGAACGGAGCCAATACAGAGGAAACAGAACCAAAGGATGGAGAGAGAGAAGCTAGGTTCTAATGTCAACAGTGAATCCCTGGAACCAGCAGTGCCTGAAGCCATCCCTTCCCCTGGACTTTTCATTCATGTGATCCAATAAATTGGGTTTCTGTCATTTTAACTGACTGATACATACCTGAATCTGAATCAGAAGTCCAGGAAGGGTCCTGTGAAGTTTAGCACCTATCAAGACACCTTTAACAATACGAGCATCTTCAAGCTGAACTTAGCACTCTAGCCAGCCAGCAACACTGGTCTTCAGAGGAGTCAATCCATATGGTTTTCTTAATTTATGTGAGTGGGACACCCTGAAGGAGCAGGAAATGCTGCAAGTCCCAGGACAAACAGAAGGAACTTGGGCTCTGGAGCCAGAGAATCTCGAAGTTCAACTCCCTGACAAGCCACTGCCTTGTTGTGTGTCCCTGGGCAAGTTAATGAATGTCTAGTTCATCCTCTGTAAAAAAAAAGAAAGAAAAAAAAAAAAGGAGCAACACCCACCATACTGGGATGACATGAGGATTAAATGAAATAAAGAATACAAAGCAGCAAGAACAGAACCTGGCCCATAGTCGGTGCTCCACAAACAGTAGCTATTGCTATTATTGTTAATTATTCTCCCCAAACTCAGCCAGCAACAATGAAAAGGGACTGATAAATTAATAGCATACACAAGGTAATAGAGGTATGCTTTTGCCTGACTTTTTATAACATTTCAAGGGACTTTCGCACTTTTCTCATTTGCCTGCACAACGGCTGCTAATTACAAATGCACGTTCACACTTCATTCCAAAAGACTTGGCAGAACCACAATTTGGAGATCTTTTCGTTAGCAGAGAATGAATGTGGCGGAGCTGCATTTTTGTACGATTACTCAGGGATCTGTATTTCACCCCTGCCCCCCTCCTTGGCCAGTGTGGACGCCCTCTGCTGCGATGCACGGCTCTGGCCACTTGAGAAGGTGGACAACTGGCTTCCACTCTGCACGGTCCGTCGTCTGCTTCCATCACTGACTAGCTGGGTGGGCTTCACTAGTTACTTACCTTGCCTGAGCCTTGTTTCCTCATCTGGAAAATGGAGATAATGATAACACACCTTCCTTCCACCCTACAAGGGCTGTGAGGGGATGGCGAGAGGATTAAATGAGATAATGCAGTAAAGTGCCTGGCAAAAAGCAGATATTTAGCAATAGTTCTTCTCCTAAAGCCATTTTGTAAAAATCGAAACAGATATTCTATCAGGCAGGATTGCTATGTTTCTAAATAGCAGAAAATCCAACTCAAACTGGCTTAAGGGGGGTGGGAGGGAACGTGGTGGTGGAGGAAGGAATGTGGAGAGAGGACATTTATAAGCTTGCATCACTGAAGAGTCAAGGTCACAGCTCAGTGTCATGAGGAGTCTTGTTTCTCCCCATCTTACGATCCCCACCTTGTCGGCGTCACTCTCATGATCCCTGTGGTGAATGCTCCTGTTTCACCTGGCAGCTCAAGACGGTCCCTCCCTGGTGACAACATGGCTGCAGCAGCCCAGCCTCTCATCTTCTCAAGTTCAAGTCTAACAGGAAAGATCAAGGTATCTTTGGGATAGCTCCTGCCATAAGCCCTGAGATTCACTCTGACTGGGAGCCTACATCACCTGCACATCCCTGAGTCAATCAGTGAGGCCAAGAGGAGGCGGTGCTCTGATTGGCCAGGTCCTGGAGATGTGTTCCACCTCACGGAGTAAAAGTGAATGACGGGGGCTTCCCTGGTGGTGCAGTGGTTGAGAGTCCACCTGCCGATGCAGGGGACACGGGTTCGTGCCCTGGTCCGGGAAGATCCCACATGCCGCGGAGCGGCTGGGCCCGTGAGCCATGGCCGCCGAGCCTGCGCGTCCGGAGCCTGTGCTCCGCAACGGGAGAGGCCGCAACAGTGAGAGGCCCGCGTACCGCAAAAAAAAAAAAAAAAGTGAATGACGGATAAAAACAAGCAGAGCCAGCAGTGTCCCTCTAGCTCCCTCTACTGATAAAGCTTAACATTGCACTCACTTCAAACGGGAGATGCTGGAAAGGAACTCTCCATCGTGGCAGAGCAGGTATTGAAGGGTGAATTTGGAGCTGAGAAGCAATAATAAGTAATTGGCAAACAATCCAGGGCTGGAGCTATAGCGGCATCTTCTTGGCAGGAGCTGTGGTCACAGAAATGCACAGCTGCAACCTATAGTAAGGAGGGAACGGGTAATAAATAACAACACCTGTCTTCTACAAGTACCTCCCATTGTAAACCCAACCCAAAGCCAGAAGACAGGATGCCCAAGGGACGCAGTCCCTAACGGTCAGCTTCTCAGGGCAGAGAATAGGTCTGGGAGCCAACAGGGAATGCCCAGCTCAGCAGGCACAGTCGCTATCCCCATTTACAGCTAGGACAAGAAACTTGCCAAATTCACATAGCACCCAGCTTCACCGTGCTGAACTGCCCAGCCCTGGAGCCATTCTATGTAAGCAGCAGCAAGAGGAAGCAGGGGTGATGGCAGTGCTATAACAGAGACTCTTCAAAAAAGCATTCGTAGAAGCTCAAAGGTCAATGTCGTTCCTTCCAGCAATTGCAACAAACCTATGTCTACTTGCACAGGAGGACAAAGAAAAAAAAAAATACTGATTTCAATCTCTTTCCAACAGGCTGCCCAGCAAGAGTTGTCATTTTCCAGGGGACTGTCTCATTTGCACACTGACCCAGGCTGCTGTGGAGTGAAAAGTAAAAGTGATAAAAGAAAAAGAGAGGGGGAGAGAAAGATGCAAAACGCAGCCCCACTGCACCCAAGCAGGAGGGACCCAATGACTGGGAAGCAAACCAAGTAGACAGTGCCTGTGGTGGGTGCTGCCTGCGAGAGGTGTGCATTGGATTTTAAACAAAAATACAGTCCGCAGCTAATTTTTCTGCTGTCTGGTTGGGGCCTGAGCAACCCATTAGAGAGGGGACTGGTTTGCATTTGCCTTGGGAGATAGATGCGCTTTTTGGGTGATCGTAGCCTCTCTCTCCTAGTTGTGATCCAAAGTAGCTGGTTTACAGTGAGCCTGAGTGTGCTCTCAACCCTTGCTACTCAAACATGGACGTGTGCCCCCTGGATGCCTGTTAGAAATGCAGATTCTCAGGCCCCATCCCAGACCTGTGGAATCAGAGTCTGCATTTCAACAAGAATCCAGGTGACTTGTATACATGGTGAAGTTTGAGAAACACTGGTCTACGCCTACACTTGGTGGGACCAGAATCCTGCGGAGACAAAGGTGAGGGGACGCTTAGCTTCCAGGAGGGCAACCAACCATCCCAGTTTGCCCAGGACTTTCCTGGCTTTAGAATTCAAAGTCCTGAGTAAACCAGGACACCTGATTACCTTAGCTGCTGCTCCAAACCACCTCTACCAGCTTGTGGAAGCCCAGATGCTTTTTAGAAGTCCCAAATAAAACATCCAGCTCCTCAGGGCCCTCAGGCTAACATCTAAGGGTGGTCTCAAGTCCTCCGCAGCCTGGCCCCAGCTCCGCTTCCCAGCCTCCTCTTCTTTCACTGCTCCAACCTCTCTTGAAAGCTCCAGGCACGTAGGGGTCTGCAACCAGGAACACGGGCATGCAGGCAGAGGGAGAGGGGGCCAGGCACAGGCAAGTGGCAGCTGATGGCATAAGAGTTCATGCCCAAACCCTCCAAGTTCTCTTGACCCCAGACTTTCGCGTGTGCAGAGTTCCCTCTGTCTGGAATGCTCTTCCCACCTGCCTTCTCACTCCTTGTCCCTACCCCCCAGCAACCCCACTGTGAGCAGCTGTGCCTCTCTTCACCTCCACCACTGCATCCCGGTGCCTACCTTGACCCCTGCTCTGTACACATTTGCAAAGAGACACAGCCAATCCAGTGAGGCGACAGTGTGTAATCGGCATTCATCACACAAGCCGGCCTAAGATTCTTAAGCAATCCAGAGGTTCTCAGCCCTGCTCACACTAGAATCTTCTGGAGCTTTGAAAAATTATAGATACCTGGACTCAATGCCAGAGATTCTGGTCAAGAACCATTCAGATGAACCTGCAAGACATTCTCCCCCTCATCTCTATCCCAGAAATCTCAGAGAACTGGGCAGGGGTGGGAAACTCAAATGTAAAACTGAAGAGCCCGGACTGGCAGCTGCATGTGTGAATTAGGAACAGTATCAGGCAATAGAGGGTGGCAGGGCTTGGAGAATACACAAGCCACTCAAAAGATAGGTACATTCAATGGATGACACTACAGGTGGTTAAGAGGGAACAACTTCCCCTTTCTGAGCCTCAGTTTCCACCTCTGTAAAATGGGTATGCTAATGATAATACCTCTCTCATAGGGTTGTGAAGATAGAATAAGTTACTGCATGTCAAGTGCTTAGAATATTGCTTGGCCCATAGTAAGTGTTCAATTAGCATTGCTGTAATTACTATTATCTGCCAACCACAGCTCATAGCCTGTGCGCTGCCAGAAGTTTGCATCCCCTGGGCTGCCTGGTCTATAGCTAGGGTTTGTAGTGAACTAGTTTTTGGTTTGGTTTGGTTTGGTTTTTGTCTTCTGAACTTCCTCCCAGCTTTGAGGAATCCCCAACTTTATGGTGCAGAGACAGCCTCCCACTATTAGACTCGCTTTCCCAGCCTCCCTTGCAGCCAGGGCACAGGCACGTGACATGGGATCCACCAATCAGATGCAGCTGCCAGCGAAGGTCGGGAAGAGGCAGGGACTGCTCAGACTTCCTCTTGGTGCCTGCTTTGCGCCTGGGCTCTGTCTTTGGAGAATCCTTCTAAACAGGTTCAGCCGTTAACACCAACACTTCCCTTTGTAGGAACAGCCTCACTCAAATCCAGGCTCCAACTCTCCAGGTAGGTGACCTTGACCAAGTTACCTGTCTGAGCCTCCGTATCCTCCTCCACAAAAAAGGGTGCAAATAACAGCCCAAACCTCAATAAGCTGTTTTGAAAGTTAAATAAGACAGGACGTGGAGAGCACAGCACTAAAACAGCGACCATGGGTGCCTGCTCAGAACAATAGTTTTCAATGTATAAAATAAAATGTATAGGATTGCAACGGAAGCCTATCATACTGAAACACAGCCATTAAATATATATATATATATATATATATTTTTTTTTTTTTTTGCGGTACGCAGGCCTCTCACTGCTGTGGCCTCTCCCGTTGCGGAGCACAGGCTCCGGACACGCAGGCTCAGTGGCCATGGCTCACGGGTCCAGCCGCTCCGCGGTATGTGGGACTCTCGCGGACCAGGGCACGAACCCATGTCCCCTGCATCGGCAGGCAGACTCTCAACAACTGCGCCACCAGGGAAGCCCTATTAAATATTTTTTAAATGAATAGGTAGTTCAGTAATAAATGAACTTCTTTGTTATCCATGAATTAATAAGTTATAGCAGTGGTTCTAATAATTACCATAATTTGGAGACACTGAGGAACATAAACAATATTTCAGGATACCTGCAGCAAGTGTAATGTAATATGAAAATATCTGGAATTTTCTCTATGGTAGATGTAGGGGATAGATCTAGGAAAAAAGCTTTTTCCTTCTACCCTTCTAGGTTCTCAGCTGGGCTCTGCAACAAAAGATAAACAGGAGAAAAGCATAGAAATTGATTTAATAAAAGTTTTATGTGACATTTCCTCATAAGGACATGAAGACCCAAAGAAGTGACGAGGCCTTAGTGCTTATATACTAGGTTAAAGAAAGAGTAACAGTTATGGAAAAAATAACTAAAATTATGGGGAGACTAAAGGAAGATAAGGACTTCCCTGGTGGCCCAGTGGTTAAGAATCCGCCTGCCAATGCAGGGGACACGGGTTTGATCCCTGGCCCGGGAAGATCCCACATGCCGCGGAGCAACTAAGCCCGTGCGCCACAACTACTGAGCCTGCGCTCTAGAGCCCACGAGCCACAACTACTGAAGCCCGCGTGCCACAACTACTGAAGCCCACGTACCTAGAGCCCACACTCCACAACAAGAGAAGTTACCGCAATGAGATGCCCGCTCACCGCAACGAAAAGTAGCCCCCGCTCGACGCAACCAGAGGAAGCCTGCGCGCAGCAACGAAGACCCAACACAGCCAAAAATAAAAGTAAATAAATTAAAAACATAAAGGAAGATGAAATATTTTCACAAGGTCTGTTTGTACAGATTTTTCTCGGCCTCCTCATCTTTGGTGATAGGACTGTTTCTTTCCTTCTGGTCCAGGGAGGGCCTCTTTCACCTGGGAGTTTATCCCCTGCTTTCAGGAAGAAAGGGAGAGGCCAGAGAGCCCTCTTTGCACCTGCTGCTTTTCAAGCCCAACATTGTCAATGTACCAAAGCAGCGCCGCTGGAGGTGGCGCGTCTTGAGCTCCTGTGCAGGTCCTGAACGCCATCCTAGGGCGCGGGACATGGCTAAGACTACAGAGGTTTGCTGCTACGTTCGTGGTGGGAAGAAATACTAAACTTCAGTTAGAGGTTAGTGAAATAAAGACGGATATTTTTTTCTCCCATCTGAATGCTAACTCTACACCCTCAGTAACAAACAACGCTTGACCCAACACAAAGAAACACTTAACAATTAGCCAGCCGCTCAGCATCAGTTAGTGGCCTCTCCGCCTCCCCTGATGTGTAGCTGACCTGAGTGAGTTAAAAAATGTCAGCTCGGCCATATATGAGGATTTGGCCAAGTTCCTTAAGACCTCTGTGCCTGTTTTACTCAAACTTAATGAACCCCCAGTGTGCAAAGCAAGGTCCAAGGCCCTAGAGCGCCAGGCTCATCTGGGAGCCTGTAGAAAGGCAGACCCTCAGGCCCCACCACCCAGACCCATGGCATCAGAGGCTGCATTTTAATGAGCTCTCCAGGGGACTGGTGTGCACGGTAAACTTTGAAACGCACTGTCTAAACTTCATGGCTGTGCAATCAGGTTGAAAGAAGCTCAGGCCTGGAGAGAACTTAGAACCAAGCCTGATTAGCAGTAGAAAGGAGGAGGGAGGAGGGAGGAAAAGGTTTGCAAGCAAATAAGCTTGAGGTTCCTTGGCCCATAACAAGTGGTACATAGACCCTTATTAATTTCCTCCTTTGGAGCTCCCACGTCCTCAGACGTATTAATCTACCAGAAGCTGGCATTCGTGTACTCATGAGCTACACTCTGGGAGTAATTAGTTCAACCTCAACGGCAACCATCTATTATAGACGCTACGAAGTGCTGTTTCTTGTCCTTCACCCCCACCTATTGGTCTTTCTGAGAACTACAACCTGGAGTCAAGACCGCTCTTCCCACTGACCCTGCTTGTAAAGGTTCAGGTCTGTAAAGTTCCATAAAGGAGGTAAGAACCCTAAAATACCTGTGCATCCGGAAGAAGTTCTCTCCTAGGCTCTCCTTTATTCTCCATGTTCTTCTAGACCCTTCCATACCGGCAGGGGGAAATCATTCAAGTGGTCTCTAACATCTGTTCCATGTCATGTAGACGTCTGATGGGCTCTCTTCACAATAGTTTCATGGTTTCAACCTTAGATTAGAAATCAATCCTAAAACTTGGATAATGTAAGCATGAGAAAAATACAGTCTCTTCCCATATCTTTACATGTCTGGCTACTTCTCTTTCTTTAGTCCTCAAACTCAAGTGCCACCCCGTCTATAGTTTTGCCTTGGCCATCCTTTTCTAAGAAGGTATCACCCACCTGCCCACCTAGAACCTCCTTATCACATCACAAGGATTGAATCCCCTCATAGATAAAATTAGTTATCACCTATGTATGTTCTTCCTGATCACCTGTTGATCCAAGCATAAGGTAAGCATCCTTCTATTTTGGTCTAATTTGACCCTCACTATCATTTTCGGGGACTAGTGTTGTTACCGAGTCCAAGCTCGTACTGCTCACCACATGACAGGCCAATAAATCACGAGATGAGTTGCTGGGGCAGGGAATAGCAACTTTATTTGGAAAGTCAGCAGACCAAGAAGATGGTAGACTAGTGTCTCAAAGAACCATCTTCCCGGAGCTAGAATTCATTTAGGCTTCTTTCATACTAAAAGGGGAGGGGGTAAAGTCCTGGTTCCAGCCAGACTCTGAATGGGATGTGTTCATTTCTTCCTTCCTGAAGCCATTCACAGGTGGGCCTGGTCAGTATGTTTCCTGTGAGCGAAACAAAAGTATTTTAGTTTAACACTTGTTACCTGGGAGGCAGGGTTCCCAGAGATGGGCCATTATGGATAATTTAAGTTTATAGGCAACATCCCTTTAGTGATTAACTTGTAACAGAATACAAAGTGTTTTCCCAATGACAGTGTTACTTTTATAAATACACTTTTTAATGTAGAGGCAGTACTTTTTCATGGAAAATTGAGATCTTTGTCCCAGCAATTCAACTTCTAGAAATTTATGTTACAGAAATAAATAAGTATATGTACCTAGATGTTCACTGAAGCAGTTTATAGTAGAAGAAAAGACTGGGAACCAGTTAGGTTCCCTATATATAGGTCTTGTTTTTGTATCCATTCAGCGAGCCTGTGTCTTTTGGTTGGAGCATTTAATCCATTCACATTTAAGGTAATTATCGATATGTGTGTTCCTATTACCATTTTCTTAATTGTTATGGGTTTGTTTTTGTAGGTCCTTTTCTTCTCTTGTGTTTCCCACTTAGAGAAGTTCCTTTAGCATTTGTTGTAGAGTTGGTTTGGTGGTGCTGAATTTTCTTAGCTTTTGCTTGTCTGTAAAGCTTTTGATTTCTCCGTTGAATCTGAATGAGATCCTTGCCTGGTAGAGTAATCTTGGTTGTAGGTTCTTCCCTTTCATCACTTTAAATATATTGTGCCATTCCCTTCTGGCTTGTAGAGTTTCTGCTGAGAAATCAGCTGTTAACCTTATGAGAGTTCCCTTGTATGTTATTTGTCATTTTTCCCTTGTTGCTTTCAATAATTTTTCTTTGTCTTTAATTTTTGTCAACTTGATTACTATGTGTCTCAGTGTGTTTCTCCTTTGGTTTATCCTGCCTGGAATTCTCTGTGCTTCCTGGACTTGGGTGGCTATTTCCTTTCCCATGTTAGGGAAGTTTTCCACTATAATCTCGTCAAATATTTTCTCGGGTCCTTTCTCTCTATCTTCTCCTTCTGGGTCCCCTATAATGCGAATGTTGTTGCGTTTAATGTTGTTCCAGAGGTCTCTTAGGCTGTCCTCATTTCTTTTCATTCTTTTTTCTTTATTCTGTTTCATGGCCGTGAATTCCATCATTCTGTGTTCCAGGTCACTTATCCATTCTTCTGCCTCAGTTATTCTGCTATTGATTCCTTCTAGTGTATTTTCATTCCAGTTATTGTATTGTTCATCTCTGTTTCTCTGTTCTTTAATTCTTCTAGGTGTTTGTCCTTTAATTCTTCTAGGTGTTTGTTCTTTAATTCTTCTAGGCCTTTGTTAAACATTTCTTGCATCTTCTCGATCTTTGCCTCCATTCTTTTTCCGAGGTCCTGGATCATCTTCACTATCATTATTCTGAATTCTTTTTTGGAAGGTTGCCTATCTCCACTTCATTTAGTTGTTTTCTGGGGTTTTATCTTGTTCCTTCATCTGGTACAAAGTCCTCTGCCTTTTCATTTTGTCTATTTTTCTGCGAATGTGATTTTCCTTCCACAGACTGCAGAATTGTAGTTCTTGTTTCTGCTGTCTGCCTTCTGGTGGATGAAGCTATCTAAGAGGCTTGTGCAAGCTTTCTGATAGGAGGGACTGGTGGTGGGTAGAGCTGGATGTTGCTCTGATGGGCAGAGCTCAGTAAAACTTTAATCCACTTGTCTGCTGATGGGTGGGGCTGGGTTCCCTCTCTGTTGGTTCTTTGGCCTGAGGCGACCCAGCACTGGAGTCTACCCAGCTCTTTGGTGGGGCTAATGGCATGGCAGACTCTGGGAGGGCTCATGCCAAGGAGTACTTCCCAGAACTTCTGCTGCCAGTGTCCTTGTCCTCACGGTGAGACACAGCCACCCACTGCCTCTGCCGGAGACCCTCCAACACTAGCAGGTAGGTTTGGTTCAGTCTCCCCTGGGGTCACTGCTCCTTCCCCTGGGTCCCGATGTGCACACTACTTTGTGTGTGCCCTCCAAGAGTGGAGTCTCTGTTTCCCCCAGTCCTGTCGAAGTCCTGCAATCAAATCCCGCTAGCCTTCAAAGTCTGATTCTCTAGGAATTCCTCCTCCCACTGCCGGACCCCCAGGTTGGGAAGCCTGACATGGGGCTCAGAACCTTCATTCCAGTGGGTGGACTTCTGTGGTGTAAGTGTTCTCCAGTTTGTGAGTCACCCACCCAGCAGTTATGGGATTTGATTTTATCGTGATTGCACCCCTCCTGCCATCTCATTGCAGCTTCTCCTTTGTCTTTGGATGTGGGGTATCTTTTTTGGTGAGTTCCAGTGTCTTCCTGTCGATGATTGTCCAGCAGTTAGTTGTGATTCTGGTGCTCTCACAAGAGGGAGTGAACGCACGTCCTTCTACTCTGCCACCTTGAACCAATCTCCAAAGTCCCTTAATTTTTAATTGTTGTTTTAAAAAGCCACATACCATAAAATTTACCACCTGAACTGTTTTTATATGCACGGTTCATTCGTATTAAGTATATTTTTGTGCAACAGACCTTCAGAACTTGCAAAACTGAAACTCTATACCCATCGAACAACAGCTCCCCATTTGCCCTCCCCCTAGCCCCTGGTAACCACATTCAACCTTCTGTTCCTCTGATTTTATCTACTCAAGGTACCTCATATAAGCCTTGAAGCCACTGGCCACAGTGGGATCCAGAGCAAGTCAGGTAACCTCTGCCTCTTTTTCTTCATCTGTGAAGCAGGGATGACAGTAGGACTCACCTCACAAGCTTGTGTGAATTAAATGAAGCCCTATTAATAAAGCTGTTTGAACAATGCCTGGCTCACAGGAAGTACTATATAAAGGATGACTATAGTTATGATGGTTGGGACATATTTATTTTCATGTATATTAGGGAAAAGATTAAACCAGTACAGCAAACCTATGACTTTGTGAATAGAATTGCTTAAAATTTGACTAAAATATATTTTGAATTTTTAAAAGTTGATTTAAAGAATGTTCCATTTTTTTAAAAGTACAAGTGTACAAAATGACAAGCTTTTTCAAAGCAAACTAGTGCCCCCTCCTGGTACTGGGGCAGCAGCGTCGGGCTGATCCTCTAACTGAGAAGCAGAAAATGAGAGAGACAGACCATGTCAGCTCCGTAGCTCACCTTCGTCAGAGACTGTTGTTCACTGGTAATCAAGGGCTCGATGTGGCCCAGGTGAAGGTAACCCATGCTCAGCCAGCCACCCTGCACCCACTCCAGGATCCGTCTCTGGTTCCCCAGTATGGCACTGCTCTGGACAGCCTGATTTTCTCCTGGGAATGTCTGCAGGCTTGAGGAAGCCCAGGGAACGCTCACCAGAGGTCTTTCCACTCCAGCAGGGGTCTAGGCCCCGCCAGACACATCAGAAGGAAGGACTCACCTTTCTTGCCCTTGTGATCTTTATACGTCATGGCAGTTAGCACTTGGTAGGGCCATAGAACACAACCCAAATTTCTCACTGTACCTTCCCAGTGCCTATGTCCTCTGACCCTGACCTTACACTGTCTCCTGCCCTCACCCCCTCCCACCTCCAGCCACACCAGCCTCTGTCCTCAAATGCACAGAGCTTTCTCCCACCTTAGAGCCTTTACCCCTGCTGGTTCCCCCACCCAGATTTTCACATGGCTCTTTCCCCACCTGCAGGTCTCTGCCTGCTGCCATCTCCTCCTGGCTGTCCTGCTGACGCTGGCCCCCAACTCTCTCTGCCACTATCCTGTTTTATTCCCTCCATGACGTTCCCAATAGAGAAAGTATTGTCCTTCTCTCCTCACCTGTTTGTCATCTGCATCTTTCGCCAACTGTGAGCTCCTTGAAAACGGGTACCTGTCTGTCTGGCTCACTAAACATCTCCAGCCTCTACTCAGTGTTCAATGAATATTTGTTGAATGAATAAATGGTATCCTCACTTCACACACAAGGAAATTCCAAGAGTAGGAGTGACTTGCCAGACAGTTAGAGGTGTCCCCGAAGGTCACACCTTTGACCTATGCCACACTACCCAGGTCCAGCCTGGCGGCAGCCGAGTCACCTCAGGCATCCTCACTGAAAATGCTTTTCCCTTTTGGCGAGGGTCGGGGGTCATTCTGACTCTGGTGACATCACATGGGGGAGACTTAGTCATCGAGTCGGCTCAGGCCAGCTCCATGGAGCAATCCCTCAGCCCATGACTCACCCCCACTGACATTTGCAAAGAATGTGTAGATACAGTATCAGTGGAACTTTTCACTCACAGGGAAGAGTAATCGGTTTACTCCTTGCCTCAGCCACCGAATTGGCAAGTGACTTGCCTCTGAGAGCAGCGGACAAAAGGGGACCCTCATGCATCCTCAAAACAGACACACACACAGATTTTTTTTTGATGGGTCATCACCAATTCCAAACCCTTATTCAGACCATAACATGGTTGCCAGAGTGATTCAACCAATCATTTGACAAATATTTATTGAGCACCTCCTGTGTTCTAGGCACTGATATACAGCAGGGAACAAAACGGACACAAGTCTCGCCCTTACAGAGCTGCCATTCTAGTGACGGAGACAGATGTAAACAAATAAACCAGGAAAAATATAATTATGTCAGAGGGTGACATGCCATGGAGAAAAACAAAGCATGGAAGTCCGAGAGAATGTGTAACTTAAAATTGCATTTTAAATTTTTGATTTTTTAATTTAATTAAGTAAATGAAGGCCTCCCTGAGAAAGTGACATTTGGGCAAAACAGAAGGTAAAGCCGATGCAAAGGCCCCGAGGCACAAGTCTGGCATGTTGGCAGCACAGCTGTGAGGCAGTGTGGCTGGGGCAGAGTGAGCAGGAGAGAGCAGAGGAGACAAGGCCGTAGAAGTGAGAGGGCAGCTGGCAGTCCTCTGGACAGCTTGGCTTTTACTCTGAGTGAGATGGGAGCCAGGGGAGGGCTTTGAGCACCCGTGTGGCAGGACCCACCTAGGTGTTAACAGATTCCCTTTGGCTGCTTTGGAAGAACAGATTGAGGCAGGCAAGGTAGGAGCAGAGACCAGGGATGCACCAGTTCCGGCTGGAAGTGACGGTGCTTAGACCAGCAGAGGTCCAGATTCTGGGTGTATTTTGCAGGTAGAGCGGACAGGGTTTGATGGCACATGGGATGTGGGAATAAGGGAGAGAGAGCATGATTACAAGGTTCGTGGCCTCAGCACCTGCAAGCGTGGTACCACTTTCAGAGCTGCGGACTCCGCTGTAGGAGGGGTGGGTTTGGGGGAAGATCAGCGTAGTAAACCAGACTCATCTGGACTCATCTAGATCAAGGTGATCCCAAAACAACCACTGACAAAAACCCAAACACCAGTCCAGCGCCAGGGAAACTGCTCAGTTCACGCAATTTACAAGCAGCAGAGAAAACTGTTGAATTCAGTTTTCAGAAGCTCCTGCTGGAAGAAGCTGAGAGATAAAATGGGCTGCTAGAGAAAAGAGAAGGATGATTGCTGAGCACAAAAGCCTCCTGCAGGAGGAAGGGGGTGCACCTGAGCCCCCTCCCCACGCAGAATCCCGGACCCCCGCTTCTTGCCACCTTGGCTCATCAGCTCCCACTTCTGACATGATTCAACCTCAAAACCACAAAGGAGGCACTTTCTAATCCGCAGCTTCTAATGAATGCCCAGCTCCCTTGGGAAAGAGCTCAACACACATACGGATGTGGGAACAAAAAGGGCCCAGTCCCTTGAACAGCCCAAAGCGTCTCAAAACGAATGGCAGGTGCCCTGATGGTGCGTCTCTCACTTTGTCCAATGTTCGTGCCTCTGAGGTGACTGACAATCCCGTTACCGCCTGAAGACAAACATCTCACGTGGCTCGGATCACCCCCTGCTCCTGGCGACAGCAGGCACAATTTCTGGTCACAATTAAACAAAACAAGAGGGCCTGGTGCCAGGGGAAGTGAGAACCACGGCCACTGTCAATTGTCAGCTTTTCCCCACAGTGATCCAGAATGAATATGGCAGGAGCAGGTGCGGCCCCAGGACCCGGTGACCTGAGGCTGAGAAACCTGGAGAAGACCTAGACATTCTGTGAGGGATCCCAGGACAGGACCAAGCAGGAGGCCTGAGGGTGCACTAAATCCCAGTGACAAAGAGCGAGCATCCCTCTGGGAGATCAAGGATAAAAAATTGACAAGGTAAGCAGAGTCCTAATTTGGGGTGAGAACGGCTGGAATTGTATTTCTGTAGTGGATCTTTTGTTTCTGCCTGCCCAGCATCTGTCTCCACTTCTGGCCACAGAAATTTGATGTTTATTTGGAGAACTGTATTAATTACATTTTTTTATTCTGTATTTTTGATGCTTTGACGTTTAGGGCCTTGCAGACCCTGGAGGGACTGCCCCTCCCAGAGTTAGTCAGTTCCTAAAGATGGTAAATTTCTTGCCCTGGAGCTTGCTTTTCATATGCAAACCAGCCAATTCAGAGCCACACCGGCACTACCTCCCCTGCTGGCGCTCACACTCCAGGCCACTATCCACCTGCTCTGATCACTTGGCCCACGGGCCAAGCCACTAGGGACAGCCCTTCTGCCCCAGAGCCCACTGAAGTTACTCAAACTAGCCAGTCCTGAGGCTGCTTACCCTGTTTCCTTGTTTCCTCTCATGGAAACCACAAGAAAGGCTCTTGGCAGTGTTTCTCCCACCCCCTCACTCTGACCAAACCCCATTCTCCCCCATGACACGTTATTTTTTTTTGGAATCTGTGGGTACAAAACCATCTTTTCAATGGCAGCCACCTCCTGATCTGTTAGCCTCATCATTCCTGAATAATAATAAAACCTACGTTTCAAAACAAAAATGACCTCTCCCCCACTTGCAGTCCATGGGTCTGGATGGAGCTACCCTACCCCCAGCCCCATTTCAGGGGTGGGTATGTGACCCAGACCTGGCCAATCAGAGTATCCTGTCCCTGCTTGCCATCGTTAAATGTCCAATGAGAGTCAGTCCTGAGATTTTAGTTAGAAGGATTGGGAAAGAGTCGTTGAGGGGGTGATGTCTCTCTCTGCTTTGATCTTCTGGCTCAGCTCACCAGCAGGGTGGTGTTTTCTCCTGCTACGTTGAGCTGCACAGGTGCAGGAGTAGACCAGAAGGCTGAATTTAATTAGGGCTGGGATTTTGCCAATAGAGTATATAAACGTAGCAAAAGGGGCAAGGGTGTGGAGTATGTTAGAAAGTGATTAAAGCAATGGAAAATAGAATCTAAAATGGGTTAGAGGAAAGTGAAAATATGGGGAGAGGGGAGCTGGGGAGTACAGTGAGTAGGTTGTAGGGCCATGGATTTGTACAGTCTGGTGGGCCAAGGCACTGTTGGAATTGAGGCAATAGAGGGAGTGAGTTGAAAGGCTAGGAACGGGGTGGAGCCAGGCTTGGGGACCCTGATGCTTATATAATTTAGGGACTTTCATTAAGAAAAGTATTACAGGGAGTTCCCTGGTGACCTAGTGGTTAGGATTCCAGACTTTTCCATGGCCCGGGTTTAATCATAGGGGAACTGAGATACTGCAAGCCATGCAGTGTGGCCAAAAAAAAAAAAAAATTACAAAATTAGTAGGATCTCATTGAGGGCCTTGAAGAGGGTCCAGGCAGGTGAGAGGTCCAAAGCTTAAACGTCATTGTCTTCATGGTGAATCCACCATTGGGTAGGACCTTGAAATTCGTTATGGAGGAGACATGACTGATTATTGGTAATGAGATCAGGTCTGGGTCTATGTTGTGATTTGATTATAAGTGACCATCTTTTGGTTCCAGTAACGCTTCACCTCTAAGAGGCAGGGTTTTGATAACAATGATTGTGGATTTTACCGTGGCTTTCAGCCGGTCTGCAGGCTGGGATTCTCAACTGCATTACAGAGAGTCTGGCTTTAAAGAAGTGCTGCCCGGCCCAAGTAGGTTCTGCCCAATTGGCTGCCCCAAACTCTATTACTATTTTGAGAGAATTGTTGTTTTTAATGGCTTTGGGTACTGAGAGAAGAAGCTTCTGGAATTCACATGGCTGCTTCACAGGCTCTCAAGGGCACCATTCTCCGTGTGTCTTTATCAATTACATGAACTATGACCATGACTTCACATAGTGTGGCTTCACCCACTGACAGGTGATAGAGTTTACTAATAACCAAATAAGGAACAAGAGCCTTAATATAGAGATAATGTGCCAACTTCTTAGATGGAAGTAAAGAAATCGTTTGATGAAATTAAGGCAAATCCAAAGTCTGAGAAGACCATCAAAATGGGCTCTGCCTGGAACTCTGTTTCCCCAAATCCGATTTGATCAGGGAATTAAGGAGGAATGAAGGTGGTTTGAAACATATGAGCTTCATTCCTACTGTCAGAGCAGGAACAGTGGAAGAATGAAAATCAATACAGGTCACAATTTTGCAAACCCTAGTGAACAAATCAGTATAGGCAAGGGCTATGTCCATCATCAAGGGCTGCTAACATCATAAACAAAGAGACACCCAGACTCTCTGCCGCCTGCTGCAGGAACACACCGCCCCCTGTAAAGATGTCTTGCCAAAAAAATCAGTCCTGAATCTGAACCAGCCACTAAACCTAAACACCAATGTATAGGAAATACGGAGGACAGAGGAACATGTTAAATTACACCACAGGGCTGCGATCAGCAAAATCCAGACTGTGGGAAAATCTACAGGACACACAACCCAGTTTCTTCAACAAACATACTGCCAGGGAGAAGGAAAAGTTGGAGGGTGACATCTGTAGATTAAAAGATAGATGACATAGAGAGTTAATGAGCATCTCAAGCTTTTTCTTTTCCTTTTTAATGATGCCTGCACTATCAGAGTATATCTAGTGTTCTCTCTTTTGTTTGGCATAAAATCATGCACAACCTTTTTATTTCTTTGAGGTGGGAGTATATTTTTATTTCCTAAATGCCATACTGTAAAGATCAAATTCTTAAGTGTGTTTGTGCAATTCAAAAATAAAGATATACTAAGGCGGGGGTGGTGGTAAATACTGGTTTAGATACGAGGCAAACTTAATGCAAGTCTTACTTTTGGTTGTATTTTCCTTGTATATTATAAGCATTTATTTAACTTGTTGCAGTTTGAAGTAAAAAAAGTTCTAAAATGTATGTTCAACAATAATCATTAAAATGTTTGCAACATAAAAAAATTTTTTAAAAAAAGATAGATGACATGTATCAACCAATTGGAATTTGTAGACTTTATTTAAATCCTCATTCAAACATTCTTAGAATTCTAAGATTTATGAGACAACTGGATATTAGAATACTTATTGGCTATTTAATAATATTAAAGATTTATTGCTCAACATACAATAATGGTATTTCAGTTATTGCTTTTTTTAAGTCCTTTGTTTTTTTAAAAACATGTATGGATAAAATGATGTGGTAAGCAGAAATCCAAGATGATCCCCAACCACTAATGCCCTTGAGTGTGATACGAGGGATACCACTCACCCAATATGTTACATTATAGGCAAAAAGGATTGTTGTGGTTGTAAATAAGGGCCCTAATCAGTTGAGTTCATCATCAAAAGGGAGATTATCTTTGGTGAGCCTGGCCTGATCAGGTGAGTTCTTTAACCGTTATCTAGATATCAGGGACAGAAGAAGTCAGAGGAATGTGCTCCTGCTGGCCTGGAAGAAAGCAAGTAGCCATGTCCTGAACTGCTTGCGGGGGCGTATGACAAGGAACTACGGGGAGCTTCTAGGAGCAGACCACAAGAGTCTGCTGACGGCAGGGAGAAGACGGGAACCTCAGTCCTACAGCTACGAGGAAATGAATTTTGCCAAGAGCCAGTGAACTTCAAAGAGCACTTCAAGCCCCAGGTGAGAATTGCAGCTTTGACAAAGAACTTGACTTCAGCCTGGTGACACTCTGAGCAGAAGAGTCAGCTAACCCACACCCAGACTCCTGACCCACGGAAACTGTGAGATAATAAGTTTGTGTTGCTTAAAGCTGCGAAGTTTGCAGTCATTTGTTATACAGCAATAGAAAATGAATAGGAATGATAATGTTTGGGATTTCCTTCAAACTGAGGGAAAGAGGAGTGGAATGTCTGGAGGAGCCCCTGCAGAAGTGTGGTCCTCACCAGCCTTCCAAGGTTGGGGTTCAGACATTTCAGCAATAACTTCAGTTCTGGAATCTGCAGCTGAAACAACAGCTTCAGGAAGAGTAAGAAACACCCCCAGCAGGCAGGCTTTGCAGGCCAAAGAAATTTCCCATCAAGAGTCAGGGCCCAGGGGCTTCCCTGGTGGCGCAGTAGTTGAGAGTCCGCCTGCCGATGCAGGGGACACAGGTTCGTGCCCCGGTCCGGGAAGATCCCACATGCCGCGGAGCGGCTGGGCCTGTGAGCCATGGCCGCTGAGCCTGCGCGTCTGGAGCCTGTGCTCCGGAGGCCACAAGAGTGAAAGGCCCGCGTACCAAAAAAAAAAAAGAAGGCAGGCCCAGGACTGGCATGAAAGACTGCTATCCCGCTGCCCACCCACCCCAGGGGACAGCCCAACCCCAGTTGTCCACAGGCTTAATAGTTGTGCTTTAGGGTCAGAAGAACAAAGGTGTGAGGAGGATACCTATTTCCCACTCCTCCCGTTTCCTTGGGTCAGCGGTTCTCAACCTTGGCTGCAGGTGGGAATCACCTGGGCTCACAGGCTTGCCAGGTTCAGCAAATAAAAATACAAGACGCCCCAGTTAACTTTGCATTTCAGATAAAGAACAAATACGTTTGTAATTCAAGTATGTCCAGGCAATCTTTGAGACATTACTTGAACTACAAAAATGTATTTGTTGTTTATCTGAAGTACAAAGTTAACTGGGCGTCCTGTAGTTTATCTGACCAGCCTGGGAGGGAGAACTTTAAAAAACTACCAAGGCCTGACCCCATCAATCCCAGCTTCTCTCAGCCCTCGCTCACCCTCTCATGCCTCCACGGAGAGGATGACTGTGACTGATTTATCCCGCTGGTGAGCTGGGGCGAGGGAACTGGGCAAATGTGCTTTGGCCCTTCCTGTCTTTCTGAGATTGGTGGCGGGGGTGCACTCTAGTGGATAGTAGGGCATCTTTTTTCCCTGGGGTGGGCCTACCCGCTGGGGCAGTAAGTGCATGGTGGGGACGGGGTGGGACGGGGACAGAGAATTAGCCAGTTTGGCAGAACCTAAGCGAAGTCCTTAAGTAGCTTTCTTAGTTATAAAGGTAGAATTTTCACCTTCGTCTCCCTAAACCCCATGTCTCTTTCTCTGTTGGTTTTGAACCTCCTTAAAGAAGAAAAGGATGTTAAGAATTGACACTCCCTCCCAAGACCCCAACATCTGCCACCTCCTCTCCTCCAGGGTGTATGCGGTCTTCACGTTTTAGCTCAAAAGGCCTTTCCTCCAAGAAGCCTTCCCCAGACCAAGGCAGATCCCCTGGCTGTATGTTTTCATAAACCCCTCTGCATTTTTTTTCTTTCTGGACCTTGACACAACTGAAATTCGGGGTCGCATAAATCTTTGTTGTGAGTCTGTCCTGTGCATCGTAAGATGTTTAGCAGCATCCCTGACCTGTACCCACTAGATGCTGGTGACCCACTCCCCTGCCCATCCCCAGGGTGACAACCAAAATGTCTCCAGACATTGCCAAATATCCCACGTGTGCTTTAATGTTCTGCTGCCTCTGTCGTGAAATTCTTAATAGTGTTTGAACGAGGGGCCCCGTAAATTATGTAGCTGGTTCTGTTTGTGCACCTCATTTTTTTAAAGCTTCTCTCCCACAACACTGGCTTTGAGAGCAAAGAGTGGGTCTACCTTATTCACTGCTGCACCCCCAGTGCTGGCACAGAGAAAGCGCTCAGAAAATATGCAAAGACAAGGAGCAAGGGAGAAGCTGAATGGAGACCCCCCACCTCTTTCCCTGACTGAGGAACAGAAGGACATATAACCTCAGCCGGCCTGTGTAAATCACTCTGTTCAATAACCTTCCTTCCCGAGGCTGCCGGCACATTCTTCCAAACTCCTCAAGCGTGTGGAGCAGCAAATGTACCCTGTGTGGTCTATGGGCGTTTCTCGCAGCCTCAATGTGCCGTGTCAGCTGGACGGAGCCATAATCCCCAGGTGTAAAAGATAAGGGCCCGGGTGGGAGCCTTCACACTGAATTTCTAAGCTCCACCCATTCAAAGGAGGCCTTCATTTTGCATTAATTCTGGCCAGTTTAGCTTGTGCTCCCATCCACAAAACGGAGTTGACCTGGTTGCAAGTCTTATAGCCAGATGAGCAGAGGACCGCAGGCCCCAGTGAGGCAAGTACAAGCAGCACTAGAAAAAGGCAAGTCTACTTAAAATGGGGACCCAGATTTCACAATAAATAGTGAAGGGGAAATTTTCAGAGTAAATAGTTTGATTGGGGCTTTATCTTGATAAACGAAAGTAAAATTTATAAAAGTAAGTCTATATTCACAGCAGTTTTCTTCGTAATGGCCAAAAACTGGAAATAACTCACATCAGTGATCAAATAAACTGCAGTGCAATCCACAAGGTGGACATCACTCAGCAATAGAAAGGAACAAACTATTGATACACTCATGCGACAATTTGGACGGACCTTGTATCAGTTTCCGAGGATGACTGCAACAAACTACCATGAATTGACTGGCTTAAAAAAGCAGAAATTTATTCTCATGGTTCTGGAGGCCAGAAATCTGATACAAGGTGTCAGAAGGCTTGGTTCCTTTAGGGAGCCCTGAGGGAGAATCCTTCCATGCCTCTCTCCTAGCTTCTGGTGGATGCCAGAAGTTCTTGGCTTGTGGCTTCTTCACTCTCGTCTCTGCCTTCTTCAGGTGGACTTCCCCTCTGTGTGTCTCTGTATCTCAAATCTCCCTTTCTTTTCTCTTAGAAGAATTCTAGTCATAGGATTTAGGGCCCACCATATATCCAGGATAACCTCATCCTGAGATCCCTAAATTAATTCCATCTGCAAAGACCCTGTTTCCATATAAGGTCATAGTCACAGGTTCTGAGGATTAGAACTTAGACGTACCTTTTTGGGAAATACTATTCAACCCACTACAAACCTCAAGGGAATTATTCTGAGTGAAAAAGAGCCAATTGCTAAAGGCTACATACTGTATAATTCCATTTATATAACACTCTTAAAATAACAAAATTATTAGTGGTTGCCAAGCATTAGGGATGGGGGAGAGGTGGAATGGCAATAAAAGGGGAGCTGGAGGGGGCCTTGCAGTAAAGGAGTAGCTCTGTATCTTGACTGTGGTTATTTGAATCTACCCTTGATAAAACTTCCTAGAGCTACACACACACACACACACACACACACGAATTCCTGTATAACTGATGAAATTTGAATAAAGTCTGTGGATTGCATTAATGTGATTTCCCTAGTTTTGATATTGTAGCATAGTTATGCAAGATGGGGACTTGGAAAACTGGTGGAGCATACAGGGACTCCCTGTACATTTTTTTTTTTTTTTTTTTGCAATTTCCTGTGCATCTCTAATTACTCCAAAATAAATTTTTAAAAATAATTTTATTTAATGGAAGTTAAGTTATTGCAAACTATGACCTCATTCTTAGAACAAAGACTAAATCAAGAACTCAAGAATAGACCTTTTTGTATAATTTTATTACATGTGGGAGGGTTTTTTTAATATAAATTTATTTATTTGACCTAGAAAAATGGTACGGATGAACCGGTTTGCAGGGCAGAAATAGAGACACAGTTGTAGAGAACAAACGTATGGACACTGAGGGGGAAAGTGGCAGAGGGGTGGTGGTGGTGGGATGAACTGGGAGATTGGGATTGACATGTATACACTAATATGTATGAAATAGATAACTAATAAGAACCTGCTGTATAAAAAATAAGTAAAATAAAATTCAAAAGTTTTTATTTATTTATTTATTTTATTTTAGGCTGCATTGGGTCTTTGTTGCTGCACATGGGCTTTTCTCTGGTTGCGACGAGCGGGGGCTACTCTTCGTTGCGGTGCACGGGCTTCTCATTGCGGTGGGTTCTCTTGTTGCGGATCACAGGCTCTAGGCACATGCGCTCAGTAGTTGTGGCCCACAGGCTCTAGAGCGAAGGCTCAGCAGTTGTGGCTCGCGGACTTAGTTACTCTGTGGCATGTGGGATCTTCCCGGACCAGGGATTGAACCCGTGTCCCCTCCATTGGCAGGCGGATTCTTAACCACTACACTGCCAGGGAAGCCCACATAGGAATTTCTAATACCAAAGCTTCAAAATTGCCTTGGACCTGGAAAAGCATTGTGCTAAAGCCATTATCCCTGTATATCTGGCTTTCAGAAATTCAACCAAGGAAAAACAGTTCCCATGAAATGCTTGTTTCCAAATCAGGAAACTCAAGTGCAAAATTGTATTATAAATATGTGCACAGAGAGGGGCTTCCCAGGTGGCACAGTGGTTAAGAATCTGCCTGCCAATGCAGGGGACACGGGTTCGATCCCTGGTCCGGGAAGATCCCACATGCTGCAGAGCCACTAAGCCTGTGTGCCACAACTATGGAGCCTGCGCTCTAGCGCCCCTGGGCCACAACTACTGAAGACCACACACCTAGAACCCGTGCTCCACAACAAGAGAAGCCACCACAATGAGAAGGCTATGCACCAAAACAAAGAGTAGCCCCTGCTCACCTCAACTAGAGAAAGCCCGTGCACACACAACAAAGACCCAACACAGCCAAAAATAAATAAAATAAAATAAATTTTTTAAAAATCTTGAAAAAAATATGTACACAGAGAATCTTAAATGAAACAGTCTATGCAAGTCATGCATTGGGAATAAAGAATGTGTGTCAGAAATATCTGTGCTTAGCTAATGGTCTAGGTGTCCCAAGTGCCCTGACTCCAACCATCTACTCTGAAAAGAAGATGAGAGTCTGCACTGAAGTGAATCTGACCCCATCAGGAGACCAACAGTGGACCAACAGGGACAAGCTTCATAGCGGCCATTCATTGCACTCACAATGTCCCACCATGGCTCCAAGTTTCTGATGATGATCAAGATACATAAAATACTTTGGGAACAGCTGAAAAATTTATCCAGTCTACAATAGAAACGTCCCTAAAATGCTACACAGGAACAGAGAGCCTGATCTCGTTAGTGACAGAAGGATTCCACTTTGAGGACAAGGCGTCCTGCCAATGAAGTTATTTCAGGGAAATCTATTGTTGGTAGAAACAGAGAAGAGGAGCCTATGAACAAGAGGGAGTTACCTTTTTCTCAGAGTTGTTGAAGGATTAAATGAAATAATGCAGGTGGGAAAGGGCTCTATAAATTACCCGTATAAAGTTGAGATATGAATGCCTAGAGGGCAAGCCCCATATCCTAATTATCTGGTATCCCCAGAACTTGGCTAGTGCCTGGTACAGAGTAGACTTTCAATAAATGTCTGCAGAATGAATTCATTCCAATCTCTTTTGCTAAGGAATACAGATTTTTCCCCCCTAAGCAGTCTTTCTTAACTGTATATATCAATAAGAATAAGAACACACAGTTCAGTAGGAAAAAACGAGCTAAGAATAAACAGATTTTTTTATTTGAGAAGACATTTAAGCACATGAAAAACCGCTCAAAATTACTTATAATAAAAAATGTAAAATAACGAGATTTTTAAAAAACTATCAGATTGGCAAAGATCTAAAAGTTTAAAAAGACTATGCTGGCGAGTGTGTTGGGAAATAGCCTTTCTTAGGCATGTTGGTATGCATTAATACAGCCCCCTGGAAAGGGAATTTGGCACTGCTTACTCAAAATTTGAACTGGACATATTTTTTGGCAGAATTCCATTTTGAGGAATTCATCCTACAGATGAACTCTCACAGGTAACCCTAGAACTCTGTGGGGTACATAGTAAGCACTTTATCATTATTGTTAAATGTATTTGTACAAAGATATACATATCAAGATATTCTCTGAAGTACTATTACTAACAGCAAAAGACTGTGAAAATCCTAAATGTCGTTCAATGGGGGAACTGGTTAAAGAACACTGAGAGCATGTATATGGCACTCTAAATGTCGGTTTAAAAGATTGAGGCTGAGGGCTTCCCTGGTGGCACAGTGGTTGAGAGTCCGCCTGCCGATGCAGGGGACACGGGTTCGTGCCCCGGTCCGGGAGGATCCCACATGCCGCAGAGCGGCTGGGCCCGTGAGCCATGGCCGCTGAGCCTGCGCGTCCGGAGCCTGTGCTCCACAACGGGAGAGGCCACAACAGTGAGAGGCCCGCGTACTGCAGAAAAAAAAAAAAAAAATTGAGGCTGGGGACTTCCCTGGTGGCACAGTGGTTAAGACTCCAAGCTCTCAATGCAGGGGGCCTGGGTTCAATCCCTGGTCAGGGAACTAGATCCTGTATGCATGCCACAACTAAGAGTTTGCATGCCACAACTAAGGAGCTGGCAAGCCACAACTAAAGAAGCTGCCTGCCGCAACTAAGGACCCCATATGCTGCAACTAAGGAGCCCACTGGCCACAATTAAGACCCGACACAACCAAATAAATAAATAAGTAAAAGATTGAGGCTGATCTATGTGAAATGAGAGAAACTGGAACAGTGGACAGTACACACTTCTTTTTAAAAAAACAAAGTATAGGAACAGTGTAAATATCATTTATTTTAAAGAGCTATATCTACAAAAATGCATGTATAAGGCTGGTTACAGAGATTGTCTCTAGGGAAGGAACTGAAAGGATGGGAGTTAGTAGTGGGAAGGAAGACTTGCACTTTCTCAATACATTATTTTTTGTTTTGCTTTTAAACTTTTTATTTTTAAATAATTTTAAAGTGCAAAGATAGTAAACAGAGTTCCTGTATACCCTTCACCCAGTCTCTCCTAATGTTAATATCTTATATACCCCTGGTTCATGCGTCAAAACTAAAAACAATTTTTTTGAGAATTATAATTTTTTTAATTATTTTATTTTTTTTTTAATTTTTAAAATTTTTATTGGAGTATAGTTGATTTACAATGTTGTGTTAGTTTCTACTGTACAGCAAAGTGAATCAGTTACACATGTACATATATCCTCTCTTTTTAAGATTCTTTTCCCATATAAGCCATTACAGAGTATTGAGTAGAGTTCCCTGTGCTGTACAGTAGGTCCTTATTAGTTATCTATTTTATGTATAATAGTGTGTATATGTCATTTCCAGTCTCCCAATTTATCCCTCCCCCCTTTCCCCTGGTAAACATAACTTTTTTGTTTGTTTGTTACATCTGTGACTCTATTTCTGTTTTGTAAATAAGTTCATTTGTACCATTTTTTAGATTCCATATAAGCGATATCATATGATATTTTTCTTTCTCTATGTGTCTTACTTCACTCAGTATGACAGTCTCTAGGTCCATCCATGTTGCTGCAAATGGCATTGTTTCATTCTTTTTTATGGCTGAGTAATATTCTATTGTATATATGTACCACATCTTTATCCATTCCTCTACTGATGGACATTTAGGTTGCTTCCATGTCCTGGCTATTGCAAATAATGCTGTAATGAGTACTGGGGTGTGTGTATCTTTTCAAATTATGGTGTTCTCCAAAACTAAGAAATTAACTGAGCTAAACTATAGACTTTATTCAGATTTCCCCAGTTTTTCCACTGATATCCTTTTTCTGCTCCAGGATTCAATCCAGGATACCACATTGCATTTAGTATATATACCTTTGAGCTGTTCAAATTTACCATGAGCATGAATTACTTTTTTAAAATTAAGCATGTTTTTAAACAAAGAGTATGATCATAACATTGATGTGCTCTTGATGCTTTGAAGGCATATTGCTTCTTTAAATTAGAAGTAAATGTTTTAGAGGATAATAAAAACTCCTTTTCAGATAATCATTGTGAATCATCTTTCAACAGTTTTTTTTTTAAACAAAATCCATTTACTACTCTTTTTCCTGCTGTTATTAAATAAACGTTCATTTATGGGTCTAATCCAGCCCAAAACACTACAGGTGCAAATCTTCCAAAGTATCAAGTGCAAACTCTCCTTTCTGTCCCTATACTCTTCCATCTTCACTCTGATTTTCTATTATGCAGGTACGTTTTTCTAAAAAATTACATTCAATCACCAATTCACCAGAATACGAGGAAAAGCAAACGATATTGACTGATAGCACATGCAGCTCCCCAATTCCAATTTCTCAGTCCTCTGAAAAATATCACTCAAACCACTTTACATATTAACTTACATGACATTAAAATGAGCAAAAAGTATACTTTCCTTCAAAACTTTAACTAAGATGATTAGCTTATAAATACAAAAACAATGAAAAACACGAATTACAGGTGTTAACAAACTGTTAAAGCTGCTTTAGGTGTCTCCCACCACTCAGTAACATCCGTGGCCACCAAGTTAAATAAGATGCAAATCATGTGTTTTGGGTTTTTTGTTGGTTGGTTGGTTTGGTTTGGTTTTTCCTGTTTAAGCCTAAAGGCTCTCTTCAGCCTCCTATGTGTATGCTTCAATGCGAAAAGAGTTTTGGAATTTTAAACTTTGTTTTCAACATTTTAAAATTAGGAGATCTCGTGGAAAACTCCAAATGTTCAGATTTTCTTAAAACACTGAAACATTTGTCAACACTGTAACCACGTTCCTGTATGGCAAAGTGAGCTAGCTGTATAGTGGCTTTCGATGGGACCTGTGTTTCTGCTTCACCATGGTCCCTACCTGACCACCTTTACTCATTTCTTTACTTGCCTAGCCCCTGGAGTTACTGAGTTTGCAAATCCCTTTGAGCTCTGTACAAAGTAGATAAGTCTTGTTCATTACGTCACTAAGAGAAACGTGATCTAAAAGTCCTGTTTTCCTTCACAGGTCTCAAGATTACCAAAAAGACATTTATGAGGCCGGCAGTCCCTGCTGTACACAGGTACCTCTTTCGTTATCTTAAGACCTAAGAGCGATACTTGGTTCTTGGTGCTCCACGGTGCGATTGATGCTGCGTGTGTCCCTAAAAAGTGATACATTTGATGGAGAGATGGCTTGATTAGGGTGGCAGCAGCCTAGACAGTGAGAAGTAGACAGATTTGAACTGTATGTGATGGAATAAATTGTTTAGAAGTGCAGGTTCTTCCAAAACTGCAGGGAAGGCTGGGAAAGGAGTCTGACATTTTCAGCACTGCCAGGAAAAAGGAGGTGGGAGTGGGAAGGCTGTTGGGTAGACAACTCAGAGCTTACCGCGGATGACCAAGTCAAGATTGTAAAGGCACTGCTTCCCTTTGCTCTTACACATAGCAAGCCTTGCCTGGGAGATTTCTTCTACTTGAGGGTCAACTGTTTCAACTCACCTGAACTTTGGTCTGTTCAATTCCAATTGGTTTCAGGCCTCCCTCATCTGGAAGCACTGGGTAAGGAAAATACTGTTAATTAAAAATAATGCCCCACACATCTTCCATCAATGTCACCCTACTCTGACACCTTTTAAACCAAGGTGCCACCAAGAGGGGAACTTTTAAAATATAAGCCTTTTCTCTTTCCTTTTCTTCAGCAACGTGTCCAACAGATGGCGTTAATAGTCAGGAAAAAACCACCTGGATAAGTCACAATTTATTGTTTTTTAAATTCTGAATAATTGGACTAAAGATTAGAAACCAGAATCAGTGTCAATATATAGGACTTCATAGTGAATTATAGTAAACTGTATATATACTATTTATCACCCAAATTCTGGGCTGATTTGATTAGCTTTCTCCCACATCCTGAGTGCTTTGGAAATTATATTTCATCAAAGGTACGAATTAACCCCTTTTACTGTTTTATTGTAAAATATTTTCCCACTCCTGCACCATAGCAGTCTTCCTAATATTCCCAACCAACTCCAGAATTATCTTGAATCTTCAGCAGGTGCATGATTTCTAGTGATGAGATTTTACTCTTACCTGGACAGGTCTACCTCATGTTACATATGGAACCCTGAGAAAATACACCCATGAAAATAAAGAAATCTCCTGGGTAGAACAAACTGGGCCACATACCTGACCTCAGGCTCCCAGGGGACCCTCTGCTTCTGTGGGGGGGAGCAGCTAATTAAACATAAACAAGCTTAAAAAACAACAACAACAACAACAACAACAACAAAAACCCCACCTCATCTCCCATGGGAACATTCTCAGGCGACTTACTGCCCTTTTTTGACCCCCCTCCTTGGCCACCGTTCTATTTACTAGCTGTGACTCCTTACGCTGAGACTTTATTTCTCACCCTCCCTGACCAAAGTGGCTCCTGATTAACTGGATATTACTGCCTAGGTGTGTCAGAGGGCTCCCAGGGATTTCACTCTGGGGTTCCTTCCCTAGAGAGAGGTCTGCAAACCAAGTGCATCAGAGTACAATTGTGTTGCATCTGAAATACAAGCTCTTTCCATTCTGCGATTATCAGGGCATAGGTTGTTTTTCAAAAATGAAAACATATACAACAATTACAAAGTTCTCACTGAGAGTCAGCATAGCATACTGCTTAGGGCACAGGCTCTCCAGCCAGACCACCTAGGTTCAAATCCCAAATCACCAGTAAGTGCTCAATAAATGTTAGTTGTTATTTTACTTAAAATAAAAAACCCTTATTATGGTCTACAACCTACATGGTACGTTCCCTATCTCCCTAAACCTCACCTTGTTCTACTCTCCCCAGCCGTTCACAGCCTCACATGCCTCTTCAAGTTTCTCAAACATTACAGGTTTATTTGTCTCAGGGTCTTCCCACTTGTATTCCTTCCAGTATGGGATGTTCTCCCAGACCTAACTGGCTTCTTCTCACCACTCAGGCTTTGTGTTTCATGTCAACCCTTCTCTGAATCTATCCAAAATAGCTTCCCCTCCCCACTCCAATACATCACATAGTTTTGTCTTTTATAGCACTTATCACTAACCTACTTGTTGACTTGTCTCCCCCTGTCCATTTAAATGTAAACTCCATAGCAATAGGAAATCTTTTTTTTTTTTTTTTCTGGCTGCACCTCACAACTTGTGGGATGTTAGTTCCCTGACCAGGGATTGAACCTGGGCCCCCAGCAGGGGAAGCGCAGAGTCCTAACCACTGGACCACCAGGGAATTCCCTCTTGTTCATCTTTCTTTATCCCAGAGCTTAGAATGGTAACTGGTACACTTGAGGTTCAATGAAAAGGAAAAAAGTTATCTGGTTCAAATCCCATCTGATTGTAAAATGCTAGCTACAAGAGAAAAGAGAATTTCAAAGAATAAAAAGATCTGGATCCTGTAATGGATACTTGTCATATTCTTAACAGCCAATCTTCTGAAAAATCATTCCCTAATCTGAGAAAAATCCCAGGTCATGAGTTCAGCCTCCCTACTGTAGATGTCGGAACTCAAATTCCCAGCGGCTCTTGCAGCTAGGATGAAGGCATGGGACCAGGCTCTACTTACCAGACACACCCTCATAAGACTGACTCAGTAAAGAGTGGTGGAAAGAAACTCTGCTCTCTGGCCCCTAGGCTGTGGCTGAGGTGTTGGGCTTTCTGGAAGAGCATGGAGCCAAGTCAAGTGAGTTTGGCGAGGCTGTGCTGCCAGCTTCCTCTAGTACTAGATGGAACAGCACAGCATAGAGTTCTCAGGTCAGTTCTGTGCATGGTCTTGGGCATCGTTCCTGGAAGTACAGTTTCGAGTCTTCCCCCAAATTCTCAAAAACACCTCAGATCACTTTAAAGCTTTTTTAAAAAAATTTTTTTACATTTTATTTATTTTGGGCTATGTTGGGTCTTCATTGCTGTGCATGGGCTTTCTCTAGTTGCAGTGAGCGGAGGCTACTCTTCGTTTGGCGCACGGGCTTCTCATTGCGGTGGCTTCTCTTGTTGCAGAGCACGGGCTCTAGGGGCACGGGCTTCAGTAGTTGTGGCACGCGGGCTCAGTAGTTGTGGCTCGCGGGCTTCAGTAGTTGTGGCACGCGGGCTCAGTAGTTGTGGCTCGCGGGCTCTAGAGCGCAGGCTCAGTAGTTGTGGCACACGGGCTTAGTTGCTCCATGCCATGTGGGATCTTCCCGGGCCAGGGCTCAAACCCATGTCCCCTGCATTGGCAGGCGGATTCTTAACCACTGCGCCACCAGGGAAGCCCTCAGATCACTTTAATAAGCCCTTCTCTCAGTCAGTCAGGGTCAACTTCTGTTGCCTGTCCCACTGACAACCAGGTTTGCAGGAACTAGCAAAGCTGCCTAACTTTAGGACATCTGTCTTTACAGTATGAACTAGTTCCTCCTCTGTCCACCTGATTGTTTCCTGATATATATCAGAATTAGCTCACTTCCCAGGAGTAAGAAGTGTGACAGAGGCCAGCCATCTTTGTTCTCCTCTCCAGGTCTGTCATTTATTTCCACCTCTCCTTGGAAGAAACAGTCATAAGAAACCTGCTTTGTCTTTATAACAAAGGCCTATCATACTTTAAGCATGCCTATTCCAAAATGAGCTATAATATGTCTCACACTCAAAAAGTGATGTCTAATTTTGAATTTGATTATTAAACAATACCATCCTTTTATCATAAAACAAGAGTCTGTGTCAGAGGTTGCAAACTGGTGAGAAATTCTGACCTGCAGAGGGTTTTGTCTGGCCCACAACGCTTTTAGTCTTTAAAAATTGTACTCAGAGGGCTTCCCCGGTGGCGCAGTGGTTGAGAGTCCGCCTGCCGATGCAGGAGACACGGGTTCGTGCCCCAGTCCGGGAAGATCCCACATGCCGCGGAGCGGCTAGGCCCGTGAGCCATGGCCGCTGAGCCTGCGCGTCCGGAGCCTGTGCTCCGCAACAGGAGAGGCCACAACAGTGAGAGGCCCGTGTACCGCAAAAAAAAAAAAAAAATTGTACTCAGAGATACAAACATTTTACATTTACATCTGTGATTTCTGATGATTATAGCCTGCCACACAACAATCAGTTAGAGAATAGAGGCCCTCTTTTGATATATCATGGATTGTTCAATTTGCCTCTACTATATACTCACATACCCAATTTTTGCTTTTAATTTTGTTGCATAATACGTTGGAAGTTGGGCAAACTACCTGCCATTTCATGAAAAAGCTATTTAATAAGTACACAAACATAAACACACCAACATTTTATACTGCTATAAAACACTGGAATAGATTAAATCAAAATAGAAAAGGTAAATTAAAGGGGAGAGGCGGGGAGCTGTTCAGTGGGTATAAAGTCTCAGTCACGCAGGATGGAGGCTTCTGGAATCTGGTGCCCAGCATGTGCACAGAGTTGACAATATTGTATTGTACATGTGGCGACTGTCAGGAGGGTGAATTTTAAGTTATGTGGGGGTATTTTTGCCACAATAAAAAAAAATGTAATTCACAACATTAACAGAAGAAAAAAGCACATAAAAATGCAGAACTATACAGGATTTTATTTACTCTGATAGGAGGTATTTACCTACAGTAAAGCAATAACAAGTAATATTGGTTAAATATTCAAAGTTCTTCACCTGAAACTGCAAAGGAGAGAAGAATGTTCATTATTTCACTTTAATTCAATATTATATTTGGCATTCTGGCCATACAGTAAAGACAAAAATAAAAATAACAGGTTGGACAGGGACAAAAGGACAGGGGAGGGCAGAAGGCTGGGACTTGGGACTTGAAGATTCCAAAGCAAGCCAAACCACACAGTTTAGAAATTTCTGTTTGTGTCCACATAAGGTGGACCCTGAAGTTAAGTCTAAGAAAACAACAGCAATTTATAAAAGAAACTGACACCACAGTCAGGTGGAACCACAAAGGTGGTTTCTATCTTGCTAGACTGTAAATATCTTACTTGGCTATTAACTGAAAATATTTAATCGAATGACCACTTCCCAGCTAATTTTCATTTTAATGTTTTAACAATTTACATTTTAAACACTGAATTCTCTAGGGCATGTTCCATCATTTGAATTAGAAATAACACTCAAAGAATGTCTTAGTAAACAATAAACTTATCTTAACTATATCATCCATGATCAATTCAGTAACTATATTACACCTTTCCAAGCAATAAAATGGACAACTTTAAAGAGCTTTTTAATTGGGAGATTTAAAAAAAAAAAGGCAGGACACGCAAATGACCTGCAGTTCAAAACACAAAGTCCTGTCACTTACATTCTATCCCACCTGTTCAACACACCATCCAAGTGCTGCAAACACAAGACAGTTCAGAGGAACAGTGTTATAACCCCTTAATTGCTACATCACCCAGTAAGTTACAATTAAAAAGCTCCTTATAAAAAGAAGTCCACCTATCCGCAGATATTGGAGAATCCCAGGCTGTTCCGTACATTACTGAAAAAAATGCAAATACATTCATAAAGGCAAAAAAACTTTAGGTAACATGACAACCCACATCTTTCGCTGGTCAGACTCTACCCGCCATCTCAGTATCGCGGAAATGTTCCATCGATTTTGGCAGCCCAGGCCATGAGGCCTCCCACAACATCCCGAACTGTTAAAGAGTCTAAGTCTGTCCAGGACTGCAGGATCTTCACGGCTTTCTGGGAGTCATTGCCCAGTTTGCAGATCACATAAATGGGGAGAGATACCCCTTCCTGTGTGCCCTGCTTCCCTTCCCGGATTGCTTCTCCCAAGAGTTTCAGGCTCTCCGCATTCCTCCGTTCCAAATGTTTCAAAGGGATGTGTAGGGAGTGAGGCAACCGACACAGGTCCACCTCCACTGGAGGCCTGACGTCCAGCAACACGTGGGGTGACCCGGAATCCAGAAGTCGCTTATAGTCGACGACAGAAATTCGCTCCTCTGGTTTCAGTAACTGTAGGGAGCGGCACTTATCGGTGGCCGAGGAGCCACAGAAGCTTTCGTAGTCCTGCAGATCAGTCACAGTGGGCCGCTCCCCGCAAGCTGCACAGTCGGGCCTGCGCCTCCGCAGCCGAATACAGCGGAAATGACCTCCGAGGGCATCAAAGAGCAACAGGCTGCCACTGTAAGAGGGGCCCAGACCTGCAGCGATCTTCAACACTTCCAGCGCCTGCAGGCAGCCCAGGACCCCGGTAACCACACCAAGCACCCCGCCATCCGCGCAGCTGGTCACCGTCTCCGCCGGAGGTGGTTGCGGAAACACGCAGCGATAGCAAGGCCCACCGCCGTAGTGGTAGACTGTGAGTTGGCCCTCGAAGCGCAGGGCGCTGGCCGACACGAGGGGCCGGCCGGTTAGCACACAGGCGTCGTTAACCAGGTAGCGAGTGGGCACGTTGTCGGAGCAATCAGCCACCACGTCATAGCGGCCAACCAGGTCTAGCGCCGTGGCTGGCGTAAGCGCCTGGGCGTAGGGCACGCACTCCACCGCCGAATTGAGATGGCGCAGTGTAGCGGCGGCCGAAAAGACCTTGGCCTGGCCGGCCAGTGCCTCGCCGTGCAGCACCTGGCGGGCCAGGTTGCTCACTTCTACTACGTCGTAGTCCACAAGGCCCAGGCGGCCGACGCCGGCCGCTGCCAGGTACTGCGCCAGTGGGCAGCCGAGCCCCCCGCAGCCCACGACCAGCACGGACGCGGTCGCCAGGCGCAGCTGTCCCTGCACGCCCAGCTCAGGCAGCACGAGCTGCCGGCTGTAGCGCAGAATCTCATCTCGGGACAGGGCGGCTTTCGGCGGCAGGGGAGACACCGGAACCAACCGCTCTGACTCCTGCTCGGCCAGAAGAGCCGCCGTCAGCCTCCGCTTCAGGGAACTCAGCTCCTCCTCACGCTGGGCAACTTCAGCCTGCAAAGTAAGCACCTCCTCCCTGGCCGCCATGGCAGCCTCTTTGGGAGGTTGTCAAAGGCATTTCCGTTTCCGGCTTTCCCTCGTCTTGCGACTGGAATAAACTAAACAACTCTATGGAGCTTGGGGAAAGGTGATTAACAGATATGTATTTTTCTGAAGCAACCGTCAGATTCAACTTGAAAGAGTCACAAGTCCTGACTGTTTCCAATGGAACTACGCAGAGAGCCTTAGGAGGTCTAGAACTCGCCACCCGGACCATCCCCCTCCTGCCGGCTTTAGTACGTTCCGACGCGTCCTCTTCCCGCGCCGCGTTGACGTCATTCCGCTTCCGGCGCCTGGTGCAGCTCTGCCATGGCCTCCGGGGAAGCGAGTGGACCGTCTACTAGGTCTCCGCAGGAGCCAGAGCCGCGCACCCCGCGACAAGACAAGTATTCGGTGCTTTTGCCCACCTACAACGAGCGCGAGAACCTACCGCTCATTGTGTGGCTGCTGGTGAAGAGCTTCTCCGAGAGGTAGCGCGCCCGGCCGCCCTCCTAGAGGAATGAGATGAGCTGGCTTTCCCGGCCTGGGTGTCGGCAGTTGGCTGCGAGAGGCGGCCCCCTGCCTGGCTTCTCTTCTGTCTCCCGCTGGAAGCCTTGGGGAGGAAGCCACCCTACGAGGAAGGAGGCGGATACTTCCCGGGTTCTCTCTGTGTCTCGGGTTCTTATCTCTGCCCTTGGGTTTTGTGACACACTCCTTTATTATACACTCCCTTATACCTCACCCCGCTTTTTTCTTAGAAGGGCTGGCCCCCCTTTTACTTGTTTGCTTTTATTGTTTTATTTTATATTTGGCATGCGCCCGCAGCATGTGGGATCTTAGTTCCCGGACCAGGGATCGAACCCATGTTCCCTGCGTTGGGAGCTCAGAATCTTAACCCCCGGACCGCCAGGGAAGTCCCTAGCCACCCTTTTAATTACTGCGAGGCCGAAAGCCTGACCTCACTCCTCCCTCTATCTAGGTGGTTAGGATCTGCGGCAGGAGCCAGGACTCTCAGTGAGGCCGCTCACTCCCGCCCGGGTGCTGAGGGCTTATGTAAGCATGAGGTTTGGGCTCTGTGGGTTAGGGAGCTGCTGCTGGGCTGGACATCCTTTCTGGAGAGGGCAGAAGGGCAGATTCGCTGGTGGATGTTTGATGTGATTGTTAGAAACAGAGATTTTGGAGTTGAATTTGAAAGAGTTATACAGTTTTTTTTAAACTTCAGAAAATCGTGGTATCAGTACGAAGTAACTTGTTTTACGGTTGCACCAATGGGATCATGTGTAAATCTTTGAAGATCTTTCCATATCAGCACATACAAACTTCGCAAATTATTGTGAAAATTGGGTAATATCATATGGCTGTGTTATAATTTTTCTAACCGGGTCATATCAATGAACACGGATTATTTCCAGAGTTTTTCTGTTTTTCTCTTTTGACTTTAACTTTACAAATGAGAATAGGGACTTTGTGCACAACGTATTTAACAGCATTGAGAAAAGTGCTTGACATGTAAGAAGTGCTCCTTACACATTCTTACTTTTACTAGTATACCGTGGATAAAGTCTTTGTGCTGTAATTGCTGAGTCGACAGAGATGTGCTTAGATTGATACTTAATGATAAATTGCTCTCAAAAAAGATAGTACCGGCTTAGGACTCTCCAACATTCATCAGAGAGGGCCTGTTGCCCCACCAACCAGCCAGTTTTATTAAACCTACATTGTTGGAAATGTTAATTGGTGAAAGATACTGCTGTTTTGATTATAATTCTTTGAATGAAATAACTATCCTCACATTCACGGCTTTTCAAAGTTTTTTTATCCGTAGCTTTTAACCCTTTTTTCTTTAAGTTATATTTTGATTTCTCAAGCTCTTTCCAGATGAGAGAAATTGTCATGTAGCTGATCTTATTGAAGCTTGTCTTCTGATTATACAATATTTTTTGCTCTATTCTTTAATTTTTTTACGTAGTGCAGTTTACCTTTCAGTAGTTTCTGGGTGGATTTTTTTTAATCAAAATGAAGTTTAATGACGGAAACAGCTATTTTCTTTTCAGACGGCAGTCAGGTAATCTAAAGTGTGCTCAGCTTGTTTCCTTTAACTACCTCACCCTCAGGTGGTGTGGGTGCTTTGAAGTGGAGAGGGCAGTAATTTTGCTTATGAATGACTCCATTTGTTTATGAAGTATATCTCTTTCAGAACAACAACTAGAATTAACATTTTAACTTTTTTTTAAGTGTTTATTGAATGTGTTACAATATTGCTTCTGTTTCATGTTTTGGTTTTTTTGGCCATGAGGCATGTGGGATCCTAGCTCCCTGACCAGGAATGGAACCTGCACCCCCTGCACTGGAAGGCAAAGTCCTAACCAGTGGACCACCAGGGAAGTCCAACATCTTAACTTTTTTTGGCTTTACGAGCCAAATTTAATGCACTGTTGGAAACTGAAGTCATCTTATGTACTCTTAGAAGATAGGATGTGTTTTGCTTTCTTCCAAGTTTGCTGGGGCCGACTTTTTAAAGCTTTTAACAATAGAATGTGTTTTCTGGTTGATTTCCTCGCATTTGTTTCTTCAAGCAGGACCAGAGGAAGCAGAATGTTGGGTTTCGGGGGTTTGTCTGTATCTCCTTTTCTTTCCCCTTAAGTTTCCCAATAAAGTTAACAAAAAGAATGTTTTCTTTAAAGGGAGGTGGGGAGAGATATGATGGTGATCACAGGTACATCCAAGTATTGTGCTGGCTTGTTTTTAGAATAAAAACTGTCACATGAAGTTAATGGGAACAACGAAAAGATGTTAATTTTGAAACACTGACATCTTTTGTCATTCTATGCTCTTTTGGTTTTTGGGGGGTGTTGGGTTTTTTTGTTTGTTTGTTTTGATAGTGTGGGATAATGGGTATAACTGTTTGAAATAGTGATGTAAAAGACTGTCACCATTCTCAAGTGGGTATTTTAAGGGTGAAATTAAATCAGATTTATCTATTCATGGATTAAATTAAAAAGAATAATCACCCAGAGCTATTCAGCTGACTTGATATCTTCAAATATATTTTTGAAATATTTTATGTAACTAAGACTTGATATTAAAGTTCCACAATTCCATTTCCCAAGTAGGTATAAAATTTTATATGATATCCTATCGTATATAATATATATGATCACTATAATTTTTTTAACGAAAGAGTATGTTTTCTGTGAGAATTTTAACATATCAGGACTGTATAGCATTTTCCAGCAACGTACGTAGTTGGGAGGTGACATAGTAAATATTTGACATTTATGTCATTTGATAATTAAAGTTTTCCTTGGTGCTTAACATGGCAATAAATTTCCACTTATACTGGGGAGGAATTAGTGATTTTAAAATCATTTTTTCATTTGAGACTACTGTCTCCAAGCAGTAGTTTAAATTTAAAAAAATTTAATTTTTTTTATTTTAGTGGCTTCAACTATGAAATTATAATCATAGATGATGGAAGCCCAGATGGAACAAGGGATGTTGCTGAACAGTTGGAGAAGATCTATGGGTCAGACAAAATTGTAAGTCATTTTTCTATCATATCAGTTATGTTTATATTGGGGAAAGATGATGGATGAACAGTGCTTAAATTCAGTCTGTCTAGAAACTGAAAAAGTTAAAGAGCAACTTACACACTTGGGGTTTAGATGCATTTTCATTGTGCTTGAGATTTTACATGTCTTTGATATGTTGAGTCAGTGGTAGGTTTACAGCAAGATAGTGAGCCTTTGGATGAACTCTGTTTTTATGTCTGACTCTGCAGATCAGTTTCCTTGAGGGGCAGAATTAAAGCATGAAACTGAAATGAGAAGGAATATTGGTAGAGCTAGGTTGCAGTTAGTAATGTGTCTTGTTCTTTAGCACTCCCTTTCTCTAGGTATTCTCATACTGTCAGTAGAGAATCCTGCCTACAGCTAGCTTGTAGCTGGGAAAGGTGACTGATTGTTTTCATGTGAAACATGATTTTTCAGGGAACTTGGCATTTTTATTTTTATCTGTAGAACAGTCTTGTGGAAGTATTTGGATTGACTTTCTGAGTCTTAAACTTTAGATATTCCCACTGTGCCTTAAAGCCTGTTGTTCTTCTACAGGAGTAACTTAGGCAGATGTAGAGTTCATTTTGTAATAGCTTTGTAATTTTTATTTTTGATCAGTGTTTTGGCTTTATAAACGTTGGAGCATACTTGTGAGATCACTTCAGCTAATTCTTGGGCCAAAAGTATACATTAAATCCAGGTTTAATTAGAAAACACATTCTAGGCTTGGGGTATTTTGTAATTTGTATAGACCAGAATTTCTCAATCTCAGCACTACTGACCTTGGGACCTGATAGGTCTTTGCTGTGAGGGACTGTCGTGTATGTTGTAGGATGTTAGGATCATCCCTGGACTCTACCCACGAGATGCAGCAGCAGCCCCCCTCCTCAGTGTGGCAACCAAAAATACCTCTGGATAACATCGAGTGTCCCTCCCTTTGTGGGCAGAATTGTCCCTCTTCCCAACAGAGAACGATTGATATAGGAATAAAGAAGTCTCTTGGAATAGCCAGGACCTGGAAGCAACCTAAATGTCAATCAACAGAGGAATGGATAAAGAAGATGTGGTACATATATATACAATGGAATATTACTCAGCCATAAAAAGGAACGAAGAAGTCTCTTGGAGAACCTTTATTGATATTTGCATTTCAAGAAATGGCAATTAAGCATCATAAAGAATAGGCTTGGGCTTCCCTGGGGGCGCAGTGGTTGAGAATCTGCCTGCCAATGCAGGGGACACAGGTTCGAGCCCTCCTCTGGGAAGATCCCACATGCCGCGGAGCAACTAGGCCCATGAGCCACAATTACTGAGACTGCTCGTCTGGAGCCTGTGCTCCGCAACAAGAGAGCCCGCGATAGTGAGAGGCCCACGCACCGCGATGAAGAGTGGCCCCCACTTGCTGCAACTAGAGAAAGCCCTCGCACAGAAACGAAGACCCAACATAGCCATAAATACATACATACATACATACGTAAATAAAATTAAAAAAAAAAAAGAATAGGCTCTGGGTCCAGATATTCTTGATTAGTCCCAATAATGAAATAATTTCTATGCAGTTGGAGGAGATCTTAGTTGGTGAGAAGCATTTAAAGAAATGTGTTACTCTTATATACATGGTAAATCTATCCTGTACTAGAGGTTCTTTCCATCTCACAGACGAGCAATTCACAGAACTAGCACACCTCAGTCCTCTCTGAATGTCTGCAGATGTACAAGTGTACAGAGGAGATAAAAACTGAGATTTTCATCCTTCTAGCAGTGACTTCCGATAATGCTAGGTTCATATTTTTGGCCAACAGTTCCTCAGTTTTTATTAAGTTCTGGGCCAGGGCTACTGATTCACATAATGTATAGAGTACTTTCATTATGCACTTCCATTTAATCTGGGAACATCAACCTAACAGTGTTTTGAATACTTTTGTCAAAGAACCTCAGCCTTGAGGTGTGATTGATTGATCTTAAGGAATGCCTGATGAATTGATCTCAAATTCTAAAACAACATGGTCTTCAAAGGGTTCCACTTTTCCCATCAATCCAACAAAATTTAAAATAATGAGGAAAAAATATCATTTACTATCATGATTTCCGTGTGGTACCAGGGAAATTCCCTATTCATTCATTATTTTATCACTTTTAGGTCATTTAAACTAGAATATTACGTGTGTGCGCGTGCGCACGCGCCAATAACAAGCTATGCCAGGGAGGGCACTTGCTTGCTTTTTAGGTGACATATATATATTTAGTTGGGGGAAAAATTAGGAACCACTTTACAATACCTCAGATAAAATATTCACAGATGCTTTGTTAGCCTTTCAAACTGGCTGAAATGAATATTTTAGAAAAAAAGCTAAAGAAAAAAAAATTTAACTCTTGAGGTGAGGAAACAGACTAGAGGTTAAGTGACTTTCCAAGGGTACATAGGTAATTAATAAATGGCAGGAGTGGGACCATAGAAGAATTGGAGGCACATATTCTGAACTGTTAACAGTGATCACAGGGCAGGGAGATATGAGATGTGGAGGGCTTCTATTATGTTTGATGTACATGGCTTGTTTCATCCCCCAACTTGAGATCAGATAGACTCATCTATATTTTGTCATTATTTATAGTTTAGTATTTTTAAAAATTGTTTTGATAATGAAGTGTAACACACATTCATTACTTTTTAAATGTCAAGCATAACTATAGGATTGAGAGATTTGACTACTTAAAAATATTTGGTTCATCCCCAAATACCAACATATTTTCTCTGACAAAGAGATAAGTATCCTAATCAAATGTACAGAAATAAATATTCATGAAAACAAGAACTACAGGGCTTCCCTGGTGGTGCAGTGGTTGAGAGTCCGCCTGCCGATGCAAAAAAAAAAAAGAACTACAGATGGTCAAAAGTGAAAAAAATGTGAGCCTCACTGATAAGAATTGCAAAATAGAGTACGATTAGCCTTTTCTTAGCTGCAGATTTATTTTTATTCTTTCTCCCAACCCGTTTTCGAGAGTACAGTAAAACAGATCCACTCAAATGGTGTTGATCCTAGTGGAAATTGATATCGTTTTCTGAAGTGTCACCAAGATTTTCTACGATAAAGATTTTTACAAAGTTAAGTTTTTTTGTCAAACAAATCATAGTGTCGTATGGTATTTTCTAAGCAGTTGTGGTAAGCATTCTTCAGGGTATGTGCCCTGTACCCTTACACACACTTCCTGTGAATTCACAGCTTCTTCTGATGACGGCTGAGTGAGGTGAGCTCTGTGTGCCCATACTGCCCCGGGGTCACACAGCAAATTAGCAGGGGGGTTCCGTAGTCATCTACTAAGCCATCCTGCCTCGTGTAAGAAAAAGCAATCATACTGATGTGAGGAGGGAAAAAAAGGAGAGGGGTGGAATTAGCAGTCTGAAAGTAAAGCACAGGAGATGAAACAATTTGAACTTTTTATTACATAAGAAGTAAACAAGTATATTCTTTTTTTTTTTTTTTTTTTTTTTTTTTGTGGTACGTGGGCCTCTCACTGTTGTGGCCTCTCCCGTTGCGGAGCACAGGCTCTGGACGCACAGGCTCAGCGGCCATGGCTCACGGGCCCAGCCGCTCTGTGGCACGTGGGATCCTCCCGGACTGGGGCACAAACCCGCGTCCCCCACATCGGCAGGCGGACCCTCAACCACTGTGCCACCAGGGAAGCCCAACAAGTATATTCTTGTCAAATGTAAATATTACCAGTAAAACTGAATAGGCCTCTGATGAGCATTTCTTGATCTGCATCCCAGTCCCTTCTCCAGGGGGAGAACCCCGGTCCACATTTTGGTGTATGTTACCCCAGACCTTTTTGTGCACGTGTGTGTGTGTCTACATCTATAGAACCAGGTAATGTGGTTTTACATGTGTGTTTTTGTTTTTGAACAGAAATGCAGTCTTTCTGTGTCATTCTGTTACTCTTTTGTTTTTGTTTTTTTTTTTGCGGTACGCGGGCCTCTCACTGTTGTGGCCTCTCCCGTTGCGGAGCACAGGCTCCAGACGCGCAGGCTCAGCGGCCATGGCTCATGGGCCTAGCTGCTCCGCGGCATGTGGGATCTTCCCGGACCGGGGCACGAACCCATGTCACCTGCATCGGCAGGCGGACTCTCAACCACTGCGCCACCAGGGAAGCCCTCTGTTACTCTTTAATTATACCTTGGTCGTCTTTTGTCACCAGATTACCTCATTCTTTTAACTGCTCCATGGTACCCTATCTATGTAACGTGGTTTGTATTTTATATAAACTTTTGAACGTTCTGAAAATTATAAATAACAAAATTATCCTTTGTTTGAAAAAAAGATTTTTAGCTAAAACATACGGTTATAGAAAATCTAAGATGAACTTTAAAGGATTTGCTTTTTCAGGGCAAATACCAGATGAGGTCAGTATTTTGTCAGTAACAGTCAAGCACAAAATCAAATAAAACCTGACATGTCTGGTTTGATTTTGTTCAGTGAATAGTAATTATTATAGATGATTGATTGAATGTCTAGTTCTCCTCTATATAAAAACTCATGGGGTAGGAATGTATTTTATCATCTTTGTTCCTCCCCTAGACCTATAGCAGCTTGCGTGTAGTTTTTAAAAAAAAGAGAAAATCTATCCTGTTTAAATTAAACTGCAAATACTTTGGAGATTGCAGTCTGAGGCAACCTGCTTACCCACTGGCAAGTGCCGGGGGGCGGGGGAGGGAGGAGGATAAGAAATGCTCAGTAGTTAGTCTACTTGAGCCCCCTGCCTCAGAAACTTAGCGCTAAAACCTTGGCGTTCTACTTTTCCAGAAATTTAGAGAAAAAGGGAAATAACAACTAAGTCAGTGTTTATATATGGAGCAAGAAGTGTAGAAAGACTAATTGACAAACTGTAAGGAGAAAGAATTTAATCTTAGGAATATAACCTGAAATCATGTCATTGGACCAATAGAGAATAAGATGAGGTCATCCAAGCATAGAGTCAAGATAAGTGGATGGAGTATCAACATTTAAAATCACAAAGGGAATTGAGAAAACAAGCATGGCTATCAAATATTCCAAAAAGGTATAGAATAAGTGAGTTAAATACTCAGTTTTCCTAGGAAGGAATCAATAGATATTGCTTAAAATGATAAATCAAGTAATAGACATAAAAAAATGTTTTTTTGGTGGATAGCTCTGGGGTGTGGCAGGGGGCGGAGTTTAAGATTTGGTCTGTGGGGTTTGGGTGAAAGAATGTTACTTTTCCTTGAAAGCTATTAAATTATTTGATTTGTTACTAAATGCTTTTTTTACTTTGGCAAAAAATGTTAAGCATATTCTGCTTTAAGGTCTAATAAATGCAGCTGTATTTCTGTTAAAATGAGTGAGCACTTATTAAAAAAGAGTTTTTATTAGTCAGATTTTCTATTATTTGTGTTAAAATGCCATTTCTTATTCTTACAGCTTCTAAGACCACGGGAGCAAAAGTTGGGACTAGGTAAGTAGAACCTCTCACCCCTCATGCCTGCTCCTTGCCTTGGTAAGATTATCCAGTGTGTATTTCCCCAGTTTGGAACAGGGCCAAAATACAGTCACCTCCTGTGATGGTTTTTAATGATCTTAATGATATTCAGATGGTTTAACTTGAATTGCCTGTATGAGGCAAAGCCCACTTAGGAAAACAGAAACCACTGTAATTCTTTCAATATAGGGAATTTAACACAGAGAATCTGGTTACACAGGTGAAGGAATTGCTGAGAAGCCAAATGGAACAGTGGGGCTACTCAGAGATTAGTAGCAGCTGGAGCTCACTACTGCTCCTGGGCTGGAGCAACAATGGAGGAGATGGTGTTTTTAGAGCGGGGAACCCGGGCTGCCCAGAGGAGCTAGAATGGTGGAGTCAGGGATGCTTGGCAGAAGTGGGAGCCATGGATGGAATCTGGTCCATGCTGGGAGGCAGAGTAAAGGGGAGGACACTTGGACTTTTCCCCTTCTCCTTGAGATCTTCCTTATTCCTGTGCCTCCCAAAGCTGCTTGGAAACCAGTTGACAAGAAAACAAATATAGTACCCTGCAAAGAACAGAGAAGGGATCTAAGGGCAAACATTTAGACCAGCACACTGCCTTAGCTGTAAGTCTTTTGAACAGTTCTTGAAGTTACAAGTTTTTAAAAGGTGTTTATTTTTTTAAAAGGAAGCTTTTCCAGCTTTAAAATGTAAGGGGTTATAGAAAAGCTCAGATGAGGTCAGTCATTCTAAGATGAAAATCTTGAATGCCTTTATTTCTATTGTTGGTCACAGCTGCTTTATGTTGAAAAGTGGTATAATTTTACTGAAAAATTGGGGGAGCATGGAGGAAGCACAGTTCTTGAAAATTGAGTATCTGCTGTCCTAAAGACCCTCAGTTTCATGGCATGATCAAATGTTCTGAATATCTGAATCCAGAAGGTTCTTTGGGATTGAAATAATTTTGAAACTGCCATGAAAGCCACCAAGAATTACTAACCCGTCAGTGGAAATCCAAAAAGCTGTGGGTAGTCATGTTTTTTAAAAATTAATTAATTAATTAATCTGGTTGGCTCTTGGTTGCAGCAGGTGGGCTCCTTAGTTGTGGCTCACCAGCTCCTTAGTTGCGGTTTGCAGGCTCCTTCGTTGTGGCATGCGTGTGGTATCTAGTTCCCTGACCAGGAATCGTACCTCGGCCCCATGTGTTGGGAGCGTGGAGTCTTAACCACTGTGCCACCAGGGAAGTCCCTGGATAATCACTTCTTAACAAAAGAAGTCAGAAGAGTTCTGCCTTTCTAATAAGATACTGTAGTGATTTGGGGCTAGAGAATGCAGGAATTCCCACATCCTGTTCCTGACCAGTCACCCTTACCTGCCAAGTCCCCGAGGAATATTTAAGCATGAGGGTGGCTAAGTAATTGCTAGTTGCACCTTTGGCCCCAGATACAGGGCTCTAGTGTACCAGGCTTCCAGTGTAGAATACACTCACTGCGTAGCTTTTGTGGGACAGGGGTGATGGGCTGAGCAGAAGCAGAGAGACTGGTTAGGTAGGGATCCACGCATCAGAAGATGGTGCCGGGGACTAAAGTGAAATTGGAGACGAAAGAATGAAATTGAGAGTTTTGTTTTTTTTAAGGGCTTCAAATGCTTGGCCCTTTTATTTATTTATTTATTTATTTTTGGTTGTGTTGGGTCTTCATTTCTGTGCGAGGGCTTTCTCTAGTTGTGGCAAGCGGGGGCCACTCTTCATCGCGGTGCGCGAGCCTTTCACTATCGCGGCCTCTCTTGTTGCGGAGCACAGGCTCCAGACACACAGTCTCAGTAGTTGTGGCTCACGGGCTTAGTTGCTCCGCGGCATGTGGGATCTTCCCAGACCAGGGCTCGAACCTGTGTCCCCTGCATTAGCAGGCAGATTCTCAACCACTGCGCCACCAGGGAAGCCTGAGAGATGTTTTTGATGGAGAATAACAAATAGGATGTTAGAGGACTAATGTATGCTTTTCAGAGGTGCTTAGCAATTTCTTCCCTGTTCAGATATATACCTGAGCATTTCTGGTGATTTCCTTTAATGGATATAAATATTTTCATTTTTAGGAACTGCATATATTCATGGGGTGAAACATGCCACAGGAAACTACGTAGTCATCATGGATGCTGATCTCTCACACCATGTGAGTGGTATATTTCTTTAGAGGCTATTTATGATAGTCTTAGCCTGTTTTACTGACCTACTCTTTATTCTTTCTAAATTTCAGCCAAAATTTATTCCTGAATTCATTAGGTAGGTATTTCTAATATTTGAAAGAATTATTCAAATCATTTACCTTATATTGATTTTGTACTTATTTTCATTTTTCATTCATTAAAAATACTCATGCTATTTTAAGTTTGCTATCAAAAATGAACCCAAGGTATAGCTTTGAGACATGTAAATATTTAGTTATGTGACTAAATGATATCTTTTAGGAGCCCTGAGAGGAGTAATCAACAGATAATTCCTTTGTTACCTAATTCTTACAGACTACAGAAAAATATGAAAAGCAGCTTCCCTGTTAAATGGAATTAAGCCCTGCATCGTAAGAGTAGAACACTGTGAATACCTGGGGTTTATTCCAGGAATGCCAAAATCAGGAATCGGTCAAAAAAATTCATTTATCACATTAACAAAGAAAGCAGCATGACTGGGGACTTCCCTGGTGGTCCAGTGGCTAAGACCTCACACTCCCAATACAGGGGGCCCAGGTTGGATCCCTGGTCAGGGAACTAGATCCCACATGCATGCTGCAACTTAGCGTTTGCATGCCACAACTAAGGAGCCTGCTGGCCGCAACTAAGGAGCCTGTGTGCTGCAACTAGGACCTGGCACAGCCAAATAAATAAATAAATATTTTTTAAAAAGAAAAGAAAAGAAGCGTGATTAAGTCTATAGATGGTAAAGCGTATTTGGTAAAATTCACTAGCCATTGCTAATTAAAATTTTAATGTAGAAATAGAAGGAAACCATACTGAAGGAAAACATACTGAAGACAACCTGGTCCTAACACAAAGGTCTTACTTTTTGTTTTTGGTTTTGGTTTTTTTTGGCCACACTGCGTGGCTTGCAGGATCTTAGTTTCCCGACCAGGGTTTTAGTCCAGGCCCTCAGCAGAGTCCTAAGCACTGGACCACCAAGGAATTTCCCCACAAAGGTCTTATTAAATGGTAAAATGTTGAGTCATTTCCAATAAACTCATCAATGATTATAGGCGTACCACCTATCATTAAACATGGAGATTTTAAGTAATGTTGTAACATAAGAGTTTAGCATATATTGGTAAAGGATACAAAATTACATTTATTTGCAGGTAATGTAACTATATTTTTAGAAAACCCAAGAGACCATGACACCTCTCAGAATAAGAATTTGGAAGCTGTTCTGAATGTAAGCTAAATACACAAAAACAGAATCAGATCAGGTCACTCACCTATTTAGAACACTTCCAGGAGTTCCTGTGAACACATGGGGAAAAATCCACACTCCTTTACTTGCCCCTCAAACCACTCGTGATGTGGCCCCTGCCTTGCATTCTGAACTCATCTTATGCCCCTCCCCCTTGCCTGAAGTGCTCTTTCACTGCTCCTTAATGGCCAACTACTCCTTGTTTGATCTCTGCATAAAAGTCACCTCAGAAATACCTTCTCTGCTTAGATCACCAATACACAAAAGCTCCTTTGACCTGATAAGGCAGTAGAACCAGTGGAGTAGAAAATGGGTGAAAGATACAAGCAGGCCATGTGTAGAAGAAGTCCAGATGGCTAATAAACCTAAGAGAAGATATTCACCCTGGGATGTAGTCAGGGAAATGCAATTAAAATAACCGTGTGTTACTATTAGTTTTTCAAAATTAAAGACATATAGAACAATACATCCAGCACCAATAAGATGATAGAAGATGAACATGGATATTGCTGGAGGAAGTATGAGTTACTACAGCCTTTTTGGAAAGTAATTTCTGGTGATATCTGTTAGAATTAAAAATACTCATAAGCTTTGCTTTAGCAATTCTGTTGAAAGCTCAACAGCTTTTTCTAATTGCCAGCTAATTTATTTTTTTCTGCAGGAAGCAAAAGGAGGGTAATTTTGACATTGTCTCTGGAACTCGCTACAAAGGAAATGGAGGTGTATATGGCTGGGATTTGAAAAGGAAAATAATCAGGTATATATGTATGTGCTCATGATTTCTCTATTTTTTTTTTAGTGTAACTACTAGAAATACGTTTTTAACAGGTATTTGGATTAAATTACCATGCTGCCTTGGAGTTTGTGGGATCAGATTGTAACTTCCAGAAAGTATTCCCAGATAGCTTCTTACCCACAGTTTTTCCTGTGTTGGAGTATTGTATTTTGGATGGTTTTCACTTGGGAAAAATTTGCATAAACCTTTGAACCTTTCGTAGAAATGGTCTAATTCAGCACAGTTTGTTCTGCTGGACCTTCAGCTTTGATTTAAGTGAACTATTCATCTATATTTTTGGACTAAATATGTAATTTTTTCCATATATATTTTTCAATAATTTAAGACACTTCATGATTTCAGCTTTTACTAAGCAGCATAAAGTAGTGAGGCTTTGGAGGCAGACCTGGGTTAAAGTCCTGATTGTGTCTTTTAATTACTTGTGTCCCCTTGCATATTTTACCTTTTCTAGGCTTACTTTCCTCATGATAAGATGGAAATAAAACAAACTGTTTCAGTTTTCTATTACAGTGTAACAAACCATCCCAAAACTGAGTGACTTACAGCAACAATTTATTGTTTCTCACAATTCTGTGGTTTGGCTACTGGTTCCTCTGCTGACTTCACCTGGGCTCACTCATGCAGTTTCCTTCAGCTGGAGGCTCCAAGATGGCCTTATTCATATGTTTGGCAGTTGGTACTGGTTGTTGGCTGGGCCATCTCAGTTCTCCTGCATGTGGCCGCTTACCTGGGAAGCTAGATCAGCTTCTTTACATGGCATCCTAAGGGCAGCACCCAAAAGTACCAAGGCTGCAGCTGCAAGGACTCTTGAGTCCTAAGCTCTGGGGCTAACACCAAATTAATTTTTGGTCAAAGCAAGCCCATAATCAAGGGGTGGGAAATAGAATCCACCTCTTGATGGGAAGACCCACAAAGAATATTTGACCATATTTAATCTATGGCACCTAGGTTGTTGGGAAGATGTGTTTCTATCTCTAAAGGATCTATATAGCTTATTGCTTTTTGTGTAACAACATTATATAAATTCTTACTGATAGTATTTTTTATCACCCACTTCATTCCTATTGAAGGTTCTGTTAGGTTAATGTCACTTTTGCCTCTTAACTGTTAAACCTTGGGCAAGTATTTCAAACATGTAAGAGCCTCAGTCTTCAGTGAAATGAAGGGGTCGGATGACTCAGTGGTTTTCAATCCTCCTGAGCACTGAAGTCATGTAGGGGGAAAATTATACACAACTGCTCCCTGTTTGTCCTCCCTTTCTTGTGCACACACATACTGCAGACCATTTGAGTGGATCTCCAGAGGTGGTGCAAGAGCATCAGTATTTTTCACAGGCTCCCAGATGATTCTGTTGTGCAGCCAAGGTTGAGAGCAACAAATCAGTGATCTCTCAGGCCTCTCTGAATTGTTCATTAAAGCTACTATTTAAAATCAGGGAGTCCCAGTCAGAGACAATTTACAACGTTTAGTCGGATCATTTAGTTGTATTGAGTTGTATCTGTCATTAGTTGTTAATGTCTGCACTGACTGTATAGTATAAACTCCTGAGAAAGAGTCTGTATCACTTGCTCAAGGTCTCATTTGTATGGTCCAGAACCAGAATTGAACCCAAGTCTGTCTGACGCTTGCTGCATTTTAATTAAAAGACCCCAATTTTAAAATGCATTACCTTAAATAGATGTACAAATATATACATACAGACACGCACACATACACATAAATACATATACACTCACATTCCTTTGATTACACCCATTTTGGTGGGTAAACCATGTCCTGGAATTTTTTTGTAGCTATTTGAAGGAAAATGTTTCTGTTAGCCATTATGCCAGCTATATCCCTAACCATGTTATTTATATGAAATAGACACTCCTGGGACTTCCCTGGCAGTCTAGTGGTCAAGACTCCGCACTTCCAATGCAGGGGTCTTGGGTTTAATCCCTGGTCTGGGAATTAAGATCCCACGTGCTGTGGGGCACGAGGGGGTCGGGGGAGGAAGGGAGGGAGGGGAAGGAGAAGAAGGAAGGAAGTGGGGAAGGAGAAGGAAGGAAGGAAGAAAGAAACACTCCTAAGGATTCCCTTGATGGTTACCCTGGCTTTGCAGAGAAACTGTTTTCTCCAGGCTGCTTCCCCTGCTGCCCTCCACACCCCCGCCAAAAAAAAAAAAAACACCTTTTTTCTGAATCTGAACACTCTAAAATAATCTGAGCCCACTAAAATATAGCTGCAGTACCAAAGTCATTTTTTCCAAGTGTACTTCACATCTTTTTGAAATGTTAATAATAGCTATTAGTCAGTAATAGATTATAGTTGATTGATACCTAGTTGTGTTTGAAGCACAGATCCTAAAGTCATTGTTATGGACTGAATGTTTCTGCTAGAATTCATGTGTTAAAGTACCTTATGCAGGGAATGTTGGTATTTGGAAGTGGGGTTTTGAGGAGGTAATTAGGTTTAGATGAGGTCCTGAGTGTGGGGCACTTTTGGTGGGATTAGTGCCCTTTCAAGAAGAAACCAAGAAAGCTTGGCCTTTCTCCTCCTACCCCCACCCTCAGCCCCTCTGCCCCCCTCCACTTGAGCACACAGCAAGAAGGTACCATGTGTAGGCTAGGAACAGGATCCTCACCAGGAACCAAGTCTACAGCACCTTGATCTTGCACTTTTCAGCCTCCAGAACTGTGAGAATTGAATATCTGTTGTTTAAGCCACCCAGTCTACGGTATTTTGTTATAGAAGCAGACTAAGAAAGTCTCAGAATGGAACTTTTGGTCAATTTCCAGAGATTGCCAAAAACCAAAACCTTCTCCCACCTGCACACCTTTTTAAAAAAATTTTTTAAAAAGCCATTTTAATGCAAACTGACCTATTACCCAGTTGGAAACTGCCATCACTTGGTGATCTGAATCTGAAAAAGAAACTCCAGATCCCTGATAGATCACTTTTGCTGTCTTGACAGATGTTTGTAATTCTAAATCATGACTGTTGGCAAATATGCGAGTTGAGTTAAAAAATCTATTACCATTCTCACCTAGAGTTTGGAAGAATGAGTGTTTTATGGTCGCCTCTACATGTCACATTCCAAGAATAAAAATCTCTATTTTCTGAAAAATGAGAACTACCAGATCTCCTTTCACTGATTTCTGTTTGTTCCATAGAATTAACATTTTTGTGAAATAGTGTTGCATTTATGAAGTCAGTGTAGCATTTTTAGCACTCTACACTTGGGTGTATTTCTTTTGTTTAGAAATTGTACTTTATAAAGAAAATCTTTTATTTGGCAGCCGTGGGGCCAATTTTATAACTCAGATCTTGCTGAGACCAGGAGCGTCTGATTTAACAGGAAGTTTCAGGTACAGTGAAAACCTGTGATTGTGTGTATTCTACTATTTACAATTTCTTGCCTAAATTTCTTGCTTTATAATGACTTAAAGAAATACTTTTCGTTTCTATCCCATTTTTGTTCTGGAACGCTAAAAAAGACAGACTGAAGTTGGTTAGAAGCTGCTAATGAAGCGTAAGCATCTTAAGGGAAAATATTGTACTTTTTAAAGAGTATGGATGACAGGTTCGTGTGCTTGTTAACAGTAGTATCGCTGCTCAGCCCTTGAGGGGCTTGAGGTGACCATGGACTGCTCATTCAGGATATTACTGAGATGGGCTTCAAAAACAGTGCCTCTTCCAGTAATTTTCTGCAGCTTATAGCATTGTCCACAGAAAAGTTTAAAATCTTTAATATTTATATAGAGCTTTTTCAGTTTCCTTATTCTCCATGTTTTTTATTAAAAAAAAATTCTTGTTTAAATGGAGCGAAGCCTCCTGCTAGGTCCTTGGGGTTTTTTTATTTTTGTTTGTTTCTGGGGGTGTGTGTATTATCTCTGAAACTATAAAATTTCTGTTCATCTGCTTTAAGGCTGAGACCCATGCATTGGTTAATACTTTCTATTACTTGGCATTTGCTTCTATCCATTAAATAATGTTGATTCTTCCATACTTCATTAGAACACACAAACACACAAATTTAGGAGCTGGTTGTTGAAGGTTAACTAGTACCACTAGTGCAGCTGCAAGTCTGTTGGATAGCAGTTCAGAGATAGTAAGACAGTCAAAAGTGAAGAGAGGAGCCATCGCAAATTAGAGGTCAGATAATGAAAATGAAACCTCTCTAGAATTAAAATGTAAATTATTTTGAAAGCACAATTTGGTGTATAAAAGATAGATAGGGACCCCATAAATACATCTCTTCAGTTCTACACTTCGAGGCAAATGAATAATGTGTTATAAAGATCTCTGATTTCCAGAGGGAAAAAAAAGATTGTAATTAAAAAAAAAAAAAAGATATTGTGGTGGAGGAGGCAGGGGTGGCAATGAAGAGAAATAAATCTTACAAAGTGACTCTTACGGGAATAAAGTGACTCTTACAGGGAAAGAATTCGTAGCCTAATCCTAGTTTTAAAGGTACTGCTGAAACGTTATTCCATTATCCCACCATCATAGTTCTTCCCATAATCCCAGACCTCCCTCCCCTACTTAACATCATTTGACATATATCTTTAGTTTCTACTGCTAAAATCCCAAAACATGAAAAGGTGCCTGAAACACAGTAGGTTCCTCAATAAACATTTGTTATTGAATGAATATTACTACCATCAGAATCTCCTTTCTTCACATTTATTCCAGACTTACTCTTTTGAGTTCTGATGGAGACTGTGTGGGTAAAGGAGTGCCTACCACTAATCCCCCTCAGGTTCCTCTAAGGACTGTGCTTTAGCCTGATAGCCACCTAAAAGCTTGAAAAACCAAAAGGTGGGGTAACCTGAAAGGAAGCCTGAGAAAATATGTGAGTTCCAGGTATAAAGCCCTCTGGCATTATAGATCCAGGTGGCTTTAACTACCAAGAGAACGAAGTTACTGCCTCACCTAGCTTTCTCAGAAACAAAAACAGCAAGAAGAAAGAGGTAGAAATTGCTGCCTTTCTACTCACTGAGGCTCAGGGTTTTTTTTGTTTTTTAACCTCAGTGACTCTGAAAATAGGGAGCTCCTGAAGAACGTGACTGAGTTCACCCATAGGACTTCCCAGCTCCTGTCTTTCTTTGTAAATCTGATGAGCTCTGCCTTTGGCCTGCAGTCCATCTAAAGTTAGGGTGTGCATTCGCCCAGTTTAAGTGTCTAACTGTGACCTCAGTTGTTGATATCTGATTCCCACCAGGATTGCCTCATCCTGTGATCCCTACTTCCTGTCTTAACCTAGCTTAACCAAGCTCATCCTAGAGGGACTTAGTTTATCTCAGGAATTTATTTAGATCTCAGGAAATAGGAACTTCATAGACATTTATGAGGAAATGTCTGTTAACTACTTATTTCTTGTTACCTAGTTTATATTGTTGCTTCATCATCTGTCAACTCTGTTGTTCCAGTATTTGAAACCGTTTCTCCCCTTTCAGCTTTACAAATAAATTAAGAAAATAAAAACTACAAACGATGGGGGGGTTCTGCTCCACATGATTCACTTTATCACCATATTTTTATAATTTCTGATAGTGTGATAGGAAGATAATTCTCTAAAAGATACTAAGAATTCATTTTCAAAATCGTCCCAAATTATTTACCAAATATTTTTATGGCCTTTCCAGTTCAGGACAAATGTATCATAATCATCAACTGTGAGAACTTTTCTATATACAAATGGCTGGTGAAAGTTTAAGGTTTTATAAATACCAGTGAACTTTTTGTAAGGTCAGGATACATGTAGGCATGTATATGTATCCAGGTGTTCATATACATTTTAATTTCTTACAGGTTATACCGAAAAGAAGTTTTACAGAAATTAATAGAAAAATGTGTTTCTAAAGGCTACGTCTTCCAGATGGAGATGATTGTTCGGGCGAGACAGCTGAATTATACTGTTGGCGAGGTATGGTAAATAGTGTTATACTCCTCATAAAGAAACAATAGGGTTATACTCTTTATCATAAAAAGGTTAATTTTCATAAACTACTAAAAAAATGTGGAAGGCTTCCAGGTGTCCATGCAAAAGGGTGAAAATTCACATTTCTTTAAAATTAATATATTTGACTTACCAAGATTTAAAGCATAACAGAAGGCAGCATTCCCTTTTAAATAAATAAAAGTTACCGGTATCTTCTTTCTCCTTTCCCTTTCTTCTGACCACTCAGCATTATGGGATGAGTCTGCTGCTTTTCCCCTTGTCTCAGCCATCAGCCACCCTACTTAAAAATGAGTGGTGAATCCCTTTTGCCCGTTGCCTATGAGTAAATGAAAAGGGCAAGAATTGGGGGAGCAGAGGGGATTTGTAATATTTCCAGCCGGCTAGTAAGTTCTTAGGGAACACTCTCCTTGTTTAACAATAATATTCTTATTCAGAGCAAGAAAATAGCTAACTAGAATGTTACTACTGTTGTGGAAGTTATAAGATTGTTAACTTAGTGCTAAAACAGTGACAGCTAAATTTGATGGACTACTGAAAAAAATTAGGTGAAAGGCCATTTTACTTCGGGCATATAATTTTTCTTGGAAGCTTGAGTAAACCAACTTAATATTCAGGATCAATGCTTTTCAAAACACTTGTAGCTTTGGCTGGATGACCTATTTTTAGATAGTAAAATGCAATGTTTAATTTTGAAGACTTGGAGGTGCACACAGTTGCTGTAAGAATCCCATAATTCGGATTTACCTTGAAGGACTTGCTATCAGCGGACTAATCTTGTTTCTGTTGTATGAGTAATTGTTGTATGCCTGCTATGCTTCCTTTCTAATATTTTTGAAGACTCACTTAACATATTTTTTTTTAACTAGGTTCCAATATCATTTGTGGATCGTGTTTATGGTGAATCCAAGTTGGGAGGAAATGAAATAGTCTCTTTCTTGAAAGGACTATTGACCCTCTTTGCTACTACATAAAAGAAAGTTATTCATTTGTACTTAATCATGTTCAATTTAAACATAAAAGAAGCCTGGTTGCTGATTTTTATAAAATGTACTCTTAGAACATAAATCATAAGGTAAGGTAAATTTCATGCAAATCTTTTTTCCTGAGAAACTCCATTTTATATGTCAAATTAGAAAAATGAGCAGCGTTCTCAATTTTCGTTTACATTTTGCTGTACTAAGACCTATAAATAAATGTATATGAAATTTTTGCATAAAAATGCTTTCATTAGCGTATGCAAATGCAGGATTTCTTACATGGGGAAGATTTTGAAATATTCTTTATAAAAACTGTATTCAGGGGCTTCCCTGGTGGCGCAGTGGTTGAGAGTCCGCCTGCCGATGCGGGGGATGCAGGTTCGTGCCCCGGTCCGGGAAGATCCCACACGCCGCGGAGCGGCTGGGCCCGTGAGCCATGGCCGCTGAGCCTGCGCGTCCGGAGCCTGTGCTCCGCAACGGGAGAGGCCGCAACAGTGAGAGGCCCGCGTACCGCAAAAAAAACCAACCAAACAAACAAAAACTGTATTCATAGCTCTGGATTCATACCTAATACATGTCAGAAGTAAGAGGAGTGCTAATTATATTCATGAAATACACATATGATACATGGCTGTTTCTATATGAACTAAAAAAGAAATACACACCTCTGGCCTCCCCCACCTTTTTGGGTTTTTTTTTGGCTGTGATGTGCAGCTTGTGGGATCCTAGTTCCCCAACTAGGGTTGAACCGGGGCCCCCGGCAGTAAAAGCGCCGAGTCCTAACCACCGGACCACCAGGGAATTCCCAGCTGTAGTAATTTTTAAACAACTATGTTTTTTTCCTCAAAATATTTTTCATGTTATTTCAGGACCCTTAACCAAGCATACATCTTTAGTAGCGTGACTAAATCCCCTGTAGCTCTTCTGCTGAGAGAACTGTTCTGCCAGGTGGATGTTCAGTAAAGCCCTCAGGAATATTCTATTCACCCACCTGAAGTGGGTATTGCAAAAAAGTATAGCATAGCTTTTAGATCACGCAGTGTCTTTTAAAATTTTGAGTAAGGCATACTTTGAGCAAATAAGCTTAAGATCAAATTGACTTTCCTTAGCAAGTAAAAGGAAGGGGCGTCTCTAAGTCATTTAATAAGCAGATTCAGTGAACAGTATTCCTACTACTGCATTTTCCTGGCTTAATTTGGCTGCTGAAGAAACTTCAAGTCTGATTTTTCCATTTGCATTTCTAACAGATCCTACCAGAAATGAATACCAGAGTATAAAACCTTTGGTGTCGTTTTGAACATTACCAATTCTCATAGTTGAATCCATAGGACACATTCCAATAAGGGCCTCTACTGTTCTGTTTCCCTTTTATGCAGAGCTGAACAGCTGGCCCACCATGGACCCCTCTTCCTTGGGGAAGTGACTTCTCTCATCACTACTAACAACTAGAAAATTTATTACCACTGATGTAAAATAATTTTTTTTGAGTGTTTAGATTCTTTCTCGTCTGAGCCCAAAGTTAAATTTTCATTGTCAACTCTGTGGAGCAGAGATTAAATAACCACCTCAGAGAGCCCACTATAAAATACTGTCTTCTCAGACCTCACTAGGGTAGGTACCTTTTGCCTTTGTTTAGTCTTTTGGTTCTTATTCCCACAATCATTACAACACTATCATTATTTACAGTAAATTATTTGAGCAGTGAAAACTTTCACCATTTGGAAGTTATTTAGAAAAGAATCTGGACTATTTAGATAGATTTTTGTAGTAAATCTGGTGACTTAAACACTGTAAAATCTTTTTAAACATTTACATGTGAATCCAGCATCCCTTTTTACTTTGTAAATGGGGCCAAGGATGAAATCCAGATGTTCTCCCTTTGTATTGGTATTATCTCTGTATGAAATCTAAGTATATCTAAGGAAAACTAAATTTAAAATTATTTTGCTTATTTCATATTAGTTCTTGCCTGTCTTCTGCAACATGGAATTAGCTTCTTCATCTTTGTTTCTCTAAATTGAATGTTTTGGGTCCCCTCCTCCTTCTTACAACTTTTTTCAGCTGTTTTCCCTTGAAATACTGATTTGGCTTTTAAAGATATAGTTTATCACAATTTCAGAAATTAACGGAATACTGTGTTGGATGAAACAGCTTGTTAAACCTGCTAACTGAAGCCTTAGACATTGAGCTATATGTAACCACAATTTGTTCTGTTTTCAGTAAAGTCAGATTCTTTGTGGATGTTACGTATGGTTTGAAACTATTTTAACATGAAATTTAGAGAAACAGCAAAAGATAAGTGTAAGATGTACAGAGCACATCTTAACAGGTTTGGTTAATCCTTCACAATTGACATTTATTACTTTTAAGTATGTCTAGCCAGTGATAGACACTCATATGCACTCAACTATAAAAGGTGGATTCAAGAATGTTGAGAACACAATGTGTTGGTTGGGGTTGACCTAAATTTACAAAGGCCCACGTTGTGTCCTGTGCTGTGCAAATTGTGGGAGCACTAAAAGGCTTGGGACTACAGTCTGGTTTTTAAGGATCTTGTGGAGGCCCACTGGCAACATCATTTCACATCCTTGGGCTTCACCAGCCCAGTGGCCTCAAACGCTAGGGATCCCACTTGTTTTCTTCAGGCCAAAGAGAAGAGTCCGTCACTGATTCGGAAGAATGTCCAGTCCCAGGGCAACAGCCGGCCTTCTGTAAAACGCAGGCCTGTCCACTGAATAGCGCACCTCACCCGCAAGGGGTCAAGCATCCATGGGGTTGGGTCTCATCTCAAGTGGGTGTGTGAAGCACGAGGCCCTCACACCTCATTTAAAGCAGGAGGTGTCGGGCATGACCGGCCAGGTGTGTCTGCCCTTCCGGCTGCTGCCCAGCCCGAGAGCGCGGGCTTCCCAGCACGTGGAGCCGCGGGGCTGCGCGCACGCCCCCTCCCACCAGATGTAGTCCAGGCCCAGCTGGGCCCGCGCAAGGATCCCCAGCGCGGCCACCTGACTGAGTGCAGCGCGTGCTGCGGCCCTCTGCTTGTGCCTCCGCCGCCGGCGCTGTGGCCAGAGGAAGGCGCCCGCCGTGCACACGGGCCATGGAGGCGCACTGCGGCCATTATCCGCGGCGCCTCCTAGTGGGTCAATGGCAAATCCTCTTGGTTCTCGCGAGAGCTCCCCCTCAGTGGGGATTATATAATGTCCCTTAGGTGGGGGTGGGGGTGCTGATGCCACCCTCCCTCAGAAAAAGTTAGGAGCAAACACAGGTGGGAGTAAGAGTTGTCTATGGGGGGGAAGGGTACTGTCCCCCACTGCCCCCCTTAGTTAGCTGGACAATGAGTCCTCTTATGCTAATGAGATACTTACGTCACTTCCGCTCTTTCTCGGCCGCCATTTTGGCTAGGGCAGGTTCGGGGACTCGCTCCGAGGCGCTTGTATTGTCTGCTGAGGGGAGACGCGGGATCAGCCCCCCTCCCCCGCCCGTTGCTGCCGCCGCCTCCGCCGGCCCGGTCTCCCCTCCGCCGCCCGCCGGGATCCATGAACTGAACTCCCGCCCCCCCGGCCGCCGCCATCTTGTGCCCCCTCCCCCTCCCGCGGGCAGCGCTAAGGGGGATTTTGGCGTCTCCTCAGACACAGCTCCCTCTCTCGGTCCCTGCTGCTGAGGAGTGAGAGGAGCGCGGCCGTCGCCGCCCGCCTGCCCGCGCCGGTGAAGCCGCCTCTCCCACACCCTCCGTCTCCTCCCTCCGCCCCTCCTTTGTCTGCACCGCTCGACGACGCTGCCGCCGCCGCCCGCGCGGGGACTGGAGGGAGCCGCTCGCGCCGCCGCCGCCGCCCGCCGCTCTGCTGCGCCCGCCGCGCCCCCCGGCAGCAGCCGCGGCCGCGGCGCGAGCCGGACCCCGCCGAGGCCGCCGAGCCGGAGCGCGACGAGGCCCCGGGCGCGCCCTCGCCGCCGCCAGCGCCGTGCCGCCGCCATCCGCCCGCCGCCGCCGCCGCCCGGCCCCCGAGCACGCCGGCCCCGCGCGCGCCTCGAGGCCGAGTCAAGGTAAGCCCGGCGACCGCCGCGCGCGGACCCACGGCCGGCCCCGCGGGCGCATTATTGTTGAAACCGCCAGCCCTCCGGCCGCACACGCTCCTTTGCATACTCCGGTGCTGACGGAGCGCCCGCCCCGGCGCGGACCGCTACCCGGGCTCTTGCTCCGCGGTCCGGGCGCCTCCTCCTGCAGCCCGACCCCCCTTCCCCGCCCCGTGAGCCCGCGGAGGCCAGCAGCCGCCCTGGCCGCCGGAGCTTTTGCGGCTAGTGGCATCTCTCTCCACCCCGCCCCCAGCAAGAATCGAGCTTCTTCCATCCCTGGAACTACTCCCGCCCCCCGCCCAAAATGAGCCCCCCACGCACACCCCCAATCCCTGGGACGAGCTTTCTGCCAGGTCTACCCACCTTTAGTCGGGGGAGGGGGGGAATAGATTGGGGGGCGGGGAGCATGCATGGCACGGAGTGAAAGTCTTTGCCTCCCCTGTGCAATCCTTCCTCCCCAACAAGCCAGCTCCCCTCCTATCCTGACCACGGAGTCCTCCACCACCCCCTTTTCTCAATCGCAGCTGCCTGGTCAGCACGACCTCTTGCGAGCATTCTGAGCCCCAACTTTGCAGTAAGATGGTAAAAAATGGAAATCCAGAAAGCTGCGAAAGATTTTTTTCTGTTTTCTTTTTGTGTGTGTGTGTGCAATGAATGGGGAGTAGTTCTTTGAGCACCCTTTTATTCACCTCTTCTTTCCTCTGGGCTGCCTGCCTGCCTTCCCCTCCCCCCAAACCTGGATGCCTGTCTGCTGGAAAAGGCGCGATTGCTTCTCTTCCTCTTCTGCCCAAGACCAGGCGCTAAGGTCTAATAGTCTTTTCAGCCACACACATACCCACACTGAGTCTTCTTGATGTTCTTGCCTTCCCAATTCCTCTGGACAGTTCTTGCCATAACCCCATTTCTCAGACAAAGGCTTAGGAGGGAAAAGAACCAAACTGTTTCCTGTGTTTGCCATTTTGATGCTGTCCATCCCCACACACCCAATCTCTTTCCCTGATGCTTCTTGTGCCAGTGTCTTGAACCTTCAGAATGGGGAAAAAACAAAAACAAAAGAACTCCTGGGTAGCTTGATACAGTTTCCTTATAAATCCGCATTGTTGCTTCTGGTTTATGGCCTTGAAGAAAATACCAGCCCCCACCCAAAATGCACCGCAGCCAAGTCGGCTAAAGGCGATGAGTGTTGGAGTCAGTAGGGGGCGCATTCCCTGCACTGGGTAAGGCTGCAGAGGGGGGAAGGGCCCCAGAGCTAGAACAGGATGTGCTTCACAGCGCCTTCTACAGACCATGGGAAAATGGACCCAGCAAGACACACTCACACACTCTTAGTTGGTGAGCTGACAGCAACATGGTGAAGGATCAAGTGAGTCAAGAGCAGTGATTTTATTTCTTTTAAAGAATTTACCCTGCGTTTTAGAAGTTCTCTCTTTTTACTTTTTCAAAACTGTTGACCCTTAGACAACCCACATTTGTTCTTGAGGAATCATCTTGGCACATCCTTGGTACACAGAAAGCCCCTTCTCTGGAATTCTTCCACCTTAAGCTTTGAATGTGTCACCATATCTTCCCAAGGTCAGATGGTAAAGGGAAAAGTTTAAAACCTCAGAGTAACAGGTTTGGGGGAATTGCTGATTACTTCCCTTCTTCATGGCCCCAACCTTTTCAGCTCTTTGAGAGTTGAAAATCCTTGAGGGATGTTAGATTTTAGTGGGGTAGCAATTTTCATAAGTATGTAGATGGGTGTCATGATTTGCAAAGCCTTGTTGGTAAACATCAAGCCCATGTTGAGTTCTTCATTGTCAGACTCAACAGAGTTGATTGTAAAGTTTTCTTTCTTTCCAACTTTGGACTTGCGGTTGCTGTTCATTATCTCAGTAGCCAACCGCCTTTGCAAAAGTGTTGACACCAGTCTTCTGTGAGCACCCACTTTCATAGGGTGTGTTGATTTCTATAGATTTTACTCCTCTTGTTATTTCCATAGGTGTGAGATGCACAATGCGAAACCTAGGCCCCAGCTTTTGCACCATGATGCACAGGGTTGTACTTTTTGTACTGAACTGATAGGTGGCCTAGTGGTTATGCCCTGTACTACCATTTTGAGGATCTGGACTCCGTTCCTGCCTTGCTCTTTGGACCACATTGTCAATTCACACCGGTGGGTATATTCATTTTGGAGGGTGGGAACTGCAGCAACAGGGAAGCCAGAGACTTCTTCCTCCTTGGTCACCACCAAAGCCAGCACTTCCAAAATTTCAGCCTAGCCGCATTCCTCAAGGAACGGGTTAGAGCTGGTTGCAGATGTGGGTTCTGAACAGAGAAATGACTTGTGCCTTGTTTAAGAGAAAATTTTGAAGTTGCTAATATTGTTTTAATCGTTTGCATTCTGCACTCTTGTGTATAAAATATGTTAAGTATTCAATTACTGCTGTTTTGATGACCCAATCTCAAGAGTTGCTAAGCATTTAGAAACCTTAAAGATTCTCTGATCAGAACAGGCCTTTCCATGAACAGGTACTTGCTACCAAAGATGGATAGTGGTTGTTGATACTTAAGGGTACTTTTAAGACTTTGTTGCAGGTATTTTATAAAGATACACCAAGATAAATTTATGGGAAAATGAACTGGTGTATTCTTTGATACATAACCAGTTGGTCCTTAGGGGAGAATTTGCATTGGACATTTGCTACCAAGTAACATTTTGGTGAGTGAAAAGGAGGCAGCTTGGTTCAGGTATTCCACTAGAGACTTAACTAATTGCTTTTACAATTTGTTTAGTAATCAGAAGAATCAGATATATAATTTAAAGGGTATTGTAATCTTTAAATGCTTTTTAGTATTAAGTAGATATAATTTTGACTTGAATTTGTGTTTGATATAGAATTATACGACTTTTTAAATGAGTAATATGAATAGCATTTCTTTGAGGGTGTGTTGGAGGTGAAGTTTGTGAAGGTGCTTTCGTTTGATTTAGCAAATTATACGTAAGATATAATGTTAACCGATGTCCTTAGTGGTAATAGCCATTTTCCCCCTACGGGAAAACTTACTGTGAGCTCTTAAAAAGCATATATTCTGCACTTTCAAATGTTCCCTGATTTTGGCATTCCCTCTCCCTCCCACCAAAAAAAAAGAAAAGAAAAAAGGTCGAACAATTGGACTTGAAGGCTGGAATTTAGGTAAACTGTGAGGGTTCATTAAAAAGCCTCAATTAACTAGAGGGTGGGGAATGGGTATTCTATTTAATTGAACTTTAAGTAGAAGTTCCTTCTTTGTCTTGGCCCTTGTTGAAAATTTCCTAACACTGCCTTATTAGAGGCTGCTATACTTCGAACTAACTAAATCTTTGCTTTTTGGCTCTTATAGTCTCTGTGTAGGAAATAGAGGAGATTGGGCTATGAATCTCTAAAGACCCTTGTTCCTGTTTATTCTGAAAGTCATTGATTTTAAACATATCCACTGTGAATTTGTTTTGCTTAAATTTCTCTTTTTTTCCTTAAACCAGAGTGCAGGAAAAGTTCTAATACTATTTATATTAAAAATAAAACGCCACCATGTTGAACAGACTAAGTGTCAAGTAAGTTCTTGATTATTGTTATTTTGATGACCCAGTCTCAAGAGTTGCTAAGCTTCTAAAAACCTTGAACATTCTCTGATCAGAACAAACCTTTCCATGAACATGTACTTGCTCCCAAATAATCAGTAGGCTTTTATCAAGTAAAAATGAATTTTTATTTTTATTATTAACATACATGCCTACATTTATTATTTATATTTGATTGCTGAAAGCATAATTATATTAGGTACATTATATATTAAAGTAACTGCTTATAAATTTTGGAAAATGTTAAAAATAATTTTTAGAATTGTGAAATGTTAAATATTTAGCAATCTGGTGGTTAATATATTTAAGGTGATGTACACGTTTTGTGACTTCACATTTAATTGTGAAAATTTCAGTTTAACAAGGAACATAGAGCTATTTTGTTATAAAGGAGCAAGTAGGGATCCCTACCTTAGGGGAAAAAAAGAAAAACTTCAGAATTTAAGTAGTATTTTTTCTTTTGAGAACCATGCATAAATAACAAATTGCATAAGTTGTAGTAGACCTTGATTTTGTTAATGGCTGGGTGGGTGTATACATAAAATACAGTTCACTTTTTTAGTGTTGAAATGACATTAAATACAAATAAAAGGTGCAAATATTGGCGATAATGTTTGGAAACAATACATTTGTGCAGAGAAAAAATCAAATGTCGGAGTTTTTTTTACTCTGTTTAAATCTTAGATAAACTTTTTAAAAATGATGTGAAACTACAAAAGTTTTTTTGAAATTCTTATTAGAACCTAATTTGTAGTTTACATCAAGGTGCCCAGTACTGTTGTGTAATGAGCTACTTGTTCAACCTAGACTTCCAAAGGACTTTCACTTTTAAAGAATGTCATAAAGTCTGTTATGTCTTCCAGAAGGTAAAATATTTTCCACAAGAGTGTAACTTTCGTCTACTTGCCTAAGAGGCATGAACATTAAGAAAAATGTTGCTCACCTATGTAAATAATTTTAGTTAGATTCACAGAGCTTGATGTGTTATTAGCATCACATGAACTTACAAAATTTTTTCCTCCCCTAGTTTTGTGAGAACTTGTGGTATTAAGTCTGGAGCAAATGCCATGTTTGGCTGATGTGCATATACATTTTATGTTGTTAGTTTGGAAACTTGGCATTTGAAACTGGTATGAACCAAAGCCCCACACTAATTAACTGAATTGGTATCTTGAATGTAGAGGCTGTTTCTTGTTTACATGTTGGCACTTTCCACCTTGATCGTTGAGACACTTTATAAGAACAGCCACCCATGTTTTGCCCAGCATGAGTGGCCACAGTTCCATGTGACTGCATTTTTGTTGTTGTTGTTTGTTTGCCTGATCTTGTCCATTAGAAAGTGAGGAGAAGGATGATTGTGCTCCCTCAGCCTCTTACGGTCTTAGTACCCCTTATACCTTTGTTTTGGTCATGACCTACCTTTGATATCTGCCAGTTTCGAGGTCGGCTTAAATGAGAATCCACATTCTGCCTCCCTGGAAAGAGAAGGCTCTTACATATTAATAGGCCTCTTAGATTGGGATATATATATATCAACTTGATTATATGGGGATATGCGTGTATATATAGGAAGTCAAGGATAAAATGTGAGCCAACTATGTAAAGTGAGTTTTGATTTAGGGGTGCACATTTTTGTTCTAATACGTGTAAAATGCAAAATTCTTTTCACTGTTTCCGTGCTTGGTTCTCTCATCTCCATGTATGTGTTCCTGTCCTTTGCCTTTGGGACTTCTTTGAGATGCACTCACAGTCCTCTTTGGTTTTATTGATCCCTAGCTTAGTTCCAGGACAGCAGCGAGAGAAATCCTGATATCTCAAGAATTTTAGCAGTGTTCCAGAAATAAAGGTTTGGAAATTAAGAGAAGAGCATAAAAGACTTTGAATAGAATTACCAAGGGAAGGCTGCCCTGAACATATGCCACAGTTTAAGATTGAGTTATCATTCAAAAACATGCACGTGATCTGTAAGAGACTCCTGCATTGACCATCTCTTAGAATTAAAAATAAATCCCTCCACATCCTAATTTCTTTTCCAGTAAGGGTATAGATTTGTACTTGAGTCACTTAGCTTTGGGTTGTTTGTGTTTGTTACTTCTCATATGACTTGGTTGATGTCTTTAATAAGGATGAACTATAAGTGTACAGGCCCCCTTTCTGGCCTTTATGGTATTATAATATTAATAATACTGGTGTCATTTTTCTAAGCACTTCATAAACCATTCTCAGTTCTCTCAGGACTGATTTCACAAGTAGGGAAATCAAGGCACTACCGTGTGCAGTGATGAAGTGAGCCATGGAATATGTCTGGGCTGGTTCCCAGGTCTGTGTTTGGAACACAGGCTTTTATAGGGCCCCTGTGAGCTGTTTGGCTAATGAAGACCCACATGAGTGCTTCATAACTTCTTAGTGATGTTTTGTGCTTGGATGTTAGCTAACAGCCAAGGATCCCAAGTGGGCTCCGCAGTTAAAGCAGTTAGCTTCACTAGCTTCTTTACCAGTGAATTGTGCTGGTGGTAGTTAGTTGAAGTAGCAACTGTATAAGGTTTGAAGTTGCCTGTATAAGGATCTAAAAAGAAAGTTTGTTTATGGTCCATTGCTTTTCCCAGTGTTTTGGTTTAGGGCAGTCTTGTTCCTTCTCTCCTCTGAGCAGTTATTTTTGCTTAGACAGATAATTGCTGGCTTTTGCCCTCTGCCTTTTCTTTTTCTGAACCCTCTATGCTCCATTTAAGAGCTTGTGCAACCTGTGCTTCTCTTGAAAATCTGTAAGGCTTTCCTTTTCTGATGGGAGCTGGCAACAATTGAGGAGTGGTCTCTTGAAACTTGATATATCTGAAGAAACTTCTATCTAGTGGAAATGTGGTGGAATTTATTAAATGTACGTTTAAGTCAACAATTAGAATTCTTGCTCTTGTGAAAGATATGAACTGAGACTGGGTGTGTCCTAATGCAGGGAGTGCTTAGAATCCTGGTTTGAGATCAGAAAAATATAAATAAAACTTCTGTGGAAAGTAAGGATTGAGCCATCAAGTGGCAAAACCTGCTCTAAGAATAATGCTTTCGCTTAAGCCTTGACTCTAGGAGATAGCTTAGAAAAACGTGAGAAGGTGATTCAAATAAATTACATATTTTGTTGCTCAAGAATGGTGAGAAAAATATATTTCCCATTACTATGGGAAAATTATTTTGAGTAGTTTTGAGACAGCATGGAACACTTATTAAGGGATTGAAAATAACCTACTTTTTGTCTTAGGCCATTTAGATGAAGACCAGTAGCATGCTTCTGGAATGGTTATAAATGGACATATCTGGATGTTCTCTTAGGCCTGCTCGTTAATTGATTTCCCTTTTTCACACTTCTCTTAAGCCAGGTTGTTCACCTGTATTGACAGCAAGCAGCACTAAGCCTATGGAGTTCTTATGTAGGCAGCATGGTGTTGGAATCACTCCCACAGTATGTCTTGCTGGAATGCCTATTTAAAATGGAGTAAATTGGGAAATGCTTCCCATCTCACAGTCTCCCTGAAGCTAGATTGGGATGTTAGAGATGCTCTCAATCCTTTTTGTCCTTTTTTAAGTAGTGAGGTATCTTTCCCCCTTTCAAATAAAATTTTATGTGAACTCTAGTATATAAAACTGATTAAAGGGGCAGCTCTCACATTGTCCCTTAAATGTCAACTTCCCCTCCATCTGTATATATCTCTTACAGTCTCTCAGCACACTCTGAGAAGTACACCCTGAAAATCGTTGGTTCCATTAGTGTTCTAGAAGTTCTGGTGGTCACAGCTAGGGTTCTTGTCTGAAATCTAAATACTCAAAAGCAACAGGATAAGCAGCAGCCATAATAACAGTTCCTAGTTGTAGGCACTAGTTTTTTAGTCTGAAAGCCTTAAAAGAGGAGTAACCCAAATTTTATATTATATGAATATATATATATATTTAATGAGCAGACTCTAGGTCACATCTTTATATTTCTAAGTCACCTAGGTTTATTTTGGGTACTTGCGAATGTTCTATTGCATAACCGTTATAAGTGCCACAGAGCTTGTAAAGTTAGTATGCTAACTCTAACATGAATGGCTCACACGAATATATAAAAAACACTCTTACGTGTAAGTATAAATGCACATTGTCATGTGTACAGGAACAGATGTGTGGCAACCATATCTGATTCTCAGGAATAATGATAGTCTGTGCTTTTTAAGAGATTATATCCTGGTATGAACTCATAGATTTCAGAGTGATTGCTCCAGTATCTGACCTGGTTTAAGGTAATAATAATAATAACTGCTTTAAGTATTAATTGGCATCATCTTATTTAATCCTTCTGACATTTGAACAGTAGAATGGTGTTATACTGGTTATACCATAGGAAACAGACCTCCAGAAGTAAAGTAAGATTTTTAGAGTCACAAAGCTAGTAAGTGGCAGAGCAGGGATTTAAACACAGATCTGTCCAGCTCTAGAGCTGTATTCTTTCTTACTACATTGTACCATCTTTTCTAGCAGGGGAAAGCTTTACTGTACTATGTCACCCTACTTATTATAGAAGTTTAAAGTTATGAGGGAAAAAATCTTTACACGTGGCTGAGAGGTAACCTAAATATTTGTTCATGAAACCAGTGTAGTCCTACTGGAAAACACAAATTTTGATGTTGGCTATAGGCTTTATACTTAAACTTTTTCTCCCTGTCCTTGTGCTGTCATTTCAGTATCTTGTTACCTTATACCTAAAGTTCTGGCTATTTTGCAGATGTTTCAGATTGAGTAGGTAGGTCTGGAATGGGTGTGAGCTCCCTCAGGTGATTGTCACAATGGCTAGGTCTGGTATCCACTCTTCTACTTAATCTACTTACTCCAGACCTTTTTTAATGGGACCTGCCAAACACAACCAGATTAATTCTCTCAAAGCGCCATTAAAATTGTATCACTTCTCTACTCCAGTAACTGCAGCATCTCCTCAGTGCCTGCTAGACATGGCAGCAGGCTCTAGCTTCACACTCAAGGCTTCCATTCTATCCCCATCCTGCCTTTCCAGCCTTGTCATTTATTACTACTCAGAAGCTTGACACAGCAGCCATTCTGACTCTCTGCAGTAGTTCCTAAAACTCCTTGCTTTTCCACCTCTGGAAGTGTGCCAGTGAGACTTTTTTTTTTGCAGTGAGTGCAGATTCTCCAACCTAACTTAGTGGCCGCAGCTCAACAGCTACTTCCGCCCTCTCCTGACTGCCCCTGCTGAGAATGAACTGTCCCTCTTACAAAGCCTCAGAGCATCTAGTTTGTGACACATCTGACATTGCATCTTTTCCTGTATATATTTATGGGGTGTCATCTCTATAAGACCTTTGTAGGCAGGGACTGTTCATTCATTCTACACTTACTGAGTGCCTGCTATGTGCCAGCCAATGAAGAACGTGTTAGAGAATATAGCAGGGGAAAAAAACCAGTCAGGGTCCTTGTAATGGACATTCTTTGCCTTGAATAGTGAGATGGCATCCTTGTCCTCCTGCATATTTTAAGAGTTCTGTTTAGCCTATCAGTTGAGATAAGGACAATCTGCGCCGAAAAATGATTCATAGTGATTCTAATTTAAAGACATAAATATCTCTTTACCAGTTGTATGAATTATACTTTCAGGTCATATTTTACTAAATCTCTTGAGATCACCTGTGATGAGCATTTAAAATAAATTAAAACTTTTAAGTCACAGAGTCATTGTAATTTTGGTGATTGATAACGTGGTGAACCAGGCTTTTTATTTCCCATTAGATTCTTGGTTTGTTATTAATGAGCCACACCAATATGAAAGAAAATAAAACTTGCGTAAAGGACTAAAATTAAATTTTTCCTCTTTCTGTTACCTTTGAAAAGGCTTCCTGTTTTATTTTTCCTGGGACCTCTCCCCTTTTACAGTTCTATCCTGTAACTGTTTGAAAGAAACTTAAGGTGATTTGAAAATTTAATACATGGAAATTCTGTGAAAATCATTTCTGTACTGCTGCTTCATGCTCTAGAATCATTTCAGTTTTGCAAAATTAAAAATAATTGAATTCATTAAAGTAACTCTAGCTGGATTAAACTATTAATTAAGGCAGAGTGAATTTGGGCCTTTGACGTTGACAAAAGTGATATATTCCTCTGTTCCTGGCCTCTTGGAGTGGAGCAGATTTGCCAGGAAGGTGAATTCTCTACTAAGATTTTTTTTTTTTTTTTTTAAGTGCTTAACAGTTTGGGGGCTGTTGATATATTACCATAGAGTCACTCGTTTAAAATTGTCCAAAATGGTCTGGAAATTTGTAAAGGCCTTCAAAGTTGTTCTGTTACATCCAGGACTTGCTCTAGAGGATCCATCCTGTTCAAAGGAATCTTAAACAGTCTTAACAGATGCTTAATATTCATAGTTTTGGCAAAGAGACCCATCAGTGATAAATGTCTCTGATTTTGAACCCAGATTGCCCTGCTGATAAAATTACAAGCAGCCTTATCTGGTTCCATATTCACTACTCTTGTCTTATGTTTTCTAGTAGCCACTTTTTTTTCTAACTTTATTTTTAATTGTGGTAAAATATACATAACATAAAATTAATTTATCATGTTAACCAACCACTTTTAAGTATACAGTTCTGTGACATTAAGTATATTCACATTGTTGTGCAGCAGTTACCACTATCCATCTCCAGAACTTTCTTCATCTTGCAGAACAGAAACACTCTCCCCATTAAACAGTAAATCCCCATTCTCTCCTCCCCACCAGCCCTTGGCAGCCACCCTTCTACTTTCTGTCTCTATGAATTTCACTACTTTTAGTATCTCGTATGAGTGTAATCATGTAATATTTGTCTTTTTGTGACTGGTTTATTTTGCTTAGCATAATATCTTTGAGGTTTATCCATGTTTTCAGTAGCTACGTTTTTAAAAATAAAATTAATTTTAATTTTTAATCCAATATATCCAAAGTATTGTCATTTTAACATGTAGTCTATTTTTGGAAGGGTATTTATGAGATATTTTGCATTTTTATCATACTAAGTCTTGGAAATCCCAAGTATATTTTATGCTTAAAAGCATATCTCAGATGGAAAAAAAAAAGCATATCTCAGATGGGCAAAGAAGATGTATAAATGGCCCAAAAGCACATGAAAAGATGCTCAACATCACTAGTCATTAGGGAAATGCTAACTAAAACTACAATGAAAATATATCTCACACCCATTAAGATGGTTACTGTTAAAAAAAAAAAGTGTTGGTGAGGGTGTGAAGAAACTGGAACTGTACACTGTTGGGAGTGTAAATGGTAGAACCACAGAATTACCATGTGATCCAGCAGCAGTGTCTTGAAGAGATACTTGTACACCCATGGTCATAGCAGTATTATTCACAATAGCTGAAGGCGGAACAAGTGTCCAACAGGTGACTGGATAAATGTGATACATACATAGCATGGAATATTATTCAGCCATACAAGGAAGGGAAATCTGACATGATGCTCCAACTGGATAAACCTTGAAGGCATTGCTAGGTAAAATAAGTAGTCACAAAAGGACAGATACTTTGATTCCACTTATGTGAAGTACTTAGAGTAGTCAGAATCATAGAGGCAAAACGGAGTGGTGGTTGCCAGGTGCAGATGGGTGGGGAGAAATGGGGAGTTACTGTTTAATGGAGATAAAGTTTCAGTTTTGCAAGGTGAAAAGAGTTGTGGAGATGGATGGCGGTGAGGGTAGCACAATAAAAGGTTAAAGCACCTCAATTCAGTTCAGACTAGCCACATTTTAAGGGCCTAATAGCCATTTGTGGCTAGTATCTGCCGTATTGGAAAGCATAGTTCTTAAAAATGAATTTATAAAATTTTCAAGCAACATTGGTTTTCTTGCTGCTTGAGTAAATACTGAAATACATCTATTCCTTTTGTTGTTTGAGAAAAATTATGCATGCATAAAATCTGGAAGGATAAGTATACCCCAGTATTTACTATTGTCTTTGGGTAAAATTATTTGTGTTCTTTGCCTTATCTACATCTTGTAATCTTATACTAGGCCTAATTGCTTTTTTTTTTTAACAGCTTAAGATATCTTTCGTATACCATACAATTCACCCATTTAAAGTGTATAATTCAATGTTTTCTAATATATTCAGGGTTGTGCACCTATCACCACAATTAATTTTAGAATATTTTCTTCACAAAGAACCCAGTACCCCTTGGCAATCACCCTCTATTCCCCCCGCCTATTTCCACCAGCCCTAGGCAACTTTAATCTCCTTTCTGTCTCTGAGATTTGCCTATTCTAGATATTTCATATAAACGGAATCATACAATAAGTAGCCTTTTGTGACTGACTTTTTTCACTTGGCATAATATTTTCAGGGTTCATCATGTTGGAGCATATATCGGTATTTCACTCCTTTTTATGGCTGAATCATATCCCATTGTATCAATACCATGTTTTACTTAACCATTTATTAGTTGATGGAGATTTGGGTTGATTTTCCTTCTCGGATATTATGAAGACTGCTGAGAACATACGTGTACAAGCTTTTGTGTGGGCATATGTTTTCATTTCTCAATTGCTTTTGTAACAAGAATGAACGGAATTTGGCAGGGGAAAGGAGACTAAGAGGTAGTTAGTTGAGAGCCGACTAGTCTCCTGCCTACCCCTGCCCTTTAGAAAAGGAAAAAAGATGACGAAAGCCTCTGCTTTTCCCAAGCAATTTTCAGAAGACTGTGCTTTGAGTATTGATAATGGATAACTGGTCCATTATCAATAGGAGAGACAGGATATATCTGGTTTTTGAAAAGGTATTGTTTTATTGAAGGATTCTAAAATTGTGGTTTTCATTTTGCAAGATATTACCATTACAGGGACTTCCCCGGCCGTCCAGTGGTTAAGACTCCTTGCTTCTACTACAGGGGGCATGGGTTTGATCCCTGGTTGGGGAACTAAGATCCCACATACCCGCACGGTGTAGCAAAAAAATTTTTAAAAAAAAATTTTTTTTAATTAAAAAAATATATATATATATTACCATTACAGTTTGGATAGAAAGATATCCGTCAGATGTGACCATCTAGTGACTGTTGGCATCCACGGTGATGTTAAAAGCGCTTTAGGGCAAGTGGTCTCAGAGCTGAGTTCATGTTTCACTTCTTTGGATGTGATGGGACCATCTGACCTGAGATATGTGTGTGTATTCTTTTTTTTTTTCTTCCGGTACGCGGGCCTCTCATTGCTGTGGCCTCCCTCCCTGCAGAGCACAGGCTCCGGACGCGCAGGCTCAGCGGCCATGGCCCACGGGCCCAGCCGCTCCATGGCATGCGGGATCCTCCCGGACCGGGGCACAAACCCGTGTCCCCTGCATCGGCAGGCGGACCCCCAATCACTGTGCCACCAGGGAAGCCCTGTGTGTGCATTCTTAATCTCCGTATCTCCACTTGAGCTGGTTTGGCTGAATTATTTATGGTTATTTCAACCTTGGGTATTAAAGTTCTGGCACTTTCAGATGTGTGTATATAACATGCTTTTGTTTACTTTTAATTAATGTCAGAGATCAGAGCTTCATCTGCATGGGTAATGGGAAGAACACTGCATTCTAGGTCTGAAGATGACCTTGAGACCCACCTGTGTCATTGACATGCTCATCACCCTTAAGCCAGTTGCTTCACCTCAGTTGCTAATCTGTAAAATGAGAAGAGTTTAGATTAGGCAAAACCCTAGGTTCTTTTCAGTGATTCAAAGTGCTTTTTCATAACTGATTTTAGTTGGAATATGAATCTCAATCTCTTGTCTCCTAAGGCGTGTACTTTGTTCTTCATTTTGGAATTAGAATGTTCATGCCCCTTCAATTGAGAAGATACTTAAAGACTGTTGATAGTTATTTCTCTTCTAATCAGACATGGATTCAGAATAGCATATCTTTCTCATCAGCTAAACCAGCTAATGCTGAAAAAGGCAGCACATATGCAAAAAAAAAAAAAAAAAGGATTGACTGTAGTTATATGTGTAAAGTGGCTGCCACCAACACAAATGCACCTTTTAGGAGCATTAATTTAAAAATAATATCCAGAATTAGAGAAGTGTTGTCCCACTTGACCTGATTATGTCACATCTGGAATAACAGTTTATTCAGGGCACCACAGAGATTGACCAACTGGAGTCTGTTCATTGGAGACTGGCGTAGGCGATAACAGAAGGAATGGTGAAAAGAACTGAGCATGGTTAACTTGGAGAAGGGGAAGTCTTGAGAGGGAAGGAGGAAGTGTCTTAAAAACTTGAGAGGCTGTTAGGTGGCTATGTAATTAGACGTCTGTAGCTGAACTGAGAGTTGTGGGCAGGTTACAGAGCATTGTAAAGAGTAAACTTGTGAACAGAGCTGTCCAGTGTGGGACAAGATGCCTGGTGGGGTTTGTGCTTCCCTCACAAAGTAATCAGGCAGAGAGTCTCTTAGAGCAGGGTTGTTTGTGGAAAGGATTCACACATTGTTCATAGAAAGTGGCCAAAAGTATTACTGTGATAAAACATTTTTGTACAGGATGCTGTATTTAGATGAATACACTCATTTTGCCTTGCGTAAATATAGTCTACCTACCAAAGAAATAGTTACGAAAACTTTTTTCTTTTTCTTTTCTTTTACATCTTTATTGGAGTATATTGCTTTACAATGGTATGTTAGTTTCTGCTTTATAACAAAGTGAATCAGTGATACATATGTTCCCATATCTCTTCCCTCTTGCCTCTCCCTCCCTCCCACCCTACGAAAACTTAATTTTAAGGAATTTAATAATTGATTTGGTTAAACACTTGAAGAAAACCTTTTTTTTCTGAAGTGGAGGCAGTTTTATATTTGACACTTACTCAGTTAATTGGGTTTCTTTTATTACCAAACTGAAAGAATAGTAAAAAATTAATGCAGTTAGTAGTTAAGAACAGAAGAAAAATTAGTTACATTTCCTGCCTGCTTCTTATCTTTATTAACAGTGTTCTAATATGATTATCCTAAGCAACATAATTGATGTTCATTATTTAAATTTAGCTTTTGGTGCAAGTATGTCTTCATTGGCAAAGTAGTTTCTCTTTCTAATCCTTCTCGGCTTTCCAAATACTCCCTTTTTTAGCCTCAACACTACTGAACATTTTCTGGTGAGATGGAAGAGAGGGAAGACTAAAACTTTGCTTTTTTACCTCTGTCATGCTGCACAGTTTTATCTGCTAATCCAGAAGAGCATTCTGCCCCTGGATAGTCAGACAGTTCCTTGTTTTGTGGTATTTGGGATTGAGGAAGAGAGGAAAAGGAGGAGACCGAGCTGCCTTTATGTGAAGAGCCGAGCCTGTGGCATCCAGAAGGTCTTTTGCCAAACCTTATAGGAAATTGAAAGATAAGCTGCTTCTGTTCAGGACTGTGTTTTAGAAAAAGATTGAGTAGGGCGATTGCTTCCAGACTGAATGTAGGCTCTAGGGTCTCGATGTGTTCACTCATCGGAGGGTGGTTCTAGAAAGACTTTACAAGGTTCATTTTTTTTCAAATACAAATATTACATAAAGCTTTTTACATCTGGTTTAATTTAAATGTAGGGCTAGTGACATCCTGAAAAGCAAATAAGGTGTCTGTGTTCACCACTTTGGATCCCAGAATAGTCAGGAAAGATAAACACTTGCTGGTTATAAAAAGAAAGTGTTTTACAGTGACCACACTTTTTTTTTTACTCAGTGAGTGATATTGACAGGTATTAAATATGTTGTTGAGGGGGTAGCAGGAGGAGAAAACAGCAGAAATATGGGAATGATTTTTTTCCTTCTGCCTAAATAGTTTTTAACTTAATGGGTTCAAAATCCACAGAGATATCACAGATTTTTTTAAGTGCCATCATGGGTAGCAATGAAGTAACTGATGCTTTGATTCTCTTCGTGAGAATCTTCTTAAAATGGCTGTATCTCTTAGAAAATAGCATAACTTAATATTTTTAGTTAGATCAGTGATTTATAGAAACTTCAAATATCTGACTCTTAAACCCCAGTGTGGATTATATAAATATGTGCACCAGCATTAAGTGGAGTATTGTTTTAAGGATTTAGGATCTGAATTTCTTACATATTAATTTGGGTTGATGATGTACCAAAAATGAAATTGTTTATATTGTAATAGTTTGAAAGTCTTCCTAATTTATTAACTTAGAAAATATTGCTGCCTTTTTTCTTCACTAGTAATGGCATCATTTCTAGCCTTTGACTCCCCCCCGCCCCCTACCAAAAAGGTATTTCCAGAGAGGCTGTATCTTTCTTCACAGCTTTAATGTAGAAATGTTTAAAAAAACAACAGAGTATAAACTACGTTCTAATCCTTAGGCTTACTGTGGGCTTCCTATAACCATATTCTGATCAAACTGTAATTTAGGGGAGATTTTCAGTGAACTGTTGGAATTCTGCTGTAGCCATCAAACGTCATGCTTTGGTTGACTGTCCGCTAGGTCCAGATTCTACATTTCAGTAGTCTGCCACCTTGGCATAAATTTGTATTATGAGCTTAGTTTAGACAAGTAACTATTTCAAGGAGATACTTGGAAACGGAGAACTTTTCCTTCTTCCTCTTTCCATCAACCTGACCCCCTCCCTCCACTTTTTATCTTTTTTATATTTCAACTAAGATTTCTTTAAAAACAAGGATTTCACCCCTTTTAAGGTCAGGTGGGGTGGTGGAAACCACTGGTTTAGTCTAAGTAACTTGTGTTTAGGTTTTAGCAGGAAGAAGTATCTATCCTGGTCTAGCTCTCAGTACAGTGTTAGAAATGTTTTTTTCTATGAAAATTCTAGATTTGCATTCACAGTATAATTGATGCAGTAGTTGTCATTCTCGTATATGTTCAAATTTCAGTTCCCAAATATTAGAAAGTAGCAGGGTTATGCCTGCAGGTGATGGAAACTAGGACACACCATCATATTTACTGGCATGTTAAATTAGCACCATATGTTCTTATTAGGAACTTGAAACATACAAGAATGCACGTAAAAATATGAAGAATTTGTATACTGGAAAATGCCACGCTAGATCCATACTTGGAGTCGTTTAAAATATAATCTGTAGAAGTTTGATTTGGAGGCTTTTTTTTTTTCTCCTGGCTTGATTATCTGTGCCTAGTCAAAGGTTTAAGATTGGGTTTTATGGGGGTTATTTTTGTTGTTTTGTTTTTACTTTCTGATGGCACAGTTATAAATACTTCTGCCCCTAAAAACAGGGACTAAATGATGCCATCCTTGATATGGTGGCTTTGCAGAGGAACTGCGATACACAGACAAGCCCCATTGACTGTTGGTACATTAGGTCCTGCAAATCTTGCCTTACGCCTGCTAAACTAGTCCTCTCATCTGTTGGGTTCCCCTCCATCTTCCTGACCCAGATGAGCCTGAGTACAGCCCCTGACTAGATCCAAGCCTTTTGGCAGAGCTCTGGTTTCATAAATGATTATAATTACGTTTCTCAGTTAATGACCTCTTTGCCTAAATGAAGTTCACAGTCATTGATGTTGTATCATCATCCTTGTACAGTCCTCTTATACAGAGTTGGCCTGTAGATATTTCCTCGTGAGATAGGTTCTCTTGGCCTTTATTTACCCTCTTTGTACTTGGTGTAAAGGAGTACTTTTGCTTTTCGTATTTGGTGAGAAAAGAGGTACATGTATTTGATCAGTCTTACGTATTGTTATAATTTATATGGTTTTAAGTCATCATGGCTACAGATCTCAGATTTTCATTTCAGCCATCTGACTCTTGCTTTCTGAGGAAGGAATTGCTTTCTGAGTGGGAATTTGGCCGGGATTATTGGTAAAACTTTAATGTTTTGGCCCTAATTAGTAGGTGTGGGTATAATTTGCAGATTGATAAGGAGTGTGGCTGAATTATTCAACAGTGAATTTAAATCATTCTCAAAAATAAATAATTTAAGTCTAGTTCATCATATGCTTAACCAAAAGTTACTTAACTTCAGTTAATAAATCGCAGATGTTAACTCCATTATTAATGGGTTTGAGCTTTCCCCAAAATCTTTTAGAATTTACAAAATGTTTTACTCTTTCCATACAGTGTTTTTGATTAATGAAACGATGGGCCAACGCCTCTTTCAGAATAACTGTATCTCCCTGACAAATTCCTATTCTTCCTATTAGTCCCAGTTCACAAGAATAATTATTTTGCATAAAATTCCCCATCTTCCCTTACTTATTCACTTCACTTCTTCTCTGTCCCACTACCCAGTGGGTCTACCAGAACTTTTGGTTGCAAGTAACATGAACCAAAACTTAAGCAAAATTGATCGTGTGTTTTTGTTCTTGTTCATGAAAAGTTTGGGGGAGGGATGGTTCAAGGGGGCTATCTTTCAGGCACAGCTAGATTGAGGACCTTAAGCAGTATCAACAGGAGTGTTTCCCTTTCTGTGCTTTTCGCATCGTCACTGTCCGCCCTGTTTGGGGCACATGTCCAGGTTTGTACTAACCAGTGTCTGCAGAGATAGAACACTAATTGGTTAACCTGTGTCGTATGCACGGTGGAGGAAGGGCCTCTTAACTGACAGCACCTCCACTGCGGCAGGAGTGGCTCCAAGAGGAAGTTGGGCAGGGAGAAGCAAGCATCTTTACTCCAGTGACCCAGTGCCTGCTGTATACCCTAGAAGCGATGGACTGTTGAAGGGGAAGAGCTGTGTCCTGTTCAGCTTTCTGTTTCTAGCACATTAATGGGCAGGGTGCTCCAAAAATGATTGATGAACAGTGGTTTCGTTCTATTAATTTGGATGTTTTTCCCTTTTTTATGCCATGAGCTGAGAAATTTATGGTTTGGCTGAAGGGAGCTCTCCTTGGTATTGGGAAATGGTGCTGACCTCGTCAAAATGGCCATCCTGATAGCCAGGGAGGCTCAAGAGAAAGGTTTAGCCACTGGGGACAAATGTGGAAAGTAATCCCACCCTTCTGCATTCCTTTCAATGCCCATCTCTAGACAGTTTTTGACATTATTGTAAGACATCTTCCTCCCTAAGAGTAAGGATTGTAAGAATTTGTTTTCATCTCTTCCTATTCAAAAGTGAGGAACGCCCCTTAATCTCAGGCAGTCAACTTCCTATTTACTCTGTCCTTACCCCTCAGTTAAAAGAGTAAATAGAAAGGTATGGGCCCCAAGAATCAGATAGATAACATCAATGAACCCTGAAGGCAGCTGTTGATTTGAAGTTGTTTCTTAACAGCAGGTGATGGGCTGAAAAACAACAACAACAACAACAACATAGGGCCCTTGAGTTCTTTTTCTTATCACCCATGATTCTAACATTAACTGGTAAGAATTTGTTGGAGACTTTCTTACAAGGAACGTTTGGCTTGTTACAGGCATAGAAAAGCTTAAGAAATAGACACAGGAAATGGAGGATGGGAGTAGGAGGGAGCCTTCTTTGCTTATTATATTCCTATACTACATACCTGCTTTATATACTGAGAGAAGTGTTTTATTTAATAAGCGAAAAACCAGAAGAATCTCTAAGTGCTTTTGAGAGGATGCCAACACATATGAATGTGTTATTCTAGCTCCAGATGGACAAAATCTTGGAAATGGCCTCCGCAGAGGGTACCTCCATCTGGGGAAAGGGGCAGATGATAGAATTCCCAAGGTCATTAGAAATGTCAGAAATCTGCTTATGAAGACAGTTATAACCTTAACTCAGAATATTCTACATTTTTCAATGTAAACTTTTTCTTTTTCTTGGCCGCACTGCACGGCATGCGGGATCTTAGTTCCCCAACGAGGGATCGAACCCGCACCCCCCTGCAGCAGAAACGTGGATTCTTAACTACTGGACTGCCAGGGAAGTCCTGATGTAAACTTTAACTTGGATTCCTCCTAGCTAATCATAGAACAAATAACTTTTTTGTAGCATTTTCCAATAAGCAATGTAACTTTTATTTATAAACCTGTTTAATTCAACTCAAATAAGTAAACTTAAGATTTATTCTATTGCTGAAATATCACTGTCTATAAATAAGTTTTTTGTAACTAAGCTCCCTTAGAGCATATTCTTACTTTTTCAGAACCGTAGGTGGATAAATTGGGTACAACGAAGCAGCGAGGTGCTTCACTTGGAGGTCTTGAAACAACTTTGTTAGCTGTGGGTGGGCACTTAGAACACCTGGTATTTTCCATAGGAAACTGGGTTTTCCTTTATCCTGAGCTGCAGTTTGGCTCCCTAGGATGTTTTCTGTAGGGCGGCGGGGGGGGGGGGGGGGGCGGCATTTCCAAATCTGTGTGTGTGTGTTTTGCTGTGCTTATCCAGGAGGCAGGGAAAGCCAGAAAGGGCTGCCTCTGGGGTACGTCTGTGCTCTGCAGTGAAACAGGATTCACATGGGATGTTCCAGAAGAACTGGATTTTGGCCCGTGGAGAGTTGATAAAATGAATGGAGAAACAAAATGTCTCTTTTCAGAATTGGGTGTTTATGGACATTCATTTTGATGCCTGGTCTCTTCAGAATTAGCCTGTAACACTTCCTGTATTTCTGGAACACTTTTCTTGTATTTCTGAAACATTTTTCTATCAGGTGGTTCTCTCTAAATGACCTAGTTTGTGCGAACCTAGATTTTTCTTTTTAATCAGTTTATTAAGCAACTGATTTTTTTTTAAACCATCAAAAAGATGGTTCAGAACAATTTAGGAATAAAATTTCCACAAGGAATAATGGATTTGGCCTTGAACGCACACTAATTTGTATCAGAACTGACTTCTAAGTCTGTTAGCTAAATGATACACAGATTATTAGATGGCAGAGTGCAGAGGATACCATAGTCATGCTTCATAACTAGGAGTTCCATCCTGAGGGTGTGTTTTGCAGTGAACTGCATTCATCTTTTGGCCTCAGGTATACGAAGTTCTGGTAACATATTGAGATTTAGAATTTCTAGAAGTTGCTGGGACATTTTGGTAGGCTTCATTTTTTTTTTCCATTTTTCATAGTTAATATTGATGTTTGGATTTGAATAATAAGTGAGGTAACATGATATCTTATTACATGTGTATTAGTTGACTTTATGATTGTGGTTTACAGATGGTAGTGGTATTATAGAGTGACAGCCTTGATTAATTAGAAAACCAGATTTTCATGTATTGAATACTAAATTTTAAATCCAGATGCATTGGCTTTTGTTTCTGCCTGTTTTTGATTTTTAGAACTACTTTATATCTTGCAAAATTTATTTGGATTATTAAGTCGATGATTAGTTTTTACACTATTTTGTAGGAAACATTTATGGTCACATTGGAAGCCATACAAATTCTCAGCTGCCCAAGTTTTATTAATTTTATTTTCTTAACCTTTGTTTTTAAGGAACTTGGGAAAGTGGGTCTAAATTTCTTCTTTAATGTATTGGGTCATTTAAATAATTTTTCAATTCCCTCATACACACATAAGCTTTTCATTTTTCAAAAGGGACCACCCCAAAGTCTGTAACAGTTATTATTTGCTCTGGTGCTGAGTGCCCAGCTTTCCCCGTCTCAGCATTCATTCCGTGGCATTAGTGAGTGCCTTTGTCCAGGTGTGGTGCTGGCTGGGGGGCAAGTTACACAGCCATTCTTGTCTTTCGTTTGGGTGGTGTGCAGAAACTTACGGTTACCACAGCAATACGAAGGGTAGCTCCCAGACAACAGAAACTTATTTCCCCTGGCACTCAAAATTATGTGGTAATGATGCTGAAATGGTGAACATTTTTCTGTTCTCAGAGGTTCAGCATCACAAGGAGAAAAGCACTCACACTTGATTTTGAAGTAATCGGTTGGTATATAAACCTCATTCTCAACTTTAAATAAGCTCATCACCAAACTAGTTTTTTAAAAGTCTAATCAGAATTGTGCCACATTAGATTCATGTTACCTGTGATATAAAATGTCCTGTTAAAAATAGAAAAGATCAGAGAGTACTTATTTTGCCTGCCTGCTCTAAGTATTCAGAACATGCTGGATAAGGATATCTATTCACCTTTTTTGTCAGACTGGGCCAGGGTTTGTGATCCTACCATCAGTGGAATTAGTAAATATCACAAGTTGTACATGTTTTGACTTGACTTAAATTTTTTTTTCCAATAGAAACTATGTTCCAACTTCCTGTCAACAATCTTGGCAGTTTAAGAAAAGCCCGGAAAACTGTGAAAAAAATACTTAGTGACATTGGGTTGGAATACTGTAAAGAACACATAGAAGTAAGTAGCATGTCATTTTTTTAATTTTAACATGACTCAGCTTCTGATCCATTACTTTGTGTCAGTGGCCAGGATCGTTAATTCTTTGGGGTGATTCTGTATTTTAACTGCAGCGTTAGCTTTGCCTGAGCTTTCTCAAGTAGCCTAACTTGTTCCCTTCTCCCTAAAATGGGCTTTTTCATCTTTGCATCCTGGAGCAAAAGCAGTTACCACTGAGGACGTACCACATCAGTCATTTTTTACTAGGTGCTTTAAAATGGTCTCTAAATTCAAATCCTTAAAACAACCCCTAGGGGATATAGGAATTCTTATCTCCAATTTACAGATGAAGAACCAGTAAAGAAATAGGTCCACCTCACAGCTGAGCATGTGGCAGGGTCTGTCTGTGAGACTCCAGAGCCTGTTCTCATTCTGATATGCCTGAATGTTCTGATTGACCTTCTGATTGTTGAGGCGTGGTGGTTTGGGTGCTTGTTGTCTCTTTCCTTGGGATTTGAGCATTTGTTGGCCCTTTTGACCCATCGTAGACTATTATCTTCCCCTAGGTAACAGTTTGGACTTCACAAACTGTTTTTCTAGCCTTTTTATTCTATGAGCTTTATTAACAGCCCTGTGGGATAGCCAGTGTAGTGGTCTCCTCTTCTAGATCTCATTACTCCAGGTCTTGTGGTTAGTTGATCAACAACCTCTGATTGGAAAGAAATGTTTAAAGCTATTTTCCCCACTAGCCTTTTAAGTTCCAGCTGGCCAGGGACCTTAACTACCTTGTCCATCTTTGTATCCTCAGCACTTAGCACAGTGCTGGGCACGTAATAGGCACTCAGTAAATGTTTGGATGGAATTGAAAGTAAAAAAGCAATTTCCTTCATGCAACAGGTTTTCTTTTCCTGGTTCCTATTAATCCTACTTTAGGGGTATATCATGAAGACTGAAGCTTCTCAAAATTGGATTTCTCTAGTTATGTCGTCCCTGGTGTGGCAGTTCAGTCCCTCAGTTTCAGGTAGATCTGCCTGATGAAACAGTCCATTTACTTCCCATGCAGTGGGGTAATCTTCACAAGAATAAATAATGCAAATGTTAAAGGTACCTTTTCTATCCTGCATTTGATTTGTTCCTCCCATTATTGCGCCCACTACATACTCTGGAATATATGTGTACTTGATTTTCCACACTGAACTGTGACCCTTTTAGGAACAAGAGGAATTTTACCATAAAACTCTTTATGTTCCTGTCTCAGGGTGGAGGGGATCAAATTTTTACACAAGAGTGTAAATTTAACATAATACTACTTGCTTTCTTTGAATAGCTTTCCTCCTTTTGGGGTTCAGAAATCCTGAGTTTTCGTTCCAGTCCAATCCCACCCCACCCCCATCTCCCACAAAAGACTTTTCTTGCACAGAACCAGAATATCTCATCTGTAGCACTATAAGTGAATGTTGCTCTCTTACACTCCATTCTAATATTACAACTGATGAGTTATATAGTACTCTTACGAAGGGTGCTTTGGTATTAATATGTGGCTGAATTTTTTACTTACTTAGTTAGAACTTCCAGTGGTTTCTTTGGAAACCTGGTGACCATCAGGGGAATGATTAGTTGACATAAAAAGTTCAGTGTAACATCCATATGCCCTTTTGTATTTCCTAGAGCTTTATCGATCCTAGATCCTAGTTGAGTTCTCAGTGGTGTCGATTTTCCTATGCATCTCCCCAACCCTAGTTAGAGATAGGATTTATATGTAAAGTTGAGCTACAGTTGATACAATGTTTTTGAAACTTCTTTCACTGTTTTCTAGGATTTTAAACAGTTTGAACCTAATGACTTTTATTTGAAAAACACTACATGGGAGGATGTAGGACTGTGGGACCCTTCACTTACAAAAAACCAGGTAAGTGGCACAGGAGACTTCCCCAGTTCTATTCAGTTCTATTTTTCATGGTACTGCATTGTTGTAGGCAACAACCTAACGTGGGAAGTGTTGAAACTGATTGTTTCATATATTCCTAAGAGGTAGGGAAAATTAGGAAGAACTTTTGGTCTTTTTTTTGTCATTGTACTGAAACTTCAAGTGTAAGAAGAACAGGAAAGTTTGTTACTTAAAAGTTGTGAAGCCCACTATATACCAGCATTCCCCTCTCCTCCCCTAACCCCTGTCAAAAGTTTTTTGGTTCTAATTCTAAAATGTTCCCTCCAGCATTCTGTTCACCTACGGTATCCATCATTTTTCTGTGTTGCAATCCTTGTTTTTTCTAGAGAAGTGAAGACAGGGCTTTTGCCTCCATTTACGTTTTCTTACTCATCTGTGTTGTCACCCAACCTCTCCGGGTAGCCTAAGCCAGCACATGGGGGATGGGACAGATGGCTCTGTAGGATGGCAGAGTGGTGCAGCTTAATTTTTACAAATTGGAATTAAAAACAGTATTAGGTAATCAAGGGCACCAGCTATGCCGGCAAATATCAATAGGTGATGATATAACAAAAATGAAGTTATAGGTGATTTTTTTTCCACAGGGAGAAGTGATTATCAATTCAAACTGTACCACTGTTTATTTCAAGTGATTGTAGTAATTCTGGATTATTGATCTGTTCATCTGTTGGAACATACTTGGCAGGGAATCAGTACTTTTAAAATCCACCTCAGAAATTTGATAATATAGTCATATGTTTCTTTCTTAGAAATACCCCAAGAAAGGGTATTAACCAGCAGTCTTAAAATATGAAAGCTTTCCAGTGGGACACATCACTTAGTTAATTCAGTTTTACAAATACTAAAAAAGGGTTGAGCTTAAAGGAAAACCAGAGTATTTCATTTTGGTTTGAATTGGTATCTGAAACAAGGTAGGTTTCTTAGGTTTCTAGGGGAAAAAAGATCACCTCTCACCAAACTTGTGTTTCACCTATCTTCAAAGGACCAACTGCACAGATGTTAATGAGCATGGTTCTGTAAGTTGCTCTTTGATACCACTATATTCTGCAATGCTTTACTTTTTTATTGGCTTTTTAACACCTTGCTTTCCTCACAGTCCGTAGGAAATTTTTATTTAATTTCTTAATTTGAATCAAAGCAGCTGTCACTTCATTACTTCTTTTGAAGCTGCTCTTAAGAAGGAACAGCATGGCTTGTAGAAGAAAGCCGACTTTTCAAATCATTAGTTTTTTGATCTCAGTGAAAACTGAATACTATACTTTGATCAGAGGGGGGAAATGTTTTGAGATTTTTGAAGATGAGCCTTTTTCTCTATGAAAATTTTTCCATGATGGGGAGGATCAAAGGTGTGTCTTTATATCATATGCCTAATTGCACTACAGCACTCTGAGCCCTGAGTTTTACTATATAGTGAATCTGAAGCCTTCAGCAACTTACCAGTTCACAGGGTAATTGTAGTGATTTCACCTAGCTTATTCTTATCCTTTCTAACTAAAATGTTTATCTTGAAGCCGTTTGTCTTTGGTTTCTCTAAAACTAATGAGCAAATGTGACTGGTCTTTTCTGAAAACACTGAGGAAGAACTTTGAATGGCGTTTTTATTTACACTGTGATGCCAAAACAAGTGTTTCGTTTAAAACAGCTTTCTCATTTGAATATTTTATAAATTTATTTTGCATTTTGCAAAAGGAAAAAATGATACTCAAATCTCAGTGCATTATAGAGTTTCAGTTCTAAAAATAGCATTATGTCTCTTAAAGACTGTCGGTGGGGGGCTTCCCTGGTGGTGCAGTGGTTGAGAGTCTGCCTGCCGATGCAGGGGACGCGGGTTCGTGCCCCGGTCCGGGAGGATCCCACATGCCGTGGAGCGGCTGGGCCCGTGAGCCATGGCCGCTGGGCCTGCATGTCCGGAGCCTGTGCTCTGCAGCGGGAGAGGCCACAATGGTCAGAGGCCCACGTACCGCAAAAAAAAAAAAACAAAAAAGACTGTCTGGGGGAAAATAGCCTAAAACCTGTTACTGCTTATCTGAAGTGGCATTCTGATTCCAGTTTTTGTCTTTTCTTTAGGACTATCGGACAAAACCTTTTTGCTGCAGTGCTTGCCCATTTTCTTCAAAATTTTTCTCTGCCTACAAAAGTCATTTCCGGAATGTCCATAGTGAAGACTTTGAAAATAGGATTCTCCTTAATTGCCCCTACTGTACCTTCAATGCAGACAAAAAGACTTTGGAAACACACATTAAAATATTTCATGCTCCAAACGCCAGCGCACCAAGTAGCAGCCTCAGCACTTTCAAAGATAAAAGCAAAAGCGATGGCCTTAAACCTAAGCAGGCTGACAGTGTAGAGCAAGCTGTTTATTACTGTAAGAAGTGCACTTACCGAGATCCTCTTTATGAAATAGTTAGGAAGCACATTTACAGGGAACATTTTCAGCATGTGGCAGCACCTTACATAGCAAAGGCAGGAGAAAAATCACTCAATGGTGCAGTCCCCTTAGGCACAAATGCCCGGGAAGAAAGTAGTATTCACTGCAAGCGATGCCTTTTCATGCCAAAGTCCTACGAAGCTTTGGTACAGCATGTCATTGAAGACCATGAACGCATAGGCTATCAGGTCACTGCCATGATTGGGCACACAAATGTGGTGGTTCCCCGATCCAAACCCTTGATGCTGATTGCTCCCAAACCTCAAGACAAGAAGGGCATGGGACTCCAATCAAGAATTGGTTCCCTCGCTTCTGGAAACGTCCGGTCTTTACCATCACAGCAGATGGTGAATCGACTCTCAATACCAAAGCCTAACTTAAATTCTACAGGAGTCAACATGATGTCCAATGTTCACCTACAGCAGAACAACTACGGAGTCAAATCTGTAGGCCAGGGCTATGGCGTTGGTCAGTCAATGAGACTGGGTCTAGGTGGCAACGCACCAGTTTCCATCCCTCAACAGTCTCAGTCTGTGAAGCAGTTACTTCCAAGTGGAAATGGAAGATCTTACGGACTTGGGTCAGAGCAGAGGACCCAGGCACCAGCAAGATACTCGCTGCAGTCTCCAAATGCTTCGTCTCTCTCATCGGGCCAGTTAAAGTCTCCTTCCCTCTCCCAGTCACAGGCATCCAGAGTATTAGGTCAGTCCAGTTCCAAACCTACTGCAGCTGCCACTGGCCCTCCCCCACCCAATACTTCGTCAACTCAGAAGTGGAAAATATGTACAATCTGTAATGAGCTTTTTCCTGAAAATGTCTATAGTGTGCACTTCGAAAAAGAACATAAAGCTGAGAAAGTCCCAGCAGTAGCCAACTACATTATGAAAATACACAATTTTACTAGCAAATGCCTCTACTGTAATCGCTATTTGCCCACAGACACTCTGCTCAACCACATGTTAATTCATGGTCTGTCTTGTCCATATTGCCGTTCAACTTTCAATGATGTGGAAAAGATGGCAGCACACATGCGGATGGTTCACATTGACGAAGAGATGGGACCTAAAACAGACTCTACTCTGAGTTTTGATTTGACATTGCAGCAGGGCAGTCACACTAACATCCATCTCCTTGTAACTACGTACAACCTGAGAGATGCCCCTGCTGAGTCTGTTGCTTACCATGCCCAGAATAACCCTCCAGTCCCCCCAAAGCCTCAGCCAAAAGTTCAGGAAAAGGCAGATGTTCCTGTTAAAAGTTCACCTCAAGCTGCAGTGCCCTATAAAAAGGATGTCGGGAAAACCCTTTGCCCTCTTTGCTTTTCAATCCTAAAAGGACCCATATCTGATGCACTTGCACATCACTTAAGAGAGAGGCACCAGGTTATTCAGACGGTTCACCCAGTGGAGAAAAAGCTTACCTACAAATGCATCCACTGCCTTGGCGTGTATACCAGCAACATGACCGCCTCGACTATCACTCTGCATCTGGTCCACTGCAGGGGTGTTGGAAAGACCCAGAATGGCCAAGATAAGACAAATGCACCCTCTCGGCTTAACCAGTCACCAGGCCTGGCACCTGTGAAGCGCACTTATGAGCAAATGGAATTTCCCTTGCTGAAAAAGCGAAAGTTAGATGATGACAGCGATTCGCCCAGCTTCTTTGAAGAGAAGCCTGAGGAGCCTGTTGTTTTAGCTTTGGACCCCAAGGGTCATGAAGATGATTCCTATGAAGCCAGGAAAAGCTTCCTAACAAAATATTTCAACAAGCAGCCCTATCCCACCAGGAGAGAAATTGAGAAGCTGGCGGCCAGTTTATGGTTGTGGAAGAGTGACATTGCTTCCCATTTTAGTAACAAGAGGAAGAAGTGTGTCCGAGACTGTGAAAAGTATAAGCCTGGTGTGTTACTGGGCTTCAACATGAAAGAATTAAACAAAGTTAAGCATGAGATGGATTTTGATGCTGAGTGGCTATTTGAAAATCATGATGAGAAGGATTCCAGAGTCAATGCTAGTAAAACTGCTGACAAAAAGCTCAACCTTGGGAAGGAAGATGACAGTTCCTCAGACAGTTTTGAAAATTTGGAAGAAGAATCCAATGGAAGTGATAGCCCTTTTGACCCTGTTTTTGAAGTTGAGCCTAAAATCCCTAATGATAACCCAGAGGAACACATACAGAAGGTAATTTCTGAGGATGCTTTAGAGTCTGAGAAGCTAGACCAAAAAGAGGAGGATGGTTCAAAATATGAAACTATTCATTTGACTGAGGAACCAACCAAACTAATGCATGACGCCTCTGATAGTGAGGTGGACCAAGATGACGTTGTTGAGTGGAAAGATGCTGCTTCTCCATCTGAGAGCGGCCCTGGTTCCCAACAGGTGTCAGACTTCGAGGACAACACATGCGAGATGAAAACAGGAACCTGGTCCGATGAGTCTTCCCAGAGTGAAGATGCAAGGAGCAGTAAGCCAGCTGCCAAAAAAAAGGCTACCATGCAAGGTGACAGAGAGCAGTTGAAATGGAAGAATAGTTCCTATGGAAAAGTTGAAGGGTTTTGGTCCAAGGACCAGTCACAATGGAAGAATGCAACTGAAAATGATGAGCGCTTATCCAGCCCACAGATTGAGTGGCAGAATAGCACAATTGACAGTGAGGACGGGGAGCAGTTTGACAACATGACTGATGGAGTAGCCGAGCCCATGCACGGCAGCTTGACCGGAGTTAAACTGAGCAGCCAGCAGGCGTAAGGGCCAGCTTCTCTGGCATTGGTGACAGATGCTGCAGCCTGGAACTCTGTGCTCCTTTCAGTATGACTGCAAAGCTGTATTCTAACTGGTACCGCCTTTTGAGTGCTGGGTCATCAGGCTGTGGGGACCTGTGGCCACTCCGATCCACGTGGTTATTTCTAAGTCTATGACACATGATTGGCTGATCTTGCTTTAGAACGTGCTGTGACAGGCACAGTAACTAAATGTGAAAAACCAGTAAGTTGGGGGCTCATGAACGCACACGAGAAAAAGCAGAGGTTTATTTTATCTGCCTTCTCAACATTTCTTTCCCTCTGTAAAATGTTTGGTTGGATGTCCTTGAGAAGCGTTCTCTTGATTCAAACGGTAGTGTAGGGCCAACATACAAGCTACCAGTCCAATGTGTATAGTAGACTTTGGGGAAATTGATTTTTTTTTCATGTATTCATTCTGAATAGTTGAAATGTATATTTGTACAGTCTTTTAGACCTATTCAAGTGATGCTTCTGATATTGTTATTGTGTACCCATCATAGATTTGTTTCTTTTTTTAGTGTTGCCCTTGCTGTGTTAATAAGCGCTGTATCTAGTTGACCTAGCAAAAGCCTGAAACTACGCTAGTGTGGACTTCGGGACAGACTTAGTTTTTGCACATAACCTTGTACAATCTCGCAACAGAGGCCAGCCACATAAGATATATATCTGGACTCTCTTGTATTATAGAATTTTTCTTGTTCTGAATATCCTTGACATTACAGCTGACAAAAACAAAAACTGGTATTTCAGATGTTTCCTGAAATCTTTTAAGCTAAAATCACATGCAAGAATTGACTTTGCAGCTACTAATTTTGACACCTTTTAGATCTGTATGAAAGTGTGTTGTGTTGAAGCAGCAAACCAATGACTGCTGCCTTTTGGATATTTAGTTTTCTCTTTAGTTAAACACCACCCTGGTGTAGTCATTTATACCATCTAATATATGACACACTGTTGTAGTATGTATAATTTTGTGATCTTTATTTCCCTTTGTATTCATTTTAAGCATCTAAATAAATTGCTGTATTGTGCTTAATGTAAATATTTGGTTTATTACACATTGCAGTCCTGTGTGTCCATTATGTCTTGTGCCAGTTGATGCCATGGCTCTCTTTCATCAGAGATGGAGGTACAGCCACTGAGGAAACTTGTGGAAGACCAAGATTTGCTGCCGTTGGCATAAAGAATGCTTTCTCTCAAGGCACCTGTTGCAAATTCTTTGGTTTGGTTTTTGTCTTTTTCCCTTTTTACTTGCTAAAGTAAACATCCTCGAGTTTTTTCAGTTCCCCTTTTGTTAAGGAGCAGAGCCTGCTTATATATGTAAATGTATCGATAAAAGGATGTAAACAAGTTAGCATTCATTTGCAAGCAGAATCTTAATGCCCTGGTGTTCTTTTGTCTAAATGAAGTAAATGTTAGTTTTCACCTTATAATGGGAACAATTGTACTAAACAGTCAGCTATTCTCTGCTTTTGTTATAACTCTCTGGACCATCTTGCTGTTATGAAAAAGGCTTTGGAGATCACACGTTTGGAGGGCTGTCAAGATACAAGGAGCTGGTATGATGCGTCTACTATGCATGGATTCCCAAGAGCCAACCCCGTACTAAACAGAAAGTTACAAAGAGGCAGAATTAGGCCGATGTTTTTGGCAGTTAGGACAGTGATGGGATGGATGCTCCAATCCATGCAGAGGCTGGTCAGTCACCTCTCAGGGACATTGGCCTAAAGAGTTCTGAAGTGGCTAGTTTCCATGATTTCTGAGACTCTTCCCAGAAGGTTCATCTTGTTAATGCTTTTGCTACACAGGAATAAAGGTTTGACCGACGTTCCCCTAAGATGTAAAGTCGTGCCTCTCAAAAAACAATACAGGAGAAAGCACAAAAATAGACTAGAACCTTTAGGGTGTTCGGGGCTGGCACGGAGCTACTTTAACTCCATTATACAGATTATAAATTCTGTGGACACCAGCTAGCATTTAGGACAGGATGTCCCCAAGTTAAGAGGCTACAGATTACCCAATCAGAAAAACCGGCATTGAGAAGGTCTCTTTCCCTTGAGGACAGTAATACCAGCTGCATTTAAGCCATCTCACATTTGTTTTGAAATTAGACTGCCTAATTAAAAGGTAGGAAGAATTTAGCCTGGGCTTATGAGGCCTACATGGAGTGCTAGTGAGACTTGTGCAAAATAGTGGGGCGGGGTGGGGGGATGTTCCAGGTTGGACATTTGAACAAAGATAGATGAGTATGCTTCCTTCCTGAGGTGGTGTGAATGGGCCATGTTGGCATATGAGAAGAGTTTAGCCACCTAAGAACTGGAAATAAAGAAGATTTCCAAGTAGAAATGTTGCAGAAGCCCTAAAAGTGTCTCAATAAAAGCCATTTTTAAAAAATGCTGTTGCTACTGTTTGCTTTTGGAATAATCTGGAAATAAAAACTGGCATTCTGCCATCTTCTAATTAGAGACGGTCTATAACTGTAGATTGAATAATCCTGTAGATTTGCTTTTTAACAAGGAAAAACAAAATTCCAGAGAACTTTTTGCCCTTTCAGTTTCCTGTGGCCATGAGTTTCAGACTCAGATTGAGTAGCACTATGGTTTCTCTCCCTTTTCAGCACCTTGAAGCATTTTCTTGTCCCATCTTTGGTTCCCTGTCATTGAGCAGTACAGGGTCTTCAGCAAACAGCTCTCTGTCCCCTCTTAAATTCCAAGTAAAAAAGGATCTGCCTCCTTTTCTCCCCTGTGGCTGTGTTTCTGTCTGCTCGAAATGCCTACCCACTTGCGAAGACGCACAGTACTTCAGGAGGGGACAAAGTAAGTGCCTGACTCGAAAATGCTCCATCAAGACTGGGCGTGCCCCGCCCGAAACACTTCCCCAGGAGCCATCCAGCTTGCTTTTGCCAAGTGAGTACTGCCACATAGAGGCGTGGTTCCCCACATTGTGGGCTACCAGCACCCAACCTTGAGATGGGAATCCCAAATCACCTCTAGGTGATTCTGTGCCACGCGAGCTGGAGAACCACTTAGCTTGAGTGATGGAAAAATCTACTTTTCACCAGCGAGACTAGGTAGAGCATACTGAATCTGGATTCCACAGAGCAGCCGGTCAGCCTTCTGCCCCTCCCTTAGGCAATGATCTTTTCAAGCCATTGTGACCCTTAACTGCCAACCCACTCTGTAGCTCACTGGCCTGGCACCAGTAGCAGGCAGGTTTCACCAAAGTGTCATGTAGGAACATTTCAAACTCCTAAACCCCCAGAGGACTGAAAACAAAAGGAAGAGGCTGCTCTCACCATTCTGAAATGCATTCCAACATACCAGTTATTAACTGGCCACCATGATGTACGTGGTCTAGGGAAATACTCAGCTGAGAGAAACTAGACAGTCAAGTTAGAAAAAAGTGTTTTCTGCCAACTACTACTAGAAGGCTAGCTCAAAAACGGATCCAAACTTGGATCACCGTTTGGTAATTTTTTGCATCCTGCTACTTCCCGTCAACTTACTCCACTTTAAAAAGTTAACTTCAACATTCACTATAACAAATCCTAGTGGAATTACAGCTTAATGGAGTTGTGTTCAAAAATTGGCATATAAGGCAAAAACTGCATGTATCCTGAAAATCCTTAAGTCATGATTTCAAAGTGCTCCAGCTAAGAGGACACAGGAGGGAAAGTCCATAGTCATTTCCAGGACACATTCTCTGGTTTTTTCCAGCTATGTACAGTGTTATCAGTATACCTTAGAAAGGTGCGAGGCCATTTAAACCTAAACTGGTTTTTGCAATAAAAATCTTGCTGTACCTTTATGAATGTTTTATTACCAAGTGAAGCAAAATGGATAGCCTAATAAGCAAATTGTTCAACTTTTGGGAACTGATAGAGCAAGAGGCTAGAAATAAAAGGGCTTTTCCAATGCATTTGATGTCAGCGCCATACTGGCTGCCATCTAGAATGGAGCAGAATGTGACAGCTGTGTACATGGGGCAGCCATCTGGGAATCTAAAAATTAAAAGACCTTGCCTTGGGGACCATTGGCGAAAAGATGACTGCACGACTTGCTGGTGGCTGCAACTGCTGGCACACAGCTCTACGGGCTTCCCCGGGAAGAGGACTCCGAGAGAGGCTTAAACACAGAGCCCTCCAAGGAGGGGACCTCCAGGCCAGGGGTGAGATTACACCTTTCCTAGGAGTTCAGCACTGTTCCTGAAAATGCCTGGGGCTCAGCACACATCCTGAGTACATATTTACTCAAGGACTTTCCAAACATCACAGAAGTGTTCCTGGGACTAGTTGTAGGGCATTAGATTCCAAGATAATTTGAGTCCTCAAAACAGTCCTGCCCCAATTCCCTAAACCACCCCCCAACACACAAAAAAGTCCTCTAAAGGGAGTATTAGTACTAGGTTTTGGGTTTCAGGACATGAAGTTTCAGAGAAGCCAACTTGTCCCAAGATTCCAGCTGGCAGAGGGGAGATGCTGACTTGGACTCAGGATATCTGAGTCCACAGCCCCTGGAATTCCCAGCCGCACCATCCAGCCTTGATCTTGGCTGAAGACTATCCTCTTAAGAAAGGCTTTCCCTGCTATGAATGCAAAGACATGTGAGCCTTGGTTTCTAAACCAACACATCATAGTTTCCCTGGCACAGCGTTTCCCAAACTATACTCGTTCACATTGCCATCTTTGTCACTTTTGCCACATCTGCCTAACAGCTGCTTTACATACTTAGTACATTTCAACTCCCCTTTGTGAAAGGGAAAACCATCTCTACAAAAAAAGAACCACCAGCATAATTTGCCATTAATGAAGGCATCCCTAAAAACACATACAAAACGTTAGACTAAAAATGTGCCACCTGTCATTGCTTGCTGAGGGCTGTGAGCCTGAGACTTGCTCTGTTTGTTAAAAAGGAAAATCAGAAGGGCCCAGGGCACACTAGCACCAAGATGAGACTTTTTCCTTGGCCCAGACGAGACTGGAAGAATTGGATGTGTCTCCATGGACTCGTGTTACCTGATGCATGCCAGGTGGCACCAAACCATTTGTCAAGAGATGGCTCCGGTTCAGAGTGCTTCCCAGGGAAGCCTTTGCCCAGTCATTACCCAGCTCTTCTTACCTGGCTTTACACTCCTTTTTATGAAATAGGGCTCTCACTGGCAGTAACGGGAACTCCAACTCAGATTGGGCTTAATAAAGGGGACACAGGTAACAGCTGTGGCCGAGGAGGGCAGGCTGCTCAGTGATGTCAGCAGGGTGTCAGGTCCGTGCTTCCGTCCTGCCACCCACACGGTCACCATCCTAAGGAGGGACCCTGGTGTTCGTGTTGCTTCCCATTCACCTGCCCTGAGAGAGGGTTTCCCCTCCCTTACCACAGAGGGAGAGTCCTGAACTTGGAGCTAATTGGACCACTCCAGAACTAGTTTCTGTGGCTGGTAGGCTTAGGCCAGACCTAAGCCTCGGTGAGTCACTGTGAGCTAGGATTACCTCGATGGGCTTAGATCAGGCAATACCCATCTCTGGAGCTGGGGTGCAATCAATTCAACCCAAACCAGAAGCCACCTCAAGCCCGATTCTACCCACTACACTCAGGAGGGTGTGAGACGGATACTGGGGCCTCTACACTCTTCAAAGGAAACCTCCTTGAAAAGTCTCTTAACTGCTATTCTTCCAAAGCACGGATTCCCAGACCTGGCTGCATCTTGAAATCACCTGCGGATTTTTAACACTTAAAGAGGCTGGGGACCCTCCCCCAGAGATTCTGATGCAATTGGCCTGAGCTGTGGCCCAGGTGACTCCAATGTGGTTCCCAGGCAAACCTGAGAACCATCGTTCTAAAGACACAAGGACCAAGGCTACAGCGTGAGCCTTCCCCTGATTCATGTATTTGCTACCAGTGGTCTCCCGTTTAAGACCATTTATTCTATTTCTCTCCATTCAACAAACACGCACTTGCCGGACAGCCTAAGAACCCCCATCTCTACATCCAGAGATGCAACTTGTGTGTAGAAAACAATGTTACACGTGTAAGCTAATGCCCTGAGGTCTCGCCGGTTCCCCAGGAGCAATGATGAGACCGCGGGCCTACACGGGTCGCCCTGGCGGGGTCACCGCTGCAAACAGTCCCAGTCCTGGTGCCAACAAAGGAAAAGCACAAACCTCATCGTCCAGGGCGCTCCCGCAGGCCTCCTCCCTCTCCTGCGCCTCGGGCGCGGCTCCCCCAGAAGAGCCTTGCTGGCGAAACGCTGGACGCTACATTTATGACGGAACTGCTCCCTGGAAGACCCAATGAGAAAGTCCTTCCGGTTGAGGGGCCGACCTCCAGCAGAGTCAGGCTTGCCTGGTTTGGTTCTCTGAGGGAATCATGTGATTATCCAGAGCAAGTACACCTGCCCACTGCAGTCGGCTCCATACTCCTTCCTCCACCTCAGCAGCCCAGGCAGCCAGCAAAGCACACTCCCCAGAAGTCCCCGCAAAGAAGGCAGAAATAAGCCTCAGACCGCTGCCCGTCCCCAGCGGCTTGCAAGCCTAAAGTGCATCCAGCTGGTGCTTACCGATAAGAATTCTGATGCTTTAAATCTACAGCGAGCACACAGGCCTCACAGAGGAAATTCTGTGACAGCTGCTCCGAGTCAGAATTGCTTTGAATTCTTTCAAACCCAAAGATGGTTGTGCTCTTGACCATAAGACAAAGCGGGGGGCTTCCCTGGTGGTGCAGTGGTTAAGAATCCACCTGCCAATGCAGGGGACACGGGTTCGAACCCTGCTCAGGGAAGATCTCACATGCCACGGAGCAACTAAGCCTGTGCGCCACAACTACTGAGCCTGCGCTCTAGAGCCTGCGAGCCACAACTACTGAGCCTGCGTGCTGCCACTACTGAAGCCCACGCACCTAGAGCCCGTGCTCCGTGACAAGAGAAGCCACCGCAATGAGAAGCCCGCACACCGCATGGAAGAGGAGTCCCCGCTCGCCACAACCAGAGAAAGCCCGTGCGCAGCGACGGAGACCCAACACAGCCAAAAATAAAAATAAATAAAATAAATACATTTATTTTTTAAAAAAAGACAAAGCAGGATTTTGCTTTAAGATGGGAAGGAAATGCCTTGATGCCTCCAGGTGCCTGGGTCAACAGGTCATCTCGAGAGAACCGGTAATCCTGGAACAAGACCCCTTTGGGGGTGTCTGCCTAGCTTCTAACCTCTTCTCTGAGAACTCCCCTTTCCACCCCAAGAAGGAGAGCTTTTATCATGAAGGGATGTTGGATTTTGTCAAGTGCTTTTTTCTGCATCTCTTGAGATGACCATGTGGGTTTTTTTTACTTTTATTAATCCAAGTGTGTTGCACTGATTGATTTTAAGGTGTTAAACCAACCTTGCGTTCCTAGGAGAGAGCCCACTTGGTCATGGTGTGTAATCCTTTTTATATATTTCTGGATTCAGTCTGCTGCTATTTTGTTGAGGACTTCTGCAAATGCAAATACCTGTGGGGCCAGGCAGTAAAGAAATCAGTGAGATAACTTAGATACCAGAGAGACCCGGAGGGTGCGGCCCTGCTAAAGGGACTCAGCTGTGGCTCGTTCTTGCAAGAATATGAGCCCCATATTGCCTTATTTTCGTTTTTGAAGAGAAGCTGGAAATCCAGTTCTTAATGTGAACTGCCCTGATTTTTAATTGCTGGCAACTGATTTTAATTGAGTTTTTTGAATAGAGAAACACCAAAATACCAAAAGTTTAAAATAAAATGGAAAGTCCACTTCTCACCCACAGTAGATATTCACCATTCTCAAATATTTGTTTATCCTCCCAGAGAATTTGAATGCTTTTCTTTCTCACACAGATGGTAGCATATCAGGTACCTTTTCCTCCACTTTGGCTTTTGTGATATCTCCATACCAAGTCACAAAGAACTCTCAATCCATTTTTACATCTTCATAGGATTCCACCCATGCATGCATGTGTGGGGGTACTGTAACTGAACCAATCCCTAACTGATGGATACTTAGGTTCTTTCCAATCTTTTGCTATTTCAATGAGCAGTGAATAAACTTTTGCATTTATTGTTTCTCTTGTGTGTGTATATATATTGGGAGGCTAGATCCCTAGGGGCGGAATTGGGCCCTAGGGGTCTAAGGGTATATACATTTCTAATTTTGATAGGTACTGCCCATGGACCTCCATGAGAATCATGTCCCACCACCAACGTATGAGAATGCACATTTCTTCAAAATTTCACCAACAGTGTCATCAAAAACGTTTTATTTTTGCCTGCATAAGTGAAAACTAATTTCAATATTCTTTATACTTACAGATTGAGGTTGAGTATCTTTTCATATCTTTAAAATGAGTTTTGCATTTTCTTTTCTGTGAAATACCTATTCCTAACCTTTGCCATTTTTCTGGGGGTTTTCCTCTTATTTATTTGTAAGAGATGTTTATATATTAGGGAGATTACCCCTTTGTAATACAAGCTGCAAATATATTTTCCCAGTTTGTCCTTTGTCTTTTTGGTCATTTGTCTTTTGAATTTGCTTAGGATTTTGTCGTTCTGTTTTAAGATTTTTTTTTTGGTTGAATTTTCTGTTTGTTTTTGCCATGCAGAGGATTTTAAATTTTTTAATATAATCCAATTCTTCATCTTTTATGGCTTCTGGATTTTTTTTTTATGACTCTCCAATGTTTCTGCCTCCTTATTCTATAAATTCATTTTACACATTTAACTCCTCCTTAATCCATTTGGAATTTTGGAACCGTTCCTGGTGTACAGAATGAGGTATGGAACTCGCTTTATTTTTTCCAGATGGTTACCCAGTTGTCTCAACATGAAAATCATTTTAAAACAGTTCAGGGCAAACCATACAGTTCTGCCAGCCTGTGGGCCACCGTCTTGAAACCTCTTACTTTGAACAGACATGAAGTTCACATCCACGGGGCAAGTGGGAATGATCGACCAAAGGGCCTTGCTCTTATGAAGACTTGCAATGGCCTATATACCCTGGTGCCCCTGTCCAAAAACAGCCACTAATGAAAGAAAAAGAGAAAGAAAACGATCACCCTTTCATAGGCTGCAAAGTGACCCTTGCCGTGGGCTTTGGGTTTGACCCTCTCAAGTCAGCGTCAAGGCTTTCGCTGATTTGCTAGGAGACACATCCGACACTTGCTCTAACGGGGGACACCCATCAGGTCACCTGGCACCAGGACAGAGCACCAGCAGCTCAGAGGACTGAGGTCAGGAATTCCTGGCAGGCTCTGTGTCCTGGCTTTCCCTCCCCTTAAGTGTCTCCAAGTGTCCCTGAAAGTTCATTGTTTGGCACTGCAACTCCAGGAAACTTGGAAAGGCCAGTTCTAGCTCATTAGTCACCTTTTCCCCATAGATATTGTCATACAACCTTACCCCTCCTCACTGCCTTGTGGGGGGGTATCCCCAAAAGAGTCCCAAGACAGCAAAACCAGAGGGTGCGAGTTGGACTCTGGCAGCTCTCACTCTCCCGTGACTCGTTCTTACTCTGAAATGTAAGGCAGTTCTGAAGCCACTCCCTGCTGAGGCTCTTGGGTGCCACGAGCCAACTGAGAAACGCAGGACAGCAGGCCTTTCCCCCACCCAGCCTGGTCACCATCACAGCCACCTGTTACCCAGTGCCCTTCGCCGGGCCCTGACACAGGTCATCTCATTTCCTCCTCAGTACACCCCAACAGGCAGGTGCCATTATTCTCTGTCTCTTACTGTGGAAGATCTTACTGAGGCTAGTCTCAGAGAAGGTAAGCAACTAACCCAGGGCCACACAGCTGAGATGTGCAGGAGATGATGGCGCTGCCCAGGCAGGCTGACCTCACAGCCTATAAGCTCTTAGTCACGGTCCTGGGGGTCTCTATTTTAGGACACCTCTGTTGCTGTGGCTTAATCCTGTGACATTCCCCTTCACCTCTCCCAGACCCTTGGTTCGGCCTCTGGAAGGAGAAAGAAGCCTGGGCATCTTCAGCAATCAACATATACCCGGTTTTCCAGAAACTGCTGTCCTCACCACTTGTCTGAAAAAGGAACTTTCCATTGAATCTCTGCTCTCCCTGAGCAGACCAGGGCACGGGGAAGATCTAAGCTTCCTTCGTTAAAAACAGTCCCTATCAATACATCACGGCCACGACAATGAACGGTCAGCAGCCACTGGGATGCCGCCACAGGCTCAGTGTCCGCCGGGGGAGCCAGGGACAAAGCTGACACGCCGAGTATACACACGCCACTCCGCCTCCAGTTACAAGGTACAGAAGCCGGCGACACCAGCACCATCTATGCTGTGAGATGTCAGGGTAGTGTTAGTTTGGATGGGGGTGGGGCACTGGCTGGAAGGGAGCACGAGGGGGCTTCTGGGTGCTGATCATGCTTGTGTGTTTCTAGATCAGGGTGAGGGTTAAGCAGATGTGTTCAGTGTGTGAAAATTCAGTGACCCATACACTTAGGTGCACCTTTCCGCCTGTAAACTTTACTTCAATAATTTAAAATAACGTCTTGACATTTTTAAATAAAGAATTATGTTTACTTTACAACAATTATCTCCGCAAAACGCTGGCTGTACTTGAAACAAGGGGTTCACTTATATCTTTTAGTTCAAAAAATTGTCCTAAGGAACTGCCCTGGTGGCGCAGTGGTTAAGAATCCGCCCGCCAATGCAGGAGACACGGATTCGAGCCCTGGTCCGGGAAGATCCCACATGCTGCGGAGCAACTAAGCCCGTGCGCCACAGCTACTGAGCCTGTGCTCTAGAGCCCGCGAGCCACAACTACTGAGCCTGTGTGCCACGGCTACTGAAGCCCGCATGGCTAGAGCCCGTGCTCTGCAACAAGAGAAGCCATCACAATGAGAAACCTGTGCACCACAATGAAGAGTAGCCTCTGCTCGCCACATCCAGAGAAAAGCCCACGTGCAGCAACGAAGACACAACACAGCCAAAAATAAAATAAATAAAATAAAAAAGAAAAAGAAAAGCCAAGTGATTTGCTTATAAAAAAAAAAGAATCCTCCTGCTAATGCAGGAGACATGGGTTCGAGCCCTGGTCCGGGAAGATCCCACATGCCGTGTAGCAACTAAGCCCATGCGCCACAACTACTGAGCCTGCGCTCTAGAGCCCACGAGCCACAACTACTGAGCCCGCGTGCCACAACTACTGAGGCCCGCACGCCTAGAGGCCGTGCTCTGCAACAAGAGAAGCCACCGCAATGAGAAGCCCCTGCACCGCAACGAAGAGTAGCACCCGCTCACCGCAACTAGAGAAAGCCCGTGGGCAGCAACGAAGACCCAAAGCAGCCAAAAATAAATAAAATTTTAAAAAATTGTTCTAAAATTGGCAAGACTCAACTCTTTTTTTTGCTTTGCTACCACTATCTCACTAGATTCATGATGTCAGATTTCCTTGAAATTCAAATGCTGGTCTGCAATACAGGTGTGTGTGTGTGTGTGTGTGTGTGTGTGTGTGTCTGTGTGTGTGTGTGTCTGTGTGTGTGTCTGTGTGTCTGTGTGTGTGTGTGTGTGTGTGTTCTTGGCTCTGGGAGGGATTCCAGAAACTAGAAATATCCATCACCAAAGTGAGGAATCCAACATTTCAGAACAATAGCAGGAAACTCATCTACATGAGAAGAAATTAAAGCAAACACACCTTGGAGGACTCCAGGGAATCTGAATGATCTCTGCATTCTGCTGGGAATCTGAAGGCCAGCTGCACCCTCCCCTCAGGCGAGGGGCTTCATCATAAGCAGATTCTGAGGATCAGGCTTGAGCCGGCGGCAGGAGCACCCATCAGGGAAACATTTACATCCAGGCGACCTGGACACGTTTATTCAGACGGTTCACAGGGCCAGTGGGCACTGGGGTTCACACAAACCGGCCGACACGTATGGACCTGGAGCCACGCACCCTGGGGGCACCGCGCGAGCCCCTCACAACCTCTGTGCAAAGCCCTTCCAAGGCAAAGGGAAATCCAAGGCCCCACAGCCCATCCCCCTGGGTGACCACCTTGTCCAGAACACCAGGCAGGACAAACGCCGGTGGAGAAGGCCTTCTCCAGCTCATCTCTGAGGCACTGCCCACCTGTGGGTTCTAAATGCTTCTCCAAACCCTGTGGGCCCATGTGAAGCAAGGGGGAAAATTCAGAAAACGCATCCACAACAATAAAACAAAACAAAACAAAACGAACAATCTGCGCGGCACACAGATTTCACTTCCCAATGTCCCTGACGGCAGGACCGCAGGGCTCACAGACGCCTTTGGCAGCTGGGGGCTCGGCGCGTTGCCTCCCCGGCGTCCACAGGAAAATAGTCCTCGGTTCTGTACAACGCGGGCAGCTCGAAGGTCGGGGCCGCCGGCGTCCACAGCTTCTGGAATGACAGAAAACCAGGTGCCCCATCAGCTTCGTGAAGCCACTTGTTCTGAGACCCAAGAACTCCACTTGCAGGAGTTCATCCTGCAGGGAGAATAGCCCAGTTGACCAAAGACTCCATGATTCTTTGGTGACACTGCCTGTGACAGCCAAAGCCGGCCCATTTGAAACGTGGTGGGGAGCTAGGTTGGCAGGGCTGGTTCGTGTCCACGGAGCCCTCCGCAGCATTAGAGAGAACCGGGCTCTGAGGAGGGATGACTGAGAAAGCCAGGTGTACCTCGTGCCACCGCGTGCCAGGAAGGGCCTCGAGCCGAGACAGCACCGTGGGCCAGGCCCTGGGAAAGCTGGGGTCGGGCCGATGCTTCTTTGAATGTGCGCCCATCTGTGCTGCCCGAAGGCTGGGCCACACGCATGTGTTACTTTGTTTTTCAATTGAGCCGTTTTAAGAAGTGCTTACTTATTTCTGGTGTGGATTTTTGCTGCAGGGAGGTTAGGGAGGGGAGATTTTGGATCAAGCAACCCTCCTCAAGCTCTAGTAACCCTGCGGGTTACCCAGGCAACTCAAGGTCAAACCAGTTTTACAGAGGACGGCCTCAAACAGTGCTTCTCACATGTGACTGCACAGGGAACCTCCTGGGAGACTTATGGAATGCTTATGCCCAGGCTCCGCCCCCAGAGTCTGATGTCGTTGGTCTGGGGTGTGGCCTGGGCATCGGGGTATTTCAAAGCTCTCAGGTGATTCTCACGCAGAGCCAGGGCCGATCCCAATAACTGTGACCTGCTCAGAGGAGGGAGGGTCTGCTAGGCTCCGGGGCGGAACAGCAGGGAGATGGGCAGGAGTGTGGGGCTCCAGGGCTGCAGAGGGAGGAGGGCTCTGCACGTCTCCACCTGGGGTCCCTCTCACCACCCTTCCGCCCTCCCCCCGCAGCTCCGTCTACTGTTTGGTCTCCAGGCCACCTCTGCCCGCTCAGCCCAGAGCAAGCTCTGCCCCAGCCTTCAGCTGCAGTCACAGGTGCCAGCGCACAGGTGTGTGGCTCCAGCCCGTAGTTAATAACCGCTCCCCCAAAGCCCAGCCCGTCCACGAGCTCTGCGCTGCACTGGGTTTGTACTTACCCACCCCCATGCTTCTTCCCCACGGTGACACCGTGACCATCCCCCCTTTTGTGGGTGGTCGGGGGAGACTACACGCCGGGAGGTGCCTTACCCACCTCCCACCTGTCCGAGTATCTGTCCACTCAACCACTACCTCATTGAATGCCCAGGGCCGGCCGAGGGCACAGCTGTGAAGTAGACGCATCCCCAGCCATCAGGGGCCTCCCTCTCTATCTGGAGACAAAGGAACCAACAGGAAAACACCACCAGCGTGCGCTGAAGCACCAAGGCCCCTGGAACCCAGAGGAGGCCCATCTCATCCCGGAGGGATCAGGAGGTATTCAGAGGCTGAGCACCTAGGACCCCAACCCCCGGCCGGAGGGGCTGCGTGGAGGGGTAGCCGGAGGTGCGGTGGTCCAGGCTGTGGACACCCTGTGCACAGTGCGGAGTGGTGTGGTGGGCCGCGGGCACTGAGGCAGCTCAGTCTGGAGTCAGGCCGGGTCAGAGTGTAGACAGGGATGCTGCTGCAAAGCAGGGCCGGATGATGTGGGCTCCTGGAGGCTGAGCTAAGAACTTTATCCTAAGAGACCAGGGACAGGGAGAGAGGGAGAGAGGGAGAGAGGGAGGGAGGGAGGGAGAGGGGGGGAGAGAGAGAGAGAGTGTGTGTGTGTGTGTGTGTGTGTGTGTGTGATAAGTGTTTTAGAAAGAGCAGAGACTAGACTGTAGGGGAAACGGGACCAGAGTGGAAGATGTTGCAGGTAGGCATCCCTTCAAGGTGAGAGTGGCTGGATTTGGGGTGAGAGTGAACAGATTCTAATGTCTGAGCCCCGAAGCCCTGAGCTACCGCACCCCCCAGCCCTCTCTCTGCTGCAGAAGGAAACCACAAAAGGGCTTCAGATAAGGTGGACCACACTCGGGCCCTCAGGTGCCTGGGGACCGCTTACCTCCCTGAGTCTCCACGCACATCTGGAAGGCCAGGACGAACAATTCACCTTGGCCAAGGGTCTGCCTCCCAAAAGGGCACAGGGAACATTGAACCAGTCGGCCCCGGGTCAGCCACTCGGCTCAGCCCGCTTGGGGGATACTTGGGACGCGTTTGTCCCCCTTTCTCCCAGCACCTTCCCGGGGCTGCCACCCACCCCTGTGGGCTGGACTTGAGTCCTCTGACAGCGCTGTGACCAAAGCACAACGGGGAAACGAGCCCCAAGATGCATCTCACAGCCTGAGGGATGCAGTCTGTGGATAAGCCATCGTTTTAGAATATCCTCACCCAGTTCCTCCTGAGAACTGGCCGTTGTAGTATCTAGAAAATGCAAGATTCAAGTAATGACAGTTCAAAGACCAGCTCCCTTGTCCTGACACAAGGCTTGGGGGCCAAAGCACATTGGTGATCCTGAAAAGACAGGTTCCTTTCTCTCCTGATCTCAGGACCCAGGCAAGGCCTCACGGGCCCCAAGCGTGAGTGGCCAGGCCGGGCCAGAGCCAGTGTCCCTCTCCTGGAGATCCTGGGCCTCTGGACTCCCTGTTCTTTGTCAAATGGTTCTTCCAACAGGGATGGGGCTTCTGCCTCCTCCCTGAAGGAGACAGCCTTCCGAAAAAGGAGAAAATCAATATAATTACGAAGGAACCAAGGAGAAGTAATCCTAAGAGACTCCTTAGCAGCTTTGGATATAATCGTATCTTGAGTTCCAGCGAGATCTAATGCAAGCAGTGGTGGCGTCTTTGCTGGTGATGGAGTGGAAACGTCCTTCCCGCACTCAGAAAGCAAGGAGAAGGGGGACGCAGGGAGAGGTGAGCCTTGTGCCAGCGCCCAGCCAGGCGGCACTGTGGTTATTAGACAGCAGCTACGCGTGCTCGCCAGGACCCCACAGGGGCCCAGGAGAATGAGCCATTCCAAACGAGCTTGCTCCTTTTCAAAGGGGCCCCCAGCCGGGAAGGTGGCGAGGAAGGCCGCAGAGAGGCTGGTGCAGCTCTATGCTGGCTGGCCCTGGACCAAGCCCCTGCCAACATCTTGGGGCACGTGGAAAATCTGTGGGAAAGTGACTCACAGCTCATTGGAGATCTGGGCCTGCAGTCAGCCAGGAAGGGGGGCCCTGAGCTGAGCCAGGGGGCTCCGAAAGTGGCCACTTCAGCCCCAAATGCTGCTCTTGGAGAGCGGGTGGGCATGGGAAGGGCGTGGGATGTTATCTCGGCCTGTGCAGCCTCCACGTCCCATTCAGGTATCAGCATCTTGGCCGTCTTGTGGAATCACTGCTGCCAGCTCCCCAGCGGAGCTGCTCTGCCCACCTCCACAGCTGAAGGATGAGTGAGAGGAGGCCTGACCCACCTGGGCCGTGATTGGTCCAGGAGTGAGCAGGTGACCCCAGCTCACCCAATGAGAATCAGCCTTGGGACTCTGGCTCTTGGGACAGGGCTGCTTCCTGCCCCCGTCCCCCCTTCCCAGGTCCCAGTGAGAACGCACCCGTGAACCTGGCAGTCACTTCTGACACACTGAGGGGCCTGCCTGAGAGTGAAGCCAACACAAGGAAGCCGAGTTGGGAGGGGAAGCAACAGAGTCCTGACAGTATCATTTGAGCACCTGAATCGAATTTTGCCCGAGGTTAGTGTCACCTTGGGACCTGTCCTGTTCTTGAGACCACGGGATTCTCTTCTTTGCTTAAGCCAAGGTGACCTGGGCTGTTGTCACCTGCAACCAAGCCTCCTGCCTAAAGCGACGAGTAAATCCACAGTACTGCGGACGAGCGCTTGGAAACCAGCGGCGGAATCGGCAGATGAGGGCCGGCGTGGGAGGCTAAAAGCAGCCCGAGGCCCCAGATGCTGTCAGGGTAAAGCAGGACCACACACCGGAGGCCAGGCCCCAGTCGCAGGCACCCCGGACGCCAAGGAAACCCAGCCCTCTCACACCCAGGATGACCTGCAGCAGGAGGAGTTGTCCCCATCTCAGAGGTCACAGGGGCCAGGGAACCACAGAGCCCGGGTCCACTCAGGCCTCTCTGGCTCCAGGTCCAGCCCCCGCCCATCGCCCTACTGGGCTCCTGCCTCGAGCCCAAATCCTGGAGAATCTCAGAAGGGACTTCAGAGAGCTCCCCCTCTCCCCCCTCACCTGCAGCTGGTACTGAGATTCCGCTCCAGTGGCGGCCAGGTAAGCTAGGAGGACTGTCCAACTCCCTGGCGCTTGCTCCAGGCTCCCACTCTCGCCTGCAGGCGAGAAGGTTCCACCAGCGGGACAGGATGGGAGGCACAGAAACCTGACACCACAGGTCCAGGGCTCCGCTGCCCTCCCTCCCAGTCCCCCTTGCCCCCATCAGCCCGAGCTCCCAGCTGGAGGAGGGTCTCTGGAGCTGGGGCGCTGGGCCTGGCATGCTCTCCTGGGTCACACAGCCTCCCACATCTTCCTCACTTCCACCCCAGACCCCCGAGTTCCCAAACCTGCAGCCCACACACCAGATGCGTGTGTGTGCTTGGTCGGCTGCATGGTTTTTAAAAACTGGAATTAACTGCAAACATGTAAAAAGTCAGCAGATTTCTCAGGAAAACCAGACTGCCAGCTAGCTACTCTTGGAAAATCAGATGATCTGGAAGCTCCCGGTGGCTGGGCAGAGGAGCTACGGGTGCTCCCCTGTGGGCCCCAGGGCCCACGGGGCCACGTCACCTTTCTGGAACCTGCCGCTTCCGGTGGTGGGTGCCTCGGGGTTGGCCCTCTGGGCTGTCTGCACCACCAAGCAGCTCCTTTCCTGACAAAGCCCCCAGAGGGCTGTTGAAGCACGTGGCAAGGGGGAGCCTCGGGCCAGCCTGGCTTCAGGGTCTCTCCTCTGAAGCCCCCCAGTCGGATCACTGTCTGCCCACCCACCTCAGGGCCTGTGCCATCTGCCCACTCCTGCCCCCAGAAATCCCGCACGGCTCCTCGTGAGTCCTAGCCTGCCTCGTATCTCCCTCTGGGAAGCCCCAGCTGCATCTTCCCGATCCTGGGCTGCTTTCTCTTTTTTTTTTTTAAATTTTACTTATTTATTTTTATACAGCAGGATCTTATTAGTTATCTACTTTATACATATTAGTGTATATATGTCAATCCCAATCTCCCTGGACTGCTTTCTGTTCAGGCCAGGGTCAGCACACTTGTTCTGCAAAGGGCCAGATGGTAAACATTTGCAAGCCCCACAGTCTCTGTCACAGCTACTCAGCTCTGCCCTCCCAGCACCAAAGCAGCCACAGGCAACGTGGAAAGTAATGGCATGGCTGCGTGCCAATAAAACTTTATTTACAAAGATGGGGGCAGGCCAGACTTGTTTCTTTCAGTTTGCCCCAGAATTAAATCTATCTTCCTAAATAGAACAGGAATGACAAACCCATCTCTGTATCTCCCATGCAAGTGGGCACTAAGTGATAGGTCACTAGACACAGGCTGCAGGATTTAGGCCCAGGCCCACCTTGCTGACTGTCCCCAGGCCGGAGTATTATTTGGTTGGCTGCTCTTGGGTCATCACTGCAACTCCAGCCTGTCCTGGCTAAGCATCCTCCACCTCAAAAGAAAGGCCACACCGCTGTCCCACGTGTGGGCCAGGTTCTGAGGTTCCAAAGTGTGGGTCATCCTCTGGGAGGCTGAGGCCTCAGGCTGACCACGGGTGGAAGCTCAGGTAGCCAGAGACTCACCCTCATCCCCCAGGTTACCAGGCACCTCCAGCCCCAGGGGACTTGGGAGAGGCCCATCCTACTGGGAAAACAACAACTACACTTCCTGTGGCCCAAGTCGCACACATTGTCTCTAACCCTCCAGCACTCCTTCGAGGCAGAGGTTTCTCTTCCCCTTGAGCCTCACTTTCCTCTCTGTAAAATGAGGACAATACCGTCGACTTCATGGAGTCCTGCCTGGGGCACAGCAGTGATGCTGGAGGTGCCGTACCCACCTTGGGACCATGAGGACAAAAGCCACCGGCTAAGGATGGTAGGGCAGTAGCCAGGAGAATCAACTGGCCACTCAGGACTTCTTGTCGCATGAGGGAAAAACACAAACCCTATTTGGTTAAACCACTTCAGTCAGGTTTCTGTTATGCCGCCGAACACAGCCTGATGGACACGTGCCATTACTCTCACCATCACTCCAGTTCATAGCAAGTTGCCCAAGGTGGCACAGGTAGTAAATGGGTGGAGCCAGGACTCAGCCCAGGTTGTTTGTATGATGAAATGGAATGATCACCAAAAAAGTGAAAACTTGTAGATCTCGCAATAGTTCCAAAAGGTAAAATGGAATTCCAAATAACTGACGTATGCATTGCCCCCTGCAGGAGCTCCACTCCCCTTGAGTGGGCGCCGCGCGGTGACTTGCTTCCACAAAGTAGAGCAGGGAGGAGGGGGTGGAGGCGGGAGTAACAGCCTGGTGGAGACACCTGGCAAACACTGCCTCGGCCAGAGGGTCATGGTTAACATCATCAGAGCTACGTCACGCTGACAGCATGTCCCCTGGATCTGATGTGATGAGAAGGTACTTCACCTCTGTGGTCTTCCTCCCCCAAACCCATCACCCCAGTCTAACCACGAGAAAAACATCAGATCAGCTCTAATTGAGGGACAGTGTACAACATACCTAACCAATAATCCTCAGAACTGTCAAGGTCATCAAAAACAAGGAGAGTCTGAGAAGCCGTCATAAACCAGAGGTGGCTAAGGAGACGTGACGACTGAATATAATAGGGAACAGAAAAGGACATTAGGGAAAAACTAGTGCAATCTGAATAAACCGCGGAGGTTAGTTAATAGCCGTGTATCGACGTGGGTCCTTTAGCTGTGACAACGTACCACAGTAAAACAAGATGTTCACAATACAGAAAACTGCGTGAGGGACATATGGGAACTCTCTGTATTATCACAGCAACTTGTCTCTAATTCTAAAATAAAAGATTCTATTGGGTGGGAGCGGCGTGGAGGGAAGCAGACAGAGAAAAAACATCTCCGTCCATCAGCACAGACCAAGCCCCCGGCCTCTCTCACTTCAACCACAGTGACTGAGTAGTGAGCACTTCCTGAGTGCCCAGCCCGTTGGTGGGCCCTGCAGGCTCCCGGCCCATTCGTGCCCACAGCCGGTGAGAGAGGCAGGTGTCCCTACTCCCATTTTCCAGAAGGGGAAACTGAGGCTCAGAGAGACACTTGCCCAAGATCACCCAACTGGGAACTGGCAGAGCTGAATTCAAACCCAGGCCCACCCTGCCCCAGCACTGAGCCAGGACACAGGTGGCCCTGGGGCTGAGTGGGGCTGGGGGCTGAGCTCTCGCCCAGGACCTGGGATGTCCCTCCAGCGTCTGCTTGCCAACCTTGGGACCCTCGGGAGCGCCCCCTTTAGTCTATTCAGAGATCACAAACGGGCGGCCTTTGGGGAGCGTCTGGCCCGCAGGCATGACTGGATGGGCTTATGCAAATTTCAAAATGAGTTACCTGAGTCCTGCTTCAAAAGCGCTTGGACGGAACCTGGCGCTCGTCCCCGGCTCCGGCCGGCCGCTCAGAGCCAGCCCTCGCCACCACCTCACAGCGCCCTCCGACAGCCCCAAGGTCCCCGCCACCGCTTCACCTCAGCCGCCCGCCACGACGACCGCGTCCCCCTCGCAGGTGCGCCAGAACTACCACCAGGGCTCGGAGGCCGCCATCAGCCGCCAGATCGACCTGGAGCTCTACGCCTCCTACGTCTACCTGTCTGTGTGGTACTATTTTCACCGCCATGATGTGGCTTTGAAGAACTTTGCCAAATACTTTCTTCACCAATCTTGTGAGGAGAGGGAACAGGCTGAGAAACTGATGAAGCTGCAGCACCACCGGGGTGGCCAAATCTTCCTTCAGGATATCAGGAAGCCAGACCGTGAGGACTGGGAGAACGGGCTGAATGCAATGGAATGTGCACTACACTTGGAAAAAAGTGTGACTCAGTCACTACTGGAACTGCACCAACTGGCCACGGAGAAAAATGACCCCCATTGGAGTGACTTCATTGAGACGCATTATCTGAATGAGCAGGTGAAATCCATTAAAGAACTGGGTGACCATGTAACCAACTTGCGCACGATGGGGGCCCCCGAACCTGGCACGGCACAGTATCTCTTAGACAAGCACACCCTGGGAAATAGTGATGATGAGAGCCAAGCCTTAGGCTGGCTTCCCGTAGCCACAGGGGTGGCCTCCCTGGTCCCCAAGCCAGTGCATGCATGTCTGGGTTACCTTTACCTTTTCTGTAAGTTGTACCAAAACACCTACAAGTCCTTTCCTTAGTACCATTCCTTCAAATAAAGTAATTTGGTACCCAGGAAAAAAAAAAAAAAAAGAGTTGCCTGCCAACATGGAAGAACCAGGATGGTTCAAATAAACATCAAGGGCTTCCCTGGTGGCGCAGTGGTTGAGAGTCCACCTGCCGATACAGGGGACACGGGTTCGTGCCCCGGTCCGGGAAGATCCCTCATGCCGCGGAGCGGCTGGGCCCGTGAGCCATGGCCGCTGAGCCTGCGCGTCCGGAGCCTGTGCTCCGCAACGGGAGAGGCCACAGCATTGAGAGGCCCGCGTATCACAAAAAAATAAATAAATAAAATTAAATTAAAAATCAAGTTCCTGTTTCTCTTGAACAATGTAGCTACCTGGCCGCACTGGGCCCATATTCCTGCGGGGTGCGTCCAGCTGGCCCCTCTCCACTGGGCATGTGCTGTCAGGCTTGCCACCGTCCCCGCCAGGCCTGACTCACTTGTCCGCAGCACCTGCCGCGCCCCGCGGGCATCTGAGCCGGCAGCGGCTCCAAGCTCACGTCACCGTGGGGCTGTCGAGGAGCTGGATGCTTCCCATCCATGGCCCAGGCCCCCTGGGGTGGGGACGGCCCGCCTGGGCCGCTGCCGAGACCAGCGGCTGCTGCCCTATACCCGAGGTCCCCTCCAGTGCACTCCAGGGCCCAGGAGGCAGGTATGGCAATGGGGCCGTTTTGTGGAGGGGAAAGCTGGCTCGGAGGGGACAGCGTAGGCCGCGTGCCCAGGGTCACACAGAGTCAAGCGGGCTCCTCTGAGCTCCTGGCACCGGCCCCCACCTCAGCCAGCCCACACGGCCCTCACCGCGGGTCCTGGCCTCCCTCCTCGGCCCCCCTCACAGGCTCTCTGCGCCTCAGACCACGCCTGCCCGTCCTGCCTGCAACGTCTGTGTCTGCTCCAGGGCCCCCAGGCTTCCACCCTGACAGCTGGGAGCAGAGCCCCTCCCATTTCTCTTAAGCAGCCCTGCGTGTCCGCTCCTGCCGGGAGGGCTGGGCTGGCCGGCCTCATGGTGGCTGCACAGGAGCTGCCCTCCTGCCCCTGCCTCTGCCGTCCCGGTCACCTCGGCTGCTGGTGGCAGCGGGAGGCTGCTGCAGCCCTGGCGACAGGAACAGGGCTGGGGGCTCCCAGATGGGGCAGCCCCTACCCAGGGGGACCCCAGCAGCAGGGACAAGCTAGTGTAATCTTGTTAGAGGCGGTGCTGACCCCGGCAGCAGCCCTAGACGGCTTCCAGGTCCCCGTGGATTCGGCTTTTAGCTGGACGAAAAGCTTTAACACGGAAACCAGCAGAGAAGGAGCCCCAGAAGTTCTGCCAAGATACTGGCTACTGAATTCAAACTCATATGGGGTCTAGGAGGAAAGACAGGACACCAGGTAGGCGGAGTCATGGCACAGACCCCTCCAGAACTAGGTCTCTGACCCGGAGTCTGATCTCTCCAACCTTGCCCCTCTGCCCACCGCCCTGGGCCCTCTGCCCTCCCAGCACCATCTCCTGGAGGAGGGAGGTGTCTGACCTGGGCTTTGCTTCTCACCACCTGGCCACTGAGTGTAACTGTCTAATTACCATGGCCTTATATGTATATTGGGCACCTGCTACATTCCAGAGACTCAAATCTGAAGATCACAAAGGCTCTTTACAGACGAGCAAACTGAGGCTTTCAGGGGTCAGTTGACTCACTGTGGGTCCACCCACTAACCGGAACCTCAGTCAGGTTGCCCAAACCGGCAAGCTGGGGGCCACCCAACTTCCCACGACACATCCAGCCCATCCTCAACCCCCTCTGCTAATTCTTCCCCAATCCCTCTCCCCCTCGCCACTGCCACCCCGTCTCCCAGCCGCTGCTCTTGCCCTCAACTCATTCTCCACGTGGCAGCCTGAGGGGCCGTCGTAAAAAACAAGTCTGATCCTCCAGTAAGTCCCGCACTGTAGTTAGAATAAAATCCAACTCCTCCACGAGGCCTTCAGGCCCTGCCACCGTGGTCCCCAACGCATGAGCAGTCCTCAGGCGTGTCCTGCTTGGCTTCCACTGGGCTAAGTTTACTAGGACTGTTGTCTGTTTGGTTGTTGGTGTTCTCATACTTTTGAACGAAATGCCATTTCTCTTTAAAAAAAGGATTTCAAGCTTCCCTTTAAAAAAATCTCAAGCTCTGGGCCACTGGAGAGTGATGGGCAACCGGCACTGAGCAGCGGCCCCTCCTTCCAGGAGCTGCATGCTCTCGCCCATGCGGTCCGCCGGCCACATCGCTGTGGCCACCTGTCTGCTAGCTGTCTGCCACCTTGGAGCTGGGGGGATCTGACCCCAGACCCACATGATCCAGCCTGATTCTCTAAACTCCGTCCGTCACCTGCCATCTTCACAGCCCTCCAGCCTGGGGCCTTCTTTCTGCTCCTGGATCTCACCAGGGTCTGCGTGACGGGAGACCTTGGCACCCGCGGTCCCCTCAAGGCCTTTCCACAAGGTCTTCCTCTGCTGGTTCCTTCCTTCCTTCAGACTCTCCTAAGGGAGGCCCAGTTTCATCTGTGTCACCTTCCCTCCTTCACGGCAGCACTGTGGAGCCTAGCCTGTTTACCTCTCTCCTCGGTTACCACCCGGCTCCCCACCAGGCCGAGCTCCGTCGGGACGGGCATCAAGCCAGTCGTTAGGGCCAGGGCCCCAGCAGCAGCTGGAGCCTGGTGCACAGGAGACACTCAGGCAACGGGAAACGGATGAATCTTCTCACCACCCCGGGCAGAGCAGGAAGGGCCTGGGGGTTGGCCTTTCGCCAAGTCAGGGCCCCGGAGCCTGAGACCAACGATGACAATCACGTCTCCGGCTGAGGACTCCCGGTCGGACCCATTCTGGAGTCTCGGGGTGGCTCAAGGCTGGGGACCCCACCCTGGCCAGGTCTGTGACCCACATTAAAAATAGAGCACACGTAGGGGCTTCCCTGGTGGTCCAGTGGGTGAGACTCTGCGCTCCCAATGCAGGGGGCCCGGGTTCGATCCCTGGCCGGGGAACTGGATCCCACACGCACGCCGCAGCGAAGATCCCGTGTGCCGCGACAGAGATCCGATGCAGCCTAAATAATCATTAAAAATAGATAAATAAATAAAAAGCACACGTAGGGGCTTCCCTGGCGGTCCAGTGGTTAGAACTCTGCGCTTCCACTGCAGGGGCACAGGTTCGATCCCTGGTCAGGGAGCTACGATCCCGCACGCCATGTGGCGTGGCCTAAATAAATCAATAAAGCACGCAGTAAAAGCAATGCACTGCCCTGGACGGGAGCCTGGAACAGACAACAGACGAGGAAGAAAAATCCGGTAACATCCAAAACCTGGTGTTCAGTGAACGGTACTGGACCAATGTGCGGTCTTGGTCTTGACAGCTCTCCAGGTGACGCGAGATGACAGGATATGGGAGACGGAGTGAGGGGGGCACGGAAGCCCTCAGTAGTACTGTCTTTACAAGTTTTCTGCAAATCTAAAAGTATTCAAAATAAAAGGTCATTTAAAAATAAATAAATAGGGACTTCTCTGGCGGTGCAGTGGATAAGACTCCACGCTCCCAATGCAGGGGGCCCGGGTTGGATCCCTGGTCAGGGAACTAGATCCTGCATGCATTCCATGAGCCGCAACTAAGGAGCCCACGTGCCACAACGAAGGAGCCCCCGTGCTGCAACAAAGGAGCCCTGGAGCCACAACTAAGACCCCATGCGATGAAATCAATAAATAAATATTTAAAAAATAATAATAATAAATAAGAAAATAAAACTCATCCACGGCAGCATATGTGAAGCACTGAAGGGAACAACACAGATAATGAGCTATTAAATAATAATACTAATGTCACTGATAATAATAATAATGGCAGCTAAACCTTACATTATCTCAGTCACTGTTCATGACAATCCTATGCAGAGGATAGGACTGTAAATCCCATTTTACAGATGTGGAGACTAAGACGCAGCAAGCTTAAGATCCACTCAAAGCATGACGCTTGCAAGTGACGGGCAGGGCCGGCCTCATGGCTTGGTCTGACGCTCTGCTGTTACCGTCTTGAAATTCTTAGTAAGTTCTGACAAAGGGGCCCCAGATTCTCATTTTGCTCTGCACCCGCCAATTCTGTAGCGGGTCGTGGTGACAGAGGTGGATTCCAAACTGGGAATGGTGTTCTCCATCCTCAGAAAGGTCACTCGGGATCGGCTCCATGCACAGCGCGGAGCCAGCGCTCCTGGCTAAGAAAACATCATGGGGCAAAGGGTGGCCGCAGGATCAACGGCAGAGTTTGGGGGGACATCAGTGGATGGCTTTGGCTGGGGCTGGGACTGTCATACTCTTGGCTTAGAGCAGGGAGAGGCAGACCCTCTTCCAGGCCAGGACAACACACCAGCTGCCCATGCCCAGTGGCACGCTCTGCCGGGCGGCCTCCCCGTCACACGGAGATTCTCCACGTTGACGTCCGCGAGCCCAACCAACAGCTGGCCAGGGCCCAGCAGCCGGCGACTGTCACACCAGAGCCGTACATTTCTCACTCTGGTGCTGATTATCAAGAGAATCCTCGAGGTTTCGTTGGCTGACCTCGAAGGTGGTTGACTCCACAAAAGGATGTTAGAAATAGCACCGATTAGCTCTGGGAGGCAGAAAGCAAACACAGACACAATCGACCCTTCTGTCGGGATCCCAAACACAGGCAGCTGTTCTCCATTAAATAAACAAGCCAACAGGGCAAAAACAGAGGCGTCCACCGGGACCAGCAGGCGTTCAGGAGCCGCCCACGGGCCCACCTCTCGCCCCTGCCCAGAAAGACTCTTCACCCAGGACCGCAGGGACCTGCTTCTGAGGCAACGCCCAGACTGTCACCTGGGCCCCTTCTCTCCCACTCCAGGCATCTGGGTGGCCTCAGGAGCCCTTCCCAATCCACCCTTGACTCAGACTCCGGTGCCCTCAGAGCTCCAGCCTGGTCTCAGCCCCAGCCCGTCCTTTGCCACCGGGTGGCCCATGAGCCTTGGACGGTTACCGTCACTGCACAAATCCCATCTCTGCAGCCCCAGGGGCCCGGGCACTGATTTCACGAAGCCCCTTCACAGGAACTCACCTCATGCGCTGTCCTGGTCGGACCAGGACGTTTCATCCATTGGGCCCCCTGAGCGTGGAAAGGGGTGGTTTCCAAAGTCTGGGAAATAACGTTTGAGAGCGAGAGAAAGGGAAAGAGGGAGAGACAGAGAGAGCCTGGTGGAAACAGAGATGAAGGTAATTAGAGCAGGAGAAGGAGACACAGACAAAGGGAGGTAGAGGCAGGAACAAACGACCAACAAACAAAACCCAAGAGAGAAAAATATAAAAGAGAGAGAACTGAAATCGATAGAGATGTGGAAACCAGAAAAGGGGGGTGGGATTCAGAAAGAGGGAAAATGGATGAAAAGGAGGAGGAAAAAGATGGAGGAGAGAGGGAAAAATGAGGAAATAAGAGAGGAAAGGAGAGGGAAGCAATGAGTAGCCCTGACAGAAAAGTGAGGCAGCCAGGAGGCAGCGGCAGTGGTGGGGACCAGGGTGTGGGGAGCGGACTGTGTTGGGAGCTGGGGAGTCGGTCCACGGGTTCAGGGCTTCTCCGGCCCCGAACCCTGTCAGTGTGCACGCAGGGACACTGAAAGACTCCCCACCCTCACCCCGCCTTAAACCCCATCCCTGTGTCAAAGAAATAACAATATTCTGAAAGGACAAAGGCCGTCTCAGAAGACAGGTCAGTCTCTGTTGAATGGACTCCATCTGGCCTGAGGGGCAACACTTTGCTCTTTTCTCACTTTACTCAGGACTCCTGGAAACCTCTCGTCTGCATCCTCCACCCCAGGGAGGAGCTCTTGGCCTCATCGGGGTCCCCACCTTCCCTGGCTGCAAAGCGAGAAAAGAGGGAGAGAGATCCTGAGGTGCCCCCCGCCCATCCCACCCAGCCCAGGCCTCCAGCCCCGCATCAGCCTGGCGGCCCCCACAGGCACCTCTTCCCATCTCTCAGGCATGGCTGCATCTCCTGCGCCTAGAACAGCACCTGGTACACAGCAGACGCTTAATCGGTAAGTGCTCACTCCGCCTCCCTGGGTGATCCCATTCAGCCTCAGAGCTAAGGCCTCGGGCTCCATGCTGGATACCTCCAGCCCTGAACCCCACACTCCAACCCTGGCTCCACCTGCAAAGGCATCCAGACGGACTCGATTCACAAGGCAACTTGGATGAATCTCCGGGGAATTACACTGAGTGAGAAAAGCCAATCCCCAAAGGTTACAGGCTGTATGATTCCATTTATAGAACATTTTGGAAACAGCGAAATTTTATACATGGAGGACAGATTCGTGGCTGCCAGGGGTTGGGCGAGGGCTGAGGGAAGAAGGGTGAAGGTAGTCATGAGAGGACCTGAGAAATCCCTGTGGGGTTGGGACAGTCCAGAGTCAGGAGACAGGAGCCTAAATAAAATAAAACTGTACAGAATGGATACAACTGTACAGAACTTAAAACGCACACAAGTGAGTCCAGGTAAAACTGGGGACATCCCAGCATGAGCAACACATCGTAACCAGGTTGATATCAGGGTTGTGACGTTGTACCACGGTTTTGCAAAATGTTACCATTGGGGAAAACCGGGCAAAGCGTACGAGGGAGCTGTCTCTGTATTATTTCTTATAGCTGCCTGTGAATCTATAATTGCCTCAGTAAAGAATTTCAATTAAAGACACACACGCGTTTCCCTACCTCCACCCTGGTCCCTAGCCCAGGCCACCAGCATCTATCTCCCTCTGGACCATCCCAGCAGCTGCAACCACCCAACCTCCACCCTTGCACTGCCAGCATCTTCCTCCACATTTCAAAACCCTCCAGGGCCGAGTCCTTGCACGGGCCCCACGCCCTGCTCCATCCACTCCCCACCCCACCCCGACCTGCACCTCCAGCTCCAACACGCCGCCCACCAGGCCTCACCGCTCCCCTTCCAGCCCAAGACACCTGTACAGCCCCCTCCCCACCTCCCCCAGGGCGCCAGCCACCTCGTCGCTGTGCTCCACGTTACCTTCTCAGTGAAGCCTTCCCTGACCACCTCCTGCCCCCAGACCCACCTCTCCCTGCCCTCCTTCACCTTTCTTTCTCCCCGGGACACTTTATATATTACACTAGACTATCGGCTGCTGGAGAGCGGGAACATTCTCTGTCCTCCCTGGGTTCCGAGGATCTGAAACAGCACCGGGCTCGTATAGATGGTAGATGACAAGTGCTTGTTGAGTGAATGAATGAATGAGTGCAGGAATGAAAAGAGGGGTGGTGGGTGCAGATTTGGCACCAAAGGAGTTAAGCCCGGCCCAAGGGCTGGGGAGGAAAGGGTAAAGGGCTGGGATTGCACACGTGGCAGCTCCTCGAGCAGCCAAGGACTTAAGGGGACCGTAGGGGGAGGAAGAGGCCGGTATGTGCGCAGTACGGAGGGGGATGGGCGGGGCTGTCCTCCAAGCACAAGATCTCTCTAGGCCTCCAGGAGCAAAAGCCCAAGGTACGGAGGGAGAGAAGCCAGGGCAATACCCTGCAGGCCGGGCCACGCTGTCCACCCAACTCCCGCCCCGCAGGCTCTCAAGAGAACCAGAAACAGGCGTTGGGGTGGAGGCCGAGCTCACTTTCTGGGGCCTCCGGGGGCCGAGGGGCCAAGCCTCAGCGGCTTCCCACCGCCTGGCCATTCCCGCTGAAGTGCTGCGCTCAAGCTGCTTGTGGCAATGAGGGTGGGCGTGCGGACAGGGGTCACAGAGGACCTTGGATTTGCACTCTTAACATCCCCTCCAAAGCCCTGCGTGGGGCTGCCAGTGCTGAGAGGAGGATCCCTTCCTCCAGCACAGTAAACGGCAGTGGTCCCTCTGTCTAGCTGTGTTACCTTGGCCAGGTCACTTAACCTCTCTGTGCCTCATTTTTCTCATCTGGAAACAGGGCTAATAATAGTTTCTACCTCATAGGGTGTTTTGCCCAAATAACCCAAAGTGCTTAGAAAACAGTAAGTGCTCAGTGAACGCTGGGTAATTTCATTATTATTACGGCCCCCTGAATTCTTTTAAACGATGTCATTAGCTTGTGAACAGCCCAAGCGTACAGTTTTGTAACACTGCGTTTTTAGTATTAAATGCATTCAGCTTCGAAACATGAACATTTAAAGTGAATCACAATTGTGGAAGCCAGTCCAAGGAGCCTCAAAGATTATCCAGAACATCTCTCAACCCCTCAGAGGCACGGCTCATCCTCAGTCAGGTGGCCAGGCTCGCCGCAGATGCTCAATAATGCCTGCTGGCCAGTGACAGATTACGGGGGGCCACACCGGGCACGAATATGCTGGCAACCAGCCCTGCGAGCAGCCCCCTGGCCTGTGGCCTCTGAGTTCTCTCCCAGCAATGACTGCTGCCATCTGAGCCCCTCCTGCCCACCCCCCCACACACACACACACTCCTGGGGGCACTGTCCATGGCCTCCGGAACCAGGTCCAGGCCAGCAAAGAGCTGCCAGACACGGGAGGGGAAGGGGCAGTGACAGAGCCACAATGCTGAGATCCCCAACCCAGGTAACCACGGGCACCTCCCAAGCGGTGCTCAGTGATGTCCGGCCCTGAAGCAACCACCTCCCTGCTCTGGCTTCTTACTCCATGTAAAAGCCAGGATTCCCCCCTCTCTAAATTTCCCAGGTTAATTATTAGGACCCTCCAAGTAATGGGAACTTTGGTCTTGACATTCCGTCTGGCAACGTGACAAGGTGTGATGGTATCAGCTGGAACACGCACCTGGATGAATTTACTGCTTAATGAGACGTGGTTTATTTTCCCAGCAGAAAGCTGACCATGAATGGAGCCAAGTTCAAGAACTTCCCAGGCCCCTTAGGCATTAAAGGGATCATCACACTTTCTCCAGATGCCGCAGCTCCAGCTGCAGGCATCACACAGGTTTCTGCACTAAGGAGGGACTCACCTCCCTCCACTCATCACGTCACCCGGAACCTGCAATCGCTGACGGGAGCTGCCTGTCCTCTGCGCGGCCCTGCCTCGCTCAGGAATGCCGTGCGACCCAGTGCCAAGCTGGTGCCACGCACTGGGCCATGCTGTCCCCTGCCACAGCCCTTTCCTGGCCTCTCTTCTCCCTTTTTACTTTTTTGTGTGTGTGTGTGCACTGCGCGGCATGCAAGATCCTAGTTCCCCAACCAGGGATCGAACCTGCGTCCCCTGCAGTGGAAGTGCGGAGTCTTAACCATTGGACCACCGGGGAAGTCCCACTCTTATCCCCTTTTCTGTCATGCACAGGAGTCAGAAGCATGCAGCCCACCTCATAATTATCTGCTGCAACGCCCGCCTCTGGGTGTTTACTTTCTGGGGTGACCTAGAGCTCAGGCAGGGACCAGTCTTATCACTTCTGCATCCTCTGGTGCCCAGAGGAATGCTCGGAGATGTAGGCGCTGAGCCAGTTAGCTGGGGGCATCCCGGCTGCTCCCCTTCCCTCCCCCAGCCCATAGTGGGCAAGTGACTCTGCCTCTTCCTGCCTCAGTTGTCTTTTATAAGATGAGGCCAGTGATGGCAGCCCACCTCACTGCAGCCAGCAGAGACTGAGTCACGCGCACCGAGGTCGGCCCAGGGCCCTCAAGCACGGCGATTGCTGTGTAGACATTCTCCGTGCACCTGGCTCCTCCTTCTGTGATCCACAAGCCTCGGCACCTGGAACAGGGCCCACGGCACGGTAGGTGCCTGACAGAAGTTCACCGAATAGAAAGGGAATCACGCACGTCCAAACCCTCAACCTGAACCCCTGTGAGCCCCATTTCACAGAGGGGAAGCGGGGACCCTGCTCCAGGCCACGGAGCTAGCAAGCAACACCGCCAAGGTACAAACCCAGGGCCACTGGGCTCCAGAGCCCATGGTTTCATTTATTTTTAAATGTTTTATTCCGGAAATTTTCCATAGTCATAGAACACAAGCAAAAGCCAAGAGGGGGCTATGATGAGCCCCACGTGCTGCTGCCTGGTTTTGACGACGGTCATTCATCTGGGCCGGTGACGCCTAACCCAGGGCAGCCGGGCCTCCAGGGCATATTTGGCAACTTCTGGACACCTTTTGTTTTTTTTTTTTGGTACGCGGGCCTCCCACTGTTGTGGCCTCTCCCGTTGCGGAGCAGAGACTCCGGACGCGCAGGCTCAGCGGCCATGGCTCACGGGCCCAGCCGCTCCGCGGCATGTGGGATCCTCCCGGACCGGGGCACGAACCCACGTCCCCTGCACCGGCAGGCGGACTCTCAACCACTGCGCCACCAGGGAAGCCCTTTTTGATTGTCGCAACCAGGGGGATGGTGCTACCGGCATCTAGTGGGTGGAGACCAGGGATGCTGCTAAACACCGTACAATGCACAGGACAGACCCCACCCCAGAGAATGGTCTGGTCCCAAATGTCAACAGCGCCGAGGGTGCGAAGCCCTGGTTTGAGTCCAGTCCATGCTCTCAACTACGCCCTCTCCAAGTGCTGCAGGAGTTTGGTCTACACACTGGGAGAAAGGGGAGAGGCCTGCGCCATGATATTGGGGCCTGGGAGGGCAGAATCGCTCTAGGAAGGGTGGTCTTGAGAGTGACGCTCTGCTTAGAAAGTGGGTATTGGGAGCTGCATTTGTCAACACTTCACGTAAGACTGAGGAAAGTTCAAATCCTCAGAAAATAAGGATGCCCGTGGAGAGTACTTGGAGAGGGCCCCACCAAGTGCCTCTGCCGGCACTGCCTCTGGGGAGCACCAGCCCCTTTCGAGAAGAGAGCTCGTGGCCAGCCCTGGGCCCTTGTAGCCCTCACATCTGCCTGCTCAGCACAGCCTGTAGCTCTCCAGGCCCATCCCCGCTGCTGTGATATCAGCCCCCTCTCTCCCTCCCTTGGTAAAGGGGCATTGACCCTCCAGACTCTGTAGTAGACACCAGTTTACTGTAGGTCTTTGCCAAGACATAGATGGAGGCCTGTGAGGCAACAGGCCCCCTGAGGAGACTTCTTGGAGGCTCTCAGGCAAGTTTTCAAAATCAACTGATGTCACATAAAAACCTGCATCCCCAACCTCCCTTCCTTAAGAAAGAGCACGGTCAGGCCACTCTGAGCCTTTGTTCCCAGCTGGAGGGGAGGGCACCTGCCTCTCCCATTGGCCACCGTCCCCACACAGCCCTTGGGCCTCACTCAGGGCCCTACCTGATTCCAGGGTTCGAAGTCGACCCCTGGGGCATGAAGAATACGGGGCTCTGAAATCAAATGGGGCCAATGCCTGGCTCAGATAAAATGTTCTAACTCCTCTGAGCCTCAGTTTCTTCATCTGTAAAGTGGGAATGTTGACAGTACCTATGTAACAGGTGGGCATGAAGATGAACCAAGCTAGGGCAGGTAAAGTGCTAGCTTGTGTCAACCCAAAGAAGAGCCCAGAAAACTGGCTGCTGGCCAGTTACTGTCGTAACTACTATTAGTAAGTCAAAGATAATACAGTCCTTACCCTTGAGAAACTCTTAGTCTTGGGGAACAACAGGTGAAAACACAGATGACTCCCCGAGGTGCTGTGCCAACAGTGGAATGAACAGGGTGTTGGGGAGTCCAGAGGAACGTTGCCTGGGGGAATCCCGGTGGCTTCCCAGTGGTGGTAACATTCAATTTAGCCTTGAACAATGAATAAACATTGCCAGGCAGGGAGCAGGGGACCAGCGTATGCAAAGGCCATAGGCAGTGTCCACCAGATCCAGGGATGGCAGGACTGGGCTTGAGGATGCTCACGGGGGACGTCCGACAGTGGCGGTGCTCGGAGATGGTGCACTGTGTCCCTCCAACCACAGAGAAGTTGGGGTGCTCCCACGTAGGCCTCAACAGTGCCCCCCAAAATAAAAACTCCTCCTTGTTGTAAGGAACTTCCTCCCCACTCAAAATCTTAACAAAAATGCAACACTTAAAAAAAAATCTGACCCCCAAACCAGCCTGCCAGGGGCCCTCTGTCCCTCCCCTGAACGTGTGCCACCAGATATCTGGAGTCAAACAAATCTGTTAACGTGTGAGCGCTGAGTGACTCCCTGAGAGCCAGGCTGGTGGGGGATTGGCAGGGGGGCTGGGGACCCAGCACCACTCGGCCTCCATTGTTGCGTTAATATTTGCCATCTGCTCATGTTGCATTTTTACCGCAAGGGATGATGGGGGCAGAAGCAGAAGGAGAGGCCGCTGCAGGGCCGGGAGAAGGCGCCATGGAATCTCCTCTGCCTTCTTTGTGTTGCTGCCTTGCTAGGCCTCCACCACTGAGATAAAGCCCCGGCCAGGCTGTGCCTCCTTCCGGGAGTCACCCCTCCAGGGGGATTGGGCAGAGGGAGAGGGAGGGGGAGGGGGAGGCGGCCCCAGCCAGACAGAGCCTCCCCCTTCCCTGGGTGGGGCGGGGAGGGGAGGGGAGGGGGGGTCCGGGTACGGAGCGGGGAGGGGAGGAGGCGCCGAGCCTGGCACTGACGACTCCTACAGGCCAAGCCTGGGCAGGACAGCTCCGCCCACAGCCTCTGCTACCTCCAGGAAAGCCCAGGACGCGGCCCCAAGCCGCTGTGGAGAGAGGCAGGCATGGACACTCATCCCAGCTCTCCACGGCCTGGAGACCACCTCCGGAGAAATCTGGGGGACGGGGGCTTCCAAGGGCCATGGAAGCCTTCAGAGCATCCATTGACTAGTATTTATTGAACACCTACTGCATGCTCAGCCCGGCTAGGAGACTCAAATGCCCACAGGCAGGTAATGACAATGGGTGTCTTAGGCCAGATGGCGGCTCAGCAGGGACACTGCTCAGGGGCCGAGACCTCTGCTTTTTCAAGCGAAAGCCAGAGGTGTACATTCTTCTGTGAACTTCGCTTTTCTAAATGCTGGTAACTAATTCAAATTAAACACATGCATATTAAACATATGCCAAGCTGGCCAAAGAATGTATGTGGGTGGGGCAGACTGGGTCCAAGGACCTCCAGCTGCAACCTCCACCTTCTAGGTTGTGGGTCCTGCACTCGGGAAGATCACAGAGAAGGGGAGAGACACTGAACGAGGTCTAAGCTGGATCAGATTCTGGCTCTGCTGCCTATGCTGTGTGACCCTGGGCAAGTGAACGGCCCTCTCCGAGCCTCAGGTCCCTTTCTCAAATGATATCATTTACCTCTGAGGTTGTTACGGGTAGTCGAGACGAGGCACCGAAAATCCTTCATGAATGCTCTCAATACAACCACCATAGTTGGAGCAATAGTAGATGTGTTCGTCATGCTGCTCCCAAAAGCTGAGGGCTCCTGCTGGGGCTGGTGCAAAGTGAAGGAAGACGCCATGGGCTTTCCACTCTTCCCTGGTCCCAAATGCCTCTGAAGGCGTGGGGCCTGTGGGATACAGGCCATCAGCCTGAAGTCCAGAGCTGGGGAGTGTGCTGGGTGTGACCCACAGGCGCAACAGACTTTTCTTCCCCAAGATGTTTAACATTTAGAAAAATTAGTTGCTGACTTTTAGACATTAGAAGATTCATATAAAACTCCACATGCCTAGCTTTCTCCCCAAAATAGAAAAATCTAGCCATTCTTGATCCCATTTCTGCAAGGCTGCTTCTGGAAATCTCCACCCCTATAAGTAAGGCAGGGGCTCTGCAACTCGCCACAGTCCCCACCGCTCCTTACTGTCTCACACCTGGCAGACACACTCATTTATGTTACCAGATCGCCCCCTGGGTATGTGCAGGGTGAGCCGGGCAGGCCCAAGGCCACAGTCCACCCCGGCAGCCTGGCTCTGTGCGGTGTCAGGACTTGGCCCCAAGTGGTTTTGCTATTAGCCAGAGAGCCTTCCTTGGAAAGCACCTGACTGTTATCCATTGGAAAATTAATCAAAATGACACCTCGAGGGACTTCCCTGGTGGCACAGTGGTTAAGAATCCGCCTGCCAATGCAGGGGACACGGGTTCGAGCCCTGGTCCCAGAAGATCCCACATGCCGCGGAGCAACTAAGCCCGTGCGCCACAGCTCCTGAGCCTGCGTTCTAGAGCCCGCGAGCCACAACTACTGAAGCCCATGTGCCGCAACTACTGAAGCCCGTGTGCCTAGAGCCCGTGCTCCACAACACGAGAAACCACCGTGATGAGAAGCCCACGCACTGCAACGAAGAGTAGCCCCTGCTCGCCGCAACTAGAGAAAGCCCATGTGCAGCAACGAAGACCCCATGCAGCCAAAAAATAAATAAATTAATTAATTAATTAAAAGAAAAAATGACACCTCGTCAACACGATGTTTTGGCTCGGCGGAAAACAAACAGCGGTCTACAACAACTTAGCGCGGCTCTTCTGTGCCCCTGGGTGCGGGCCCCGAGCGGAGGGCCTGGCGTGGTCAGAACACCTGTGGCAGCCACTTGGCCATGACCAGGCCCGGACCGAGGGGACATGGGGCCACCTGACATGGTCTCCACACCCCTCCAAGGCCTGCGGCCCGTACGGCTCCACCTCCATCTCACTTTCGCTTCCACATATGTCTGAAACCGTCTCCAGATGAGAGGGGCCCTCTATGTGCAGAGACAGGGCTGCCTCCTCAGGCAGGGTCTCTGGGACCCAGACACATGGCCAGGAGACCTGGGCGCCCTGACTGGAGCGCCTTTTCTCTCTTCCAGTTGGACAAAGGCCCCGAGACCCGGCAAGGCGAGGATTCCAGTGATCTCAAGGCACAGCATGAGATGTTTCCAGGCCGAGGAAACGCACTCCTAACCGTTGAACTCTGAGGCTTGAAGGGCACCTACGCACCCTGCTCAGCTCTCATGGTCAAGTCTAAACAAGACATCGCTGACCCTAAATGCCAGCCTTAGCTCAGGGTAGAGAATGTGCCCTGGAAATTCCCCAAGCAAAGCAAATTTACCAAGTCCCTCCCCTGCTACGAACCCTTCCATGGCTTTCCATTGCCCTTAGAATAGTCCAGTCCCCCTGTGTGGCCTGAGACCCCGCCCAACCAATCTGGCCCCAACCTCGTCTCCCACACTCCACCCCCCCCCCGGCTCAATCCCCATGCTGGACTCCCCGCTGCTCCTCAAGCTCAGTCCCACCCCAGAGCCTCGGTGCCTGCATCCCCACTGCTGGGTGCACCCTTTCTTCTGACTTCAGGCTGTTCTCACTCACCATCCAGGTCTCAGCCTACACGGCCCTTCCTCGGAGGCCATGCCTGGTTCCCTCAGAGCAAGCCAGGGCCCTCTTTAGAAATGACTAGCTACTGAATTTTCTTAGGATTTGGTCATTGCCTCTATTCTTCCACTGGATACATGCTTCCTGAAGTAAGAGATCACAGCTCTCTCCCAAGGCAACAGAGTTAGGAATGTGGGTTCATATCCTGATGCCCAGCTGTGTGGCCTTGGGCAAGTTACTAAACCTCTCTGTGCCTCAGTTCCCTCATCTGTAAAATAGGGATAAAAATAGCACCTCCCCCGTGGGGTATTGAGGGTTGAGAACAGCACCTGGCGCTGCAGGGCTGGCTCTGTCACCACTACCGATACCTGCTCACCGCTGAGGGATTAGGCAGTCTGTCTTGAACCGTTATTTAAAGGCAAAGCTGGCTTTTCAGACCCACCAATGCTCAGAACCCTCCGTCTGAGAGTTCTGGAGTCTTTTACTCCCCACAGCTTTAGTGGAGGAGGCCCTCTTCATCTCACAGCAAATTGAAACCAGTTTTCTAGCAAGCAGAGCCTTTCTTGGTCAAGCCCGTGTCAGCCAACTGACAGTTAAGCTGTCTGAGGCCTGCAGAGGCTAAGAGACTTACCCACAGTCACACAGCTAAAAAAATGCCACAGCGAAAGAGAGGTACAGTTCTGAGTTAAAATCTTGGAACATTTTAAAAATCAATGTAAAAGTATAGTTGAAAACTTCTTTGCAGTACAGCATGGAAATATGGACCTTTGTACCATGAAAATACGTATGTTAGCATTAAAACTGAAGCATGGAAGCATGGACATTTTTACGTCCGGGTGCAGAGGGCCCAGGGTGCCAGGCCAGCTCTCACCCCAGTCTGGGCACTGACTGCGCGCTTCTTCGGCAGCTCAAGTCAAAGGCCAAAGGCCTGGCCTTTGCGGGGGATCTCGTGACGAGGAGGTACACTCAGGCTGGCATTCCCGGCCGGCCCAGGCCTCGGCCAGCACCAAGTCACGTGGGCAGGGGCGGCTCTGGGCCTCTGGTGCTGGGGAGGGGTGGGGGGCTGGCGGACTGCTTCCCAGCCCCACTCCTGGTGTGTTGGGAGACCCTAGCCCCGGCGCTGCACACCCTCCCTGGGCCTCCCCACTACAGCTGCAAAGTGAGGAAGAGGAGGGAGGGAGAAATGAGGCCAGCAGGGCAGAAGGGGCTGGCAGAGTTAGAAAACACACAGACCAATTTTCTCCCCATCTCTCTCCCTCCCCAGGAACTCCTGTTCCAGCTGATGGAGCAGCAGGGAGGGTGGAAAACACACCCCCAAAGGTCCCTGCCCGGCGCCAGGGGTGAGGGCTGAGGGCCTCCTGCCTGGGCCCTGTGAGGGAGTCCCCACTGATCCCCCTGATTCTGGGAGGGCCTGGGGGCAGCAGTGAGTGGCCTATTTCCTTTGGGGGGATGGGCTTCCACAGGAGTGGGGACAGGACCCTTCTGCGCAAGAGCCTCTGCCCCACGCCAGCTCCCGGAGACGGAGGAGGGCGGGTGGAGACAAGAAGGCAGAATCTGGGCTTGTGCGGAGGGGCTTCCCACTGCTGGGGGGGCCTGGTGTGGACGCCCAGGTATGGGCAGTGGTCAGTGAAGCGTCCACCTTGGGTGGGCACAGAGGGGAACCGACTGGAGACAGTGTGAAATCCTGGCTTGGTGGGTTCTTCCAGGTGGAAGAGACGGAGACCCGTCCAGGTGCTCTTCAAGGACCCCACCCCCCGGACTGCAGCTCCAGTGGTCGGAACCAGGCCCAGAAAGACACAGCAGGGCCAAGTGGTGCAGATAAAAAGCCTCCAGCTCCAGGCCTAGGTCTCACAGGTTCAAATCCCAGCTCCACCACGTTCTGGGTGGGCAAGCACTTCGACCCTTTAGTGCCTCAGTTTCCTCATCTGTAAAATAGGGACAGTGACTAGACCTATGTCACAGGGTGGGATGTGAGGTGCCTGCCGGGTCAGAGCCCAGTACAAGCCGTGACAACCATTATTCTCGAAGGGCCGCTTCAGCTTGCACCCCCGGGTGCAGGTGCAGCCCTGGAAACCCTCGGGTCTGCACACGCGTGTTGCCTACATTGCCTGCTCCACACAAAGCCCTCCCAGGGCCAAGATCAACACGCCGGGGTTGCTGAATGACTCACCACCCCTGGCTGGGACGCATTTCCCGGAACAAGTCACTGCAGGTAGGGCTGGGGGGCCCCGAGTCCGGTAGAGATGAGAGGATGCAAATCCCCGCATGCCCAGCCACACCCCGATGGGATCCTGTAACAGGAGTGGGCGGTGGACCCCACTTCACAGCCCCACGGGCCTGAGTTCCAACCCCGGCGCTGACCTTGGATTCGCGACTCTCCCCCTCCAAGCCTTGGCCTCTGCCACTAAATGAGGACACTAGTGCCAACCACAAAGGGACAATTGTGCAGGCTATAGAAAAAGACTGTAAAGTACAGAGACCAAGGACCCAGCAGGCCCCACTGTTAGGATTCCTGCTGCAGACCACGGGCAGCCAAGGTCCTCTGTCCTTCCTCCCCCATGGTGCTTCTAAGCCATCAGTGGGCAGAGCACTGTGTGACTGGGGGGCTCCTGGTCACCCCGGAACAGTCACCATAACTCAAGGGACCAAGAAGACAACTCCTGACTTCACTGAAAGGCAGGAGAGACCACATTTGGCTGGAGAGGGGGCAATCCCAGAGGGCTTCTCAGAGGAGGTGGTATTAAGTTGGCTCTAAAGGATCAATAGGAGTTCCGAGATCATGAGATCTGTGAGGCCATTGTCTAGCTGCTACTGGCCTTGGGCAAGTCCCTCACCTGGAGGCAGGCAGGTAAGCAGCACATGCCTCAGGCAGGTGTAAGACAAGACAGAGCAGTGGGGTCCTGACAGGGACTGGAGAGTGACACCCAGGCAGGCATCCCAAGCCAAACAGAATGAGTTCACACGGGGCCAGAGTGGCAACACTGCAACTACTCCGTTTCCTCATCAGTCAAACGGGGATAACATTCATTCCCAGCGTACACGATGATCGGGAAAAGTAAGTGAATTAATGCACATGAAATACCTCAGCAGTGCCTGGAACACTGTAAATGCTCGATATATGAGCCTTTGTGAGAACACTAAGAGGAGACAGGGAAGGGGGGCATGCAGGAGGGACAGAGAGAACAGAGGAGCAGAGGGGGACCCCCAGGCAGGGCCCAAGGAACAGTGAGAGACCCCACTGGGGGGCAGGACAGAGCAGCTGGCTGAGCAAGACCCCTTTCCTGGAAAGGGCAAGACCCTGGAGATAGGTCAAGCAGTGCTCCAACCTGGCCTTGCTACTTGAGGCAGCGTGGCTTCGGACAAGTCCCTTCACCACCCTGAGCCTCGGTCTCCGCATCTGTAAAATGGGGAAATGACAAAAGTGCCTTCCTCCAAAGACTGGCATGAGAACCAGATGCCATATACAACAGCACACAAAGTGCTTAAAGCAGACCTGACATAAAATTATCAAATCCAGCTTAGAGTGGGGTTTCTCAAACTCAGCACTCCTGATGTTCAGGGCTAGATAATTCTCTGGTGTGGGGGGCTGTCCTGTACACTCTAGGGTGTTTAAAAGCATCCCTGGTTTCTACCCACTTGCCTCCAGTTGTGACAATTGCAACATCTCCAGACACTGCCCAATGTTCCCTAGACGAGGGAATCAGTAAGCCGGAAAGACAGAGGTGCTTAAACACTGAAGGTCTCTGCAAGGCAGGATCAGTCTGGCCTCAGTTTCTCCATCAGTAAAAGGGACACAATGACCCTTCCTTTCTTATAGGGAGGATCCCAGGAAAGCAGCGATGTGGGAGAGCGAGGCCTTTGCAAGCTGCGGGCCGGCTGCCCCTCTCACTGTCCCCTGTTTTCTGGTCTGCTAGAGGCCAACTTGTGCCTTGGGAAGGAGGACCCCGCCTAAATTCTGGAACTCACTCTGAGCACGTCCTTAGGTGTGGAAGGAAGGGACAGGAGGGCAGGGGCTGCTTCTTTTCGCCATGGTAACCCCAGATGGACCACACTGCTTGGCAAACAGCAGCACTTACTAACTGGTGGGTGAGGCGGCGGGCAGTCACGGCACCGAAGCACGCAGCTCAGGGCACGCAGGGGCGCACGAGGGAGGCACTGCAACACTCCAGCCACCTAGCCAGCTCCCCACCGGCTGGCCAGATGCTGTTTCCTGTCTGCAGAAGCCAGCCGTGCCCTTTGAACTCCTGTTTCCTGAGCCCCTCTCCCTGCTCCAGGGTCTGGGAGGGGGCAGGGAGGTAGGGGATACTCACGTTCCCGAAGGCGGGGAGCCCCGAGGAGCCCAGCCACTTCCGCAGGGCCTGTGAGAGGGCCCCGTGGTCCCGCTCGGCCTGAAGCACGTGGGCTTCCAGGAAGGAGACGTGGTGCCCGACCATCTTGACAAAGGCCTGGTGGGAGAGGGGAAAGCAGTGATGCCACATCTGCGCAGACTGGGGTGTGCTCCTGGCTGCCTCCCTCTCACCTGGCCCCATGGACTCCGGGAGGGTTCAGGCAGCACCTGCCCAGCTGGGGGCACCTTCAGAAACCCTGACAGTAACAGTGACACTCCCCCTTGGAGGCCTGGCCTGGCCGAGCCTCCACTGGTGTCCTCTCACCTTCTCCCCCTAGTGACCATCTGTTTAGCCTCTATTTTACAGAGGAGGTAAACTGATGCTCAGAGAGGTTGGACCACCTGCCTAAAGTCACACAGCCAGGAAGTGGCAGAGAGGGGACTCAGGCTGCACAGCCTTCTTTATGAAAAATGGAGTTTTTAGAAATCGCTCACTTTAATATTTGATGGATATTGGGGGGGTCTCAAACTCAGAAGGTGCCAAGGGGCAGGCAGGTGACAAGCGGGTGAAGTAGGATGAGTGCGGACAGGGTGAACCGGAACGCCGGGTCCCGGCCCCCAAGGGGCACTCAGCTCTGGGTCTCTAGTGCAGAACCTCCAATTTCAAAAGAAAAAAAGAGAATGCTGGGGTCAGATTCTCTGGACTAGAATCCAGGTTCTATCACTTACTAGTTGTGTGCCTTTTGGCAACTTACTTCATTTCTATTATCCTCAATTTTCTTATCTGTAAAATGGGAATAATAATTAAGTGCTTAGGGTATATTAAGAGCTCAATTAATATCAGATAACATCATTTAAAAAGAAAAAAAAGGACATTCAGATTTTATGAAAAGTGTCCAGTTTTTAAAAACGTTAGCAATAATTTCACAATTTAAGAAAGTACCGTGCAGGCCCGGTGAGACTCATTTGTGACTTCTGGTGTGCCTGTGTGTTTCCGTGGGTACCTACGTTTGTGTGTTGTGTGCATGTGTTTGTGTGTGTTGTGTGTATGTTTGCGTGTGTGCCCATATGTTGTGTGCATGTGTCTGTGTGGTGTGTACACGTGCATGTGTTTGTACAAGCACTGCACGTACAGCCGGGAAGGCCGCCAAAGGTGGCGGCTCCGGTGCCATTTCAGACAAGCCCCCCTCTGCGGAGGCTTTTACTGTCGGAACCTCCCTGTTCCAATAGTAAAATGCAAGAGATTTTCTTGCACCAGGAAGAGGCAGGAGACCCTCTCAGTGCTGGGCCCCACGAGGGAGCCTCCCTTCACTGGATGGAAAGCCCCGGTCAGCCCATCCAGCAAGGCCCACCACCACCCAGCCCTGCCTCTCCCCGTGTCCCACACACCAGCCACACAGGCTGCCCTTTTGTTCCTTGAAAACGCCAAGCCTCACCCTCCACAGGGCCTTTGCACCAGCTCTCTCCAGACCGGCAGCACTTCTTTGTTCTCGATGGGGTGAACCCTGCTTGTCTCTCAGGCCCTGGATCCACTGTCCCCCGACAGAGAGGCCTTCCCCAACCATCTAATCTAACATGCCCCACGTCACTGCGGAGCCACCCCGTTTCCCCGTCTTCCTAGCTCTCCTCTCCCTCTGAACTTCCTGTCTGCTTGTTCACGGTCCATCTCCCTCTAGATGTGAGTTCTGGAAGAGCAGATGCTGAGTCAGTGTTGTTCACAAGGCCACAGCCAGGGCCTGGTCAGCTGGAAGGGGCTCAGCTGGATGGTGGAGGCACGAATGCACGCAAGCATGAATGAATGAACGAGTGCGCACACACGAATGAATGTATGCATGGATGAATGCATGCACGCGTGAATGAGTGCATGCGTGCATGTATGAATCAATGCACACACAGGAATGAATACATGCAAGCATGAATGAATGCATGCACGCACGAATGAATGTATGCATGGATGAATGCATGCATGCACGAATGCACACGTGCATGGATGAATCAATGCACACACAGGAATGAATACACGCACGCATGCACGCATGGCTGCATCTTTAGCAAAAAGACATTGGATGAACACAAGATGGTGGCACTGCTGTGCTGCCGCCGCCCTGTGGCTCTGGCAGGGGCAGAGCTGAAAGGCTCTGAATAAGCCACATCAAGTGTGTGTGTGTGTGTGTGTGTGTGTGCGCGCGTGTGTGTGTGTGTGTGCACGTGTGTGTGTGTGTGCGTGTGCGTGTGCGTGTGTGTGTTGGGGGGCGGGGAGACAGAGCCACAGGCTGGGCAGCTTCCCCTGGCCTTGCTGGGCCTGCACATCTGGTTGTAAGACACAAAAGAAAGTTCTACAGTCCCTCCTCCAGCCGATTCCAATTTTACGCTCCCTGCGTTAATACCGTTAATACCGATGTGGCGGGGAGTATGAGGGATGCTGAGGAATGTGCGCTCACGAGGTCGGAACCGCCTCCAAAGTGCCTGCCAGAGAGGGCAGCCCGGCCAAGCCGCAGCCAGGGAGAGGCCGAAACCTGGCCAGGAAAGCTGATCCCGGGAAACTGGAAAGACAGACACGCATCCACACAGAGAGGGGAGGAGAGGGGACAGAGGAGGGTGAGCGCTCATCGGGACCACCCTTGGGACTATAGGTGACTTCTATATAATTTTCTCTACAATGAAAATGAACCACTTTTATTATCAGAAGGGAGGGAGGGAAGAAGGGAAGGAGGGAGGGAAGGAGGGAAGGAGGGAGGGAAGGAGGGAAGGAAAGAAGGAAAGGGGGGGAGGGATGAGAGAGAAGGGAAAGTCACATTGTTTTAAATTTTATTTGTGAGTCCTGAATGCTGTATCTGAACCCTTGCGGCAAAGGCCCCCAGCTTCAGAGCAGGGCCCAGTCCAGACAGGGTGCCAACGCCAGCACTGACTTTTGTAATCCCAGCTCCACCACTTCCCAGCTGTGTGACCTTGGGTAAATAACCTTGCTTTTCTGTGCCTCAGCCACTTTCTCTACAAAATAGGACGAATAATGGGACCTTCCTCATGGGGTTGCTGTGAAGGTGAAGCAAGTTGTTTCAACTAAAGCACTTAAGAGTCCCTGGCTCATAGCAGGTGCTCAGTAAATGTTAGTTTTTTCTGGCCTGAAAGGTCACCCCCATGGTTCCCAAGCCTCCCCTGCCATGGGTCACACTGATTTGAGAGCTGAGTGGTCTTGGGCTCCCTGGAACCCCCTGACATGTTAGGCCCTGGAGCCCCCAGTCGGCTGGGCCGAGTGCTAAGCAGGCATCCCAGATTCTGGCTCTCAGCCTGTGGGCAACGGCCACCACCATAGTGATAGCCTGTCCTCAGCGAGCATCTACAAGATGCCAGGCGCTGAACTAACACCTTCACGATGACATGGTCACAATTTGCAGAGGAGGAAACTGATGCTGAGAGGGTGAGTGAGTTACCCAAGGGGCAGATCTGAGGCCCAGGTGGTCTGGCTCTGGAATCCATCCGCCTCAGATTGGGGTCTGATCGGGTCCTAAGTTTTATTGTTCTCATGTCACATGCAGCTTAGTGGGAAATACATATTCTCCCATTTGCCTTGAAATCCATGACCCTCTTGGACTAACTTTTTCTTCCTTTTTTTTTTTTTTTTTTTTTTTTTGCGGACGCGGGCCTCTCACTGTTGTGGCCTCTCCCGTTGCGGAGCACAGGCTCTGGACGCGCAGGCTCGGCGGCCATGGCTCACGGGCACAGCCGCTCCGCAGCATGTGGGATCTTCCCAGACCGGGGCACGAACCCATGTCCCCTGCATCGGCAGGCGGACTCTCAACCACTGCGCCACCAGGGAAGCCCTCTTCCTTTTAATGGAGACGCAGTTACAGAGAAATATCTCTAGTCTAAGGAAAGCAGCAGTTCTGGGGGGTTGACAAGAGGCAAATGCCACTTAGCCTCAATGTTGGGGAGACTCTAGGGCAGAGTGGGGACTGTGGCAGCCGAGAGATTCACACCCCACTGAAGGGGAGAGTTGCTTCTCAGCTCCAGCTCTTCCCAGAAAGTAAGGGGCTGTGGCTTGGGGTTGGTCTTCTAATACCTGACTGCCCAGTACAGTCCTGGATCCTGCTGGCATCTGAGTTTGCAATCTCCATCTAAAGCTTACAATAACTGCTGGTGGGAGAGTAAAATGGTGTCAACACTTTGGAAACCGGTCTTGGCAGTTCCTAAAAAGACTTAACCACATGACCCAGCAATTCCAGTGCTAGGTATTTACCCAAGAGAAATGAAAATGTATAGCCGCGCAAAAACCTGAACATGAACGTTCATAGCAGCCTTATTCATAACAGCCCCAAAGCTGAAACAACCCAAGGACCCATCAACTGATGGATGGATAAACAAAATGCGGTACAGCCATCCCTGCAATGGAATACTATTCATTCATAAAAACGAATGAAGTTCTGACACGTTCCAACCTGCACGAACCTTGAAAGCATTATGCAAAGTAAACTAAGCCAGACACCACAGGCCACATATGATATGAAATGTCCAGAGACAAATGCATAGACTCAGAGTAGATGAGTGGTTGCCAGGGGCCAGGAGTGGGGAATGATTGCTAACCAATGAGCCATCCTGTGTCTTCAGTGGCTTCCTACTCCTCAGGAAAAAGGCCACCATGCTGACCTTGGAGTGGAAGGCCTAGACAACGGGCCTCCTGCTGCCCAATGTCTCCAGCCCCGCTCAGGTCATGACCTCCCTCATCCCTGTAGCCTGGCCCTCCCCGGATCCTTCCAGTGTCCCCGTCTCCTTCCTGCCCCAGAGTTCAGATGCCCCCCGCCTCTGAGCCTCTGCCCGAGCTGTGCCCTCATGTGCCCAGCACAGCTCCTTCCACTCACCCTCCGGGGGCCAGAAGGTTCCGCTTCTTGCTCGCTACTTCCCTCCAGAGCACTCGACTCCCTCTAGGTCACCCTTGGTGAATGTGGTCAGCAGAATCACGGGCCCCAAAAATATCCCATCCTCATTCCCAGAACCTGTGGCCAAAGGGACTTGGCAGGTGTGAATAAGGATCCTGAGCTGGGGAGACTGTCCTGGATTATCCGGGTAATCACAGGCATCCTTATAAGATGGAGGCAGGAGAGTCAGAGGAGGACAGAGCCTGGAAGATGCTACGCTGTGGGCTCTGAAGGTGGAGGACGGCACCATGAGCTGAGCGACGCAGGCGGCCTCCAGACACTGGAAAAGGCCAGGACGTGAACTCTCCCCCAGAGCCTCCAGAAGGAACCAGCGCTGCTGACTCCTGCTGACACATTTTGGACTTCTGACCTCAAGAGCTGTAAGATGCTAAATTCATGTTGTTTTAAGCCACTATGTTTGTGATAACTTGTTACAGCAGCCCTGGGAAATGCTATGGTCATGCTTTGTTGCTGTGTTTCTCCTGGCTGGAACACACCCTTGGACTCTGTCTTTCTCACTGTGAGAGCCCTGCAGCGGCGCATAGTAGGTCCTCAATAAATGCTAGCAGACTGAATACTAAGGGAAAAATTGGGCTTGAGAGTTGGGCCAGCCCAAGCAAGGCAAGAACCTGGGCTACAAATCTTCACATTTTCTTTCCTCTTTCAAACATGTGGAATAAAATTCAAATGAATCAGCTATTCCAAGGGCAAAGTTTTAATTATATTCCTGCCTCATTCTCTGCTGACAAGAATGTTAATTCTCTGTTAACTCTAGGGCCCACTGCCGGGCTCCTTTCCTCCACAGCTCAGAGGGACACACATCCCCTTGGTCTAGGTGACAGCTATTAAATTGCAGGCTCCTCCAGCCTCCCGGTCCTTCACTGTGCAAGAAGCCAGGCGCCCAAGCCAAGGGCCCCAGTTTGAGTAAGAGCTTGGGCTCCAGAGGATGTGAGCTGCAGTCCCAGCTTCACAGAATTAGCTGTGTGACCCCAGAGAAGTGGCTTACCCTCTCAGAGCTCGTGTTCCTCCTCTAGGAGACGGGACGGTGAGGATACTGACGTTGCAGTGCAGCCAAGAGGAAATGAGATACCATGCACCTCAGCCTGGTGCCCACACAGGTAAAGGGCGGGTGAAATAAGTCAGCAGTGAGGCAATAGGGCATGGTGTGGATTGTGGTGAAATGCAGAACACATGTCTCGTCTGAGGGGCGGCTGCCACCAGCTCTACCAGAACATAGCCTAGGGGTTGGAGATGTTCTATTTCTCAGTTTGGGTCATCTTCACCTGGGAGTTTATATGTGTAAAAATTCACTGAATTGTACACTCACTATGTGTGCGCTTTATGTATTTATACCTTAAAAAATAAACAGAATAAAGTATTTAAAGAGAGGTGGGTCTAGGGTTATGAAAGCTTCTGAATTTCCAAAAGCAGCTGAAGATTCAGATTTTTGTATAAAGTACCCTGATTTTTAAATGGGTACTTTATATAAGTTCATATTTGTCATATTTTAGAGACACTGTGTAGGCCCCGTTTTGGCTACCACCCCACTCCACTGGGTCTAAGGCCTGACACGATCAAGGCCAGATCAGCATCTTGGAAGAGACAATGAAAGAGCCAGAACAAGCCCGTGGAGCTCACAAAGGAAGCTCATTGCCCTGGACTCACCTCCAGCTGGTCCACTTTGGCGTAGACGCCACGTATTTCCATCACCTTGGCCTTAAGGAGGGGGATGTTTTCCTCCAAGATCTGTGAGGTATCGCTCCTGATCTGCAGGGAACAAGACAGCTCATCAGGCTCTCTGGCCCAGCCCCGCGTCCTCCTGCTGCCCTGGGGGCGGCCAGGCTCTTCAGAGACCTCGCGGATGGCCGAGACACCGAATGCCATCCTGCCCAGGGACAGGCCCAGGAATGAACCATAGTCCCGGGTGGGGACCAACCTCACTGCCTCTCGGCACCCAGACCCAACCAGGTATTCTTTACTGAACTGAAAATTAATTGTTCCCCCTGACCAAACACCCAACACCACCAGCTCCAAACTAAATACCTTTATACTGTAAACCAGTGAACTGGACCAAATGGAAAGAATCAAAATCTCTTCTCTAAACTGAAGTCGAGGTAAATCAAGTTTTTGTTACACTGGAACTAATAATGTCAATGAGAAGAGTTAACAATAATCATTAACATTAATGACGAGTCTCGTCATCACGCTGCTTCCTACACGCAGCCACTGTGCTAAGCATTTCCTGCGCATCATGCATCTCATTTAATTCCAAGATTCTTCTGCTTGGAAGGACCCCAAAAGCGACTGAGAACTTTGGGAAGCCACATCTTTCCCTTGATCACTGAGATCGGACACTTAAGCCTCCGTTTTCCTGCAGAGCAAAAGTGCCAAGCCTAACCCTTAAGTGTGTGTGTGTGTATGAGAGACAGAGAGATTCCATTTCCATGTTACCATGTCCTGACCACACAGAGAGGCAGAATACATACCACTCTCAGATTCTAGGGAGCATGTGGATCCCCTGGAGGGAAGCCTGTTAATGCTGACTTGAAGGCTCCTCCAAGTCTGGTCTAGCTTGCGTGGGGGTGGCGGGCAATCTGTTTTCTGCCAAGCTCCAAGGCTGTGCTGGAGTGGCGGTCCGGGGACAGTCAGAGAAACACCAGTGAGCTACTAGGACTCAGACTGGAGTTTGAATTCAGCTCTACCCACCATGAGCTGTGTGACCTCGGGCAAGTCACTGCACCTCTCTGAGCCCTCCTTTGCTTGTCTGGACAGGGAAGCAATCAAGACAGTCCTTGCTTCCTTGGAATGTAGTGAGGATAGAACGTTTAGCAGGCTGTTTGGCATGGCGTGTGCGGGAAGCTTCTGACACGGTCCTCAACAAGCCCCACCTCCTGGTGTTCATGTTTTTGTGTGATCCCCTCCCCGAGACCATTGCCTGGATCTAGAGACTGGCTCCTAATGAAGAGGAGTCAGCCAACGTGAGACATGGCCCTCCTGAGACTAGAAGACTGTCACTCCATCTTGCTGGCGGTCTCTCCCACCGCCTGGTTCATGCATGCTTCCCCCCACCCCCTCTTCCTTCTCACTTGTCCTCTCCTGCCAGCTGTGAAGAAGCAAGTTGCCGTGATGGAGCAGCCCGCCTCTGGCCAAGGGCCAGTGAGGAACTGAGGGCCTCAGTTCAATGATCGTGAGGAGCTGGATCCTGCCCAGAAACACTGACTTTGCCTGGAGGCAATCCTGCCGCAGTCAAGCCCTGAGGTGACAACAGTCCTGGCCAACATCTCGATGGCAGCCTGTGAGAGACCCTGACCTACAGGACCCAGCTAGGCTGTACCAGAGTCCTGACCCACAGACACTAGCACATAATCAAGATCATTGCTTAAGTCACTAAGTATGGCGGGGTGGGGGGGAATTTGTTATGTGGCAATAGCTAACTAATACAAGGTGACAACTCAGCAAAAAATTTTAATTTTAAAAATGTTTTTGAAAACTATACCCATTTTCCCTCCTCTTTCTGCCTAAGTATATGAGACCTCTGGTTCTCCTGCCATTCCGCTCCCATCACTGTTCAGGATGACACTTCCCTCCTTGCCCTGGGTAGCCATTCCATCACCTGCATGTCTAAAACCAAACCCTTCCTTCCTGGTCCCCCTCCTCTGGTCAGGGCACTGCCATCTCCCTGGGCACCTGGCTCCAAGCCCACTGTCCTGAGGCACACTCCTTTCCTATGCCCTGACCCCCTGGGGCCAAAAAGCAGCCCCAAGAGGGTGGCATCTGGCACCAGGCTGTCTGGCCTCAGTCTCTGCCCTGACCTCTCTGTGCCTCGGTTTCCTCATCTGTAAAGTGGGGATCAGACTAGTGCTTCTCTCGAAAGGATGCTTTAGGGATTATACAAGATCGTCCATGTCTACATGTGGCCCACATATGTGGCTCATTTGGCCCACAAAGTGTTTTCGTGTTTAAATTTGACTTAATTTCCAACTTTAAAACTCAAGTGGGGCTCTGAGGAGAAATGGCTGATTCTAGGGTTGGGGCAGGGAACATATAAAAGCCTGGAGCATCTCATAGTGCCAGAAAGTAAGAAAGTGTTAAAAAAAAAAAAGAAAAGAAAAGAAAAGAAGGATGGGGCAGGTCAAAGGAACACAAAAGCCAACCTGAAAGAGCCACATGGCCCAAACTGGGACAATTTGAGCAACAAAATAATGTAACATTGGACGATATCCCCAACTATAAGATAAATACACACGAATGTGACAGGAACAAGGCACTGAACGGGTCGCAGAAAGGGGGATGTGGTGATGCTACTGTGGAGCCAGGCCACCAGCCCAGTGATGCCGTGTGGGTGTCACGTGCCCCTGATGTGATATGAGGAGAAGGCGCCTCAGCTCTGGGGATTCTCTCCAGAAACTCATAACGCCGTCTAAGCACAAGAAAACATCAGACAAACCCAAACTGAGGGGCCTTCTACAAAATACCAAATACCCCTCACAGCTGCCAAAGTCATGGAAAGTCAGGAAAGAATGAAACTGTCACGGACTAAAGGGGCCTAAGGAGACCTGACAATTTAAGGCAATGTGGTGTCTGATGGATCCTGGAACAGGAGGAGGACATTAACGGGAAGCTGGGGAATCACAACCAAGTGTGGCGTTCAGTGAGTAGCCAAGGATCTGTGCTGGTTCCTTGGTTTTGACAAAGGTACGAAGGTGAGGTTAACAGCGGGGGAAACTAGATGAGGGCTGTGTGGGAACTCTTTGCAATTTTTTTGTAAATCTAAAACTATTCCAAAATAAAATACATAGATATGGCTTTAAAATATTCAACAGATTAAGTGCGGATTTATAACTTCTCTTAAAAGTCAGCAGCTTTGGCGACACTGGGCCCGTCTCCCCAGGCACCGCAGGCTAGGCTGGGTAGCAACTGCTCCCTCCCAATGGCACGCGCGCTCCCAGTTTCTGCAGTGGCCACCCATCCCTAGCGCCTCGCCCCAAGCCCCTGACTCCCTCCATATCCTGCCTGGCTCCTGCAGGCGCCTGCAGTTGTTAGCTGGGATAGGGAAAAGGGCTCGATATCCTCCCTTGTTTCCCCCAGGCCAAATTTCTAGGGAGAAGCCCATCCCTCAACAAGGCTAAACTCGGGAGAAATTGCCATGATGCGATGAAGAACAGAAACTCATGACAAGGTCAGAGCACAGGGAATCAAAGGCAGATCTTTTCTTTCTGTTAATTTCTAAAGAAACAAGCAGCGGAGCACAAGTGAGAATCAGGAGGGACTGGTCTCAGCAACCCACGGGGGTGAAGGGAACGCGGCGGAGATGAGATTCTGGAACTCTGCCCGCCTCGCCTCAGATCCTCAGGAACTGGAGGGCCAGAGGGTCTGCGGGCCGAGCAGGAAGGCCCCTCTCTGCAGAGGCTCCTCCCCTGGCTGAGACTCAGGGCAGAGCGAACTCTCTACGCCTGCCCAGAAGGCAGCCTGCAGGTCCTTGGGGGGAAAGTAGAGGGTAGTCCTTGGAGTCTGAAACACCCCCAAACCTTCCTCTTGGCTCCCCCAAGAGCTGGGAACCGAGAGACAAAAACCAGGGTATTTAACATGAGCTGGGGGCGGGCAGGGTACCAACACCCAGGAGCGTTCATCACGTGCTGGGAACAGACCCTGTGGTACAGGAATTGCTTTCTCTTCAACCTTGATTTATAGGTGATGAAACTGAGAAAAACTAAATGAGCTGGGCAAGGTTGCAAACCTACAAAGTGGGAGATGGAGGATGCTAATCCAGGTGGGTCTGAGGCCACCTCCTAACACCAGAGGTCTGCAGACGTGTTCTATCAGGCTCACGCAGAACCAGCCTGAAAAACCGAAAGTACCACCAAGCGAGGTGCCAAGATCTAAAATTAAGGATATTTCCCTTAGAAACCCAGATCTCTGGCTTCTTGTGAGAAATCAGAAGACCCGGCCACACTGACATGCCACATGTTCCACCTGGCAACAATCAGCGGGCGCTGGGTGACAACAGCCCGCTTTGGTTCACCAGAGTCTCCACCACTACCTACAGTCTCCCCAGCACGGCATCCGTGGCCACCCCATGCCCTGTTCATCTTACAGGGGAGTGGAAGGAAAGGGACACATTTCTCTTCTCACACCCATCCCACCTCACGTCATCACATCACAGGCATGCGCGTTCACGCTTATGCATACTTCTCAGAAGAACAAAGATGTCAGGGAAGAAGCAGTGCTTTTTGAGCCTCTAATGGGATGAAACTCCAGCCAGGTCTATGGGCCGGGGGGGCCTGGCGGACCCTTCCCCAGCCTGTCCTCCCAGCTCCCCGGAGCTGGCCTCCGGAGCCCAGAAGCCTGGGTAGTGGATGCAGGGGGTTATCACAGAGCAAACATGGCTCTCCAGGATGATGCAAGGCCCAGGAGGAAGAGCCAGACGCACTTGACCTAAGAACGCACACCAACGCCAAATGCAACTGCTGGGCAGAGGCCAACAGGAAATGTTCTCCATTTATGTGAGAGATGGGAGAGTGGCTCCCTGCCAGAAGGTGGGCCCAAGGCTACTAGGGTTTCCGAGGGCCCAGACAAGCTGCCCAAAGCCCCAAGGGCACTGAGCTGAAAGGCCTCACAAATCCAGTCTCTGTGGATAAACTCGTCTGCGTCACAGCCCTCTGGTGCTTTAATATTGATGACGATGATGACCTCAGTAGCTACTATTTATGGGTCACTTAACACACAGCAGGCACCATGCTAAGCAATTACTTTTGATTGAGTGTAAATGACATACGGTGAAGAGCCCAGGCCTTAGCGGACAGCTCGATGAATCGGTATGTGTGTTTACATCTGTGGAACCACCACCCAGACCAATGCATGGAACATCCCCTCACCCCATAAAACTCCTTCTGGCGTCCTCCCCGTCACGACCACCCTCCCAAGGCTAACCTCTACCTGACTTCCGTCCCATGGACTGGTTTTGCCTGGGTGTGAACTTCATATGGTGGAGCCTCACACAGGAAGCACTCGTGTGTCTGGCTTCTGTCCCTCAACAGCACATTCGTGAGAATCACCCACGTTGCCGTGTACGGCAGGTCGTTCTTTTCCACTGCTGTGCGTTCCAGTGTATGAATAAACAACTGTTTATTTACCCATTTCCACTGCCCACAGACACCGGGGTTGCCTGCAGTTTGGGGCATGATGAACAAAGCCGCTATGAACATTTGTGTGCGAGTGTCTGCTCCACACGGCTGTCCCTTTGTGCGTTTCCACCAGCCAGTGAAGGAGAGTTTCAGCTGTCCCGCATCCTCGTCCACACTTGCTAATGTCTGTCTTTTTCCTTTTGGCCGTTCTACTGGATGTAAAGGCACATCCCTGCCTTGTCTTTTCCTCGCGATCACTCTTTGGAGATGGGTACCATTTGCAGTGGATGACTGATGGCCACAAGTTCTGCAGAGGGGTCTATGTCCTTTCCCTTTGGATCCGGTGGGCCATGTGGCTGCTCTGACCAATAAGATACGACAGAAGTGACACTGTGCTAATTGCCATACCTAAGTCTCCAGAGGCTTCTACTTCCCATCTGTTGGAGCGCTGGCTCTGGGAGGCCAGACGGCCACGAGGAGAGGCCGCATGGAGGAGAGTGATGCCAACTGGTCCCCAGCCAGCCAGCCAGCCCTCCCAGCCCAGACATCAGACAAGTGAGGGAAGCAGCCACCCTGGATGTCCCCAGCCCGGTAGGTGCCACGGAGCTCGGATGAGCTGTACTCTGTGCCCCGTCCCGGCCCACATAATAAACTGGTGGTTGTTTCACCCCACTAAGTGTTGGGGTAGTTTGATGCTGCAGTAGATAATCAAAGCCACCACCTCCATTTTACAGAGGAGAAAATAAAGGTACAGAAAGGTGACATGCTGTGCCCAAGGCCCCACTGGGAAGAGTCAGAGCTTGAAGTGATGGCAAGAGGCGTTATATCTAAGGTTAGAACAGGTCATGAGCACATGGTGTGAATGCTGGTCACTTAGAGTGATCCGGGACAGACGGGCAGAGGACTTAATACATCAGACAGGAAGGTGGACTCTCACTCCTAACAGCCTGATTTTATCAGAAAGAAACCATTTCTCTCTGGACTGTGCACCAGGGAGCCCGGCCGTTCTGGGACCTCTAACTTGATCAGTGTTTCCAAAGGCCAAAGCAGGGCCCTGGGGACAGTGGTCCATGGTGTGACATCACCTGCCTCCCAGAGGTCCCCACTCATCCCTGGCTTGGATCAAAAGAGAAAAGGAGGTCCCAAGCCAGGGCTGATAGCTGGACAGCTCTCTCTCTGTACCATGGAGCCCATGACACCTGGGCACAGACACACTAGGTAAGCTAAGCACCAGCTGTGGGGGCCAAGAGGGTTTCTATAATCGAAACGGCATCAGCACAGAGCCTCACTGTAGGGACTGCGAACACAAAACACCTCCATGGGCCACAAAAGCATCGTATCAGGCGCATTCTATTATTAATGTAGACATGCTCATTTGCATATAAACACACTGAAATAGTCTTCACTTCCCGGGAAGTGCAATATCTTCCATTTCTTAAAAACATGGGACTCTCTCGGTCTGGTGGATATCTGCCTGCTTTCAGTAGGGCCCGAAGTACAGAGAAATGTTCTCTCCCATAAAACACACGCACACAGCACAGGACGGATGCACCTGGCAGGTGGCCGGGGAGTCAAGGAGGCTCCCATGGGGAGCAGTGGGGACGGTGACAAGCAGGAGAGCACGTGTGCTCTCCACAAGGGTGGCCACTGTCCAGCTCTGGCTGATGCTTGCCAGGTGAGAACAAGCACGCATGGGGCAGGGGGTGGCGGGAAGGACAGATCTTTGCTTTTCCAAGAGAAGCCGGGAATCCATATTTTTTTGCATGACATTCTATAAATGTCAGCAGCTCATTCCTCCTCCTTTTTTTTCCCGGAGACATCCAACATGTCTGCAGACAGGATTGGGCCCATGGGTCATCTTGTGACCTCTGTATTTAAAATCTTTGCATAAATGCATCTCTAGGCTTTGAGTTTGGAGAGGATCTTCTCGACGCTGCATACAATCTTGCACCTCCGCAGACTTCCCACAACAGGAAGCCTTGAAGTTTTTAAGGCAAGTAAGGCCTGGCCCCTCGCTGTCTATCCAAGCTGACTTCTGCCCAAAGTTCTCTTTGAGGGTAGTTGGTGGATCTCCCTTCATGGGAGGAGGATGCACTGGGATTTGAGAACAAAACTGTCCCAGGATCGCCGTCCCCACCATCTTCCCAATGCCCCACTGTGTGGGCCCACACTGCCCCTATGTGCCCAGCATGCCACCCCCAAGGGCCGGTCCCTCTGCCTGAATGCCCGCCTCCCCAGCAATTGAATTCTTCCTGTTCCTCTTTCAAACCCCAAATTAATCACCACCTGTTCTGCAAAGACTTCCTGATTTCCCAGGCAGAATTTAACACCTCTTCGTTTTTTTAAAAAAAAGCAAACTGAGTCTTGGGATTATGTGCCCAGTTCCTTCTAGAACCTCTTTTCCTTTTCAAAACCTCTGCAGCCTCGCTTTGCACCTGGAACACACCTCCAGGCCAGTGCTTCAACCCTGGAGGACAGCGGCTGGGACACAGATCGGGTTTGGGGGATCGGGGGCTGTTGCGGATGGGAGGGGAGGGTGGATGGATGCGGACGGGAGGGTGGATGGAGACAGATCTGTCTCTCTTTGCATCCTCAGGCTCACCAAGGGACCAGTCAGAGAAGGTGCCCAATGTTCGGTGATGAAGAAAGGACCATTCTGGGCGTTCAAAGCCAGTCTCGTTACCCAGCTCCCACCTGGACCCACATCTGAACTAAAAAATTGGCTCTCAAGAGAAAAACACAGATAGGTCCTTGTGGGAATGTTTGTGTCTTGTTCACTGCAGTGTCCCCAGGGGCTGGCACAGGCAGGCGCTCAGATGTCTGTTGAACGTATGGGGATAAAGTCGTACCCATCGTGGCAGGTTGCTCTGAGGTGGAATGGGAGGATACAGGGAGCACGCTCTGTACAGAGTGTGGCACAAAGTAGATGTTCAACAAACGCTACTCCCTGGGGCGCTCACCAGCGTCTCTCCAGACGCTTGGTACACATCTGCCCGGCTGGGCCCAGCTGGGCTTCCTGTGCTCCGGGGGAGAGGCAGGCCTGGTCCCCAAATGGAGCTCCACCCTTTGGGCCTCCAGGCCGAAGCCACGAACCCTGGCTGCTGGTGTGCCTTTAATAACCTTGGGAACTTCCAGAACATTCTATCAGCGCTCCTCAGGGCCCCACAGCTGTCCAGCAACCATCCTGGAGACACAAGGAGGAGTGGGACCTTGCCTTCCTGGCCTAGGGCACCATCTTCCACGGTCCTCCCCACCCCGCCAGGAGGAGCCGCTCCCACCAAGCAGGGTGGGAGGCAACAGTGGAGGGACCAAAGGGCTGAGGAGGGCGCTCGATGCCGCAGCCCGCCAGGGCCAGGACCCGGCCAGGAGGCTCCTCCTAGGCCTCCCAGGCCTGAAGCCATTTCCTGGCTGCCTCCACGTCTGCCTGGCGAACTGTGCAGAGCAAGGAAAGTTAAATATAGTCTTAGCGTCCCCGCCGACCGGCTCCCCGCATCGGGCCCGAGAGTGCCACCTGGTGGCCCACTCCCGCCTCCTCGGTGGAATGAAGGCATCTCCGGGGAAGGGCGTTATCAAGATGGCCGCCTCAGGGAACCTCGTGTGGACAGAGGGAGAGGGTGTGAGCTGCCCCCACGCCGCTGCCCACGCCTCCCGCTGGCTAAGCCGCCACGCCACCGAGGTGGCTCCCCAGGGAAGCCCAGGAAGGCCCTGAAGTCTGGGCTGGGCCTGCACCCACGGCTCCCAGGCGGGCACTCACCATGTCAGCCAGGCTGCAAAACTCTTCCAGCCTGAGGAGCAAGCCCTCGACGGTCTCCTCCACCTCCGCTGCCTGAAGAGAGACAAGATCCTGGAGATTAGCAAGTGGTTTCCAGGGAGACAAACGCCCTTCATTGTCTTTCTTCTTTTTTAAAGCAAACTAAATCTTAGGATTATCTGCCCAGTTCCCTCCAGACCTACTTTGCCTTTTCAGAACCTCTCCTGGCCTCATTTGAAATCGGGATGTGCCCGCCTCAGTCTTGATAACCGTGGGCACGTCTGTTTAACCTCTCTGGTTCAAGCCACCGTGGACCATCCACTCGACGCATCTCTCAAAAGAGACGAGATAAATAAATACTAACAGGAGATAACAAAGCGACCCTCATCACCCCCATTGTTTAGATGAGGAAACTGAGGCTCAGAGAAGTAAGGGAACCTGCTCAAGGTCACAGAGCTAACAAGCACTGGGGCCCAGACTCTCCTGTAGGTTTGAGTCCCCAGCCTCAAAGCCTGCTCTTATCAACACTGAAAAATGCCTCTTCAGACAGACCACAGGGAGCAAAGTCAACTGCAGGAGATAGAATACAAAACTACCCTTGTGACACGTGTCTGCTTCAACAGAGAAAGGCCTGGGATGATACTGCCAAACTGTAATAGTTAGGGGATATACTTACACTAAAAAAGTATTTGTTGTTTATCTGAAATTCATATGTGACTGGGGGTCCCGTAGTTTATCTGGAAACCCTATCGATAGTGCTTACTTAGCCCTGGGGAGTAGGAACTGGGGAATGAGGTCTGACACTCTGACACAGGAGCCCTGAATGTTTTATGTTACGTGAAAGGTCCAAACCTCAGAAGTTATCAAGGCCAGGCGGTAAGGTAGATGAACACAAAGCGGGCCACCGGGGCTTGGGGTGATCTGAGAATCACTCTGCCTACTTCTGGAGCAGCCAGCCACTAGCAGCCATCAGCAAACACAAGGCCAGCATTGCCAGAACCTTCCATTTTCAAGAGAAGCCAGAAATTCTAACTTTATGGGAAATATCCCAATTTTTAAGTAGTGGCACAAATTCAAAAAAAAAATTTTAACGCTCCATGGGCCAACCAAAATAGAACATGAAGGGTCTCCCTGCTTTACTCACTTGTGTAAAAATTAGTCTGAACCCTTTTTCCCCTCGAGCATGTACTATTTTCATGATTTATAAAATACCTGTTATTTTTTTTTCTAATTACCAGCATCTAGGAAGGAAGTTCAGCTGGAACGTGAACCACTTTCTCTGGCTTACCAGGCCAAATTGTTCTGCTCCAGGGAGGTGTTCCCAGACATTTCTGGGCAGGCCTGGCACCTGCCCCCCTCACCTGAAGGCTGCCCTTACTGGCCACTTGTCCCCGGAGAAATGTTTATACAGTGCAGGAGCCGCCTGCCGCCTGGGCTGTCAATACCACAACCAAATAAACGGTTGCACAAAAAAACATCTTTCCGGCTGGAGTATAAATAGTACCGAGCTGCAATTTTAAACTCTGCAACCTTCATCTCACAGCTGGGACTATTTCTGTGCCTGACTGGGGGAGGCTTGACAGGGGAAGGGGACTGCAGTGGAGGGAGGACAGGAAGTCCGCCTCCCACCCCCCAAAAAGTAAAAGCATGGTAAAAAAAAAAAAAAAGTGTCCTTAATGCACTAAGGGAGAAAGAAGGAGCTGAGAGGCCACTGAGGTGGAAGGGGGAAGGTTGGTGGTTCCTTCTGATGCAGAGGAAAGCGAGAGAGACGGGAGGGGGCACAGATGCATGAGGGAGCACAGTGCAGACAACCTACGCCCCAGTCCAAAGATGCCTGGGAAGACTAAACCTGCCAGAGGGACATGAAGGACCACGCCCCAGCTGGCTGGTCGGCCTCCTTCCCAAGACATACTGCAGCTCTTTGCTCATAGGAAGAGCCTCTCGACCTCTCCTAGCGTGTTCACAAAGGAAGTTAGTCAGTCCTGAGTTCGAGCCCCATCTTTCTCTTTTGCCAGCTGTATGACCTTAGCCCGGGGGCTTAACTTGAGCATCTGGGCTGGCTCACCTGTGACAGGAAGTGCCGCATCCATTTGGCAGGATTTTAGGCTAACCTCACATAATAGACATGGCTAAGCCATTTAACGGGGCGCAGGCACACAGCAGGCACATATAAACGGTTGCTCTGTGGATCTCTCTCACTAGATAATAGAAACAAGGGCTAATCACCATATGTGGATTATCTCATTTGCTTCTCAGGAGAACTCTATACTGTAGGTGCCATAATTTCCCCCTTTCTATGGATCGAGAAACAGAGGATCAGAGAGTTTAAGTCACTTGTTCAAAGTCACACAGCTAATAGACACTGAAGTGAAAATTTCACCTCTCTGACTTCAGAAGTTTGTCACCACCAAGGCGCTCTCTGGGGAGGGGGAAAGTGTGCCCACTTTACTGCTGCCTGTCAACTATGGTCTCCCCACCACCCCCTCCTCCTGGTGCCTAGGGCGGTGGCCCAAAGCAGCAGGGAGGGAGCGAAGAGAGCATTTGCTGACTGCTTGGTCAGTTAAGGGAAGGACAAGTCCCAAGGCATTCCCAACCAGCAGAAAGGATTAGCTACCCCACCGCGCCCACAGATCATTCACGGGACAATTTTCTCTCACGGTAATTCCCTAAGTGGCCTCAGAAACAAGAGTCCTGCAGGCTGCAGCCCACATGCCTTTTTAACCAGCCCATAAGCAAAATGAATGCCCTCCCCATCCTTTGCAACCCCCGGGGCAGAAATTGTCCCACTCCGAGGGAAGGGAAGCAAATGGCTCGCTTTAAGCGACATTCAGGGCGTGGTCAGTGGGGATGGCAGGCAGGCATCTTTTTAACACGCGTGAATCATGGTATCCACCGCCTTCTTCCACATCTCCTGCTCAAAGTGCCAATCCCAGCTTCCCAGCTGGGCGTGTCAAAAGCCGAAAAGGGGCTGGCTCTGCCTACCAGCAACTGGCACAAGGAAACACAAAATGATCCTCCACCACCCGTGGTCTTCTCCATCTCCACAAAGGGAAACTTCATCTTCCAGGTTCTCAGGCCAAACACATGGGAGGATCCTGGACTCGTCTTTCCTTCCCACCCCCAACCCCATCCAACCTTTATGCAAACTCTCTCAGTTCTGCCTTCAGAATATATCCCAGATCCAACCACTTCTCTCCACCACTCTGGCGCAAGGCAGTGCCTTCCCTCGCTGGGGCCACTGCAGTAGCCTGTTACTCACTGGTCCCCTGCTTCCTCTTTTGCTCCCCTTCAATCTACTCCTCAGAGACTCTGTTAAAACCAAAGCCCTCCTCAGCTCAAAATCTTCCACCGTACCACGTCACAGCCACTAGAATGGCTACGATCACAAAAACGGCAAGTGACAAAAGCTGGTGATGACGTGGAGCAACTGGAACCCTCATCCACTGCGGGTGGGAATGTGAACTTGCGCGGCTGCTTTGGAAACCAGCCTGGTTTGGAAACCAATCTCAAAAGGTTAAACATAGAGTTACCCTTTTGGATACAGCAATGTATCCAAAAGAACTGAAAACAGAGGTTCGTACAAAAACACTTGTACATTATTCATAATAGCCAAAAAAGTAGAAATAACTCAATGTCCATCAACTGCTGAATGGACAAACAACATATGGCATGTACATGTGATGGAATATTATTTGGCCATAAAAAAGAATGGAGTCCTAATATGTGCTACACCATGGATAATCCTTGAAAATATATGCTAAGTGAAAGAAGCCACAAATTACATGATTCCTTTTATGTGACATGTCCAGAAGAGGCAAATCCACAGAGACAGAAAGTGTCTTGGTAGTTGTCTCCCCCATGGAATGGGGGGAGGGGGAGTAGGGAATAACCGCTGATGGTTACGGGATTTCTTTTTTGGGTGATGGAAATGTTCTGGAATTAGGTTGTGGTGATGTCTGAACAACATCAAGAATATACTAAAAATCACTTAACTTTATACTTTAAAATGGTAAATTTTATGTTATATGGATTATGTTAATTAAAAAAAAAAGTCCTCCCCCATCTTCCATCTCAATCAGTAAATGCCTACTGGAGGCCTCCCCAGCAACCACACCAACCATGTCCTCACCCCAGGGCCTTTGCACCTGCTGTTCCCTTCACTGGTAAAGCTCATCTCATACTTCCTTCTAGCCTTTGCTCATATGACTCTCCTTAGTGAGGCCTTCCCTGACCCTGTAGCTTCCCTACCACGCCACATCCTGCCCCAATTTATTTCTCTCTTTAGCCTTTATCACCACATAACTTACTATATATTTTACTTGTTTCCTGTCATCTTCCCCCAACAGAATGAAAGCTCCTGGTGAACAAGGGTTTTCTTTTCTTTTCTTTACCTTTGTGTTCCCAGGGCCTAGACTAATGCCTGGCACATAGTAGGTACCTGTGTTTCCTAAGACGGCCTCTTCCAACTCTCTCCCATCCCACGTATCTTTTTGCAATAGGACCTTGCCACTCTGCCCATGAAGAGGTAGGATCATTCCTTTCCACCCGAATCTAGTCTGTGACTTGCTTTGACCAGTAAAATGTGGTGGAAGCAACGCTCTGTGACTTCCGAGTCTAGAGACCTTGCAGCTTCTGATTCACCCTCTTGGAAGACAACAGCAGGCAAGTTTGCTGAAAAGGCCACAGGGCGGAAAAGATCCTGGAGAATGAGAGGTCGTGCAAGAAAACTGAGGTGCCCCGGCTGGAGCACCAACTGCCCAACACATGAGTGAGGCCATGTTGGACCTTCCACTGTCACCAACCCTCCAGCTGAACGCAGCCTCATGAGGCAGCCCAGCCGACACCACGGGAGCAGGACGGCGCAGAGGAGCTCCGCCAACCTACAAAATCAGGCACTATAAAATGGGGGTCGTTTTTAAACACTAAGGTTGGGAGTGGTTTGTTACCTGGCAGTTGGTAACCAATACAGTGCTCAACGAATATTTGTTGCAAAAAAGGAAGGAGGGAGGGAGGAGAAAAGAAAAGGGCCACGGGAAGGAGGAAGAAAAGTGCTCTCCTGGAAGAGCTGCAGCCTGAGGACAGCAGCCGCGATGGCGTCTTAGTCTCCATTTGCATTCATGCTGTGTGGTCTTAACTATACCTCTGACCATCTCTGTGCCTCGGTTTCCCCACTTGAAAGTGAAGGGGGGTGGGAATCCTCCGACTCTCTGTGTTTGGAGATGGAAGCTGAGGAGGGTCAAGTAAGTTCTTTCTCTAGGTTACTCTTGGTGAGATGCTCCACCCATGCAGGAGACGGCTGTGACCCCACCAGGGTCTCCAAACTCAAAAAGACACAGAAGCCAGGCAGGAAATGAATACTAGGGAAGGGGGCCACGCTTAAGTATGTTTTCTTCACATTGCTTATCTCAGTTTCCCACTTTTGACAGAGACGTTTTACTTTCCTCCGAGAAACACAGCAGCACCAGCAGGATAATAAATGGCAGCTGGGGCTTCCCTGGTGGCACAGTGGTTAAGAATCCACCTGCCAATGCAGGGGACACGGGTTCAAGCCCTGGTCCAGGAAGATCCCACATGCCACGGAGCAACTAAGCTTGTGCTCCACAACTACTGAGGCTGTGCTCTAGAGCCAACAAGCCACAACTACTGAGCTCGCATGCCACAACTAATGAAGCCTGCGCACCTAGAGCCTGTGCTCGCAACAGGAGAAGCCACCACAATGAGAAGCCCGCGCACCGCAACGAAGAGTAGCCCCCGCTCGACAAAACTAGAGAAAGCCCGCGTGCAGTAACTAAGACCTAATGCAGCCATAAATAAATAAATAAATGGCAGCTTACGCCATGCAGGGAGACAAGAGGGAGGGGTGGGGACTGTGGCAAATGGGAGGCCCCGTCTAAAGAGGACACCTGGGAACTCCCCTGGTGGTCCAGTGGTTAGGACTCTGCGCTTCCACTGCAGGGGGCACGGGTTCGATTCCTGGTCAGGGAATCAGATCCCACATGCACGCCGCAACTAAAAGATCCCGTGTGCCACATCTAAGACCTGGCACAGCCAAAATAAATAAATAAATATTTTAAAAAAATAGAACACTTAAAAAAAAAAAGACAAAAGGGTGATCTAGATATTTATGAAAGCTCTTCCAATTCGAAAATGTTCAAAACTAACCTAAAAAATTTAAAAACACTATGACGGCCAAACAAACCTGACTGTAGGCTGAACAGAGCCTTCAAACCTCTGACCGACTGGTGTCTTTAAAACGCAAACATCGGGCTTCCCTGGTGGCGCAGTGGTTGGGAATCCGCCTGCCAATGCAGGGGACATGGATTAGAGCTCTGGTCCTGGAAGATCCCATATGCCGTGGAGCAACTAAGCCCGTGTGCCACAACTACTGAGCCTGCGAGCCACAACTACTGAAGCCCGCGCGCCTAGAGCCCATGCTCCGCAACAAGAGAAGCCACTGCGATGAGAAGCACACGCGCCACAACAAAGAGTAGCCCCACTCGCCGCAACTAGAGAAAGCCCGCGCGCAGCAACAAAGACCCAACGCAGCCAAACATAAATAAATAAAATAAATTTAAAACAAAAACAGACAAACAAAAAACCACACAAACCCAAACATCTATGAAATGTCCAGAACAGGTAAATCTTTAGAGACAGAAAGTAGATTAGGGGTTCTTGGTGGAGGGAGAGCTCAGGGGGACAGGGTTTCTCTGGGGGGTAATGAAAATGTTCTAAAATTGATTGTGGTCGATCGTTGTGCAACTCTGTGAATAAACCAAAAGCCACTAAACTGTACATTTTAAATGGGTGGGTTGTATGTCATGTGAATTATATCACAATAATGCTGTTTACAGACACACACACACACACACACTCTCTCTCTCCCCCCCTCCCCCTCCCCCTCCCTCTCTCTCTCCCACCCCCGGAGAATCCTTCTAGAAACCACAAGGTCCACTCAGCCCAGGAACAAGGCCACTGAAGACCTGTAGCTTTTGCTGCAACATTTTTAAAGAAGCCAGACATTTGGATTTTTATGTGAAAACTCCCACTTTTTAAAAGTTGGCATCTACTTAGCATTTTAAAAAGCAGATCACCATGCCAGCCAGAGGACACCCACATGCAGCCAGTTCAGGGGCGGGTGTGGTGGTAGCTTTGCCTGACACCTGGCGCTATGGCCTGACCTTGCTCCTGCTTCCTCCAGCCGGGTTGGGCCAGGGCCCATGAGTACATGACGGGGGTGAAAATGAAACAGGCTCAAGGACTGTGAGGCCTGTCCACATTCAGGGCATGTAATTAGTAATGTCACCTCTTCTCCAAAAGCGCTCATGGTGGCCCCTTCAGATGACAGGGAAAGTAAAGGTCTTCAGAGGAAGCAGCCTCATCTCTGTGCACAGGATGAAAGGGCAGGATCAATGGCAGAAAGAACCTGGGAGCTGGGCAAGCCAAGAATGAAGGGCTGGAAAGAGCAAATGAAGGGATTCTCCAAATGGCCTTGCGCTGGAATCGCAAACTGAGAGGACCTGGCCCTTTAGATGATGATCCACTTCCCAAAGAGGGGACACAGGAACTCCCTCCTCCCAGGCCCCTACAGCAGCTCAAATAAGAGTTCCCATCCCCCAGAGGGACGCTTGACCTTGAGGTGTGAACGTCTAGAAGGGCTGACTACTCTACTCTACTCTCGCCTTGACCCTGACTTTTAAGAAGGTTAATTTGGCAACAGCAACCAAAATTTTATATGCATGTATCCTTGGACCCAGTAATTCCCCCACTAGGTATGTATCCTCCGGACATATATGCACAAATGCAAAATGATGTACGTACAGAGATACTCATTGCAACAGACTTTGTTTTGGGTTTTTTTTTAGTTTTTATTTATTTTTGGCTGTGTTGGGTCTTCATTGCTGTGGGTGGGCTTTATCTAGTTGTGGTGAGCAGGGGCTACTCTTCGTTGCGGTGCACGGGCTTCTCATTGTGGTGACTTCTCTTGTTGAGAAGCACAGGCTCTAGGTGTGCGGGCTTCAGTAGTTGCGGCACGTGGGCTCAGTAGCTGCGGCACGTGGGCTCAGTAGTTGCGGCACGTGGGCTTTAGAGCGCAGGCTCAGTAGTTGTGGCGCACGGGCTTAGTTGCTCCGTGGCATGTGGGATCTTCCTGGACCAGGACTCGAACCCATGTCCCCTGTATTGGCAGGTGGATTATTAACCACTGCGCCACCAGGGAAGCCTGCAACACTTTGTAACAGCTAAAGAATCCATGTAACCTAAATGTCCATCAGTAGAGGAACGGTTACCTAAATTATAATTCAGACAGACAATGAGATTCTGTTTAGCAGCTAAAAAATAATTGGCCAGCTCTCTGTGCACTCATATGGAAAGCTGTCTAAGACATAGTGAGTGAAAAAAGCACAATGCAGAAGGGGGAGGCGGCAGGTGGGGACGACAGGGGACACAGGCATGGCCTGCAGCGGCCTCTGTAGAGCAGCAGGGGCTGAGAACCGGGGGAGGCAGGGCCTCACTCAGCATTCCATGGTCACCGGGACCTTTGGATTTTGTAACATGTGCATATATTTTTTATTTTTAAAACAAACTTATTTTAAAACCAACTCCAATTCACTTAAAAGAACCACAGGCCAAATTTCCATCACACTTGCACCAAGGAAAAAATTCAGATCCCGAGATAGCTTAAGAGAACCGGGGGCTCGTGCTGACCGTGGATGCAGCAACTATGTTTTGCAAACCAAAAACTGGAATCTATGGTTGGTCTCACGTACACAGATACGGAAAGTTAACATTGGACTTCCAGGCTTACACGAGGTCGGGCTAGTGAGAGAAAATTCACCATCTTCTGCACAAGCGAAGGGCTGAAATCGCCCTCTTGCAAACACTGTGTGGAAGTATTAATGTGTGTCACGTCCACCCTCCCACCTGTTCTGAGAGCCCTGAGGGCGGTGGGCCTCTCCTGCACTTTTGCTTTCCAGCTCCTGACATGGGGTCCGCACCTGGTACCTGCTCCATAAACAGCTATAGAATGACTAAGTGAATAATTGTAGCTAATGCACCAGATCGCTCACTGTGGGCCTGACCCTGAGCCAAGTGTTGCCCGTGAATCGTCTCATCCAACCCCACAACTGGAGGGGAAAAGGCAGAGAGAAGCATGAGCGCAAAGCCGAGATCTGAACCCAGGCCATGTGGCTCCAGAGCTGGTCCTCCCTCCACTCAGCCTGACCAGGAGCAAGCGGGTCGGGGGGAGGCACACATCTGTAAAGGATGCTTCTTCAACTGATACGTGAGGCAGCAGTAGCTGGTGCGGTAGACACAGCAGCAGGCAGGACCGACGGGTTTTCTGTCCTCCTGCGGCGGCTGGAAGCAGGCATTCCTGGGCATGGGGCCAGTCCCGCTAGCACTGACGGAAGCTGTGAGCCCCCGGCAGGCTGGCCATCAAAATTTCCGGAGGGGCGCTTACAAGTCCAGATCCCCAGGCCTGGGGTGCCTCCAACAGTTAGCAGTCGTGGTGACTGTCCAACAGACTAATCAGTCTTGGCCACTCCAGGCTTACAACCCTGCTGGAGGGCTTTCAGCGTTCCAATGCCCAGGTGGCACCCACACCAACGAAATCAGAGTATCTGGGGGTGGGAGCTGGGCATCAGCACTTTTTGTTGTTGATCTCAGATGATGCAGATGTTTGGCAAAGGTTGGGGACCACGCCCTACACCGGTGCTCTCACCTTGGCTATGCTCCACCTACCACACCCCACCCCAGCGATCGATGTAACTGGATCTCCTATTTATAGATGCATGAAATAGGTGTTTTTTGCCTTTAAAGTTTTTATTTACACTGCACACACCTCTGTGCGTCTTGCTTTTCTCCCCGGTGCCGGAACGGCATGTTCAGAGCTGACTCCCTGCAGCCGCGAGCTGTCCGCTGCGCGGGAGCATCGCTACATGACCAGCCTGGGCTGGTTGGCACCAGGGTCACTTCCCGTCTTTGGGAACCTGTTTCAAAGCTTCTCGGTTCGTGCTGAGAGTCAGCCAGACTGGGAACTTCTAGCCAAGGTTCCAAGGTGACCCTCCCCCAAAGCCCAGCTGTCCTGTGATAAGAGATTGTTCAGAGCCAGGGACAGGTCCTTCCACTGCTGGGCAGTTCTGCGGGGAGAAATATAGGAACTTTCTTCCGAGAAATGCTGCCCCTCTCCAAGCGCCCACCTTGGCCTTGGCTCTCACACCCCCGAAGGTTCTGATTCAAGGAGCCTGGCCAGCTCGGTGTACGTCCACCGGGACATCCACATCTGTGGTCCCCCTGCTGCCACGCCAGCCCCTCCGACGCGATCCAGCACTGCAGCCCTAAGTCCACAAATCTGATCCCGTCTTTCCCCTGCTCACACCCAGCTTGGCCCTGCTCACAGCTTCTATACATGACACCCCAGAATCGAATCCAGATTCCTCCCCTTGACCCCAGGCCCTGGTCTGGCCCTGCCCCCTCTCCCCTTTATCACTGAGGTCCACCCACTCAGGCACCTCTGGAGACCTCATTTTTCCCTGTCTCCAGCGACACACATGATGTCAGATCTTTGCCTGGTGGTTCCTTCCAATCTTGCTGTGTGTCTCTATCACAGCCCCTCAGGTGTCTCCCTCGTGGCATTTATTACCGTTAGTTACTCTGTTGGGTAACTCCTAGTGGGCTCATCTTCCTGACTGCAGTGCCACACCTTGAGGGCAGGCGTCGCCTCTGTCTCACTGGCCTCTCCCCGGTGCCCGGCACAGTGCCTGGCACACAGCAGGTCTTCCATAAAGATCTGAGGGGGCTTCTCCGGTGGCACAGTGGTTAAGAATCTACCTGGGGCTTCCCTGGTGGCGCAGTGGTTGAGAGTCTGCCTGCCAATGCAGGGGACACGGGTTCGTGCCCCGGTCCAGGAAGATCCCACATGCCGCGGAGCAGTTGGGCCCGTGAGCCATGGCCGCTGAGCCTGTGCGTCCGGAGCCTGTGCTCCGCAACGGGAGAGGCCACAACAGTGAGTGGCCCGCGTACCGCAAAAAAAAAAAGAATCTGCCTGCCAATGCGGGGGACGCAGGTTCGAGCCCTGATCTGAGGGGATCCCTCATGCCGTGAAGCAACTAAGCCCGTGAGCCACAAGTGCTGAGCCTGCGCATCTGGAGCCTGTGCTCCGCAACGAGAGAGGCCGCAGCAGTGAGAGGCCCGCGCACCACAATGAGGAGCGGCCCCCGCTTGCCACAACTAGAGAAAGCCCTCGCACAGAAACAAAGACCCAACACAGCCAAAAATAAATAAATAAAATAAACTTATTTTTAAAAAAAGATCTGAGGAATAAATTAATATAGAACTACATCTCTAGACAGAGTAGACTGTGCCCTGGCACCCACCCACAGACTTCTAATCTGAACATCCAAATTTGAATCCCAAAAGGGGACCAGTAGGTCACAAGAATAAGACACATGCCAGGGTTCCCACAGGCACAGGGTGTTTGCAGGTTGGACACAATAAAATATTCTTTACTTCCACAAAGAAACAGTCTCTTCTACATTTTTTCTTGAAACTCAAGGGCATTTTTGGCTAATTTATGTTTTCCCATTTCAGTCCAGACACACGGTTTGGAGAAATAGTTCCCTTTCCTCTTATCATGACTACAGAAAATTCAAAGGTTCAAGCACAGGGGTAAATGGTAACTGATACCAACTTCGGTATGAGGGAGACAATGAGGAGGAGTGGGGACGGTGGCAAACAGGAGACCACAACTAGGAAACAGGGACATAGGATTACCAGACTGTCCATATTTTAAATAAACAAGAAACTCAGATTTTCTTCATGAAAATTCTCCATTTAAAAACCCCTATGTGAATTGAACCCATCATATCAGAGTGCTGGATTCAGCCTCTGGGCCACCAGTTTGCAACCCCTGATCTAATCCACATGTGGTTAACAGGCGCTTTCCCCCATCATCCTTTGCCCACTCAAGCAAAGTCCCTAGGTGTGAGAAAGTGCTGGCTTCCTTTATTTCCTTCCATGTAGGCCATTAACCCCATCTGTGGGCAAATCTGTCCCGTGTTCCACCACAGGAACCAAATGGAATTCTCAGAGTCTGGTCAGGAATTCACCCTTGGGTGGGTATCAGGAGTCAGCCATTCGGGAGGGCCCTGAACTCCCCTCCCCCCTAAATCACAGGGCACCCAAGAGGCAAACATCTCTCTCTCTCTCTCTCTCTCCCTGCCTTCTTGAAGCAGCTTCCGGAGATCCTGCCTGAAACTTCCCCTAAAAGAGGAAGTTCAAACCAGAAAAAGAGAGAAAGTAAAACACAAGAAGCTGGTTGGACAGAAAAACCCAAAGGCACTAGAAATAGTAAAATGCTCACCTGCCGACTCATCTTAACATGCCGCCCTTCAGCGGCTCCTCGATCCGGGGAGACAGTGCAAAGTCCCAACACGGTTTCTGCCCCCTCACCTGCCCCGCCTCCCACAGCTCCCCCTTCTCCCTGCTGCTTGCTCTTCTATCCTGGTGATCACCCTGCTTCATCCCACCCCAGGATCTTTGCCAGTTGTTTCCTCTGCCTGGGATGTTTTCCTCCTACCTCTCAGCCTGGTCAACTTCTATTCATGCTTCAGAGCTCAGCCTAAAATGATGCTGCCTCAGGGAAGCCCTCCCTGAACACTCCCAGACAAAGTGGGGTCCCTCTGCTAATTGCCCTCCTGGACCTCTGTGCTTCCTCTTCCCTGCCCATTCCTAAGGGGTTACCACACGGGTCTCAAGCTTTCTTGGAGAGGCCTTCCCCACCCCATGTCTCCCAGACACAAAGACACCCTCTATCACATCACCCATGCCCATGTTCTCCATGGCATTCATCACAATTTAGAGGTTTTGTATGTTCTGTGTTTACTGTCTGACAGTCGGGCCATGAGAGTGGGAGCCCTTGTGTGTTTCACTCCCCGCACACGGCAGGGGTTCAAGGTGTTGAACGTGGAAGGCCCACTTCCCTAAGAACCCCAGGACACCCCTAGGACTGGAGCTGGCTGGTCTGAGACTCCTACTGCTCCATTTAAAAGCCCAAAGTGGCCCTAGGACAGGGGCTGGTACAGGAGGCACTGGCTGCCCAGACCTGTTCCCAAACCAGACTTTCCCTTTCCAGTTCATTTGCCCATCTGCAAACAGCTTCAGCGCGAGGGACTGCTAATGAATTAAGCTTTAAGTAGAGGCTGCAAGTGACTCCACCCTGGCAGTTTTTGCTTCTTTGGGTAAATAAACTTCAGCAAGAGCTCTAAGTGGCTTTATTGCCGCGTGGAGCTACAGGGAGTTCGGCTCTTCATTACGGCCATTACAAACGAGCGTGAGCCAGCCTGCGTCTGAGTTAGAGAGAGCCCTGAGTGAGCAAATGAAGTTAATACATGCAGCTTCTCCTGAAGGCTGTCCCTAGTCGAGACAAGATGAGGCTGGGTTGAGCCGCTGGACACAGTGACACCTTGCTGCTGAGAGCAAGGGGGAGAAAGAACACGAAAGATGCTCAGGTTACTTAAACCCTTAAGCAGGTACCCAACCTAAATGCCCATCCCTGGGGGTGTGGTTCAGAAATTACAGGACATTCATAGGATGTTGCTTATTCGGTGAGGGCCTCAGTTTTCAGTTATGAAGTCGACATAACATCCTAGCCACTGGGTCACTGCCAGGATGCAATGACATAATCCATGGACAGAGCGCAGCACGCTGCTGGCACATAGTATGTGCTCAGAAAATAGGAGGAATTATTCTGAAATGGTGGGACACGAAGAAGCCAAGGAATGATGAAGACCTACACTCTCTGATGCAGAAGCCGCCAGCGTCTCATGACTATCAAGTGCTTAAAACGTGGCTGGTCCACACTGAGATGTGCTGTAAGTTCAATCATCCAAGCCTGATTTTGAAAACTTACTTCAGGACTTCCCTGGTGGTGCAGTGGTTAAGAATGCGCCTGCCAGTACAGGGGACACGGGTTCGAGCCCTGGTCCAGGAAGATCCCACATGCTGCGGAGCAACTAAGCCCGTGCACCACAACTACTGAGCCTGCACTCTAGAGCCCGCAAGCCACAACTACTGAGCCCGTATGCCACAACGACTGAAGCCCCTGTGCCTGGAGCCCGTGCTCCGCAACAAAAGAAGTCACCGCGATGACAAGCCCGCACATGCACGGCAGCGAAGAGTAGCCCCCGCTCACCATAACTAGAAAAAGCCTGCACGCAGCAACAAAGACCCAATGCAGCCAAAAATAAATAAACTTATATATATAAAAAAGAAGGAATCACTATATAAAAAAAAAGAAAACTTACTTCAAAGAATGTAAAAATCTCCTTAAATTTTTTTACGCTGATGACATGCTGAAAGGATATTTTGGAGACACTTATTTTAAATACATTGAAACTTGTAGATCTAAATCTTATAGCGTTTAATGTCAATTAAATCTCAATAAAACTGGAAAGAATTAAATATATTGAAACCAATTTCATCTGTTTCTTTTTCCTTTTTTATATGGCTCCTAGAACATTTAAAATTACATGGATGGGGGACTTCTCTGGCGGTCCAGTGGTTAAGACTCCAAGCTCCCAATGCAGGGGGCATGGGTTCAATCCCTGGTCAGGGAACTAAGACCCCAGATGCCACGTGGCATGGCCAAAAAAATAGAAAGAAAAAGAAAATTACATGGACGGCTCACATCTTTGGCTCAAATTATATTTCAATTGGACAGCTCTTATAGATACATTCTGACAAGGAAATATGTCCATACTATTTTTTTAATTGAGATATAACTCACATACCATAAAATTTACTCTTTTAAAGTGTACGATTCTGTGGTTTTCAGTGAATTCACAAAGTTTTGCAACCATCAGAACTAATTCCAGAACTATTTCATCACTCTGAAAAGAAGCCCTATACCTTACCATTAAGTCACTCTCCATTTGTCCATGCTATTTTGAATAAAGAAAAGCAAGTTACAGAACATTATTCTAGTATCACGTGGGTTTTTTTGGTAAAAACTAATTATGTATAATTATTAGTATATATGCATACCTACATTTGTAAATGCATTTTTAATGTGTTTGGAATGATGTACACCAAACTGTGAAAGATGGTTATCTCTGGGAACTAGAATTGAGGTGAGAGAGAAAAAGGAGAGGGTGCTTACCCTTTATTTTAAATACTTCTGTACTGCTTCTGAGATTTAAAGAGAGAATGGCTTGACTTTCTGGCCCTACATAACTCCTGGTGAACTTCGGTAAATAACTTTCATGGCACTGTCAACATACTGGCTTCAGCTGGAAGATAAAGAGGCTAGTTTTAGATCTACTTTTTGTTCTGTGCTTTTAAAATAGAAAGTACAGCCAGAGATGAGGTATTTTCCCTCCTAGCAACAGAAGCGTACCGAGGCCGGCAGCATCCTCGCACAGACGCAGCCTGCCCGCCTCCTCCCGGCATGTAGCATTAGCTCAGAGCAGAGCAGGCCGAGCGCCCGGGCAGGGGCAGGACCGGGAGTCAGCCTCCCCCGGGGCCCAGGCTGGCAAAGGGCAGCAGCTCCGAGCGCGCCTCAGTCTGGCATCCCGGAGGATGCTGGGGGTGGGGGTGCGGTCTCAGGTAGGGATGGGAAGCTTGTCTGGGCCCCCGAGAACCGGGGCTGGAGGAGAGGGCGGGCGCGACCTGACGCGCATCTCTGCGCGACGCCAGACAGCCACCGCTCCGCAAAGGAGGGACCCCTCGGACCCCCAGCGCGGGTCCGGAGCCCCAGCGCCAGGTACGAGAGAATGCTGCGGGGAAGCCGAGGGTCCGGGTCCAGCGCGCAAGGGGTCTCCATTCGTCCACTCCTCCCCGGGGGAGCGCGAGCCCTGGATCCCGCAACCCCAAGACCCGCCTCCCCCACTTCCAACCCCGTCCCCTACCTCGGCCCCGGGCTCGGGGGTCAGGAAGAGCGCGAGCTCGCGCGCCCCGCTGCGCACGGGCTCCGGCCGATCGGCGTCCACGAGCAGCATGAGGAGCGCGGCAGAGTCCAGTTGGCGGCGGCTGCCCGGGAACCCGACGCCGCGTCCTGGCCTCGGAGCCCCGCCCCCGACCGGCTGCATGCCCCGTGGCCCGCCTGGCGGAGGCGGGGCAGGTGCGCACCCAGTGGCCGCGGCCCACGCCTCCCGGAACGCCGGGCCGAGCGGGCAGCGCCACCCAGTGGCGCGCGACGCTCACTACGCCCGGCCCCCGCACCACCTGGTAAACGATTCTCAAACTCGCTTTCAGATTGCAATCACCTGGGGCTCCTTCAAAACTTCCGAAGTCTGACGGCCACACACAACCTTTAGGGTTGGAACCTGGGCATCAGTACTTTTTATGTTCGCCAGGTGATTCTTACATAGAGCCAAGTTTGAGAACCATCGGCATAGACCACCCCTTTTCATTCGAATCCGGTGGAGCAGCGGTTCCAGCTCCCACAGCACTTTAGAATGCCCCGGGGAAGTTTCTAAAAGCCCGGAAGCCAGGCCTCACCCCAGGCCGATTCAGCCGGAATCCCTGGGGGTGGGGCTTGGGCATCAGTTGTTTGTAAAGCTCCCCGGGTGGTTCCAGCGTGCATTCAGGATAGAGAACAGATATCTTAGAGGATCCTTTCATTTAAAGACCACCCCTCCCCGCCATCACCCCGCCCACAAGGCCTCTCCTAGGACAGCATCTTGTTTGCGCCAGGCGGACAGTCCGAAAAATTAGGGAAGTCGGGAGTAGCGATCTGCTTCCTCCCAGGAGCAGCTTTTAAAATAAGCTCCCCAGGGAATTCTACAGCGCACTAAATTGGACACAGCCTCGCACCCCTAGGAGGCTAGTCTAGACCCCTTGGAGGCTGAAGAGGGTGGGGTCCAAAGCAATGCTAGTGAGGAGAGTTCTAAAAAAGGTAACGAGGTATAGGGAAGTCTAGCGGTCTCATTTTTCCTATGATGTCTTTTAAAATGTTAAATTCGTTTTTAAAAATCGGGCTGCGCTTAGGGCTGCAAATAAATATATAGGACTCCCCTCACCCTCGTCCTGTTAAATCTTAATTTATATTTTATCTGACAACCTTAGGTAGGGGGCGTGAGCACATGATCTGTCTTTTGGGTAATCCATCACTGTACAGTTCCCACTTCCACAGCTTCCCACTGCTAATTTCTCGACATCGCCGCCCAAACATTCAGGCCTTCAGGCCAGAGTAATTTTCTGGAAAATTCTTGGCAAAGACTTGGGCCTCAGGTGCTAAGGAAAAGGATTTAATAGGAACTCACTGAACCCGCACGTGGCCATTCATTACTATGCTGATGCGTCTGATGCTCAGAGCCCTTCTGTATCCCACACGCACCCAGAAACCCAGCTCCGACCCTCACCCTTACCGGCTGACTGGGGCCCTCCCTCGGAAAAGCCCAGAACCGGCCTCAGATTAGCCACAGTCCTGAGCACAGCAAACTTCCCCTGACGGACGAATTTCAGAAACATAATGCTAAGAAAAAAAGGCAAATCGTGAAGGCTCTGTAGGGCACGCTGCCATTAACATAAAGGTTTTAACACATGTGAAACCGCACTATATATTGTTTATGGATACAGACATATGGAGTAAAAGTGTAAAGCCGGGCATGGGAGTGATGTATACCGCATTCAGGAAACTGGTTACTCTGGGGTGGGGGAGAGGAAATGGGGGAGGGATACAGGAGGGGTTTCAATTACATTTGTAACGTTTTATTTCTTCTGTTGATGTTTGTTATAGTATTTAAACTTTTAAAATGCCCAATATGACTCACTGGGAAAAAAACAAAAACCAACAAAACCCTGGGATATTAGCTAAAAGTGCTGCCCCGACCCCCTTTCCCTGGAGATGTGGGGTCTGGAAAAGAGATCTTCGCTCTTCACCAGCCTCTCCGCGATTCATACCCTGGGCCACGCTGGCCAGCCAAGAGTCATTTTGTTTCTAGTCTTTTTTTCTAAATGTAATGATGCCTTAGAAACATTTTGCTTAGAACACAGATGCCCGGAAGCCCACCCCCACCTTTCGGAATCGCAGTCTTTGGGGCGAAGGGGAGCTGGGAACAGCTTTTAAAGCTCTGCCGTTGACTGTGATGCACGCAGCACCCCGCAGGCTGAGAAGAGCCCCTCTCCGGTTAGTCCAGCTGGCTGTAGCCAGGGACCCCCGTGGGAGGCCGAATTAATGATTTTAAACAAAGAAGATGAATTTTTAAACAGCCTCCCCGGCCGCTCACAGGCGCTTGGGGTGACCCTGGGGCAGGCGGCAAGCCCGAGGCCTGGAATGCAGCCCGCCTGGGCCGCACCCTGCCCAAACCAGTTTGAACCAGCTGTGGGGATGGAGCCGTGGCGCGTCCCCACGAGCTCCCTCTGGCGCCCAAGACGGGCTCAGAGCGGCTGCTGCGGCCTCCTGCTCGGGAGTCCTCCGCGGGGCCAGGCAGCCGGCTCCCTCCCAGCCGGAGGTCGGGGCGCCCGTGGCCGCCTGGCCCCGAAGACCCCCCCCGGGAGCTGCAGTGGCCCCCGGCTGGGCCCCGAGGCCACACAGCCTTCCACCCCCGCACCCCCGTCCCATCTGGCTTCACCTCCAGCTACAAAATGGTTGCCTGTGTCTTTTCAAGGTCACCTCTGCCAGCTCAGGCCTCAGGCACACAGGGTTCTAGGTGCGCATCGTTCCCAAGCTCGGCTGCGCCTTGGAAACTTCCAGAAAATACTGACGCCGAGACCACTCCCCAGTGATTGGGATTTAATTGGTCGGGGGCGTGGCCTCGGTTGGGGAGGTTGAAAGGATGCCCCAGGTGATTCTGATCTGTGCAGCTTCAAAGCTGCTTAACTCCGCGGGCCGTTTCTAAGGCCCGTTGGTCTCATTGGGAACGTCCTGAAAGCTAACTAAGTGCCAGGCTCTGTTCAAAACTCTTCACAGAGGCGCCCGCCTTGAACCTCCTCCGCACCCTGTGAGGCAGGGAGGCTCTGCTGATGCCCCTTTTAGAGTGAGGAAACTGAGACACGGAGAGGTTAAGTCACTTGCCAGGGATTATAATCGGTCAAGGGAAGAACCCAGGTCCTTACCTGCTACTCACGCTACACTGCCTGTTGCAGGGAAGCCTGGCACTGGGAAAGCTGGTGGCTGCCCTGCCCCTTTGCCAGCCCCCGCTTTTCACTGCCCTCCCAAAGCACCTGTAGCCACCTCTCTTCCTGCTCTTAATTCCCCAGTACTCACCAAGTGAAGTTCAAACACCTCCACCCCCCAAGCCTCCCTTGCCAATCTGTCTACTGCTTTTCTCTTTGAACCCTAAGATGCAAATGGGAGCCCACAGAGCAGAGCCAGGGCCCGGAGGAGGTAAGAGAGAAACTTGGAGTACAAACTGTTAAGGGGGTCTTCCGGTCAGGACTGGCCCCAGGGAGTGGGGGTCTCCTTTCGTTGTGTGCCCTGGGCACCTCGCCTGCCTCACCTGAGTCCTGGCCCTGCCACGCAGCCTGCCGTTATAGACCAAAGGTTTGTGTTCCCCCAAGTTCATACACTGAAATCCTAACCCCAAGGTGATGGTCTCAGAAGGTGGGGCCTTGTGAATGGAATTAGTGCTCTTACAGAGGTGACCCAAGAAGACCAGGCTGGGGTGTCTAGTCCACAGGAAGATCTGTGCCCCCATCACCTTCACAAAGGTTAACTCGAAGACAAAGGAGCTCTGCAGAAAAAATATATATATACATATATATTTATATAAAAGAAAAATATAAATATAAAAAATATATACATGTAAAAGAAAAATTAAAATAAATTAAGAGACCCCAGGAGAACTCCCCTGCCCTTACCACCGTGTGAGGACACGCGGAGAAGTCAGCCGCCTGCAATCCGGAAGCAGGCCTTCACCAGAACCTGACCCTGCTGGCACCCTGATCTTGGGCTTACAACCTCCCAATCTGTGAGAAATGAATGTCTGCTGTTCGTAAGCCACGCAGGCTATGGTGTTTTGTTACTGAGCGGCCCAAACGAAGGCATCTGTAGGTGTGTTAGATTTGCACAACGTCGTGCTTAAATACCTGCATCTTTCAATGGTACCTTTTACAGTTCACACATTCAACTGTGGCTTCTCTCGAAAAGAAAGGGAAGCTCAGGAAACTGTGGGCCTGCCCTGCGGCAATTAGGAGCTGCCCCAGTTTGCAGTCTCCCCACCCCCTCTCTGACCTCTTGGTCTGTGAAAGTGTCTGGGTGTTGCTTCCGGGGTCCCCTGAATATGCCCCAAGTCTGCCGGGCTCCACATGGACGTCCAGCGTTTCCGTCTGCCCCTGGGCCCACTGCCCTCCCTGCCTTCCACCCAGCCTTCAAGGTCGCTCTTCCAGGGCCCTTTTTCTGACCCGCAAAGAGATGAGCCCTTTAAGCTTACCTTCTGATACTTTCTACCTTCGGCTAAGTTGAAAGTAAGGCCACCATCAGACAGAAAATTCCTGGAGGACAGAACACACGTCTCGGGCGTTTTGGGGGGCTTGCTGTAGGAGTCCAGCGGCTGCCTTTGCACCTAGAAGTCACTCCTCAATAAACACATTCATCTAAAGTTTGGAGTCACTTTCCTGCTTAGTGTCTCTGTTTCGCCACCAGCAACATGATTTAGAACACCACCCCTCTTGATAGAAGCATGGTGAAAACCCAGGTTTTAAAAGCATTTTCCTATCACAGTTTTGAAATGATCTCTCTATGGTAATAGGAGATAGCACATCCCCTTCGTTCCCTGTAAAAGAAAAGCTTCTGATTCTCCTCAGGCATTTGATCCATTTTTCTCTGCGCCTTTTCTTTCCACAACAGAGCTGCACAAAGGGGCTCGTAGCTTTGGAGGCAAGAGGCCAAGCGTCGAGACTCAAAGTGCTCCCTATGTGTCGACGTTTGGCTTTCCAGCTAGAGCTGCCCCGGTCCTGGAAAGTGAGGGGAGAATCCTGGGTTTAGAGGAAAGAGGCATTTCCTTCCCCCTCCAGCTACTGAAATGTGGGTCCCAGGCTGTTTGTTCTGCCTCCATTTAAACAGACTCTGGAGGGAAAAGACCCTGCCCAGCAAGGTGTGAAGTGGCCGGGCTTCGGTGACCCAGGCGGAAGCTTAGCGCCTTCTGTAAATTCTCCTGCAGGCTCCGGCAGTCCTGGGCGTTACAGGCCCACCACCCCTAATGCAACCCCCCTGGGGCCAGACATGTTTCGGAATCAGAACTCCTGGGTTTAGAATGTTAACATGGAGCACATAGGACACCCGAGGTGACAACTCCAGGACGAGTGGGGCAGCACCCTGTTATCAGACTTCGTCCCCTTATATGAGCTCATTAAGGGTCTTAAATAAATCTCATGCCAGTCCGACTCAGGTTCTGCTGGTCAATGCATTTCTGCTGGCCCGATGGGGAAAAAAGCGAATGGTTTTCAGTTTCCTGGATTTCAAAATTTCAAAAAAAGGAATTATGGACTTGACTTTCTGTTTCGCAGTTGGGGAAACTGAGGCTCAGGAAACTGTGGCCCAGGCCCATGTATGTAACTGCGTGGAGTTGGGTTTCAAGCCCATGGCTCTTTCATCTGTATCACACTGAGATGGATCGGAATACGTCAGAAGATGTTAGAAAGTAGTTAAGTGCCCTGGTAAAACAGTATTCATTAGACTATTGGGGACATTGGAATGTATTTGTTTCTTGCTTCAGGAACCTGTATCTCTATTCACTAGGATTCAAAGGCCCTTAAGTGTCTTTGGAGTACAGGGTACGGCATTGTGTACACAGTACGTGTTCCATAAAAGAGATTCTGCTGTATATGAAACCTGCAGGCATATCAGCAGCAAACAATAAGCGGAGAGGGGCCCCTGGTTGTAACAATGGCCATCAGCAAACACAATGATATTTAGCAGAAAAAAAAGAAAAAAGTATTTACTTTTTTGAGGATTATTGAGGATGTGGGAAACCTCGTCTTCAGCAGTTCATGTGACAACCACAGAAAATTTTTTAATTGATTTTGAGTTTAACTTAAGATATTGAAATAACACAGCTGCTAAAGAGCAAATGAGGATGAGGATGCATTAACTAAAAAATACAGAATGCAGTACAAAGAGCTAGAAGTGGACTGTCTTCTGGCCCCTGGAGGGCTCCTGCTGGGTACAGAATGTACCTCTGGGAGGGAACAATGCACAGTGACTAACAGCACAGGCTCTAGAGTCAAACTGTCTGGGTTCCAACCACCTAAAAGCTGTGTGACCTTGGCAGAATTACTTAACTTCTCTGTGCCTGAGTTTCCTCATCAGTAAAATGGCATGATACAACTTCACAGCATTGCTGAAAAGATTCAATGAGACAATCTACAAAAAACTTCTTTAAACACTGGCTGGCATACAGTAAGTGCTCAATAAATCCTACATTATAAATGGAATATTGACAAACTAGAGTGTTTTCAAGGGAGGACAAAGAAGATGGCCAGATAGATAATATAGCTGATGGTGGCAAGGTTTTGGTCACCAAGAATGCATTTGATAAATGTCTGTTGAGACAAACTGAACATAAAGTCAGTTTATGACTGACTTTATGTTCATGTGATGCTCATGTGACCTTACGACATGTAATGACAGTTTGAAGGATCAGGAGCTGTTTTGCCAGGAGAAAGCTTGGATTATCTAAAGGAAGATCGCAAGGAAGGGGTTGATGAATTCCGTGGGGCTGCTGAGAGAAGAATGACAACTGAGCCAGGGACATGAAAAAACAGAGAAACCCCACCTGCCTAGCTGTGCAGAACACCACTCACATAGACAACGGCGTGCATGGCGTCCCCTGGAGTTGTGTGGAATTCTAAGATCCCAGCCCACTGGCGTACATCACATAATCCCCAAGTACGGGGGGAGCCAGAGGATACGATGGGTTATCATTCCCAGGATGAAGTTACTGATTAGTTGACTTGGAGTTAATCAAAAGGGAGATTATCTTGGGTGAGTCCGACCTAACCAGACAAGTCCTTAAAGAGGCTTTCGAGGTCAGAGCTGGAAGGAGTCAGGGAGGCGCACCCCTGCTGGCCTGGAGGAAAGCAAGCAGTCACACTGTTGTGCACCCCTCTGGGGGCCGCGGAGCAAGGAACAGCTGGTGCCTCCAGGAGCCCAGGGCCTCAGACCTACAAATGCAGGAACTAAAATCGACCTGAATGTGCTTGACATTGGATGTGGACTCGAGCCTCAGACAGCTCCAGCGGCACCTTCACTATAGCCTTGTGAGAGAGACCCTGAGCCATGGAGCCGGGTAACTGTACTGAGACTCCTGACCCACAGAAATTGAGATAACAAACGTGTGTCGTTTTAAGCCTCTGAGTTTGGGGGAATTTGTTAACACAACAAAATAAAACAAGTACACAGGTATGACTAAAGGGAAGCGGACTTCACCTTAAAGTGAAGGGGGAAGTTTCCGAAGGTGAGTTGTATGTGAATAAACAGATGGGGTCTCCGAGGGGTGAGGCTCCACCTCGGGGGCAATTCAAGCAGAGTCGGGCCGTCTCCTCCTAGACAGGGACAGTATAGACAGGGTTTCTGCTTTGGTTGAAAATTCACCTCTAGATCACTGGTTCCTAAACTTGAATGTACCAGGTGAAGGACGCGTCACCTGGGGATTTTGGTAAAATGCAGATTCTGATTCAGCTGGTCTGTCCAGTCACTTGAAACCACTATTCTTCAAGAAGTGTGAATTAGAAGCCAGAAGAATTTCTGATGGTCTCGGAAATTTCTTTTTTCAAGTATCCTCTTTCCAAGGATACAGTGTGACAGCAGGTCCACTAGATGTTAGCTCCATGAGGTCAGGAACTGCACCCTCTTGTTCACTGCTGTGACCCCCCAACTGCCACAAAGTCCACATGGCACAGTTCATATATTTTGAATGAATGGGGTTTGTGAATCATTTTTTAACAACTTTATTGAGCTATATAGTTCACATACCATACAGTCCCCCCGTTGAAAGTATACAGTCAATGGTATAGACTAAAGTACATACACAGAGTTGGGCATCCATCACCACAGTCCATTTTAGAACATTTTTATCACCCAAAAAAGAAACACTAAAAAAGAAAGAAAGAAAGAAACCCTACACTACTTAGCCATTGCTCCCCAAACCTCCCATCTACTTCCGGCCCAGGCAACCACTAATCTAATTTCTGTCTGTATGAATTTATCTATTCTGGACATTTCATATAAATGCAATCATATGTTGTGGGACCTTTTGCGTCTGAGTTCTTTCACTTAGCATGAAGTCTTCAAGGTCCATCCATGTGGTGGCACACATCAGACCTTTACTCCTTTTTGTGGCCCCCAAATATTCCATTATATGGACGGACCACAGTTTGTTTATTTATTCCTGAGTTGATGGACACAAATATATTAGAAGTCAAAAATGAATAATTACTTAACCTCAGAGTGTGAAAGCATTTCTTATTTTGATACAAAATTCAGAAGCCATAAAAGAAAATTTCAACTATAGAAAGATGAAAAGTTTCTGCACGGCAAACACTACTCTAAGCATATTCCAAAATAATATAAGAAATGTTCGATATCTTGATGGTGGTGGTGGTTATATGGATGTATTCTATTTGTCAAAATTCATTGAACTGTCCATTCAAAGTACATTGTATTGGAATAAATTATACCTCAATAAAGTTCCTTGTTAGGAAAAACAATATGACAAAAGGGGAAAAAATATTTGCTGATACACAGTCAAGGTGTAATCTTCAACTATAAAGGACTTCTGGAAAATGATAAGGAAAACATCAAATGAGCAAAGTATATGCAAAAATAATTGAAAGAAAAGCTAATTCAAGTAGATTATCATCATATGAAAAGATGTTTGACCTCCCTCATTATAAGATACATTCTTCAACCTTCAGAGTGGTGAAAATTCACAGGTTTGGCAAGGTTATGGGCAATCCCACTCTTTGTTGGCTGGGTTATACAAATTGACACACAAACCAGCAGACTCTATTGAAATTACAAATGCATGTGCATTTTGCTCAGTAATTCCTCTTCTAGGTATTTACCTTACAACTATATTTCAGCATGTGCAAAATGACTTATGAATACAATTATTAATTACCACATAGCTGCAGTGGCAAAAGAATTGATACAAACTAAAGGTCCAGCAATAAGGGATTGTTTAATATATTAAATTGGTTGCATGTAATGGAGCTGCAAAAGTGAATGGGGATTAAATGCAACGTGGTATCCTGGACTAGATCCTGGAACAGAAAGAAGACATTAGTGGAAAGCTGGTGAAATCCAAATAAAGTCTAAAGTTCAGTCAATAGTAATGTACTGCTATAGACTGAATAGTTGTTTCTTCCCCCTTTCCCAAATTCATATGTTGAAGCTCTAACCCCTAGTGTGCCTGTATTTGGAGATGCGGTCTCTAAGAAAATAACTGGGGTTAAATAAGGTCATAAGGGTGTGGCCCTGATCCTATAAGATTCGTGCCTTTAGTGTCCTTATAAGAAGAGATGCCAGAGAGCTCTTTTTCCCTCCCTCTCTCTCTTGCACAAAGGAGAGGCCATGTGAGAACACAGGGAAACAGCAGCAGCACCTTGGTCTTGGACTTCCAGCCTCCAAAACTTTGAGAAAATAACTTTCTGTTGCTTAAACCACCTAGTTTGTGGTGTTTTGTTATGCAGCTGGAGAGGACAAAGACATGTACCAATGTTAATTTCTAGTTTTGACAAAGGTACCATGGTTATATAAGATGTTAGCATCAGAGGAACTTGGGTGATGCTGTACTATCTGTGCAACTTTCCTGTAAATCTAAAACAATTCCAAAATTAAAAGTTTGTATTTAGAAAAAGGAATGGAAATAAATGAATGGGGAAGAATTTTATCTAGTGATAAGGAAAGAATTACCAAAGATATATTAAATGAGAAAAGCAAAGGGTAGAATATGCTGTTTTTATATAATAATAAGAGGGGACATAGTATATTTTCATACTGTCTGATTTACATTAAAAATCTATGAAAAAAAAAATCTATGGAGAGATAAGCAAGAAACAGAGCATAATTGGTACCCAAGGGAAGGGAATGACAGTTGGGTGAACTGGGGACCAAAAAAGGTGAAAGTGTTTTCACTATGTACTTTTAAAAACTTTTTTTGGTTGTTTGAACCATGTGAATTTATTTACCATTCGAATAACTAAATTTGTAAAAAATAAACAATTGGGGAGGAATAAGAGGGCTTGTCTACAGAAACTAAAATGTATTTTAAAGCTTCAGTAATCAAAACAGCATGAAATTCTTCCAAAGCAGACAAGTAGATTAACAAATCGTGATTTGGCCAAAACAAACCCAAGAACATGTAAGAAACTAGCAAATGATAAAGGTGGAATTACAATTCAATGAGAAAGTAGTGTCTTATTCAATACATTATGATAGAACAATTAATGGAGAATTTAAACAAACAAAAAAAATCTCAGATCTCTTAGTTTAACCAAAGATTAGATGGCCAAAGAATTATCAGATGGATTAAATATTTAAATGTAAAAGAAAATCATAGAAGTATGGAACTTAGAATAAAAGCTGGGTAAGCATTTATATAATTTGAGAGGGAAACTACTAGAGAAAAGAATAAAGAATTTTACCATGGACAATAAGAAATTCCTATAGAATAAATACAAAAGCCAATGATACACACAGTAAGGAGCAAATGACTAATTAGGAAAAAATGATGACCAAAAGGTTGACTTCCTTAATCTACAAAGCACTTCTATATTAAGAAAAGACTGATACCTCAATTTTTAAAATGTTATGCAAAGGACCCAAACGGAGAAGCTAATAAAAGAAGAAATACTAATAAACAGTTTTTTAAAAGCCCTTCAAACTAATAATCAAAGGTATGTAAAGCAAAATAAAGAGACGCTTTTTTCCCCTATTAAGTAGGAAAAGCATAAAAATAATAAATCTGGTGTTTTGGAGGGGAAAACGACTCACACATACCCCTGGTGAGGAATTAAATTAGAACAACCTTTCCGGAAGGAAACTGGATATATTCATGAACCAATGCCCCCTCCTTCTCCAAAACAAACAAAAACAAACAAACAAAAAAACACATGCGTTGACCTAATGATTTCTCTTCTAGGAATTTATCCTAAGGAATTAACTGAACAAAGAATAAAAATATGTATTTACAAAGCTGCTCACCACAGCACTGTTATAATTGTGGGAAAAAAATGGAAACAGCAAACGAAAGGGAATTGGTTTTATTAAATGAGGGTTCATCTATACAATGAAATACAATGAAGCCATTATAAAAGATGTAGAGCTGTATTGACAGAGCTAAGACATTCACAATATATTGCCCTCTGAAGAAAGCAAATTACAGAATAATTTAGATGTATGTAAGATCCTGTTTCTGTCAAAATCCATATTAGGTAATATATATCATTGTGCATATGTACTGAAAAACTTAAGAGTGGTTATCTCTGAATAGTGCTTTTTTGAGGGGGTGACTCTTTTCTTTCATATACTTTTTTCCCTAAAATTTCTTCTGAAATCATTTATTACTTCACTGGACACACAGCTTCCTTAGCCAGTCTAGTTTTTGTAAGAGATAGTTATATATGCAAATATATTTTTCTCTTTCCCAGGTTATGTCTCTGAAGCTCTGAGTTAACTGTAAGGACCAGAAATGAATATTAAAAAAACCCTTGCCTCGAATTTTGACTTTTGCTTTTGATGAAGAGAACATCTAGGAATGAGTACTTCAACAACAACAACAAATTATAAAAACAATTAGCCCTAGGAAGAACAGAGTAAAAATAAGCATGATGTCAGTCTGCCAAGGAGACATCATGGTTCTGAGAAGTCCTAATTGAGAGCAAACTATTGGACTGGAAATGAGCAACAACTCAGGAATAAATTATGCATGGCCACTGTTAAATATTTTATCCATCCTTAACCATTATTTATCTTCGCAAGGCTAAAAGAGGAAAGACAAAGAAAATACTCAGATAGTAAGCATTATCAGTCTTGTCATCTTTCCTCCATCCTAGAAGCCATCAACATTCAGGCACAAACCCTGCAAAAGAGGAAAAACTCTAACCATGATCACAATAAGCAATCGGCAGGCTGAACTTGAACTTCACGACTTGATTAAGGGATGTCAAGGTGACCTCACCTTCTGCATCCAGTTTGTCACATCCCTCAAAATCATGAACATTTCGCTCTGCTTAACATGCTGTTTTAAAAATGAACGTTTATGAATTCTTGGCGACGTCCAGGCAAAGGGGTTTTGTGTTCCCCTGGTACCCACGCAGTGAGCGGGAAAGGACAGCGAGGATATTTGAGGAGCTGTCAGGAGTTGATGTAGCCCATTCAGCCCTTTGCCATTTGGCCAGCTTCCCAGCCACTCTGCCTCCTCCCCTGGCTCTCTCCCTTCACTGTTGATTTCCTCCCTCTCCGCTGTCTGCTTGGCTGATGGAGGCCCATGCCAGTCCCACTGGGCATGGGCCCCGTGAGCACCAGTCAAGGCCCCGTGGTGGTGGAGGGAGGACATGGATGCCAGCTCGCTAGAAAAACCCTCATGGGCCGCAACGGAATTGCGAAGACTTTATTGCAAAGGTTTGACTGTTGCCTTCCACAAGGGAATGAAACATTTTTACGATGGCCATTTTGGGGTGAGATTTGTTTGGAATGATTTTTCAAGTATTGTCTGGCATTTTGTATATGCGTGTGTCAGAAGCATACATTACGTTGTTATCCTTTTGGGGGGGGGGGTGGGAAGGCAGGGCTGCACCAGGTGGCATGTGAGATCTTAGCTCCCCGAGCAGGGATCGAACCTGTGCCCCCTGCAGTGGAAGTGCAGAGTCTTAACCACTGGACCGCCAGGGAAGTCCTTTTTTATCCTTTTTTTTTTTTGCATTACACTAATGTTAATTCCACATTCTGGCAGACCAGATGTGCGTGTGTGCGTGTGTGCGTGTGTGTGTGTGTGTGCGTGTGTGTGCGTGTGTGTGTGTGTGTGTGTGCGTGTAAATGCATGTACCCAATTTAAACATCAACTCGTTAAAAGTTGTCTGTATGGGTGTTTTTACTTTTTTTAATGTCTATTAATTTTATTTATTTATTTATCTATCTATCTATTTATTTATGTATTGGGGGTATAGTTGCTTTATGTATGTTTTTAAACCAAGAATCATTTTCCACATTTTTCTGCTTTACCAGATAGAGATTCAAACAAATGAAATCTACCTTGTTAAGTTACCTGGTGTGGATTGTTACTCCTGAGAGTGACTGATTGGGGATTCTGATTCCAGATGATTCTGGCGTTAGTCACTGATCCACCCGGGAAGCAACACTGACCAGGACTGCTGTTCCCATGCTGTCATCATCACGGCATTGTTGGAGGCCCACATTCTAAAGCCCTCTCCTTCAAGCTCCCTTCACCCATGCGTGGCAGGTATTTACCAAGTTAATGATTTAGTTTCTGAGTCACTAAGCATACAGATTTTTGCTGGAGTCACCCCGGGTACATACCTGAGACAGCAGCTGAAGGCCTCTGGGAATGTTGGGGAAAACCTGATTTGCGACTGACTACCCTACTGTAGATTTAAAGCTAGCACGCGCTGGCAGGACAGAAAGCCTGGGAACAGAACTCTTATGTTCCATAAGAACAGTGCCCTGTTTCATCTGAGTGGAACCTGTTCCAGGTCTTAGTGGAACAATGCCACAAAAGCTATTTCCTTGTCGTTTCAGGCATTGCTAGGAGATGGGATGGAAAAGGAATGCTGTACTGATACAATCTGTGAGTTGTACTATTAGTCAAATTCTAGTCTTTTTTGGTCTTTTTTGGTGGATAGCCCAGAACAAAAATCCAACCTGGAGTTTTCAGAGGCTTATTTTCTGCACACCTCTAATGACCTGTGTGGGGAATTACTGTATTCGATCAACCTTGCGATTCTGGAAAGTCAGATTATACTAATTTAAGGAAGTGGAGTCCCTTGCACAGGGGGCTGGAGACTGAAGCTTACTTTCGCCAAGTTAACAGTACAGCGTGTGCCAGATGAGAAGATGAAGGCTTTCCGTACATCTTTATGAATTTCAGAAGACCTTATAAGCCATGCTCATTAAAGCAGTTCTGCTAAGAGTGAAGGAGAGATACAGATGGATCTGAGGACTTCTCAGACTGTCATATGCACAGGAAGCACCTGAGGAGAGCTTGTTAAAATGCAGATCTCTGGGCTCCACCAGCAGAGGGTCTATTCAGCAGAACCGAGGTGGGGCCTGAGCATCTGCATCTCTAACTTCCATACAAGTGATGCCGAAGCTGCTGTCTGGGGACCACACAGTTGGAGGACTACTTTGGGCTGGCCGCTGAATCCCTCTGGACCTCAGCCATCTCCCTGAGAAGTGGACAGCACAGCTGACATTCAGAGCGCTTATTAATCCTCAGGCACTGTCCTCAATCCTCGCGGTGACCTATGAGGAGATGGTTTCACAGTAAAGGAATGAGAGCCTTTGACGGTCCATGGTTCTGAGCTTCTGAGACAGCGTTGGCAAACTGGTAGCCTGCAGGCCAGCTGGGGCTGGCTGGTCTGTTTGGTCTGTCTCACGAGTTGTTTTAAAAATCAGGATGTTCCACGGGAAATTCTGGATTTCTGGTATCTTCTTAAAAGTTCGAAGAGCTGGCAACGCTGGGCCCATACATACCCAAGTGGCAACAACGCAGTGGGGTGTGTGTGTAAGGGGAGACTGGCTTACCGGTCCCACCCACCCTACCCCATTCCAACCCCTTGGGAATCACATTTACCCATTACTCTAAGACCACGATTCTCTTGTTTCTGTATTTCAAAAGTAATGAATTTTGAACTTTCTGCCATTTCAGATTAAAGTTTCTATGTACTCTTTATACATTTGTATCAGATTTAGTTATGGTAAATACAATCAAAATAAAACAATAATATCTGAAAACACAAAAGCAAACGTTGCCATTATTATGAGATTTAAACTTTTCCATCAAATTCAGAACAGGCCACTAGACCCCAAATTTCATTTCCACTTTTACCATTTTCCTTTGACAGAGGACTGCCCTCTGTCCCCATTTACCTTTTGCACAGTACCTTATGCTTTGAACTCTCTCCTTGACGAGAAATGTACACCCAAATACTCTTAAAAAAAGCTGCAACTGACGCCACTGTGTTCACTTCCCTTTCACAGGGTCCTTCTTTTGTGAGGTGACAGCACCCTGATTCCCTGATTCTTCTTTGAGGAACACCCCTCACCAACCCAGCGCAGATGTGGGCTCAGGACCCAGAGCCAGAGAGAGTGAGCTCTGAGGCTTTGGCTGTGATTCGTGGGGAGCGGAGGCTCGCTTCCGGGTGGGTAGTTAATGACAGAAGGTACACTAGAGTTGCTGCAGGCCATTTTTGTCACCACAAAGGGGTAATTTGTCTGAGAAAACGCAAAGCAGGAAACAGAAATTCTAGCTTGTGTTGTAAATACAGCAGCCACTCGCTCCGTGTGGCTATTTAAATTTAAATTCATTAATTAAAACTACATAGAGTTAAGAATTCAGCTTCTCAGTTGCACAAGTCACATCTCAAACATGCAGTATCCATGTGTGGCCTAGTGACTCCCATGTGGACTGAGCAAATGAGCAAATAGGCCACTCCCCTCATTGTATTAAGTTCTACCAGCCGCACCGTTAGATAATATCTGTGCTGAAGTTCTAGCCTTGACTATTCAGCTACGTGAGCCAATAAATCTCTTTTTAGTGAAGCCATTCGAGTTGGATACACTCATAATCCAAAGCCAGAAGCCTTCAGTTAGCGCTCTAGAGAACACGACCGCAGGATTTAAGTTTCATTGGGGATGGTTTTCTTCCTCTCAGGTCAGTGCCAGAAAAAATAATCACTGGGTCCACAAAAAGTACTTGAGCAAATGACACTCAAGAATATTCATGCCATTTCACCATCTTCTATTGTTTCTCCAATCAGAAAACAATTAAAACATAGAACGGATGGATCTGAAAACAGATACACTTCCTAAGTCCCCGTTCACGTTCATCAGCTTGAGAATAATTAAGAATACAAGAACTGTTTTCCCCCCACTGAAAAGCGTTTTAACATGAACAATATTGAAATAAAATGACATGTGCCTTCTGACACGGTACAATGAGGATATAATATATCTGTAGTATTCTTGCCAAAAATGCGTAACTTGAATTTAATTATGAGGAAACAGACAAACCCACACTGAGGGACAGTCTACAAAACTTGTCTTTACTTTGAAAAAATGTCAATATTATGCAAGACAAAGGAAAGCTGAGGAACTGTTCCAGATTAAAGGAGATCAGAGACATGACACCTGAATGCGATGCATGATTCTGGATTAGACCCTGGATGGAGGGACGATTTTTCTGCAGAGGACACTACGGGGGCAACTGGTGAGATTCTAGTATGGCTTTGTGTAATAAATATTACTCTATCAATGTTAAATTTTTTGAATTTGATAACTGAACTGAGGTCGTATACAGGAATGTATGAGAGAATGTCCTTGCTCTCAGGAAAATATATGCCTGTCTTTAGGGGCTTAAGGGGCTGTGATCTCTGCAACCAGTTCTCAGATGTTTCAGGGAAAATGGAGAGAGAAAGCAAATGTGGGTATGATCGGGGTGAAGGGTATAAACTGTACTTTTCATGCAGCTCTTTTCTAAGTTTGAAATTATTTCAAAATAAAAAAGAAAGCAATGCAGTGCTTTTTTCCCCCCCAGGAAAAAAAATATACTAGTATTTTCCATGGCAAATTTCTCAAGTGGAAAACAAAGTGCTTCGCAAGAGTTTTTCAAATAGTGCATCCTGAAATTGTTTGGGGATGGCCCAATAAACATTTAAAAAATGGAACAGAAAATCAGCATTTTTCATGTAATGGTTTCACTTTGTGAAACTTTCAATTATATATAGGTGTGTAGTATACCCATCCTGACACATGCATACACACATCTGTGTACTGGATCACAACATTCAATGCATTTCTTACTGTGGCGTGCAGTTTTTAAACAATGTTTGAAAGCCATAATACTACAGTATCTTTAAGATAGTGACTCACAATTTACCTAAAACACCTTAGTTTGTACCTGCTGTCCTGGCATAATTATAAATTAGTCACTCATTTTCAGCCACTTTAATTTCTTTTTATAACCAAGTACCGTATGAATAAATATGCTTTGTGGACAAAAAAGAATTTTAGCCTTTTTAAAAAAAAATAAGAAGAATTATGTATTATTTGTATAATTGAAAAAGAATTTTAAGTTATCTTTACTAACACTATATTAAATAACTTTGCTATCCATCCCTTGGGATTATAATGAACTAGATAACTATAATGAACTAAAAAAAAGATTTTCTATTACACGGAGAACTCTCTAAGAAAGCTTTTTAAAATGGGAAAACACCTAAATACAGCTTGTAAATAAAATACGAACTCTATTTAATATTAATTTATAAAATACACATCAAATTTTGTAAAGTAACTGGACAAACACATTAGCTTTTAAAAATATATTATGTAAATCTTGTTTACAGGGAAGAACTTGGTAGACTACTACACACTAAGGGCTTTTCAATTATTAAATCTAACAGACTAATTTCCTTTCTTTTACCTTGTAATAGCTAGTCAGACACCCACCCAATTACAGCACTTAAGTAGCATGTAATATAGCTAGAGGCACAACTAATGTACGCTTTACCTTACAGGTAACAGTCACCATCAGCAAGTGATACGCTGTCACAAATAACAAGGTCAAGACTTTCTACGTCTTCCAAGTCAGGTGCTCCCCAATCTGCTGAGCTGCCGAAGTCACTGACACACACACAACCCTTAAAGCTTTGTCACCCACAATTAAAACCTTTCATCAGTCTAAAAGATGGGAATATCAGAGCAAACAACCAGTTGCTGCTCACCATTAATTCAAGCACCTTAAGGCAAACGACCAGAACAGGGCTGGCTTTTCCTTATACATTTCTATGACTTCAATGATTTTTTCCTCAAATGTAATTTTTTACCCAGACTGGAAACTTGGAAGCAGCAGGGATTTAGGATACAAAGAGCACTGGGGTCGTATTTGGGGATGAAAAGGATCTTTTAGTTCCATACCATTGTTTCATGGACCCCGAAACCAAGTGCATCAGGTACTGAGCGCAACACCGTCTGCACCAATGGATGATGTGACAGGTTCTATGTACACGATGTTGAATTTTTACTCAGAAGACTTTGTTTTTAAACTGGCGGAAGGAATCGGTTATTATCCTGCATGCTGGATGGCAGAGGAGTTAGTGCAGAGATCGACTTAGCCAATGACCGGGTGACTAATTTGGGATTAGACTTGGCTCAGGAAGAGGGTCTGTTTTATCTCAGGCCTTTTACAGTGTTCAGCGTAAAGTGAACTCAATCCATATAGGCAATACCTGTACCTGGGGTGGTAATAAAAAGTATAACTAAGTGAATTTGAATTCAGAAGAGAAACTTTCACTTTACAAACAACTTTTGCCTTATTTCAAATAATCTTAAACAATGTAAGTGATAATTCTATATGGATATCATGCAAAATCTCTCACATTATCAGAATTTAACTATATTTTAAATGCCCTAACCCTAACCCTAACTCTAACCCGGGCCCTCGGCAGTGCAAGCGCGGAGGCCTAACCACTGGACCGTCAGGAATTCCTGGTGTTGATCTTCTAAAAATTAAGGAAGCCAGGATCTTGTTATAACTTAGCAATTTTCTCCCTACCCATTTGCTGTAATGGGTGCTTGGTAAATATTTGTTGGGTGACTTTTCATATATTTGCAGACAAGAAAGTAGCCTTTATACAAGTCTATCTTTATTTGTAAAAAATAATATACAACTAAAGCTAATTTGATTTTTAAAATCAAAGCTCATTTAGTGATAATGTACATTTTATAATAAAATTGTAGTAAAATACTGACATTTGATAGTTTAAACAAAGTAGCATTCATGTAAAAATCATATTGCATGTAAAATTTAATTAGAAAATCCATAGTTCACAAAAGTACATATATTTTGTTGATAGCTCGAGGACATTATCATAAATTTACTTAAGATACAGAACAAAATTCACAGTTAGCTTGACATTTAGTACTATAAAATTTTATGCTGAGTCCACTGATATTTTTGTTAATAAGGTACACTTGAAATAATTCAGACTACCAATGAATCGACATTTTATTGTATAACCAAGATCTATTGGTTTTACAATACGTCTAGCAATCAATTCTTTCACCAATAATTTAAACGAGAGATCCAGTTGAAAAGACCGTTGACATATACCCTTAGTGGGATAATTAGAAATCACTAGCAGGGCTTCCCTGGTGGCGCAGGGGTTGAGAGTCCACCTGCCGATGCAGGGGACACAGGTTCGTGCCCCGGTCCGGGAAGATCCCACATGCCGCGGAGCGGCTGGGCCCGTGAGCCATGGCCGCTGAGCCTGCGTGTCCGGAGCCTGTGCTCCGCAACGGGAGAGGCCACAGCGGTGAGAGGCCCGCGTACCGCCAAAAAAAAAAAAAAAAGCACTAGCAGCTTTGATTTCCATTTTCATGAATACATACAAGACAAATCTGTATTTTACAGTTAAAAGTTGTACAAAAAGTCAAGCCCTGAAGTATTTCTTCCCCTAAGAAAAGTTCTGATGTTAAAACTTTGTTAAAAAAAAGAGAGAAAGAGAGAGAGGTAGTATGTGAAAGTATTTTTACTTAAAATGTTGAAGCCCTGCACCGCTTATAATTATAAATGAAATGTAACCTTCTACTTATTAACATTTTGCCATTCAAGAGTCAAATTTATAGAACTCAACAGAATGTTAAACCTGGAATGCCATTAAAAAATAGTGGTTATATAACTGGAAGAACTTCAATGAATTCAACAAGAAGTACACTGTATTACATAATGTTGTGCAGTTAATAGTTTAGTGATAACATGTTTAGTGGTAAAATGTGGGCAAAATACATTGAAGTATTCTGAGTCAAGAGAGCTTCATTTAATCAACTTTACTTCATATACTTTTACCATATAGAGAAAATATCCTTCAAAACGGAGTCATTTGATTCTTCATTGTTTTAATAGCACACAATTGTTATAAGGTATCCATTCTAGCCCTAGCATAAAATTAATCAATAAATAACTCTGAGAGAAATATCCATAAGTCACAGGAAACTCATGTAGTTCATACTATTCTTAAGTCTCTATATACAAGCTACTGTAGTGCCTGTGCACCTCCATACAATGAAACCAGGCAAGGAACGAAAGTTAGCAGCCTTACTCTTACCTTGCTAAGTGGATGCAGCGGAAAGTAATAAATAGCCTCATAAAATTAATCGAGATACACTCTACCTGTCAGAGGTGAATACGACATACTTTTCATAAAGTGTAGGCAGTGTTCCTAGAAATCCCATTAAGGAAAACCCAAAATTTTCATATAAAAAGTGCACAAGGTTGTCCTGTGTGTAAAAATCTCTTAGTTTGGGTGCATTTTTTTTTTTAACGAAAATAATTCACACTACTCAAATACATTAAAAGAGTAAAAAGGCAGACAAACAAAATATACACACAAACAACAAAAGGAATGATTTCTAATGAGATTTGGAATGAGGACAAGAAGAGGTTATGGGAGAGAGTCTCCCATGGGCAAACACGGACCTGAACAACTGTTAGAGTTTCTTAATTCAGGAACATAGCTTCAATGCTTTATAACTTAGGAAGCAACCCCTAAAAACAGTCAATTGATTTGATTTCTTAGAAATTAGGAAAAAAAAAAAGCATTTGAAAAAATTACTCGCTACAATGAGCAACAGAGGAACAATATTAAAAAATCAAAATACAACATGGGGAATATAGGAGCCAAGGTCCCAAAGTACCGAAAGATAGACTCAGACTTCTTCACGTTAGAATTAAGATATACAGTTAAAGGAAAAATCAACCAGGCTCTGCACAGCAGGTTAAATATGCAACCACTTCAAACGGAAATGATCTAGTCCTTATGTGTAGTTCTGGGAATGTGCTCTAACATCCAGTTCTCTATAGACAAAATAGCAAAAGCACATCATTTCATTAGCAAAGGCCCCTTTGTTTTAGACTTAAATTCACCTCTGACCCACTGAAGTTTATATTAATTATCAAACTACTATTTTAATAACATTTTAAGCTTGCAATATACTTTTTTCATGCCTATCCCAGATCACTGGTTCAGAGGTACATATGCTTTAAACTAGCCAAATTTACAAGTCTCCACGGCATCCTCACTCAGAAGACATTCAGATGCGATGGTTTCATAGTGTTATGATTGTTCCATCTTCTTCTAAGAGTTTCTGATCTGGAGCACGCGTTTCAAATTCTGTATTTGTGCCACTTGCTAAGGGTGCTAAGCTCACTTCATTAGAAGGAATAAAACCGTTCTGTCCAGATTCAAAACTGAGTTCTATTTGTGTTAATGATTCCAGGCTCTCGGTGTTGCGAACAGCCTTAGGGATCTGCTGTGGCACACCATTGTCTTCAATAATAATGTCATCTTCATCGCTGTCTTCATCCTCTGGCTCAAAGCTCGGTTCGATCTGCTGTGGATAGCCAGGAAGGCTGTTGTCAGTAGACTGGCCAGAGCTGCCGGAAGTCCGACTGTTCCTAATGACGTTATTCCTCTGGTTTGCTGGTCTCACTGTGATGATGAGGTTGCGGCTGTTTGCAATCATCATGTCAGTTACTTGATCTAGACTCTTCCCGGAAACTTCTATGCCATTAACTTCTAAAACTTCATCATTAACGGCTAACAGTCCTGTGCTTTGAGCCAGACCTCCTGGCACAAGTCTGGATATAAAGATCCCTGGGACCTTCTCTAAGCCATGGGGTGTCACCCTGACACTGGAGCCGTCCCGGATGTAGAATCCTAGGGGTTTCTCAGTGCCATATTTGTAAAGACGGACCCTACGATGTGTTTCTGGGAGAATATCCACGTCTATAATAGAAGACACAGGTCTGAAGTCCTGGGGCATACTAATGACTATGTGTGGCTTTTTTCTATGGTTGTCAGGACGCAACACGTTGGTTAAAACATTCTTCTTCTTTATTAGTGTGTCTGTACCAAAGGCACTGTAGTCTGCTTCTTCTGTTTAAAAATAAAATAGAATAATTATAGAAATGCTGTAAAAACGCCCATTTATCTATAGTGGAATCTGTACAGAAAGGACAACTCAAATATATTTGATACATAAACTCGTTAAGTATCAGCCTGCTCCTATCGGCTGAAAATGTAACGCAGTAAGACATGCTATACCAGAAAAGCCCAATAGGTGGCCCTCTCGAGTATTCACCATGAAGTTACCAAAAGTTGAAGTTAAATTTGAAAAAGCTCAATGACTCAAACAACATTAAATATGGCAGATGAAATTCTGATAAGCCTCGCACACACATTCTTAAACACCATTTAAAACAAGTTATTTACATTGTATTTTCCCTATGTTTGTTTAAACACCTCCAATTTGCATGTTTATCATATTTGACTCAATGACACGAAATTGGGCACTTTTGAAGCGCAAATACCTGTACTAGAGTCTGGGAGGACAGTGTACAAGCAGACGTCTTTTTACTGCGCTTAGCAGATAATTGTGTTTTTTTACAAATTGAAGGTTTGTGGTGACCCTGCACCGAGCAAGTCTACCGACGCCATTTTTCCAACAGCATTTGCTCACTTCGTATCTCTGGGTCACATTTTTTAATTCTTGCAATACTTCAAACTTTTAAATTATTATACTTGTTACGATGTGCTTTGATCAGTGATCTTTGACATCACTACTGCAGAAAGATTATGACCTGCTGAAGGCTCAGGTGATGGTTAACATTTTTTTTTTAGCAAAAAAGTATTTTAAACTTGAGTTATGTATTTTTTTAGACATGATGCTATTACACGCTTAATTTGTGCAAGAATTCATGTGACTTGCTTTATCGCGATATTTGCTTTATCGAACCCACAATATATCTGAGGTCTGCCTGTAATTAAATGAAATGGATAATACACATAAAATGATAATGTAATTAAATGAATGCATATCAAACACAGGAATTCTGGTCTTCTGAAAATACGCTCTCCCTCAGTTTTCTGGGGGAGTTCTTAACCTTTCATTTTCCCACTTTTGAAAGAGGCTGAGGTATAAGACAGAGACAACAGGGAGGGGTGAGGATTCTGGCAAAGCTGAGACCTCCTGCCCCATTTAATGGCATGGCTTTTCTCGCTCCAGGCAGCTTTTCTTCACGGACTGTAGGAATTTGTGTGGACAGTCCAACTTGTCAGAAAGTCTTGTTTTTTTAGGTTAAAAAAAACACAAACTTTCCCATTTAAAATGCCGACACCTAATTAAATAACAACAAAAACCTGTTTGAGCAAAATAACATCTGGGGGTTGAATTTATTCTTCAAGCCAGCAATTTATAATCCCTGATGTAAATCAGGGAAAACAGGGCACTAAAACTAGATCTCCTTACATCCCACAGCTGGAGGTAGACAGTCTACAAACAACACGTCTCATCAGAGGATGAGGAAACAGAATTAGCAGCAGGCATAAAAGGTGAAATCACATTTCAAAAATAACTGGAATGGGGATAAACTAAAAAGTCACAATCTCCAAGGATGAAAAAAATATTTAATAAGAATAAAAAAGACAAAAGTGCCCCCACCATCCCAAGAACTAGTTTAAAGTCCTAGTCTCAATCACTGCTACAGACAACAGTAACATCACCAGACTGTGTCTGCACAGGGCTTCCATCTGTAGCCTCTTGTCACCCAACTCTCGGCCCCCCTGTCGTTAAGTATTATTACCTTTACTTTATAGACCAGGAAATTAAGGGTACAAAATAAGGTACAGACAGAAGACTGGCCCCAGGTTTTCTTACTAAGGCCAATACCGTACATGTTCAATTCATACAGTGAATGTTAAATGTCCACTGTGTGTCAGAGCCTGGAGAACTTCGGTATTCTTTTCTCAGTGCTGCGTGAACACTCTTCAAAAGCTAGTTTCAGATAAATGTACAAGAGTAGGGGTATCTGGGGACTTCCCTGGTGGCGCAGTGGTTAGGACTCTGCGCTCCCAATGCAGGGGGCCTGGGTTTGATCCCTGGTCAGGGAACTAGATCCCACATGCATGTCACAACTAAGGAGCCCCACCTGCCACAACTAAGACCCAGTATAACCAAAAAAAAAAAAAAAAAAAAAAGCCTAGTGGTACCTGATTTTGGGGCATTTTCCCCCTGGGGATAATTTTGCTTCATTTATGGAGAAAGTACTTACACTGTGTTCTTACAAAGACAAATTTATTTATAATTTGGCTTGGGAAATAAACTGACTGACAAAAGAATCTTTTGGGCAAAATGTAGCCAGAAATCTATCAACAATGATCTTCTACTGAATGTGTTTATTCAAAATTGTATATTTCATTTTACAATCAATTAAGAAAGCCCACACAATTTTTATATGGGAAATTCCACACCATACAAAAGGAGAACAAAACTAAGTTGCTTACATACCTATTCATGGGAAACCTGACCAAAAAACCCCCCAAATCTGCATAATTTGGCATTGCATCCAGACTCTGTTTGAATGCTCTCTGCTAAATTCTCAAAAGCAATATGCCCCAGTACAAAGGCACCTTTGTTCTCCCATCTAGCTAATCAGTTTCCAGCCACTGGGAAAAGAAATATTTTGGCAGAAAGCCAGGGTGCAGGGTGTCGGTTTAAAGTGTAAAGGTGAACATCTACAGGGAACAGGCCTGACGTTCCACCTGAGCATGTCTGTCAAAGTACAAAACTCAGAAAGAGACGGAAAGTTGGAATCCTGGCTCATGGCAACCTTTCACTTGTATAAACCCAGGCTTTATGCAACAGTGTGTGATATAGGCTCAGCGAAACCTCACCTATCCCGAGCCTGACAATCTCAGCTCACCGAAACAGACAAGGATCTACCCCTGGAATGCCGCCAAACAGCCAAACTGGATGTCTCACTTCCTTACACACAAAAAGCCCCTGTGCTTTCCTCACAGAGGAAGGGAGCCCTGAAGGGCCTCCCTCTGAGCCTCTTACTTTTTAAACATTAATTCCAAAAAACCCTGGTTATCTCATTCCTCAGCTCACAGTCTTAAGTCACAGTCAGGGGTAAGGGTCCACCAAGTGAGTGGCAGGCACAGATACAAAAAATAAAAGCCTACAGTGAAGAAAAAGCAAACCTGAAAACAAACAAACAAAACAAAAGCGTTATATAAATCCCAGCAGCATCCGTGTACAGTAACAAAACAGTAACAGTTCATGGTAGAGTCATCAAGAAGGTTCAAGATTATGACCCATTCAAGTTCAGTAGGAAGACAGGGGAAGAATGAAATAATTTTTGAAATTGTTCTAATCAAGGGGTGGACAATCTTTTTCTGTAGAGTTTGTACAGTAAATATTTTAGGTATTGCAGGTCATACGGTCTCTGTTGCAAAAGCAGCCACAGGCACTACAGAACGGAGTGATCATGGCTGTGTTCCATGAAAACAGCCAGCAAGCCTGAGTTTGCCAACCCTTGTTCTAATCCAAAATGGTTAAATGAAATACATGTGGCAACTTTAAAAGGATTAAACATCACTTAAAGCAATATTCAAAGCCTGCAGATCCCTTCACTTCCTAATATAAGGAAAATCAAATGCCAGACACTTAAGCACCTGCTACTATGTGGCTAGACATCGTGCTGTGTGCTGCAGATCCAGTGCACCAAACAGCTAAGGTGCTTGCTTTCATGGTGCTTACAGACTAAAATAGATGGCAATTAACAAAGAACTTGAAACCATTATATTATTACAAAGGTGCCAAGAGCTGTGAAGTTTATCAGTGGGAACTCAGCCTGGTCTGCAGGGTAAGGCAAGGCTTCTCTGGGGAGCGTGGTTTATACTGAGACTGGAAAACAAACCAGTAGCTAATCAGGTAGAAGGGAGGGAAGAACTTCCGGGTGCAGATACAACAAATACAGAGCCGGGCAGGATGGGGTCGGCGGAGGAGACGGTGAGAAGGCAGGGTGGGAGGGGAGAGAAGAGGAGGAGCTGGAGCCAAGTCCAGGCGGCCAGGGCCCTGCAGACAGACAGGGCCTCCGGGGAAGTGGGGAGGATTACGGGCTTCAGCCTGAGGGCAAAGGGAAGAAAACCAAGGATTTTGGTTTTCCTACAAAGCTCACTCTGGCTGCAAGCTGGAGGAGGGCCCTGCGGGGAAGACAGGAGGTTTTACTGCAGGTAATGTAGGATGGTACCTGGCCTGGGGCAGAGGCAGTGGAATGGGGAAATAAGCTTGAAAAGTAATCAGAACACATTTTTAATAGGCCACGTGACCGAATAAAAAGGTGTGTCAGGAAACGGGGAAATAAGTTTGAAAAATAATTAGAACACACTTTTAATAGGCTTGGTGACTGAAAAACAGGTATGTGTCAAAGGCGACACCCAGGTTTCTGTCATAAGCAACTGGCATCACATTCTGAGCTGTTACTCAGAATTTTTTTTATTTCTCGGGCCGTACCTTCTGTTAAACAATTTTTCACAATTTACTATTAAAATGTATACTCCTTAGACCACTTCTAAATTCAACCCTGACTCACTAAAATATAACCTTAAAATACAGCTCCCAAATAACATCCAATGCACAGTACAGTTCTAAGAGACAGTTTAAGTGGCTGCCCAGTTCCAGGTGTCTGGGCCACAAGGCCACATCCTAACGCAGATGAGGCTTCAAGCAAGGCCCTTCTGGTACTTCCAACATACTCCTTTGAATAAACCCATGATACAAATGGGTTTGTCTGATGGCACACAGAAACAGCCTGTGACACGGCAAGCAGCTGTGGTGTAGGTATGCTGATCAGATCTGGCGAGACGTCCGGGCAGGTCAACGGGCCTCAGACTTGGCTGATCATCGCAACGGGCTTTTAAAAAATACACATTTCCCTGGCTGCGTTCCAAACCTACAGGAATGACCCGAGTACTTTTTCTAAAGGTGCAACCTTTAAATATTTTCTGAGATTGTTTACCATACAAGAACCACCTGAACAACAAGAGAAGAAAAACTCTCTTTTTCCCGCAAATAAATGAGGAAATTCTAAACTCTGACAGGGTGAGGGGGCTGGCAAAAGCCCTAGGATCCTCTGCGAAAGTAACTTTTAAAATATCAGGTTTTTTGTTTTGTTTTTGCTTCCACAATAACAGCCCTGGAAATAGAGTCTGGGTTTTCTCCTCTAACAATAAATTATTGTAAGACATAAAACTTTTCAAGATATGCAATGATGCTACCCGCGAGTTCAAGCTATGAAGTGGTTTATGCCTCCAATCCTGAGCTCTCACTTCAAAGAAGCTTTATTTGGTAGAGGGGATCAGATGTTAAAAGGTCACACGGTTTAAAATTTAAAATCGTTTTCATGTCTGTCTTTTAAAAAATCGCTTGGTGACACATCAAGTGCAACTGCTGCCCTATTGGTTCCTAAATTGGAAGCAACAGGCCAGTAAAACAGAAAGTGTGTTGTAATTAAGCGAGAAAATGTAACTGTACTTAATGCCATGTTTTACATTAGTTTCCTGAATTTAATGTTCATTAAAGTTTAAGTAAAATCAGCTTTCTACTTAAGCATCTCTTGAGCTCTGTTTAAAAGAAAAAAGGTATCACCACGAACTACAGGGCACTGTGTAACTCTGTAAGACAGACAACAAACATGTTAACTCTACCTAAATAACCAGAGGGTAATGTGGTAAAGGTGGAGGTTGGGGGGCCCTAGCTAGGGTGGTCAGAAGAGGCCCCTCTGAGAAAGCCATCTGAGCTGAGAACTGAGGGAGGAGGAGGCAGCCATGGGACCAGCTGCAGGAAAAGCGTTGCTTACAGAAGGAACAGCAAGTGCAGAAGCACAGAGACGGCAACAAGCCCGCTGAGTCCTAGGGACAGAAAGAAAGCCAATGTGGTTGCTGTGAGGGGGGAGTGGGAGAATGGAGGAAGGAGACGCTGCTGGAGCACAAATGAGGATGTATTTTATTCTGGATGCAACGGAAACCACTGGAGGGTTTTCAGCAGGAATGAATCGACTGACTGACTTTTCATGTTTTGCTTAAGTCATATTTGTATTACAGTTACGTTTTTTTTTTTTTTGGCCGCACCGGGTGGCATGCGGGATCTTAGTTCCCCGACCAGGGATTGAACCCGTGTCCCCCTGCAGTGGAAGCATGGAGTCTTAACTGCCGGACCACCAGGGATGTCCTAAAGTTACATTTTTAAAAACAAAAATTTTCTGTTGAACACACTGCCTATTTCTAGATCAAATTCTAAGGGCTCTGAATTGTATTGGTTATTTACCTCTACAGCATAGAAAACTTTTGTTTACATCTAAACATATTTGAAAAGGAAACAGCAGATGATAACTGCCCTTAAAAGATGTTAGGATTAATCCTATGATCACGTAAGTGTTACAATTCCAGTAACAAAAACATGTGGTAGTATAATCCAACACCTATAATCTTTCTAACGAAGGGGATAATCCAACAAGTTCTGTCAGATGGCAGTAGTTTAAAAATAGTCATTCTATATTTAAATACATGTTCCAAACAGCAAATTTGTAATGAAAATTACAACTGCTAACAAGACAGGCCTTCTATGCAACAACAATGATTTAAATTATTCTGCTTAAAATGACAAGCTCCACTCCAATGTTTTGTCTTCTCCTCTTCCTTCTCCAACATTCTATACATAGCTTTCTAAGAACCATCCCTGCTCTTCACCTCAGCAAGCCCTTATGTCCACTCCCCAAAATTTCAACTATCACTTTTCTGCAGACTTTCAGCTCTTTGATCAGCCTCTAGATTTCCACCCTAAGCTCCAGCCCATCATTTCTGATTTCCTACGGGACAAGGTTGAAACTCGCCGGCCAGATAAGCTTTTTTGTCCTATAACCAGACCAATTTTCTTTCCAAGTCAACCTCTCTTCCAGACTGTACCTGTTTTATGGCGCCATCAGGCTCAAATCCAGAAAGCTACTTGCCTCTGGACGCCTCCTCAACCCTCTGCCCTCCGGGGGAGCGCAGTGACTCTCAGATCCTCCCCTTTATCTTCCTCACCTGGTCTCCTGCCGGGGCAAGCTTCTCAGCGTCCCTCACCCCCCTGCTCCTTGCTCTCTCCTGTAAGACTGCTGCGTACTCCAATTCCTCCTGAACAGCCAAATGAGTCTTCCTGAAGTAACACTCTAATTGTACCACACCCCTGCCACATACCTAGGAAATCCATCTTAGGGGTCTTTGGGAAAATGAATTTGCGTCTTTGTAAAGTATTTTGTAAACAGTCAAGTGATACAGATGTAAGTTACCCTACCCTTGGAGGTTTATTTTGTTGGCGGACTTTAGCTCCTCCAAACCCAGAAGCAAAGATACACAATCAGTGGAATTTCAAAGCCCTAGGAGTGGTCCAATGCTTATCAACTGATTGGAAAGAAAGTTTCACCTTCCAGGGTAATCTCTACCCACTCTCTCACACTGCTTTCTGGGTTGGTTTACAAACACAGTAAGGCTTTGATTATCCCACCAATACTGGGCTTGTGGCTCTCATGTCGCCTTTCCAAACCTCTTCATTTACCAAAGACAAAGGAATAAATGGCACACACCATGGCCATATACAGGCGGACACAGATAAACACACACACACGGAGGAGGCCACAAAGTTAAAAGTTTTAGGGCTCAAAATACGTTTCAATTCTTGCCATATAGAGTGGTTATTTTAAAATGTTCTTTTGCAAAGACCAATATCAATGTTTACATTCCTCCAAAATAATGACTTGCTCTCTGATTTTCCAGATAATTCACTAGTTTTATTTCTGTGAAAAATGCCTTAAAAGGAAAGAAAACATTCACCGGAGGCATACTACATGCCAGAGCACTGCACTGAGCTCATTTAAACTTCCTAGTAATCCTATGAGATAGTATGTTCATTCTATAGATAAAGATACCGCGACCCAGGAAGAATAAACAGCTTTCCTTCAGGTACCTATTAAGTGATGCATACAGATTTCAAAGTTAATTGCTACCAAAGAAGTAGAATGTTTCCCTGACTCCAAAGTCATACTCCTCCTACCACATCTTTCTGAATGGACAAAATTCCATTCAACAAAGTGAAGATTCAATAAATTCCTAATTTCCATTTTTAAAAAATCTAAGAGGTTATAAAGTAATTAAAACCACAATCTTTCGGACTTCCCTGGTGGTGCAGCGGTTAAGAATCCGCCTGCCAATGCAGGGGACACAGGTTCGATCCCTGGTCTGGGAAGATCCCACACGCCATGGAGCAACTAAGCCTAAGTGCCACAGCTACTGAGCCTGCACTCTAGAGCCCGTGAGCCACAACTGCTGAGCCTGTGAGCCACAACTACTGAGCCTGTGTGCTATAACTACTGAGGCCCACGCCCCTAGAGCCCATGCTCCGCAACAAGAGAAGCCACCTCAATGAGAAGCCCATGCACCACAACGAAGAGTAGCCCCCGCTCGCCGCAACTAGAGAAAGCCTGTACACGGCAACGAAGACCCAACGCAGCCCAAAATAAAAATAAATAAAAAAAAAAACCCGCAATCTTTCCAAAGTATACTTAGTGAAGTATAACGATGTCAATTAAACCAATAATATCACAGATGTCTTAACTCACTTGTTAGTTAATATGGTAAGAAGATTCACACAAAATGTCTGTTCATTAAATTTGTAGTGAATTCTGTGTATCCTATCAATGAGGAAAATAAACAACTTCTAATTCTAAAATAATTTTTCTAAACATTGTTACTTACCCTTTTTTTGTATAAAAATCCTAAGCAGTGGGTTGGCCGTTGAAACAGCTTTGTGATAATTATCATCGTTATTTATAGGTAGTAAATCTCCGTGGATGTCTGCATAGCCTACTAAAACGTCAACATTGGGTATCTTATGAACATGTTGCAGTAATCCATAAAACTCCTCAAACTTTCCAGGTTTTGATCTTTCCAGTGAAAACCGACGAAATTCAGCTCCAAACTATAAATAAACATATTAATTTTAAAAAAGGTAACAGGATCCAATCTTAAAATGCATGACAGAAAAATTCACAGGCACAGTATTTCCCTTAATGAAGAAGACAGTTCCAATAACACGGTCTATCGTCAGCAATCTCATTATCAGGAGATAAAACAACATAAGGAAGGCACAGGAATGTGTCTGCTCACTGCTGCATCTCTGAAGGGCATTCCCTTCAAGAGGTGCAGGCTCAACTTAATCCCTGGGGTACCCAGGTCTCACTGAGGACTGTCCTGCAGAGTGACTCAGCTCAAACAAACCCTGTCTGGAGCCCAGATCCTGACAGCAGTATCTACTCCTCACTCAGGCCATGGGGTAACAAAGATGTTCCTAAGTCTTTATTTTGACTGGTAGCAAAAAGCATCTAAGTTTCCTTCCCCATAAAAGGAATTACAATTTCACAGGAAGTGGCAAGAATTAACACCAACATATACAAAAAGGACTTTGAGTTTCTTGGCACTAAGGCAGGATACAAATGGAGGTATGTCATATAAGAAACAGGTCTAGAGATAAGAAGTGTCTTCCCTATGTTAATCTTAAAAACACACACACACACAACACATTAAATATATGTCCTACAACTCTCCAATTAAAGCAAAAGTGTTTACGTGCTTGGCACAATGCTAGGCCCTAGAGAATGAAAGGCTCAGGCCTGCACCAGAGCTCAGAAATTAGTGGGGAAAGAGAATAACTATATGAGAGGCATTAAGGGATCACACAAACAGGGAGGACGACACTTCCATCATGCCCAATATTTATCTCCACAATTCTGGTTCTCAGGTCTGGTTCCCTACTCTAGATTCACAACTCTGCCTTCCAAATGCCAAATTATTTAAGTGGTTCTTACTCAACACGAAGGACTGGCTTCATCTAGTCCATAGTAAACAGGATCCATGACTTAACTATGGGACTAGCATGGCATTTCCTCAAATGTGGAAACGTAAGAAAGATTCATCAGCCTTCCTCAAAAAGTGCCCCAGTCACACAAGTTTGGGAAATGCTACATAACTATAATTACACTCTTAGGAATCACTGTGGAGACCAGATATTAAATGCTCAGTTAAGTCCTGTGGTTGATTAAAAAAAAAAAAAAAAAAAAAAAGTTTTTAAACAAATGTTTGCCAAATATGTTTGACCACTGAACTAATTTTTCCTCTAAATATCTATTATTGGCAAGAAACACTAATGTACCCCTAAGACAGCCTTAAGCATCTTGCAGAGAAAGTCCCTATCAGAATAATTTGAGCAGGTTACAAATGTGTCAATTCATTTCCCTAAGGATCCCATGGTCTCTCTGAACTCACTGCTTTTGCTATCTCAAAGAGTTCATCTGCCTTGCTTATACCCACACTACTCACTAGTTTTAAATTAAAATGAAAAATTACTAAAACCACTTCTTACCTCTAACAAATCAAAAGTTTCCAAAACACATTCCTGAAACATAAACACTAACGTCTGTCAAGAACATAAGGTGACTCATACCTAAAGCGCTCAGAAAGTGTAGTCATACCTTCACGTTTCAAAGTAAATAATAACTGGGGAACACCCTTCATATCAGAGTTAGTCTTATGATGTTATAAAAAGTCATAGTTTCTTCTCCATTTTCTTTATTCTGGTATCAAAACATCCTAGTGCTTTCTGATTCATCTCAGGGTTTTATTACTTCCCCTGGTGAATGGGAGTAACATCTAATAATTGAATATTTTAGGGCTGCAATGTTTTTGCTAAAGCTTGTGGATAAAAACTCTTTGCTCAACATTTCTTTCTCTTGCTTAAGTGTTATGATAAAAACAATGGAAAATTGTATGGCTTCACAAGTAGATGCGCCCTTTTGCAATGTTAGCAGGAAAAAAAAAGGGAAATTGTTATGCTTCTTGCAGCAAAACAATAGGATTAAGAGAACTTTTTACTACATGAAGAAAAATACTAAAATAGAGATAATATTAAGACCCAATCAACAACTATTATAACTTTTCTTAGCCTGGTCTAGTTTGCCTTGGTCACCCAGAATGTGTATGGACACCTGTCTCCCAGCATCTTTTGGTACACTCTAGAAATGAAAACTTAATTTTAATATTGTTTGCCCATAAATAATAACTAGGAAATGTACAGCTCAAAGACTATTCCAAGTGTTTAATAACCTAAGGTTATTAAAGGACGTCACCTTGATTATTAAGAGCTTTTCCAACTCTGGAGAAACAGGAAGATAAATCAGTTACCAAAAAAAGTCACATGGTAACTGGTATCACAACTTAACTATAGTTATATTTGCATTATCCATTACTTTATTTGCACCATTTTCCCCTTCCATGAGCAAAGATATGACACTGTTGACACTGTTTTCTATGCAGAAGAAAAAGTTGGCACTGTTTTCTATGCAGAAGAAAAAGAAATCCTGAAACGTGGATCTGTACATCACCAACTTGTGGTTACAACCTCTTAGCGACCAGCTTTGTAAAAAGCTGTGATATCACCAAAGCAGTGAAAAAGGAAGTATTGCTTCACACATCTGTCCAAGTATTTCTTAAATGGTAAAGATGCCAAATGTTTTATTTAATCCATTAAATATATATTTAAAACATAAGGTGCCACTGACACACTAGAAACAGCACCTCTACCGTGCCTATTTATCAGCAGCTAGAACACTAGTGGGACCACACTTTATGAGATGCAGGTTCTCAGAATGCCTTGATTCTATTTAAGAGACATGGTTCACCAGAAGTCCAGTATGGCAGGTCAAATATATAATGGGCAGTATGGGAAAGATTCACAAACCAGTTGACAGAAAAAAAGGGCAGAAAGCCTGAAATTCCAGTCCCCAAGTGCTCGAGGTTTTCTAGTCTGAGAGATAAATTGCCACTTGACTGTATTTATCAGAACACCTAGAATCCCTACTCATTTTTTCCTATGATAAAAAGATTAAATACTTGCTACCAAGATTAGGACCACAAACTGAATTTTAAGATTATGCAACATCATAAATGTCTTTCTTTTCTTAACCTCAACTCCCACAAACCCAAACTAGATTTATGACAGAAATGCCATGAGAAGGTTCAACCACTGGCCACGGAACTACCACCCCTATACTGCTAGAGGGAAAGCTCTATATATTTTGAGTTATCTTAACCCTTAGTTCAAGCGTGTCACTTCAATTTGCTATGGCAGTTCCACGGAGGACACAGGAGACAGCATACTCATGAAACGGCTATAACTACATTTCTATTCTTATTAAGCAGAAGGGTTTCTTAACTAGTGCCTATTCTGATACACGAGTTAAATCGAAAATAACATTGTAAAATAATGTGAAAAATGAATGCAGATACTCTTGATGTGATCATCTCAGTTACAGCAGCTTATAGAGCTTTGCTTATCAACTCCAGATAGTAAAAACCATTCCACCACAGGCTCCAGGGAGCCTTCCTACTCTGCTTCACTGAAAAGCACTCCTGGATTTTGTATTCTCCTCCCCCCTACCCCACCCCGCAGTCTTACATTCAATGATGTTTCATTATTCTTAAAGTTGATATGCTTTTACTTTTCTCCTATTCTTTCATGTGTTTTCATCTTCCCAGCTCTTATTTTCAATGTTCTCAGGGCCCAGCCCATGTCCTCTTTTTTCTATTCCATAAAGCCTAAAACTTATTTTGTAAAAGGTTTTAAGGTTTTGTCATAAAAAGCACACCTTGTCGAAGTCATAAGCTTTCTGAGCCCCCGTCTTCTGAGAGGATCAGACTAGGTTATCTAAGTCCCCTTTGGCTCTTCAATTCATGAAATGCTTGCTGAAAATGTTCCCGGAGCCGCCGACCATCTTCAAATTCCATCTCAAAACCCCCGTTGGAAAGCATTCCCTCACTAATCCCTATACACCGTCCTGCTCAGGGAGCCCTGCAATTTAGGAATTCAGTGGATACTGACGTAATTATCAGCAGATTGGCGTACCGTTGGTCAAGAGTGAAAACATTTGATGTGAAAAGGTAGCAGGATGGAATGAAGAGGGCACCCAGACTCAAACTGTGAAGTGCTACTCAAACAAAAGGCGATAGTGTTAATTTTATAGATTAAATGCATACCAAAGTTAGTGCTAGAAAAATCTCTAAGCAGGAAGCAAAGCTAACTTTACAAGGGCTCTTGAGTTCCCTGGGCTCTCTCCTTCACCACTTGATGCACCCTTGAGCCACAGAAAGGGGTAACATTTTGTGACCACGGGTGTTCCAAATACTCTTTACTCAGAAGGCCAAGAGGTAGAATTCCTCCAAACCTTTCGTACCACGCTGCGCTCAAACGCCTCCCATCCTCGGCTATACCTCGGCCCTTACTCCCATCCTTGAACAGGAATGATTTTTAAGGAGATAGATTAAGCGCTCAGCTGGTCTCCCTACCTGGGGCAGGAGCAGACACAACCCCCCACGCTCGTCCTCTTCACAGCAAGCGTATTCTCCACCATCTCCTGCCTCCAAATCCCACCATCGCGCCCACCACGGTCCCAGACAGCGGGCAGCTCCTCAGGCCGTCCCCGGCCAGCCCTTGGCTTCCCCCAGGCCCCGGGAGCACCCCCCTCAAGGCTCTGACCGCCAGTCCCCATCTAGCCGGCCGCTCCGCCCAGCCCGGGCCCCGCGCACCTTGCTCTTCACCTCCATGGTGCCCAGGCAGCCGCTGCCCGCTCCGTGCCGGTGGCTGCGGTTCATCCTGAGGCCTGGCCCGCAACAGCCTCCTCCAGCCGGGCCGCCCCTCGGAGCGCGGAGAGCGAGTGCCCGGCCGCTGGGCTCGGGACTCGGCTGCGGCCCAGGCGCCTCCTCACAGGCACCTGCAGAGGGGCGACCGTGGCTCGGGTCTCCGCGCAGAGCTCCGCTCGGCTGGCTCCTCACGCGGTGGGACCCAGGGTGAGACTGGCGGCGCGGCGGGCGGGAACGCGGCCCCCTCCCTCCGGCCTCTGCGACGGCCGCGACGGCGAAAAAGGAGGAGGGGGCGGAGCACAGGGGACAGGCGCCGCAGCCTAGCTCTCAGCCGCTTCCCCCGCGAGCCCGCGCGCGCGCACCCCAGCCGGGCGGGAGCCGCGGCACGTGCGCGCGCTCACCTGCAGCCTCCGTAGACGCCTTGGAGGCTCGCGCTCCGCCCACACCCAATGGGAAGCGCGCACCTGCGCCCCCAGCGCCAACCAATCGGTACACGTCTCGCGCAGCGCGTGGGCGGGCCGCCTCCGCGAAAGTCCCGCCCGCCGCCGTACGATTGGTCCCACGCTGCGAGGGAGGGGCGGGATCACCTGAAGCCGTGGACCGCCTCTCCCGACCTAGCAGGAGAGCTGGAAAGCGCATGCGCGGGCCCTGGAGTTTCCGCCCCGGGAAGGCAGGCCGGAAGCGCGAGCGCACCTGGAGATGAGCTAGGGCGCTGGGCCTTTTGCGCACGCGCAGGCGCGCGCCTGGTTGACCCGGACCCGGCTCGCGCGCCGCGGGGGAATGGGAGGCGAGGCCCGGCTGGTGCGGAGGCGGGGTGGGGCTGCTATGTTTCTGCCACCCCTTATCTTCCTTCCACTTTGGGATGCTGCAGCGTGCAGCTACGCCCCTCCACCACCCATTTGCGTCGTTTAGGGGTCTGGCTGCAACTCTGATTACAAAATTCAAGTTTTCCCGCCTCTGCAACAGTCACTGGGGAAGAATCTCAGGGCTCTACTGGCTTAGTTTTGTTGGTAGAGACTCTTTCTGCAGTCCGTCAAGTCCCATAGGGTCGAGTAGCCGCTGGGAGGGAGGGAAAGTGGGCAGAGGCTCGGGATGGCTCCTCGAAGGTCCGGCTTACCCGAGTACTTCTAGACCGTCCCTCCAGGGCTTTCTTTTTTTCTTTTCTTTTAAATTTATTTTTAACCTCTGAAGTCTTCCTCTCCCTCCAGCCATTTCTGGGCTATTCGTTGTGTCCACCAATGACAGCCTCCAGACTGCCTTTGTCCCCCTCCCCCCAGTGGAATGACCGAGCTCTGTCCCTGATAACAAAAGACTGACTCCTTCTCTCTAAATGCCCCAGAGCTGGGTTTGTTCTCCCAGGGGCCCTTTTCAGCACTGGCCGTGCTGGGGAGGTGAGGAGGAGACCCCCAACGCTCCCCCACACACACCTGCAGGGGGCTCATCATGGCACTGCGGCTCATCAAGGAGCTGTGGAACCCTCCTTTGAGCTGGACCTGGGCCGGCGGGCGGGGTTTCTAACCTGAAATGGCCAAGAAGATCTGGTTAGGGTGCTGCATTCCACCTGAGTCCTCCGAGGCTTCCTCCCCTTATCTCATGCCTCCCATCCCTCCTCACACTTTGCACCCCTCCTTCCCAGCACTTGTGTCAAGTTCCCGTTTCCCTATGTGTTTTGGGAGTAATCTGCTCCTGACCGAGAATGACGGCTCTGAGAAGGCAGGGGTCTGCTTTGCTCACTGGGGAGCAGTAGCACCTACCTGACTCCTAGCAGGTACTCAGATATGTCTCTGCTGGGTGCTGGAGCTGAGGAGGGCGATTTCTCCATACTAACTTTACCTCACCTGGGCTCAAAGGTGAGAAACCCATCTTTCCCCCTGAGGGGTTCAGTCCAGCAAATATTCGTGGGGGAATTTAAAGTTTTTCTGGCCATTTTGGGTGGAAGTCCAGATGGAAAGGATCCCATCCCAAGCTGAGTAATAATAAAACTGCCTTCTCTACCCCCTGTTCAAAAGCACCTACTATGTGACTCAAGCTAAACTGGAAATGAAGTGTGGTGCTGTGATGGGGCAGCATGGCAGTTTGGTCTCAAGACCCCTTAATACTCTTAAAAATTATGGAGGGCCTCCAGGTATTGTGTTTATGTGTGATATGTCTTTCAACAGTCATTGTATTAAAATTGAAATTGAGAAATGTTTAAAACACAAGAGTACACAAGCACACATACCAATAGTCATCAGGGTGATGATATCATCAACATGTCCTGTCCCTTCTGGAAAATTCCATTGTATACCTGTCTGACAAGGAAGGTGAGAAGAGCAAGTGACATCTTAATATTGTGAAAATAGTTTGGGCTTTGAGACTCACCTGAAAAGGTCTCAGGGACTCCCAGGGACCGCTGGGATCTCTGTTCTCAGCTGTCACCTCCCAACCCCCAGCTGCCAGGGCTACCTGCTGGGCCCTAGTTCTGTGGGAGCTATTGCTGGGTGGTGGAGCTCTATTACTGTTATCGGTACTGATTTATCAAGCCCCTTTTTAAAAAGGAAGTTCATGGGTGCCAACACACCTGCGTGGGCCCTGCATTCCTGGAGGTGTCGTCACATCCTCTCTGTCCTCCCCCGGGGTGTGGCATCCCTCTTGGACTTTCCTTTCTGGAAGGGAGGGCCCGAGCTTTCTGGATCTCCTAAGTGGAATGTGCTCTGAGGCCTGCATCACAAGTGCGCCTGGGCTGTGTAAGGAAGGAATGTGGAAAATAGTCTGAATTTGATAAAGGTGGTGTGGAGGAGGGGAGCCCTTTCATTCCGAGACGGCTGTTCCGGGCACACGTTTGTTCGCAGGGCCTGAAATTCAGCCTTTCTCAAGAAGTATGAAGCCCAGAGAAACAGCAGAAACAGAGAAGCGTTTATATTTTTGTTTCTTTGGTTTGAAAACTGAACCCTAATCTCATTTCTCTCCATCCTCCCTCCCCACCCCCAAATCCTCAAGCTAAAGCTGATCAAGTCCTACGTGGGGGATGAAAAGCTAGTCCCAGGCCTGGGAGAATTAATACTCAGTGAGTTAGGGAGATAAGCAAAGTGAGTGGATGACACAGATTCTATAAATTACAGGTTCACAAAATCATTAGCTGGGAATGACTATCACACCCACACACTGTCATATCTCCCCCGCCCCAGCCCATCTGCACCCTCTGAAAGAAGCTAGTGAGGGTTCCATTTCTGCTTTATCCCTCTTCCCAATACTTTCTGTCTTTAGTTCTTCTACAACTTAACACAACTCTTGTGCCTGTTTGAAATTTACCTTGTGAGGTGGAAAGAGCTTGTAATTTTCCACAATTCATTTTATTGATTTACATCTTGCATGACAATGCTTATTTTTTCCTTCCTCCTCTTAGGGGGGAAAAAAAAGAGGTGGCAAGAAATCACGTGAGATTGGTGAGATTTTTTTCAGGAGTCTCTCTTGCCAGCTCTTTTCCTCCTTGATTGCTCAAGTGCCAGTTTTAATGGAGCTGGTTAATAATTCTTTGAGAGAGAGGGGAAGTGTACACTTATGAATCTCAGACTACTCACCGAAGCACTTTAAGCCCTTTGCAGAGTTGGAATTAAGTCACATGATCCGTTTTCTGGTTAATGGCTTGTAACACTCACAGCTCGGGAAACAAATGAATTATCTCCTGTAGCTTGTAAGAAACTCAATGCCATTTTACTTAAAAACCCATCTTCATGGGAGGCAGCGTGTGCCAGGCACCGTGTGCATGAGCCCTGCCCTCGAGGAGCTTTGCTTTCTGACCTCTTGCCTCTCTGGGACTCAGTTTCTCCATCTGTAAATGCAGACGGATGAGATCATCTTCACAATCCCTTCCAGCTCTTAACATTCTGTGTATCCCGGGGATAACGGAGATTGATCATTATTTCAATGAGTTCATGCCAGGGATGAACTAGAATGAAACGCGTAACCTTTCCATCAGGGTCAATAGGCAGGCAGCAGTCATCAGCTAAAATATTCCACTTCCTAGGACGTGTTGATGAAGATGATGATAACTAACATTTACGAGGGTCCACCCTGGTGCTGGGAACTGTGCTAAGTGCCTTCCCCATGAATTATCTTATTGGCTTTTAAGGAACATGGAAGAGCTTTATACTTGGAGGCCCTGAGATCTTAACTTTTTAAAGTGATAGCTGTTAATTTGAGCCCTTGCTCTGCCCCTTGCTGGCTGAGTGAATTTGACCCTGTTCGTTTAACTACTCAGAGCCTCAGATTCTCTCCTCAGATGAGAAACTATACATGAAACTGCTTTGCAAACCATCAGGTTCGGTGAGAACATTGGCGGTTATTATTTAGCACATAATATTGCCTACCAAATCCTTTGGTAGAATTTCAAGAAATCCTTTGAAATAAAACAGAAATGTGTAATAAACCATTCTTCTTGTTTTCACACGGGGTGACCTTTTAGTGGCCATCTCTTAGAGAGGCCGAGAGGCAGCCTAGAGGAGTCCTTAAGAACGTGATTCCCAGATGCCCACCTTCACTCCTGCCTCTGGCATTTCCTACCTGTGTGACCTTGGGCAAGTTCTTAGGCTCTCTGAGCCTCGGTTTCCTCGCCTGTAGAATCAGGATAATAGGAGCATTATTTGTCTTCATTCATGTACAAAGCACTTACGATAGGACCCAGCACAGAGTAAGGACTCCTTAAATGTTACCTATTATTGTCATAATTGCTGTCTAATTATTTTTATTACCTACTGCCATAATAGAATTCATTAATGTAATAAGTATTTATTAAGCCTCAACTGTGCATACAATACGGTCCTCGGTATGGAGTTAAAGAATAATTAAAAAAAAAAAGAATGAAGGTTTGATTTCTACCATCTAGAACTTCACAGTTCACATAGACGTTGGCTCAGCAGGCATCCTTGAATGCCTACTAAGGATCACGCAGAGACAATACTATGAATGTGATCAAGTTCTTGCCTCCAAGAATCCAGAGTCTAGCTGAGAAGTCAGACCCTTGGAGAGATGCCCTCTGGAAGCGATGTGCGGAGTAGGTAAGGGGGGAGGTTTGCTGGAGTTGACCATCCTAGAGCTCACATCTGGCTCCATCACTAACCAGCTGTGGAACTGTGGGCACACGTCTTCATCTCTCTGAAGACCACCTTCCTCAGGAGTGAAATGAACATAGTGAGAATATCTACCTCTTTTGAATTCATAAATATTTATTGAGTGTCTATTTTGTGCCAGATACTATTCTAGATGGTTAAAGATACAGTAGTAGCGAAGACATGACCCAATCCCTGGCCTCCTGGAGCTGACATTCCAGGGGAGGAGAGAGAAAGAATCCACAAGTTAATTAATTACAAAATATAGCGTGTTAGTGATTAGAGCTATGGAGAAAAATAAAGCCGGGAAGGGGGATGGGGGGGCCTAGGGAGCTTGGGGGTAGGAGGAGGTGTAGAAGGAAAAGGAAAATTTCAAATAGGGTGACAAGGGTGGCCTTTCAGGGACACTGGAGATGAAAAAGTGATCCTGTGTTTCTCTGGCTGGTGGGAGCGGGGGCGGGGGAGCTGAGGGTCGGGGAAGCCTTCCAGGCAGAGGCTCAGCCTGGGTGTGATGATTAAAGGAGATAAAGCTCGCTCCGTGCCTGGCACACAGCGAGTACTCAGAAGACACCAGCTGCTATTTTGAGCCATTACTCAGGGCTAAGGCCGGGGCAGGAAAGAGGAGGTGGGAGCGGAGAAGAGAGGATGACTAAGTCAGGCCTAGGGGGGAGTCTGGAGTGTTTCACGGGTGAAGTGACTTTGGTTAGAGCCAGGGCAGAAGAATGAGTAGGAGTTTGCTGGAGGCACGGGGTGGTGTGTGGGGGGGATAGGGCGAGGGAGGAGGCGTTCCAGGGAGAGGGAGCCTCGCAGCAGAGGTGTGGAAGCCGGCAGAGAAGGCGGTGTGTCCCCTGCGCCCTTGCGTGGGGCGCGGGTGTGCACTAGGTGGCGGCCCTCTCTGGCCACGCGGGCTGGAGGAGGTGGGAAGCAATGAGATGGGCCTCAAAGGCCACACTGGGGAGTTTCTGCTTTCTCCAGCTGGTGCTGGGAGACTCCTAAAATCTTTCAAACTGGGCAATGAAAGGAACAGATTTGTGTTTTCGTAAGATCTCCGGAGGACGTAGGCACTGGGGCAGCGAATTTAATGAGTCTTGCAGGGAAGGGTGTCATTAAATGGCAAAACGAGTGGTGTGGCGTGTGGGACTTAGGGAGGGGGCGGGCCGTCCAGCCCTCAGTTATTGATTCATTCAGCACATCTTTCTGGAGGCCCAGCTACGGGCCAGGCACCGGCTGGATGCCGGGGCCGAAATGGGGAGTAAGACCAGCTCTCTGCACGAGGGAGACAGATGAGAAGCAAGTAAACCCAGTTTTGGGGTGGGGGACAAGAACGGGATTGCTTTACCGCCCAGGCAAGTGGCTGCTGCGATGGGTGTGGATGCCAGGCGGGGCCTGCAGAGGGGAGAGCTCCCGCCGAGTCAGGAGCTCACGAAGCCCAGCCCAGCCCGTGGGTCTGTATGACGGTGGGCTTCATAGTGGCAGGTCTCGTGGTTCTTGAAGAGAGGCTGGACATTTTTACGGGGAACGTCCTGATTTTTAACTGCTGGCAACTGATCAAAAAGAGTGCAGTGACTGAGGATAAGTGGAGTGTGTACGTGTGTTTGTGTGTGCGCTCGCGCATGCACGTTCTGCTTAGGATGGGTTGTGGGAAAAGCGCCGAGGAGGTGCTGGTGATGTATTATAAGGTGCTGGCTGGGGCGAGAGGGAAGAGCATGTGCTGGAAGGATCCAGGCAGGGCAAAGCTTGATGTGTTTGAGGAGTTAAACGGAAGCCATGGCTGGAGCTGGAGGAGAGAAGGAGAAGAATGGCTCTAAAGGAGACTGAGGGTGAAAGGGGGGCAGGGTGGGTTGTGCAGGGTCTTCCAGGCCATGATGACTTTGGATTTTCTTTCAGGTTCATTGAAAAGCCATCTCTGAATCACTAGAAGTCATTCTAAGTTCTGTGGCGTCTGAATCTAGAGCTAGGAGGGGGAGGAAATGCGAAGGAGGAAAATGGCAAGAACAGAGTCTCTGCTTCTCAATCATCCTTGAGTAGAGGATGGTCAAGTTGAAGGAGAGCGAGGCAGGCAGAGCGTTGGGATGAATTCCAAGACCCCGGAGAACCTTGGGAGATGACATTCCAACGGGGAGGCTGCTGCCGTTTTATGGATGTCTGTGAACCAAGATCTTTGGTCTCTTCTGGATTTTATCTTGTAGGTCAGAGGGTCCCAAACATGCCTGAGGATAACATTCTCTTGGGTGATTAAAAATGCAGATTCCAAGGCCCCTTTATGTGATCCCATTTCTGGAGGCCTGAAGTGGGGCCCAGGGAACCAGTAATTTTAACTATGGGGATTCATCCTCTCCAGTAAGTTTGGGGAATATTGAAGCAGGCACTCAGGTGGCACTGCAGGTTTCTGACCTGGGAGCCGGGAACTGGTATTTTCAGATGGATTTCAGGGAAGAGTTTGCAGGCAGGAAGACCGGTGAAGAGGCCCTTAACATTTGTCAGGACACAGGACTTGAAGGTCTGGACTTGGGTTGTGTAAGGGAACTGTGGTAGTTTTCTAGGGCTATTGTAACAAAGAACCACAAACTGGGCGGCTTAAAACAACAGAAATTTGTTCTCTCCCAGTTCTGGAGGCTAGAAGTCCCAAATCAAGGTGTCAGCATGGTGGGCTCCTTCCGGAGGCTCTGAGGGGGAATCTGTTCCAGGCTCCTCTCCTGGCTTCTGGTGGTGGCCAGAGATCACTGGCATTCCTGGGCTTGCAGGCCCGTCACCCCAGTCTCTGCCTCCATCGTCATGTGGCATTTTCCTCCTTTTCACCTTTATGTGTTGCCTGAAAGTTGAGGAAGGTGAAGAGAGGGAAAAGACCACAGGATTTGTTGAAAAGCTGCCTACCTGACACATCATAAATTCTCTCGATGCTGGTCCTGGGAATGTAGAAACATTTGTTGGAGACTTTGGGGAATGCAATGTCAGGAGAAGGCACATTGGAGGCCCCTGCAGGTGGATAATGGGGAGAAGAGGACCATGGCAACACTTGACGCGAAATAAGATGGGTGCCAGAGATGGTCACCAATAACGACAGCTAAGACCCCGGAGCGTTGAAATGTGCAGGTGTGTTAAAGTGTGTACACATCTCTTCTCGTCTCATCTCAGGTGACCAGCTCATCCCGGTTTGCCCAGGACTTTCCCAGTTTTAACCCTGAGAGTCCCAGAAACCCCTCAGTCCCTGGCAAACCCTAATTCATCTTCACAAGCATATATGGATTTAGGTACTGTTATCACCTTTATTTTACAGACGAGGAAAGTGAGGAACAGAAAAGTTAAGTAACTTGCCCGGGGTCACATAGATTAGTGGCAGAACTGGTACTCAAATCCAAATTGTTGGATTCCAGAGTCTTCTAGGTTGCCTTTTATAGGGTCAGGTGAATGTCGGTGATGGGTTTTAAAGTCTTTCTTCCTTGATGAAATACATCATTTTGTTTGGAGGCAGAAAGCCTGCCTGTGTCCTTTTCCCCCTTCCCCGAGACAATCCTACAGGTGAAAAGTCGGCTAAGAGTCAGGTTGCAAGACTTGTTGCCCTCTAGGAGCCTTCTAGAAACAGGACAGTCTCCAGGGGGTGTGCCCCACGGCCTCAGGCTCTGATCAGAATTCCTCACGGGATTTTTTTCCAGGGGGAGGGAGAGGGGGTCACTATGGAGAGGAGTTTCCAAAATGAAAATAAACCAGCAAACAACCCAACTTGTTAATGAGATCCAGTGACTTAGCCCTATTAAGTTCAACGTTAAGGAGAAGAGAACGAAATCATTTATAGAAACCTTTTTCTCCCTCAGGAGTTATTTAAGAACTGAACCTTTTTTTTTTTTTAAATTTAAAGGAATTTGCCAAGGTTATGTAAAATTATACCAATGATGAAAGAGGCTACAGAACAACAACAAGGCCAGCCAAAGTTGATGCCCACAATCTTGACTCTTGGGAGACACAGAGGCAAACAAGAACAAGGAAGCCAAGAGCGTGAGAACGGGGTGATAGGGAGCACAGCTGGGGAGCCTGGTCCCCTGCCCGCCTGCTGGCTGAGCTGAGACAGGGGACCTCGCCCACTGAGTCTCATCTCTAAAAGGAGATCCGGACTAGCTACCTAGAGTGTTGTGCTGAGAACGCCACCAGATTACAAATATGTCATTTAGCGCTGTTTCTGGTACAGGGCAGGTGTTGAATCAATAGTACTTGTTACTGCTCAGGACTCTTTTGGGTTCGCACTTTGGTCTGTGATTAGAAAAAGCCCCCTCAACAAGCTAGTGTTTGAGGGCTCACGCTGTGTCAGGCCTGAGCTAGGTATGCTACACACATTCTGATATTTAATCCTCACCTTAACTTAGGTAATATTATTATTCCGCTTGTAGATGCGGAGACTGAGGTGGAGGGGGGAGGAGAAATGGTTTGCTTGAAAGATTTACGCAGAGAGGGAGGGATTAGGACCCAGGTCTATTTTTTTTTTTAACACCCACAGGTCTATTCTGACTCTGTTTTCTACTATACAAGTTTACAGGGAAAAATACACCCCCCCCCCCCAGAAAAGAAAAGCAGATGCCGTTTTCCTAGTTCCAGGTCTCCTTAAGTATAAAGAAGATCTGTTTGTTTCAGGAACGTGCCAGTGGGGAATTTTTAAAGGGAGCAAGGTGTGCCGGGCAGCCTTCCTGATTGGGGAGTTTTTGCTTATGTTTAGAGGCAAAATTTTCAGGCTCTAGGTGTTTCCCACACAGTTGAAGAGCTTAAGGCAGACTTGACCCTGCACCCCAGGGCTGAACCCTGCTTACTCCCCAGTTCATCACCCCGAGGTGAATGTGCCCTAAAGCCTCCACTTAGATCCTTAAAATAGGATCCTGTGCACACAGTCTGTGTTTCCTGTTACTCCTTCAGGATGGTTAGGAGATGGTTATCTCCGTTACTAACCTCATCTGACTTCTGTTGTCATGATCAGTGAACGTAACTTTTTATTTGTATGTGGGCCTTGCTGGTGGGTCAGTCCCATGACCTGCGGGGAAAAGGTCTCCCAGCTCCATCTTTAAAATCAGGAGCGTGAATGCATAGTGATGCTCATCTCGAGACTGGCCAGGAAGTCCTAAGCTCTCATCCTTTGCATGGCCCTAAATGAGACACCCCCATCCCAGCCGTTTTACTTCCTGTGGCTTCCTCTTGGTCACTCCTACCGTCCATCATTAGGTGATTTGCTCATTCATACAGCAAACTTGGAGTGCCTGCCACCGTTTAGACATCTGTCTTCTCTCCAGGGACCCAGTGCTTTTCAAACAGGAGTACTGAAGGACCCATTTTTCAAAACTTTCCCAATTGTCACGGATGGACACTTCTGTAAAAATAGAATAAAAATGAACGATCAGGGACTTCCCTGGTGGCTCAGTGGTTACGTATCCGCCTGCCAATGTAGGGGACACGGGTTCGAGCCCTGGTCCGGGAAGATCCCACATGATGCCGAGCAACTAAGCCCGTGCACCACAACTACTGAAGCCCGCGCGCCTAGAGCCCGTGCTCCGCAACAAGAGAAGCCACCGCAATGAGAAGCCCGTGCACTGCAACAAAGAGTAGCCCCCGCTCTCTGCAACTAGGGAAAGCCCGCGTGTAGCAACGAAGACCCAATGCAGCCAAAAATAAATAATTATATAGAATTTAAATATATATATATTTAAAATAAATAAATAAAAGTCAAGCATTTTGTGATAGCCCTTATATGTGGAATCTAAAAAGTACAACAAACTAGTGATTATCTTATAAAAGAAGCAGACTCACAGATATAGGGAACAAAGTAGTGGTCACCAGTGGGGAGGGGAGGGAGGGGCAATGTAGGAGATGAGGAGTGGGAGGTACAACTGTCAGGTATAAGATAGGCTCAAGGATGTATTGTACAACATGGGGAATAGAGCCAATATTTTGTAATAACTGTAAATGGAAAGTAACCTTTAAAAATTGTATAAAAATAAATTTTTTTTTAAGTCAAGCATTTTTTTTTTTTTTTTTTTGCGGTACGCAGGCCTCTCACTGTTGTGGCCTCTCCTGTTGTGGAGCACAGGCTCCGGACACGCAGGCTCAGTGGCCATGGCTCACGAGCCTAGCTGTTCCGCGGCATGTGGGATCCTCCCGGACCGGAGCACGAACCCGTGACCCCTGCATCAGCAGGCAGACTCTCAACCACTGCGGCACCAGGGAAGCCCTAAAGTCAAGCATTTTTCAGGGGGAAAATGTCTCCCTTTTACCCTGCCTTCTAGGTCTTTTATTATACACACACAAATACAGCAATGGGCTCAGACCATACCATAAATTTAAAAAATATATATGTTTACAAATCTTGCTTTCTTCACTCAACAGCATATCGTGGTGATACTTCCACTTACATACCATCCCCATTCCTTTTTCCTGGCTGTATTTAGGCTGCATATAGGTAAGCCATGACTTATTTAGGCAGACTTGTGATGGTGGATGTTTAGGTCATGATTACTCAGAGTGTTGCAGTGAACATCCTGTGTGTATGTCCTGTGCACTGATGTGTGTATTTCTCTAGGATAGATTCCAACAAATCCATCAGTGGGTGTGCACATTTGAAATGTTGTAGGTACTGCCAAGATTGTCCTCCTGAAAGGTAGGACCCATCATCATCAGATTTCAGAGTTGGAAAATATGCTGTTGAAGTTGCCCCTCCTTTTGCCAATCAAAAGGCTGAAAGGGGGAAGAGTTTGATCTAGGTCACATGTGACGTAAGACAGAGCCAAGAACACAGCCTCCTGACTCTCTTTCCAGTGAGGTTCCAGGTTTTTATCAACTTCTAACAGCCCAATGGCCATTTACCTCGACTGGGGGCATGTCCTGCACAGAACTAGGAATAAAAGCTTTGAATAATTATGTTTATGTCAAATTTGAACCTCGGTCCTTAAGATTGTGTCTTAAGTCCCTTAAGAAACGGACTGTGGGGACTTCCCTGGCAGTCCAGTGGTTAAGACTGTGCTTCCAGTGCAGGGGATGTAGGTTCGATCCTTGGTTGGGGAATTAAGATCCGGCCCGCATGCCGCTCAGTGAAGCCAAAGAATAAATTAAGAAAAAAAAAAAGAAAGAAAGGGGCTGTGACTTGGGATGCCTTTGCAGCCCCTCTAGGAGGAACATCTGATTCCCATTTGACCAAAGCACCCTTGTCATACATGGGGACAGAACTTGGCCTCCAAGCTTAGCTCTGCTCTGACTTTGTGATTTGCGGCATGGTACCTAGGCCTCTCTGTGCCTCAGTTTCCCCATCTGGGAAGGAGTAAACCCTCTCACAGAGTAATCGTGATGACGAAATCAGAATAATGCATGGAAAAGGCTTGGGAGGCTCCCAGGAAATGTTTTCCTTCTCCTCTCCTCGTATCCTTCTCTTGTGGAGTTTAAAAGGATCAGGATTTGCGGCTGAGGCATCCAACAGAGGGCACTCACTGTCTGAGCTGGAAGTGGGATTCTTCTCCGCACAGAGACGAGCATTAGTAAGACGCTCCAGTGGTGCTAATTTATTCCCGGAGTTTAGGTTTAATTAAGGTCAGAGTCATTTTTCTTTATCATTGCTGTGTTGTTCTGAAGAGGTTATTTAAGGACAAGAAGTGGTCACATCCCCAAATTCCACGGACACTCCCTTTAATCTAATCCCTCTCTGAACTCCCTGTTTCCTAAATATCATCATCTGTCTTCACTTCTCTGTCTTCCGTGTAACCCGTCTCTGTTAACGGCATCACTATCTTTTGGGCCATCTAGGACCATAAGTTTATTTTGGACTCCCTCCCTCATTCCCTGTATCCCTGATTGAAAATATCTAACACACTGGTCCTTCTCTGTTGCCATGCAGAAGCGCCCAGGGGACAGACCTTCACGACCTCCTGCCAGGACCAGACTCCACAACCAGACAGGTCTGGGAAGCCTCAATCTGAGTGTTGCAGGCAGAGCTGTCTGTTCCACCTCTCTGGAGCCCAGGGGACTTGGTGACCCCCATCCCCTCTGTTAGCATAACATTCAGGGCTGAGCAGGGCCCGGTGGCCCCAACCCTCGCCTTTGGCTGCCATTTATGGAGAGCTGACTGTAAAGCTAAGGCGTTTATAGGCCTGGTGTCATTTAATTCTCAGGAGATAGGAAATATTATTATCCCCTGTTTATGGACAAGGAAACTGAGAGCCAGCAGAGTGTAGAGACTTGCTAAAGGTCACAAAGCCAGGAAGTGGTGATGCTGGGATTTCAAGCCCTATGTGTCTTAACTACGTTTCCCAACAGTGGTCCTAATACTGCCCAGGGGTGTGTTAAGAGGGTCCCTTGGGAATTCCCTGGCAGTCCAGTGGTTAAGACTCTGTGCTCTCACTGCAAAGGGCCTGGGTTCAATCCCTGGCCAGGGGATTAAGATTTCACAAGCCACGTGGCAAGACCAAAAAAATAAAGAATAAAGTAAAATGGTACCTTGAAATGTCAAAATTGGCAATGGTTCCTGGCTAATTTCTACTTTAAAAAGATGACTGGAGTCATTATTTTTAAATTTCCCTTAAAACACCTGGCAGTGTAAGACTTTTGCTTGCCCAGCGAGTCCAGGAAAAAATGAGCCTGAGTGTGACTCGGCCGCTTGCTTATTTTTTAAAATTAAATTAAATTATTTTTATACAGCAGGTTCTTATTAGTGATCTATTTTATACATATCAGTGTATACATGTCAATCCCAATTTCCCAGTTCATCCCACCACCACCCCTTTCCCCCTTGTCGGCCACTTGCTTGGTTTCAGTGACACTTCTTTTTTTTTGAAGATGTTGGGGGTAATTATTAATTAATATTTATATAAATTATCTTTATATAATTTATATTTATATAAATTATCTTTATATAATTAATTATTAATTAATTAATTATTTTTTGCTGTGTTGGGTCTTCGTTTCTGTGCGAGGGCTTTCTCTAGTTGTGGCAAGTGGGGGCCACTCTTCATCGCGGTGCGCGGGCCTCTCAGTATCGCGGCCTCTCTTGTTGCGGAGCACAGGCTCCAGACGCGCAGGCTCAGTAGTTGTGGCTCATGGGCCTAGCTGCTCCGCGGCATGTGGGATCCTCCCAGACCAGGGCTCGAACCCGTGTCCCCTGCATTAGCAGGCAGATTCTCAACCACTGTGCCACCAGGGAAGCCCTCAGTGACACTTCTTGAGGACCGTGCAGTCACATGGTATTAAATTGCTTTAATTCTTAGACTATATTGCCTCATTTATACCCTGGCAGAACCCTGCTCTTGTAATCTGATAAATTAATGAAAAACCATGTTACTGAAAAACCAACATTAAAAAGAAAAATTTAGCAATGATTCTATTCACATCTGTACTTTCTTAGTTAGTGGAGCAGTGCTTACAAATTAAAACCTGAAAAATCTCTCCTCACCTCTTAGAAACAAACATAAAAATTTTAAAAAAGAAAAAATCTTTTAAAAACACAAAATGCAAGGATTTCAAGAGAAGTAAAGTTCAACAACAAGTGGCTGTTAGGACCATGGTCCTTTGACTAGAAAATAAACTTCATGAAGTCAGGGACCATGTCTTTTATTGCTGGGTGACCAGTTCCTGCCACATAGGAGACCATCAGGAAATGTTTGTTGAGTGAATGAATGTCGATGATACGGTTACACCCAGGATAAAATGTGAATTTCTGGACTTGGTCCCTTTAGAAAGAACTGAACAATGACCGAGATTTTCTGCTCTTTATAGTTTGTGGTACTCTCATCATTGTCTCATTTGATCCTTGGAATCACCTGTGCAGTAGTGTTTTCAGAAGTGGCTGGGAGAGGTGAAATACTGGGTTCAAGGTCCCACAGTAAGGGAGAGGGGCCAGGTCTTTTGAGTCTAAATCCAGTTCTCTTCCCACTATCCTCCACCCTCAGCAGGTCGAAGGAGATTAGAGATCGGTGACTAAATTAAGCAAGGTTTAGATTCCTCCTCTGTGGAGTGGAAGCTTTGATTGGCAACCATGTCTACTCTGTCCTTGGACCTCTCTCTCCTCTGACTCCTTCCCCCGGTGACATTACCTAATGGCATGGCTTTAAATACCACCTATGTGCTGAGGGCCTTCACATGGATATTTCCTGCCCCAAACTCTCTCCTGAACTCCTTCTATGTGTACTTAGTTTCCTCCTTGGCTCCTCCATTATTTATGTCTACTAGGTATCTCAAACTAATATGGTCCAAACTGTAATCTTGATCTCTCCACTCCCCTTCTCATCAAGAATCTTCTTCCATCTCAGCAGATGGCAGCCCCATTCTTGAACTTGTGTCTTCCAGATGACTTCCACTGGCATTATCCTTGACTCCTCTGCTTCTCTCACACCCCACATCCAGTCCTACTAACTTGATCATCAAAATATATCCAGTATCCAACTGCTTTTCACCACCTCCACACCGTCTACCCTAGACCAAGTCACTGTCATCTCTCGCTTGGACTACTGCAGTAGCCTCCAATCTGGTTTCTCTGCTTCTGCCCCTGCTTCTCTACAGTCTATTTTCTATACTAAGCCAGAAGGATCCCAGAAGTCCTAGGATCACTCCTGCCCCTCAAACAGGCTCCCTCTGGTTGTCCCAGATTGCATACCTACTCAGGTGGAAAGCAAGCTTGTGGCTACACTGTCCCAATTCATCTTCCTCCCTTTTAGAAGTCTCACCCATCTCCAACTAGGTTTGCTGGCACCGGGTCTTAAATTCTGATAATTGTATCTTATATCCCTGTCACCTCCCTCCTGCCCCACCTCTTTCCCTTTAAAAGTATTTCAAGACTTTCTCTATGGCTGTTAAAACCATAAGGTAAAGATTCAAGTATATACTAAAAAATGCATTACATAAAAGAACTGATTATATCTCAACAACTGGAATCCAAACAGAATGAAACAAAAATTCAGCAAATATGTATTTGTTTTTGTTACTTATTGCTCAGAGCAAAGCCAGGGAGTTTAAGTGGCAGAAAGAACACACGTCTCCTATTTAATATTAGGCAGCTGTCATCACCCCCTTGATACAGCGTTCACAGGTTAGGGTTTTTCTGGCACTGAAATATACATACCCTACCTCCCTACATAGAGGTGTCAGGAGTCTTCAGTCATCTCCTATGCTATGGTGGATTACATTTTCCAAACAATGAGCACAATTTCTCCCTTAAGGAAACTTGTTATCGAAAGATTCGAGGGATTGGAATGTGTAATACAAAACAGACATGCAGAGAAGAATGAGTTTTATGGCGCAGGAAGAGAAGAACTGACTTTATTGGCTATAAAATAAAGTCCACATGCTACAAGTTGGCCTGAACCCACCTTGTGCATCATTTTTTTCAAATCGACCTGAGGTTACAAACCAGCCAGCCCTTTCATAGCTGGGGGACTTTAGGGATAAGCTCCTTAGACCTCTCTTAGATAAGCCCCTTAGAACCTGTCTCCTATGAAGAGGGGCTAATGTCTCCCAGGGAAATTGTGAGAAACGGGAGGACACACTGGCCAGTGCCAGTGTGTTCTGGCTGGATGCAGGAGAGTCGTGTCCTGTTAGGCAGAATTATCACCTAGTTACTGTCTCCATTAGGAGATGAAGTATGGTTCAAGGAGATGCCTGTGGGCGTCAGGTTGACAAGGAGTGGACGCCTGAGGAGAAGCTGGATGTATCAGCTTCATGGACTAAGGGATGTCCAGAGAGCTGGTGAAACATTCGTTCTGGGGGTGACTCTGAGGGTGTTTCTGGAAGAGATTAGCATATGAATCAGTCATCTGAGTAAAGGTAAAGAAGATTGCCCTCACCAATGCTAATGGCATCATCCAGTCTGTTTAGGCCTGAATACAACAATCAGGCAAAAGAAGGGCAAATTTGTCCTCCTTGTTTGAGCAGGGACACCCGTGTTCTCTTGCCCTTGGTCACTGGTGCTCCTGGTTTTCTGGCCTTCAGACTCGGACTGAGAGACACACCATCAGTTCCCCTGTCCTCAGGCATTTGGGCTCAGGCTGAATTACATCACCAGCTTTCCTGGTTCTCCATTACAGAGGACAGATAGAGGGACTTGCTGGTCTCCATAATTTCATAAACCAATTGCTATAATAAATCTCCTCGTGTGTGTGGGTGTGTGTGTATATATATATATATACATATATATATAAAATTTATAACTATCCCGTTGGTTCTGTTTCTCTGGAGAACCGTGACTAATGCATTACCATAATTTTTGTTTCCCTTCTGACCGGGATACACAGAACCTCATCAAACCTGGGTACTGCTGGCCTCCATACCTTTGCTTATGTGATTCCTTCTTCCCAGCAGGCTTTTAGAATCTTTGCCTGCCCTAAACCAACTGCAAAGTTTCTCACAAAGGCCGCCTCTTCCAAAACGTCTTCCCAGATGCCACCAGTCAGAAGCAATTTGTTCCGGCTCATCTCCTCAAGCATGATTGTACCTCTGCGACAGCTGTTCTATAAGACAGCTGTCAACGTGGTGGTCTTGCAGCATCCCTGAGGGGTGGGGGAAGCCTCCTCAACTTGCTCAGGTCCGAAGCCAGGTGTGGCTCCAGATACCTGGCTCTGCATCACCTTCAAAGCCGTCGATCTTTGCCCATCTCCAGCCCACTGTTCACAGAGATCTTTCCCAAATGCAAACCTACATTATCATGGTGAAGCCTAAAACCTTCAGTGGCTCTCGTCAGTCTGAGGTTGAAGACCCGGGGTCATGATGCCTTGAATGGGGTGACCCTGTCTATCTCTGCAGCTTCATCTTTTTGTTTTGTTTGAGATATAATTCAAATGCCATAAAATTCACTCCTTTAAAGTGTACAGTTCAGGTTTTTTTTAAACTAAATTAACAGAGTGGTACAATTATCACCACTGTTTAATTCCAGAATATTTTCATCACCCTCCAAGGAAACCCCCAGACGTATTAGCAGTCACTTTCCGTTACCTCCTCAGCCCCAGCCTCTGGCAACCACGAATCTTCTTTCTGTCTCTATGCATTTGCCTATTCCGGACGTTTCAAAAAAATGAAATCATACAATATGTGGCTTTCTGGGTCTGGCGTCTTTCCCTTAGCATAAGGTTTTCAAGGTTCATCGACATCATAGCATGTATCAGTATTTCATTCCTTTCTATGGCTGAATACTATTCCACCATACGAATGTACCACTTCTTTGTTTATGCGTTTGCCAGTTGATGGGCATTTTGGCTGTTTCTCGTTTTTGGCTAATATGAATAATGCTGCCGTGAACATCTGTGTTCAAGTTTTTGTCTGAACAATAGATTTCCATTTCTTCTGGGTATATGCCTAGGAGTGGAAGTGCTCGTTCAGATGACATTCCATGTTTCACTTTTGAGGAACCACCAGACCGTCCCATCTCACATTCCTCCAGCAGCATCTGGGGGTCCTGGTTTCCCCCCATCGTCCTCTAGCCTCGTCTGGTACCACACTGCTCCTGGGTCTCTGGGCTCTAACCCCATACTTCCTGTTAGTTCTTACACCAGCCTGACTCCCTGTCCCACTGCAAGAGGAGAGTCTTAAAGGTGCCTGTGGTTCTAACCTCATCAGACCCAGTGGCTCCTTGTCTACCCGGAAATGAAATTCACAAATAGTATAACTTACCTACTCACATACTGAAAACATGTACGTGTACTTCTCAAACTCTAAAACAAAGGAGAATAAGTGGAAAGTAATCTATAAGAAAATCATATGTATTTTAATGCTGGAAGTCCTGATGAAGTAGCCAGGGGCTTGAACCGAACAGGTAGAACCTCTGTGAAGGTGACACCTGCACACTCAGGTGGGTCTAGGTGTGAGGTGTTGGCCACTCGTGCACCACGAGCATGTCGACTGGAGTTGCTGCCAGCCCTGATGCTCCGGAAGAGTGACCAATATGAACCCCCAAGCAAAGTCCAGTTCAGCCTTCTCTCAATGTCCATGGTCCTTGCATGCCAGGAAAATTCAGTACATATTACAACCATGCCAAAACTATTCTGTGTTTAAATGTAAAATAGAGTTGGGTTCTAGGTTAACCTAACTGCTCCTGGTAAGAACCCCTGCCATGGGCTTCCCTGGTGGCGCAGTGGTTAAGAATCCGCCTGCCAATGCGGGGGACATGGGTTCGAGCCCTGCTCCGGGAAGATCCCATATGCCACAGAGCAACTAAGCCTGTGCGCCACAACTACTGAGCCTGAGCTCCAGAACCCGCTAGCCACAACTACTGAGCCCACGAGCCACAACTACTGAAGCCCATGCACCTAGAGCCTGTGCTCCACAACGAGAGAAGCCACCGCAATGAGAAGCCCTCGCACCGCAACGAAGAGTAGCCCCCGCTCGCCGCAGCTAGAGAAAGCCTGCGCTAAGACCCAACGCAGCCAAAAATAAATAAATTAAATAATTAACAACAAAAAAAGAACCACTGCCATATGCTCTTCCCTCGGCCTGGAACATTCTTCCCCTCCTTTTTGGCCAGGCGCTTCACCTATTCTTTCAAGTCTCAATTTGAAAGGTGCTTTCTGGGAATTCCCTGGTGGTCCAGTGGTTAGGACTCCACGCTCTCACTGCCGAGGGTCCGGGTTCAATCCCTGGTCTGGGAACTAAAATCCCACAGCCATGCAGTGTGGCCAAAACAACAAAAAAAGAAGAAGGTGCTTCCTCAAGTAAATCTTTCTGGCCTCTTCTTACCAAACTAGTTCAGTATTTAATACCGTTTGCAGTCACACGTTTATGTCGTTTCCTTTTATTAACCTCCACCTCCCGGCTCAACTCCCGACCCCATGAGGTCTGGATTTGTGACTTTCCTATCATCGTATTCCCAGCCCTTAACGTAATGCCTGGTCTGCAAATATTTGCTGCACGAATACAATAGTGCTCTTGTCTATCTCCTTTGTTGTCCTGGGAGTTCTTAGAAGACATTAGTGTGCCAGATTTATCTGTGTCCCTAGTGCTAAAGATAGTTCTTTCTTTTATGTGGAAAACAGTGGTCAAATATTTAATGAGCAAATAAAAGCAAAAGCACAGTTGGGCTCCCAACGTCCTAATGAATGAGCTAGGGACAGGGTAAGAGGCGTTTCGGTAAATCCTCCAGAAACTGCTGTCATCCTGGGTCGTGCTGGAATCCTTTTTATGGCTGTGGTTTCGATAGAGGACCTTTGTTTTAACTGTGTTAACAATGATTTGAGCTCTAGCCGCTGTGTAACAAACCACCCCAAACCTTACTGGCTTCCTGTAACAGAGAGCTGGTTGTGTTTTTTTGATTCTGTGGGTTGGCAATCTGCTGGCCTCTCTTGGGCTCACTCATGTGACCACAGTCATCTGACAACTCGACAGGGACTGGAGGGTCCACGTGGCCGCACTAACGTACCCAGCAGTGGTCTGGCTGTCAGCTTGGGTGCCATGGTTCCCATCAACGTGGACTTCCGTCTTCTAGGAGGCTAACCCGTTCCTCTTCACCACTGTGGTCCTGAGGTCCCAAGAAAGTGAAAGCAAAGACAGCAGGGGTAAGGTGAAGACTGCTTCCAAAGCTGGAGGGCCATCACGTCCTCCTTGATCTGCTGGTCAATGCAATCACACATTCTCGTGGCTACAGCAGCACCAGCTCCTTGCAGGGGGCAGCGGATCCAGGCAGCACGTTCACTGGGATGCTTCTTATAATAATCCACCATGGTAATCTCTCTAGAGGATACTCTTCTACTTCCTCGTTCTGGAATCCAAAGGGCAGCTCTGGGTCTTTCTTGTGGATGGAAGGTCCTCTGGGACCCTGAGTCTCCCCTTCAAACGTGGCATCTTCTTGTCTGGGCCTGGAGATAGAGTTGGAGAAGGTGGAGGAGATTAGGTTGAATGTGTTCTCTTCCAGATCCTGTTGGGTTTCATCTGGAGAGCAGGATCTCAATTTTGCTTTGGTGAAGTCACGATCTCATTTTATTTCCCCGCCATTTGCCTTGCTTCTCTTCCAACTCAACTGCAATAAAGAGTCGAGTTAATGGAGCATTCTGGCTAGTTCAGCAGATTATACTACAAAAGGACCTCAGGGTTGAGAGAGTTGATTCTAGAGCAAGACTCTTTGAGTTAGAATCCTGGCTCTATCAATTACCTGCGTGGGACCTTGGGAGAGCGGCTTCACCTTCCTGTGCCTCGGTTTCCTCCGCTTAACGTGGGGATCATGAGGCCGAGGGCAGTGGTTGTGAGGATGGAGTGAGGTAGTCAGCGTAAATCACTTAGCGCAGGCACAGGACAGTCACCACCCCAGACACCACCCCAGACAACACCCCAGGGAAGAGCCAGGTCAGGGCATTTGCACACAGGTCAGGCAGATGGTCTATGGCTTCTGCCATAGGTGTTTCTCTTGCAGGGGCGGGTAGAGATGGGGGTGGGAAAGGAGAAGGTGGCTTCACTAAAAAGCGGTTTGCAGTCTTTCGTAGTATATCTGTGAGACAGGAAAGCCTCCATTTGTGGTGACTTTTGCTCATAACTGCCTCTCATTGCAGCCCTATTACGAGGTATTTGTGCTTTCAGTATAAATTATAAATCTAAACACATGCAGGGTTTGTTTTCCCCCCAAAGCAGATTCCAACCAGCATGAAACTAGCCAATCCAAATAAATTGTGCGCTTAAGTCCATTGTTTCCAGCAACATGTAAACTGTTGGGTTGTAAAGAATTGCTTTGAAGAAGGCGCCCCATTAGTGCTTCAAGCATCAGGGTTCAATTTAGGCTGTGCAGTTTTTGAAGAGTTTACTAGAAATTTGTGGCAAAGAAAGACACGCATTGGGGTGGGTGGAGGGGAAAGGGTTTTTATCAAATTACACAAGATGCATTAAGAGGATGTTGTCATAAAAGCACAAAATAAAGCCGCAACCCTGAACTCCAGGAGAAATGCAGAATTCCTCGGCTGGGGAAATCATTCTGGGAATGCAAAGATCGCTTCCAATGTTATGTTTGTAAGGAAATGACAGTCACCAAGTGGAGAATGTCAGGTCCTCTGAGAAACCCTGTCGGCACTCACGTGCAGAACGCTATTTACTTAACTGGAGTTGGTTCGGAAAATATTTGACTCCGGAGGGTCCCTAAGGGAGCATGGAGGGCGTCTGGGATTTTCCTTCAGGTCAAGACTTGGCCTTTGCTAATCCCCCCAACTGATAAGGCTCCCAGATTTCAGGGCGGATTCATTCCTCCGTTGAACAAAGGTTTATGGCCCAGCCTGAGGCCAGAGGGGGGACCTGTCATTCCAAATGCTTCCCCAGCTCAACAGAGCCAGCCTCTCTCTGTTGAATCCGTTGTTTGTCACTGTGGAGCAGAGGTGTTTTTTGTCACTGTGGAGCAGAGGTGCAAAGAACGGGACCCTGAGTCAAGACGGCAGTGGAGGAGAAGATTGCCAATGACGGGTCAGGATATTTATCTCCAGGAAGAATACAGCAGTTGGATGTTCTCTTCGGTGCTGAAGGGTTGATAAAGGAGGGGGAGTTTTGATCCTACTACCTGTAGGAAAATGACGGATTTTACCAACTGGGATGAACTTCCTCCCAACAAGCTCACCCCCATGCCTTCTTGAATGGGAGACCCCTTCGCCATCCAGACTTTGTTCCTTGTATCTGCAGGAGGCTGGGGGTTTGAAAAAAAGCTCAGCTGGGAGTAAGGCCACTGGGTTCCAGTCGGGTTTTTCCATGAAAATTAGACAATGACTTAATCCAGCCATTATTTATCAAGCACCGGCTCTGCTCTGGGCACTGAGTCTGCAATAGTGCACACGGCAGTCGTGGTCTTTCCTCCCAGGTGGAGAAGGATGAGGAAACGGCAATCCTGTGGGATGATGGTGCCGATGATGATGGCAACCACATCTGTTTAATAGGAGCCAAGCGTGTGCCAGGCAGGGTCTTCGCGCTTTACATATAATGTCTCAGTGCTTCTCAACTTTAACGTGCATATGAATCATTTTGGGATCCTGTGAATCTGGTTCAGAAGGTCGGGGGTGAGGCCTGGGACTCTGTACTAACTAGCTCCCAGGTGACGCCCCATCTGCTGGCCCATAGACTGAGCAACAAGCTATTGTTTCATCTCATCCTCACAACAACGCAGTGAAGCTCTATAGTTACTCCCATTTTATAGATGATGAGGAGATGGAGAGGTCAAGTGACTTGCCCAAGGTCATTCAGTCGGGAAGAAGAGGAGCCAGGATTGGGCGCCGGGGCCTGTGTGCTTACACAGTTTTGCCACGATGAGACAGCGAGGCTGCCTGGGAGAGGGTCTCCACACCAGAGGGGGGGGTTCGGAGAAAGCTTTGGAGAATGTGGCTCCTTAGTGGGCTCCAACAGGGTAAGGATTAAGGTCTTAAACAGGTAAAAGCCAGGAGGGCGTGGGAGATGGCCAAGGGGAAAGAGTTCTGCTGGGGGAACCACGGGAGAGAGCCAGGCACCTTAGAAGGACGAGGGGGCAAAGCAGGAGAGGGGTAGAGTCCCAGGCTCTGCAGGGCCCCCAAGGCTGCGGCTGGTGACACACTTCCCTGAGGCATCATCTTCATTCTCGAAGGTAAAGCGGGGGGGGGGGGGGGGGGGGGGGGCCTTCCCTCACTGCCCCGCCCACCTGGCCCTTACTACCTGGGCTGAAATTAGCACTTGGCATTGTAGGTTTCTGTTTACATGCCTGTCTCCCACTGGAACATTTCCTCCTTCTTCATCTCTGTCCCTGAAACCCCCAGCCTGGCACGTGGGATGACAACGCCTGCCCTGCCGACGTCACAGGATGCTGTGAGGGGTAGAGGTGGGGAAATGGTTTGAAAGTGTTACGAATGCTGTGCTGTTGGAAGTTGTGTGCCTGTGAGGGTGGCAGAGAAGATTCTGCGGGTGACAGGGAGTGAGTGTGGCCACGCAGGGACTTGAGAGGGTCCTTTGAAGTCGCCACAGATCTCCCCGCCAGGCCACATCTTAGCCTAGTTTCCCCCAAAGGCCAGCAACTCAGCACCACCTTGACAATTTGGCTACACTCATTTGCCACCTGGGCTCTTATGTACTAAACTTTTTCTTTACATTGATTTACTTTCTCTCCCAACTGTTTGTTTCAACAAATTTCAAACCTGCAGCAAAGTTGGAAGAATAGCTTCAAGAACCCCCAGGACAGGACTTCCCTGGTGGCGCAGTGGTTAAGAATCCGCCTGCTAATGCAGGGGACACGGGTTCAATCCCTGGTCCGGGAAGATCCCACATGCCTCTGAGCAACTAAGCCTGTGCGCCACAACTACTAAGCCTGTGCGCCACAACTACTGAGCCTGTGCGCCACAACTACTGAGCCTGTGTGCCACAAGGAAGAGTAGCCCCCCTTCGCCACAACTAGAGAAAGCCTGCGAGCAGCAACAAAGACCCAATGCAGCCCAAAAACAAATAAAATAAAAAAAAAAAGAACCCCGTATCCCCCTCACTCAGACACTCCAATTGTCAATATTTTGCCACATTTGCTGTCTCTCTGTTTCTCTCTGTACATACAGTTTAAAAAAAAGCAACATGCAACCACAAATAACAAGTGTTGGTGAGGGTATGGAGGAAAGGAGACCCTCGTGCACTGCTGGTGGGAAGGTAAATTGGTGCAGCCACCATGGAGAACAGCATGGAGGTTCTTAAAAACTGAAAATAGAGTTACCATATGATCCAGCAGTCTCACTGCTGGGTATGTATCAGAAGAAAACGAAAACACTAGTTCAAAAAGATACATGCACACCTATGTTTATAGCAGTATTATTTACAATAGCCAAGATATGGAAGCAACCTAACTTTCCAGCAACAGATGAATGGATAAAGAAGATGTGGTATATATATATATATGTGTATATATATATATATATATATATATATACACATATATATATATATACACACACACACACACACTTATAAACACACACATATGCACACATACATATAAACACACACAATGGAATGAAAAGAATGAAATTCTGCCATTGGCAACAACATGGATGGACCTAGAGACTATTATGCTTAGTGAAATAAGTCAGGCAAAGAAAGGCAAATACTCTATGTTATCACTTATATGTGGAATCTAAAAATTGAAACAAACGAATGTATATAGTAAAATAGAAACAGACTCACAGATACAGAAAACAAACTAGTGGTTAACAGTGGCGAGAGGGAAGGGAGGAGGGGCAAGATAGGGTAGGGGATTAAGAAATATAAATTACTATGTATAAAATAGATAAACAGGGCTTCCCTGGTGGCGCAGTGGTTGAGAGTCCGCCTGCCGATGCAGGGGACACGGGTTCGTGCCCCGGCCCGGGAAGATCCCACATGCCGTGGAGCGGCTGGGCCCGTGAGCCATGGCGGCTGAGCCTGTGCGTCCCGAGCCTGTGCTCCGCAACGGGAGAGGCCACAGCAGTGAGAGGCCCGGGTACCACAAAAAAAAAAAAAAAAAAAAAAAGATAAGCAACAAGGATATATTATATACAGCACGAGGAAATATAGCCATTGTTTTGTAATAACTTTAAATGGAGTATAATCTATAAAAATATTGAATCACTAGGTTGTATACTTGCAACTAATATTAATATTGTAAATGAACTCTACCTCGATTAAAAAAAACAAAGAACAGCAACAACAAAAAAAACCACGGGGGCTTCCCTGGTGGCACAGTGGTTGAGAGTCCGCCTGCCGATGCAGGAGACACGGGTTCGTGCCCCAGTCCGGGAAGATCCCACATGCCGCGGAGCGGCTAAGCCCGTGAGCCATGGCCGCTGAGCCTGCGCGTCCGTAGCCTGTGCTCTGCAACGGGAGAGGCCACAACAGTGAGAGGCCCGCATACCGCAAAAAAAAAAAAAAAACCACGGACTTACTTTTTTTCTGGGTCCATTAAACATAGTTAAATAAACTTTCAATTTTATTTACTTATTCTTCTTTCAGTTTTATTGAGATATAATTGACATACAGCACTGTATAAGTTTAAGGTGTACAACATAATGATTGGACTTATGTACGTCATGAAATAATTACGGTAATAACTCCAGTGAGCATTCATCATCTCATACAGATACAAAATAAAGGAAAAAGAAAGATTCTCTCCTTATGATGAGAACTCTTAGGATTCACCCTCCTAACAACTTTCACATATAATGTACAGCCGTGTCGATTATATTAATTGTGTTGTGCATTACATCCCTAGTACTTATTTATCTTATAACCGGAAGCTTGTACCTTTTGACTACCTTCATCCAATTCCCCCCTCCCCCAAACCCCCGCCTCTGATCTCCTTTTCTATGAGTTTGTTTTTGAACAATTGACCTACAACACTACGTGAGTTCCTCTAACACAACATAGTGATTCGATATTTCTACACATTACAAAATGATCACCACTAAGCTTTCAATCTTGGAATAGTTTGAAACTTACAGAAAAGTGGCAAAGACGGTACAGGGAACTCTACATACCCTGTACCCAATTTCTAATTGCCCCTCTTGTCATCTTACATTGCTATGGTACATTTGTCATAACTAATGACCAATATTGATACATCATTATTAACTAAACTCTGTGCCTTATTAAGGTTTTGTCAGATTTTCCCTTAGCTGATGGACTCCCTTTTAAACTTAAAAAAATTACAGATAGGAAAGTGGAAGACAGTGGAAAACCGTGATCACTTGCCAAACAGGATTCTAGCTGGATGCTGTTGGCTGCTGGCTGACCTAAGCCTGAGGCCTGCTTTTTCTTTGTCAGAAAGAGAGATTAGTAGACGGTAGAGGTGTTAAAGACAGATTAGCACAAAGCTGAGACTCTGTCCCAGGCCAAATGGGATGGGAAGAGAATTGCCACTGGAGTAAAATGACGTTCCCACTCTAGGGGCAGTGCTGTTCAGTGTCCTGTGTGTCACCCAAAGTCATCTTGGGCACTGACCCTATGTGAGGCCTGCTTTGGGAACGGCATGGTCTCACTCTGCCACTCCCTCAGATGGCTGGAAACACCAAGTCTGAGACTGCCCGGCTCCAAAGCTGGGGTTCCTTTCTGCCCTGGAGGACGAGGAGGAGGGGCTGGTGCCCCCACTGGCTCGGGGCTGTGAAAAGCATCATTTGTCTTCTTTGCAGTTGAATTCCCAAAGCCCGCAGGCACTGGACAAGTGGGGACAGAGAGCATTCTGGTGAATTCCATCACATCACAGCACGTGCGAAGCACCCTGTGTGGAGTGCCAGGCTCGCCTGCCTGTTGTGCCCGTGAGATGTGGTTGTGCACTTGGTCGGTGAGCAGGAGAGAAACGGCTGAACCGAAACCGTGCTTCTCGGCAACCCTTTTCTTGGCATGAAGTCTGAACATGTTCACTCCTTTAAAACACTTCAGAGTGGTTTTCATGTTTTGCAAGTTAGAGTAGGTGACATTGCTTCCTGAAAACCAAGCCATCAACTTTCCAATACTTTGCTTTCAAATATAGATCTGCCGGCCTCCTTTCCAGGAGACCTAAGCCCACTCCGGAGTAACTTTGACAGCTCCCTGGCTCTTAAGGAATTTCACTCAGTGCAATGTCAGTTTCAGCTCTGGGTCCCAACACCTGACTAGAGGTGATCAAACTAGAGTGCTTGTAGAACTTCTGGGTTCACTCCTCAGGACTGCTGTTCAGTTCTCAGCTGACAGATTATAGAATTCTTTGAGCTAGTCCAAGGAGGCAAACGGGTGGATGAAATTTTCTCCGGGTATAGGGTGCAATGTCACTGGTGAAGGAAGCTGGTTGGGAATCTAGGTAACAGATGAATCCATTTTCACTTTTCAGAATGAAGCTGCTACAGGTAAGAGCACCACGCTTAAACTTCTGCCTCCCCCACTTCCCAGAGGTAATGGCTCAGTGTTGTTTATATCCTTATAGACTATTTTCCTGGCTTTATGTGTTTCCATAGCCTTTCATTTTATGTGTGTATAAGGGCGGAGGGTTACACAATCAGGATGATACTGAATGTATCATTCTGACCCTCTTTTCACTCGATAATATGTCTTGGAGACCCATCTCCATTGTTACATACAGATGCAGCTCACCCTCTGAATCCCTGCCCGGGATAGTACGATTCTTTCATATTCTATTTATTATATTCTATTTAACCAGTCATTTTTTGGGATGGATATTTATTTCCAATGTTGCCTGTGATAAACCTTTTTTTTTTTTTTTAAACAAACGTCTATGTGCATGCCACCTCGTGGACGTGCATTAAGTGATGTTCTGGGTGGCAGCTTACGCCCATTTCTGGTTTTTAAAGGTCTTGCCAAATTACCCTTCAGAGTATGTGTGTTTGTGGCTGTGGGAAGGGGTGTCAGTTTCTCTTCTTTGGGGCTGTTTATTCCTGATTTCTTGTCTGCAGTGGCTGCAGGGTGGCACGGAGCCAAGGGGCAGCAGAGAGAAATTTATCCCTAGGTGTTACAGGCTGGGAGGCACCATGGCTGGGGGGTGGGCTCTCCGTGGTGGCGATGAATGGGGCCTTTGTTTCTGGGTCCATCCCTGAGCAGAATCCGAAATCCGAAAGCCGAGATGTGCCGAGGTGACCAAAGGAGCAGTGCCTTGTATCTGGACTCCACCCTTGACTGGGACACACAGTCAAGTTCATAGGAGTTCTACACACCCATGTAATGGGGGTTGGGCGGCGGGGCAAACCCTGAAATAATTAGGTTGTAAAGAAAGAAAAGAGGCTGACCACTAGCTGTAAAGATGTAAAGGGAAAAGGCCAAGCTAATTTACATCCCAGGAGAAATGGGAGGTGCAGAGGGGGCTTGGGGGGAACCAGGACCAGAGGAAGGGGTGTACGGAGGACCGGATCTGGGACAGAGGCAGGGAACAGATGGGAAGGAGGGAAGAAAGGAGGGAAAGGAGAAAGAGTGAGGAGAGCGACCCGAAAGTGGCAAGGTAGGAAGAGGGAGAAGAGGGCGGGGGAGCGAGCGGGAGGCTGGGTCCCGTCTGTTTGTGATTAGCACGAAGCCCGGTGCAGAATGAGTAAACAGAAACTTCCAGGCCTCCCCACACCCCCCTCTGAGGCAAAGCAGAAATCAGATGCTCCGTGATTAATCGTGGAGAGTTCAGGACACGACCACAAACGCTGTACGGACTTGAAATTAGCTGCCTTTCCCGGTCCCCTTGCCAAGATGCGAGTGGGGGTGGGCCGTGAAGGGGTGGGGCTCCGCCTGCAGGGGGCCAGCATGGAATTCTCCCTGGCAGAGCTCAGAGTGACACTGACGGGCAATCGGCCGCGGCCAGAGCGGCAGGCAGCATCCGGGGGGAACGGGGCCGGCCGGGGGGGCCCCAGGCGGGCTTCCTGGAACCCCAGCTCCGCGGCCGCCTGCACCCTGACACAGGCCGGATAAGAGCCAGGCTGCTTTATCGGAGCCCGGCTGGCGGCCGCGCGCCGTCCCCACGGCACCACGAGGAAGATCGCGGGCAGGGGGTCCTCCGAGGCCATCTTCCGAGCGGCCAGTCCCTATAGGCTGGTCTCCCGAGCCCCGCAGCCGATGGGAGCCGACGCTCGCTTCAGCGATAGAGAAAGCCGTGTTGCTTCCAGGAGGACGGCGTGACACGGCCCTGAATGTCGAGACCTGCTCGATGGTGAGTGCGAAGCGACTGCTCCGTGTGCAGCTGGCGTGGACCAGACTTTAGAGGGAGTCGGGGTGTGAGGAGGGCATCCGCACATCCCACCTGCAGCTCCCCAAGCGTTGAGGCTGAGATGAGATGGCAGCATCTTGCTGTGTGGCCTTGGGCAACTTCCTTCCCCTCTCTGGGCCTCCCTTTGTCCATCCCTACAATGAGGGGTTGAACTAGGTGATCTTTAAGGGGCTCTTACTATGACTACTGTTTTTTCCTTGTGTTTAGCAGCGCCGGGCAGCTTGCAGGATCTTAATTCCCCGACCAGGGAATGAATCCCGGCCCTTTCAGTGAAAGTGCAGAGTCCTAACCACTGGACTCCAGGGAATTCCCTACGACTGCTATGTTGTGTGGGTCTGCTGCATGCCAGGCACTGTGCCAGGCTTTGCTGAAGCTTTAGCTCAGAGAATCCCCATGAGCCCCTGGCAGGACAGGGATGATTACTCTTATTCTCGTTGTACATTGAGCAAATGGAGGCATAGAGAAATGAAGTGACTTGCCCAAGGTCACACAGCTGGTCAGTGGCAGAGATGAGAGTCAGATCTCAGAAGCTCTCCGCCTCCAGGAGTAGCCGGGACTTCTGTGTTCTCTGAGTCTGTGACTATCCCAGGAAGTAGAGGTGAAGGAGGAGAGGGTGTCAGGGGAGTGTTATGTGTATGAGGAAGAAGAACAGTGGGACAGACGAAGCACCGGGCTGATCAGCCTGCAACATTTAGAGGGTATGTCAGCCCAGGGATGGGCAGGGGCTCCTGGCTGGAACGGAGAGGGCCTGATGCCCCTTGCTGTACTAGGCTCCCGGGGAATGAGAGAAGAGAGTTAATATTAGGCAGGGGTGGGGAGAGCTGGGGGTGGGGAGAGTGGCACATGCCTCTATGAGGTTTTGTTCCAGTTTTATTTTGCCTTTTTCAAAAATCTGTTTCGAATCATTCTGGGCCCCCACTGCTCCTCTGGACGAAACAGAATTGTGAAACACATACAGTGCTTTCCACATGCCTCCCTTGGGGGGAATCACATATTAATATTATCGTAGGCTATTTGCATATACATCCCTGAAGGTGTGGTGACAGCAGCCAAGAGATAAGATGCAGATAAAGTCAGCTAGTGTCTCTCTGGCAGAGACAAGGAGGATGCATGTTACATCAAGGGCGGGGAAATCCACAGCAGGGCTGTGGCAGGTGGGAAATCCCTCGGGTGCCAGCCATCTGGGTAGAGCTGGAAGTCCCAGCACCCAGATATGGCCTCCTCTTTTCTCTTCCCTTGGAAAATTCCATCCCGCAGCAGCTCTGTACTCGCTCCTTTTCTTTCTAGGACTGGCCCAGACCCTCTGCCTTGGGCTTGAGTTGAGACCCGACTGGTGGTCCTAGCTCAAGAGTGACCAACTTGTCCCAGGAGACCCCCTCAGTCCCGGGACAGCTGGTCACCCTACACAGTTCTGCCCTTGATTTCTGTAATCTTGTGCAAGTCACTCCCCTTCTCTCATCTATAAAACGAGATTATTTTAGGAAATCTCTAAAATCTCTTTACAACTCTAAATTGCTATGACTCTGGCTGGAAGGCACTTATGTTCTAAACGTGGGTGAGACACAAGCTTAAAGAGGAGGAAAATCTCCCCGCGAGTCCCCCAGCGCATCAGGGAAGGCGCCGGAGGAGGCTGGGATTAAGATGGGCTTGAAGAAGTGATTGCTGGCCTGCAGTGCCCCGTGACTGCTGTCAGCGAGAACAGTCCTAGGGCCCCGCAAGCTTCAGAAAAGCCTCATGAAACGCTGAAAGCCCAGCTCAGTCCCGCAGCTTAGGTTTGGCACAGAGTGATTTAACCCAGATGTCTGCCACTTACAGAGCCCTCACCTACGTGTCATTGGAAGCTCAGCACCCCCAGGGTCCCCCAGTTCCTTCTGGGGAACTCCAAAGGGATGTTTCACATTGGCTTGCAAACTAGTCCCTCGCCTCTGCCGCCAAGGCCACTGGGAGAAATTCACTGTTGCCAGCACCCATCTGGTGCGGCCAGACTCCAGCTGCTTATTGCCTGAGCTGCTCTGGGTTCTGGGCAGAGGTGGAGGGAAGGGCTTCCTCCCCAGCCCGTGACACTCTCTGCCATGTGGTCCCTGCACGGGTGGCGTGCTGGAGCCAGCTTGGACTGGCTCGCAAAAGCCGACTGTCAGATTTTCAGGAATTTGGTGAACTCGTTGCTAACCAGAGCCATTATTAAAAATTAAGCTACATAAACTTATAATTAAATAAATTTAATTAAAAACAAAGGTCGTGGGGCTTCCCTGGTGGCGCAGTGGTTAAGAGTCCGCCTGCCAATGCAGGGGACACGGGTTCGAGCCCTGGTCCGGGAAGATCCCACATGCCATGGAGCAACTAAGCCCGTGCGCCATAACTACTGAGCCTGTGCTCTAGAGCCCGCGAGCCACAACTACTGAAGCCCACGTGCCACAACTACTGAAGCCCACACACCTAGAGCCTGTGCTCTGCAACAAGAAAAGCCACCACAATGAGAAGCCCACGCACCGCAACGAAGAGCAGCCCCTGCTCGCCACAACTAGAGAAAGCCCGCACGCAGCAACGAAGACTCAACATAGCCAAAAAATAAATAAATGAAATAAATTTAAAAAAACAAAAAACAAAGGTCGTAAGTGCTCAAAACTCATCACTTTCCAGTTTTTAAAACTACATGTTACTGTTACTGGTTCTCCTGGGGATATTCACGTCCGGTGTGTCTGTCTGGTGGGAACACCCCCTAACAGTGCACTATTGCAGATCTCTTCCCAATTCCATTTTTTGCGACTTAAGTTGGTAGCCTGAAGTCAGCTATGGTGGGAGTAATTACACTACGGGAATTGGCAAACAGTACAGCTCAGGGCTTGATTTATTGTTTTGTTGACTGTCTAGGTCAACAGACAAAGTGATCTAGACAAAGAAAGGGAGGGAGAAAAGGATGATGCAGGTTAAACATAAAAGTGCGTCACGTCTCTAATTGTTACAGTGGGAATAACACCAAAAAGCAGGGAAGTTGCACACTTCGCTGACAAACCAGGAAAGTTCCGACCTGCACTTTGATGTATCATTTTTGTCTCAGTCCTTAAGGTAAAGGCAGATATCAGCCAACGTTCTGGAAAGAACTACAGTCACTCATCAATTATAACCATAGGGTGACAACAGATACAAGAGTTGGGGGCAAAAATCAACAAAAATGTCCTGTGTGAATCAACTGAGTATATGAAATTTACAAAAGGGGGGGCTATTGTACATTTTATGTTTATGTGTAAGTTGTGGGCTATACATCCTTTCCATCAATACAATCTATAGTAAACCTGAGTATATATGTGTTTATGTGTGCAAGCATGAGTAAGTGCCTATATTTGTACACATGTGTGCACGTGCATACCCACACATACACTTTCCCCTGGAAAGCTGGTTGTTAAACCTTTACCAACACACCACTGGCCCCACAGCATACATGCTTGTGCCCAGGGTCTTAGAAATCTTGTCATGGACCGTCCTCAGCTCTCACCCAAAGGGATTCAAACTCCAGGCACTGGGCCTTGGACACAATCCCTCAACTTCCTCCTCTGGCCTCAAACAAACCCAACAGCCAAACTCCTCTCTCCTGCTCTAAGCGCTGGAATGGATGCAGAGATCGGGAGGGTCAGAAGGTGTTATTTGCACCGGCTGCGTCCAGGGCCCCAGCTCAGGCAGCACAAAGGCCCTGGGTCCCTGCATTCTCGGTGCCCCCCCCCCGCCCCTCCACATTCGCAGGGCGTTTCTGGGTCCCATCAGGGGCAGCTCCCTGTAAATTCCATCCCTTTTCAGGTCTCGCTCCTGCCATCCTTGATTTTCATGCACAACACATGATTCTCTAATCAAAATGGCGTCTTGGAACATGGAGGAGGAACAGCTAAGCCAAACCTATTGGAAAGTTCAGAAAACTTTCTATTTTTAGAAAGCCTAGGAGCCAGGTGGGCCCTTTCCAGTCTCCCAGGCCCGCAAGCACGAGAGGAAAATATTTCTCATTCCCCTGTTCTGCCTTCTTACAGGCCTAGCCAAGGAGGAGGCCCAGGTGGGGACACTGGCCGCCTATGAGAAGTGAGGCTGGGATGGCAGGAAGCGAGCCCCGCCCACAGCAATCTTAAAAGGAGCTAAAACCAGGGTTTTTGGATTCTTTTATTTTGCATGTAGGAAGGGCAATCCTGACTTTAAATCTCAGTGGGTTCCGCTCCAGGTAACCACTGTCTGTTCTTCCAGACCGTTCATTCACTCGTATATGTAATTTTAATGTTCAAAAATGAGGTCATTCTTACATTTTATTCCGCATCTTCCTTGTCTCACTTGACAATACACCCCGGTGTCTTTCCCTGTTAGCACATGAAGACCTAAACCACTCCTTTCAATGCCTGCATAACAGAAGCCCCAGGAGGTTGTGAGAAGGGAGCCGTTTTGACAACCACATCTCTATTTTCAAACCAGGTCTCAAACTTTCTTGACTGCAAAACACATGAGTAGAGCCCAGCTGCTTCCACTTTTCAGTAAAAAAGACATTCTATTGGCTCTACCCTCAACCTGTCTCCGGAAGCTGCTGGCTTCCCGTCACCTCCACTGCCGCCACCCTCGTCCCTGTGGCCATCATCCCTCTCTGGACTGTTGTGGTTGCGTCCTCACGGATGTCTCTGCTTCTCCTCTTGCCTCTCTGATGGGCTGTTCTACACCTGCAGCCAGCAGGTCTTATTAAAAGGAAGTCAGATCCTGCCCCTCCTCTGCTCAGGACACCCTCCTCCCACAGGCCTGGCTCCCTGCTCCTAACCACGGCCACCAGGCCCCGCAAAATCTGGACCTCATCTCCAGATTCTGCCCTGCCCTGCCCCTCGCCACATTCACTGTTCTCAAGTGAGCCAGGCTCAGTACTGCCTCAGGACCTTTGCACTTGCCTTCCCCTCTGCCTGGGACACTCATTCCCAGATCTCCACATGGCTCACTCCGTACCTCTTTCCATCATCTAAAAATAATATATTATTTTTCTTTTTCAAAATATCCTCTACTAGAATGTGAGTTTCCTGAGGGCAGGTTTTTTATTTATTTATTTATTTATTTTGGCCTGTTTTGTTCAGTGCTGTAGCCCATAGTAGGTACTCAGTTAAGACTTATGGCATATTCGCTTTGCTACGTTGCCAAGGGTGACAAAGCGGTCAGACTGAATTAGGGTCCCTGGGCACCTCTAGCTGCATGCTATATTTCATTTATGAATACCGCATTTTAATAGCCCGTGCTAACTCACCAAGCAGCCGCTCCTTTGCAAAACAATGAGAGTCTGTGGAATCGTGCATCCTCACATGTGCCCGTCAGACCAACCAGGCCCAGGTTCCAGGCTCTTCATGTGGCCCCTATACTCACACCCCCCTTCTCTGTCTCAGGTGGCCTTGGAGGACCCGGTAAACAACCCCCTCTTTCTTACCTGAGTTCGGATAAACCCAGGAGTCAGGCAGGTGATGGGACTCGGAGTCTGTCTTGGCCAGGTGGCTGTGACCGTGTTGTCCCTTGAACTGAATCACCTCTCCCACCACCCAGTGCTGCAGGCAGCCCTCTGATGAGGAGCGAGCCTAGCATCGCCCTCCAAACTCACTCCCCAGGGGAGAATGAGCGAGGGGAGGGGAAGGCCCTGCAGGTGGAGGCATGAGGAGGTGGGCTTAAGTGGTACCTCCAGACCATTGGTTGCACCCACCCGCCAGATGCCCGATAGGCTGGTGCCTGGTTGGCAGCAGCGGGAACGGCCCAAGGTCTTTTCTCACTTGCCCAGGGGCACCCATTAGATCCCTGGTCCCCAAATCCAGGTCCAGAGAGCTTTCCTCAAGTCTTTACAAAATGGACCTCAGGTGACTTCAATTAATCACAGCCCAGGTGAAAGAGACAATTGAATGTCCCCATTTACCCACCCAACCCACAAACAGCTGTGACAATTATTTATAACCAGGTACGTGCTCCTTCCACTGTGGTAGCTACTACTTGAACTTTGTGTTTATCTTTCCCTTGGTTTTTAGAAAATTGTAGTAAGAGATCCATAATATAAAACTTACCATAGTCACCATTTTCCAGGGTACAGTTCTGTGGCATTTAGCACGCTCGCAATGTTTTGCAATCACCACCATCATCCAACTCCGGAATGTTTCCATCATCCTGATTTCTCTTGTTTGAAAAAGTAGTATTATCACTCACGTATTTATGCCATAATAATGTATCATTTACTTTTACTTATTTTTGAACTTTATAAAAAGATATATGTTGTCCTGTGGTACCTCTGTGTTCTTAAATCATTTTATCACTAAAATTCATCTATGGCGGCACGTGGCTGGCTGTTGATTCACTTTCACTGCCGTATACTATTCTGCAGTGTGCCGGAATTTGTTTTCCAAGTCTATGGGTCTTTGGGTTGTTTCCACTTGTCTGTTTGCTGTTATAAACAGAATTGCTTTGAGCATTCTTGCACTTGTCCTAGTACGTTCATGCTGGCGTGTGTCTCAGACGTGTACCCAGGAGTAGGATTGCTGGGCCATAGGAATATGAAATAATATACTGAACTATTTTCCAATGTGGCTGTACCGATTCACACCCACCCTCAACCACGTGGCATTTGTTAGATGTCTTACTTTTTTGCCACTTGAATGAGTGGAATTTCCCCTGGATCTCGACCACCACCACATAGACAGGCCCAGCTGCCGTCGACTCTGTCTCTCCAGGTCAGAATACCCAAGCCTGAGCAGGCTGTGGGTTCCTGATGTGCCACACCTTTGTGGTACGGCTGCTCCCGGAGGGGAACCGAGCCTGCTAGCATCGACCTCTCCTTCCTCCCCTTCCCCTGCTTTTATTTAGTCTGACTCTCATCACATGTGGGAAACAGTGTGAGGGGGGTAAGGGTAAATCCTCACCGTGAGACAGGCACTTTTCCACACACTTTACATGTATTGCTGTAAATTCATCCAACCCTCAGGTCCCGCAAGTGGAGGTGCTCTTATAAGCCCCACTTTACAGGTCTGGAAACTGATGAACAGAGAGGTTAAGTAACTTGCCTGGAATCACACAGAGTTGGGTTTGGATCCAGCTTCTCTGGCTTCCTCTGGAGTTTATTCCCCCTCTTGGCAGAGCTTAGCAGTTAAGTGTTGCAAACTCTTCAGTCCTACAGACTTGGGTTCAAATCCTGATCCCCTACCACTGTGCTGTGTGACTCTTGGCAAATTACTTCACCTCTCTGCACCTCTAAAGTGGCAAGAGCTCTCTTTTCCAGAAGCCTCATAAAGTGTTCCTTTCTTGTGCCGTATTGTTTCTTGTCGGGTTGTATGCCCATTCCTGAAATATCCCTGGAATACGCTCCTTGGCATGAGCAACTGACAAGGCTTATCCTTGGAGCTGAGGGGGAATCAGTTCTATCCAAACCAGTGTCAGCGAATCAGGGCCTGAGGTGTCCCAAAGCTAGCTGCTGTTCTTGGGAGAAGGGCAGGGGTGCTGGGCAACAGGAGTGGAGACGTCCACTCCAGGCCATGCTCGGGCCATTGCACACACATGTCTGGAATACCTATTCTGAAGGGTAATTCCCAGGGAGAAAGCATGTTTATACTTTTTTTGGGGGGGGGGAGGGGGAAGATTCCATTTCTGTTGCCAATTAGTTCTGCTTGAGAACAGCTTTTCTCAACACCAACATGTTGGCCGTCCAGGCTCGAGTTCTCTTGATTAGCTCAAAGTAGGGGAGAAAAGTGATTTTTCTTTCCTTCCTCTGCCCCCAACCGTGATACCCGGCTGTTAGTGATGAAAGGGGTCCTGTAGCTCATTTAGTTTTCCTTGTCATGACTCCAGGAAAGGCTGTAAAAATCATCAGTGGGCCCCGCGGGCCGTAATTGGCTGGAGGGGAAGTTGGCTACCACAGCGGCTGAGTTATCAGAATCCACTTCAGACGAGGACGCCTCAGTCGAGCCTCTTCTAATTGCACCTGCTCCGCAGGCTGGCACAGGGCAGGGAGCGCTGAAGGGTGTCTGTGTGCCTCTCTTCCTTCCCGGGTTCCAAGGGCGCCAGGGCTCTTGTCAAGACAGAGAAGCTGGGAGAGCATGTGGCAGGCTGGTCCCCAGCCAGCCTCTGTTGCCCGCACCAAATCTCAGCTCTGCTGTTCATGGCCACGAGCCGTGGACGAGGGACTGGAGCTTTCTGTGCTCACTTTCCTCATTTTAAAGTGATGGTCGTGGTCCCTCCTGAGATTGCTGTAAGGACCAAATGAGTGGATACACTTGGAAGAGACCCTGACCACGTGTAAAGTCCTTCCTAAACGTCAGTTTTTATTATGGACTCAGGATCTCCTCTGACGCGTGAGTCATGTGATTGTACCAAAGTGTCTTAACCCAGTACCCTGTTGATAGACATGACATCAGTTCCAATCTTTTGTGATTGCAAGTCATGCTGCGTTGAATGACCTTTAGCTTTGTGTATCCACCCCTCCCTGGGGTATGTGAACCCCACGATAACCTTGGCTCTGGACTTTCCTCCCTGGGGCCTGCAGAATGAGGAGAGATGAGTGGGCCATGGGCCAGCCCCGGCCTGGCATGCAGACCGGCCTGTGAGGCAGGGCAGGGTGAGGTCCTCCCGAGCCAGGTGGGACAGATTCCTTCCGAGTCCCTCAGAGGAGTGTGGCCATCTGGTCCCCAAGTTTCTGGCAAATGCCTGAGCTGGCCTGGACAGAGGAAATCTGTGCAGGTTCAGCCCATCTTTTGTGATCCTCTTCCTCCAGGAAGACCCCTGGGATCTCCGTTCCAATACTCTTGGCTGTCTCTGCATGGATTTAGTACCATGGTGTCCGGCTCCCTTTTGCGGGGACAGGAGGAGTCAGGAAGGCCGGATTTTGGTCCTGACTTCTCAGCTCTCCACCCGTGTAACCCCCAGGGCCTCTGTGTCCTCATCTGTATGAACCGGATAATAACAATAATGGTAACAACTCCTCAGGAAGGTCTTGGGAGGTCTCGGCGATACAACATTGGTGGAATGTTTGACCCTGTGTCGGGCACGAGAAACACAAGCTCGGGTTAGGAATGTCGCATCTATGGGAGGGTACAGGCTCACCTCGCCCACTGGGCCGTGGGTACTTGCAGGCTGCAGCATCTGGTCTGAAATCGAGAATAAACGGGGTCCAACCTAACTGTGTGGGCTTGGGCAAGTCGTCCTCCCTCTGGACTGAGTCTTCTTTCAGAAATGGGGGTTCTGACGATTCCTATCTAGTAGGTTTGTTTTCAGAATTAAATGAGGCAAAGCACATAATGCTTTGGATCTAGCAAATGCTCAATAAATGCTGGCTACTGCTGGTATTGTTAATCTTCGGTGTTAACAGTCATAAATAACCTCCCAGAAACCCGCACAGTGCCGTGCACGCCGTGGGTACTTAGTGAATCAAATGCACTGACCGACAGGGCCAAGTCCGCTGGTTATAAAGTTGGGTCTGAGGGAGGCACTGACGGAAGACCCCATTTCTCATGTTGTTGACCCCCCTAGAGAGAATAGAGGAAAAACACCCAATATGACCTGACCTGCGGTTATGCCATCTGCTGGTACTTAACTCCATGCAAGGCTGGATCAGGCGTCAACACCCCCATTTTTCAGATAAGAAAACTGGGGCCCAGAGATGGGAGAGCCTCACCCTGCGCCCCACAGCCAGCCCGCGGCCCAGCAGGGGCCGATCCCCTTCTCCTGACCCTCAGGGCAGTGGCCCTCACCCTGACCCTCAGCCCCGTGCAGGAAATGGACCGCAGGGGCGAGATACAGTGTCCCTCTGTGGCCAGAGCTCTTGCACATTTCTGACATTTTTGCCTCTTGGGACAAAGGGTGAAGAAACTCAGATGAACTGTTCTTGCTTCCCGATAGACAAACACTCCTGACCCAGGGTGAGGAATGTTTGCTGCTGGATTGGTTCGGAAGTGTGGTTTTGCCTGGGTTTCTCCCCCTCCTCTGTACCCGGCTACAGGGCGACTGTAGAGAATCCAGGGAGGGCAAATCCAGGGATGACCCTAGGAATTCTTCCAGAGTATCTGAAGGGTCAGGGGGCTCCCTGCACCGTGGATGCTGGCAGCCCCGTGTCCGCACCCAGTGTGCTGTTGGACCCGCCCCGCACGAGAGAACAAATGAATGAGGAGGTGTTCACTGCCCTTACCTGGCCCTCTTCCGTGTGTCCTCTCCTCTTATAAGGACACCAGTCATTGGATTTAGGGCCACCCTAATCCAGTACCACCTCATCATAACTAATTACATCTGCAAAGGCTATTTCCAGATAAGGTCACGTTCTAAGTCTCTGGGTAGACATGAATTTTGGGGGGATACCATTCAACTTACGACACCACCTAATAAATACTCGCCATTACTAACACTCCCTTCACCACCTATTGCAGCAGTACACACTGCGTGCCGGGCGCTTCTCTGAGCTTCTTTTATTCCTTCTCTCCTTTGGCCCTCTCTGAAGCTGTGTGAAGTGGTCCTGTGATAATCTCTGAGGCCCAGAGAGGTGAACTGACTTGCCCTAGGTCACACAGCTGGCAAAGAGCAGAGCTGGGCTTCAGACCCTTTTCTTTCTAACTCCAAAGCTGGCAAGATTTCGAGACGTTCCAGTCTCCCCCCGAGAGCTTGGGGTTGCCATACTTTCCTTCCCAGAATCCCAGTATCTGAGATAGGCTCGCTCCCGGCCCGCACCTCTCTCCAGAAACATCCCCCCAAGAGAGGCTCTAAAAGGACAGGGGAGGAATCTTGTCTTTATCGTGGGAAACTGAGGTTGTGCTCTGCCTCCAGTTGCCGGTGCCCGGGTCTCCTGCGGGTAGGAAGCTGGCGTGCCACGTCATCCCTCACATCTGAGGACATTTTAGGAATCTTGACTGGGGGCTACAAATTGAAAAATGGTCCATTAAGGTGTGATTTATTCATCATCAAGACAATGCTATTAAACGCTCGCAAAGTGATTCACTCTGGCAGGTCGACGAGCCCCGACTTCTCGGGCTGGGCCCGGCCACGGCCTTGCAGCATTGGTGCGGCTGTTTCTTTGATGGTGGCATCGGCGAGGGGAGAGTAGGGCCTGGTGGGGCTGGGATGGGGCTCCAACAGAGACGAATGAGCGCGCGGCCAGATGACGCTTCGCAGTTCACTTTTTATCACGCCGCCGTGGAAAGAACTTGCTTTGGCTAATGGGAGACGTGTGCAATTAGGGGTCAGGAAAGAAAACTTGTAATTTCCAACAACTGGGGCTTTGGGGCCAGGAAATAGTTCCTCTGTCAGAGTGGAGAGAGTGAGTGGGTTAGAGACCCCTGGGGAGGTCAGGGGTCCCCGCAGGACAAAGCCAGCCCGCAGCACTTTGTGTGGGCGGTTGATGGGCCTGGCGAGTAGGTAGGGGCTGGACAGACAGATGGCAGAGAGCACTGCCTCAAAGCCAGACTACCTGGGTTCCAATCCCGATTCCTCTGCGTCCAGCCCCTTAGACAGCCCTGTGTGGGCGAATGATGAGTAGGCCGTGATGTTTCAGAGTTGGGTTTGATTTAACCCACCTAACCCTCTGATTAGAATGGTCAGAATGTAAGACAGGGATTGTAACAGACCTCCCTTGGGGGCTTGCGGGGACGTCCTGAGCTAACGGCATAGAGCAAGTTCTTATTAACGCCAACCATCGTTGTCAGGACGGCGATCCGGTGGGGGCCTGGCCGCATATGGAGAAGAGCTGAGGCTAGCAGCACACCGGCTTCCGGCTGTGGCTCCGGGGCCAGGCTCCTAACTCACCCGCTGCCCGCTGGGCGGGAGGCTTCTGCTTCCTCGGGGCAATTGGGAGCCCAGTACCGAAGTGGTCGTCACCCAGCTTGGGCAGCCCATGTGCCCGGCATCCAAGAAGCTGTGGGATCAGCTGGACCCAGGAGGAGGGCTGGGGTCACCCCAAAACCACTACCTGCCACAGCTGAGTCGCCCATGGGCCGCCAGCCTGTTTCCATGCCTGCGGACATCAAAGGTCTGACTCACATTTCCGTCTTCGGAGCAACAGCAGGGCAGGCAACGGCCATGTGGCCCCTGGGGCCCTCTGCTCAGGGGGCTCCAACCCTGGATGAGAGGAAGGGACGGACACGCGTCTCTGTGGGGCCGGGGGGCTGGGGTGAGCCGCAGGGTGGATCCAGCTTAGGGGCGGGGATCACGTAGGCCTGGGGCGGGGAGCGCTAGACACCGTAGTCATCGGGCCCTGTGAGCTGCATCTGGCCTGAAAGTCTGTTCTCCCGATCTGGAGTCAGGCATCTGTTGCCATGTGAAGGCGAAGGCCTGACCCCTTCCCCTTGGTCCCGTCACCGCCAGGTCTGCCTGCTCGGGGGCCACGGCCAGGCCGTGACTCTTGTGCCAGCTGGCTGCGGCTTCCCCACAAAGGCCAGTTTCTGGAGCTCTCAGATGCCGTGGCTCTCGGCTTGTTTATCTCCACGGCGCCAAGCCTGGCCGGCTTTTGGGTAACAGCAGCCCCGTGGGGAACATAATCCGTGAAGAAGGGACAGCAGAACCCAGCGTCGGGGTATGGGGGAGGCCACGGGATGCTGGGCGCCCCGGTGGTAGGCAGCTGTGAGCACAGTCCTCTGGAACCCCAGGAGGCCCCGGTCGGCAAAGTGAGGATGGAGGTAAGGCTTCTCTGCGGTGGAGGACCTCTCCCCGTGGGACAGTGGGGCGCTGACCTTGTGACAGCTGCTCAGTGAGGGCTCGTCACAGCTTCATTCCAACCTACGCGTGGGCTTCATTCCCCGATTCTGTGATCTTTTCAATGCTCAGCCAGGGGTCCCACCCATTCATTCGTTCATCCATGTTCTTAGTCCTCACGATGAAGCTATAAGGTGAGGAGGTTATAGGAGCAATAATACGAGCAGTTATCATTATGCACATTTTTAGATGAGGGAACACATGAAGTTTGAGTAATCGGTTCCCGGGCACAGAGGTAACGAGGGGCTGTATTATCTGTAGCTGCCTTAACACATGATCCCAAAACGTAATGGCTTAAAATAGCCTGTGTTTAAAATCTCAAAGTTTCTGCAGGTTAGGGGTCCAGGCCTGGCTCGGCTGGATCCTCTGCTTCAGGGCCTCTCATGGGCTGCGATCAAGGGATCAGGGGGCTCCAGTCACCTCAAGGTCCAACTGGGGCAGGATCCATTTCCAAATTCTCTCAGCAGTGCAGGCAGGATGCAGTTTCTCCACGGCTGTTGGTGGGAGGCCCTCAGTTCCTAGCCACGTGGGCCTCTCCAGCACGTCAGCTTGCTCTGTCAAAGTGTGTGTGTGTGTGTGTGTGTGTGTGTGTGTGTGTCACTGTCTTTTATAACCTCGTCTTGGAGATGATCTCCACCCCATCACTTTTGCCATATCCATTCATTAGAAGCTAGTCACTGGGCCAACTCATACTTAAGAGGACAGGGTGGCTGCCAGCAAGGGTGGGTGGCTGGGGGCTGCTTTGGAATCTGTCCACCACCAGGGCCAAGCCAGAGTTTGAACCCAGTTGGGTCTGACTCCAAAGCCTGCCCCCCTGTCCCTCTGCCCCCCAAAGGAAGCTGAGAAAAGAGTTCTTTCTTCCCCAGTCCTAGAGATGGGCCACCTGTCTGTTACCGCTCCGGTAACTGAGTCGCCATTCACACATTCAGTGGACATTTCCTGAGCATGTACTATGTTTCAGACACAGGGCTGGACAGGATAGCTGTGGTTCCTACCCACGGGAGTGTCCATCCTGGGGGCTTACATTGGGTGGCTGCACACTTCCTCACACTGTCACATGTGTATGCAGAGAAAGCTCTCTTTATTTCCTGTAACTGATCTGAGATTTCTCACAAACCCCAGTTCTAGGGCAACAAGGAAAAATGCTAGATTTAGTCTAATCTGGTAGATTTAATCTGATCCAGGACTTCAGGCCTTTAGGTAATGCCCAGTCTCAGATTCCCTTCTGCTCCCCCTCAGCCCCCTCTCTAAGTGCCATCTGAGTCTGTGTGTCTGGGAGGGATGCAGATGACGAGGTTCCCCATGGAGGGGAGAAGACGGGGTCTCCAGCCACGTCTGATGCCTGGATCACTGCTTGCCTTTCTGGCATCTGTGGCTAAAGCTGGCGGCTGGAAGAACTCATGCTCTGGGCTTTGAGCCCTGCCTGGCTGGCTTGTCTTTACCTTGGCTCAGACTTCCCATCACCACTTCATCTGGCCCCCTGCCCAGGCAGTCCACCGCCTGCCTCTGCTGCGGTCACTCAGCCCCTCCCCCAACAGCATGTCCCCCACTTGAGTAGGGACGTGTTGAGTCCCATCCTGGCTATGGGGGGACCCCGTGTAGCCAGAGAAAGTGGACCACGGGGCTTCTTTCTCTTCAACCTGCTGCATCTCCGGGTTCCCCATCCCTAGCTGGTGGGTGGTGGTGTCAGTGCAGCTTATTCCTTGAGCCTCCAGAGGATCAGCACAAACCCCTGCCTTTGGAGCTGACCCTGCTTGTATAAAAACACCAACAGGGCTTCCCTGGTGGCGCAGTGGTTGAGAGTCCACCTGCCGATGCAGGGGACATAGGTTCGTGCCCCGGTCCGGGAAGATCCCACATGCTGCGGAGCGGCTGGGCCCGTGAGCCATGGCCGCTGAGCCTGCACATCCGGAGCCTGTGCTCCGCAACGGGAGAGGCCACAACAGTGAGAGGCATTTAATACAACAACTCTGTGCGGAAGTACTCTTAGTCCCATTTTACAGATGAGGAGACTGAGGCACAGAGAAGTGAAATGACTTGCCCATGGTCACAGAGCTAGTAAGTGGCAGAGCTGGGATGTGGACCCAGGGGCGCTTAAGTCCATGCTTTTCACCATTGGTCTCCTCCATCTCCTGTCCTCTCTGGGCTGAAGCTGAGAGGAGCAGAGGTGTCCTTGCTTCCTCTATGTACTCTCCTTTGGCCATAGTTAGCAAGCCCGGGGTCACAGGTGAAGGGAGACCTTCTCTACTCTCTCAGTGATTTGGGAAATTGCTATGCTCATTGGGAGCTAAGGGACTTAAAAAAAATGTTTTCTCACAGTGGAGGCTTTTAAGGCTACTGTCTCGTGGCAAAATCTATTTAGATTATGAGGAACTGAGTCTAGCCATGGTCCTGCTCTTTACTCCTCTGTACAAATCTACATCTTCACCGGGCAGGTGGATATCTGAAGACCAGGAGGGGAAGGGCTGTTTCCCCACAAAGGCAGAGACTAAAGCGCAGTAATATTTTTCGAATGATTACCTGTTACGGAAATGATCACACAATCAGTCACAGTTGTGATAAACGCGCTGAAGGAGAAACACACAGCAATGCGGGTGTGTAATGACTGTCTGAGCCCATTCAGGGCGGCTGTGACAAAGCACCAGAGACCGGGTGGTCAGAGCCACCGTGTCACAGCTTCAGTTCTGTCAACAGACCCTATGACCTGGCAGAGGCCCAGCCTCAGTCTCCCTACCTGGGAGCAAAGAGGTCAGTCTGTCACCTCTGAAAGGGTAGAGCCGACAGTTCTCCAGGGGGTGACCTGGGATGCTGAAACTAGGGCGGCCGGGGAGAGCAGGTCAGGACCACCCAGGGTAGAATGATGTGGAAGTCTGAGGGCTCCCAAACACTTTCCTCTTTCTCTCTTCTCCATCCTCCTTCCTTCCTGCCCCCACCTAAGCCGATCTAAATGAGAATGATATAAATACTAATACTCTGCCATTTACTATGTCAGCCATTGGGCAAGCATTATAACATCGAATTCTCAGAGACAGACACAGTGAGTAGTGTTATTATCCCCATTTTACAGAAAGGAAAACTGAGACTCAGAGAGGTTAAGCAACTTGTCCGTGATGACACAGTGAGAATGTGGCATGCTAGGATTTGTCCCCAGGTCTGTCTGGCTCCGAAGCCTTTGCTATCCTCCCACCGCTACTGTGCCCGTCAGGTCTCTGCATAGGGGGCGGGGTGGGGGAGAAAAGAATTTGCCCCAGGAAAAAACTTCAAGAGCTGGACTCCAGAAATGCCTGAGGGAGCCAGGCCAGTGAGCCGAGCTGCAGGGAGGATATGTCAAGAACTTAAAGCAGAAACCCAATTTTGAAATGTTCTAGGACAAGGCAGGGAAGGGCCCTCTGGAGATGGGGTGGAGATTCCAGTCCATTTAACTGGAGGAGAAGGGGGTGAAGGGACATTAACTGCTGGTTGATGGTTAACGTTCCCTCCCAAGGGTATGTGTGATTTATGCCGATGTTTTAAAATAAATTCAACCAAGCTAGACTCAGTGTCCCAGGAAGCTAAGGAGACAGTAGTCCTGAAAACTTTGGGGGGGGGGGAATAAAAGGATATATTCCAGACAATTTGCCTCCTTTTTGACTCTGCTTATCCAAAGTGGATGTCCTCTTATCACAGAAACCCCTCAGGAAGGGTCTTCTAGTCACCTCCATCTGAAGAAATTGGTGTCCTGTGTCTGCATTCTAGGCCTCTTGTCTTGACTGGATCAAAGAGAAAAAAAAAAAAACAACCCCCGAACTGTTCCCACTGTCGTATTAGCTAAACCCACTTTGGTCCCCATTCTGGGGTCTGCCTGGGAAAAAAGAAGAATCTGTACATTAAGATTCTTTGAGTGACATGTGACAAAACCCCAATTCATACTGGCTCAAGCCAAAAAGAGAATGTATTGGCTTACATAATTTAAAAGTCTAGGATTGGGTGTAGCTTCAGGTATGGCTGGATCCGGTGGGGTGGTAGGGGTGGGGGATCTTAGCGCTGATTTCCAGTGACCTGGACTGGAGATTTCCTTGCCTGAACCCGTCACGGTGGCTGCAAGGATGTGGTGGTCTGAATGAGTCTCAGTGGTGTGCACTGAGAAGTCGGAAGGGATCATTCGTCATGAGAAACCTGTGGTGCTTTTAGAAGCAAAGTCAGATCAACAGAGAGATCTTCTTAAGTTCTGTCTGATCCAATGAGATCTTAAGAATCCGAACTGCTCTCAGCTCTGAGGAACCTTATAAAGCATCTGGGTTGGGGAGGCCAGTATGCGTGCCACCAAAACACTATTCTTCCCTCCTTCCATTCCTGGCAGACATTGCTAATGGATTACAGACATTGCTAATGGATCACAGCACCCTTTCCCAGTGAGCCTCAGACTCTGTCTCAATATCGCTTTGGAAGCAACCCGTGTCCACCAGCTGGTGTTAGAGCAGGAGCCGAAATGATTTGCAGTTTCTCTCCTAAGCGGATGGAGAAAAGGAAACCAAAGCTCTGAGAGTTGTGATTTGCCCAGCGTCACGCAGGAACTCAGGGACCGAACCCTCCTGACTCTGGCCAGCCTCCTTTCCTGTGGGATTCTGCCTGATTGAGCACTGAGAGGAGGTCTGTCCCTCAGTGGAGATTTCCACTGCAGACAGCTGCGGCACGTGGTAAAGAAATAGACTTGAGGTCAGAGGAAAGCCAGAAAGCTCGGCCACTGACCCAGCTCTTGCTGAGATTATCCCCTGGAGCTGAGTGCAGCTCGGTGGGCAGGACGATCGGTGGGGAGCCCACCAGTCAAACCACTTGTCCATCCACAGAGATCTCAACGGGCTTTTGGTGCCCTGCCTTACGTATAATAAAACCCGGGAACGTGCTCTACTAGACACGCGTTCTCAACGGGAGGTGATGCTGAAATTATTCCCTCCTGGGGACGGGATCAGGGTTGTCTTAGAGGGAAGGAGAAATGGCTAAGAAGCCAGAAGGTGGAGAGTAAGTCCTGACATAGCTATTATTCTCCCAGCTCAGCCTCACCCAATCGCAGCAAGAAAATACGTGTCAAACAACCAGCTGATTATTGGGCCGTAGGGAGGTACGGAAGGCAGGTCCTGACCTTAAGGAGCCTACAGTGATGTATGGGATATGAACCTAGTCAGTAATTTGTGTGGACTGACATTGGGCTCGCCGTGTGCCTCTCACTAAGCTAAGAGCTTTGCCTGCATTATCTTAACTCAAATTCACATGACAACCTGGAGGAGGCAGTGGAGATTTTCCTTATGAACAGACACTGAACCAGAGGCTTAGAGAGAGGGAGCCGCGCTGCCTGTGGCCACCCTGCCCATGGCCACCCTTGAGTGACGGCAGAGCCGGGCTCCTGGTCAGGCCTGCCTGACCCTGGTTCTGACCGAGCCACACGCCCTGGACTGGCAGACGTGGTGAAGAGGAGCAGAACGGAATGTGTGAGCTGCTGGAGAGCCATTAGGCCCGTTGCCCCCAGCAGCAGTGTGCAGGGTGCTGGTAGGCTCAGAGAAGCGCGCGCTCGTTTCCAGAAAGCACAGGTGTGCCCTTGGGGAAGCGCCACCGGGGAGGCTGAGTAATGCAACTAAATGCCAGTCGTGACATTAAGCTTGTGGCCCACAGAAAGGTGCAGTCGGTTCGAAAACTTCGGACCTAGAACAAGCCCCCCATTGTACAGGTGAGCAAACTGAGGCTCAGGAAGGAGAACTGACTTCCCCCAAGTTGCACGGCCATGAGCAGTGGGGGCCAGGACTTGAATCTCCATCGGGGTCCCAGTTGAGCCAACGCCCCTGGGGGCCCATGGGAAATAATAGGAACCAAACCGTGGCAGGGCAGTGATGGAGCACCCAAAAGAGGGTGCTGGGGGGGCCCGGATGGAGAAACACCTGAGGGTGCTGTGCCTCGCCACCTACAACAGATCCCCCGGGGTGGGGTGGGGGGGACGGCAGTGATGACGGCAGCGCCTATGATGGCCACCACCTGAGCTCAAACCCAGGCCTGGGACCCGGCACTTAAAAAGCACCCGATTTCACAGATGTGGCCAATTATTATTGCTTCTTTATTTCCTTTGGAAATTTACTTTTAATACGTTTTGGCTTTCCCCGTCCTCAGCGGGGTCTGGCCCTAATCAAGGCAGCCTGACTGATGACAAAAGCAGAGGCTCCCAGGTAGGCTGCACACACCCACACCTCCGGTGGGTCTGGCAGAGGCTGGAGGGAGAGTCCAGTTTGCAGCTAATCCTTTTCGCATCAGCGGTCAGCTCCTTGGAGCCTCTGGAGGGGCTGCTGATTGTGGAACCAGCTGGAAGGGAAATGCGAGGGCAGATGTGGCCACAGCCAAAGGCCCGAAGTCGGCAGCGCTTCGCTGCAGCGTTTTGGAAAGGGTGCCACACCTGGAGCCCATCAGATGCAGATTCGCATCCCAGAACTACCACTGACCGCCGAGCCGCTCTGCCTCGATGAGACTGGGTTCAGCCCCAGGAGCGCCCTGAGCGCTGGGGCCCTGTCTGCTGAGTGACTACTATTTGTCCCCGTTGTCAGCTAAACTCGCTGTGGACAACAGCTATTCTGCGGGGGCCAGGGGAAACGGAAGACATATTTCTCCCCCTTCTCTCCCAGGCCCCCGACCTGCCCTTCAGCTTCAGGAGTTCCGGGCTTCACCCTTTGTCCAGGACCTTCAGAGAGATTGTGATAACAGCAGTTCTGAAGCTGAGAAGGGGTCGTCGTGAGGACAGCGTGTTCCTGCAGCAAAACCCTCCTCGCCTCCTTGCCCCTCCTCCAAGTGCTACAGACCAGAAGAGGGGAGCTTGTCATTAGGGACATTCAGGGACACAGCTTTGAATCTTAACTGTCTCAAAGGGCTTCTGCCTTCTTCGGCATGGTGTGTTCGGGTTCTCTGGATAATAAATCTACTGTAACTATTCTAGGTAAGAAGGGGATGACTTGGACGGTTACAGAGATTTTCCTTTTGATTATACAAAACAAAGCAAACACCAAACTCCAGAAAATCTAATAAAACTAATTTGAAGAAAGATTTGTTGGGTCATGTATGGAAAAGTCCAGTGGTAGCATAGGTTTTAGGTGAAGCTTGATCCAGCCACTCAACATTGTCACGGGGATCCAGACTGCCACACACCTGTCCCTCTTCCACACACATCTGTGTGTGCGTGCTCCCGGAATGGCCATTCCAACTCCAAATATCCATGACCTTTCAGCTCAGGTATCTGCACCAACATGTCCTTCCATGTCTCTTCATTTGTATTACTGAGGGAGGGAATCAGATGTCCAGGCTCATCCTTTCAGGCCAAGCACCAGAAGTTGTATGTTTCTGGCCAGTGAGTGGATGGTCTCTCCTGGGTCCAGTTTCCAATACTTATTCAGTCATCAGTGGCCAGACCACGAAGGTCACATGGTTGTTCCAACCCGGTGGAGGCAAGATGTCTGAGAAGGGGTCAACCACCCTGACACCTTCCCAGAGAAGTGGGGACCCACACGCTGAGTCCCATGAGTCTCTGAAGACTCTGGCCTGAAGATGATCTGGAGTCCTCTTTTGTTCTTAATTAGTAATTTTAGGAATAGTTTAAGATCGCTTCTGGTTAGAATTTTTTTCCCAAGCTTTTTCTTGAGGCTCTGTTTCTGGTTCGTTCAGGAGGAGAATTTCAGACTTGGTTCAGGAAATAGTGTTAATCACTGTTCCTGAGAAATCTGTCAGTCACCACGTGTGTCCACCGTCAGCAAGCCCAGGATTATCCTCGGTTGGCTGTTGACAGGCAACTGGGCTGCTTCTTCAAACAAACCCTGCATTATTTTATACTTTCATACCAGGAAAAAGGTTTGATCTTCAAAACAATGTACTCACGTCATCGATTAGGCTGGAAGAACTTGTTTGGCCAAATTTAGAACCCACAAGAAGGTCAGAGAATAAATTTAGAACTGAACTCTGCACCCTGAGGGCCAACAGCTCCATCTGGCACTGGGTGCCTGCTAACTCCACCTGCTACCTTGAGTTTGGTTGAATTTTTCCCTCTGATTATGTGTCTACAGAATTCTTGTATGATAACATAGTCTTTAAGGGCACGACCTGGCATCGAAAGCCTGTCTTTACTACTTCATAAGCTGTGTGACTCTGGGAACGTGTTTCATCACCTGATCCTTAGTTTCATCATCTTTTAAAGAAGGGGGGAGGGTAATAATAGCATCTACCTCACAAGATGTTACAAAAATTGATTAAGATATTTTTGTGTGGGACTTCCCTGGTGGCGCAGTGGTTAAGAATCTGCCTGCCAACGCAGGGGACACGGGTTCAAGCCCTGGTTCGGGAAGATCCCACATGCCGCGGAGCAGCTAAGCCCATGCGCCACAACTACTGAGCCTGCGCTCTAGAGCCTGTGAGCCACAACTACTGAGCCCACGTGCCACAACTACTGAAGCCCGCGAGCCTAGAGCCCGTGCTCCGCAACAAGGGAAGCCACGACAATGAGAAGCCCACACACCGCAACGAAGAGTAGCCCCTGCTCGCTGCAACTAGAGAAAGCCCGCACGCAGCAACAAAGACCCAACAGAGCCATAAATAAATAAATTTATTTTAAAAAAAAGAAAGATATTTTTGCGTGGTAAAATATATATAACACAAAATTTACCATTTTGATTTTTTTTTTTGGGGGGGGTACGCGGGCCTCTCAGTGTTGTGGCCTCTCCCGTTGCGGAGCACGGGCTCTGGACGCGCAGGCTCAGCAGCCATGGCTCACGGGCCCAGCCGCTCTGCAGCATGTGGGATCTTCCCGGACCGGGGCACGAACCCGTGTCCCCTGCATCGGCAGGCGGACTCTCAAACCACTGCGCCACCAGGGAAGCCCCACTTTGATCATTTTTAAGTGTATTGTTCTGTGGGATCACATACATTCACACTGTTGTGTTCAATCATCACCACCATTCATCTTCAGAATTGTTTCATCTTCCCCAACTGAAACCCTCTACCCATTAATCAATAACTTCTCCTTCCCCCTGCACCAGCCCATGGTAGCCACCATTTTAATTTCTGTCTCTATGAATTTGATTACTTTAGGAACCTCATGTAGGTGGAATCAGACAATACTTGTCCTTTTGTGACTGGTTTATTTCACTCAGCATAATGTCTTCAAGGGTCATCCATTGTGTAGCATGTGTCAGAATTTCTTTCCTTTTTAAAGCTGGAGAATATTCTATTATATGGATAGGCCACATTTTTGTTTATCCATTCATCTGTCAATGGACACTTGGCTTGCTTCCACCTTCTGGTGATTGTGAATAAATGCTACTATGAACACAGGTGTACAAATATCTGTTCAAGCCCCAGCTTCCACTTCTTATCCAGAGTTTGATTAAGATATTGATATTTTATGGAGAGCCCTTAGCCCATGTGTGGCATATAGTAAGCATTCAACATCTTGTAGCTGATAAAATCAGTATTAGAAAAATAGTGGGCAAAATGTTTAGAAATGCAAATTAAAGAAGGAGGTGACATTTTTGCTTGTCAAATTAGCAACAACTAAAAGGTAATAATCCTCAGTGCAGCTGGGACAGGGTGAGATGGATTGTGTCATACACATCCGTGGGAAATCTTTCTGGAAACAACTTGCAGGGCTAAATCTGATATATTGAGGTTCTCAGAAGTGTGCATACCATTTGACCCAATAATTACACTTCTGAGAATTCATCCCAAAGAACTTCAATTGCAGACCAAGATTTGACACTGGAGAAGTTTGTCACAGCAATCTTTGTGATATTGTGGAAGCATCCTCTATTTCTGTTCGTAGAGAATAGTGAAAAAAAATATTGCTGGTGTAGTCCTGCAATGAACTATTTTGTAGTCATTAAAAATGCTGATGAGAATAGTGAAATGAGAAGATGTACATGCTATACTCTTTCATGAAAAAGAAGGTATAAATATTGTATATATGGATCCTGTAAGGATAGGTACCATTTATTGAGCATTTACTATGTGCTGGAAACTCTGCTAAGTTCTTTACATACTTTCTTGTTTACTCCTCCCCGCAAGCCAAAGAGGTGGGTGCTATGATTACTCCATTTTACAGATGAGGACACAGAGGTTCCAAGTGGTGACGTGACTCTCAGGGTCACACAGGCAGCAAGAGGCAGAGCTGGGATTCCAACCCAGGCCCCTCGGCTCTGAAGAGTAGAAAAGGAATGGAAAGAACACGGTGCACGAAAAGATAATCATGCTCCTTGGAAGAGTAGGAGTGAGCTAGTTTTACTTTCTTCCTCATGCTTGTCTGTACTTTTTTCCCGCAAACCGGAGTGGGGTGTGGGGAGAGCATATCAGATAGAAAGGGAAGGAGAGAGGCAATTGCCCCTTGCAAGGCAAGAACTCAGTTTGTGTCCATTTTTTTTTCTGGTGAAAGTAGAGCAGAGTGTCCTGGCTGTGTCTTCTGGCTGATTGCTTAATAATCGTGGACACACACACACACACACACACACACACACACACACACACACACACACGACAGAAGAGACAAAAACCAGCAGTAGCCAAAACTCTGCTAGATCGATGTAGACTGTTACACGCGCAGCTTTCCAAAAAGCAGAGCTCAGTGAAATAAATAGTTTTCCTGTGAGAAGAGGCTTAAGTTGGCGATCTTAACAACCCTCCAATTCATTCCAGATCTTCTCCGAGTGGCTCGCGTCAATGCACCCATCTTGATGTACTTAGGATCACTTAGTAACTGCAGTGTGCCTGAGTGTCTGCCGGGCTTCTCCGGCTCGGCAGCGTGCCAGGGTGCTGGGCAAGGGGGCAAGGAGGGGTTTGGCCCTGGGGAATGCTCTCCCCACTCCTCGAGCCCCCCATAACTTCTTGGGGTCCCCAACTTTCTTTTCCTGGTAAACCATCACATTTAATCTAAACTGGAGGCCTGAGAATTCAAACACTTTTCTTGGCAAAGGCTCCATTCCTTTAGTCCTGGAGAAAATCTGCAGGAAGAATTTAGAATCAGGGACTTTGGAAACATATACACATGAAAAAGTCTGGGCTATCTTAAAAACTGACAGCTTCACTGTCCAGGCAAAAATGTATTGATGGATGGATTCATTAATTCACTTGCTCACTCAACAATTGTTTATTGGGCCATCTCCTACGTGTAAGATTTGATACAAAGTTAGTGTAAGATACAAAGTTGCTGGACGTACAAGATTCATCCAACCATCCGTCCATCCATTCAACCAGCAGATATTTACTGAAGCCTCCTAGGTGCCAGGCACCTTCTGAGGATGCTGGGCCATTAGCAGGAAACTGCCTCTTAGAGCTTGCATTCTAGCTGGGGTGACAGACAGACAAGGAAAATGTAGCATATAGAATAGCGGATGGTATTAAATGCTAAAGAGAAAAGTAAAGCCGGGATGGGGAAAGGGGGGCAGAGGTGATCCCACTTAGATGAGGGGCCAGGAAAGGAGGTGTTAAGCCACAATTTGTGGGAGATGAGGGAAGATGATTCAGGAGGCACAGAAATTAAATAACAGTGACTCACGGATCACGTGCAAGTCCCGTTTCAAGTATCTTTCAGTCCCGATTACGCCGAGAAAGTCTCTACTTGCTAATATGTCTTTGATGCCTCCCAGAGACCCACTAATCTCCCCCTTGGAAGCACAGAGGCTTAGCAGGCAAGCATGCCTACTGGCCCTTGAACTTGGCTTTGTGTTCAGTGTGACTATTTTGCAGTTACTGTTTATATTACTATTGATGGGGAAGGACACTGGCTCTTCATTTACAGTTATGAGAAGCATATTTCTAATTTCATCTATGTTTGAAAAGTGAGCTGATTTTATTTATTTTTTTAAATTTTATTTATTTTTGGCTGTATTGGGTCTTTGTTGCCGCACGTGGGCTTTCTCTAGTTGCGGCGAGCCGGGGCCTACCCTTTATTGCGGTGCGCGGGCTTCTCATTGCGGTGGATTCTCTTGCTGCGGAGCACGGGCTCTAGGCACGCGGGCTTCAGTAGGTATGGCACGAGGGCTCAGTAGTTGTGGCTCACGGGCTCTAGAGCGCAGGCTCAGTAGTTGTGGCACATGTGCTTAGTTGCTCCTCAGCATGTGGGATCTTCCCGCACCAGGGCTCGAACCCATGTTCTCTGCATTGGCAGGCAGATTCTTAACCACTGCGCCACCAGGGAAGCCCTGAAAAGTGAGCTGATTTTAAAAAGTATTAAGGAACTTATAATACAGGTGGCACTCAAATATGGGGGAAATTGTAAAGGTGATAATGAATGAAATTTGGGACACACTTAAATCAGACGTGGGACATCCCTGGCAGACCAGTGGTTAAGACGCCACGCTTCCAATGCAGGGGGCACGGGTTCGATCCCTGGTCGGAGAACTAAGATCCCACCTGCCTCGCGGTGTGGCCAAAAAAAAAAAAAAAAAAAAATCAGACATGACCCTTCTCCTCGAGTTGCCCAGAGCCTGGCTCAGGAGATGAAAGCTCTCAGTGTGACTCAGCCTGTGATCAGCACCTCCCTTTAAGGGCCTCTGGAAGGGGACGGCATTCCCTAAGGCTCTGATGGGTCAGGGAGAGCTGGTCAGAGGGGGAGCTGCCGGGGGCACGCTTGAAGGCAGGGGCAGGTCTGGACCTGCTGAGGGAGGACAAGCTGGGCATTCCAGGCAGAGGGACAAGGGAAGCCAGGAAGCAGGGGTGGAAAGATGAGGAGAGTCAGCCAGGCAGGCAGTATATAAGGGAGCAGAGCTGCTGGGGGAAGCAGACCTTTGGGAGGCCACCCCAGCTTTATACTAGTCTTGAGACTCCTCCTCACACAAGTTCCGTTCTTCGGGCGCTGCTTTCCTGCGTTTTCTTATGTGATCTCGGCGCACCCACAAGGCAGCACTGTGGTCAGTCCCGTTCCACAGACGGGGAGTTGCGGGCTCAGGACACATCACCTGTGCAGGGTCAGGCACTCAGCAAGCTGCTGTCAGCACTTTTATTTAAACCTGTTTTAAAAAATTCAGATCTAATTCATAGACCATAAAACACACCCTTTTAAAGTGTACAGTTCAGTGGTTTTCAGCCTTTTCCCAAAGTTGTGCAGCTACTGCCACCATCCGATTCCAGAACAGTTTCAACGCCCCCAAAAGAAACCCCGCGCCGCTGCGCAGCCACGCCCACTCTCCTCGGCTCCCAGCCCCCAGCAACCACGAATCCAGCTTTTGTCTCTATGGATTTGCCTGGTCTGGACACTTTGTGTAAGTGGAATCATATAATATGTGGCCTTCTGTGTCTGGCTTCTTTCACTCAGCATCATGTTTTCTAGATTCATCCATGTTGTAACATATATCGGTACTTCATTCCTTTATGTGGTGAAAACTATCCCATTGGACGAGTGAACCCTCATACATTTTGCTTATTCTTCAACAGCTGATGAACATTTGGGGGGTTTTCACTTCTTGGCTCTTAGGAATAATGCTGCTAAGAACACTTGTGTACAGGTTTTGTGTGGACATGTGTTTTCATTCCTTTGCGAATATATCTGGGAGTGGGATTGCTGGGTCATATGGAAACTCTGTGTTTCACCTTTTGGGGGAACTGTCAAGCTATCTTCCTAATCGGCCGCACTGTCCTGCGTGCCCACTAGCGGTGCCCGAGGGCTCCAGTTTCTCCACATCTTCACCAACACTTGTTACTGTCCATCTCTTTGATTACGGCCATCCTAGTGGGTGTGAAGTGGTATCTCATTGTGGACTGGCAACCCCAGCAGCCAAGTTGCATTTAATTGGAAACTTACTCTGGCCTCCTGTGGCTGGAACTGGGGTCAGTGGGAACAGAGGCGGGAGGATTAATTGGGGCTGGGGTGCGGGGGCTTCAGCAGCTGCTCTGAGGACAGGAGGGAATGAGAAGGGCAGTCAGAGAGGGGCCCCAGGGTTTGGAGCTTGGAGAATTTGGGGTGTGATGGGGCTGGTAAGGGCAAGTGCTGGGAACAGAACTCGGAGACTGGACCCACCTCTCCTCCTGGGTCCAGGGCGAGCTTCTTCCTCATGAGAACAGGCCCTGGCCTTGGGCTTCACTGAGATGGAGGGGGACGGAGTGAGGCAGCAGAATTCCTCCTCAGGGAAGCCAGAGCAAAGGGGGTCTTGAGGAGTGAAGCACTCCCAGGCCTGCACCAGACTCCGAGGGGGGCTCAGAGCTCGAGGCCTGGGCTTCACCCCGCCAAGAACGCTGGGCACATACCACCCACTGTTTCCAAAGTTGTGACTTTCAGGTCCTGACTCCCAGGACACGGGTTGGGGCTCATTCCTGTGACCCTAGCGTGGGGCAGAGCTCTGACGACCACAGGCCCACTGTTGTTAGCTGTCAGCCACCAGATGATTTCTAATCATTATCATGTACAATATTCATGTTTCTTAAGCATTTACTATGTGCCCTTATGACGTACTCTGATGCTTTACATGCATTTAATTTCCATCTCCATTTCACAGATGAGCAAACTGAAGTTCTGGGCTGTGAGGGAGGTCTTGCAGCCACCCCCACACAGCCAGCAAGTAGGACAGTCAGGTCTCCAACCTCGTCTCTACTGTCCAGGCCACACTGGGAGGGAGATGGTGTAGGAGTCTTCCACTTTAAGGCCTTCCTCACAGGGGGCGGATTGGTTTTCTATTGCTATGTAACAAGTTGCCAGAAACTCAGCAGCTCGGTGCAACCGCATTTATGAGCTCCCAGCTCTGGAGGACCGAAGTTGGTGTCTAAGATACTGGGTAGACGGAGTTCTTGTGTGGAGGGTGTGGAGACAAATCCACTTGCAAGATCACTCTTGTTGGCATCATTCAGTCTCACGTGGTTGTAGGACTGAAGTCCTGCTTCCTTACTTGCTGTCAGCCGGGGCCACTTTCAGCTTCTAGATGCTTCCGATTTCCTGGCCACGTGGTCCCCTCCCATCTTCAAAGCCAGCAATGGAGACTCTCTCACACTGAGTCCCTCCCATGCTTTAAACCTCTTCTGCCTGGAAGAGCCGGTCCTGTTTCAGGGGTCTCCTGAGTAGGTCAGGCCTGGGCAGGATAATCTCCCTTTTGCCATAAAAGGTGACCTACTCACAGGAGTCATATCTCCTGATATTCACGGGTTCCATCCACACTCAAAGGGGAGAGGATTTCATGCAAGGTCAAAGGTCCTGGGGGTCATCGTAATATTCTGCCGGCCACGGAAGATCTTAGGTTCTAATAATAATAATAGTAATGGCCACAGGAATGGTGATACTTCCTTTCACTTGCTCAGAGCATCATGGCTTCCAGACTTACTCTACATCTGTAATCCAGTTGGAGCCCAACAGCTATGCCGTGAGGTATGAGCATCATCCCCGTTTTACCCAGGAGAGAGACAGACACCTAGTTAGCGTGTCCGGGGCTGGAGCCCAAATCTTCTGACCCTAAGCCAGCCCAGGGCTCTTGGAGCCCACAGCACCCCTGCCTGCCATCAGAACCCTCAGACCTCATTACCGTTCTTGGAAAGGGCGAAGCATCTCTTTCCAGCCAGCCCAGCCCTCGGGGAGCGCTTCCCTGCAAACTCACCGCGTTGGGTCATAGAAGCTCCAGCGTTTACAGGAACTGCTGCTGGGCTGGGTGAAGCTCACCTCATCAGGCAGGAAAACGAGTAAAGACTGAGGGGCACAGAATCAAAACAGCATGTGTGCAGGAAGAACCCCATGACCAGGGAGGGCGTCTGGCTGAGGCTGCCGTGCTCTGGCTGAAAGAGAGGGGTCCACGCTGTCCAGAGGGCCACGTGTCAAGCGGTGCTCACCGCTGCTCCTCGTCTCCATGCGCCAGGCACAGGACTCACGTGGGTGCCCTGAGCGGCAGCCCCTGGGTGCCTACATCTGCCAGGCTTCTTGTGGGGTACCTCTCCCCTTAATATTAACCAGAGCCCAAGACCCCAGTGGGAAATCCCTGCCCCCCACACACTATCCCCAAGGATTCTCGAGGGTCTTAACATTGCTAGATAGCTTTGTGCTGATATATGTTAATTTTTAAAAATATTTCATTCTTCTCCTAAAATGCTGGATGCAATTTTAAAAAGGAAAGAGCCAGCTTTGCAGCTCGAGGAGGATGAGGGACAATTAACAGTCATCATTGTTAGAAGGCCAGTAGGGCTTTACGGGGTAGGTAGAACTATTGTAAACCAAGGAGTTTGGGAGATTGGAATATCTGCTTGTCAGATCTATAGAAAATTGCAGGCCTAAGGTGATTGGATTCACTGGAAAGAATTCAAGGCGCAAACTCAAATCTGCGTAAGATTACCAAGAGCACAATTCTGTTCACTATTATTTTTAGGAGAACAAAATACGCAAAGCTGTGTTCATTTCCCTCAGAAAGCATTTTCCTGAGCAGTATTAACAGCTCAAGAATTAAAAGCCACTTCTGTTTTTCCTTTTGACACCATCATTTTGAAGTATCACTAATCATAGGTGAGTCTGACCCTCCCAGAGGAAAAGACAGTCTTAGGGAGTTTCACAGGCCTGGGGCAGGCAACAGCCACGCTGAGAGTGGGGGAAAGAGCCTGTTTGGCTGGAAGTAGGTCTGTCAGTCAGTGATGTGGACATGCTTAAGGGACAGAGCCCTATGCTGTGTTCTGATAATGGACCCCTGGATGCAAAGGTGGTTAAAAACCAACCTTCAGGATAAAAACAAGCTGATCCTAAAATATAGTTCATTTGAAGTTTTTGGATGTTATTAATTTTTTTTAAATTTTTTTTTGGATGTTATTTTTTAAGATTAAAAAAATGCTTAGGATTATTATAAATCAATATTTATCAAAAAATAAAAGTATATTTAGAATAGTTTTGTTTACCTGATTAAATATCTGGTTTTTGGTATGTGAAAAAAAAAAAAGACAAAAAATTGTCTTCTTCCCTTTTATTCCATGCTGGATGCTGCTCCAATTCTTTCATTTTTCCTAAAGTTTTGCTGACACAAGGCTGCTGGGAGAGCGGCCTTTGGGGAGGTCTGTGGTGAGCCAGTGCAAAGGAATCTGGCTAATTTAAGCTGAGGGGGTCTCCTGGAAGGTCATGGGGAGTGGGGGTCACCGAATGGATCCAGAAAAACAGGACTGGAAATGGCCTGAACCAGGGGCTCAGGAACCCAAGACGGTCTCATGATAGACCCTGCAGTCAGGGACTCACTGAAGCCAGAATGAACGAAATCCAGCATGTTCTGTCTCCTGTCCTTCGACTCCAGTTTCCCTTCCCAGGGAGGCTGTGTCTGCTTAGCCTGGCGAGGTTCCTGTCCTCTCCGTAGTGAGGGGATGGTGGGGCTCTGGGCCAGTCCCAGCAGACTGAAGGCAGTGGGCTAGAAAAAGGCAAACAGGGTGCTGTCGGGAAGAAAGTCCATAGAATTTGGGGTAATGGGAACCCAGGGGTAGCACACTTGTAAGTAAAGTCTGGAATCACCATCCTAAAATCCCATTGCCTGGAAAATGTCCCATGTGCTGCTCCCCCCTCCCCTCCCCCATAGCCTTCCCCGTCTCCAGCTGTCAATCATCAACACGCACATGTCAGTGCCTTCTTGCACGTAGCAGTCCAGCATCTCTTCCCCCACCCCGCCAATGCCTGGAGCCCCCCTTGGCACATCCCAAAGCTCATTAAGCTGCCGGGCTAAACAAAGTGTTTTCGACCTGCTGTGGGTTGGGTTTTGTCCCCCTGCAAAAGATATGCTGAATTCCTACCCCCTTGCGCCTGCGAAGGTGATCTTGTGCGGAAATAGGGTCTTTGCGGATGTAATCAAGTTTAGAGGAGGTCTTCTGGGTGGGCCTTGATCCAATGATGGTGTCTTTGTAACTAGAGAGAAATGCCTCGTGAAGACAGAACGCGCACAAGGCCATGTGGCCCTCGAGGCAGAGATTGGAGCGACGCAGCCGAAAGCCGAGGAAGGCCAGGGATTAAGGGCCACCACCAGAAGCTGGAAGAGGCAAGGAAGGACTCTTATTTTTAATATATTTATTTATTTAATTTATTTATTTTGGGCTGTGTTGGGTCTTCGTTACCGCACACGGGCTTCCTCTAGTTGCGGTGCACTGGCTTCTCATTGCGGTGGCTTCTCTTTGTTGGGGAGCATGGACTCTAGGCTCGCGGGCTTCAGTAGTTGTGGCCCACGGGCTCAGTAGTTGTGGCTCGCGGGCTCTAGAGCGCGGGCTCAGTAGTTGTGGCGCACAGGCTTACTTGCTCCGCGGCATGTGGGATCTTCCCAGACCGCGGCTCGAACCCGTGTCCCCTGCATTGGCAGGTGGATTCTTGACCACTGCGCCACCAGGGAAGGAGAGGGAAGGACTCTTTCCTAGAGGCTTTAGAGGGAACGTGGTCCTGCCGACACCTTGACTTTGGACTTCTAACCTCCAGAACTGTGAGACGATACGTTTCTGTTGTTTAAATGGTACTTTGTTATGGCAGCCACAGAAAACTAAGACACTACCTCAGGTCTCTAACCTTAGCAGCACAAAGCTGTAGGAAAGGCCATAAATTATGGTTTGGTTTTTCCTTTTAACAAGGAGAAGAAAACCCCACATCCTGGAAACTATAAAGTAAGGTAACTAATTTCAATGGTTTCTATTTTGTAGATGAGAAAACTGGGGCTCAGAGTTTGTGACTTACCCAAGTCACATAGTTAGAAGGAGGCAAAGGCTGGACTTGAACAAGATTTTTGACCCCAAGACTTGTACTCATCATCCTGCATGTGAATGTGTGGCTCTGTATCTCACAGGTTAGTGCAGAGACCCCAAATCCTAGTCCCCAGATGTCACTTTTCTTTATTACGTGAGCTCAAAAGTTAGTACTAGCTATGTTCTTATGGGAACTACCTGTTACAGCCACATTTTCTGTAACATGAGCCTCTGTAAAGCAAGCCTTTTTCCCTGGTGATTTTCATTACAAAATCAGAGATTCACTCCCACCAAAATCATCTCCCCATAGACCCGAGTAAGAATGTTTGGCAAAGAAGGAATTAATTGATAAACAGCTTGTAGTATACTAACTCCAGTGTCTGCCTGGAATGTTTTGCAACACTTTTGGAAACTCCAGAATTATAATTTCAGCACAACCTGTTTATTTCAGGCTATTAAGCCACATGTGTATTCCGCATGCTTGGGAATCCACTGGCTTCACTCTGAATGGGAAGAACGGAGACCCTCTCTCACTTTCGGGTGGGCATTTGTAGCGGTTGGTAGAGCAGGGCTGCAATCCCTGGGGAGACCAGTAGGGGTCTTCTTCCAACAGGAAATAAATTTCAGGCTGAAGATTCTCTAAGTTCAAGGCTTTGGGTGCTAGAAAATAAGTCGTTTCTTTGGGATGAAACCTACCCTCCTTACAATGTGGATTAACCAGTTGGTGTGAAATCACTCAGTCCTGAGAATGGGGCAAGAAAAGGTGTGGAAAAAAAATCCGACTTTTCCTGCCTTTTTGCCCCTCCTGGGAGGCACTGGAGCTGAGGCCAGGGTGCCTGGGACAGCCTCTGTCTTTCCCATCGGCACCAAGGGGAAAAGGACACTGCACGTCCGCACTGTCGAAAGAAAAACCAGAACGGCAAGCTGGCCTGACTTTTCTCTTGTAAATTGTTTACCTTGGGACAACCAGATGGCTCATCTCTTGTTGACCCCTTGACCATTTCTCGTGCTAACAGCCTCTATTAGCAAACAGTCCCACTCCACTGGCCCACATGCCTGTGCAGGAGTCCCAGGGCCTGCTGGCTGCAGAGCCTCTGGCATACCAGGAGGTTGACTCAGCACTGCTGGGCTACGGATCTTCATCAGGGTTCAGGGTCTGGGTACTTCAGTTGTAAATGGAGTGAGGGTGGAAATAGGATGGATTATGTAAACGCTTTGCAATCCCTCCCACCCCCCAGCCCCTCGTCCCCCAACCCCCTGGCCCTGCCTTTACCATGACAAGACCTGGTTGTGATTAATGTTTGAGGGGTGAGAAGGGGGCTCTTGCCTTCCTGGGCAGTGGGCAGGGAGCACTCCGTCGTCCCTGTCTGGGTTCCGTCCTTAGGCACCACCTCCTTCTGGACCTTGTGGGTGTGGTGCGGGGGTGAGATTTTAATATTAAGAGCTCCCAGAAGCCCCGAATCTGGGGTGGGGTGTAAGAAACAGATGGACATTTTTAAAAGCTCACTCCAGTTTTCAGGGCAAGTGGAGGCGGGGAGACCAGTGGAGACCCGAGAGGTGATGGGGCTTGGTCCTGGGGTAGGGGTGGAAAGAGGGGACAGATTCCGGGTGTTTCTGAGAAGCACGGTGCAGAGTGAAGTCTCTTGACCAAGGAGGAGGAGAGCGATGCCCTTGAGGGTCTTACAGCCCGGCTGCCAGCAAGACAAAATTCTCACCCAGGGAACTAGACTTCAGTGGTCCACAGATCTGAAACAATTTTAGAGGTGGAAAAAGCAGGTTCTAAACTCTAAAGCATAGAAGGAATGTTCAGAGATCCAGACACGTAAATATTTGAAGCTTCTGTTACACACACTCACATGCACGCACGCACACCTCATTAAGAGCAAGGTAAAAGGTAAGTGAAGGGCTGGGAGAAAATTAAGAAAAGATCCCCAATCCAGGATTTATAACTAGCCCCTAGAAATCAATGAGATCAAGGTGGATAACTGGGGACTTCCCTGCTGGTCCAGTGGTTAAAAACAGACTCTGCACTCCCAATGCAGGGGGCCCGGGTTTAATCTCTGGACTGAGATCCCACATACCACGCAATGCAGACTGCAGGAAAAAAAAAACAAAAACTAGGTAACTGTACAAAGGAAAATGAATTTGTAAGTTCCAGAAAAGAAGGCTCTAAGGATAATGTACATATGGAAGCAAGCATGAGCTCACTGGGAATCATGTCCAAACATAACTTCTACTTAGGAACCACTAAGTCCATTTTAGAGAACTGGAAGTTGAGGCCTGCGGGTGATAGCACAGCCCAGAAGCCAAAACTCAAATTCATTAGACCCCGAAACCAGAATGGGATGGAGTGAAACCTGCAGCACTGCATTTCACTGAGGGTCAAATGAGCTGATTTGGGTCAAGTGCAAGGTCCGGCCTGGCTCTCTTAGCTCTTCCATCTTGGGGGGTCAGGCCCAGTGGACTTGGGAGTAGGGAAGGGGGAGATAAAACTGAGAAGGGGAGACAGGAAGGAAGGGTGAATCTGATTTGCATAATAAAGACTTGTGTGGGAGGGAGCTGGATAGAGAGCCCGAGGGCAGGGCAGGAGGTGGAAGGATTGATCTAGAGGCAGACAGATTGGAGGCGGGGCTAGGAGAGGGCCAAGGGCAGGGCCACGTGATGACTTTCGTGCCATCCCCACCCCACCCCCCAGCACCTTGGCCATCGGGGACAATTCCTGCATAAAAAATATTAAATAGTATAGGATATTGTGACTGGTATAAAGATGGATGTATTATAAAATAAAATACATTCTATTAATATACATAAATAATATAATTTTACATTATATAATAAAACATTCTCTTTGACCTAAAATTTCATTTTGTAGTCTTCTGATTTTAAAAGTAATCCTCATGTTTTCATGGGGCCTGTGCACTGTGCCCACATCGCTAGTGGAGAAGTTGGCCCTAACTTGTTCCACAGACAGCAGTCAGGAACAGAATTCTTTCCCAGTCCTTTTGGCTGGTTTGGAGAGAGACTCCTGGGCTCTGATGTCCAGCTGTGTGGCAGGGGGAAGGTCTGTGTCCCCACGATTACGGAGAATTCCAGGCGGTTCATCCAGGGTGGACTGGTTGGCCCACGTGGCCAGCAGAGTTCTGCCTGCCTGGGTTTGAATCCAAACCCTGCCTGTGTTGAGCTGCCCCAAACCAGCGCGTGCGTTCATCGGCATCAGGGTCTTTGGGATTAAAAAGGGAGGTAGCCTTTGGGTCTCTTCTGGCCTCCAGGTAGGGGGTTACGATCAAGGCAGGTCTCACGCAGAGCACTGACGTTACAGCAAACACCCCCCAAGGAGGAGGTCAACCTCTACTCCAAGCTCAAGGCCTCACGCTCAGGCCTACAGGCTTTCATCCATACCCTGGCGTGTGTGCGTGTGTGCACATGTGCGTGTGAAGGATGGGGGTGGCAGAGGCCCAGTGGGAGCTGTAGGCCCAGGGACCCTTCTGAATATGTTGGGCTGCTGGGGCCCCCAGGTTCCCACACCCTATTCATGTCAGGAGACGGAGCCTGAACAACATTCGTAGCCAACGGAATAGAGTATCTACAACACTACTCCCTTCACCTGTGAGAAATCGTTCCTGACCCCCAGCACGCTAATTCACCAGCCCTCTCGTGCAGATCTGACAAGCTGCCTTTAACCTTTAACCTTTAACCCGGTCCTTCCCATCGGTCACCATTCTGCACCCCGCCCCTGCCCCCGGGGGACAGTACAGTGTCTGCAGACAGTCTTGGTTGTCACGACTGGAGGGTGGAGAGCTCCTGGCATCAAGGGGTGGGAGGATAGCTGCTAAATATGCAGGACAACCTCCACAGTGAAGAATGACCCCAAATGCCAGCAGTGCTGAGGTACAGACCCTCCCATAGCTGCTTCTGGAGTGGGGACCCGCGTTAGCGCCCTCCACGCAACACCTACTCACCCCTAGGATGTGGGCTAGGTCTACGCACACTTGGGCCACGCTGCCCGCACATAAGCATTTTAAGGTGAGTTATTGAAGACCTAGTGCTGCCACGTGTTACTTCAGGCCGTTTCAGTTCTACCAGCCTCAGTTTCCCGGTCCGTAAAATGGGGGTGGTAACAGTGCCCACCTCAGAGGGGTGCTGTGGGGACATGCCCGATCCCTCCTGCCTGACCCCATTTTTATTGGTGATCCTAAGCAGACCCGAGTGAGAGTGGTGCTTCCAGAGGCTCAGCTTCGTCACCTCCCCCCATCTCTGGGCAGCTCCAGCTTCCTGTCTCCCCTCCCCACACCCACACACACTCCTTTGCCCGTGGCGGCCTCAGGAGGCTCCTTCCCCCAAGAGTTGCTGTCTCTTCCAGGTGACCCCTGGTCGACCCGCCAATGGGAGTGTGTCGGTGGTGGTCAGGGGCCATTTAAATTAGAACACTCTCTGGATATTTCACAGAAATTCATGAGTCATTTTTGCCTCATAAAACCCAGTGGAGTTAGCTGGGAGTGCAGATGATATCTGTGGACCTTTAAAAAATTTTTTTTCTTTTTTTTAAAGAGGCAGGTTTCTCCTTTGATCCCAGGTTCATCCTGAGAAGCAACGTTCTCTAGGTTGGAGGACACGCAGTCAGCTTGGTAGCTTGATTACTGTGCGACCGAGGACAGCTTAGTCAATCTCTCCATTTTCTTCAAATTAACGTTTTTTTCTTAATTTGAGGGAATACATGTCCATTGTAGCACATTCGTAAGGTACTGTTTCAAAAATAAAACACGCTGTATACAGTTCACATCTTGCTCTGGTTTAGTCACATCTTACCTCAAACATTTTCCCATGTCACTATTCCTCAAAATCATATTCCTAACGGCCGCACAAATTTCTTTTGTATGGGTTATCTCACCTGTCCCTTGCACTTGGCCATTTGTGGCTGCACCCTCCGTGTTCCCATCTGTGAAATGGGCACAGGTGTGCTGTGAAGTCCAATGAGAGGGCCTGCCCATCCTCTCCTGTGACTGGTCCTTGACGAGCCTACAGGCCAGAGTTGGTGCAGGACAGGAACTCCTCCCAGGCCTGCCCTGGGCAGGAAGAACACAGCGGGCTGTGGACTGCATGATACACTGAGGCAAGGGCCCTCTTGGATCCCGGATTCTGACTCCGTGCCTGGTCTTGAATCTGGCCGTCAGGAAGTTTCCATTTGCCCTGCAGCTGCGGGACAGTGGACTCTGGGGGCACAGTTGGGGCTCCCCAAGGAGCTGCTTGCTCTTCTCTTATACCAGAAGCCGGAGCCATCAGCCCATCTGTCTCTTTGAGACCAGCTGGCCACCTGCAGAGACACACCTGGGGTCTCCAGGTGCCACTGGCTCCAGCTGCCACTTCCACGGTGGCCCCTGAGAGCTGGTGGCAGGACCCAGGAATGTGGGCTGCCAGGCAGGTGGGTGCCTACTTGCTCTATTTAAACCAAGTGTTCTTCAAATCCGTACTGTCTTCATTTAAACATGCTATTTAAAAAAACACTTTAAGTCATACAGAGCACAGCTTGCTCTAAATGGAAGGTTACCTTAAATGAAATTCAACAAAACAAAACAACCTGACTGAGTTCAAGCGCCTCCTCTGCCCACCCCTGGCTCTGTGCCCGGGCCAGCTCTGTGCTCTGTTGAACAGGAAGGGTGACAAGTGACAGAGAGTCGGGGAGCCAGGATGAAAAGACGACTAAAGACTAAAAGACTAAGAGAACCCTCCCACCGAGTGATGCCTGGAGGCCACTGGGCATCCCTCACTTGGCCCAGCGTGTGCTGTGCTTGAGGGAAGCCTGAGTTCTAGCCCAATCCTCCCATTTTACAGACTGGGAGACAGGTTCAGAGGGGTGGGAACTTGTTCTAGATCACATGCGGCTGGAACCGTATTCTCCTGTTTCCCCGGGCACGTCTTCCCAGCCCCATACAACCTGGCTCAGGAGGCGCCCAGCAGGGAGAGGGGAGCCCAAGCCGGCAGGCGTGGAAGCCGATGGAAGGCGTCCATCCTGCGTGGGTCAGCTACGGGATTTTAAGTGGGCTCCAGCGGAGGAGCAGGGGACTGCGTTTTGGCAGGCACAGGGAGTTTGGATTCTTCTGACTCTTCCATTCACCTCTGGGTGAGCTGGGCAGGTCGTCTGGCCCCTCTGGGCTGGGTCTGGCCATCAGTAAGATGAGGGAGTTGGACTCCATCTGGTGCAGACAGTCTGGTTCCCAGAGAAGCCTTCCCAGGACGCCCTTCCCTCTTATGTATAAACTCACATTCCTCATCCTGGGCTATTCTGCCATTTCCTTTCGTGCTAAACCAAAGGGCTATTTTGGAAACTCCTATAAGCAAACTAATCCCTGGCTGGCATTTGAACGGATATAAAAGAGCCCTAAGTGAGGGACTCAGGCATAAACGCCGCCCAGCCCTGAGAGCCCACGCCGTTAAATTTAGAAGCATCGCTTCCAAATGAGGTGAAATTGCAGGTTCCCTGTGGCCGGTGGGCAGCTTTGGGCAGCACCGAGCAGGACAGATTTAGCAGAACAGGCTCCGGCTCCCTCTGGCTGCACCTTGGAGGAAGAGGCCCAGGACGGCCCCTTCAGTGTCTGGGGAGCAGCTGCTGGGTGAGGAGCCCCTTCAGCTGGCCCGCCTGCCCTGAGCTCCCCAGCTGGATCCAAGCATCAGATGCTGCCCGAGTGCCGGAGAGAGGCAGTCTCGTCTGCCACCGAAGGTTTGGGACCCGCATGATTTCTGTGACTCTCTCCTCTGCCCAGGGGCCCAGTGAGGTCCCTGGCCTGCCTCTCATGCCCTGCAGAGTGCCAGCTGCCCAGGGCTGCCCGACCTGCCTACAGTCCAGCCGCTAAAGGGTAATGCCGGCAGGGAGAGGGGGAGGGGGGATGGTCTTGGGGGAGGAGTGGGGTCTCCAAGGTGCCCAGCCTCTGTTCTGAGTGGTCAGTGCCGCTGTTGTGTCAACAACTAAACATTAAGAGTGTGACCCTCGGTGAAAGGTGACAAACATCCGTTGGGACTTGTCAGAAGCCCACTGAAGGCTCCTGGGATTCCAGGGGTCTCGTCCCGGCCACCTCATGCCCAGTCCACTGAAGGCTCCTGGGATCCCAGGGGTCCCGTCCCGGCCACCTCATGCCCAGCCCACTGAAGGCTCCTGGGATTCCAGGGGTCTCGTCCCGGCCACCTCATGCCCAGTCCACTGAAGGCTCCTGGGATCCCAGGGGTCCCGTCCCGGCCACCTCATGCCCAGCCCACTGAAGGCTCCTGGGATCCCAGGGGTCCCGTCCCGGCCACCTCATGCCCAGTCCACTGAAGGCTCCTGGGATTCCAGGGGTCCCGTCCCGGCCACCTCATGCCCAGCCCACTGAAGGCTCCTGGGATTCCAGGGGTCTCGTCCCGGCCACCTCATGCCCAGCCCACTGAAGGCTCCTGGGATTCCAGGGGTCTCGTCCCGGCCACCTCATGCCCAGTCCACTGAAGGCTCCTGGGATTCCAGGGGTCTCGTCCCGGCCACCTCATGCCCAGTCCACTGAAGGCTCCTGGGATTCCAGGGGTCTCGTCCCGGCCATCTCATGCCCAGCCCACTGAAGGCTCCTGGGATTCCAGGGGTCTCGTCCCGGCCATCTCATGCCCAGCCCACTGAAGGCTCCTGGGATTCCAGGGGTCTCGTCCCGGCCACCTCATGCCCAGTCCACTGAAGGCTCCTGGGATTCCAGGGGTCTCGTCCCGGCCACCTCATGCCCAGCCCACTGAAGGCTCCTGGGATTCCAGGGGTCTCGTCCCGGCCACCTCATGCCCAGCCCACTGAAGGCTCCTGGGATTCCAGGGGTCTCGTCCCGGCCACCTCATGCCCAGCCCACTGAAGGCTCCTGGGATTCCAGGGGTCTCGTCCCGGCCACCTCATGCCCAGTCCACTGAAGGATCCTGGGATCCCAGGGGTCTCGTCCCGGCCACCTCATGCCCAGCCCACTGAAGGCTCCTGGGATTCCAGGGGTCTCGTCCCGGCCACCTCATGCCCAGCCCACTGAAGGCTCCTGGGATCCCAGGGGTCTCGTCCCGGCCACCTCATGCCCAGTCCACTGAAGGCTCCTGGGATTCCAGGGGTCTCGTCCCGGCCACCTCATGCCCAGCCCACTGAAGGCTCCTGGGATCCCAGGGGTCTCGTCCCGGCCACCTCATGCCCAGCCCACTGAAGGCTCCTGGGATCCCAGGGGTCTCGTCCCGGCCACCTCATGCCCAGCCCACTGAAGGCTCCTGGGATTCCAGGGGTCTCGTCCCGGCCACCTCATGCCCAGCCCACTGAAGGCTCCTGGGATCCCAGGGGTCTCGTCCCGGCCACCTCATGCCCAGCCCACTGAAGGCTCCTGGGATTCCAGGGGTCTCGTCCCGGCCACCTCATGCCCAGCCCACTGAAGGCTCCTGGGATTCCAGGGGTCTCGTCCCGGCCACCTCATGCCCAGCCCACTGAAGGCTCCTGGGATTCCAGGGGTCTCGTCCCGGCCACCTCATGCCCAGCCCACTGAAGGCTCCTGGGATTCCAGGGGTCCCGTCCCGGCCATCTCATGCCCAGCCCACTGAAGGCTCCTGGGATTCCAGGGGTCTCGTCCCGGCCATCTCATGCCCAGCCCACTGAAGGCTCCTGGGATTCCAGGGGTCCCGTCCCGGCCACCTCATGCCCAGCCCACTGAAGGCTCCTGGGATCCCAGGGGTCTCGTCCCGGCCACCTCATGCCCAGCCCACTGAAGGCTCCTGGGATCCCAGGGGTCTCGTCCCGGCCACCTCATGCCCAGCCCACTGAAGGCTCCTGGGATCCCAGGGGTCCCGCCCCGGCCACCTCATGCCCAGTCCACTGAAGGCTCCTGGGATCCCAGGGGTCCCGTCCCGGCCACCTCATGCCCAGCCCACTGAAGGCTCCTGGGATTCCAGGGGTCCCGTCCCGGCCACCTCATGCCCAGTCCACTGAAGGCTCCTGGGATCCCAGGGGTCCCGTCCCGGCCACCTCATGCCCAGCCCACTGAAGGCTCCTGGGATTCCAGGGGTCTCGTCCCGGCCACCTCATGCCCAGCCCACTGAAGGCTCCTGGGATCCCAGGGGTCCCGTCCCGGCCACCTCATGCCCAGTCCACTGAAGGCTCCTGGGATTCCAGGGGTCCCGTCCCGGCCACCTCATGCCCAGTCCACTGAAGGCTCCTGGGATCCCAGGGGTCCCGTCCCGGCCACCTCATGCCCAGCCCACTGAAGGCTCCTGGGATTCCAGGGGTCCCGTCCCGGCCACCTCATGCCCAGCCCACTGAAGGCTCCTGGGATCCCAGGGGTCCCGTCCCGGCCACCTCATGCCCAGCCCACTGAAGGCTCCTGGGATCCCAGGGGTCCCGTCCCGGCCACCTCATGCCCAGTCCACTGAAGGCTCCTGGGATCCCAGGGGTCTCGTCCCGGCCACCTCATGCCCAGTCCACTGAAGGCTCCTGGGATTCCAGGGGTCCCGTCCCGGCCACCTCATGCCCAGTCCACTGAAGGCTCCTGGGATCCCAGGGGTCCCGTCCCGGCCACCTCATGCCCAGCCCACTGAAGGCTCCTGGGATCCCAGGGGTCCCGTCCCGGCCACCTCATGCCCAGCCCACTGAAGGCTCCTGGGATTCCAGGGGTCTCGTCCCGGCCACCTCATGCCCAGCCCACTGAAGGCTCCTGGGATCCCAGGGGTCCCGTCCCGGCCACCTCATGCCCAGCCCACTGAAGGCTCCTGGGATCCCAGGGGTCCCGCCCCGGCCACCTCATGCCCAGCCCACCAGGGAGAGGATCATTTTGCAGCCCGCTGGGTGAGATCACAAGGGTCAACTTCAAAGGCTCAGCCCCACCAGGGATCGGCCAGGAGAGGTGCTGCTGGGATCTGACGCTGGTCCAAAGGGCCCTGGGCTCCCACACCCTGAAGCCTGCAGGGGATGGGGCTCGATGTCTCTCAGCCGTCCCCAGGGCTACATTTCTAGCTTGGCAGGTCTGGGCCATGAACCTGCTTCCATTCTGGGGCCCCCTCCCTCCTGCTCAGGTTCACGGCAGCGGAGGGGGGTAGTGTCCTCAGCACAGCCCCTGCGGAAGCAGGTGCATCCTAGCGTGAAGTAGCTGGGCTTTGGAGCCCATCACGCCCAGGTTCAAATCCCAGCTCTGGCAGTTCCGACCTGTGTGACCTTGGCTGAGTCATTTCCCCTCCTCTCTGAGTCTCGGTTTCTTTATCTGCAAAATGGGAAGGATAATAATAATATTTGCCTCATATAGTGTTGGGAGTATTAAATGAGATTTTAAACCTTTAGAGCAGGTAGCAGAAGGAGTGCTGGCCACCCAGGGGTCATTCATCAATAGCTGCTGCTCTTGTAAATAATGTTTTAGTGGAACATATCCAGGCTCATTCATTTACACATTATCTGTGACTGCTCTTGCTCTAAAACGGTGGAGTTGAGTAGCTGTGACAAACACCATAAGGCCTGCAAAGCCAAAATAATTCACTCTCTGGCCCTTTCCCAAAGTCATTTGTCCACCCCTGTCTTGGAGTCCAGCACATAGTGGGAGTTTTAATCTTTATCCTGTTCTTCCACTGACTGCGCCTTGGGCTGCACAGCCTGCTGAAGTGGGGGAAGCAGCCCCAGCCTTTCAATTCTTGTCCTCTGGTCCCGTAAAGATGCGCTGTGACTCTTTCAGGCCCTGGAGAACGCCCCCAGCCCCACCTGCAGGGAACTCTCTGTCTAGTCGGGGAGGCAGACAAGTCACCATTCACCGTCCACTGTAAGTAAAGTGAGGCAGGGATTGGGGGGAGGTCCAGGAAGGCTTCCTGGGGGAGGTGATATCTGGGCTGGAAGAGGAGCTGGGAGGGTCTAGCCAGGAGGCCAATCCCCACGTGACAGCCAGACCTCACCCTGGAAAACGTGGCTCCCTGAGCCAGCCTCTTCACCTCTTAGAGGCTCTTTCCTCATGTGAAAAGTGGGGTCATTGCACCTCATGGCCCTGTTGTGAGTAGTCAGTCTACAGCCAGGTGCTGGCACATTGCGTGGGTCTGCACTGAACCTCAGTTCTCCTCCTCGGTCCTCCTTTCCTAACGCTGGGCGGGCAGATGGTTGGGTTTGTTCTGGCAAACTGCATGCAGAGGAACTGTTTAGCGATCGTCTTTCTCCCTTATCTTGAAGTGGAGGACCTGGGGGAGGCTGGAAGAACGACCCAGAAGGCCTGGGAGGGAGGGTGGCGGGGAGGTGGAGGGAGAAGGTGGAGGGAGGGCGTTCCGGTCCCCAGCCCCCCGGGGCTGGCTCCAGAGTCCAAGTCCCACCCGCTGACCTTGGGGATCTCCCTGCCTGCTCCCTCCTGTGCCCTTGCTCATCCTGGCTAGGATGGAGGGAGGGCGTGTTTAGCAGTTTGAGAAGTTTCCAGTGCCACCCAGAGCCTGTGCTGATAGGGGTGGGGGCAGTGGTATGCTGATAAAAGTTTAACAACAGGCAGAAAAACAAACAAACAAAAACACCTCAAACCCTAATTTGTAGCACGTGCCCATTTCCACGCTGTACTTAATTCTGTCATGGCTGATTTCAAGCTACCAACATTCCTGAAAATTTAACCGTCGACTCCTGTGAGCTGGTCCAAGCTGGCAGCAGCACAGCCCAGGTAGGGACTGTGGGGGCGTGAGGGTCCTCCCGTGGGGCTGGGGCGAACCCCCAGAGTGTGGGATGCCTGCCCACGTACCTGAGAAGAGCTGGCTCAGCATCAGTTACACAGTTCTCAGCCTGGCTCTGCCGCTTCCTAGCTGGGTCCCTGGGCTCGTCTTGTTACCTCTCTGAGCCTCAGTTTCCTCATCTATTGAATTAGGTTCGCAACGGCTCCTACACCTCAGGGGGTTGTGCGGCTCTACTAAGATAATTTACATAAGGCGCGTAGTGGACAGCTGGCCTAATTATGAGCTCTCCACTGCCAGACTGCGTCAATTTCCCCATCTGTACACCAGGCTGCTGTTCACGGACCTATTGCACGGGACAGTCCCTGGCACTGGGGCTCCACTCAGTGGGTGCTCCGCAGACACTTGCCGCTTCCTCCGTCGGGGCCAGAGGTCGCTCCTCGGCTCATCTGCCCCAGCAGCTGGGGTCTCCAGGCTGGGGTCTTGGTCAGCCGATGGCACACAGACAACCAGCTCTTTCTGGTGTCTATTTCACATCATGTGCTGTCAGCACATTGTGTCCTTGGTCCTTTTCTGAATTTCCATTTTACAGACGTGATCACCGAGGCCCGGAGCCGGTGAGCGGCACAGCTGCAGCTGGGGTTTGAGCCCAGGTCTGGCTTTGTTGCTTCCAGAGCTCACCTATGCACAGCACGTGTGGGACTCTGGGCTGCGGGAGGTATCGGAGGAGGAGGAAGCTTGTGGGGGGTCACGCAGATCTGCCAGGGGGTTCAGAGTGAGGGCTCTGGAGCTTGTGGTGGGAGCTGACTACGAACAAAATGCAGGATAGACACTGGATAGATGTGGCTGCAAAGGGAACGTTCTTCCAGGCAGAGGCCCCAGGGTGGGCAAAGGTGTGGAGTCTGGGCTCAGCCACTGGGTGGAGGGGATGTGGGAAGCAGGGGCCCTACCGAGCGGGAATAGGAGGGAGTTGGCGGAGCGGAGCTTTCTCAGGGCAGTGGGGTCCCCAGAATCCTTGCACCGACGCCACCCTGGCTGAGGGGTGAGGTATAAAACTGTAGCAGCAGAGATTTAGGTTAGATATGGGGGAGAACTTTCCTATTGTGTTGGAAGACACTGGACGATATTCCCAAACGATGTGGTGGCATTTTTCCAATCTCGAGATGGTTTGGAAAAACGTAAAGACAGCCAGGGTTCTAGGCTGGCCTCCCTGCAACCTGGGTCAGAGATGGGGTAATGGATCTGTGGCTTCTGGAAGCCTTTGATGCCAGCAGCCTGGCCTCATGTGAACTGGGCTGACTCACCCCCTGCTCAAAACCTCCCATGGCTCCCAGTTACCCTTAGCCAATTGCAAGGCCAAAGTCCTTCCTGGGGCCACCGAGGCCACCCTGACCTGTGCTCTGCTGGCCTCTCCAACCTCACCTGGAGCCACCCCCCCACCCTCCTGGACTTCTTTCCATTTCTGGATTACACCTTGTCCTCTGCGCCTCCAGGCCTTTGCTCACGCCGTTCCCTCTGCTTCAGATACCTTTCCCTCCCCTCCCCTTCCCCTTCTTCCCTCCTCGCCTTTCCTTCTCAGCTCTCGGTCGCCTCCTCCATGGGTTGGTCTGGTACCCCCATCATTTCACTATGGACTCCCTACTGTAATGGTGGCCCGTCAGCCCCCTGCTGGACTTGGAGCCCTGGAGGGCGAGGGCTGGGCCTGCCTTACTCGGCGTCTGGCTCACAGGAGGTGCTCAGCGGGGGTTTGTGGAGGGGGGTCAGGGTTACTGGCAGAGAGGAGTAGCTGAGGGGAGGTGAGAGGAGCTGGTTCACGAGTTGCTGGGTGCCCCCTGCATCACACAGGCATCAAGGACCCAAGCACAGGGTGCAGAGACCTGGGTTCGAATCTTGCTCCTGCCCCCCCCCCCAAGCTCCCTGACCTCACTGAGCCTCAGTTTTCTCATCTGTGAGCTGGGGGCAGCTCCAGCCGCCCCCTCTCTGGGGCTGCTGTAGGGCCCTTGGGGGCCACGGTGGAGGGTAGCCAGCCTGCGGTCAGCACTCACCGGGTGCCAGTTCGAGGCTGACTGTCCTGCCCTCTCCCTGCAGGTGACAGCCATGTCGGTGAGGGTGCGGTTCCTGTCCTCTGGGGACACAGGGGCTGTGGGGGTCATGGGCCGGAGCGCCTCCTTTGCCGGCTTCAGCAGTGCCCAGAGCCGGAGGATCGCGTAAGTTCTGCCCGGGCTGTGTGTGGGAGGCTTGTTTGAGGGCCAGGGATCGGGGGGCCGGCGGGGGCATCCTCCTCCCACGCCAGTGACCCTGAGGCTCACTCTCATGCCAGGCCTGCAGCGCAGGGTAGTGTGTGTTTGTGTCTGCCTGTGTGTCTGTGTATGTCTGTGTCTGTGTGTCTGTGAGTGAGATGCTTGGTGTTGGGAGAAAGCTGTAATTTGCTTCAGATCTGAACAGGTGTCACCCTACGTGCTCCTGGCAGTTGATCCTGGAAGCTGATCTGCTTGAGTTTATCAGGCCCACTTGGCAGATCAGAAAACTGAGGCTCAGAGAGGCAGAGCTGCTCACCCAAGGTCACACAGCAAGACTGATTCAGAGTTGGAACTTAGTCTCCTAGGGGCCAGGTTAGGATGGAATGTTCTTCCTGTTTTTTGTTTTTTGTTTTTTTTTTGCGGTACACGGGCCTCTCACTGTTGTGGCCTCTCCCGTTGCGGAGCACAGCCTCCGGACGCGCAGGCTCAGCGGCCATGGTTCATAGGCCCAGCCGCTCCGCGGCATGTGGGATCCTCCCAGACCGGGGCAGGAACCCGCGTCCCCTGCATCGGCAGGCGGACTCTCAACAACTGCGCCACCAGGGAAGCCCTGTTCTTCCTGTTTGATAGAATGGGAAGTAGGGCCACCTGTGACCTGGGGCAAGTGACTTCACCTCTCTGAGTCTGGTTTCCTCATCTGCGAAATGGGGATCACAAATGTCCCTCCCTCATGGGCTTGTCATGAGGGTACAGTGAAGTGACACATGGTGAGCTGTCAGCACATGCTGGCACGCAGTAGGGGCTTGTGGGAAGTTTTCCAAGGAGGAGAGACAGGCAGAGACAGGCCTGGTTAGTACTGACCCTCCAGACGTGAGTTCACGGCTGATCTGCGATGTGTCTCCTCCCGCTGCAGGTAATGCCTGGGAGGAGGGTGCGTTTCTGCTCCTGGGGCCACAGCCCTGCCAGCTCAGGCGTGCCGGGCCCCTGGCTCCAGGAATCCTGAGGGCCCCAAACGGCTGCCAGTCTGAACAGCCGTGGTGGGCAGGCAGGGCCCTCAGCCAGAGCAGGGCGCAGAACCAAATCTCATCCTGGCGTTCCCCTACCTGAAACCCTCCGGAGGTTCCCGTCCCACTGAGAGCGCAATCCGGTCCCCACGCGGCAGGGTCTGGCTGGCCAGCCTCATCCTGAGCCCTGGGCTCTAGCCGCATTGGCCTCTCTGTCCTCCAGGCCTTTGCACAGGCCCTGCCCTCGTCCTGGAACCCTCCCCACTGCGATTCACCTGGCCTGGTCCCGCTTAATCTCATCAGGCCTTGGCTTCAAAGCCACTTCCTGGGGGTTGGGGGTGTGGACCACCCGAGCCCGGCAGGCCCTCCTCGTGCTCTGTCCATAGGCTCCCCAGCTGCGCATTAGACCCACCTTCCCCTCCCCCCGCCCCACCCCCCATCACTGTGAGGCCGACCCTGTGGTCAGGCCCTCCCAACTCACTCGCCTTGTCTCGGGGCAGCCCAGCTTCTCGGTTCTGAGGTGTGCCTGGGAGGAGTGGCATCTCAGGGCTGAAATCCTGGAAGCACCCCTAGGAATCCCTAATTCTTTCCACAAGTATTTATGGAGCATTGGCTCCGGTCAGGCCTCGTCCCGGGCTGTGGAGACAGGCCCAGGCCCCGCCCTCCTTTCAGGACGGGGAAAACAATAAGCCAGTGATAGTCAAGATGGATGCCGCTGGTGGCAGGTGCCCGGAAGGGGTTAAAGCAGGGAGGCAGGAGGGCAGCAGGGGGCTTGGAGGAGGCCCCCAGTGAGGCATTTAAACGAAGGCAGAGAGAAGAGGAGCCCATCACGTGCAGACAGGGTGTGGGCGTGGGAAAGCCTTCCAGGCGGAGGGGACAGAGGTGCGAAGGCCCTGAGGTGGGAATGAGCTTTGAGGGACAGAAAGTGGGTGTGCGGCTGGCCTGTGGGACAGTGGTGTAAATGTCCTGGGGCTCCCCGTCCTGCCCCCATCCCCCAACCCTGCAGGGACTACTGGAGGATGTCTGGCTTGGACGGGTTCTGAGATTCCTGAGTGGCCTCCATCGGGCCTGGTTCTCTGTAGTCCCCTTGTCCAGGGGTGAGGAAGTAGCTGCCCGTGATGGCAGAGAAGCAGCACATCTGTTTTTAACTTCCTGTCTCTGTACATAACTTCTGTACATAACTGTACATAACTTCCTGTCTCTGTACATAACTTCTGTACATAACTGTACATAACTTCCTGTCTCTGTACAGCTCCCAGGGATCTGGACCCTGGCTCTGGGGCTGGACGGTCTGGATCGGGTTTCAGGTCTCACCTCTGGCCTTATTTCCCAAGTAATCCAACCAGGTTGAAACACGGCCACATTGCCAAGGTGCTCAGCAGCGGGGGCAGGTCAGGCAAAAATAACCTTAGACAGGAGAGCAGAAGAGCCTGGCTCCACTTAGATGTCCCCAGCCCTTACCCCTGCCCTGGCACCTGAAGCCCCTTTGCCTCTGGACAGCGTTGTTGTTTTTTTCTTTATTGTGTAATCAAAGAATTCACTTGGGGAAGTAATCTGGTGAGGAAATTTTACACTAAGGTTGAATGACTGCTATAACAAGGCCACATATAATAAATATATAATACTATATTATAACATAAGGCCGTACATAATAAGGTGGGCAGATGAAGAAGAGAGCCGGGCCCTGACACTGTCCCATTCTGCCCTGACTGACAGGCACAGGCTGCTCTTAACCCCTTCCTGCCATCCCTCAGCCAGGTCTCCCCTCCCTCAGGCAGGGACCCTCTTGAGCCAGGAGACCCTGCAAGGTCCGCACCACCTGGGAATTCCTCCACTGGGACGGCTGGGAAGTGTAGGTGTGAAAACCAAGCAGCAGCCCTTGATTTTCAAGGAGAGGAGGCTAGAGAAAGGGGGCAGAGAGGAGGGCTAGACCTCAGAGACATGTATCAGGAGAAACAGGCTAGTACACGTGAAGTACCCAGAGCAGAGCTTGACCTTTGCGAGTGCCGTGCGCGTGTTTGTCATCATCCCTGGGCGTCTAGTACCACCAGATGCAGGAGGAAAGGTGCGCTTACAGCCAGCTTTGAGTCCTCACCTGAAATGTGTCCAGTCGGTCCTCTTATTTATTGCCCCGCCCCCAGCCCCTCCTACCTCCGGATCCTGCACCTGCAGCAGCCGCGCACCGGGCCTCCGATAGTGTCTCCCAACGACACCAGGTAGAAGGGCTGGCCCAGCGGCCTCACGTGAGGGCTGGGGCCCATGGGTCACACGTGCCCATCTGGAAGCTCGTCTGGCATGCCGGGGGATGTTTAATATTTACTGAGTCCTCTCAGAACTGCTGTGACATCCGCCCCTGGAGGTTGCTCCCTGCCCTGGCAGTTGTGGCACTGGGCCAGACATGAAACCTGATTTCGCCATCCGGAGACTGCACGTACATCACCGTCCCTGGCGGGGCTGGCCACCACACCTGCTCTGCTGAACCTCAGACAAGAGCACTGGGTTCAGAGCTTCCCCAGGAGCCGGTGCTATCAGGCACAGCCACAGAGCGAGGGCGAGGAAGTTGCCAGGTAGATGGAAGTGGGATCCAGCCGAGGGCACGCATCTGCCGGGGACTGTGGGACTCTGGGAGCTGGCAGGTGAGCGGGGCTCCTGCAGCCCCACCTCCAAGCTGCTCACCCACCCCACCTGCCTGTCTGCCCACCTGCCGGGGACCCTAGCCTGTCTGAAACCTGCTTCTCTCGAGGCTGCAGCCCTGCCTGTCCCTGCCAGCCTGCAGATGGCAACTTTGTGGAGGGTGTGTTCCAAGAGGTGGCTGATGTGGCCTCCGGGAGGGTCGGGGAGGAGGGAGCACAGTCCCTGCCTGGGCTCTGCAAAGTGTCACTTGACATATAATATATGAATAACAGCAACGGCAGGTGCAGGGGTGAGCTTAGTCCCCAGGGCTTGCGTGCACATTACCCAGACTCAAACATCGCCTGATTGGAGGAACCTTCCCTGTTCACCCTTTGCATTCATTATCCTGCCTTTGTTTTTATTCTTGGCACTAGGCACTATCTGATATATAATTTTTTTTTTTTTTTTTTTTTTTTTTGCGATACGCGGGCCTTCCACCGCTGCGGCCTCTCCCGTTGCGGAGCACAGGCTCTAGGCGTGCAGGCTCAGCGGCCATGGCTCATGGGCCCAGCCGCTCCGCGGCATGAGGGATCCTCCCGGACCGGGGCACGAACCCACGTCCCCTGCATCGGCAGGCGGACTCCAACCACTGCGCCACCAGGGAAGCCCTGATATATAATTTTTTAAATTGAAGTATAGTTGCTGTACAATATAACTGATGTGTACTTTTAAAAATTACCTTATTACCTTCAGCACATATATAGCACTTACTCTTTCCTGGGAACTGCTTGAATCTCTTTACATTTATTAACTCATGTAACTCTCACAGCAACCCTTTCTCTGGTCCCCATTTTATGGATGAGAAAACCGAGGCTCAGAGAGGTTCAATAACTTACACAAGGTCACACAGCTTATAACTGGGTGAGCCGGATAGAGACCCCAGCATGTGGTTCCGGAGTCTGTGCTTGCTACCACTTCCCACGGTCTCCCCAGCTGGCAGGGCAGCTCACGAGGGCAGGGGTTTTGTCTGTTTTGGTCACTGTTCTACCCCTGGCCCCTAGAATGGCATCTGGTGTATGACAGGAGCTCAGTAAATATTTGTTGAATGAATGACTATCTCATGACAACTCCGTGGGGCAGGCCCTCTTATTATCCTCCTTTTACAGATGAGGAAACTGAGGCTGCAGTAGATTAAATACCTGTGCCCTCTGGGGCTAGAATTTGGCCATGGGCGGCTGACCAGGAGCTTGTGTCCCGTGAGATGATAGGAGTTGCTGGCTTGGTGAGGCCCCTGAGGTTTCCAGGGCGGGGCTCCAGGTCCTTCCCTGATGCAGCACCCTTGGGACCCAGTTCTCAGCAACCCCGGGCAAGCCCTGGGACCTGTATTTCTGGCACGTTGGCCTGTAATGTGGCTGTGCATCCATGTTTTGGGGAACCACGGGGTTTGGGGCTTGATGTCCGACAGCAGGGGTGGACAGGACAGCTCTGCTGAGTCAACCACAGGACCCTGTGACCGTGTGTGGAATGTGCAGTGTCTGGTTGGCTTGGAAGTACAGCCCAGCCACCTGCCAGGCCTCTTGGGGACCAGGGCTTGGCGATGGCCCAGTGGCCCTTCTCCCAGGCCTGGCGAAGGAGACGGAGCTGTGTCCACTTGCCCCCTGCCCAGCTCTCCAGAACACAAGCCCCCCACCCCTCCCCGCAGACTGTGAACCCTTGAAGGTGGGACTCTGGCCCCTTGGCTCCCATCATGTTGCATGATTCAGAGAAAGCCCCGTTCTGTGAGTGTTTGAATGAATGAATGAGCCTGTGCCCTTGATTTTAGACCCTAAAAGGGCAGCAGACTGTGAAGGGCATCCAGGGACACTCGGAGCTGGGTTTCTAGCAGGAGGATATCTCCCGAGTGAAGCAGAAATGGTGAACCTCTGAGAAAGTGGTCCTCCTACTGTGGTCTGAGGACCAACAATAGTGTAGAGCCAATGGACCGTCTGCTCCATAGGCTGTCCAGGGCCTGTTCCTTCTCTCTTGTTGCTTGGCCATACCTGTGGGGGGCCCCAGTGCACATGGTTGAAGCTGGCTCTTCAGTGCATCCGAGGAAGATGAGGAAGGAAGTGGGAGAAGTTCTCTTCCAAGGAAGTGGAATATGTTGACTAACCCAGTACTGGGACATGGGTTTGCCTCAGAATGCCCATGGATGCATGGGTGTGTGTGTGTGTGTGCATGTGTGCGTGTGGGTGTGTGCGTGTGTGCATGTGTGCGTGTGCGTGTGTGTGTGTGTGTGTATGGTGATTTGTCAGGCTACCTCCCTCCAAACTATATGTATAAAGAGCAGAGTTGGGGAGATGTCCCTGAGGGAAATTGAGGTGCTATTAACAGAGGGAGGGGAATGGATGTGGGGCAGGCAAAGCCAACAGGTACCCAACCCATGGGTATACCACTGGACTATGATTTGGCCTCCCACGTTGCTTTGCCTGCACAGAGCTTGATGAAGAGCACAAACAGACAGCATTGGCATTTGGGCTGCTTGATTGTATTTCTCACTGTAAGTTAATTTCTCACATCAGGTTAGTGTTATTATTCTTTTTTTAATTTATTTTTTATTTTTTTTTGCGGTTCGCGGGCCTCTCACTGTTGTGGCCTCTCCTGTCGTGGAGCACAGGCTCCGGACGCGCAGGCTCAGCGGCCATGGCTCACGGGCCCAGCCGCTCTGCGGCATGTGGGATGCTCCCGGACCGGGGCACGAACCCGCGTCCCCTGCATCGGCAGGCGGACTCTCAACCACTGCGCCACCAGGGAAGCCCCTATTATTCTTTTAATCCTCATATCCAAGCCCTCATTTGACAGATGAGAAAACTGAGGCCCAGAGAGTCTTGGCAGCTTTCCTGAGACCACGCAGCTTGGTGGCAGTGGGGTGAGACTCAGCCAGGTCTGCTGACTGCCTGGGGCTCTGGCCACTGTTCCCAAAGTGCCTGCCCCTGAGAAGGGCTTGGTCCAGACCCCTGCTCTGACCACGCCCCCCCCATCCCTTCTCACAGAAAGTCCGTCCACAGGAACTCAGTGAGGTCTCGAATGCCTGTGAAATCCTCCAAGATGTATGGCACGCTGCGGAAGGGGTCTGTCTGCTCGGATCCCAAGCCACAGCAAGTGAAGAAGATCTTTGAAGCACTGAAGAGAGGCCTCAAGTAAGGATGGCTATTCGTGGCCTTTAACAAGTGCATTCTTTGTCCTCGTCTGCTCGGTCCTCTCTGCCTCTTCCTGGGGAACGTGGGTGGGTCTCTGCTGTAAGAGGCCACAGAGGGAGCTCCTGGTTATCTGTTTAGTCAACAAGCATGTCCTGGGTGCAGCCATGTGCTTGGCCCTGTCCTTGGGCACCGGGGACACAGTGAATACGGCAGGGGGACCCTGGTCTCATGGAGCTCACGGTGTGGAGGGGGAGACGGTGATAAAAAGTAATGTGATCAATACCGTAACTTCCACGAGCCCAGAGGGCAGTGAGGGAGGTGATGGAGAGACAGCGTGTGGAAGGCCTGTCACACAGGGCTGCCCAGAGAGCTTCACTGAGGAGGTCCTGATGGTTTCCGAGAAGGAGCCATTGTGCTGGCCTCTGGGGGACAAGCATCTTGGGCAGAGGGAACGGCACGGGCAAAGGCCCTGCAGTAGGAGCTTGCACAACAGCTGGAGGTCAGGGAGGCCGGATTCAAGTGAGGAAGAGACTGACTGATTAACTGAGCAGAGGTGGGAACAGGAAGATTCAGTCACTTATTCCCCATATTTTTATTGAGGGCTTATCAAGTGCCAGGCGCAGGGTACGGGAATGAACAAAACACAAAAACCCCTGCCCCCGCGGAGCTGACATCCCAGTGGGGGACACACAGACAATAAACAATATAGAAAAGTAGGATAGAGAGTATGTCGGGGGTGGTAGCTCCTATGGAGGAAAACAATCAGGGTAGAAGTTGTGCGGTTGATTTTAACTAAGGTGTTCAAGGGGGGGCTCACTAAGAAGGTGACATTTGAGCAAAAGCCTGAAGAGGCGAGCCCTGCAGATGGCGGGAGAACATTTCAAGCCAAAGGAGCCACTTGTGCAAAGACCCTGGGGCAGGAGCATGATCGGCCCATTAGGGGCACAGTGGTCGGGTCAGCATGGGAGCTGAGGTGGGGGGAGGGGTATTCGCACATTTGCCGAATGGAAGGCTTTTCCTTCTTCCTGGGATGCCCTGTCCTGCTCTCCACCTCTTGTGACCTGCTCTTCATCCCTCACTAATTAATAATAATAATAATAATAATAATAACAGCGGCAGCACCTCTATGACTTGTTTGGTGCTTCGTGTCCCTGATGCCGTGAGAGACTCTCTCAGCCTCCTTTTCCAGGCGAGAAACTGAGTCCCAAAGATGGGAAGCATCTTGTCCAGGATCCCACAGCCAGGAAGCAGAGAGTGGGGCTCCAGGGCCAAGGTTGCCTGCCCTGCTGTCCCCTGGGCTTAGGGTAAATGCCACCTCCCTCCGTGCCGGTGCCTGGCTCCCTACGCAGGGGTCATCCCACAGTGCGCCCGGCGCTGGTGCTGAGAGGGAGCCGGGGATGTGCCCAGAGGGTGGAGGCCTATCTCCAAGGTGCCGCTCTCCCAGGAAAGCTTCTGGTGATTCCTGTGAGGACCGCACATTTGAGACGTGTCTGGGGTCAAGGGCATCTCCTTCTTCCTGGGGAGCCCAACCCCTGAGGGAGCTGTGGTCTGACAGAAGGTAGTGTAAGTGGGCCCAGAGAGGGTGAGTCACCTTCCTGGGGTAAGCCAGCAAATCTACAATGGAGCAGGACGGGGCCCCCACCTGGCCCCCAAGTCCAGACCTCAGGTTTCATGTCCGAGTCTCTTTTTGGCGGAAAACACAACATGAAAAGTCCCCTCGGGCCCATGGCTTTTTCTGTGCCTTCCAGAGTGGGTTTGTCAGGCCCCTTTCTGGGCCTGGGCATCCAGGCAGCAGGACGGCCTGCCTTTGGCTGTGAGGGAGGTGTGCTCTCTGTAACCTCCCCACGGGCTGGGGTGAAGATACTGGACTCTGGAGGCCACTGCCTGGTTTCAGACCCGGGTTCAGCCTCTTCCCTGCTGTGTGACCCTGCGCTGAGTTGCTTCAGGGTCAGTTTGCCCATCTCTAAAATGGGTATAATAACAGTAGCTCCTGTTTGCAGGGCTGTTTGGGGAATTACCTAAGGGATTCCCCATTTTGTACAGCGCTGGGCGCACAGCCCTGGGTGTGTGGGATGTGGAGGCTGGGCGAGCTGGGACTGGGCTTCCTGGGGGTGGGCTGAGTCTGCCCTCTGACCCCTGAGCCTGCTGAGCAGTCCCTGCTGGTGGCCGTGGCTGCCTCCTCCCTGGAACTCTGCTCATCTGCCTGTTTCTTTCCTTTCTCTGCTCCTTTTCCAACTCCTTTTCCTTGTTCTCCTCACAGGGAGTATCTGTGCGTCCAGCAGGCCGAGCTGGATTACCTGTCAGGACGCCACAAGGACACCCGCAGGAATTCCAGGCTGGTGAGACCCCTCCCGGGCCCTTCCCAGGCGAGCAGCCTTGGCCAGGGTTCCAAGATGGACCCTCTTTCCCCCCGTTGCCTGCATCACGGGTGTGACTCTCAGTCTCGGAACTCAGAGGCCTAAGGAGTGGGCTTTATTTTTGATGAATGAACCTCACTTGGACCTGGATGAATTTAACCTCGCAGACTGGTGGGAAGCTCCCGGCAGCCCCCCGCCCTCACATGGTGCAGCAGTTCACACATCTTTGGGCCACCTCCCTTTAGTGCTAGAAGTAACTGTAAGGTAGGCGAGTGTGCAGAGGGGTGTCTACGTTAGATGGCCCTATTCTGTAGCGCTTGGCCATCTGGGCCCCCTGCAATCAGGGTGGCTTACATGATGGCAGGAAATTGGATCAGGCATTGAATCCAGGGTGTGTCACTGTGCCAGTGGCCCTGACACCGTCCGTCCTTGATCATCCCTGCGTGTTCCCACAACGTCCAGCGGCTCTGCAGTTTTGCTCTCATCCGAGTGGCATCTTTGAGGCTGCCCTGGGGCCTGTCTAGCCCAGGATTCACCTGCTCTGGGCTTCTGCCATCCCCTTAGCAAAGCCAGATTTAGAAGAAACAAAACAAACGCCACAAAAAACCAATACCAAAAACAAACCAAAAAAATAGGATTTCCAGTTAAATTTGATTTTCAGATGACAAATCAATTTTCAGTATGTCCCATGCAATCTTCAGGACACAGTTATACTAAAAAAAAAAAAGTATTCATTGTTTATTGGAAATTTAAATGTGACTGGGGGTCTTGTATTTTTTTTTTTTGGCCACGCTGTGCAGCATGCGGGATCTTAGTTCCCTGACCAGGGATCAAACCCGTGCCCCCTGTAGTGGAAGCGTGGAGTCCTAACTACTGGACCACCAGGGAATTCCCTGGGTATCTTGCATTTTATCTGCTGGCACTGCCAGGACCCCACTGCTGGGTGCCTGCATCTCTCCAGTGGGGAGGCTTTCTTTTGCATCTTGGGGAGTCCTTCCCAGCCCCTCTTCTCTATCCGGCTGCTGCCTTGTGAAAACCCCTCCTGTCCTTAATGAGAACTTCTGGAAGCAGAAACCAGGAGGCCTTGATGTCTATGGTTTTCTCTAGCTCATTCCAGCCCTGCTCCTCCAAGGGCCAATGCAGAGAGCGGGCCACCGGCTTGACGGAGGGACTGCAGACACGAGGGGGTGGGGAATGAATCTATCAAAGTCATGTCCCCTCACCTCTATATCCTGGCCCCAGCAAAGAAGACCTCGGGGGTCGACAGGGTGGGAGATGCAGGGCTCCCAGCCTGCCGGCCCACTTGGAGAAGGGAAGGCCGGGCAAACTCACTCATGCCTTGTCCTGGGTGGGCAAATGGGTCAGTGCAGAGGCGGAAGGAGGCGCTGCCTTGTTCCCGGCCCTTCCGAGCACTTGCCGGGCCTCCCTCTCTTGTGGGTGTGGCTGTTCTCACGTCCTCCGGTCTCTCTTTCTCTGTTCTAGAAGTAACTCTAAGGGACGCAAGGTTTATGTAAAGGTCTGTATGTGTTAGCTACTCCCATTTCATAGGTGGGCACACTGAGGCAGGGAAGGGGCAGCAACTGCATTGGGGCCACCCAGAGGGACGATGTACCTGGGGTCCGGTTCTCAGTTTCTGAGAAGTTGCTGTGCAGTTACTTCTCTTTCCAAAGCCTTGGGAACTTTCCTATTTCTTAATTTCTTGCATAGAGTTGTTTTTGTGTGTGTTTTTAAAGAAAATATTTATTTATTTTGCCTGCGCCAGGTCTTAGTTGCAGCACTAGGGATCTTTTAGTTGAGGCATGCAAACTCTTAGTTGCGGCATGCATGCGGGGATCTAGTTCCCTGACCAGGAATTGAACCAGGGGCCCCTGCATTGGGAGCGTGGAGTCTTAACCACTAGACCACCAGGGAAGTCCCCTTACATAGAGTTTTAATTTCATAATCCTACACGTACAATGTCACATAAATGCATACGTAGGAAAACAGACGTTGGCACGGGGTTAATCCATTTTTCCTTCTTGCCTGACTGGTTCCCGTCTGCAATCTTCTCTGTCCCACCCTGTTTAGCCCTTGAGGACAATCTAGTCTTTATCTTTCCATATTTTCCTTCCTGGTCACATACTCATGCAAATATACAGATTGTGCATATAGAGTGGTTTGGTTAACAGTTGTCTTACAAAAATGAAATCGCAACTTACATACTCTCCCGCCTCTTAGTCCTTCTCCTTAGTGGATCGCCAACCTTGTGGAAATGCGTCCAGGCTCAGATATAGTGACTCTAACCCATGTGGGCAAAGCAGGGCCTGTTTTGGAATTAAAGTTTATCCGAACACAGCCCACACCCATCATTTACATATTGTCTGTGGCCGCTTTCATGCTCCAGTGGCAGAAACCATGTGGTCTGCAAAGCTGCGATATTTACTATCTGGCCCTTTATACAAAGGTTCCCCCATCCCGACAATATATTCTTTTCATTGGCTACACCGTGGCCCCCTGCGAATCTGGATGGACCAGTCCGGATTTGCAGTTTCCTTAGACCTGAACTCCTGGGTGGTGCTGGCCGCCTCTCCCCACTCTCAATTCCTCTGGTCATGGCTGAAGTCACCCCTTAAATAATCAAATTGCACTGGTTCCCCTCTTGTTGAGTTTACACCGTCCTTTACTCTTCGTAACTACCCTGTGGGGTCGGTGCTGTTGGTACCCCACTTTACATAAGGAAATGGAGGCTCAGACAGGTAGAGAAACTTGCCTGGGACACACAGCTGGCAAATAGAGTCAGGCCTAGAGTTGCCTCACCCAAAGCCCGTGTGTTTACTCATTCTTCCTGCTTGGCCTGGACCACAGCTTGCTGACTGCAGGCCTCAGAGGACGGAGTGGCCGCTGGCTTTTTGTCCTCTGAGCTCAGGCGCCCCTGGGATGTAGCCTCATGGTCTTGGAGGAGCACTGGAGTCCTGACTCCCTCCTTCCTCTCCTCCCCTGCAGGCTTTCTATTATGACCTGGACAAGGTGAGGGAAACTCCTGTCTGCACGTGGTAAGCAAGGTGGGCCATGGCTGGGCCTGGCTGGATGAGAATAACGTCTTCGCTTGCATTCCATCCTCCTGGCTGTCCCATGGGAGGAATACTTGGGTTTCCTCCCCACTTTACAAATGGGGAAACTGAGGCTCAGTGATGCGCCTTCTTTAGGGATGGTGAGGGGCTGGCCTGGCGTTGAGCGCAGCTCTGTGTGTCAGTACCTGGAGGAGGGTGGCAGGGGCTGGGGGGGAGTGTGGGCAGGCTACTTTTGAAGCATCTTCTCTTCTTCTGGGAGAAGCAAACACGCTCTGTGGAAAGGCACATTCGGAAGATGGAGTTTCACATCAGCAAGGTCAGCCTGGCTTCGGGGGGTGTCTCCCGGCTTGCTGGGCCTCTGCTGGGTTAGCAGTGGGGCGGTGGCGGGAGGTTCTCTGGGTGCCAGGTGGCTGGAGAGAGCCGAGGAGGAGCAGAGCCTGCAGGGGCTGAGCCCTGAGATGGGGATCAGGGGGTTGGGGTTAGAGGGCTGGGAATGTTGAGTCCCACCACCCGATCATACAGATGTGATTGCAGAGGCCCAGAGAGGGACAGGGATTGGCCCAGGGTCGCACAGCAAGTGCCTTAAGCTTTATATTCTGCAAACTCTTCCGTGAGCTTGCTCTACTCCCCCAGGAGCCCAGTGGGCGGACAGAATATCACAAACCCACCTTCCCTGTTTCACAATTGAAAAATCGGGCAGGGAGAGGGGAAGCGATGCACCCACCCGGCCAGTTCACTAGTTTTTACTGTGCACCCGCTGGGTGCCAGCCTCTGCCAGGTGCTGGGGATGCGGAGCGGACGAGACAGACTTGGTCTTTGCCCCGCGGGCGCACAGTCTACGGGGGTGGGACAGCCGGGGTGGGGTCGGCTGCTCGGGGGCGAGTGACTGGCAGGTCGGGGCTCCGCCCCTCGGCGTGGGCCGCGCCCAGTAGCCCGTGCGGCGCGCCCACGGGCCCGTGTGCCCCGCAGGTGGACGAGCTCTACGAAGGCTACTGCATCCAGTGCCGCCTGCGAGACGGCGCCTCCAACATGCAGCGGGCCTTCTCCCGGTGCCCGCCGAGCCGCGCCTCCCGAGAGAGCCTGCAAGAGCTGGGCCGCAGCCTGCAGGAGTGCACCGAGGTGGGCGGCGGTGGCGGGCAGCGCCGCGAGGGTCGGGCCGGTCTTGGGGCTCCCTGGGCCCTGAGGAAGCCTCTCTCTCTGCCCGGGGGCCTCTGTCTGGCAGGGTCTGTGCGTCCCCCGTGGCCGAGCCCGGGGGCAGGCGGTGAGCCACCTTGTGTGGGGCTTTGCAGGACATGTGGCTCATCGAGGGGGCCCTGGAGGTTCACTTGGGCGAGTTCCACGTCAGGATGAAAGGTAACAGAACAGGGCTGAGAGTGGCTGGGCCGGTGCCAGTGTGGAGGGAGCATCAGGCCTTCTCGGGGACCCTGGGGCTTGTGCGGAGGGTTGGTCAGAATCCCGGGGGTCCAGGCCCAGCCCGCGTTTCCACTCCTGTGACTTGTGACCTCGGGCAAGTCCTATCCCCTCTCTGAGTTGAAAGTGAGGGCCCAGGCCTGTCCACTGTCATCATGAAGGCCTATCCCCCCATCCCCCGAAGCTGATACACCCTGTGATGGGGGGGGCTCCTCGTGTGAGGGCCTGTGACCCATGGGGCAGGGACGGAGGAGAGTGGAGAGGAGATTAGCCCGTCTCTGTGTTCCAGGCTTGGTGGGCTACGCACGCCTCTGTCCGGGAGACCAGTATGAGGTACAGCCACGCTCCGGGCGGGATCAGACCTCAGGGCTCCTCACCAGGCCTTTGGGGGTTGGGAGCTGCTGGCAACCAGGGCCCCAGCTGGGTTTCTGTCCCCGCCCCGACCCAGTTGGCAGGGAGGGCCCCCAGGCAGGGGGCAAGGGGGGCGGCTGACCCCTCCCTCCGTGGGCCTGGCCCACAGGTGCTCCTGCGCCTGGGCCGCCAGCGCTGGAAGCTGAGGGGCCGGATCGAGTCTGACGACAGCCAGACCTGGGACGAGGAGGAGAAGGTCTTCATCCCCACCCTGCACGAGAACTTGGAGATCAAGGTGGGTGGGGCTTAGGGGCGGGGCCGGGGCGCCGCGGGGGGCGGGGCTTGGCTCCGACACCACCCAGAACTCCCCATCCCCGCAGGTGACAGAGCTTCGGGGCCTGAGCTCGCTGGCGGTGGGCACAGTGACCTGCGACATCACCGACTTCTTCACAACCCGGCCGCAGGTCATCGTGGTGGACATCACAGAGCTGGGCACCATCAAGCTGCAGCTGGAGGTGCTGTGGAAGTGAGTCGGGGTAGCCGCCTCCCCCTGCCCGGGGCCCACTGCCCCGACTGGAGGCCGGCCCCAAACTCTCACCCAGAGAGGAGGGGGCGGGGTGGGGGGGAAGGGGGCTCGCCGGCTCCCCCTGGTGGCCTAACCACGCCTTAGCATCCACCTTGGGCAGCCCTGCCCTCATCCTGCCCCCCAGACAGGCTGGGGCCCAGACCCTTACCTGCAGCCCTGCCTACCCCACCGCCCCCGCCCCTCTGACTTTTGATTCCCTTCTCACTTTTGACCCAGTGGCTGTTAAAGACCTGGCTGGGGACTTCCCTGGTGGTCCATTGGTTAAGACTCCACGCTCCCAATACAGGGGGCCCCGGTTGGACCCCTGGTCAGGGAAAAAGATCCCACATGCCGCGGCTAAGAGCCCGCATGCCACAACTAAGAGCCCGCATGCCGCAACTAAGAGCCCTCATGCCACAGCTAAGAGCCCGCATGCTGCAGCTAAGAGCCTGCATGCCGCAACTACGACCCAGTGCAGCCAAATAAATAAATATTAAAAAATAAAATAAAATAAAGACCTGGGCTGGCCAGGACCCTTTCCAGCAGCCTCCTGGGCTGGGTTCCTGGGAGAAGCCTGCCTCTGCCCAGGAGGACTGGCTTTGCTGTGCCCACCTCATTCCCCGCTGACCCCTGCCACCCATCAGGCATAACGCCGAGTGGTCACCTTGAGTCCTCCCTGGGCCACAGCCCACAGCCCCATGGATGGGGGACACGCGTGAGAACGACCCCTGCCCAGGATGGGGCTCTCCACTGTGCATGCCATTTCAGGATCGCTGGTGGTTTCCACAGGTTTTGGTTTTGGTAGCAGAGCTCTTTCTCCCAAATGAAACCTTGGGTTTCGAGGAAATTCCCTTCTCCTCATTCCCCAGGGCAGGTGCTGCAGGAGCAAAGGGGCTGAGACGCACTTCCTCTACTCTGGTGCTTCTTGTGACCAGTTGGGGCCGGTCTCTCCTTCCTCCCTGGGGTGGGGTCCGAGCCGGGGTCACTGGAGCCACTGCCCTCTCCCCGGTGAGCTGGGTGAATTTGGACAAGTGACACCCCAGCTTCAGTGTCTTCATTTGTCTAGCGGGGCTGAGCACGCCTCTCAAGTGTACGGGGCAGGGGGTGGCCCAGCGCCATGCAGCCCCAAGCCGGGCAAGTCCAAGGACCCGGGTATCCTGCCGGCCTGCAGCTGCCCTGGGCAGGCAGTGCCTCTGAGCCTCAGGCCCTCGTGGCTGGGCTGGGCCCCAGGTGTTGCGAGCTAGGCCTGTGTGCAGGGAGGCACGAGGCAGGGAGGGCTGACCCACGCCTGCCTGCTCCAAGGGCAGGCGAGGGCCGGGCTGACGCATCACTTCCTCACCCTGGATCTGCAGCCTTCCCTGTGACTGGCGCCCCCTGACCGATGAGGAATCTGAGGGGGGCAGTGACGTGGCTAACCCAGAAGACGGCAGAGCCGAGTGTCCACCTCTGGTCTGCTGAGCTTCTCGAAAGGCCTCTAAAGGGGGGTGTCATTCACCTGTGTGGCGGCCGAGTGCCGCCCCTCGCCATCTGGCTAAGGGCGTTCAGGGCAGCGAGCCTCTGAGAGACGTGGCCAGAAGGGTTGAGAACGTGGATTTGGAGTCCCCTGGCTGTGCCTGCCCCTCCCCGAGCCTCCACCTCCTGGGTCCTGTCTGTGCTCCAGTGTCCTCCGGCCACCGATGACACCCTGGCCTCTGCTCTCCTCCAGCCCGTTTGATACCGAAAGCTTCCTGGTGTCGCCCAGCCCCACGGGCAAGCTCTCCATGGGCAGCAGGAAGGGCTTCTTGTACAACTGGACACCCCCGAGCACCCCCAGCTTCCGGGAGAGATACTACCTGGTGAGTGAGCCGCGCCGGGCAGGGGTGCCGTGGTTCTAGCTGGGACCGGGAGTGGGGGGGACTCCCCAGGGGCCAGCACAGGGGGTGGGCTGAGCAGCAAACTTTGGGCTCAGCCTCCCTTGTTTGGGGGTCATCCTGGGTGTTTTTCTGTACTTTTTCTTTCTCGCAGCCAAGCCCTCCATTCTGGGGCCTCTGGACTTGGTCCTGGGCTCGGCTGGTTCTTCCGGATGCCTGGGATGGGGTTCTCTGGATGGTTCTACCACCCCAGCCATGACCTTGGCCTCCAGTCTGTTTTACCCTTTAGTATACGTTTCCAGTAGGTAATACCTTGACACCCTGTACAGTAAAATACCTCTTTCCTGTGGCCTCCAGGGACCTGGGTCCCCTCCTTAGCACCAACTACTCTTGTCACCTTCCTCCATATTCCTCCAGAGATGCTCTGTGCCGTCTGGGAGCAGATGCCTCTTCCCCAGCCTTTCTCCCACAGCAGCCCTTAACCGAGTGATGTACTGGACACTGTCATTCCCAGAGCGCTCCTCATTCTTTGTTTGCACGGTGCAGCATTCCACATTTGGCTAAAAATCGCACTTTGTTTAACAAGATATTGAGGTTCAGTTATTTGCTGTTACCAACGACGGGGCTGTAAATAACCTGGTGCACACGTCATCCTGCATGTGTTCAAGTATCTTCCCAAAGCAGGTGCCCCAGTGAGGGTCCAGGGACAGAGACAAAAACAAGGACATTCTGTCAAGCCCAGAGGGAGGGTGATGCTGAGCTGGATGAACCTGTCTCCCGCCTCTGGACCTTAGGTGCGGAAGGCAGCTTTATATGAGCTGGGCAACTTGTGCATTTAGAGGAAACGTGATTGTCTGGCCAGGGTGGTCCCAGTGTACTTTGGTTGAAAAATCATCTATGGTTAAGAGCATGGACTCTGGAGCCAGATGGCCTGGGGTCCAAATTCTGTCTATGCCTTTCATCTGCTGTGTGACCTTGGGCAAGTCATTCAACCTCTCTGGACTTCAATTTCCGTATCAGAGAAATGAGAACAACAGCACCGCCCTGATGGGGCTTTGTAAGGGTTAAATGACTTAGTTAATGAGGAGTGCTTACAAGAATGCCTGGCAAAAACAGATGGTGCTGTCTGAACATCAACCATTATTATTGGTTCGGTTGGTGAGGGGGAGGGGTTCGGGTTTATGTCAGCTCGCCTGGATTAAAACTCTCGCACTTTGATCCTCGCCTGTGTGGCCTGAGGATGAGCCAGTGCCCACCCTCAGGGAGGTGTGGTGATGGTTAAATGAGGTCTGACTCAGAGACTGGGGCTGGAAAGAAGGGCATTAGAAGGGTGATGAGGGATAAGGGCAGAGAGGTGCCAGGCTCTTATCAGCACTTCCGGGCTGCCAGTCACCTTGGTGGACCTCAGTCATCCTGAGAATGTGCGTATGCAGAGCAAGGGTCTGTGGGGGAAGCCCTCTGGGGGCCTCGCTGTGATCCCTGGGGCAGCTGGTGAGTCTGCTCCCGCATCCCCCTCTCCAGTCTGTCCTGCAGCAGCCGGCACAGCAAGCCTTGCTGCTGGACAGGCCGAGGGCCACCTCCATCCTCAGCTGCCTGTCCGACGGTGACCTTCGGGGGCCTGGCCTGCGGAGCCGGAGTCAGGAGCTGCCTGAGATGGACTCCTTTAGCTCCGAGGACCCCCGAGACACTGAGACCAGCACAACAGCATCCGCCTCGGACGTGGGCTTCCTGCCCTTGGCCATTGGCCCCAACACCTCCATTGAAGAGGGGGCCCAGGAGGACCCCCCACCCCTGGGCCTCCTGCCAGAGGTGTTCCACCTGGCGGAAGCCTCATTTGTGGAGCAGCCTGGGTGGAGAAATTTGGGAGTAGAAAGCCTCGACCTGCCACGGGGCTCCCCCTTCCGCAACCACGTGATCCCCGGAGGCCAGGAAGGCCACGATGAAGCAGAAACCGAGGATGGAGTGGATGGGCCCGGGGTGCCCCTCGAGAGGCCCCTGCAGGATGTCCTGGATTTACTGAGGTCCACGGACCCTGCCCCGCCCCAGCTCCGGGAGCTGGAGTACCAGGTCCTCAGCTTCAGGGACCGGCTGAAGGTACGTTTATTCTTTGCTGGGCGGAAGTCCTGCTTTGCTGATGGTGTGACAACTGGGAGTGAGATCTTGGGGCAGGGAGCCTGGGCCAGCATCCTGGCCTCACCCCTGTGTAACCCAGGTGGGCGATGTCTCCTCTCTGGGCCTCAATCTGTTCATCAGCCCAATGGGTGTAACAACAGCTCTCAACGACCTGGGAGGAGGATTATAAGAGGAAGTCGGGGCTCAGTGTGGATAACTTGCTCCATGTCCAGCCAGATCCCAGCCCCATCTCACATCTTCTGACCTGGGTGGGTGGGGCTGCAGCTCAGCTTTAAAATTCCCAAGTCGGGGCGTTCTCAGGGTCAGAGCTGGCACTGTGGGAGGCCCCTCACAGCCACACGCCCCACACCAAAACTTCTCCACAGGGCCCACGCCAGGGGCTGTCCTTGGGTGGCTCTCAGAGGTGCTGGCCTGGGCAGGTTATTTCTGTTTTTTTGGTTTACATATACAGATGTACATAAGCTAAAATGTATACTTATATATATATATATATATACATATGGCATATATATACAGCATATATACATACAGCACCTACCTAGACATCAATTTTTTTTTTGGCCGTGCCCCAAGGCTCGTGGGATCTTAGTTCCCCAACCAGGGATCGAACCCGTGCCCCCTGCAATAGAAGCACGGAGTCCTAACCACTGGACCTCCAGGGAAGTCCCCATACAGCAATTACTTTATGGAACCACTGTCTTTTGTGTTCAGTTCACTGGCACTGAAATAGTTTAACAGCTCTCATCAAAATTCGTTTCGGTTATTCCAGCCGTGACCCCTCCCCCAACATTACAGTTCAGCACAGGTGAAAGTTTAATTTTTCACTTTGTATCTAGTAACTTTAAAAACACGTTCGCTGTTTACCACTGCTGTGGTCTTTAAAAAGGACCTGCCAGAAAATTTCAAGAAAAAAATTTAAGAAGTAACGTCACCCTTTTTGTATTTCTTAGCGGCGTTTGTGTAGAACCATGCGGGTCGGCACGCACGCAGCTTCTGCCACATACCTGTATTTTTTTTTTTTTTTCTTCTGTACGCGGGCCTCTCACTGTTGTGGCCTCTCCCGTTGCGGAGCACAGGCTCTGGACGCGCGGGCTCTGTGGCCATGGCTCACGGGCCCAGCCGCCCCGCGGCATGTGGGATCCTCCCGGACCGGGGCACGAACCCGTGTCCCCTGCATCGGCAGGCGGACTCCCAACCACTGCGCCACCAGGGAAGCCCCCATACCTGTATTTTGAAAAATACACTTTGCATAAACAACCTAAAGTAATACCACAATAGGACAATAATTTTAAACATCTTCGAGGAAATTTTTTTTTTTTTGGGCAAACCAAGTTAGAACAATACAAATGATTATAGGCTATGGTGTTTAGTTTGACTTTTTCAAGAGAAATTATACACATAGGTATAGGTGTATAAATTCACGTATTTATATTCATGGGTATATGTGAGGATTTAATGAGGATTTAATTTTATACGTGTGTATATATATACACGCAGTTAATTCTCACTATTCACAGATTCTGTTTTTGCAAATTCATCTACTTGCTGAAACGTGCTCGTGATGCTTTCGTGGTCATTCAGAGGCACGTGCAAAGGGGCAAATAATTGGAGTCCCCTCATGTGCAAGTTCCCAGCTGAGGCTGAAGGAGATGACACTCTTCCTTCTTTTCTCAGCTCATACTGCACCCAAGTGTCCTTTTCACCGAATATTTAGTGCTACGTTTTCCACATTTCTGTACTTATTTCTGGTGATTTCGCTGTTTGAAACAGCGCCCAAGTGCCAGGCTGAGGTGCTGGCCAGTGTTCCTGACGTGCCTTATGGAGGAAATGTGTGTGTTGGATAAGCTGTGTTCAGGCGTGAGTTAAAATGCCACTGACCTTGGGTTTAGTGTATCAGCGGTACAGCGTCTATATTAAATAAGACGTCTTTAAGCAGACACACAGAAAACAAGGTTACGTATTGATGGGTTGATGAAAATGTTGACCAGAGGCTCACGCCTCTGCATCTCCCCTGGGAGCAATTGTTCAGTTTCAAATCCAGAGATCACGACGTTACACACCGTAACTACCGTGAACAGCAAGAACTGTGTGTGTGCGCATGCGCCTGTGTGTGCGCGCATATATATATATGTATATATATGTATATGTATATGTGTGTATATATATATATATATATATATATTTTTTTTTTTTTCTATTGGGCAAGGAAATCTCTGCAACTAGTCTTATTCTTCTGTTGTTGCTCAAGGTTTTCTCTTTGGGCTCAACTTTCAGGAGCCCAGTTCTGGCTCTTGGGGCAGCATCTACTTGGGCTATGCCTTCGGTGCACTTTGTGTGAGACGAGGCCCCTGGGGATGGGAATCAGCCACAGCAGACTTGCCACTGGGAGACTCTGACGACTTGACACCCCCTCCTGCCGCCTCGCCCAGTCAGGGGCTGCCTTAAACTTCCTCTCCTTCCACGTCTCCCCGGGAGAGGAGACACCTGGAACTCAGAGGCTCACCTAGCAGCCTCTGGCCTGGGTTGTTGGGAGTTGTCTGGCCTGACCCACGCCGTATTTAGAAAATAATTTGGAATTAGTTGTTGATAGTTAAAAACTGGGCAGCTCCCCACAAAGTCTAGATTTCCACCTTTTCTTGGAAAACTGAACAAGCTGGCAACCTCAGGCCTCACACTCCGGGTGGCAGGTGGCCCTCTTGGGGGAGGGCCCTGCTCTCCAGCTCTCTCCTGTCATTTGCCCTGTCCCTGTGGGTGTTTGTGACCGGTGAGATTTTTCAGATCTGCCCTCCTTCCAGCTGTCATGCCAGACCTTGTCACAGGCCGTTCGGGAGGGGCCTTGGGGACGCGTCCCCTTGCCCGTCCCTGACGCAGGGGATGGCAGCCCTGCTGAGGGACGGTGACCAGGACGCCGTTAGGGTGGGTATGCTGGGCGGGTGGCCGGGCTGCCCTGAGTTCCGGCTGTCCGTCCATCCGTCCGCAGCCCCGCGGAGCCCGCCGGGAGCACGCGTCCGCCGAGAGCCTGATGGAGTACATCCTGGAGAGCTTCTCCTTCCTCAGCGCCCACATCACCCCGCATGAGTTAGCCCTGTTTGGGGGCTCCCAGGGTCCCCGGTGAGTGCGCCCGTCCCAACGCAGCCCTGGTGACCAGCCTTGGGGCCGGGCTCTCCCACAGCCCGGCCCTGATGTCTGTTTTCTTTATTGTGGCCCCGGCCCCGCCCCGCACAGAGCAGGTCCTCCGTGACCACTGAGTGAACGAGGATACCTCAGCCTGGCCCTTAGCCTTCTGCTCCGAGCGATGGGCTTTTTTTTTTTTTTTTTTTTAATCTTAAAAAATAACAATAGCGCACTCAGTAGGACCTCTGACCTCTGCGGAGCAATTGCCCAAGCGACCCCGCTCCCAGTTCCTTCTGCACAACGGCCCGCCCTCACCTGTGACACCAACTGCGTTCTCGGTGAAGCAGCTCCCACCTGCCCACTCACACTGGCCTGAGCGCTTCTCCTGCACCCAAAGTTCAGCAGCACAGAAGCGTGTGAACAGGCCACATTTCTCCTCTCTTCTCACGATCCCATGGGGAGGGTGTGGCACCTCCACCCCTCTCAGGGCTCAGGCTCAGCCCCTGCCCGGAGCAGACACAGTGCTGGGTACGCTTATGTGTCACTCACCCCTCACGGCCCCGAGCTTGGGGTTCCTGCCCCCACTTTTCAGATGAATAAACTGAGACTAGGGGAGGCTGACTTATCCAGAGTCACAGAGCTAGGAATTAGTTGGAACCTTAGGCTTCTGCTACAAATTGCACACCCTGCAAGGTGCGGGGGGGGGGGGGGGCAATGCCATCCCAGCACCTGTTTTGAGTTGTTGCTACCTTTTGCTGCTTCTCCTTTTCTCTTAGTTTTCTCCTCAGTTTAACTCCATCTCCTTGGGACCTGGAGTTGGCCTCCCTGATCAGAGCTCTCCAGAGAGGGAGGGTTTCCTCTACCCTTGGAGGGAGCTGAACTGCTAACCGAACGGTCACCCAGTTCTTCTCAATTCAACTCAGAAAGGACAAGACTCCACCTCCACCGCCAGCGCTGAAAGCGCCGTCCAGGGAGCTCACGGCTGGTGCCCCAGAGCTGGACGTGCTGCTCACGATTCACCTCCGAATCTGCAAAGCGCTGCTGCAGGTGGGTGAGGAATGGGGGAGGGTGGGGTGGAGTCGGGTGGGGTGGCAGGTTCAAAGCGGGGGTGCTGGTGGTGGTGCTGGTGAATAGTCATGGGGTCCTTATACAGCCCAAGCCCTAAACCGAAGGCAGTGGTTGTGTCTCTTTGAGTGGCAGATGCCAGGACTCCAATCCAAACTGGCTCAGCCGAAAGGAAATTTTTTGGCTCGTAGGATTGAAAGACCCAGAGGTGGGCTTCAGGCCCAGCTGGATCCAGGGTTTCAAACGTCATCATGACTGAGTCTTTCCCTCTCTCAGCTCTGCTTTCCTGTGTTGGTTGGCTTCACTTTCTGGCAGGCTGGCTCCTGCCGGTGGCAAAGGTGGCTCCTGGCAGCTCCAGCCTGCATCCTGTCGTCTCTACCCCTTTAGCAAAGGAGGAATCCCCAGATGACAGTCAGGGAGTTACCATCGGGATAGAAGAAAGGATGGGCACAGGGCAGGTGGGCGCCACAGGCATGGTGGTTGACCTCAGAGGGCATGTTCTGTGCTAACCCGGAGCATCATGGGTTGCTTCCCAGAAACTGGACTCTCCTAACTTGTCGAAGATGGTCCAGGAGTGCCTCCTGGAAGAAGCTGCACAGCAAAAACAGGTTCTGGAGACGCTTTCTGTGCTTGATTTTGAGAAGGTCAGCAAGGCGACATGCGTTGAAGAGAGTAAGTACCTGTCCTCCATCCACGGACTGCCCGTGTGCGTGGCAGGAAGTGATGAGGATGAAAGCCCAGGGGGCCTCCTCTCCCTTCCCAACACCCAGAGTTAAATGGAGCCCAGGGGACATGAGTGGGGGCAGTGGCTGGGATCAGACACACACTGTGGGGTGGGAAGGGAGGCCCGCTAGCCTCGGTTAGCTGTGTGACTCTGGGCAAAAGATTCACCTCTCTGAGCCTCAGCTTCCCCATCTGTACAGGGGAGGCCGCTGGGTAGGTGTCAGTGAAGGAACCCCAGGGCACATTCAGGGCATACAGTGTGTGGTCAGACAGTAGCTGTGACCCCAGTTCTGCCCCTGCCCCCTCTGTGGGACTTCCCCTTGTCCATAAGGAGAGGCTGGTGACAGCAGCAGCCCCAGGTTTGTCGTGAGGGCTGCAGGTGGTGACCCAGATGAGGTGCTCACAGCCGAAGCTGCTTGTCTCTGCGGGTCACAATGGGACGTGGGAAAGGGACTCTGCGTTAGGCCAGGCCATCCCTCCTCCCCGACCTCTCAGGGCCTAGTGGAAGGACATCTCTGGGCTTCCTCACTGCCTGCTGTTCCCCACCGCCAGTCAGGCTTCTGAGCCTGGGCTTTCAGTCATCCCGCAGGCCACGCGGAGGAAGGGGTGCCTGAAGCTGTGGAGAGGCTGCACGGAGCCCGGCGCGGTCCTGTCCTGCCCTGGCACGGTGCTGCTGGACCAGCTCAAGAAGACGTTCCTTCACAGAGTCAGAGGGAAATACCCGGGACAACTGGAAATAGGTAGCCCCCTGCCTGTGCCCGCCCGCCTCAGAAATGCTTTGTGGATCCTCTGGGGCCTTCAGCATTGCCTCGGCAAGCCTCCTTGTAGCCCCGTCTCCACCTCTGCGAACGCCTTCTCGGCATGAAGTGGAGGCCTTTCTGAAATTGACAGCAAGGCATCTCCTTTTCCTGGGGAGAGGAGGGAGGAGTCCGTGAAGCCGGGAGGCTGCAAACGTTAGTGGGCTCGTGCACCTTTCTGATTCCATGGCTTCCACCAGAACCTTAGAGGGGTTGAGAAGGAGCCTTTATGGGAAGGTAGGCAGGACTTTACCTGCCCCATAGCGGTGTCTTGAATCTTGGCTGGACTCTTTCCCAGAATGCAGAGCTGCAGCACTTTTCTCTGTTGACAACTGAAGGGTGACATACTCCAGGCAGTGGCTCTGGGCCTTAAGCAGTTCTAACCACCTGCATATTCCCAGGCCCCGGCTCTGTGATTCACATCGAGGGGCGGGTGGGGCCCAGGGCACACGGATGCACCGCAAGACTCCCACCTCGGGCCTGTGGGCCTTAGCTGGAGCACGCCCCACGCAGGCGCAGGGGGCGCAGGGAGGGACACCCACCCACACGCCATCAGAGAGCCTTTAAAGTGACCCGGCCGTGGCCAGCTGAGCGGCGCCAAGGGGGCGGGGTCTCGGTCTCCCCTCACGTCGTGTCTGTGTGTTGCCAGTGTGCCGCAGGCTCCTGGAGCAGGTGGTCAGCTGCGGCGGGCTGCTGCCCGGAGCCGAGCTCCCTGAAGAACAGACCATCACCTGGTTCCAGTTTCACAGCTACCTGCGGAGGCAGAGTGTCTCCGACCTGGAGAAGCACTTCGCACAGCTCACCAAGGAAGGTAGGGGCTGGGGTGGGGGGCACATGGCCTCAAAGCAACACACTGACGACAAAGGAGTGTCCGTCGTGGAGACCTCTGTCTCGGCTCGGCTCTGGGAAGCCAGTGTTTCAGAATCACTGTGTCTTTCTCCTCCAGCTGTTCTTTCGAGAACCAGATTTAATTAGATTCTACATTCAGCCCACGTAGAAATGAGCTCCCAGGGCAGGAGGCTTTACAAAGCACAGAGCAGAGGTCAGAACTGGACAGGAGGGCTATTGCTGGGCTGGCCGGAGTCCCTGAAGTATGGACCTGGGGTTTATTCATTTTCAGGGTGTATTTGATCCCTTGCTAGAAAGCCTTCCTGGAGATTCCAGGAGGCCCCCTTTGAGACCAATCCAGACTGTCCACTTGGTGATCACACGGGCTTGTCCTGGGATTTGCTTCTCCCTGGCTAATGCACGAGCCACAGCTGTCCAGCCCGGCGCAATCAGAGGGGACCCCGGGCCTCCTTTTTTCTGTCTCTTGTAGTAACACTCGTCGAGGAGCTGCAGTGCGTGGGCCAGGCCAAGACAGTCAGGAAGCTGAAGGGGAAGCAGCTGGGCCAGCTCCAGCCCCTGCCCCAGACGTTGAGGGCCTGGGCGCTGCTCCAGCTGGACGGGACCCCACGGGTGTGCAGGGCGGCCAGTGCTCGCTTGGCCAGCGCAGCCAAGAACAAGAGCTTTCGGGAAAAGGTACGGTGTGGGAGGCGGCAGCCCCTGGCTGCAGGTGTGTGAGTTGGGGGGAGGTGGAGGGAGGTAGGCTTCCTCTTGGAAAAACAGGGAGCAGTGAGTGACTGGGGGCTGCATCTGCGGCCGGTATGTTGATGTAGGGATACTCCAGACAAGAACACAGCCTTCCGCAAGCCCTCACCACTGGCAGCAGCCAGCCAGCCCTGGGGAGGGAGCCGGCGTTGCCAGGCGATCAGTGGTTAGCAGCATGCCACGTGCTCACCACCTCATTCAGCTCAGTGTTTCTAAAGTACCTTATCTATTTGGTCTCTGAGATGTCACCTGCACGTAGAATGTCTCTTAGAATTCTGACAGTCACCCTCATTTACTTTCAACTAATGTGTGTGGCTGGCTGTTTCGTTGTGCTCGGTTCACTTGAAAACCAAGAGATTGGACCCCTCTGCCTTTTAGGTTCCTGAACACCTGTGACTCTTCTAGATTTTGGGTACCAGCCCCTGTGGTGGGAGAAGGGCAATACTGGGGCCTTGGTCTCGGGCTCACCCAAGTGCCAGGCACATCCCCACGGGCCCCTCCCCCATGCTTAACAGCCCTTACAACAATTTTGCAAAGCAGTTGCCAGCTTTCTTTTCCAGCTGAACCGACTTGGCCATGGTCATGTGACTGACAGGGCGGGGTCAGAGCTGTGACTGGGGAAGAGTGAGGAAGGGAAGAGATGCTTTTCCTTCTGGCCAAGGCAGCAGCCTCACCGAGGCTCCCTCTGTGTTCACTTCTGCTGTCCCCGCTGGACAGTGGGTTTCTCTGATTCAGCATTTTTTTTTTTTTTTTTTTTTTTTTTGCGGTATGCGGGCCTCACTGTTGTGGCCTCTCCCGCCGCGGAGCACAGGCTCCGGACGCACAGGCTCAGCGGCCATGGCTCACGGGCCCAGCCGCTCTGCGGCATGTGGGATCTTCCCGGACCGGGGCACGAACCCGTGTCCCCTGCATTGGCAGGCGGACTCTCAGCCACTGCGCCACCAGGGAAGCCCTCTGAGTCAGCTTTTTATCTAGATGGCAGTTTCGGAACGCAGTTTGTAAACAGTACTAGAGAAAAAGAGTTTTCTTATGTCGTGAGCCTCAGCCCAGGGACCAGCGTTTTTAGATAAATTGAATGCCGTAGCCTACAACTCGACACTGCGCACACCTGCTGTCAGCATTCGGGGGATGAGCCGTGGGCACCGTAGACTTTGCTCTCACCAGCCCCCCGTTCACAGTAACCTCATTTCCTAGGCTTTGCTCTTCTACACCAACGCCCTGACCGAGAACGATGCAAAACTCCAGGAAGCTGCGTGTGTGGCGCTAAAACATCTAAGGGTGAGTTTAACCCGTCCTTGGTGGGGATAGAGGGAAGCCTGCTTGTGGTTAATGCTGAAGTTAGTTCATTTCAAAATGATCCCACTGGGACCGAAAGAAAGAAAATCACTGCCAGTGAAGAAGCACCGTAAAGAGCTGGCTGTAGAGGAACAGCCACCAGCTCCAGCAGCAGAAGCTCTGATGGCAGAGGTCCCTGGGAAACAGTGCCCATTTGCTCTGGCTTGGTGTGAACAAGCAGGTGGCCCCAGAGACTCACTTTTGAGCTCTTGGATTATATGGTTTAATATCCTCAATGAAAAATGTTCTAAGAGCACAATAAGCTCATTGTAGAAAAAAGAGAGTGTAAAAATACAGCAATGCAAAAATTATCCATCCTAATTCTTGAGCATCTCTGTGCATAAAGCTTTTAAAATTTATATGGAATTCTGAATTACTTCCTTAGGCTAGACTTAGTGTTATCCCAGGGCCAGAGAATGCATTGATAAATGTTTTTGAGACTCATGATACCACACACCCATTTACACTCCCGAAAGCAGACAGGAGGGGATGCCCGTTTTACCTCAATCTCATCTTCATTTGTAACCCTTATTTAAAAAAAAAATCATTGCCATTCTGCTAGATGAAAAATGGTCCAATACAGACTAAATTCATTCTGGAATGAACCGGCAGGAAATTCTACAAGGACCATCTGGTTATAATCAAATAACCAGTGAGTGTTAGGGTGCCCACTAGGGGGAGCTAAAGTGCACTCTGGTCCTTGGCCCTGGAGGTGATCAGGTGGTCAGCTGTGCCTGAACCAGGTCAGACCTCCTCTCCTGGTCTGACCTGGAGGGCAGGGTTGGGAGAAGAAGACGGGGTAGAATGGTCCAGGAGAAAGCAGGTGTTCTCATTTCCAACACGGGCCTTTCCAAAGGTGTCAGGATTGAAAACATGAGATGCTGCCAGTGGCACTGTGATGAACCTGAGGCCACAGGAGAAACCTGGAAGCCTTCGGAGAAGGAAGGGGCTGAAGCCGCAGAGACCATGCTAGGGCTGGTCCTGCAGGGTTTATAAAAGTGGATACCTGTTCCTTAAAATGCCCCCTAATTGTCCCTTCCCCCAACCTCAAACAGGGCATCGAAAGCATTGATCAGATTGCCCGCCTGTGCCAGTCTGACGTGGAGGCCGTGCGAGCGGCAGCCCGGGAAACCACGCTGTCATTTGGTAACGTACAGCATCCAGCGTTTCGAAGTGCAGTGGGGTTGCTGGGGCCCGTAGAAAGGTTGTGCCAGAGAGGCCACAGCGGTGATGCAAAACAGCACACGGGACGGGCACCGTTAGCAACCTGTTTGACTGCATTTGGCCAAGGCCGGTTTCCTTTATGGCTGAGGTGGCCGTTTACGACCCTTGGGAATGAAAGTCAGATGCGAGGCAGGATTAAGGTTCAGCGGGCTCTGTCTTGGACAAAGGGACGAGGCCCTGGGGTCCACGTGAGCCAGTCCCAAAGGCTCCCCATCCCCTACCCTTTACAGCAGCACCGGAGGCCTAGGCGTCTGGAAGTACTAAGGCCACCTTGGCTCACCAGTGTAGGAAAGAGCGAGGTGGGGAGACAACCCAGTGACAGATGACCTTAATATTTCAGGTGAAAAAGGACGCTTAGCTTTTGAGAAGATGGATAAACTTTGCTCAGAACAAAGAGACGAAGCCTTTGGCCAGGAGGCAGATGTTGAAATCACAATATTTTAAAAAGCCTCAGCTAATGAGCCCAAACCCGGCACCTTTGTTTTTGCTGCTGCCCGGCCTCGACACAGGGAGGGCTTCGGGTGGAGGTACACGGTGTGCTCTCCCAAGAGCGTGAACTGGCCAGAGCTGCTCCCGGACTCTGGGCCAGTTACGAAGCCCCAGGGCACAAGTGGGACTTCTGTACGGGAGCAGAACAAGGGGCTGCACGGCACTTAGAGGGCTGCACTTCAGTCAATCAGCCTTTGGCTTTGAGAATCGGCCTGACCTTCCCCGGGGGCAGAGCCGGGTCAGTGCCAGCCAGCCACGTCACGAAGGGGCCGAGGCCAGGCAGGCGGAGGCCTGGAATCAGCAGGTCAGCTGGCTCAGCACTTCTGGTTCACTAAAGACTGGGACTGAGGAGGCGAGCAGACCGAGCGTCCCTGCTGAGGACAGAACTCGGGTCGTTCCCACAGCATCAGGTGTCACTGTGGGGAGGGCAGAGCCAGGGTTTCGACGGTTCGCCCGCTCAGCCCGAGCTGCAGCCCAAGCGCCACAGGGGAGCCGGCTGGTGGCCTGCTGACTGTGGGCCTTATTTTCACTGTGGTTCAACAGCACAAAGGAAACAAGAACATGCCGTCAGCCGAGAAGTCTTGAGTGCCATTTGCTTTGACCTCACTCATCAGAATGGAATCCATTTTCTGAAGCAAGTCAACTTAGGGTTTATTAAATAAATTGCTTCAGAAGCCATAAGCTAGTTTGAAGAAAGATTTTACTGAACATCATGTTTAAAGAAGGAAAATTAATTTCCTATTTAAGTCTATTAAAAAACCCAGACATGTCCTGGGCTGTTTCTGGGATAAGAATGTAGAGGTACCCTGGGGTCTGGATGTGGTATCAACAATGGCATTGGAAAGCTCTGTAACTTAAACATGCTCATTTACATTTCCTGTATATATTCTGTGCTTTTTGGTTTAACTCAGTATTTATTTGCCTTGTCCATATGTTGTTTTCTGAAATTTCAATTAAAATAACTTTTTATTGGCGTTCCACTCTACCTGAAAAAAGTGGAGGGTAGTGGTTGTTTTCTGGAATATCCTGAGGGAAGAAGCCATCCCTGCTGTCCCTCAGTGCTCTCTTTCCAACGTGACATAGACGCAGGGATAGAGGAGGGCTGCCTCAGGGCAGGGCTGCCCCTTGGACTCTCCACGTGCTCTCTGAGGCTCCCAGAGTCCCCTCTCCTTACAGACACCAGGCGGTGTGGCCCTTCTCTGGCCTTGGGCTCTATCTGACTTCTGCTTAGTTACAAATTTAGTTATTTTTTTCCACATTGGCATTCCTCCTCTTCATGAAAGCTTAGATGTCATTTTCTTTTTTTTTTTTTTTGTATCTGAAAACGATTGAGGTGACGACAGTGGGTGTGACACCACCACCCAGGTCCCCACTGTCCTTGCTGGGTGTTGTGTGGTCACATGACCACAGACGTTGTTTCTGGGTTCCATGGATGTTGCTGAGAGGCCACAGCATAAACAGTTTACTCAGCAGCCAGCTCTGAACAGTCATAAAACCTTGGATATAAGGAAATTCTTGGTAGTATTTCTGCAACGTTGTGCAAGTCTGAAATTATTTCAGAACAAGAAGTTGAAAAATCACTTTGGGGAGACTTACATTTAATTTTGTACACGAAACGAAGACTACACGAATTGTTTATACTTCACTGTTACCTCTCTGTCAGTCTCCACTGATGTGTCAGTTCCACATCAAATGTGACTCGGCAGAGGTGCTGAGACATGGCCACCGTTGTGTCTTACAGGCAGCCGGCTAAGGGACACACGTTCTTGAGGTTTGAGCAGTTCTTCAAACAACCTTTATAAATTCATTAAGTTATCCAAGGGCCCTAACACTTGAAAAGGTGAGTTTTGTTGTTGCTGAAATGGGTTGAGGCCTGAGGCGCTGAATAAACACGAGGCAGGAAAGTGCCCCCAGCCCAGAGGCACACACGACTCCAGGAGGCCGTTGCCGTCGTAATCCTCAGATGCGGAAAAACTATAACCCCTCTTGACTGACAACATCTGCTTCACATCAGCAGGGATGGAAAGAAAACAGAAGTTGCCCAGCCTGGTTTAGGCCTATTAAGCAAAGAAATGGGAAGCACCCCAAAGCCATGTTCTTTAGAAAAAATTTTTTATTGTTGCAACTAAAATGCAAACCCATCATTTATATGGCAAGTTGGAAAACTGTACAGTTTGACAGTTCTGTGAGGTCACAGAAGACCCTGAGACGCGCCCCCCGCCCCCCATCATGCATCCATGTATACACACACCTGAAAAGGTATCATACCAAAACACCTCGCTTTTTTTTGTTTGTTTTTATTTTTGTAAAAATGGTTTATTCTATGGCCATCGTAAAAAATAATGACCTGATGAGTAAATATTGGCTTAAGGCATATAGCAGAGCAGCTCGCTACTTCTCTAACATACGTGTGACAAGATGGAGAACCATCTGTTTTCCAAGGATAGGAGGTTAAACCAGTATATCCATTTTGAAATGCTACTATATATACACACCAAACTACTACATACATATACAGGACTTAAAATAACAAACAAGCCCAACTCAAAAATGCTTACAGCCTGGCACCTCAGAGTCTTATCCACACCTCACCAAGGCTCTGCGGGGCGATGCCTCAAATGTTCCCACCACAGACTTTCTCTGCACGAGCTTCTAACACGTGAAAGGCAAAATGTGAAAATGCTGGCAGAAGAGCAGCCCGTGAGCTATAGCTGCCTTTTTTTTTTCTTGTTAAGCCACTTAATGTGGAGGTCTTAAGTTCCCCTCGCAGGAAGAGTCGTGAGCACCATCAGTCCCCAGGGTTCAAGGGCAGGGCAGACGCCTCTCTCAGCAAGGCCCCCGGACCTGAAGGGCCACAGGCTGGCTCGAAGGGACCGTCGTCCAGGCTGTTTCAAGAAGTGTGGTTTCCAACAGTCGCCTTGGTTCCAGATCACGGTCCGCTCAAGAAGAGTGTGAACTTGGCACAGTGGAGGCTGACCCCAAAGGTGTGTGTGTCGTGGGGGACCTGCTTGTCTAAGTGTCCAGAGCGTGAGGTGTGACTATGGCTTCCCACACCCTTGGAATGTCTGAGTTACAGTGGGGCCCAGCTGGACCAGGACAGGCTGGGCCTCACTAGAAGTCACCAGAGTGTCATGCCAGGAATTGGGCAAATATCTGTTACTGGACATCGCTCCGCTGCCGAATGGCAATGATTTCAGCAACGGTCTTAGGAACCAGAGCCACGTAATGCTCAGCTCATGCAAAGGTAGACTGGACTTGTACACAGAGCGCGTCAGTAAGCAGAGATCTAAGGATTTCAAGCACGTGGTATTTGATCGGGACACAAGAAGACTGTACATGCATCCTAATACACACAGGGAGAGTGGTGACTGAGACCGAGGTTCGAGCAGACAACTGGGGAGGGGAGGAACCGGGACAAAGTAATCTCACGCCATGTGTCTTAAATAGCCAAGTGTTCATTATATATTATCCCCTTGTTCTATAAACATAGGCAAACCTCTTCTCGTGTTACCCAATGAAATCACGACTGCTTACAACCGTCCTCCTTCCTAGTACTGGTCTGACGCAGCAGGCTCACGGCAAAGTCCTCCGTTCCCAGCGCTACCTGAGGGTTTATTATTGTACTTTTTGATAAAGCCCTTGGTGCAAGGCTGACATCAAAAAACGTTAACACATTATTGGTTTATGAAGATGCTAGTGCACTGTGGATGCCTTCAGGAGAAAAGACTTAAAAAATAAATATGGAGTGGAGAGGCTCACTACACGCCGTCTCCAGGGAGGGCTGTGGGAAGGATGTCGCTTGCCGCCTGCCAGGGATGCGCCGAGGGGGCACCATGCGAGGCTCGCCCCTCCACCCGCACAGGCTGCCTTGCTCTGCGCCACCAGCCCAGCGCCCTCTGTGCCCTCCTCAAAAAATGGGTTGTGGGTCTGGTATTCAGAGGAAGGCGAGGGGGAGAAAAGTAGCAGGATGGAGGTGAGGCCAACCGCCCGGGGAGGGGGGCTTTAGTGCAGAACCGACGTCCGTCGGGGCGCGGAGGGCTACGCTGTCCAACGGCCCTCGCCTACGCCGGCTACCTGCTAGGCGGCTGCGGGCTCTATGGGCAGGGGCGGACCGTGGGTGGAGGCAGGTCAGATTGTGTGTGGCTGTCGAGCAGGAACTAGGACAAAACCAAATGCTTTCAGAGGAGCCCGGCCCTGCCCCCGCAGAGCTGCGGACTCGTGCAACACCTCGGCCGCCCGGGCCACTCCAGCCCCCGTGAAGGGGGTTTTGGTTATTATTATTATTTTTTACAACAGCTCCCCCTTCCCAAAATCACCCCCGAGGAAAAAGCTGTCTGCACGTTACTAAACCATCGGATGCGCTCAAAGGTGGTTGCTTAGAAAGAGGTAAAATACTTAAAATCATTAAAAGAAAAAACAGAAGTCTCGTGAGGTGATTTCCACGACCAGAGATTTGAGGCTAATCCTCACTCTTCTCCGTAACTTTAACGGCAACACATTCTAACGTGTGGATTTCTACTGAAATGGCATTTATGTTCCAAGCAAAGTGGAAACTGCTCCTTCTGGATCTCAATGGCTGGGTGAAAAGCCGGTGGCCACCCTGTGGTGACCTCTGACCCTGAGGCAGGGGCCCTGAGGAACCCTGTTTATGGGGATGGAGCAATGGGGGCAGGACGTGCGCAAGACGGCTGTAACGAGAGGGGGCCGGTGGAGGAGCGGACAACGGGAAGCCAGTGGGACACCCTGAGCAAAAGCAGAAGCCGGGTTCTGTTTTCTAGAGACGGCCTTTTGTTGTTTTTCTTCTTAAAACGGGAAAGCTCGCAGGCACTGTCCCGGCTCAGTGCGCGCTCAGCAGAGGAAGTGCCTGAGCGAGACGATGTCCGAAACCCTCAAACCCTCTCCTCCAAAGGACTTTACATTCGCAAAAGTGTGGGAGTCTTTCCCTGGGAAATCAAATAAAAATTGTGTATCTGGTTACACCACCTAAGGGTACAAGAAAGTTTCGTAAGTGCCTAGTCTTTTTTTTTTTCCCAGAAATAACAAAAAGCTGCTTTTTATAAAGGTTAAAAACAACAATGTGTTGTAATTCTATTACTTTTTTTTCAAAAACAAATGAACAAAAAAAGAAAAAAGAAAAAAGAGAGAGAGACGTATTTGGCATTTTGTCTACTTACTCCTGAATAGGTTAAGGCCCTGAGATTAGACTCTTCTATTCTTGGGACCACAGGGCTCCTTAAGACCCCGGTGCATCAATCCTCAATTCTCTCTCGTTAGCCCTTCACAGTCCCAGACTTTGAAAACCTTTGATCTGTTTCTTCTGAGCCTGGCTCAGAGGCTCCCGCAGCACTGAGCGCTACCGCCGGGCTGGCGGCCAGGGCTTGCCGTACACGCGGTCTGGCCAGCACGTCCGTCAGTGAAAACATACCCTGTAGCAGAGGTACGCGCCGGCTGTGAGGACCGTGGCCACGCACACGTTGACCAGGAAGGGCTTCCAGTGAGTCGGCGCCTGGTCCTGCTCCTCCTTGGGCAGCGATGGCTCCCCCTGGGCGGGACCTGCCCCCGCGACCCGCCTCCGGACTTCAGTGTCTTGACTCGCGCTGAGGAATGAGGGGGGCAGAGGCGGGTTACTCACTCGGGAAAACAATGGCAAGGATGCTATTACTCCCGGAGGAATTCTAGGAAAAAATGAGCCACGTGGAAGCAGAGCCTGCTGATGCTGACACTGGTCAGAGGCCCGCCTGTCACCGCCTCCCTCCCAGGGCCCGACAGCAGGGCCAGGGTGGGGTTCCGGAGACCCGCGGACTCCTCAGTGACGGGGCTGGGTAAGGGTCTGAGGAGCAGTACAGCCCCTGGGGCCGCTTGTAGAATGTTCCCCTTCAGATCAGGGAAGGTAACAGTGCAACCACAGGCTTCCACTCCCTCCCCGGGGCCTGACAGACGTGGACACACAGAGGCCTTTGTTGCTGCTGACATGCGAACACCACACATCTGCAGTGCTGACCCTCTGCCCTCCCCGCTGCACGCCCAGCCAGTCTTGCCAGCAGGCCCACTTCCCAGGTGTCCCGTGTGCAGTCAGTTGACTACCTTGCTGGGGGCAAGCCGGAGCCACCCTGTAGGGCTGTCCCAGGACAGGCCAGCAGAGGCTGTGGGCCTGGGTGCAGCCAGACCCTGCCTCTCCCCTCCCCACCTCTCCCAGGCCGTTGCCCTCCCACCCTTGCGTCCATCGAGGCGGCCCTGGCCACAGGAAGTCCTGCCTCCCACAGGCCTCTCCATGGCCCTGCTGCCCCAGCAGCCTCCCGCGTGACTGGCAGGACCATCCGGGGGCACCGCCTCCCCAGGAGACAGGAGGAGGCTGCACGAAGCACCCTTCTCGGCGCCCACCCGGTGAGGCCCCAGCCGCAGGGCTGAGGCCTGTGTGCACGTGGGCTCCCCGCCCTCCCCGGTGCCCAGAGGCGCATAGGTTCTTGGTCCCACTCCATTCTTTTCCTGGAATTCTCTGGCTTTCAGCTTCCCAAATCCACACTTCCCTGCTCACCACCTTCACCCACAGAATGTGAAAGGCACCTTTCTCTCCATTGTCTTCATGAATAAAGAAACAGGACCAATGACACAAATTTGACCCAAGTCACATGCCAGCTCCCATCCCTCTCATCCTCGGCCCTCGGCGAGCCCTCAAAGGGAGCACGCCAGGCCCCCCTGAGAGTGTCAACAGAGGCCCTGGGAACCGGGGCACAGTCGCACTTGTTCAGCACCTGCTCTGGGAGGCCCCGCTGGACAAGTGTCTCTCGAGCCCCAGAACCGGACCCGGTGTTCCTGTGATGAGGGCCAGTTGCACAAAAGGCCCTGGGGAGTAGGTTCATGGGCCAGGACTGGGACCTGGACACCAGCATTTAGCAAAGTGCCCGGGGAAGATTTTGATGATCAGTTTAGCCAGAGGCCCCGGTGGGGCACACACTGTGTGTGACCTGCTTTCTCATGCATGACCGTTCCAGTGTCCGGCCGTAACAATACACCCTGATCCCATTCTTTAATAGCTGCAGAATATCCAACACAGGAAGAAAGCACGACTTATCTAATCCCTGGATACACAATCAGCTCATCTCTAGATTTTCACCATTAGAAATAATGCCACCACGAACACCTCGACCTGTACATCTCTGCACACCTGCTTGAGAACTCCTGCTGGCTGAGTTTCTAGGTGTAGACAAACGTGGGGTCAAAGTGTGCACTAATCTTAAACTGCCCTCCAAAACTGCAGGTACCAAGGGCACTGCCTCCACGGTCTCAGGCTCGGGCTAACCCCCGTTCATCCTTCAAGCTTGTGCACAATGCCACCTCCTGCTGGCAGCCTTCCTTGACCACCCAGGGAAGGTTGGGTGTCTCCTCTCTAAGGCTGACCCCCTCAGCGTGCACCTCCATCACACCCCTGTCCATGGGCCACCACCACAATCTACTGCTCCCTTGCCAGTAAGATGGTCTAGAACACAGACCAGGGGCTCCAGTCTAGTTATCTCGGGGTTTCACATGCATCAGTAGGTGCTCAGTAATCTTTGTCAAACTGTAAGGAAGCAAAACGGCAATCAACTCAATCAAGACCACATGAAAAGGGGGACTTCCCTGGTGGTCCAGTGGTAAAGAATCCGCCTTACAATGCAGGGGATGCGGGTTCGATCCCTGGTGAGGCAGCTAAGATCCGACATGCTGCGGGGCAACTAAGCCCACAGGCCACAACTACTGAGCTCGCGCACCTCAACTAGAGCCCGCGTGCCCTGGAGCCTGCGCGCCAGAACTAGAGAAGAGGAAACCCGCACGCCACAACTAGAGAGGAGCCCACACACCTCAACGAGGATCCCACGTGCCACAACTAAGACCCAATGCAGCCAAAAATAAACAAACAATAAACAAATCTTAAAAAAAAAAGACTACATGAAAACGTTAAGTACCCCAAGACCATTCTGGGGGCTGAAGGTACGTGGTCAAGCCTGGATATCAGTTTCAGGACTGGCCTGAAGTCCAGGGCAGGTTTCTGTCTTTGTCGCTGTCATCACCGGGCTGGAAGACCTGACTCAGTCGCACCAGACCCCTGATTCCAACAAGCACCACCAGGTGGTGCTAGATCCCCGCTAAAGCAGTCACTTCCCTGGGCCAACCTGTGGCTCAGTCAGAGGCTCCTCCAGCTGGGGGAGGAGCAGGGACGGTCCAGGGGCCTGTTCCTCAAGAACACAGAAGCACCGTTTGCCAAGAGGAGGCTGGGTCCACAGGGTTTCAATATCAATATGTATTTCTGGAACAGAAGGCCATTTCCCCTCGCCCCCAGCAAGCCAGGACCCTCTCACATTACCTTTCCAGGCTGCAGGGGGCGGTTAAGAGGGTTCTGGTTTCTTCCTTGACGGGCCCGTCTTCTTTAACCTCCTCAGTCTCAGCTGTCACCCACTGGTGGTTTGCGAAGAACTCCTTGCACTTCCCATTGTGTGGCTCCAGGATTCGTTTGGGAGGCCGGGGAGGTGGGGGGATGTGCTCGGGTGGAGGCTCCAGGTCCTCGTGGGAGAGCTCTTTCCATTGTTCCTTGAAAAAGCAGCAAGAGGAAGTCCCGTGAGATTTTACGTTTGGCTGATCTGTCAGGAAACCTGCTCCCCTTTAAGTGAGCAGAGGTGAGGGGCCCTCTCAGCTTCTCGGGTCTCCAGCCATGTCCTTGGAAGATGAGATCTTATGAAAATAAAGTCTATTCTCCCTATTAATGATCTCTATGTGAGCACTTCAAAGGCAGAAACTGGAACATGGTGAAACCTTCCACAACTTTTTAGCTATTTAAACACGAAGCCCAGCTATTTCCTCTGACCCAGGATACTGTTTCAATGTTTACAATGAACAGCCTCCTTCTTTACAGGCAAAAATTTAAAACCCACACACCTGGATTAAAGCAAAAGCACTGCTGACCTGTACTGAAGAGTCTCCCATGATGAACTTGGCGCCTTCGATCACAGCCAGGTAGGAGAAACGGAGCTGGTCTGCTGTCTGGATCAGTCCCATCCGAAATTTCCGCATTTCTAACAGAACTTTCTTGATATCAACAGAAGAAGGGTCTTTCCTTTTGTCCATCTGAAAGCCAGAGAGGAGACACAGCTCAGTGAGGTCCAAGCCTCAAGTACAACGTGACTGTATATGTCCTGGAGCGTGCCAGTTCCTATTCAGGAAAAGTCATAGCGAGGAAGGCAGAATTCTAGAAAATGTGGCAAAATTGGGACCATTTGAGCACAGGGGCAAAATGAGAGGGAAGGGGATTCTCTGGATCTTCCACATTAAAATTAAGGGCCTCCCTTCAAACGAAGCTATTTAGGGTAAAGCTCCTTTCATGGGAAGGAAGCTATTAAAAAGTGAAGATCAAAGCTAGTTTACTGCAGAGACAGTTAACAGAGAAGCTGTGGCTGGGCCAGACTGGAGGTTAAAATGTGCTCCCTTCTCTTCTCGGGGTATTTAAGGGCCTTCTTACCAGCAAGAGGCAGGTGTCAGCCAGACAGAAGGTCCCCGATCTGCCGATGCCAGCACTGCAGTGCACCACAATGGGGCCGTACTCCATGCTGAGCGACCCCGACTCGCGGACTTTGAAAAGAAAGTTCAGAAACGAGGCTGGCGATTCAGGGACTCCAAAGTCAGGCCACGTGGTATAATGGAAATGTAAGATCTCTCGAGTTTCTTGAGACTGGAAGAGAAATATACTCATGACGATTCTAAGAGAATCACCTGTACAGAAATCATTAATTCCAAGTAAGCATGAAGTGCCTTTCCACCCACCTAACTCCAAGAGTAGCCTTAATTCTCAGATTTTTCTCCCCGGGTCCACAAACCCAGTGAACAAATACCAAGCCCCGAGTGGACCCCAGGTTGCTCCTGCTTCAACTGCCCCTCCTTTAGGATGGAACAGTCTTGCCCACAAGAGCCCTTGTCTCCAATGTTCCTCTCACTTCTGCCGTCTTCATGATTACAACCGATTTCTATCCGCCCCACAAGTCAAAATGATGCTTCGCTGCCACCCACAGCAATCTTGTCATCAAAGGCCTCGGGGTTTCACATGAAAGAGTGGAAATGTAACTGCACGTGTGGGGCACCAGCTCTGGGAAACTCGGGGCTTTCCTTACAGGACTATCTGGATGCCTCAGAGAATTGTCATTTTACAGAAAAAAGTTACCAACTCAGTCTCCAAAGACAGGAGGCTGCCACGTGTGGCTCAATATCCAGCTGAACAGATGGTCCACGATGAGGAGGAGGATGCTGACAAGACCAGCTGCACTGGCCCCACAAGCGGAGCGCTTACCCTGTTCCAGTGTGGGCACGAGAGCTCACTGGGTTCTCACAGCAATCCCTCGAGGCACGTAGTCCCGTTACTCCCATTTTCCAGATTAGAAGACTGAGGCTTGGCAGCTAACCCTCCATTAAGTGGGGGAGCAGGAGTTTAAATCTAAGCTTGGTTGACTCCAGAGCCCACTGCAGGAACTCTTGAAAGGAGGAGGACCCTGGCCCTTGTCTCCTAGCCCAATCTGCTCACTGTGGAACAGAAAGAACGGCCTCTGGTGCTGTTTCCAGCTCCGCTCCTTCCTCTGAGCCTCTGAGACTCCACTCCCAGGGTGGACAACTGGTCGCCAGGAGCAATGATCAAAATGTAGTCCTTGCTGAGGAGAGCACCCAAGATTATACTAAGGCAAGAGCCCACAGTAATGGGAGCCAGTCACAGGGGAAGTAAGGCCTGCAGACAGGAACCACCCCAGCTGCGCAGCGCCAAGGGCCAAGCCAGTGCCTAGGTTACCTGGACAGCAGCTGATGGTGAAACACTTTGGGCCAAAGACCCGCTGACTGACAATGTCTCCCTTCGTTTGGCAAATGTCCATAACGTGCCTCCCGTGTGCCCGGCACGATGAGGTAATGACCCCGCGCCCTGCCCTCCCAATGCTCACAGCTTAGTTACAGCAACCTTCCCTGACCCTAGTGTGATGAAAACGTGTGAAAAGGACCCACAAAAACAGCAAGGACCTAACATCAGCAGAGAACACACACCTGTCGCCCTGCACCAGCTATTACACACACTGGTATCTTTCTGCAGAACTGGAAAAAATCTGCTTATGACATTAGGATAACTTATAGAACCACACCAAACAATTCCATACTTTCCTCCCTAGAAAATGATCTCCTTATATCCTTTAATGGCTTAAAAGAGAAACGTGTCTTCTATTTATTTTGGAACAGAAAAGCACTTAAAAATAGATTTTTTAAAAAATGGAATAAGAAGGGCTTCCCTGGTGGCGCAGTGGTTGAGAGTCCGCCTGCCAATGCAGGGGACGCGGGTTCGTGCCCCGGTCCGGGAAGATCCCGCATGCCGCAGAGCAGCTGGGCCCGTAAAGCCATGGCCGCTGAGCTTGCGCGTCCGGAGCCTGTGCTCTGCAATGGGAGAGGCCGCAACAGTGAGAGGCCCGCGTACCGCAAAAAAAAAGGAATAAGAAAACATGCCAAAAGCAAGTTCCTTCTTTTAATTCTTAAAAAGGTGTGGGTTACCTTCTGTTTACTCCCTCCCTCACGGCTGCCCACCTCTTTCTCAAGGAATTCATTCCAAACGTGTGCTCGGCCAGGTACACGTCTGATAAAAGACTTTTTCAAAACCACGTCTGTTTGGAGCAAACAGATCTCCCCCAAACCTCCAAGCTGCTGCCTCTGCTCTGCCACGCAAACAGCACAAACCTCTTCTGCTCTGTCCAAATTCTGTTTCCCTCAAGAAGCAAAGGAAATTTTCTCAAGAGTTTGCCGGAAGTCACTTGCAATGTCAGGCTTGCAAACGCTCAAAAGCATTAAAAAAGTCTACCACGTAATCCTCCAGGCACATACCAACCCACTGCCAACATTATTGCTGAAAATCCTCCGTATCAAACCCCTCCATAAATCACACCCCGAGAGCCTGCATGCGGCTATGGCCGGGCTTGGGGCTCCAGCGCTAGTGCACAGGGGGCGGCAGGGGGACCTGGACCCACTGCGCAGCTGCATTCCTCCAGAGCCACGGGATTTTAACCTCTTCTCCACTTCCAGTCACCTGCGTAAGTTCTCGATCTTACTTCGACTATTAATCCCACCCCAGGCGTCACGGTGACTATAAAGCAGTAAACTGAAAACTAAGATGCAAATAGAATCCAGGGGCAGATTCCTCCTCTTCAGCCCCAGCCCGCAAGCCCCAACACCAGTCCCACCGCCCCCAGATAAATCCACGTTCCTTCGACCCCACAGAACCTGTGAACCCTTCCCGGCACGTGCTCTGAGCCTATGCTGCTCTCACACTGCACACGGACCACCTTCTGGAAGGCTTTCAAAAACCCTATCTGACAGGGGGGCAGACATAGACGCAGTGAGAACGGTGCCCTTTGCCTGAAGTCTGACAATTTGATATCCTGGGGTGTCCCCAGGAGCTGCCGTCAGCTCCCTTCCACTGTTCCCACTACAAGCATGGTTCCCCAGAGTGATGGCTCCGGGCGAATCATTCAGCCTCCCCGAGGGCAGGGTCTTCTGTGATGCCGCTTCTAGCACACTGCCCAGACATATTCCAAGACCATCATTTAATGATAGCTGGCAGGTGGTGTTACAAATTCTCCCCACACATGGGCTTCCCTGGTGGTGCAGTGGTTAACAATCCGCCTGCCAAGGCAGGGGACACGGGTTTGAGCCCTGGTCCGGGAAGATCCCACATGCTGTGGAGCAACTAAGCCCGTGTGCCACAACTACTGAGCCCACGTGCCACAACTACTGAGCCTGTGCTCTGGAGCCCACGAGCCACAACTACTGAAGCCCGCGCACCTAGTGCCCATGCTCTGCAACAAAGAGCAGCCTCCGCTTGCCGCAACTAGAGAAAGCCCGCGCACAGCAATGAAGACCCAACGCAGCCAAAAATAAAATAAATGAGATAAATAAATTTATTAAAATTAATTAATTAATTAATTCTCCCCACACAAACAAGCCCAAGACTTCATCTAGAAAACTTTCACTGACTATGAACTGGGAGTCAGCCCTGGAGGGCCCTTCTTCCCTCACTTCAGACTAAAGAGACTGTGGACCACAAGAGAGGCCCACGTGCTCTGCTGGTATTTAACTCACAGGCCATCACTTTAGTCCCTCTGCAGTTGCAAAGGCAGGAGCAGGAACAGGTAAGGTTTAGGTCAGAACTCCCTTTTCCCTAAGAACTGGTGTTAACTAGTGTTGGGAAAGAGCTCTGTGGGGAAGGAGGCAGGTGAGACCCGCCCCCAGGCACCTCTAGTCACCCGGTAAGTAAGCAGGTAAGCTCTACTCACCATAGTGCTAAAACTACTTCTTGCTCAGAGCACAGAAAACCACTGGCATAAACAACTGGTGTTCAGTAGTATCACCCAAGTGAAAAGACATCTCAACCAGTAACTGTCTGAAGTACTTAAGCGCATGCCATACTCACTGTGAGGTTTTCCAATTCTAGTTGTCGTACTGTGTAATATGACTTAATATCTTCAGAGATCAATGTCAATTTCAATTTTGTGTCTTCAAAGATCATTTCTTCTTCTTCTTTTTGTGGCCAGTACTGTGCACATTTTAACTAGGGGAGAAAATAACATTGAATTATTGTGAGCAACTGACAGTCTTCCTATGGAGGTTTGAAGTACCGTCCACGAGCTTTATGATAACCCAAAGACCCAGGGTTTTCTGACCTTGGAGGTCGCCATCAATGTAACCTGCCAGCCTCCAAAGGAGATGGGGAGGGGGTCTGTGAAGATCTAGACCAGGACTAGTCAGGCAGACAGGACTTGCACTTCCAAACCCAGCTGCCCCGGTTTTCCACACAGCGAAGTGTTCCAGGGGTCTGATCCTCTCCCTATCACCCATGAAGGAAGCCAGATGGCACACAAGGTTTAGTCTCCCATGAACTACTTTATGTAGCCATTTCAAAGGTTATCAAGACCCTGATGGGTGCTCTCGGCATAGCGCAGACTCCCTACCCTGGGGACGATAACCAAGGCTAGAAGAGACCACATGAAACACCGTAAAAAGCTTGAAGGGCTGTAATCAAATGCAAACCAGAATCGAGAAGGTTTGCAGAGGGGTCCTCCAAGGCTGGGGATCACCCACTGCCCCACCCCACCCTTTCATTCTGGTTCAGTTCAGTTCAGAAAAATCCCTTGTTGTAGTTTAAAAATTTTAGAAACTACTTGATGCTCTTGATTTAAACGTAGCTCATTAACATTCTCCTTAAAGCAAGCAAACTCCCGAAGATTTGGTTTCATTTAGAGTTCAAGAAAGAAAATCTGAGTCAAATTTAGTGGCATGCTTTGCTTGAGCCAAGTGTCTACGCCAGCCATTTCTGGTTGCTGATGACTGTTCTGGGTAAGAACAGCAGGTAGATGGGGGCTAAGCTGCCAGGTCCATAAGCCAGAGGAACCGACATATGTCCCCAGACAGAGGGACCCTCAAAGATGGTATGACTTTCAGCAAATGAAATATCAGTGTGTGTAAACAGCTCTTTGGGAAATTGTACAAGTTCAAGACCCTTATAATTCAACATGCATTGACTCAGAGGAGCCAGGAGGCTCTTGAAGAGGCTGAAGACAGAACAACAAAAGCCCATCGGTCCTGCTTTAATGAAAACCAAAGCAACAGAAAAAAGGGAGGGAAACAAATTAAGAAACACCACACTGAGATGCCAACACAGCATCAAACTTTATGGTTTCCGAACAGAAGGCCAATAAGAGCCTGGACACTGGCCTGTTTTAAAGTTTTGGCCAGTTTCACCCTCCCTGCACCAATGGTGAGCGCCAAAGATGAACCCCTGGAACAGAGCCCATCTGTCAGCACCAAAGAGATCCTGCCACTCAGGACACAGAAGCATCAATGGCATGGCACGATCCCATGCTTAGCCAAAGTGGGTGAGGCAGATGACAGCAAGACTTCAGGAGACGCTTAAAGGATGCATTCATTCCCACACTTCAAATCATTAGACCTGTGTAATGCCTTGAGACTCCAGAAACAGACTGCCCTGGTAGGTCCAAAACCACGTGTGCTGGAGTGGGCACCCAATTCAGTGAGCAGACCAAGAGTAAAGCAAAGAAGCAGAAATGCAGAATGGCGAGCTGCTACCAAAGAAGAGGCCAATGTTTTCATGCCTCATGGGCAGGAAAGGCAAGTCTTTTCAACCTCACGTCCACACAGCAAGCAATCACTTTCAAAAGCAAATATAAAGCCTTACAAATCTCTGTAATCTGGGTAAAGAGCAAGACTTTGGAACTCTACAGCTGAGGGATTCTGGCACACACTAAGTGTCAATACTTATTTAAAAAACAGGAGTTCTTAAAAGAACTCTTAGGCATCTATAGCAACATGCCACGGTCTGCTGTCATTTCCTGTAGAAATTTTTATTGTAAACATATGCAACAAAACAAAACAAAATAAGCACAATATCAACTACTTCCTGTTATCCTGTTTAGTTGATACATAGTGACCAGAAAAGGCGATTTATTTTATTAGAAAGCAGTCCTTCTTCAGGGTTAAAATTGAGGCATGTTTTGGGTTGGCACCAAACAGCCACATGGCAGTGCCAAAGTACTGGCATCTGTCATACCTGCTGTTACCACCATGAAGGCGGGTGTGAGAGAGTCCTTGCTTGGGTCCATCTAAGACAAAGAGCTACGCCATCTTGAGAAAAATCCATGAAAGTCATCTGGGGTGACCCTGTGATGGGTGATTTGGCTGAAATAAGAATGAACACAGAGAACTAAAAGCAGAGAACGAGAGAGATGCACAAAGCCTAAAGCACCTATGATACAAAACCTAGTGTCTCGGGCCTGAAAGCACTTGAAATCAAACAGCATCTTTAGTAGGGATTTCAGGGGAGAGATATGGGCGATGTTTCTGGTTGAACATGGCTTTGCTACTTCCCCCTAGACAACAAGCCCGGCCCCTACACACATGCACTCTATCCCATCATGTCTAAACTCAGTTTTTAAACTGAATGAATGAGAACTTTGGCCATTTGGATGACCTTAGTCTAACACACACGATCATTTTCTGCACAACGGTTTTCCAGGAAGCACAGGGTCCCAAAAGGGTAACGGGCAGGTCTGCCAAAAATACAGGGAGAACATCTACCACTGTTTGGTGAAAGAAGGAAACCAGAAAACAAATATGCATTACATGGAAACGCTCTGCAAGCTGGTTTTCACCACGGGCTGTGTGGAGAAGTTATAATTAGATTAGTTGAGCAAACAAGACAATGCAATTTCTTATAATTTTCCCCAGTCAGCCCTTATGGGGTGATAACGTTGAGGCCGAATTAAAAATGTTTATCCCAAGGAAACTTTAAGAACCATAAACCATACGTTGCTTTCCATGCCAATCTGCAGGCCCAAAAGACCCACAGTAAAAAGAAGAGCTGCAAAGGAAAACAGGGATTACTGTCACATCATCACAGTAAACTACAATAAAAACCAACTAGTTTTTTGTTGTTGTTGTTTTTTTAATGGCCAACATAGCAGTCCAAGGGGAAAGGTTGTCACAGTGGATCTGTGGTCCATTTACGTTCGGCCTTGGGTGGGCGACAACCAAGAGCAGGGCCTGGTGACAAACATGTGACTGCAGTACAGGGCCACCACTCCTGGTGTCCTGTGGCAACAGTAGCTAAAGCAAACCACGTGCAAATAGCAAAGAGGTTTCATCTGAACTTTTAGTAACAAATAAAAGGCAAATGCTACCATATCTGATGATTTTAAAATAAATAAGTCATGATTTAATATTCTCAACCCTCCATACGACTACAGAGTGTTTCTCAACTGAGGGCAATTCTGCCTCCCAGGGGACACTGGACAATGTCTGGGGACATTTCTGATGGCTTCAACCTGGGGTGGGGGTGATACTGGCATCCAGTGGGCAGAGACCAGGGATCCTGCTAAACACCCTCCAACGCACAGGCCGGCCCCCCAAGACAGAGAGCGATCCGGCCCAAACGTCAGCAGCGATGAGGCTGGAAGACCCCGAAGGGTCATCTGTGCTCAGCACCTGCACCGGCCACCGTGTTTCACTTCTCCTTGAGGAGTGCGTGTATTGCGGGAACCTCGTGTTTTGTTTCTTTACTCAAAACTGCTGACAAGAGTGGTGATGGGTGAGGGTTTGCTTCACATTTGCAACTTCACATTTTATTAATCAAGCCACTGCAGAGAAAATCAAAAGCCACTCTCACTGTAAACATTTTTTTCTAAGACAAGAAGCATCACTGCATCAACTGAACACTCAGGTAAGCTCTTTACACCTGTGAGTGCGGAGCGACTAAATACTCTCTTTCAAGAAAAGGAGGCAGAGGCAAAAGTATGATTTTAAACATGTGCGGTCGTACGAAGGCCATTTGTTGTAACCAAGACCGTTCCTTTCCGGGTGCGGGAGGGAAGAGGCTTTGTGGCGAGTGCTTTACTGCTTTAGGTTTTCACCGCTCACGTTTCCTTTGATGTGTTACTTCTTTGCACTTGTATTTTTTCCCTTTAGGGCCACGACTGTGCTTTCTTCAGAGGGGTGGCGTCTCCGGAGCCTTCATGTTCTCCTGGCAAGCCACGGCCGCATCCTGACACAGCCAGGACAGCTGCGACAGCAGTGCCCCCGCTGAGCCCCAGAGAGCACAGTGCCAGCACCTGGCCGGGCCTGGGCTACACGCTCCTCCCGGTCTCCGTGCTCCTCAGCCCACCTCCTCCCGGGGCCTCCACCTCTGAGGCTGCGGAGCCCCGGCAGTGCTGGTGCTGGCTGCGAGTGTCTGCTGCTGGCCGTGTCTGGTGCTGGCCGTGAATGTCGTGGGAAGCAGGCGGGAGCCAGGGGGGCGGGGATACGGCATCTATTCCCTACTTCAAAGATGCGTGGGGAGGGAGAGCACAGCCACCGCGGCCCCAAGGGAAGCAACGTGGGATGCCGGGAAGTGGGGCAAGTGTGATTCTGATCATTAGCCCAGAGAACTGGCAAGAAACTTAAAAAAAAGAACAATTTAATAAAATAAATAAACGTTTGTCCTGGCTGGAGTCTGGAGACGGAAGGCGGGGCTGGGGGTCCAGGTTAACTAGGGCCCAACCATACCCGGTCCAGTAGCCACATTATGCATATCTGGGAGGCAGGGGGAGCCCCAGAAGAGTTTCAGCTGTGAAGAGGTGTGGTGAGACTTGCTTTAGAAAGACCATTCGGGATACAGGACGCAGGAGAGACTGAGGAGAGCCGTTGAGGGGCAGGAGGTGGCCTGAACAAACGCACACCTCGAGTCCACGTTGCAAAGAACTTGGAAGAAAGGAACACACACCCTGAAGTGAAGCACAAGCAGACAACGTCCACACTAAAGAGGTGTGGCCAGGAGCCAAGCGTCTGGGGATTTTATGGAGGCGAACCCAGGGTTCAGCTGCTCCCACAGCTCAGGTGCAGAGAGGCATGCTTTTACCAGCCAGAAAAAGCAAATATGATGAAGATACAGTAGGAACTTGCTTTTCAAAATAAAACTCCGCTTACACAGCTCCACAAGGCAAGCACAGCAGGACGCGAAGCAGGAGAGAGACTGAGAGGTGAGAGGAAAGCAGGACACACGCATCACACACTGGAGAGACTGACTGATGGGGGCAGGGTGGAGAACAGGTCAAGGGCAGTTTGACTTGTTTCCCTCTTTTAAATTCACCTACGTATCTGACTTGTTTACAATAAACATGTATTTGTATACTGCTTCTTTATGTTTTTCTAATAGAAATAGAAAAGCAACTCAAGGAAATAAACACGGACAGATGTCGACTTTGTGGACTGGCGTCCACACGGGCAGCGATGCAAACAGTGGATCAATCTATGACTTACCGAGCCTTTCTCCATCACTCTGTTGAGCATGACAACGCCCCTGCTTTTCTGCTCCCACACCATCTCCCAAAAGTGACCGCAGGTATTGGGCAAAGGGCCCTGCAAACACACAATGCACAGTGTATGCATTTTACACACAAACACGTTCCAGTGCAAGCTCACTGCTGGCGGTGAGTGGATGACAGGGCCCTCAGGCAGCGTGGTGGCCATGGCTGGGACAGGGACCCGCCTCTCCCTGCCTAGTGGTAACCACAATTTTATTTCCTACCACGCGGTGAAAGGTCATTTCTGCACCTCAGGGCTGGTTCAGAGCTGAGCGATGGAGGAGAGAAAACACAGACTCTGCTTTCTGGTGTGGGCTGGCCAGCTGAGGGGCTCCACTGAGAACCATGCCTTAGGGCGGGTGGTATAGCGAATAAAACTGGCTGCAGGGGAGAGGCAGTGTGGGGAAGGGGTCACAGGGACGCTTCCGATGGCTTGGTCCCAGCTCCAATCACTTACTATCTGTGTGACCTCGGACAAGTCACCCCACCTCTCCTTGCCTCAGTTTCTCCACCTATTCACAGGGTTGTGAAGATTAACTATGTTCATATATCAATACTTATTAGGCCTTACCACAGTACCTGGAATACAGTAAACACCCAATAAAATGCACCGATTATTATTACTATTAATAATGGTTAACCTGACCACAGACAGCCTTCATCCTTGGACCAAGGAACATGAGATGTGGACACACAAATGGTCAGGCGGGTGGCCCAAGGGGTATGGTGTCACCGAGGCATGGGGGGTAGGGGTGCCTGCTGAGCACCGGGGCCTGTCTCACTCCAGCCCCCCTGGCAATGGGCACAGATGTTTACTGGATATAGGGTATGAATGCCTCGAGTTTGCCTCAATTTTTAGTGCTGCCTGGAAGGGACATCACCTATCACCTGCACGACAGAGCATGTCACCTCCTCTGGCCAGCACCACTTCTTCTAAAATGGTTTCCATTCACTTTCATCCAAAATCTCCTCAGTCTTTACATCTTTTCCCTTTAAGTCTCACCGCGCTTCCCTCGACCACGGAGCCCTCAGTGCCCTCTCGCTTCCTTCCCTGAACTTATCTGGGATTTGCTGCCTAAACCTGACAAATCCTGGCTCCTTAGGGTCTCAGACAATAGCGGATTCCATGGTAACCCCTTCCAGCCAACTGACAGAAAAACGGCTCCAGGAAGGCAGGAATCAGGGGGCCCATGGCTGGGCACGAGGACCCTATTGCCAGGTCCCCATAGCGGTGGCTCTTGTTACTCCCCTGCCCCCATACTTCACCCCAGTTTAGAATGGGTTTGAGGGATTAAAAATCCTGTAAGATCTGAAAGGATACACGCCAAACTCAGCCAACACTTGAAGATGGACATGAAGGCCAGCACCTGTGACATTATTCTCTATGCTTTAAAAAATATTTCAGTCATATTGTCTAGGGATGTAACTCTGGGGTCAGGCTGCTTCAATCCCGTATGTAAAGCTCAGGGCAGAGGGAGACCATGTAAGCAGTTGCATATAACCATGGTACAACCTGACAAACAGACAGACCTTCAGATGTGCCAAGGAAGCGCTAGGGCATGGGGGTGGGGAGGACAGCGGTGTAGAAGTTTCCATGGTGATTTCCTAACACTCCATGTGACTTTACAGACCCTATCTTTGCTTTGGGCTTCCTGACCCCACACCAAAGCTGAATGGCTGAAATTAGGAAGTAAGAAACTTGACTACTTCTAAAAAGAGAAGTTCCCAAGAAGCCACTTTTGCCTCAACCTCTTCCCACCAGCCTGCCACCACCAAGGTCTCGCTCCTTCTCATCCCCACCCCAGAGGTGCTGGGAGGACCATGCGCTGAGGGCCCGGGGACTGACGTTTCATACACTGACTGGGGGGCACGAGGGCCAACTGTGGTCACGTGCGGAAAGGAATTGGGACAGGACAAAAGGGACAGTAAAGAAGGGCCACCAGGGATACGCCCTGCCCCAAAGCAGAATTTTTTCACTGCACTTTCTGGTTTCACTGTCATTTTAGTCTCCGAATATTAACCACAGCTATGACGTTCACAATCACCCTATAACGCAAACCCAATATACTACTGATAAAAACTGATACGCAATGAAAAAACAAAAATTAGGATTAAAAAAAGAGAGAGAAACTTAGACTGTTTAGACCAATTTACAGGTAACAGATTAAGACGTGAGAAAATTACTTAAAAAGAAACTCCTTTATCCCCTTTCCCAGATACCCATGGTCTTTGGGTCATACACCAGTACGTGTTTCACAAAAGGTTATTAAACCACTTTTATGATTTTTTTTTCCCATAAAGATGCCAAAAACCAGTGGGAGTTTCAAGTGGTTGTGCATGTTTGTTCACATCACCTACCCCCTCCATACACCCCACCCCCCGCAAGAATGAGGACCATGCAGAGGAATTCTGAATGGCCATCTGGATAGATTCCTCGCCTATTGCTAACCCTCTCAGATTTCCACGAGCAGCACTGGACACTCTGAGGCGAATACTTATGGACTCAACACAGGTACTGCTCTTCTCTAGCTGCTGCCTCTGTCGACAGACCACAGGCCACTCTGGCATTTTACTGCTGTTTTCTATAAACCCAGCAATGCCATACTTCCCAGAAAAGATTCATGTCACGACCAGACTGAATCTCGGAAGGAAGACTTTTTCCTTCCTTGTTGCTTTTTTGGGTTGTTTAAAACCTGATCTTCTAAACAGATGTGGCAGATTTTATTTGAGGTGTAGACAACAGCACTCTGAAACTCTTACGCTGACATCAAGTAAGGCAAAAACCATTAGAGTCAAATTCGAACAATCCGTTTACCTGCGTGAGAATGTAACTCCTTTGGGCTTCTTCCATTTTTATCAAACTAGCATTGATATAGTCGTTATCTTCTTGATGAAGCTTAATCCGACTATGGTCAACTGAAAGGCAAACCAGAACTCAGAGGTTAATCCTGGAGGACCCAAATGTCCACACAGGCAGTGCGCCCCATGGGGAAAAAGCAAGAAGGTGAGTTGGTGGCACTCAGGGCGTTCACATTGGCTGAGGCCAAGCTGTTTTAGTTGAGATTAGTTATCAATATGGGAACGACCAGTATTTTCAGAAAGGTTTTTGGAAGTGTTTGAAACTTAACATGAAACAGCAACAGAGGCAAACTATACTAAAACACAGAATATGTCCTGTTTGGGAAATCTGTTTTTAGGCTATATCGTCTTATGATATTTGTTACTGTCCCCACAACTTGGAAGACCGGGGAAAGGGGATGTCAAGGGATCTGTTCTCTGATGCCTAATATATACTTTTAAAGGGTAAAAAATACAGTGGCTTCAATCTTTAAAAGGGAAAAAAAAATCCACCAAAAATTCCACCCAGTCCACAGAGCTCTAGTTGGTACAATGAGCTAAGTACGTAAGACTTACGATCACACCTCAACCTCACCTATGCCTAATGGTTCAAAGATTAAGTGGCTTAAGTATACAACAGTGTGAAAAGTCATACTTTGAATTCCTTGATACGAGGTTTTTTTTTTCAAAGTTCAAGTATAACATAAATCTCATGATCAAAGACACTTAAAAGACAGTTTAACTGGAAAAAATAAACTCTGAATCCAAAACACTGAAAGTCTATTAAATGTAACTTTCAGAAGAGTTTTTAAAAGTAAGCTTGTGTTTGGAAGGTCTGCCCCAGGTTACTGAAAAAGCACAGCCCCCTTTTTTTCCCCTTTACCATAACTTTGTCACAAAAGCCATGTTTCCCTGAGGGTAAGCCACCTTCCTTATCCTGCTAGTGCAGCTAACAAGAGCAGGTGGGTATTTTTATTTCTGGTACAACACAATGGACAGTAAACTCAGGTGACCACCCATAAATAGTTCTCCCCCTGCCCAGTGGGAAAGGAAAAGTTAATGGGGATAAGTGGTTTGGGGCTTCCTATTCAAAAGGATTCCAAAGAGATGTTTTAGGAAATTAGCCACTGTTTCGAATAATGTTTCTCATCATAGAGGGTTAATACAAACTGAAATACTTGGGTAATATTTAAGTGGGTCATGGAGATAAGAAATCTCAAAAAAAAATTATGACCGGCACTGGTGGTTATGTGAGTGGATTCAAACAGCACTGGGTGGTGACCTTGGGCAAACAACCTACTCACCGAGTGCTGGGTTTTTCACCTGCCAAATGGAAGATAATACCCAGTCCCCAGAGCTTCCACCTTGAAACATTCTCCCCATTTCCTCCATAACCTTAAAAGAAAATCACCTTTTCTACTGAAGAGTAGAGGTAGGGGAGAAAAAGCAAAATATAAGGAGTAAGATTGGGTGAGGGTGAAAAGGTTTGGGAATTGCGTCTCTGGAAGAATATTTTAAATGCTGTTTTTTTCTCTGTAAAACGGGTTCATAAAACCATTTAGATGAGCCTTGATCAAAAATGTAGAAAAGGAATATTAAAGACAACATTACTGCCTAATTCAGAGCAAGTACAGCAAAGGCTAGAGACCATGGGCATGGCCACACCATGTGAAAGGTGCGGACAGTGATGGTTCTTTCCAGTTCAGGGCGGCTGGCCAGGGCCTCACAGCAGCATCACCTGAGGAGAGGCTGTTAGTATTATTTTTAAATAAAGCCTACGAGGTGCCATAGCCTAGACGTGCTCAATCAAGAGTATTGGGCATTGGGGCAAAATCATGTGTCACTTGACCTAGACCCGCGCTTCAGATGTTCCTGGCGAGCACCTTCAGTTAGTGACCATCTCAACCGCAGCCAACATTCACGAGTGAGACACTGGGCTAAGCGGCTGACGTGACTTTATTCATCTTCGCACAATCCTGAGATCCGCGTTGACTCCTGTTTGACTGACGATCAGAGGAGGGGGCAGCCGGCCCAAGGCCACAAAGCTCTGAGGGGCAGGGACCGTGGCAGCCATTGGAGGCAGACTGCTCCGTGCCAACTGGGGTCCGACTTCGCGCCCCTCCCGGGAACCTGGGCGCTGCACAGTTCAGGGCGGGAGGGCAGTGAGCTTTGACAGGCCGGCGGGAAGTGCCTGGCTGGGGACTGACCAGCTGCATCTTCAATGTCCCTGGCAGAGAGCAGTGCCGGGGGAGCTGCTGGCAGCCACAGCCCTCACTGATTGGCAACGGCCACATGGAGGTGAGCCAGAAGGTTCTCTGTGGCCTAGAGGAGGTGGCAAAGTTCACATCCTTCACTCCCCTCCAGGTTTTGTTACTTTATACAAATTCTAACATATTTGGTTATTTACTTTCGAGATATCAGCGGACTGAGAGCCAATTACTCAGAAGGCAGAGGAGGATGCCAACGGGCACACTGAGAGCTAATGGCAGGAAAGAGCTTGAAAAATGATGATGGCAGCAGGGGGGTGGGGTCAACAAGCAGAGCTGACTGCAGCTTTAGTTGAGGGGGTGAACGCTCCCACCCTTTAATGCCTGCGCAGGGCATCATTAGCAGTTCAATACAATGCTCGGGGTCTAATAAGACTTTTGCTGAGTCACCCAGAAGTGGTTATATTATGCCTGCTATACCCTGCTTCAGCTCGTAGGAAAATGATTCATCATTAAAATAGTCAAAGTGGAAAAAAAGTGCTTTGAACTTAGCTGAATTTTCCAGGAACTGAAACCTTACCCCTTCTACAAGGGTGGAAAAATGAACCATTACTATAAGTCTCTAATGCCTTTATTATAGGAAACAATCAAGTCATAAACCTTTACTGCTATCAATTTATTACCAAACCCCGGGGCTAAAGGAGTCCTGACTGAGAGGTCCTGCAGCTGAATGGAAGCAGAGTAACGGCGATGTGAATACTTACAGGGACTGACATCTCTGTACCTGTTTCGGTTTTTGTTCTTAGGAAGCTTGGCCACTCTACATGGGAAGTCACTGGCTTCGTGTCGGATATCCTACAAAAAAAGGATAAAGAGTTCTCCCTTGAAATCTCTGGCATCAGGAATTCATCTAGATAGTTAACTGAGCGTGGGCCCTGTGACGGGCACTGAGGAAGACCCAGCACAGAAACGGACATCAAAGGGAGCCACGCAGTGTGGGAGATGCAAGGTGCTAATTCAGAGGCATGCCCAAGGTCACGGGAGGAAAAGAGAAAGACAACTGGGGTGGGGGGAAGTGGCATGGGGCTGGGAGCTGGAAAGACGTGGAAGAGGGCAGGAAGATGGGGGGGTGGGCATGTTTCACTCAGGAACCCCCAGCGCGGCAAAGGCACGGGGGCTGGAGTTCACGTCTTATGCAGGAACAGTGAGTGGGCCGGTGGGAGGAACAACAGGCCTGGGGCACACAGGTGGGTACAGGCCAGATCTTGGAGAGCCTTCCAAGTCAGGCCTGGGAGTTCCATCTGTAACCTTTTGTAAAGCTACAGTTATCAAGAGCAGATAAAATGCCCTTTTACGCCAACAAACTATCCAAATGCTTTCCTAGGAGATGGTAAACAAATCCCATTATACCAAACTGTCAGAAAGAGCAAGTGCCTGGACTAACAGAAGATGCACATTATGCGTCCTGCTACATGGATCACACACATCTAATTTTGCTCCCCTAAATCAACACCCCTATAATCCTATTTAAAAGGCTTTTCCTTTAAGTCTGTATTTTACTATACATTATTAAAAGAAAAGCTCATCCAACAATGTGAATATACTTAATGCCACTAAAATGTACACCTAAAAATGGTTACAATGGCAAATTGTATGTTATGCATAGTCTATTACAACTTAAAAAAAAAAAAAAAAGACGAACCCACAGTGAGAGAACAGGAGAGCAGATAATAGCAACACAATTTTGGAAGCTGGAAATCAGACTGATTAGTGGTTGGCAGGCCTGAGAAAGCTCAATTACAAGCCAGCAGTGGGGAAAGCAGAGAACCATCATGATTTCCACCACAGAACCTTCCAAAGGCACAGAAAGTGTGCTTCTCTGGAAGGAGGGGTGGGATTCACTGCAGGGGGGCGGGGCAGAGCTGCCTGAGGGGAGCAGCATCTCCACTCCCACCGCCCCCTTCCGTGCTGCTGGGTGACTGCTGCCTCACAACTCTGCAGAAATCTGGAGATTTATTTTCTGGAAGATGTAAATCAGGGGGCAGAGTGCTCTCTAGATGATCTGAGCAGACAAGAGGAAAGACCAAGAGATGCCATTACAGGGGTACAGAAATAACAGCTTACCTGCACCTAGAGGCCCAGTGGCCAGATCTGTGCTGATAAGCCCCTTACACCTGCTCAGAGCTCGCTGCAGACCCTGTAAGCCCCTATTCTTCATCATGTACACACCACTGATTACAAGATGTCAGAGGAGAGAAAGCCTCTGATACAAAAGAGATTTAAAAGAAAAACAAAACAGGCAAAAAAGCCCCTTAGAGGAAATAAACTGCAGAGAAATGAAAGCTTAAAATATATACATTATTAATATACTCAGATAAGATACTGTATCCATGGATTAAGAACAGGATGCTGTATACAATAAAAATGTCTCTTGCAACTTAAAAACAAGATGGCAGAAATGATAAGCTTAACTGAAGAGTGATGATAAAGGTAGAAGAAATCCTACCTTTCCAGAAGGCAAAGCCTAAATAAATAAATAACAATAATGGAAAATTAAGCAAAACAAAATATAAGAAAAGAATACATTAAAAAATAGTTCAAGGAAATCTCCCAGACACATCAAGTGCTCATCAAAATGATAAAAACAGATCCATACTGAGACACACTAATTTGCAATTCCAGAATCCTGCAGACAAAAAGAACATACTGTAAGTTCCCAGGGAGAAAAAATAGTTCACTTTCAAAAGATAAGGTAATCAGATTCTGCAAGAACACTGAAAGCTGAAGGGCAATGGCGCAATGCCTTCAAAATTCTGAAGAAAAATGATGTCCAACTTAGAGTTCTATACACAGCCCAATAATCAACAAGAGAGAAGGAACAAGAAAAACATTTCAGATATGCAAGGTCTCAAAAACTTTACCACCTCTGCCCCCTTGCTGCAGCAATCCACTGGAGCATGTCTTCCACCTGAGTGAGGAAATAAACCAAGAAAGAGAAAGATGTAAGATATACAGGACAGGGGTCGGGGGGAAGGATCCAACACAAGAGCAAAGGCACAGGAAATTTCCACAAAAGCTGTGACGGGGGAGGCCCCAGGATGACAACCATATACCAGCACTAGGAGGCAAGCAGCCAGATGGGCCCAGAATGACCCAAGAGACAGACGAGTCAACAACATGCCTTTGTCCCCTGTACCAACCGTGACCGAACGAGACCACCAAAGGGAAATGAGAAGACCTGAAGTCCAGAAAACAGGGAATCCAACTGAGAAGAAAAGCAAAGAAGTCTCAAAATGGTAGCTGTGTGGCAGCCTACAGACCCAGCGACCCAGACCAAAGAACAGAGGTCCCCAGTAGGGACGCCTCCAAGACCAAATCTGAAGCTGAGAAATCACCTGAAACTGCTCTGTCCGAAACAGCAGCCCAGCAGCCACGAGCCACACGTGGCTATTGAGAGCACTTGAGATGCAGCCAGCCTGAAAAGAGATGTTGCGCAAGTGTAAAAATACACATTGGATTTTGATGACTTAGTGCTAAAAAAAGAAAGTAAGGTATTTCAGATATTTGAAATACTGACTATTGGTTGAAATAACGTTTTGAACATATTGGATTATGCAAACTGTACTACTACTTTCATCTGCTTCCTTTTATCTTTCTTACTGTGGCTACTAGAAAAAGCAGAATTACACATATGGGTTGCGCTGTATCTCTATTGCATAGCACTGACTGAGCTTGTGGAAAATTGTTCTGAGAGGCTATCAGAAGCTATGGGAAGAATTAGCAACAGGTAGAAAGAAAACTCTATAGATGAAAAAAAGGCAGGAAAGTATTAACTACAGGAAAATCTATTAAAAAGGAAACAGTACACTACAACACTATCTGTGACTGTGTGCATAGGCAAATAATGTACACAATGAATATGGTTTTAACCAAAAAGTATAACATACTGGGAGAATGGGGGAGGGGAAGCAAAGTGGGAAAGCAGAAGGAATGGCTGTTTAAGAAAGTGAAATCCTATACCTTAGGAAAGATCTAAATCAATGAATCCAAAGATAAGCATTTTCCTTAGAAATACGGAAATAAATACAAGCTAGAGTCAGCAGCTCAAAGAGTTCAAAATAGTCATCCATGAAGAGAAAGACTGGGGAACAGGGAGGTATGGGCAGCAAGTAACTGGATTTTATTATAAGCTTATCATGGTATTATTTAAGCTCTTAAACCATGTATACATTCAACTTGGATTTAAAAAAAAGAATGCCCACATTCTGCTATTCTACTTATTAAAAAAAACTACAAAATGACAAGGAGGAGTTTTTGACTCATACTAGAAATGAGATAATAATTTAAAGCTATGATGATATATTATAAGCCCACTTGGGATTAAACAAATTAGTCCAGTAGTAACTTAGCCATCACATCATTTATGGATGAGATTAAGCTTTCAGGGAAATGCTACACAACACAGAAAAATGACTTGAAAAAATAAATCTCAGTTTTAAATTTCTTATTCTACTTGTTATTTGGAAGTGTTTAGCAAAAGGTACGAATTTTGCCTTGTGATGTGAAACAATCTGATCACTCCAGCTGGTGTGACTAGATGAAGATGGAAGAAATCATTGACATGGATAAACCACTGAACTAACAAGTATTCATTCTGAGGAAATAAGGGCCAAAATAGCAACAACAGTGTGCAATTGATTTTATTCAGCCAAAGGATTTATTAATCTGTACTTTTTTGGTGAGAGAGAACACAGCAAAACTCGGAGATACCTAATAAAAATAGGAGTTATTCACACAATACTTTTTAAAAAAGAGATTCTAAAATTAAGGTATACTCATAGAGCAAAATGCACAGATCTTAATTATGTATTTCAATTAGTTTTTCTGACCAGCTTTGAGGTATAATTTACAAATAATAAAATATACCCAGTTTAAGTGTTTCTCTATTTTAGAATGGCATATGGGAAATATATGCATGCTTTGAAAACAAATATTTACATTTCATTCAGTAAAATAAAATGCCAGGATTAGAGTCTTAAAATTGAGGAGTGATAAAGTACCTTTAAAATTAAAAGTAACTACCAAAAGTGGTTTAGAAGAAAGCAGATACACTACTGTACCACAAACCTTTACAGAACTACAGCAAAACAAGATTTCTGTATTCTAAAACTGTATCAAAGGTAAGCTAACCTTCTAACTGCGGTAGAAAAAGCAGATCCCTGACTGATGAACAACTTTAAGGAGACTTTCATCCCAAGCATGAAGTATCCCTAGAAGATCTTCGATTACTCTGACCAAAGATTAAATAATCCACCAAAGTATGTAAAATTTCCACACACACAATAAAATAAAGGCCTTAAAGCTGATGATGAAAAGATGAACGCTGGGTAAACTGAGGAGCCAAGCCAAAAAGGAAACAATAAACTTGCCATGAAACATACTCCCAGAAGCATCCCCTAAAAAATACCTACTGAACGTTTCAAGAATCATTCAAGGTGTACCTCATAATTTCAGGGATGGGATCACACTAACTTAGAAATGTTACCAGTGGGAAATTAAATATACCAACAAATAGATACCCTATCCATTTCCTTCCCTCGGACAGTTCTTTACTGGTTTTTTAGAAGCTTACTTCCTATTCTTAGTGTAGGTTTCAGAAATGTCATAGAACGAAACATCATATGTAATGGACGTCAAACGTTCATGCTCTCTTGGAGAATAAATCTGATGATGTGCTACCGAAGCAGAGCTCAAGTTTGGTCAAAGCTTACAGGCAAATGGTTTAAATTACACTGTATCATTTTATATGGGCACCCAAAATGATCTGACTCATCTCTATAGTGAACCGTTTTCATGAGAGGAAAAAAGCAGTTCTTCCAAAATTATGATTTTGCTGGGCTAGAAAGCTGGGCTAGAAAATGCTTGATAAAGTTTAAACAAAACATCTGAACTGGAAATCTTAAGAGGCAAGGAAGTGAGCAGGGCAGAAACTGACATTACCTGAATAATTTCTAAAGCTAGTTCTTTATTTCCCATCTTCCCACACTCACTTAACAAGATAACAGATGACCTCCCAGTGAGTACAAAGGGATATAACATGCTTATAAAGCTCTGGTAATTCTGGAATGAATTAGGGCCCAGAGTGAATCAATTTCTGTATTTACGGGAAAGCTCATGATCCATTATTCAAATACCTCCCAAATCCAATTAGGCAAAAAGTCAAACTTGGGTGAAAAGCTGGTAATTTTTTACTTGAGATTTCCGTTTTTGAAAACACATAGGCATAAAAGCCAATCCAGCCTTGCAGAAATATTTTCAGGTTTATAGCACTTTGTTAAGTTAAACCTAGCAATTTTGGTTTTAACACCTTTTTCTCTTTAGTCCCAGAATAGGGTGAATGTCTCTTATTGGCTCCACAGTAAAATGCATATTTCTCTTAAAACTATTTGAGAGTGATGAGGTGGAGCCAGCATCTTGTTAAAGCTGGGAGTCTGCTGGGAAGGGCCTAGACCTTCACCTCTCTCACCCCTCCTAGCCCCGGCCCAGGCTCAGAGTCGGCACTCAACCTAATTCTAGTGATGGAATTAAGGGATGATTCCAAAGGTCCCCCTCAAAGAGTCCTTAACTCCATACCAATCTGCTTCATTTTATGGAACAGAAATGTTCTTGAAAGGGAATATGTTTAAGCAAATGTCTGGTCCAATCCTGCTTTCCAATCATTTTATTATTATTATTTTGCTGTGCAATTGAGTCACACGGCCTCCTGACAAGAGAGTACCAAAAGTGTTACTAAAACGTGGATTCAAAGCAAAAAGGGTTATTTTTAGATGGTTCAGACAGCTATCTGTTTTAAAAGTCTAAAGGAAGAAAAGACTCCAGTGGTACCTTTTATTTGCTAGAACTGCAGTGAACTACAAGTCCCTTAGCACCTTCAGCATCTTCTATGCTCCCCCGCACCCCCATTTTACAAATGGTTGCCTAATTTGATTGCTCCGACCGTTATCCAGTACTTTATGGAAGCTACTGGCTCTCAGAAATAGACAGAACTAGACTGAAGGGAAATGCAGAAGTACAGTAAAGACAATAATTTAAAATGCAATAAGTGAACATACAGGGTGTACATTTCCTGGAACTCTTGCAGTAGTCACCACTGAATAGGGAGATATATATAGAAATGGGGAGGAGGGGTGGCTAGACTAAAATTTTAGCAACCAACTCTTCAAAATAACGTGTTGAACAAATTTCGTTATTCATAAATCTCATTATAAATGAGAATATAAAATTTCTGCATAACAAAGTATACTCTGAGAAATACACAAATTATCAGTCAGAAGTTCAATGTCTTTCAAGTTGAAAGCAATGCTGTATTCTTTACCTATACTAGTTAATGGAACAATATAATTTACTACAAAAACCTTAGGAAAATATTTTATTATATTTATCTGTTTATATAATCAATACACGAGAAGTCACATACTCAATATTGTTAAATTTTAAGATAAACTACAACGGTTAGATAATAATGAAAAAGCTTAAAATTTAGCTAACAAGCACCAAGCTTGCTTTGGTTTAAAATTTAAAATGATTATGTACTGAACAGAAAAAGATGATGAAAAGTAAACCAAGAACCTAAGACTCTTATGTGGTAGTTGAAAGAGAAAGAGGGGGAGGGAGGAAGGAACAAAACTGGCCAGCATTTAAAAGGCAGAAGGATATACAATAATCATCCCTGCCAGAGCTTGAGGAAATGTTGGGTCATCTTGTACACTGGTCGGGGGTAAGGTTAAAAGAAAATGGAGTTACAAATCACTACCAGAACAATTATGTACATTTGGAAAACAACATGGAAAAAAGCATAATCAAATTGTTTTACAAATTCGCCACAAACGAGGATGAGGGCAGGAATGGAAAGTGTGGAGTACCCTTCACAAAGGGGAACCATCTGGTGGACATGGTGGGACCAATTTCACGCTCTGATGTGCACCCTCTGCTCTGAACACAAAGCGAGGTTGATTAAATATAAAGAAAAGCACAAAGGCACAGCTAGGCTCAAAAACAGAACAAATGAAAAAAACAGGCCTCCCACTCAAAGTGATCTGCAAGCAAGGTACCAAAAAAACAGAAGGTGACTAGTTCTGAAAAAGATAGCCAACAAATCAACTAGAAAAATAAATCTATTCCACAAGAAATTTATTGTTAGCACTTTAAAGATAAATATATTTGAGATCAGGGATAAATAAAGGAATCATGTATAAAAAAGATGCTATAAATAAATCTAGGGAGGAATGAAGCCAGAATAAGTGGATAGGAAAGAACAAATGAGAAATCTTGGAAATGGAATTGACAATCACTGAAATTTAAACAACAACAACAAACCTTAACAGATGAAGATAAACACTCTGCACTGAACACAAAGGATGGGTACTTTGAAAGCAGAGGAACACAGCATGGAGAAATAGGAGATGTGAAGGAGCAGTTCAGAGAGACAGAGGATAGAGCAGCCCCAGCACACCCCTAAAATATAAATCAGTACCCACACGTTAGGGTCAGAGTAAAGCTGCAAAACAGTAAGGTTAAAAAATCTTCAAAGTAAATCACAACATCTCCTGGAAGCTTAACAGAACGTTAACATTGTCATTTATTTATTTTTTACACAGCTGAGTAGTTAACAAAGAAATATAAAAATTGCGTTTTCAAGTACCACTGACTTTAAACCTTATTTTTACAACGCTTAAAGTATCTGTTTTTTGTTTTTTTTAATCACTTATGTTTTCTGTTAAATGTCATAAATTTCACCTTGGGCAGAAATCAATAGGCAGAAAATGAATCAGACTTACAGTAATTGATGTCAATGAAACATATTGGAACAAGTATTTTTTTTTTTAATGCTGAGAACCACAAAACCCATTCCTGTAAGAGAACAGTCTAAAAAATTGAATCTACTTTCACTTCTGTTTTGTTTACCTTCTGCTTTCCATAGGGACAGTTTAAGTGTTCAGGCCCTGGGGTTCTGGCACTTTGCCGAGGACAGTGGTACAGCTGACTAAGGACACAAGTAGTTGGCAGACATCTGAAAGTGGAAGGTTTACACCTTCGTTTACATGGAACCAGATTGCCAACCACCAGCTTCCTCCTTCCATGGTTAATTTCCCTAAGCTCAGTGGTCACAGGGAGAGACCTTAGGAACCCACACGATATTCCTACTCTGAAATAACAGAACCATACTTATGAAACTGATGATAGTCTGTGTATAACTTGGGAGTGTAAATGGGAGGGAAACAGAATGTCAAAATGAAACTAGCTTTGGTTAAGCATTTCTTTAATATTCCAAGAGCAGTACAAGATTCTGTACCATAACCAAAGAAAAGGCTTTTGCATTATTGTTATCAACCAAATGAGTTTTCTAAATACTTTCTAGATGTAAATGTACTTTTCTACATACCATTTCGGGGATTAGGGCTGACGAGGAAAGACGTGACCAATGCCCAAAAGCATTATGAAGTGATAGTTTTTTACTGAAGCCACAAAGATAAAATGACAATTTGGGGAAGAGGGGAAGCAGGTGACCAAGCTCTTCTGCTTGGCTTTCCAAAGAATTCTGTGTATGTGGATTAAAGAAGCAAGGTCTAGAGTCGGTGTTTGAGTCCCTGCAATTCATCCAAATATTTATTGAGCACTGACTATGTGGCAGGCAATAAGGATATGAAGATGAACAGCCAGATAAAGAGACGCTAGGTTCTCAGATAGGCACTGTCACATGTACCTCACACAGACACATCCATGACTATTCATCAAGAATAACAGTAAAACAGGATTAAAGCCCTGAGCAAGTGGATACTCTACCTACACCCCCTCCCCACCACCAAGGATCTGATCATTCTTGGAAAGGCAGAAAGAATGATTCAGAAGCCCCAAACTCTATCTGCACCTGCATTTCTTTTGTTTTTGTTTTTTTACGGTACGCGGACCTCTCACCGCTGTGGCCTCTCCCGCCACGGAGCACAGGCTCCAACGCGCAGGCCTAGCGGCCATGGCCCACGGGCCCAGCCGCTCCGCGGCATGCGGGATCCTCCTGAACCAGGGCACGAACCCGTGTCCCCTGCATCGGCAGGCAGTGACTCCCAACCACTGTGCCACCAGGGAAGCCCTGCATCTGCCTTTCTTTTTGCTTCCTCCTGTGTCTTAGATTAAGGGTTCTAGCATTGAACTGTGCCTGAGAACAATGGTACCAGGCTGTATGCATAAAACCACATGCACCACACATTATGGGTAAATTAAGGATAACCTGATCTATGCACAGATTTTTTATCTTTTCTTAGACCTCAATCTAGTGTGAGATGCAACTTACTTACATAAAGCTAATTTAGGATGTTGCTGAATAAACAGCAACGGTCTTAAAAACTTCAGGGCTTCAGGAGAAGAATCTCTTTGGGCCAATTTGGTGAGAGAGGACTTTTAATAAAATCAACAGTTCAGTGAATGCTTACTACTTACCACGCCAAGATATGTTAGTCTAATCATAAGGTTACAAGAGACAAAACCCCATGTGAGCCCATAGCCTGTGGCTTTCTATCTGTTTTCTCCACTAAGTCATGCAATAATCAGAGTTACTTGATATTCCTAATTAAGAAAACATCTGAATGCAGCAAGTGAAAGTAACATTCTGTGAATGACTTTACAGCCATTTGTTTTTTAAGTAACTTATCATAACATCAGCATTGATGTCACATGTCACACCTGCTTATAAGACACCTGGAAAAGTGGCAATACCAGAGCAAGATACTACTGCTACAGGCCAGAGGAGCCCTTGAAGTGTTTTGAAGAAGGTTCACTCTTTGTTTTGTACATTATGTGGATTTTGACAAATTTATAATGACATGTATCCTCCATTAAACAGAGTATTTGCACTGGCCTAAAACCCTGTGCTCTACCTATTCATCCCTCCCTCTCTCCCGGCACACACCTGTCAACCTGTCAACTGATCTTGCTACCGTTTCCATAGTTTTGCTTTTTCCAGAAATGTCGTACAGTTGGAATGATATCATATGTAGCCTTTGTCCACTTTTTTTTCTATTAGGCTGTTGTCTTTTTCTTAATGATATGCAGTATTCTTTATGTATTCTGGGCACAAGTCCTTTGGTGGTCACACACACTGCAAATGTTGGCAAAAGCCAACTGATACACGTATCTAACCACCCCAAAACACAGGGCTTACAACAGCTTATTTGCTTGTGATTCTAGGGGTTGGCCATTTGAGCTAAGCTTAGCTGGGATGGCTTGTCTCTGGTTCCATGTACTGTTGGCTGGGCTCACCATATGCATTTGTGATCACTGGTGGCCCACTGGCCTCACTTACAAACCTGGTGCTTGGCTGGCTGTTGACAAGGGTGATGGCAGTAATCAGGTCAGTGTCGTTCATCAACCAACAGGCTAGCCTGGGTTTGTTCACACTGTAGTAACGGTAGAATTCTCAAAAGCAGCAAGAAAGATATGCAAGTACAGAGACACTGCAGGTTCAGTTCCAGACCACAACAATAAAGCGAATATCGCAATAAAGTGAGTCACATGAATTTTTGGTTTCTCAGTGCATATAAAAGTCATGGTTATATTACACTAGTCTATAAAGTGTGCAAAAGCATTATGTCTGAAAAAAACAGTGTACATACCTTGATTTAAAAATACTTTATTGCTTAAAAAATGCTAACCGTGAGCTAAGCCTTCAGTGAGTTGTAATCTTTTTGCATTAGTAACATCAAAGATCACTGAGCATGGGTCACCACAACAAATATAATAATAATGAAAAAGTTTGAAATATTGCAAGAATTACCAATATGTGACACACAGACAAAGTGAGCAAATGTTGTTGGGAAACTGGTGCCAGTAGACTTGTTTGACACAGGGTTGCCACCAATCTTTAATTTGTAAAAAACACAATAAAGCAAAGTGCAGTAAAACGAGGTATGCCTGTATGTTTTTTAGGCCTCTGCTTGTGTCATTATCACCAACATTCTACTGGCCAAAGCTAGTCACGTGGCCGAGCACAAATTCAAAAGTGATTGTCCACCTCTTGGTGAGAGTCACATTCAGAGGGGCATGAATGTGACAGACAGGGATGGGAGGAATTTGGGGCCACTTCTGCAAACAACCCAAAGTTAATGGTGTCTTTTGATGAAGAGAAGCTTTTTTTTTTTTAACATCTTTATTGGAGTATAATTGCTTTACAATGGTGTGTTAGTTTCTGCTGTATAACAAAGTGCATCAGCTATACATATACATATATCCACATATCTCCTCCCTCTTGCGTCTCCCTCCCTCCCACCCTCCCTATCCCACCCCTCTAGGTGGTCACAAAGCACCGAGCTGATCTCCCTGTGCTATGTGGCTGCTTCCCACTAGCTATCTATTTTACATTTGGTAGTGTACATATGTCCATGCCACTCTTTCACTTCGTCCCAGCTTACCCTTCCCACTCCCCGTGTCCTCAAGTCCATCTTCTACGTCTGTGTCTTTATTCCTGTCCTGCCCCTAGGTTCTTCAGAACCGTTTTTTTTTAGATTCCATATATATGTGTTAGCATACGGTATTTTTCTCTTTCTGACTCACTTCACTCTGTATGACAGACTCTAGATCCATCCACCTCACTACAAATAACTCAACTTCGTTTCTTTTTATGGCTGAGTAATATTCCATTGTATATATGTGCCACATCTTCTTTATCCATTCATCTGTTGATGGACACTTAGGTTGCTTCCATGTCCTGGCTATTGTAAACATAGCTGCAATGAACATTGTGGTACATGACTCTTTTTGAATTATGGTTTTCTCAGGGTATATACCCAGTAGTGGGATTGCTGGGTCGTATGGTAGTTCTATTTTCAGTTTTTTAAGGAACCTCCATACTGTTCTCCATAGTGGCTGTATCAATTTACATTCCCACCAACAGTGCAAGAGGGTTCCCTTTTCTCCACACCCTCTCCAGCATTTATTGTTTGCAGACTTTTTGATGATGGCCATTCTGACTGGTGTGAGGTGATACTTCATTGTAGTTTTGATTTGCATTTCTCTAATAATTAGTGATGTTGAGCATCCTTTCATGTGTTTGTTGGCAGTCTGTATATCTTCTTTGGAGAAATGTCTATTTAGGCCCATTTTTGGATTGGGTTGTTTGTTTTTTTGATATTGAGCTGCATGAGCTGCTTGTAAATTTTGGAGATTAATCCTTTGTCAGTTGCCTCATTTGCAAATATTTTCTCCCATTGAAGAGAAGTTCTTAAGGTCAATGTAGTTCAACTTATCAATCTTTTCCTCTATCGTTTTTGTGGGGTGTCTTGTTTAAGAAACAGTTGCCCATCTCAAGTTCATAAATACAATCTTCTCCATTATTTTTGAAAAAATTCAACTAAAGAAAAATGTTTTTCCATACAATTTCATTTATATCTTGATTATGCCTCAAGATGTTGGAATAAAACATACAGACGACAATATGGCATGTCTGTCCCTTCCAACAGCCGTTTTTGTGCACAGTAAACACTACTCTAACTTGACCAGCAGGCACTCAGCGTCTGCTGAATGATGAACACAGAGTGACTGTCTCTGTCCTTTGCCTACCAATCTTCGAGAATATTAGTATTTTTCTTACTCATGTAAGCTCTTTACATATCTTAAAGCCAACAATTCTTTGTCTATCCTGAGAAACCACTTTGTCAATTTATTTGTTTGCACATTTAAATTTAATTTCCCCTAAATAAAAATATTTTAACTGTGGGAGGATTATCATAAAATGTCATTATAATAACGAGAGCTGCCACTTGGCAGAATTATGAGTGATTTTTATTTTCTATTGTTTTCCAATTGTTTTCTACAGCGCATATGCATTACCTAAGTAATAAAGAGTTTTAAAGTAGTTTAAAATTTTTAAGTATTCAAACCTATTGACCTTTCCCTCTGCGATTTTCTTTATTGCCTCTAATGGTAGAAAGTCCTCTTCCTCAGTATGGTAGTAACAATTTAGAAAAAAAATTTAATCTTAACCCATCTGGTTTATTTTCCTTCTACAATTTTCAACTATACCCATTATGTTGCCTTTAAATCTCAAACTATGCTAAGAATAGATGTTTCTTCTGGTTCCGTCAGGTTAACAGTTCCACTATGCTAATCCTTGTGTCCGTCTATTACAGTAATTCAAATTGTATATTACAGAGTGCTTCCTCCTCCCTTCTTCCTAAACTCAAATAGGAACAAAATGCAGCTGCAACTGATCATTCAGATTTCAGAGTGAACAAATCACTATTTTTAAGAGAAAGACGAACCATTACAACTAGGTAGAGTTGTGTTTTTTTAAGAAGATTAATGCAGGCTAGATTCATTCTTTGCAACTATTTTAGCAAATTAAAGATCAAGAGGAACACAGGAGATTAAAATATAGGGAATTAAAAAAACCCACTATAGTATTTCTATAGTTAAAACGAATACTGTTACTTTGTTCTTCTGTAAGGAAAGAGTAGGCAGGATGGCTCTGGCACAAAACTTTTCCCCCATATTTATCTGGCATGTATTATTATGCGTATAAACTTGTAGTGAAATAGAAGAAAAAATTAAAACATTAAATTATTTCTGTTCACCATGTCCATAAGCAGACTATTTTTTTTAAGCAGACTATTTTTTAAAAAGCATAGTTCTCCATGTCAGTTACCTGATTTCTAACATTTTAACTTCCGTCAAAGCAAATTTTAATTTATTAAGTGTACTTAAATAAAAAGCAACTTTCAGAGTAACTACTTAAAACAAGATCCAGCATAAAATACCTGTATGTCAACAAATCAAATTAGAACATCTTCCTATCTCCTTGACGTATTTAGGGAGATGCAATTGTTTAAAAACGGTTCTATCCCTTCCTCCTCTCCACCCATAAGCCTCCGGCAACAGCTGCATGATCTTTTGGTCATCTGCCTTCTTAGAACTGGATACATAAAAAAAAAAAATTTTTCTATACAATGAAAGGAGGCAGTAAACCTCTGCTAATAACATATGATCAATTTTTAGAAGGCCGACTGATGCCAAATACTTCCTCAAGAGGATTTGCTCAATATCTCAATGCTACAACTAAAACTATATAGGAACCAAAATCCATATACATATTGCTAGAGACAGACCTAGGGCCACTATTATTACATAAATAACTGAAGCTATTGTAGAAGTAATATCCTTTAAAGATAATACAATAGCTAGGCACTCTTCTCCCCAAGGCTCACAAAATCATGACATCTTCATTGGGCTAACAGGAAAATAAATCCCTAGGACCAAATAAATCAAACATTTTACAAAAATCAGGATAAATAAAGAACTTTAGGGACACTAAGTCTAGTGACATTTTCATGTAACAGCAATGCCTGAACTTGAAAAAAACTCACGATTAGAATGTTTGTTTTCTTACTGCACTGTAAAGCAATCTTCAAGTAAACAAGATTACTCAGAGCAAACAGTGGAAAGTTTCAGTGAGATATGTTCATTAGAGAACAGGACAGTTAAAAAGCCAGAAATGTAAAATTATTTTAAAGGTAATTGGTCTCACCACCCAAGTATATTTTTTAAAGCAAACCCTTACATACGATGCCAAAGTCAAGTTTTGAGGATCGTCTTCAGAGTCAAGACTGCAACATTGCTATCACTGTACTTGCAGCCAATTTTTGTTCTTGCGTTTCAGGTTGTACCAACTGTTGACGGGGCAGGTGGCTCTGTCGTCGTCCCTGTCCTCAGTGAGTTCCTACTTGGTGGGGGAAGACCGCTGTGGCCACAAACAATGCTACTGAGTAGAAAGTCCTGCTCAGAGGCAAAATCTATTCACAGGAAGAAGGGAAAGGCAATGAGAGGAGCTGGTAAAAATGAAAATAGTAAACTCAGGAGTAACTGTGGAGCAGCCACATCTGGTGCAGAGGAAAGAGCTCTTTTGGGCACTGCTGACCTGTCACCTCTCCTTGCCAACTTTGGTTGGCATTAAGGGGAGAAGATACATCATACAGCTATATCTAAGCTGTTTTGCCTAGTCTGTTCCAGCACTGTTGCTTGAAAGGAAACCTTAGCAATGAAGGCTGGGGTGGAGACAGGATGGCCATTCTCCACTGGAGCAACCCCAAAGTCTGCTGCCTGTGTCACTCTCCAAGCCCTTGCCATCACACCAAAGGTCAGAGAGGAGAGAGTGGGCCCACACCACACGAAAGTGGCCTGCGACCCAGGTCTCTGTGCCCAGACTCCTAGGGGTGCACAGGGCACACACATAACACTTCCTAAACTTGCCTCTGCTCAACAGGGCTGGAGAGGCTTTCCAAGAGATTGCTGGCTGAGCCTCCTCAGCTCAAAGGAGCAGGCACTTGAGGTCCAGCTTGTTCACCGGCAGAGCACGACTCCTGCAGACACAGGGCCCTCAATAAGGATCCACTGAATGGGTGGGCTAAACATGTCAGAACGAACCAAGGTGAGATATGAATTTGGAATTATGAAAATAGAGATAGCATGAGGATGGCAGTGGAAAACAAATAATGAATGCAAGAAGAAAGCACCAGTGACCGAACTAACTTTGAGAACTCTGCTCTCTCTTTGACTTCCTCAACAGAAAGGTCAGCGGTGATTTCCCAGTAATGAGTAATTTCCTGCTATGATACCCAGGGAATGGCTGGGTGTGAGAGAAACATTTCTTGGAAGGATGTGCCTCTTCCCCTCTACTTCTCCTGCAGGCAGCACGATTTTCTGATGTGGTACACTCCTGGAGAAGGCTACATTCCAACTGAGTTGAAATCTAGGCTCCCTACATCCTCCCTACAAACTAGGGAGGAGCAGGTCAATGGCTGGAATAGCAGGAAGGCTTTTACGTGGAGTGCCTGAGCCAGGCCGAGGAGGGACTAAGCGTTGGCAGCACTCAGCACTCCTAAATCAGGACCCACCGGGGCCCTCTGCTGCAAACAATATTCAGGTAGGAATGGCAAGTGCTGTCTTCCTAGCTCCTTGTGCCTAGCAGAGCTCGATATGACAGTCAGCTCCCTAAGGTCGTACTCCGAATGTATTTCCAGGCTGATGGTCCCTCAGCCCAGACCCTGGATGGTAACATCAGCTTTCCTTGACATTTCACTTTCCTCTCCAAGTCCAAAGAAGATGTGGTTCTGGCTCCTCTGACCCCTGAGTGTTCAATTTTTTTTTTAAAGTATTTGTTATGATGCTTGGATTTATTTCAAAATAAATTAGAGCTGGGAAGGGTTAATGGGTAGGGGATACAGAGGAAAAAAGATGAGCCATGAGTTTTTAATTATTGAAACTGGGTGACGAATACGTAGGGTTCATTATACTAGCCTATTTCTATATGTTTGAAAGTTTTCGTGAAGGATTCTTGCAACTCAAGTTTTTTTTAAAGTAGGGAGGAATGATATGATTGGATATGTGTTTTTGAGTGATTACTCTGGCTTTATGATTCTGGGAAGACGGTCGCAGCAGTGGCCACAGTTTTCCACTCTCCCTGAATCCCCATAAAAATAAATGGAGGACTTCCCCAGTGCCACAGTGGTTAAGAATCCGCCTGCCAATGCAGGAGACACAGATTCAATCCCTGGTTCAGGAAGATCCCACATGCCATCGAGCAACTAAGCCCGTGTGCCACAACTACTGAGCCCGCGCACCACAACTACTGAAGCCCGCAAGCCTAGAGCCCATGCTCCACAACAAGAGGAGAGAGGCCCACGCACCACAATGAAGAGCAGCACCCGCTCACCACAACTAGAGAGAAGCCCATGGGCAGCAACAAAGACCCAACGCAGCCAAAAATAAATAATAAATAAATAAATAAACAAACAAACAAATGGAGCAACAGGATAGCCAAACCAACACAGAGAACCCCTCAGACAACAACTAAAACAAAACCAGAGATTCTGAAAGTACAAGGAAGTGGGGGACAGCCAGTTATTAAGACCCATGCGGTATCAACATTTGTGTGGGAGGAAGGAGAATCAAGACAACGGGGGGGTTCTGATGGCTGTGACCAGGAGAACCCCAAATCATCAGGTCTCACTGGGAATTGTGACAGGCCAACTTGTGTGAGCAGCCAAACTAGGAGCAGATCCTGTAGGCTCCAATTCACAGGCATCCCCATGCTCCCCCTCCCCAAGGTGCTGGGTCAGCCTAGGCCCTACAGACTCTCAAAACTAAGACCTTCTAAGTAAGACACAGCCTGCACGGAGGAGAAGCTTCTTGGAGCAGAACAAATTGAGCAAGATACAGACAAAAGGAGCAAAGGAAAGATAAGGTTGAGATAATAGGTAAAAATGGGAGGAACAGGGGAAGCAGATCTTAGAAACACAAGATGCTTTAAAAGTCACTTCACAAAGCCAACTAAAGAGGGAGCCTGAGAGCCCTGGGCTAGAACATCTATCTGACCCACCCCTTTCTTCCTAAAACTACCAGGAAACTGTTCACTTAAAAACGGTCAGTAGACAAGGAACAGTTGAGTTCCACACAGCATTAATATATGAAAGAGAATACGGGACAAACAATATCCCTACAGAAGACAAAAGCAGGCTAGAAAGATGCCCACAAAAGATGAAACTAATCCAACAAGAAACTAAGAAAATGGTAGAAGCTATGGAATAACAACATAAAGGAGAATGAGAACTTAAGAACCAAAGTAACTGGAAAAAAGAATGATCTGAAAAGAGAAGTGAAAGAAATCAGGAAAGAATTAAAAAGAAAAGAAGAAAGTATTTTCAGAAATGAAGACAAAACAAGGAGGAACACAAGAGCAAATAAATAGGTTTAATGCCTTAAAGGAAACAGAAAACAGGAGAGTTTAAAAAAAAGAAATTCAAAAAGAAGTAACCAAAGAGAAATAGGTTCCTTGTACTGTTATAATTGTTCTGTAAGTTTGAAATTGTATTTTAATTTAAAATTATATTTAATAATTTTTCATGTTTTTAAAGCAAATTATTAAGATTTTAAAATTTTTGAGAGGAAGTGAAAGAAATAAATGATAGGCAAAGAAGATCAAACATACACACAACAGGCTGAGTCCCTGAGAAGGAAAGCAATGTAACAAAAGAAATACTGAAAGCTTGAATTTAAGACTCTTCTGAAATTAAAAAAAGAAAAGGTTTGAAACTATACATTGAAAGAACACATTGATTTGGGGGAAGAATTCTTCTTGGACCCAAAATGGCCAAGAGCAAGATATGATTTAATAAATGATTACACTTTGAATTAAAAGATTTTAAAAATCCTTTGGGAATCTAGCAAAAAGACCAAGTCACTTTTAATGGCTAAAAATTAGACCATCAAACATCCACAGCAATGCTTTATACCACAAGACAGTGGAATAACATATTTAAGTTACTTAAGGAAATAAAGTGTGATCCAAAGATTTTTATATACAGACCATGTGGCCTTCAAATATTAAAGCTGCAGACAAACTGTTATGACCGTGCACTGTTAATTCCCAGAATATTGTTTCTATAAACCATTCCTGAAGAATCTAGGAGAGAATGAGCATCAGGCAACCAAAATGACTAGAGAGATTTAGGGAACAACTGAGAGTGAGAATTAATATTTACTAGTAGGTCTAAGATAAAAGGATGGCTGTAAGGGAGACGGTGTACTATATAATGTAGAGTACAACCACCAAAGGGAGTGTGGAAGGCAGAACGGGAAGAGTTTTTAAAAAAGAGAATAACCTTGCTAATAGTTTTATGGATATTGACTGAGACTCTTCAGATAGCAACTGAGAATATTTCAAATCAGATGCTGGGGGGAGAGGGAAGGGAAGAATAGTTGATTACTAGGTAACTTCAGTACGGCTCACAGAAGGGAATCACAGTAATACGCAAAAACTGAGGGCACTAGGGGTATGTGATAAAGATATTAGTATAGAAGGAGTCATTAGAAAATATAAGCATTCCTAAATACTGAAAGACTTATTATAAAATTCCTCCTCAAAAATTATAAAAATAACATGTCCAGTGTATACAATACAAAGATGTAATGAAAAAACTTAACCAATGTTAACAGTCTAGTATTGTCTACTCCTCCAAACATGCAAAATAAACAATGAATTCTTAAATAATGAATTCATTATTTATGAATTCTTACTATTTGTTTTTACATAGATAGGCCCACATTATACATATTATTCTATGATAAAATCTTGTTATCCAGCCATCTAACCTACCTTCATTTCCTCATGTAATTTTTCTTTTTTTTTCTTTTTTTTAACTCATGTAATTTTTCTTAAACTCGTTTTCTAGGTTGATCAATCACATTGCAAATAGAATAAATCCGTTTCTCCCAATTGTTTAGCAATGATTTACTTTTCTTATCTTATTACTTTATCTAGAGCCTCCAAAATAATGTTCAATAACAGCTGGGTTAAAATAAAAACAACTTCAGCATTTTAACAGTTAGGTTTGAGAAACAGATTCTCTTGTTGAAGTAGCTTCCACATATTCTCACGTTACTAAATTTTAATTATTAAGAGCTGCTGAATAAGGCCAGCCAGAACTCAACAGTTATTTTTCATTAGTGAGAGCCTAACCTCCACTGAGAGATCCTATTCTGGACAGAAAGAGCTCCCTTCTCTCACTATCCAATAACAAGACAATCATGCCTAACTAGTTTTTCTTCTCAAGTCCTTTCCATTTGCTTGGATAGAGTCCCTTGGCAGTTATCTCCTCCTTTTAAATTTTTTCAAGCTGATTATCTGGTTGATGTGCTTTTAGCGACCCCATGCCACTTGATGACTAGCGTCACTCATCCTGGCTTCTCTCCTGCTCTATTCATGCTTTCTGAACTCAGTTACAGTACTTTAAAACAACTTCCTTTTTACTTTTCATATGTCCTATTGTTTCTTTCCTTTTTACTCCAAAATTGAAAATTGGGGGTATTTTCTGAATTTTCTCAACGGGAGCATTGAGATAATTCAAGCAACACTGAAAACCAGACCACATATGAAAATCATATGGCCACCGAAAATCAACTGACTACACATGCAGCAACCAAGTGGTGATTATCTTTTTGGTTATTTGTTCGACAGAGGGGGAGTCAGTAGACAGATGACCTCAGAAGAGTATTTGCTCAAGAAATAACAGCAAAGATCTCTAAGCCTCCTTTGTTACCTGTACTTTCCTGGTACATATTTATTCTTCTACTTACTCTGTTCTGCTTAAATTATAGGCAACTCACTGTCAGGCCCTTTTCAGACACTGTTGATAATTCAGTCTATTTTGAATGGCACTAAATGGTTCTCTCTTGGTTAGAAACCACCCAGAGTATCTTTCAGCAGCAAGGCCAGATAAACTGGCTAAACTGTCTATAAACAATCAGTAAGCTGGTAAAGTACATTCGGACTAACTATTTTTAATCTATTTATTTCTCTTACAGGTAGCTGCTTTTTGAAACAAGTTTAGAGAAAACACACAATGGCATGAGAGGGATATAAGATTAGGAGAGGGCGGGCTTCCCTGGTGGCACAGTGGTTGAGAATCTGCCTACTAATGCAGGGGACACGGGTTCGAGCCCTGGTCTGGGAGGATCCCACATGCTGCGGAGCAACTAGGCCCGTGAGCCACAACTACTGAGCCTGCGCTCCACAACAAGAGAGGCCACCGATAGTGAGAGGCCCACGCACCGCGATGAAGAGTGGCCCCCGCTTGCCACAACTAGAGAAAGCCCTTGCACAGAAATAAAGACCCAACACAGCAAAAATAAATAAATTAATAAACTCCTACCAACAACAACAACAACAAAAAAGATTAGGAGAGGGGATGCTTTTTGAGGGCAGAAAAGAAAAAAACTAGAATGAAATCACATAAAAAATAGCATTACTGGGCTTCCCTGGTGGCGCAGTGGTTGAGAGTCCGCCTGCTGATGCAGGGGACATGGGTTCGTGCCCTGGTCCAGGAAGATCCCACATGCCGCGGAGTGGCTGGGCCCATGAGCCATGGCCGCTGAGCCTGCGCATCCGGAGCCTGTGCTCCGCAATGGGAGAGGCCACAACAGTGAGAGGCCCGCATACCGCAAAAAAAAAAAAAATAGCATTACTAATACAAGAGTCTATGGGAAACAAATAATGCACACACAAATGAGCCCAAGTAAAACTGAAGAAATATGATAAGATGGACAAACTGTTATCAATGTCAATATCCTGGTTGTGATAGTGTTCTACAGTTTTGCACAATGTTATCATGGTGAAGGAAACTGGGCAAAGTGTACAAAGGACCATTCTGTATTATTTCTCACAACTGCACATGAATCTGTAATTATCTCAATAAAAATTTCAATTAAAATATGACTGGCAGAATACAGACAAAATGTTTATAGTAGTTATACTCTGCAGTGATAGGGATAAAGAAAACTTTTATTCTTTTTTCTTTTCCATAGTAAATATATCACTGTATAATGAAATATACTATAAATTACAAAAATAAGAATTCTTAACAAGGGTTGAAAGGATATAATCAAGACTTTAGGTATTTTAAAAATATTTTATAAAATCTCAAGGAATATGAATAAGTATAGTGAATACAGGACTGTTCAACAAATCAAGGGATTCTAGTATAAGACAAATCCTTAATTTTTAAAACGTGTATAAACAAAGGGGAAGTACTACTTTCTGCCAGTGAATAATAAACTTCTGGGAGTCATTATCTCAGGAGGTGACATACTCTGGTGACCAATGCTCAGGTCGTGCATGCCTTCCCTGCGTTCTTGAAAATTGCTAAGCCACTTCTAACTGAAAGGCTCACCCACCCCACCCTGTAGGCCTCGCCCAAGGATTCACTGACCCCTTCATACCTGCTTAAAGCCCCTTCTTCAACACTCTCCTTCTACCTTTTATTCTTCTTTCATGGCACTTCCTCCACAATTAATAGTTTGTGTGACTGTTTCATGTCATCTCTCTCCTGTGACTATTAACGAGACCACAGGTGTGTGTTCCCTATCACCCTCACCCCTGTACTTGTCACTGCCTAGCACACTGCCTGGCATCCACAGGCACCCAATAAAGTTGTAATGAACTAAGTGCCAACATAATTTATATGAACTTATAGGTGACCATCATAATGGTTTATAGGACAAATTACGACTCTTCTGTTCAATAATTGTTAGGTAGATTACCCTTAAGTGCTGAATATGGTTTATTTAATTCCACAAACATTTCTGAAGGGTGTACAGAAATGCCATCTTATATGGCAACTAAATTCTATAGTTAGCTGTGAGGCAAAAATTTCATGCAATTAAGATTAAAACCTTGGAAAAAATACTTTAAATTGCCAGCATTGAAGCCTTAGATATTTTAAAGCCCGGATCTTAACTTCTTTTGTTTCTCTTTCACCAGTAGTCTCCCCTTCCCTACAGAGGATTATCAAGGTGTGGTCTGATAGGACAATGTGGTATTTAAAGGAATTTCTCTTTTTTGCTTGTGGCAGTATGTATAGTTTAAGCAAGGTTAAATGAGTGCATGATACAAGTCCACAAGGTGACACTAGGCCAGACACTACAGTACACTCAGTACTGAGGATACGAAGATCTAAAAGACATGATCTCATATTCTCAGAGGGTTCACATTCCAGCAAAGAAGAAAATAATAATATAAGCAATAGAATTAAAATAGTAATTCATATAAAATATTATTATTATTTTTTGGCTGTGTTGGGTTTTCATTTCTGTGCGAAGGCTTTCTCTAGTTGCGTCAAGCGGGGGCCACTCTTCATCGCAGTGCGCAGGCCTCTCACTGTCGCGGCCTCTCTTGTTGCGGAGCACACACTCCAGACGCGCAGGCTCAGTAGTTGTGGCTCACGGGCCTAGTTGCTCTGTGGCATGTGGGATCTTCCCAGACCAGGGCTCGAACCCGTGTCCCCTGCATTGGCAGGCAGATTCTCAACCACTGCGCCACCAGGGAAACCCATAAAATATTATTAAGTGTTAAAAAGGAACAGCACACTGCAAAAAATGCTATTTGGCATATCAGAAGCAGAATACGTTTTCTCAGTGGTTTTCTTCCTGTAACCAAATCCTAATTTTCCCCTAGAGAGATGGATTCCTCAGGTGAATTAGGGAAAATTAATACATTCAGGTATAGAGGTAACAGAGAAAGCATGTTAATATTTCCCATAGAACAAAAAAAAAGGGAACTTAACAGAAAAGTCAGCTCAGTGTCGGGGGCGGGAGGCACCTGCTCCACTGAGGCAGGGCCTGTGAGCTGAAAGGAGGGTGAATGGTGGCCGCTCAGCAGACAGAAGATACAGCACCAATGACCACCCAGTTTGGAAGGGGTGGGGTGGGGCAGGGGTGCTGGTCAGCAGAGCTAAACCAACACCTTTACCCAGACCTGCTTTAAGCACCTGTGTTAGGTGAGGCCAAGGAATCAGGAGACTACAGTCCCAGCAACGGGGAGCCACTAGAAGTTTTCAAGTAGGACAGGGATATCACTTCTTGTCCCATGAAAGACAGGATGGAAACAAAGAGCCTGAACCAGCTGAAGGTGACCATAAAAGGCCAGAGATGAGGAGGGCCTGAATGGAGACAAGGGAAGAGGATGAGGAAAGAAGGAAAGAGGTTCAGATGCACATTTCAAGAATGAAGTTGGAGGACTTGGCAATCAGTTGGATGTAAGGGTAAATCAAAGAACTGAACGTTACTTTAGCTTTTGAGTCAGTGCAACTAAGGACAGATACACATATTAACTTGTAAACAAGTGTCTACTGATTTTATAATTATTCAGTGGATTTCACAATACAGGAAAAAAAAATGCTGGGTGGTTAAAAAAATATATCAAGCTTACAAGGCAAGGTAAAGCCATGCTCTACATTACAAAATACATCCTCTAAACAAAAGCATGAGAAAGTCTACAGAAACCTATTTAATATAAAAATAATGCATTAGAAAATATATAAAATCTTACGGGTTCCCATTTCTATCTGATCTATTTTAAAACAATGTAACATATTTGCACAGGTTAAAAAAAAAAGGCTTAAGTGCTTGAGTGATTTTCTGGCAAAATAATTAGACATTTTCAGAAGAACTGCCAGTAAATTAGAGGGAGAAAATCTGAAGTCTCGTTTGGATAAAACTTGCTAAAACCAGAAAGTGCTGTTTAATATGACAGCTTCTATGGCCAGACAACCCCACTCCCCCCCACCCCTTCTGTGCTCACGATTATTAAGGGGAATAAAATGCTAGAAACTTTCATCACACTATGCCAGAATGCACTTGTAGAACAATCTGTAGTTTTGGGGAGCAGCCACGTTCCACCTCCAGCCCCACCTGACCCACCTTCTTGTTTACAATGATGCCAGACTGAACCTTTCAGAAGTGGTACATCACACCTTCCTTTCTGGGTGGGCTTGGGTGGGCACAGTGTCCCTTTCTGCTGAGAAGTGAAATAGCAGCTGTCAAGTGAGGGACAAAAAGCCACACATGGACTAGCAGGGAACCTCCAGCCCTGCAGCTCTCCACAAGCCAGTTTAAAAGCAGCAAACTGCTAAATGGAAACACCCAGACCAACTATTGCCATCAGCTAAGAGCCCAATGCCTCAGCATCTCAGCAGTGCTTGGTTGAGGACAAAAATGAGGTGCAACTTGGGTGCCTGTGGGTTCAGGGAGGGGAATGTGATATTTATGGGAGATGATGGCCCTGGAGGCAAACGCTTTTATCACAAGGCTGCCAGGGCCAGGCCTGCTGTGCCATTCAGATGCTCTCCGAGGTCCCATTTGCTATGACCAGCTAATGCAGCCTGTCCTTACCCTAAAAGATTTCTTTGTATCAGGTGAAGCACAAATCAAGTCATAAAAGACCACAGAGATCATCTACCCAACGGTTTATCCAGTCTCCTGGCAGAAGTCATTTTGGACTCTGAAATACTGCTGTGGACAGATTCAGAGGATTTAAGTAGGAAGTGCGCTGTACGGTTTTGTGTACTGTCATGAAAAGGTCTTATCTGAAAACAAATCTTAGACAAGAAATGTAATCAAGGGAGGCAGTATTAATTATAAAAGCTATTATTTTCTGCAATGTGATATATAACACAGGAGAATGAAATGGAAATACAGGTGCAGTTTATAAAGATCATAAAGATCAGTCATCTGGGATTCTACAATTTCTCACAGCAAAATTAACATGTGATAACTCTGCCACAACATTTAACTTTGAAAACCTCAAAAAGACTATATATTTATTTCAAAAGCAGGAGACCCTGATAGAAAATTCAGTTGTAGATCAGAGGCAAAAACCCTGGTCCAAGCAAAAAAAAATGGTAACCAAGCAAAAAAAACGATAACCAAGGAAAAAAAGGTCAATGCCTGGGGACCTCGGAAGAAGACAAAACAGGGTAATGAAGAGACAGCCAGGCCCAAGAAGTGTCCTGGGAGCTGTCATTGTTCTCTAGCCCCACAAATGCCAGCCTAATCTATTCCTCACGGCTCTAACCTTGAATCCAGCCTCTCCTCCAAAATCCATGAGAGTCCATATTACTTAGAGGTGAGAAGAAAAACCACTTCCAGTGGCAAGGCTGCATGAGAAGGGGATGTATTAATACAGACCTATAGCCACCCCCCCACCACATACACACACACAATACCCCCCAGATGGAACCCAGAATGGTTTTTATTCATAAAATCACTATTATGTATAATATTAAATATATATAGTAATCATCATCATATATAATAATTCTATGGGAAAATCACATATGATATTAATAGGAATACTTCAGGTATACTGCAGAATAAATAGGTACCAGGGTAAGCTTGGAACTTCACCACCACTCATAGCACTGATTCTACAGAAAATATGTTCAGAGTCCCAGACAACTAACTTTCAACCTTTTGAAGCAGACACATGTATGTATTAGGGACTGTCTGTATTTTCATGCTTGGTTACCAGTTGACTCTCTGCCAGCCAGAAAAGTCCATCTGAACATTGTTCCCATGAACTGACCCAAAGAGATTTAAGGGGAAACTCTGGATAGTAATAAACTTTGAGCCTCACAGCCAGGGACTCCATGACACACAAGACTGGCCGTAGCTTTTTATTTGAAGACTATCAATTTAAACAGGACAAAACAGGCATATTAAAAATCAAACAAAAAACAAAATTCTTGAACACAAAATTCTGCCACAAACTGAGCCTGTTCTGTTTTACAGGCTGTTGTAGTTTTCTGGCTGTCTATTAGCATCTCTCCCAACTTGCTTAAGCATACGGTTGTTTCTATCATCTATCCTCTTCAACTGGCATTGGTAGATTATAGATGTACCCTTAAATACAGAGATAGAAAGCAACTACAGATTAGATAGCAGAAGAAGCAGTTTATTGCTAGTTTGCAGCCAATCAAACGTCACGAGGCACACAGTGAGAGAGCCCACAGAACTTGGTAACGACATCAATGGCCAACCCCACTTGCCCCACATCCTTATAGGGAAGCAGCCTCAAGATCCAACATGTTGGTAATTGCTAGTGGTGGTTGTGGTGGCCATGGGGGGAGAGAGTGGTGAGGAGGGGAAGCAAGGATGGGGGAGAGCAAGACAAAGAGGATGATGGTGGGTGGGGACTCGGTAACACACAGACTACATACGGGGACCATACAAGTAGGTCTGAAACCAACAAACTGGAATATAAATGCTAACTGCTAACTGCTTCCCATACTATCTTCAACACTCCTTCAAGACTCCTGCCAACAACTCTGTCTTTAACACTATTTCTACTTTGTTCTCAACTGTTCTACCTCTGGCCTTCGTTAAAGGCACTTTTATGTTTAAAACAATCTCAGTAAGTAACACTGAGGATCCAGAACCTCTGCTCTGAGATGAACAGAATGAAGGCAGCTGAGCGCTGCAGTCCAACAGGAAACCTCTATTCGTTTAATCACGGCTACTCTGATGAAAGGCATTCCTAGGGCTCCGGGAAAGCAGCATGTCTGGAGGAAGGGACACTGAACCGGGAAGAAAAGAATTCTCTTGGGTTACAGGTCTGCTCTGTGACCACTTAAACCATGCCAGATCTCAGTTCATTTGAGAAACAACCTGACCCAAGTCATTCACCACAATGACTTGTGTTTAACACAGGTAACAGAAATGTGCCCTGCAAATTGTGAAACTAAGTGCGTTTATCTAAATTTGATTACATTCACAGAAAAATTCTGGTTTAAAACACAAACCTTTAAACAAAAAAAAAATAAAATCCACAAGAAGCCAAACCAACCCGAAATATCCCTTCTTCACCAGACTAGACATGTCATTCTGCTCCAAGCTACTAATATAAAGCCAAGCCTGCCTAGGCAAGAACAAAGCTTTTACATTTATTTTTATTCCTCTCCTCCTCTTCTCCATTCAAACAATACCGCTCATTTTCTAAGATCCAGAAGATGAGAGAAAAGTTGAGATCCACAAAAAATAGAATAACCTTCAGGGCTGAACCAAGGATAATACGTTAAGGAAAGAGTTGAAAACAAAAGCAATGATTTCGTTTCACATGCACATGCTTCACCTGCCCAGAATTTTGTTTTGTTGGAAACTTTCTGGCAAGATCAAAATCTCAGGAAATTCCAAACAAATGAAACTCTAAAGGCAAATTACTTAGGAAAAAGGATCTAACTTCAGAGACCCAAGCACGCTCCTGCCATTTTTATCCAGTTCTCTACTTTTATAGAGGAGCACCAAACCAACCATAAAATCATATGCTAACAAGAGCTCTGCATCCTGCAAGTTGACAACTCTGGCTTTTAATAAATGCCTCTATTTCCTGTCAGCACTGGTCAGTCCCTGCTACCAAACCTATGAAGTTTCAATGAGGGAGACTCTCATACCGCTGACGTCTCTCATACTTGGCCAGCATGCTGGAACACAAGAACTAAGAAACCACAGGGAAATTGCCCCTCCAGAGTGGCATGGGCTGTGCACGGCCCCGAAGCAGGACCAGCCGAGGAAGACAAGGATGGGTTACAGATGAGACTTAGTTCCAGAGTGTACACAGTAAGTCCCCGACATATGAACCTTCAAGCTGCGAACTTTCAAAGATGCGAACGTGCGTTTGCATGTCCAATCACGTAAGGCCTGAGTGAAACTGCAGCTTGCCCTCCGTCTCCTATTGCTGACGATCCTTCAGCTCTACCATCTTCCACCTCCTCTCCCTCCTCCAGTCAGTAACTCTTCTTGCCTGATCACTCGATGCCAGCCCCTATACGCCAGCTGTTGTATTGTACTACTGTACTTTTCAAGGTACTGTACTGTAAGATTAAAAATGTTTTCTTTATTTTTTGTGTTTGTTTGTTTTTTATGTATTATTTGTGTGGAAAGTATTATAAACCTATTACAGTACAGTACTATACAGCCAATTGTGTTAGTTGGTACCTAGGCTAACTCTGTTGGACTTACAAACAAATTGGACTTACGAATGTGCTCTCAGAACGGAACTCACTCGTATGTAGGGGACTTACTGTATATGTGTATGTGTCTATCTATCTGGGATTAGGCCCACTGAAATGAAGTTCAGCTACGTTCAAGGCACTGGAGGGAGACACCAAGAATGACACACAGTTCCCGCTCAGAAGGGCTTCTAATTTCAGTGGGGGAGGGGGTTGTTCCACACATAATATAAAGGGTGAGAGAGAAAACAAAATGTGTGCTAAGTTGATGGTGGGTCAGTAACACATGGTTTGCACAATACTATAAACTCAATGCCTCCCTATCAACCAGTTTCCAATTCATGAACCCAAATAGCATAGCTCCTCTACTCATTCAGGAACTACCTATTGGGTACTTTTATATGCCAGGCACTATATTGGATCAAAGAGACAGAAATGACTCAAACAAAAGCAATCCTGCCCCTTTTAAGATAGGTAACTTGGCAGCAGGTAAGTAAACAGGCAACTACAGAACAATGAATATCCTTACAGTATAATCACACCAAGTGCTATGAAAGTGGAAGTACAGGGGCCATGGGAAGACCTGTAAGAGGCACCTACCTGGAGAAATTTGAGAAAGCATCCTAAAAGAGGATGCCTAAGATGGACCTGAAAGGAAGAACAAGAACTAGTGAGGGATGGGCTTCCCTGGTGGCGCAGTGGTTGAGAGTCTGCCTGCCAATGCAGGGGACACGGGTTCGTGCCCCGGTCTGGGAGGATCCCACATGCCGCGAAGCGGCTGGGCCCGTGAGCCATGGCCGCTGAGCCTGCGCATCCGGAGCCTGTGCTCCGCAGTGGGAGAGGCCACAGCGGTGAGAGGCCCACATACCGCAAAAAAAAAAGAACAAGTGAGGGAGAATGTTCCAGGCAGAGGAAACAGTATATGCAAAGGCCCTCTAGGAGACAGGGAGCCTTACATTTCAGGAACGAAAAGTGTTCTGGAAGCTACACCAGAGTGCAAGAATGTCTATGAGCCCGCTCTGAATTCAAGGGCTGTTACTACCTCTGGGTGAACAACTGAAGCAGCCTAAGAAGAACAGAGTCAGATGAAAGTGGCAGCATAGGGAGACCCCCAGCAGATGAGCAGAGAAGCCCAAGAGTGAGAGCTGGGACTAACTAGCTAGAAAAGGAGAATATATAAAAGGAAAGAAAAAGGAAAAGAGAGAGTTATGGAAACTGCGGTTAGACAATACTCAAGAAGCAAATAGAGGTCGACCATGTTAAATGGTGTTATGATAAGGATGCAAAGAATCCATTGGCTTCAGCAACAAGAAAGCTAACAGTAACCCAGTGAAGAATTATTTTAGTGGCGTGGCAGGGTGGAGCCTAGCTTCCCTCAGTCGAGGAGTGACTGGGAGGTGAACAATGGATGCAGTGACCTATTTATTTCAAACATTTCAGCTGGCGAGCAGTGACTAGAGGGGGAGTCGCAGCCGGAGGAAGCCTGAAAATGTTTAAATGGTTCAAGAAAGATGGTAACATAGAGGGAGGGCTAAGGACACATACCTAAAAAGAAACACTAAGCTATTGGTGCAAGATGCCTTGAACAGGTGGGATGGGAAGGTATGAAGAGCGCAGATATAAGGCTGCCTTTGACAGGAACAAAGACTCCTTTTTCCTTGTGAGAGAAATGAGGCAGAAAGGATGACAGGCAAACTTCAGATCTGACAGCCAGGAGCTGAGGGAGACAGATCTGAAGTTACTGACCTGATTTCCTTCTAGTGGTTCAATCTGCAAAACCAGGAGATTTTTCTCCAGCAGCACCTAGGGGCGTGGGCCCAGGAAGAGAAAAGCTGGTGGCTGGCCTGGTCCAGGTAGAGCTGGTCTGGTATGCTGATGGCAAGAAGATGGGCAGGGGCTTCCCTGGTGGCGAAGTGGTTAAGAATCCACCTGCCAATGCAGGGGACACGGGTTTGAGCCCTGGTCCGGGAAGATCCCACATGCCACGGAGCAACTAAGCCCGTGCGCCACAACTGCTGAGGCTGCACTCTAGAGCCCGCGAGCCACAACTACTGAGCCCACGTGCCACAACTACTGAAGCCTGCGCGCCTAGAGCCTGTGCTCTGCAACAAGAGAAGCCACCACAACGAAGAGTAGTCCCCGCTCGCCGCAACCAGACAGAGCCCGTACACAGCAACGAAGACCGAACGCAGCCAAAAACAAAAGTAAATTAAATAAATTAAAAAAAAAAAAAAGAAGATGGGCAGAAGGGCTACACGGGGATATTGGAGAGGCAGCATTTCAAGGGACTGACCGGCCGCATAAGAAGGGAAGGGAGGACTGATGCTGGAAAGGAGCAGCTGGAAATCTGGCTGTAGGAGTAAACCCAGAGGAGGGAAGTAACTGAGTGAGGGAGTGTGGAAGCACAGGAGGCTGTGATTGGAGAGTGAAAGGTCTGAGTCTAATGAGATGGCAAAGACAGAAAACATCCCAAGGGCCAGGGCGTGCCCTATGGGAAGGAGACGGCAAAAGGAGAGGGACATGAAATTTCCAGGGGAGGAGGTGAGCATGGTGGATGGACTGCCCAAGGGAACACTGATGTGGCCCAGGGAAGACAGCAGCTGTGGAAAAGAGGACACGTTGTGAGCCAGGTAAATTAAGGGGAGAGGGAGGGATGCAGAGGGGCCCACTTAAAATATGACCAGCATAATACAGGCAAGTAATTAAACAATTCCCCCAAAGGCAATTTATTGACTGGGAATGCCTGCTGGAATCCTCTCTTAGATTCATACTCCCACCCCCAACACACGCACATCTACACCTCCCCTCCAATCCTAAGACAAAGCATAATCAGTGAACCAGGGTCTTATCCAGAGTTTGGACTTCTATTAAGGATCTATTTTTATAATGCTTTCTTATTCACTTCCAACTTAAAAACGGTTGCTTCCCCCCTGCAATACTCTGTCCATTTAATAGCTATGTTTAGGGGCTTCCCTGGTGGCACAGTGGTTAAGAATCCGCCTGCTAGTGCAGGGGACATGGGTTCGAGCCCTGGTCTGGGAAGATCCCACATGCCGCGGAGCAACTAAGGCTGTGCCCCATGACTACTGAGCCTGCGTGCCACGACTACTGAAGCCCACGCACCTAGAGCCCGTGCTCTGCAAAAAGAGAAGCCACCACAATGAGAAGCCTGTGCACCGCAACGAAGAGTAGCCCCCGCTCGCTGCAACTAGAGAAAGCGCGCACGCAGCAACGAAGACCCAACGCAGCCAAAAATAAATTTTTTAAAAAAAGCTATGTTTAGTGACTCTGTTGAGATGCCTGTGAACTATTGTTTTTCTGCTCTATACATCTATTTCTGCTATGGACGTTCTATAGTATCCATTCAGTGACATGTAAATGACTCCAAAATAAAACCGGAAGGAGGAAAAACAAAAACAGAAGCCACATTGAAACATCCTCCTTCACCAGTGAAGGAAAGATAGTCAAAGCTTCTTTTACTCTACTTTGTCCTCCATTGATAAGAAAAACTCTTCCATTTTCAAATCTGTAATGACTAGTAATCAACAATTATTCTTTAAAAAATCGAATCCAGTACTACTTCCACACATGATCTTCAAAGCCAGAATTAGAAAAAGGAAAAAAGAAAAGATGTTACACAACCTTAATGGTTTGCAGATATCCAAGTCTGACTGCTCCGACACAGCAAGGAATGAGTTTAGTAAGCATGTGAACGGAAAACAGGCAGCAATCAGCAACTCATTCAGAATTACTCAAGATGATAATTTTTGTGTTTAAATCACAAAGTCTCAGAATATGTAATCATATCCAAAAATGTTAAAATGCCTAAAAATTAAAGCCTATCAGTTAGTCATTTAAAACTAGGATAAATTATCAGTAAAGTTATTTTACAAGGTACTTGACTTGAAAGACTCACTCGAACAAAGCCGTCTATATAAAGAGAACTGCTAATGAACAGACCACATAATGGGATAAGCCAGCTAACACCATTAAAGATATCTTTTAAAATTCACAATGAATAAATGAGACCTTTCTTCTTATAGTGTCATCTGCAAATCAGGGGGATAGCCACATATTTTCCATTTGTACTTACTGAGTCAGGCTTATACTTAAAGACTCTTTATAAAAAACATTTTGTGTCATAAAAGATAATTCTGCTTTTTGTACAGACTGAAGAGTATCTGCATAAATACCTGGATAAGAAAAATAAAACTATTTATATAAAAGCTATCACTTCATTGCAATCAATACTGTACTACCTGCCTACTAAGTGTAACGCACTGTCCGTTAACACCGTTAACGCACAGACGATGACACAAACATCATCCTGCCAGAGAAGACACCTACACAGGTGACCACTACACGGCGGCAACATGCGGTCAATGACATGTTGTAGCCTTCACTAAGTCACCCTATTAGAAGGATTCTGAGGCCATTATCACAGTCAAGGTGAGAAGTAATGGCAAGGGAGAGAGGAAAAAAATACATATTAAGAGAAAGAGAGACAATGCATATGAATCGTGGAGGGGCAAGGGGTGGATGGGAGGCGGAGGGTTAAGAACAAAGAGGAATAAAGTTAAATATGCTCCCATGCTTTCAAGCTTAGGTAATTTAACACTTAACATGAACAGAGAAGGGCACGGAGGCCTGAACCCAGATTAGGGGACTAGAGAACATAAGGGGCTCACTCCTGCCTGCCCTTGGAATCTCAACTTAGATATTACTTTTATAGACTATCTTTACCTGACAGGTCTTCTGCTTGCTTTTCCTTCTCCCAAATGCCTCTTCCTCAGTGTCCGCAAGTACCCAGGCCTACGCCTATGAGAGCTCTCATCACTCTGAACTGGGACTGTCTCTACCCAGCCCCTTTGCTGGCTGCACTGTTAAGCTTCTTAACAGCAAGGACAAACTGTGTCTTTCTTGCTCACCACTTACCCTCACTGCCTACCAGAGCCCGGGCCCTAGCTCATGAACTTGAATGAGTGAACGGACTCTGCCTGAAAGGAGCTTACCATTGCAGAAGAGAAGAGGAAATAAAGGGGAGATGAAAAGCTTCATGGAGAAATTGATCTCCAGTTATTGATTTTAATTTCATATATACAAAAAAGTATTAAACGGCCAATGCCATCATGTCACACAATTCAGGAGTGCTAAAACACTGAGTTGGTTTTGTCCTCCTGGCGTTCAGCTTTAGGAGGGGAAAAGGTACAAAACTCAGAACAAGGATCCTGATTGTTTTATAATGGTAAAGAATCTTCCCTATCTATTGCTTGTTCTAATTTGTCATATATAATATATCTCTATGGAAGAAGAGATGTTCAAGAGGGATCAAAGGAATAGCATCTCCTACAATATAACACGTACTTCTGTCGCTAAACAGGGACAGAGACCTTTCACACATATTCTTTGTAACATATATACATATATATATATTTTCCCCCCAATCATGGCTATCATTTATTTCATCCCTTGATAGAGAGGATAAGGTAGAGAAACCATCTAATCATGAATTGAGACACATGACAAATGGTATCATTCCTAACCAGGTCACAAAGCAAGTCATTAAAAACACTACTTCTTAGATTTTTCAGTGCAAACTTATTTGAGCAAGTCATTCTTCTTGTCAAGTCCCATATTGACCATCCAATTTAATTTCCAAGTTGGTCATCAAAAATAGTTCGTGGAAATAATTGAACATGGGACAAAAATACAGTCACACTCAGTTGCTCGAGGTGGAAAAAAATGGTGGCAGCTTCCAACTTCCTCAAAATAGCAGAAAGGGGATAAGGATGACAAGGGAAGGGGGAAGGGCAGGAAGGAAAGAAGCACCTGGCTAATGATTTTATCCCGGATTTTAATGTCAAGGGCACTCCCTCCTCAGGCATTTTCACACTAGCCACCATATCTCCAGCTAGTCTTCCCTTGCTTTGATTTTATCTAATGATAGTACACCAACTACTCACGAGCCTAAACGTCTTTTTAAAATCACCTTAATTCTAATGCTAATAAACAATTCCAAGAAAAAAACCCAGTCTGGAGTAGAGGCTACAAACTCAAGTGCGTCCAATGGCGGGGTAGATCATATAAGCAAGGACAGGGGGACCCGCTGGGGAGAAGAATACACACGTGCCCCTCAGATCAGCAGACCACTGCCATGGTGGGCTCAGGCCGTGTGATCTTCAGATTTTTCAAGAGAAGCCAGAAATCCAGATTTGTATGTGATTTCTCCTGATTTATCAATAATGACAAAAGTTTAAACTCCTCTTTTTTTTTAAAGCACTGTGTGGACCAAGCAAAATATAACTGGGTGGCCAACTTGTGACATCTAGGTAAGAGGTCAGAAATATGGGCAAGGGTCAAAATCTACAAACTCTCTCTTCCTATGTGCTAATCAACCAGGAAGCGAAGCGCAATTCCTTGTCCCTGCAGTTGTGTATCCGTGTGAGCATGGCCACAGTGCCGTTGTAAAGCTGGGTCCAGGACATGGGAGACCTCAGGCAAAGAAGAACATCGAGGCTCTGACACCTAATTATCCTCCCAAAACATTTCCTGCTATTAAAGACCAATTTATGGTGTGTAATAAACGGTACTGCATGTAAAGCACTTTGCGCAGTGCCTGGGGCACATAACAGAATTCAATAAAAGTTAGCTGTTATTGGGTTTTATTATGAATGAGGGTAGAACATGGATCAGACTGTGCCTTTCTCCCTTGAATGGGAGATTTTAGTCCAATTACAAAACCCAATAATCCTCTTTAGACATGAGAAGAATTTCAAAGGAAACTGCATTCATCAATGTGGCATTCAGTCATTTTATAAAATAATGGATTTATGCCCACACAGGGTGTTTTGTTCTTTTTAAGGACATAATGGATTTTTAAAGTTTTGATTTGAGTTAATATGAAAATTTAAAGTTCTGTCTCACTTTTAGATAAGGGGGATCATGGAACATATATGGCTACCAAATCTAGCATGAGTGGGACGTGAAGCCCCCATTTTTCCAGCAAAGTTGCCCCAGTCTCCTGGCTCCTCGTGTGACCACGTAGGTGTAGGATGTTAGATTCCAGTCATGCTGTAAGGCTATCTGGTCTAATCACCATATTTTACAGATGTTGAATGTTAACTCCTTCAAGGTCCCACAACAGTCGAAGGCAGACCCAGAACCCAAACCCTGTCCTCTTCTTCCATCACCTCACAAGTCCCTGGGGGGGATGTATGTTCGGGGGAGTTGGTTAAGGGTGGGTAGCAGGGCAGCCTGGGACTAAAGCTTTGAGACAAAGACCCAGCCTTTACGAGTAAAAGGCTCTATCAACTAAGGGGACAGGGTGGGGAAGGTTTCCTATATACAGCCAATCAAAGCCTTGCTTCAGTACATCTCAGGGTCAGTCAGACTCTTTTAAAAATCCTCTAGTATCAACCATACCCTTTTAGCCACTGGCTTATAGCAAGAGTTCCAAGCCTCTATGAAAGAATCTAATTTACTTGCTGGAAAAGTAGAGACATCACTAAGCAAAGGAATCAATGATTTTTAAAAGAATGTTACTATGTTTCAAAGTGTCCAACTACCAAAGTACTGAGAAAATATTTTTTTGAAATATAGCCAAGTGTAGAATATAAACTGAGTCCTACATTCATAATTTGTCTTTCTAGAAAGCAAATGTCAAAGGATATAAAGCAAGCTGTGAACAAGAGACTAAAATTAGCTCAAACCACAAATAACCTAACATACTTATCACTTCCTTATGCTCAACCTACAAAAATCAAACATTAAAAGCATTTACAAAACTAAAGGTGTGATGCCAATTTAATCCTTTAACTTCAGCTGTATCCTTTCTTCCTTCTGGCATGTAAACATTACCAAAGAATGACATTTTATTAATTTGAAGGCAAGTACAAGGGAAACCATTAGAGCTAAGTTTTGCCCTGTAAATAAAATAGCATGTACCATGCAGTTCTTAAGTGGTTAGAATGGTAACCACCTCCTCAAACTGAGGATAGGAAATTTCAGATGATGGACCACACCCATCTCCGAATGCGCTTCTCACAGAGAGCTAGGGACATACCAGACTCCTACTTCAAACCAAAGCTTGCCTCCATCTCCTCAAGCCGTTTATTTCCTACTTCCAAAAGCAACATCTTCCAATGAACAAAGGCTGTTGGGAAACACAAAAGTTTTTGTCATAAAGTAGTGGAACGTGTTGCAAAAGGAAGGTCAGTTGACAAATGTGGGTTCATGCAAAAAAAAAAAGGTACTAGTTTGTTAAACTTCAACTACTTTTACCATGATTCTCTCTGCGTGATGACTACATTTTTGATAAGTTTTCTGGGGAAAGTTCAAGCTCAAAAAGGATGGAAACGAGTGGTTAAGAAACGATGAGTATAAAACCTACCAACTGCTACTGTGCACTCTTCAATACTAAAACTCTAAAAAGCATTCTTATCAGTAAGTCGAAAAACAAGGGACAGTAGCAGACCTGGGTACTATGACAAGAACAAATGAAATAAAATACTGCTAATGACACTAATATTCCTGGGATATATTAAGAAAAACTGTTAGTGGGACATGAAGGAATATTTAAATACACTTAGAAATGGTACCATGATAGGTACATAAAGGACCCATTAAAACGCAGCACATCATGGGGATGTGGATTCTCAAGGATGGTTCATGGGAGATGTGGACCAGCAAACCCTCAATCATGGCCATATCACCCGGTGTACTGGGGATTGCTCCAGAAATGTGGCTTTGTGCCTGTCAACCTGATGTGGCTTAATGCAACTTCCTGATATTGCACCACTCTGCTTCACCCCCTCACCCCACCTCCGAGGATGATCCAAAAGACCCTGGCAACTGGGAGGTGGTATCCAGGTGGTGGAGAACAATAATGGCAATGCTCTTAACTCTAAGATGCTGTCAAAATAACATTTTGAATCAGGGTAAAAATAAAGCAAAACAACAAGAACAACAAAAAACACAAAACAAAGTATCCTCCCTCTGAAAGACCCCTGAATATCTTCTTAGAGGCCTCTTTTCTCTGTGCAAAAGTGAGCCACACAAATATTTATGACCCAGTTAGGCATACTTTGCCTTTATCATTGTAGAAGCAAACTCAGCCCTGACTATTTGAATAGTGAAGCAATACAAAATCTAAGATAAATGTAACAGTGACAAATGTTTAAGCACCGAGGGAATTTAAAGCTAATTTACCGTATTATGCTAAACGCAGCTTGCCTATTTATTCTCTTGAGTGAAGTTATATTCAGAAGTGATTTCATGCGCAGACATTTTTAAGTAACCCCCTGTTCTTCAGAGAATTCCAACTACTTGGAGTAATTACTTGATGTTCACCTTCCTGTAAGCAATTCACAATACTGTATAATTCTCTGAGTAATCAGTACTCAACAGAATAAGAACTAGCTAAGCTGTTCCCTGGAACTTAGCGTGGCATTTTTTAAATGAGATTCTTCAAAACGAAGAGATGCACCAGTAACAAAGCCATTAGGTAAGAAAAAAAAAAAGTCGGGGGAAAAATGTTTCATAACAGTAACGGAGATAAGGGAGTTTTCCTTCTCTAATCACTAACTAATAAATTAAAAAAACACAGTTTTGGAAACCTAGTTTTGCTATGCTCATCTTATCTTTGCAAGTGGTGTCGCTTGCCCACAAAAGCCACAAACACAGCCGAGGCTTTTCCTTCTTCACCTGTAGAAGAAAACGTGCCTCAATCAGTCTTTGGGAAGAAAGACGCCTAGGACACAAGTCCACTCACGCCCAAAGGTTTGCTTCAACAAGCAGTTAACCCTCAATAAGAACTCAGAACTTCCTGGCACACTACTAGATTAAGAGTAGTAGGGAATATGTATATTTTCCAGAGAAAAATATGGACCTTAAGTGTCCCTTTGCTAAGAAGCCACGTTTATTTTGTGATTCCATGCTGTAGAACTTCTTAAGCACCAATTCTATCTAATTACCACGGGGTATCCGTAAAACTTTACAAACAGCGTTGGTAGAATCAAAAGCATTCAAAACTGCAAATTGAATCAGGTCACAAATTAAAAACAAAAAACTGAAAATCATTTATCAGTAGTTATTTTTGTCTGCAGTGTGACTTGTACTACATTCCGAAGATCAACTGATTTGGGGGGGCTTGACTTTTCTTTGGCTATTTATTTTGGGGGGAAAAAATCTTCCATGGGAAATGGTCTTGTTCCTAGCTTTCAGATATTCAAAATTTACAAAACTGTCAGTAAGACCCTTGTGATACGTCAAGCTGCCTTGAGGAAGGAGAGGGCAGCAGCTAGGAAACTATGAAGCCCACTTCTACAAAGTGAAGCATTATTTCTAAAATGCTGGAGCCTTAGGTACTTTCTTCTCAAACACGGCAGCTGTGTATACTATCATGCTCTTCAAATGAAGTTTAGACCAGATGTTGGTTTCTTTCTAAAATTACAACATAAAGGGCAGCTACTCTTTGTGTACCTAGGTGGGGTTGAATCTTTCGTAAATTCTCGAGAATCAGTTCCTCTATCTTTACAGGAAAAACCACCCAATTGCTACTCAGAGAAAAACTGCAAGCATAACTCATATGTCAGTGCCACTCGTTTTCCCACATTACTAAACCAAATGAACCCAACTTATTAAAAATGTTCAATACCTCTTGGGAAAAAAAAGATTCTTTTGAATCTTCAACCATAGTCACAAAACTTACACATTTTTGAGCCTAACTGTACCCACCGACACCCACGCACCTTACAAAATTGAGTAACCACAGCAGTGGTTACAAGGATTACTTCAGGAACATCAAACTCTCTTTGTGAGCACATTAAAGACTTTCATTACTTGAGGAGAATTTGGTGATCAGTTAGTCAAGGACCATTTTTACACAGGAAGGGACTGAAACCCAAAGAAAGGAAGGGACCCATTCAGCCTAGTTAGTGTTAGAGCTAACTAGAGAAAAAGCAAAAGATTAAGCTACTCTCTTGGCCAGAAGGGTGATCTGATCAAAGGCCAAAAATGTTTGCCTTTACCATTTATACTCTGAAAAGAAATCACAGGTTTTATAAGGGTTACTTTATGGAGAACCATATTTTTAAGCCCACAGTCAAAATACATTTTACAAACCAGCTACATACAAAGCCCTTCTAGAAGGCATGTGAGAACAAGTCGAGAGTGATGAGAACAAAGTAATTCAATAATTCTTAGAGAGACAGATATATCACCTCCAAGTTTCCTATTAAGTTCGCCTCAAGCCAAGTACAAATTTGTTGTTAAATTTAAAGTTCCTGTGAAATAAGCTGGGTTTCCTACTGGGTAAGCATCCAAGCTTTTCTTCCAAGCCACCACAGCAGGCAACACCAAACTGCCTCATCAAGCCGTGGCTCAAACTGTACTGGTTTTCTCTGAGAGTGGCCTCTGCTATTAGTACTAATGCAGGCTAATCTCTTTGTGTCTACCATTCCTCCTCCCCCAGAATGGGGGCTGGGAACTGTGACTTGTCTTTCTATTGTCAGGGCCTGGGGCAAAGTGCTGACAATCAATTCAACCCCAACATTTCTTAGGCACTTTGTGCCCGGTGCAGAGGACACCAAGATGAATGAGAAAGATGGAAGAGGTGACTTCCATAGTTTGGACCCTACAGTAGATGGACTCGGATACAAAGGAACAGCTCCCATGAGAGCAGCGCTTTAAAAGAGATAGGTACGAAGGTGTATGTAAGCACACAAGTGAGAGAGCCAAAATCTAGTGCAAGGGGGCACACATTTGAGCTGGGAGGCGCAAGCCAGAATGAGTGGGAAAGGCAGCCTAAACAAAGTGTTGAGCCAAAGTACAGAGGAATGAAAGAGAAGGATGAGTCTGGAGAACACTGCACCTTCTAGTGTGGCCAGAATAAAAGGTACACAGGAGGGGATGGCTGGAACCTGGCTGCCATGCCAAGGAGCTTGGACCTTACACATAAATGAAAGCATAGAAGTAAACAGAGGAGTGACAGACCCAGGTCTGTTTTTAACCAATTACTCTAGTGATAATGTGAAGAATATACACAGTGGGGCAGGCGGGAGATGTGGAGAGATTGTTGAGGGACCTTATTAATATGTTTCTGGTTTCACCAATTTCTGTAATGTGAAGCCAGAAATGACAGCAGTATTATAAGCAAAATTTGAGAACCTAGACCACTGGGATGGTAGGAAGGACATCATAGTGACCAATCAATGAGATGTGGTAGAGGGAATCAAGAACCATTCCAAAGTCCCCAGCACTCCTGCATATTCAAAACATGCACCAAATGACTGGTACCAAACTACATTGTCTTGGACACAATGACCCTGCTGGACTTCCCCTTTTCCTAAACATGGGCAGTACAAAGAGACATGCCCAGACTATTTGTAGTCAGTATTAGTTGGTTACCATGAACAAATTAACATAAACACTGTAGGGAGGGACCGCCAGCTTGTGCAAAATACACATGAGCTCAGGCTGGCTTATGAAAAAGTACCTGCAATTAAAAGTACAGCATAAGACAAAAACTGTCAAAAGGATTCTGCCATCTAAAAGATCAGAAAATAGACAACTCAAAAAAAAGAGAAAAGGGAAAAAAGAAAAGGCACAGTTATTTCAGTAGTTAAGAGTCTGACAAAACCCCTACAGGAAATTTTAAAATTTATTTCTATCATGAAATTCAGTATACATTCAATTACACTACTCAATACCAGGCATTTTTAAAATAGGTTTGGGGGAGCTATTCGTGCTAAAATGCAAAATGCAGGGACTTCCCTGGCAGTCCAGTGGTTAAGACTCCATGCTTCCAATGCAGGGGGGCATGGGTTTGATCCCCACATGCAGCGCAGTGCAGCCAAAAAAAAAAAAGCAAAATGCACTGGAGGGGCCTTGGAGCCCAATGGTAGATAACTGGCAACCGAAAATCATTTGCATTACCATTATCCCCCAGCTGACTCTTTAGAAACATCTGATATAGTTTATGATGTACTTCCAAAAGAACCAAAGTATTCCTATAAATATGCCAGTGATGTCAAACAAATAATGATAGCAAAAAGTTCTTCCCTCCACTATTTCTACTTGTGCCCCCAGATCTGAGTCCAGACAATTACAAACGTCTTTGCACCGTTTCCAAAGTGGTGATCAGACACCTAAATTTAGTTCACTCAAACCAGGGCTACACAAGAACATTTAGATCTAATGGGTCACTCAAGATGACTAGAGCTTCCCATCCTCTCCATGTCACTTCCGTTTGTCTTTCTTTTTTTTAAGTGAAGTGAGTCATAGTGTATAGATCTTTCTCCTCTGCACAAAACACATTTTTTCTCTGAAGAGAATGGTATTTATATAAAAATTACTGGGAAATTTTAATATTCATCTTGGACTGTAATAAAATAAGCTGTATACAGCAGTAAGGAATTTTAGTGAATTATTGTTATAACATGATTTTAACCTAGTCAGGCATTAGATCGTATTTCATAATGAAAGCAGCTATAAAAACAAATGTCAATTGGAAGAGTGGCCCGTATTACAAAGCCTGCCTCTAACATAGAATAAATCTTGCCTTGAAGTCACAAGCTATTGTTGCAATCTCCTTTATCTGAAACAATCAAATCATTCATACTGAAAATTAGTGAACAGTGTCAGAGAATCAAAGAATTAGAGATGAGAGAAATGGCGAAACACCTGACCCAAACCTTAAACTACAAATGGAGGGTAGTTTTTCTTATTTTCATTCATTCAAGCCCTCTCTTCTCTCATTCTAGCTCCAAAAACCAATCTCTTTGCCCTATCTATGTTCTCTCTTCTCTTTTGGGCACTCCAGGCTTGCTAAGTATTACTTCCACTTTTCAAACCAGACATACAATCATTTAAATGATAGAAAACAATTTTTTAAAGCCATCTACACATGCTATCAAAGCTGACTTTTTATAGACCTAAATGCTTATTAGTATCTATGCTATCTATTACCATTAACAACTATATAAAAACAGTTATGCTCACTTTATTAAATTGAGCTAGGAGAGAATCTTCGCCTGAAACATTTGTTTTCTAAGCCGCCTCATTCCTCGGCATTCAAAAGTCTACTTCATCTTTTGTTCTTTTCCCAATTGTTTCCAAGTTTTTACACCTTTTTGTTCTAGTTAGAAGTTAGTATAGTGAGAAATAACTGCACTGCTTTGTTTACAAAATGTTAAGCAAAAATTACATATTATTTTAAAAATCACAATAGACTAAGCAAGCCCAAAATGACTCTGTATAAGGCTGCCTTCATTGTGACGGGCTACAAAACATTAATTTTTCTAACTTCTATTTTCTACCCACCATAAACACATTTCTTTGAATTCCTGAAAAATAATGGTTTTCATAAATTGACACACACTTTGGAAAATCTGCCACTTTAGACTCAAGGTCATCTGAACTCTACATTTTTTATACAATGCCAGAATTTGCCACTTTTAACATCAAGAAGGAAAAGAGCGTCCGATTCAGATTTTGTAAAAGAAAAATATCTGTACTGCAGAGGTGAGAAAGCCCATAGCGGATAATTCTCTGAGATAAAAGAAACCACCTCTAGAAATGTGGCAATCGATTAAGGATCTAGAGAAATCTCAACATACAGCGATCTCGACCAACTCCTGGGGTTCCAAGGTGGTAGACAAACACAAGAACAATGAGGGAAATTAACTGAAGACCATGCTCCATGCTAGTGACTTGCTTAACATAGTTTTAACAGTGCTTGGGTGAAAGGTCTCCCACTCCTCGCTAAAACTGTAAGTAATCAAATTCAAACAAGGACTTTTTATAATATGAATTTGCTGTTGCCAACTGAGTCAGCTTCAATATAAAAGATTCTCCCCAGTACCTCCTGGAGGCCACCCCTACTTGTGATGGGGTATATCATTATCAACTCCAACACTTCAGACCAAGAATTTTTTCATTTAAGACCACTTTAGACTCCACTGTATTCAATCTGATGCAGATAATTTGTCTACACATTCTCAAAGTCACTAGTGGGATTCATTCAATTAACTCAGAGAGACTAGACACGGAATACAAATTTTATATATTGATCGATCGTACTTACACAGATTAGAGTGGTTATAAACATTAGTCTATCAGAAGCTAATATACATTACAGTGCAAGTAAAAAGAATCCTGTCAAATAAGCTTGATGAAAATCCACATGAAACCAAGCCTGCCAAAAAAAGGCTTTTGTTAGTCAAGCATACCAAAGAACTGCTTAAAGCTTTTTTCCTTTTTAAGTGGAGCTCAAAATAGATTTTAATACTACCAGCTGATGGATCTCACAATTTGCCTTTTGAGCCTATAAGCCGAAAACAGCCTTCTCCCTTTACACAAGTAACAACATCTCTCTATTCTGTATGTTGTTTATTTAAAATACCGAGTGTGGTTTTGGTTAATCCTCACAACCCCCGCGATGACATTTAATCGGGAGCACATATTTTCTTCAGAGGATTTAGCTCTTGTGAAAGCAGACCTCTTCATCTTTTTAATCTGATGATGTAGAGATACGTGAGAAACTCCACCTTCCGAACTTTTTATTTATGAATCACCATAACCCACAAGGAGATGAAGACCGGGAAGACACCATCATCTCAACCATGACCAAAGGATAAGATGCTCACCGAGAGAAAGATGCTATTTTAGAGGGAGTAGAAACGTCAACCTCCCCTGTTGCCTGCCTGACACGGGGTAATATTCTGGCCCCAGTGGAGTGGGTACTCCAGACCTCCTGGCTGGAAAGCTCTTTTCAGCCTGCTACTCTCAGGGCTTAGCTCACAGAGCAAGTATCTCTTCCTCTGACAGATCTTCCCTGATCCCCTTCTCTGAGGCAGGCCATCTTCCCTGAAATCACTCTCTACCCCGTTATGTTTTGTTTTCTTCATAGCACTTGTCCCCAGCTGAAATTGTCTGCTTATGTGTTGCACTGCCCTATTCGACTCTAAGCTCACGGGGGATAGCATCTTGCCTGTCTTGTTCAGCAAACACTACCTCCAGCGCCTCAGCAGCGCCTAGCACGGAAGAGGCACGTCAATTCAGATCCATTAAATGAATGAACAGGAAGGGGGAAGGGACTGTCATCCTTGGGACTCGACGCACAGAGACCAGGAGAAAGGAAATGTAAAGGAGGGAGGGGGGAGTAACCCTTTCCCCCGGGGAGACAAAGGAAGACAGCCTGAGGTGGTCCAGTCTAGAAAGGAAGTAGTGGGGGTGTTCTATCCACCCCAAGGGACAAAGAGTGGACAGGCAGGGGGGCGGGGTCGGGGTGCGAGGTTTCGCGCTGAGGGCAGAGACTGGCGGCTTCCAGGCTTGAGAGGTCACCCGGGCTGGAGGATATGAGGTAGGTGGGGGATCAAAGGGGACTGCGAGGCCGGGGAGAGACGCAGGCCCACCCGAGGGACAAAGAGAGAGGCGGCTGGCCTCTGCCGCCGTCGGATCGAATCCTCACGGAGCAGGGCCCAGGCGGAGGGCGGGACCCAGAGGGAGAGCGGGACCTGGGGGTCTGAGGGGAAGGTTCGCTAGGCCTAAGCGAAGGGCCTGCCGCGCTCTGGGGGCGCTCCCGCACCTGGTAAATGGCCGCCCAGCTCCCAGCCTTGTCGATCTGCTCGAACTCCTTTTCCATCTCCATGGCGGGCCAGGGGGGCTGCTGCGCCTCCTCCTCGGTCCACTGTGCCGTCTGCCGCTCTAGGCCGCGTCGCGCTCTCCGCACTTAGTCCCGCTGCAAGCCGCGACTCCCGCCGCTACCGCCGCCCTAGCCGCCGCTGCTTCTTCATGTCAACCCGGCAGCCGGAAGTACGCACCGCGCTGCCGCGGGCTCCGCCCCTCAAGCGGAAGGACCAATCAGCGCTCAGGAATGTCGGCTAGCAGTTCCGCGGGGCGGAGCCGGGGGAGGTGCTGGGGGAAGACATCTTGCAGCGTGCCCTCCCTCCTCCCCTCCCATCCCGGTCTACGGGCTTGGGCGTGGCGCGCGCCCGTTGCCTAGGCGACCCCGGGAGCCCCGCCCACGGCGCGTGGGTTTGCCCGGCTGCCACCGATCTTGAATTCAAGCATCGACGCGGTCCGTTGAATCACAGAGTGACCTTGAAGCAGTCATGCATCTTTCTTGCAGCGCCAGGGCCCAGGCCTCAGTGCTCCAAGGGGGGCGGGGGGGATTACATGCTCCCCTTCCAGGCTCCGGCCTCTGGCCAGATGTCCGCCCTTTTTTCGTGAAACTTAGAGCTTCATAATTTACCAGGCTGCTGGGGAAGGCCCACTACTCTCTGAATGTACTTTGCGTTTGGAGTCTCCTATCCTGGGCACTGCAGAAATGAATGGATTGGGGTCTTGGAATGATTTTTAATATTTCCCCAAATAGCAAGGAAGTCCTGCTCAGAGTGGACTCAGTGGAGCACAAATTCCGTGGTGCATTAGTGTTGAATAGTGGCAGATTTCTGGGCCCACTTCCAAAGGATTCGGATACAGGAATCTGTATTTTTTATCAGCAACCCCAGCTAATTCTATACCTGTGGTCCTTGAAGCACACATGAGAAGGGCTGGTCAGGTGGTTTTCCTGCAGGTTGTACTTTAAGCCATTCACTTTTGGGTTGGGCACATTATATGAAGATAGTGAACTCCATGGGGTCAGAGACCCTAGAGGACAGAATCATCTCTGTTCACTCTTCCCATCTCAAGCCTACCGAGAGCAGCGGTGTTGAATTCCAGCTTATTCCTTGAGTCCTTGTGGCAGGCACTGTACCTGGCATTCCAAGTACATTTTCTCATTTAACCTCTACATCAACCCTACAATATAGGCACTTTTATTATTCCCATTTTATAGATGAGGAAACTGAGGCACAGAGAGGCAAAATCACTTGTCCAGAGTACCTTTGCACATTGGTATGGAAGCCAGGATTCTAACCAGTCTTCAGGGGAGTGCTCACTTTGGAGACAGGCTGCCTGAGTCCAAATTCCGGCTCTACTAAATACTAGCTGCGCAACCTTGGGCAAATTAACCTCTCTCTGCCTCTGTTCCCTCCTTTGTAAAATGAATATAATGAAAGTACCCACCTCATAGGGTGGTGTGAAGATTGAAAGAGTATGTATAATGCTTTTAGTCTAGTGAGTGGATCAATAAATATGAGCCCCCGTTATTATATACCTTCAAATAATAGCAAATGGGGAGGTAAATCCTTGTTGAATAAATGCAATTGGTTTGATAGACAATGTCTTTAGAAACTGAGTATTCCATGGAGGGGGAAATTAACAAAAGATGCCCCTTCGGGTGAAAACTTTGGGAACCCTACACTTGGAAGCTGCCTAATATAAATCTTAGCCATTTAAGTGACTCTCCAGGTTCGTGTACTCTTCCTGCCCTTGTTTCTTTGAGTGCTAGTTTATCTGGAACTCACAGAACTCAGAGCTCCTTGTTGGGGGGGGGGACAGAACAAGGCTGGTTCATTCTTCTCACTGTGGGCTGACCTAAGTAAGTAAATAAATCAAATGCCCATCTGGAGCCCAAGTGGCCCTCATGCCTGCAGGGAGTACCACCCAGTGACTGGAGCGGCCTTTGAGTGGGGCCAGTGCTATGCACAGGATCTTGATGAAGGAGTGGAGGTGGGTGTGTGCGTGCAGAGTCCATGTGTGTTTAGTGGATGCGTTAGTTACCTAGGGTGGCCACAACAAATTACCACAAATGTGGTGGCTTCAAGCAACAGAAATATATTTTTGAACAGTTCTGGAGGCCAGACGTCTGAAGTCAATGTGTTGACAGGGCCACACTCCCTCTGAAGTCTCTAGGGGAGAATCCTTCCTTGCCTCTTCCAGTTCCTGGTGACTTCAATTGTTCCTCAGCTTGCGGCAGCATAAATGCAGTCTGTGTCCGTCTTTATGTGGTTTTTCTCCTCTGTCTCCTCTTCCAGCTGTCTAATCTCCCTCAGCCTCACTCTTTCAAGAATACCTGTCATTGGATCTAGGACCCACTCTAATCCAGGAGGATTTTGCATTGCCAGGTAATTCAAGATGATCTCATTTTGAGAGCCTTAAATTAATTACATCTGCAAAGACCCTTTTTCTGAATAAGGTTATATTCCAGGTTCCGTGGGTTAGGACTTGGACATATCTTTTTTGAGATATGTCCCCCACTCAACCTACCACAGTGGCAGAGGGTGAAACTTTGTCACAATATTGGTCCTGAATGAAACCCCTAATTTCAGGTATCAGCTAATCACTATTATATCCGTTCTTCACATAGCAGCAGCCAGAGAGAGCTTTTAATTTTTGGATCATGAAACTCTTGTAGGTAAAACCCTCCAATAGTTTCCCATCCTTCTTAGAGTGAAACCCAAATAAGTCCTAACCCTGGCCCACCTCCCCAACCTTTCTCCTTTTCTTGTACTCTAGACCAATCCTCTAATTCATTGAATGAGTTTCTACCTCAGGACCTTTGCACCAACTGTTCCTGCTGCCTGGACCACTCCTCCTGCAGATCTTGTCACCCTTCAAGTCTCAGGTCAACTGTTACCTCTGCAGATAGGTCTCTGACCACGGTCTCTAAAATAGCCCCCAGTCACTTTCTACCGGTGACCTTGTTTTTTGCAAGGTCATCTTGCAAGGTCATGCCATCTCTAAGCCAATATTTGCATCACAGTGCTCATCTCTAAAATCTCTCTCTTTATTTGTTGGCTTGTTTCCTTTTCCTGCCCCCCACTATAGTGTTCCAGGAGGGTAGGGACCTCGACTTCTTGTCTGTGTCCCAAGCCCCTGATATTGCGTTGGGAGGAGGGACTTGAGGTGCTGGAATCTTCCGTGGCTTTCTAAGGCTTGGCTTTCATCTGTCACGCTCTACCAGTTCTCTGCCATGTTCTGGCCTAGAACCAGCCAAGCCTTGGTATCCCCCAGAGCTGTGATGGTGGTGATTGGGAATCTTTTAGTGATGACTGGTTAGAAAATAAACAAATGGCCATGTGTCATGATAGCTAAAACCTTTTCTTGGCAGGCCTGCCTGAGGAATGGTCTCAGGTGGTTTCTTGGGCCTTTCCTTCATAGATTTAGCTAATGGAGCAAATCAATGACCCATTAAACTTTTTAAAATGTCCTAAAGAGTTGTCAGTAGAGAAGGATGGCTGTTTACCAAGGCTTCAATGGATCATTGACTCCTAACTTAGCAGTGTCAGCAAGCTTCCTGGTAAAAATCCGGCCTGGTCTTTTTTCTGGGAGGTAGACCAGTGTTAAGAGCTTGGAATTCAGAGACAGACCAAAGTAGTCTCTGATGAGATGTCACTTCCTCGGAGAGGCCCCTTCTGCTGCCCCCTAATAAACAGTTCCATGAATCTATATCCTTTTTCCTTCTTAGAACTTATCAGGCATTTGAGGACATATTTTCTCCCTACTGTTACCATGTAGTATTATGTCCTGTGTTTGTTTTAGGTGTTATCGTCCATCTCTACCACTAAATGTAAACTTCATGAAGAAAAGAGATTAAGTCGATTTGGTTCAATGCCGTCTTCCTTGAGCTACAGGTCATTCCCAGATGGGCCACAAGTCCTTGGAAGATTCCAGAAATCAAGATGACAGGGCTTTTTTCTACCTCTTAGACTCAGACCTCCAGGGTCCTCAGGGTCATCCATCTCGCTCTGTCTACCAGTGAGGACACATAGCCAGGAAAGGAAGTGGCCCTTCCCTCTGAGATTCACAGCTGCTCTCCTAAAGAAGTGTGGGCGCCTTGACTGGTTGGCTGATTTGGGGTCAGCCAAAGACATCCCTGGGATGGAATAACTGACTAGGGGCAAAACCCAGGCCCACAGCACTGGAAACTGGATGCACAGAGCTTCAGCCTCCAGCCACAGACAGTGCTAGGTGTGACCTCTCACTTTATGTTTCCCAGAAGTCCTGCAAGCCTGGTGTTGTCCCATTTTGCAGATGAGAAAATGGGTAAAGAGGTGAAATCAATGAACACCCAAATACAGAATGCTGGTCTGGGTGCAGCAAGTTAGAAACTTTTAACCCTGGTCTGCTACTTACCAGCTTTCAGGCTTTGGGCAAGTTGCTTAACCTCCTAGTGTCAGCCTGAATGCTTTCCAGTGAGAAAAACCCAACTGAAAGCAGCTTTCACAAAATAGGGAATTCACTGGCTCATGAAACTGGGAAGTCCACAGTGGTTTGCTTCAGGCACAGCTGCATCCAAGGGCTCAGACAATGTCATCGTGACTCTCTCTCACTCCTGCTCTCTTAGTGCTTCCTCTGTGTTAGCTTCACTCTCCTCCCCAGGTAACCAGGATGGCCCTGGCAGCTCCAGGATCACATCCTGCCAATTCAGCAACCCTGATGGAAAAAGTGCTTCTTTTCCCTGTGGTCCCAGCACAAGTCCTGGCCTTGAAGCTTGAAGTTCATTGGTCCAATTGAGTCTCACATGCCATCTCTTTTTTTTTTCTTTTTCATTTTAACATCTTTATTGGAGTATAATTGCTTTACAATGGTATGTTAGTTTCAGCTTCACAACAAAATGAATCAGTTATATATATACATATGTTCCCATATCTCTTCCCGCTTGCGTCTCCCTCCCTCCCACCCTCCCTATCCCACCCCTCCAGGCGGTCACAAAGCACCGAGCTGATCTCCCTGTGCTATGCGGCTGCTTCCCACTAGCTATCTACCTTACGTTTGGTAGTGTATATATGTCCATGCCTCTCTCTCGCTTTGTCACAGTTTACCCTTCCCCCTCCCCATAGCCTCAAGTCCATTCTCTAGTAGGTCTGTGTCTTTATTCCTGTTTCACTCCTAGGTTTTTCATGACATTTTTTTTCCTTAAATTCCATATATATGTGTTAGCATACGGTATTTGTCTCTCTCTTTCTGACTTACTTCACTCTGTATGACAGACTCTAGGTCCATCCACCTCATTACAAATAGCTCAATTTCGTTTCTTTTTATGGCTGAGTAATATTCCATTGTATATATGTGCCACATCTTCTTTATCCATTCATCCGATGATGGACACTTAGGTTGTTTCCATCCCTGGGCTATTGTAAATAGAGCTGCAATGAACATTTTGGTACATAACTCTTTTTGAATTATGGTTTTCTCAGGGTATATGCCCAGTAGTGGGATTGCTGGGTCATATGGTAGTTCTATTTGTAGTTTTTTAAGGAACCTCCATACTGTTCTCCACAGTGGCTGTATCAATTTACATTCCCACCAAAGTGTAAGAGGGTTCCCTTTTCTCCACACCCTCTCCAGCATTTATTGTTTCTAGATTTTTTGATGATGGCCATTCTGACTGGTGTGAGATGATATCTCATTGTAGTTTTGATTTGCATTTCTCTAATGATTAGTGATGTTGAGCATTCTTTCATGTGTTTGTTGGCAATCTCACATGCCATCTCTAAGCCAATCACTTTGTCCAAGGGAAATATTGGCAAATAAAGAAACTGAGGCCCAGAGAGGTCAAATTCTTAACCAAGGTCACACAGCTCTAAGTATGGAAGTAGGATTTAGATAATAGGCAGTCTGGTTTCAGCGTCTGTGCTCTCAGCCGTGACGCTACACAGTCTCTCCAAGAATTCCCATGAACTCTAAACAAATAATAACAATGAAGACATAATAATAGTGGTAATAATTATCACAACAACATGGTGAAGCTACTACTATTATTATCCCCCATTTGAACTGAGGCATAGAGAGTTTCTCAGCTTGCTTGTGGTCACACAGCTAAGAAATGGTGGAGCCAGTATTTGAAAGCAGTTTAGCTCTAGATGCTGCTTCTAGTTCTGAAATTCTATGAATATATGTGAGTTCTGCACTGTGAGAACTCACAGGAAGGTTAGCAGCCCAGAAGCCCCTCACTCACATCCTCACTGGGCCCTTCCCCATCCTTGTGAAGACTCTCCCACCCCTCCACTCCCAGAAAATATTTCAGACTTTATTCTAAGCCATTAAAAATAAAAACAAGGGGCTTCCCTGGTGGCGCAGTGACTGAGAGTCTGCCTGCCGATGCAGGGGACACGGGTTCGTGCCCTGGTCCGGGAGGATCCCACATGCCATGGAGCGGCTGGGCCCATGAGCCATGGCCGCTGAGCCTGCGCGTCCAGAGCCTGTGCTCTGCAACAGGAGAGACCACAACAGTGACAGGCTCGCGTACCGCAAAAAATAAATAAATAAATAAATAAATAAAAACAAGAATAAATACAAAAATCTTATCTGGAGCTCCCTCTCCTCCAAGAGTGAGTGCCCAGGTGCGGGAGGAGGTCAGGGGGAACTAGGGGGAATCACGTGCGTTCTGAGAAAGGTGGGTCAGAGACAGGGGGTGGTTGAAGCAGGGAAACTTCAAGCAGGCAAGTCTGACCCAAGGATGGAAACTAGACCTGGCCCCGTGCTTTCAGCAAAGGAGGGTTTCCAGAGGCCACTGCTTCCTCTACCCTCCAGTTTAGGGGGTGGGGGGACACTTTGGCATCACACACAGTGATTCTGGGCATAGGTTCTGCAATCTGGCGGACTTGGGCTTCTGTGCCCTTGGACAGGTTACTTACCCTCTGATTGCCAGTTTTCCATCTTTTACATTAAGACAGGGATGTGATGGTCGGACGAGATGGTGTCTGAGCCTTGTCTCTAGTTCAGGGCAAGGACTCCATAAATGAGGCTGTTGTTATTACAGTTGTGTAGGTTGCTAAGTAGAAAAAGCAGGCTATGATCTGCCTACAGATGTTTTCATAGTATATGTTGCAACCTCCTGTTTTACATCTCTAATTTCTGTCATGCCGGTGGAGGTGAGCGGGTCCAGCTTCGTGGGTGTGTCTGTAATCTGTACAGCTACACAGGGCCTGGGCTCAGAAGGGCCCTGCGCTTGGTTTAATGCTCTGCAGTCACCATGTTGAAATCCTTAATAATTTTGGAATCAGGGACCCTGCATATTCATTTTACACTGGGCCTTGCAAATTATGTAGCCAGTCCTGAAAGTGAGTCTAGATTTTCAAATTCTTGAAGTGGGTTAGGAACAGTTTCTGTCTTTGAAGATGGAAATGGTTTCCCCCCTTTATTTTGGGAGGAACAACTACTATTGGGGGAAGTCTTAAAATAGTGACATTATTCAGATACATATTCCCCATGTTGAGTTGTTTATTATTGTTTAGTAATAATAATTGCTACATGGATTGGGTGTTAACTATGGGCCAAGCTCTGTGCTAAGCTAGCGCTTTACCTTCATCCCTCTAGATCTTCCCAAGAACCCTGTGAAAGGGTCTGTTATTAATCTTATTTGACAGATGAGGAAGCAGAGGGGTTATGTAATTTGTCCATTGTCACCAGCAGTGTTGGCATAATGTCTATGAGTTGAGTGGCTCTGTAGCAATATGGCAGCCCCTTTAGAGAAAAGGAATTAACTTCTAAGCTTTCATTTAGATAAAAGTGTTCCTGGAGTCCTTGGGAGAGAGGTGTGTCTTTTGGATCAAATATTTGCTCTGGTAGTTTTTGTATTTGAAGATGGAAATGGTCTTCCATTTGAAAACTGACCATGCAGAGAGGGAGGGGCTGGCCTGTACTTTTCCTTTCCTGTCCTGGAGGGAGGCCTATGGAGAGGACCCACACTTAAGCAGAGGGACCCTGACATGCGGGAATGTTCTCACAGCTCTCAAGCTGTCCTCACCTGGGCCATGGGGAAGCACACAGCGGAGGACCTGGATATTCCCACTGCCCATATCTAGGGTAGGCGAGGAAGAGAAAGGCTCTAAATTCTAGACAGAGGGTCAGGAGGCCCCCCTCCGTGGGAGGTAGACTGGCTCCCACAACTGGCTGGAGAGAAAGGAGGACGGAGACCGGCATGAGGCAAAGCAGGACGCAGGTACATAGCCTCTAGAAACTATCTGCTTTCAATTTCATTTTGTGTTTTCCTTTTCTGCATTGTAATTCCCACCTGTTATCCTCAAGTCTTCAATAAAATGTTGTTCCCTGCTGCAAGCTCATCTTAGGCTTGGTATTACCCAGATACTAATTGTCCCCAATATCAATTCTCCTCTTCTTTCATAGAAATAGGATTGTACCTGGGCCATGGCTGCCCAGCTAAAGACTACATTTCCCAGGTTCCCTTGAAGCTAACTATGCCATGTGACTACATGCTGGCCAATAGGATGTGGGTAGAAGTGATGTGGTCCACCTCTAAATCATGCCCTCAAAGGCCCAGGGGGTGCTGGGCAGAGGGACAGGAAAAGTTCTTTCTTTTGCTTTTTACTCCATCCCGCTGCCTAGAACGTAGATATAGTGGGTTCCAACTTGGACTGTGCAGACAAGGGCAACATACAAGGGATGGAAGAGAGCAAGACAGATGGAGCCTGCCCCAACACCCCTGATCACACACAGACCGTTCCATGAGAGAGACATAAAGGGGGCTGATTTTCAGCTGATATGCACATGTCTAGTCATCCTGGTTGCTTACAGACATCATTCTTATTGTTAAAAATAAACTTCTGCTTTGTTTAAGCCACTGTTCATGGGAGTTACAGTAATTGAATCTATATTCTATAATTAAGCCAGACATGTTTTAGGGGGCTGATAAGGAAGAGGGCTGTGTACCGCCTCCAGATTAAGATGGCGTTGGAGAGAGGAGCAGCATCTTGATGCAGGCAGTTAAGAGAAGGCAGACAAGGGCAGTAGAAGTCCTGGGAGAGACAGCTCACTGTGGTTGCCAGGCAGCCACAGGGATGGTCCATGGGACATGTGAACATCCCCCAGAGATTCTGAGTAATATCCTGCAGAAAGAACCTGATAAAAGTTTGGTCTTGTTAGAGTCATGGGGTCTGATTGTTAGTTAGATATTAAAGGGGAAGCTGGAAATTTTGGGGACAGCTGGGGTTAGAAACAGTGCCCAGAGAATGTTAATTCCCTTCTGAGGCAGATACTTTTGGTTGCCTATCTATGCATCATCCCCTCCCCCCTTCTTCTTGGTTGACAGAGCCCACCCATTATAACAGAGGCTGAAAAAGTGAGCTATTCCTTTTCCAAGCCACCTTTGCAGTTTGAGCATGGACATATTACTCAATCCCAGCTAATGGGATGTGAGGCAGTCTGCCCAGGAGCTTCTGGGAAAGGTTTCTCCCTCTTGTAAGAGACACGTGGAAGGAATTTTGCCTCTTCCTCAACACGCTAAGGCTGGAGGAGCACAGAGAGAGAGCCCCCGAGCCCTTGGCAATGTCACTGAGTTACTGAACTGTCTCTGGAACCATCTAGCTCTGAACTTCTTTGTAAAGGTCATAAGCTTTTTAGTTTTATTGTTGAAGCCACTTTGGGTTGGCTTTTTTATTACTTGCAGCCAAAAGCATGCTAACCGCTACACTGTCTTTGCCTTCTGTTTCTACCTTCCTTCAGCCCTATGGGTCTCAAGTTTAGCCTCATTCCTTCCGCTGAGCCCTGGTTGCTCTGGAAGTCAAGATCTTTTGGAAACCACCTGCATCAACTTGTCACCACTTTTCTTCTAAATAAGAATCTCCCTTGTCCCTTCTTACTTCTTCATTTCAGAACCAAGATCTGTATCTGGGTGGGGTGAAAGCAGAACTTCAGCCTTTGTACAAAACTCTATTTGGGCATGGATTGATCCTCTTGTATTGGTCTTATCAGTCCGGATGTGTGTCTCTCTCAGCTGACCGGGAGCTCCTCTCAGGCATGGACTGGGTAGTATTCATCTTGGTATATCCCTAGGGTAGCTCAGGGCTGGGCAAGAGGAGGTTCTCCCTGAATGCTTGTTGAATGAATATATGAAAGAATGAATCATCTAAGCCCAATTTTATCACCTCCCTAAACAGAGACAATTTCCCTCCCCACTGCTCTCCTATACTACTCTAGGACAAGACAGTTCTTGCAGAGGTAGAGCCAGGAGGAAGAAGAATTTAATCCAATTCTCAATTCCAAAGCAGTGTCTAATCCTTCTCTCCTTAAATTTCCTTTAATCCACCCACTGTCAGCCTTAGCTCTGGTTCAGCAATGAGCTGACTCTGACCCAGATTGTCTCCAAAAAAAAAAACAGGAAGAAGGAAGAAGGGAGAGAAGAAACTGTGTTTGTATTTAAATCAAATTCCAGAAGCATGGAAGAACTAAAGAGAGAAAGGATTCAAGGTGGGCATTCTCTCCACCAAGACGTGTAAATTCTAGCCCTGGAGGTGGGACCTTTTTTTCCTCAATTCTTTTTCTAATCTCAAAAGTAATACGTGTTTAATGAAGAACTCTTGAAAAGCACATATGAAAGAGAGGAAACAGTGTTTTAGTCTCACCACTTACGGTGGTGACAACATTTTGGTATGCGGATTTCCACAGTTCTTTGGTTTGTCTCTGTCTCTTCACCTCTATCTCCATCTTCCCCTTTCCCTCAGCCCCTCTCATCTCTCTCTCTCTCTCTCTCTCTCTCACTCCAGGTCTCATTCTCTCTTTCTCACACTTAAATGTTTCCAGGTTCTTCACCCTCCAGACAGGGTCATACCCCGCCCCCATTTAATAAACACTCAGTGTGATCTAATTCCCATCTCATGATGCCGTAGGAAACCCAGTCCCCTCGGCTCCGCAACACTTTCTGAGAAATCTGAATACCTTTTCCTCAAACTCTGCTTCCCACTTGTCTCTTCCTGTTCTAACTTTTCACCTCAGTCCACTCTCCAGCTTCCCTTGCTCTTCCCGTATCAGATGGGAATGCTTTTGGCTCTAAGTAACACTCAGGCTGAAGCAGATCAGAGTTCCTTTTCCCCACAGAACGAACAGTCTGGGGACAGGTGTTCCCCCATCATGCTGATGGCCTGCACATCCCCTCAGCCCTCGGTGTTCACACCGCAGCTTTCTGGCAGAAAGCTTTCTCCGGCCACTGGAGTGGGCTCAGCATCCCTCAGGGTCTGGCCAGGAGCTCGTGCCTTTAGAAACAGCCCTCGACCATGGACAAGTGGGAGCTTGTGGGTAAGCAGCTCAACTCCTTGCTCCTCAGGGCAGACAACACAGGGGCATGTTCTCCACAGGCTCTCAGAAGTCTCCAGTGGGGCAGAGTCCCACTTGCCCTTGGTGGCAACCTGCCCCTTCCTGTCCCTGCCTCCTTCCCCCACTCCTGGACCAGTGCTCCCCAAGACCTCCTCTCAGATCACTTGCTTGCATTCGAAGCCTTGCCTCAGCATTGGCTTCTAGAGGAACTCTGTCTCAGACAGTAGACTTGGGCGTTTCCTTCTGTCTAACTAAAAGGCCACAAATAGAAATGTCTTCTTCAACCAAGTATGACTCCACAAACTTCTGGCCTCTTTAAAAGAGCAGCGCATCCCCACTTCTAGTCCTCGAGATTTCAGATATACTGGGTCTCCCTCTAGGGCCCCACCCCCGCTGCATATGCTTTTGCACCCGGCACTGTACATACACAATAAAGTGATGAAGGGGCCTTCTGAGTCTAAATTCGGAGGTCATCTAGCAGTTGGGGACAGCCACTCCTCTTCAGGGGTCCCTGTGAAGCCATTTTAGTGGAAAGGCACCCTACTCCCACTCCTACCCAGCCCCCTCCGCCCCCCACTTCCAAGCCCCTAGAGCCATAAGTCTTGCTTGAACTGGGTGTTGGAAGGGGGGAAGGTGTAGAAGAACTTTTTTTTTTTTTTTTTTACGATACGCGGGCCTCTCACTGTTGTGGCCTCTCCGGTTGCGGAGCAGAGGCTCCGGACGCGCAGGCTCAGCGGCCATGGCTCACGGGCCCAGCCGCTCCGCGGCATGTGGGATCTTCCCGGACCGGGGCACGAACCCGTGTCCCCTGCATCGGCAAGCGGACTCTCAACCACTGCGCCACCAGGGAAGCTCTGTAGAAGAACTTTGAATCAAATTCTAGATTGAAGTTTTTTCAAGTAAATTTTTACTAAAATATAATACATATACAGAAAAAAATATATATATATGTCATAAGTACACAGCTTAAAGAATGTCCACCAACTGAACATGCTGATGTAGCCAGCACCCGGATCAAGATGCAGAACTCTCCCAGCCCCCCGGAGAGCCACCTTGTGCCCCTTTCGGTCCCATCTCCTCCTCAAGGGCTGCCGGCATTCTGACTCCTAACACCCTGGGTGAGTTTTGCCGGATTTTGAACTTTGCATAAATGGAATCACGCAGGGTCTGCCCTTTCATGCCTGCCTTCTTTCGGTCAACATCATGGCTATGAGATTCATCTGTGTTGGGTCTAGCTGCAGCTCACTGGTTGAGACTGACATTTTAATTTGAGGAGTTTTGAGTTTTAAGGACTGAAAGGAGATGGTTTTGGTAACTAAAAGAGCCTGAGAAATTATGGAATCGGAGAGAGGTGGATTGAGGAAGCCCACCCCTTAAGAGCTGCATGTCTTTGGACAAATGACCGAACTTCTTGTTTCTCTGTTTCTGTAACGTGGGGCTAACACAGGTTCCTAGTTCACGAGGCCATTGTGAGGACTCGGTGCATTGGTGCCTGCAAGAGCAGCGCCTGGCCCGTGGCGGGGAGCTCTCTTGGGAGCCTGCTTCTCACTCCACTGCTGCCGCTACCGTGAATACTACCTCTACTCTCGTATTTTTATTATTACCCAGAGGGAAAAGGGAGGTTTCAACAGAGGATAGTTGGTAGTAGTTATTATAAAAATAAAATGATTTCTAGTTACACCTCAACTAGTTGAGACGTATCCCTAAACCGGTTAGGTGTGCGTCTCAGGTAAAGCACACATCAACCCTGAGAAGTTAGTACAGATCATGCCCCTTTGACAGATGAGGCGGCTGAGGCTTGGAGGGAGAAGCAGCTTCTCTGGGGTCACAGAGGGACTTGGTGGTGGAGCCAGGGCCTCTCTAAGCAGGGAATTCTGCCCTTCTCTTTGCCCTTTTGCCTACTTCTCATCTCCTGCTAGATCCGGCAGTCCTCAGGATGTACTGGGGTGACCCCACTGGGCTGCCCTTGGCATGACCACCCCATCCATGTGGTGCTGTCTTTAGAACTTACTGGAATGTTTTCTGTATTGATTTTCTTATCGACCTGTTCACATGAGGCTCAGTCTTTCTTGCGGGTCTCATAAGCAGCACTTTGTGAAATACCAGGTGGGTCAGTGATACTCAGCAAACAGGTTCTAAGGTAGCCCCGTGGTAGTGGTATGGTGGCTGGGAATGTTGGTTTTTATGGGGCTGAAATCAGTCAACTGAGGTAACAGGATTCTATTCTATTGGCCTGTTCACCCCTGAACCAGAATTCTCCCACTGCAAATCAAGAAATTGGCCTGCAAGAACAGGAGAGGAGTTTGTGAGAAGGACGTAGGGCACTTTATAGACATGGAGAAAGAAATGCCAGAAGCAAGTTTGAAAAGGCTTGAGAACAGGATGCCCTGGGGGGGTCTTGGTTACATAAACTGGCAAGTGTCTTCAGCTCTGATGACCTGTCACTAAGGACGCTTTGGCTGCAAGTAATAGAGAACAACGACTCAAACTGGTTTAAGCAGTAATGGAGTTGGTAAGTTGGGCAGCTCTGAAGTTGGTTGACTCAGGGGTTCAAGAATGTAATTGAGAACACAGGTTTTCTCTCTCTTCCCTCTACTATCCACCTGTTGGCTTCAACTGAAAGCTGGTTCCCTCTGTGGCTGCAAAGTGGCGGCCAGTAGTAAGCAGGCTATAAAATTGTTAACTTCCAGTAGGGAAGAAAGAGAGAAAGTGGTTTTCCCTGGCTCTCTCTTAAGAGTAAGGAAGTGTTGCTGCCAGAAGTCCCCAGGAAATCTATCCTGGTATCTCACTGGCTAAACTGGCTTGGCCTGTTCACCCCTGAACCAGTCCTCAGCAAGAGGCATAGGGGGTGATTCTGGCCCCCATTTGGAGGACATTTGGCAATGTTGGCAGACATTTGGTGGTGTTAGTGGCATCTCATGGGTAGACATTAGAGATGCAGCTAAATATCCTACAATGCCCAGGACGACGCCTCCCTGCTTCACACACTACAGAAAATTATGTGTTCTGAAACATCAACAGTACAGAGGTTGAAAAACCCTGGCTTAGACTAATCAGGCCCTCCCTGCACTCGGGGTGTAATAGTTGGTGGGGAGTCCCCTACAGTGGCCACTGCAAACTCTTTTTTCAGAATCTGTTCCTCTGTTGGAGATTCAAATTTCAGAGAGGGTTTGTTTGGCTTGGCCTGGTTCACTTGCCCACTCCTAGGCTAATTGAGTGTAAGGCACCGTGGTTGACCAGTAGTCCCCCCACAGGAAGATCCTGGCACAGGAAGTGGGAAGGGATGTTAAACAAGCAGAACAAAACAAAAAAGCCCACCTCAACGTCTCAGAGAAGCTTAAGCTCTTGATGCTGCCGGAGGGGACAAGTTTCATGTCTTAACTGGAAACCCACAAAACTGTGATGTGCTTTTGCAGTGACACTCCCCTCAAAGAAGAAGAGGGAGACATCCCAGAATGAAATAGGGGAGGGGAAAAGCATGCAACATCCTGGGATGATATGGGGGAGGAGTGGGGAGAGGAAGAGTATGACACACGTTAACTTGACTTCAAAGATGGTGGTCATTGGGGCTTCCCTGGTGGCGCAGTGGTTGAGAGTCTGCCTGCTGATTCACGGGACGCGGGTTCGTGCCCCGGTCTGGGAAGGTCCCACATGCCGCGGAGCCGCTGGGTGCGTAAGCCATGGCCGCTGGGCCTGCGCGTCCGGAGCCTGCGCTCCGCAACGGGAGAGGCCACGGCGGTGAGAGGCCGCGTACAGCAAAAAAAAAAAAAAAAAAAAAAAAAAATGGTGGTCATTCATTCTTTCCCTTGAGGTATGGCGTCTACTCTTCCACACCCTTGAATCTGATCTGGCTGAGACCTTGTGTCTGTTTTGACTAGTAGAACATGGTGAAAGTGATGCTGGGCTAGTTCTGGGCTTCCTGCCACATGTAGCCCTGAGCCACCACGGAAGGAGTCTAGGCTGCTCCAGTGGGAGAGCACTGAGATGCCATCTTGGATGTCCAGCCCAAGTCAAGAGGACATCAACCCCAGTAGCCATCTGCTTGCAACGGCACGAGAGAAACCAAGTGAGAGCCGCTTATCTGAGTCCAGTCAACCCACAGAACATGTGAGTAAGAATAATAAACTGTTGTTTTTAAGCCACTACATTTGGAGGCGGTTTGTCATGCATCAATTGATAGCCAGAACAATATATAAAAATAATATGCATATATAATATATTTCAATTTTCATTTACTAACATTTTCATTAAAATACTTTATTATAAAAGTCATATAAAAGTGTCGCCAAAAATGGAGAAAAGAAACACCACCCCTAGTTACACCGATGTAACTCCAATCGCAATGACTGTAAGCATCTCAGTGTGTACTCTCCCAGCCTTCTTTCCTACGGAAGATTGTCATACAGCAGTTTGAGAGCATCCTTTTTTCCTTTTTCCCATATGTCATCATCGTTATTCTACATTGCCATAGAGTTTTTGTAACCAGAAAACTATACTAACAATGCTATTAACAGCCACTTATAGTAGACAGAATAACGGTCCCCCCAAAGATGTCTATGCCTTAATCCCCTGAACTTGTAAATGTGTTACTTTATGTGGCAAGAGGGACTTTGCAGGTGTGATTAGGTTAAGGATCTTGAGATGGGGAGACTATCCTGGGTTATCTCAATGGGCTCAATGTAACCACAAGGGTCCTTATAAAAGGGAGGCAGGTGGGTCAAAGTCAGAGAAGGTGATGTAAGGAATCAGCATCCGAGAGAGTGAGCAGAAGAGGCCATACTGGGGCTTCCCTGGTGGCGCAGTGGTTGAGAGTCTGCCTGCCGATGCAGGGGACACAGGTTCGTGCCCCGGTCTGGGAGGATCCCACATGCTGCGGAGCGGCTGGGCCCGTGAGCCACGGCCGCTGAGCCTGCGCGTCCGGAGCCTGTGCTCCGCAACGGGAGAGGCCACAGCAGTGAGAGGCCCGCGTACCGCAAAAGAAAAAAAAAAAAAAAAAAGAAGAGGCCATGCTGTTTTCTTTGAAGGTGGAGGATGTGCCACAATCCAAGGAATTTGGCATCCCTCTAGAAGCTGGGAAAAGCAAGCAAACAAATTCTCCCCTGGAGCTTCTACAAGGAATGCGGCTCTGCCCACACCTGGCTTTTAGCTCCACCAGGCCCATTTCTTTGGACTTCTGACCTGAGAACTATAAGATAATAACTTTGTGTTGCTCTAAGCCACTAAGCTTGTGATAATTTGCTACACTAGCCATAGGAAACTAATACACCATGTTATTTAGCATTTAACACACAGTATCTTATTTAATATCTCACAACAACCCTATGAGGCAGGTCCTGGTGCCATCTGCGTTTTAGAAATGAGGAAGCTGTTGCTCAGGGGGACGAAGGGACTTCCTCAGGCCACAGAGCTGCCCCGGGCAGAGCCAGGGACATATGCTGGCCCTGCCACTTACGGGTATACTTACAAACACCGCTAGTATAGGATTTATTTGGACTTGTGTAAACATACAGACATTGGTCTAAGCCTTTGTCATCTTTTTTTTTCATTGTTTGTTCCTGTATTAACATTGTGACTTCTCTGGAAGTCCTCACCAGCCATAAGATGAAAACCACCGTTTTGAAATTGCATGGGCCATTGACTCATTGGTTTTTGTTGTTATTGGCACTGAAGTGTCTCATTTAAAAAGATGAAATCCCAATTCACTTTGGGGTTTAGATGGATCAGATGTAATTTTGAAGTTGCCTAAATCTTAACTGCTATGTCAATCTCCTGCTTCTGAGATGTTTTGTTTTGTTTTTTAAATGTTTTCTTATTTATTTATTTATTTTATTTATTTTTGGCTGCATTGGGTCTTCGTTGCTGTGCGCAGGCTTCCTCTAGTTGTGGAGAGCGGGGGCTACTCTTCGCTGAGGTGCACAGGCTTCTCATTGCGGTGGCTTCTCTTGTTGCAGAGCATGGGCTCTAGAGAGCAGGCTCAGTAGTTGTGGCATGTGGGCTTAGTTGCTCCGCGGCATGTGGGATCTTTCCAGACCAGGGCTCGAACCCGTGTCCCCTGCATTGGCAGGCGGATTCTTAGCCACTGCGCCACCAGGGAAGCCCCAGAGATGAAGTTTTAATGACATCTAAAGAAGCTCTGAAATGGGCCCTGAAGCTGTCTATAATCTGAAGATAGCCAAGAATTTATGCAAACAAGATTCTTTTCTGCTCAGCGGAGTTTCCCCCTCTTTCAGCAAGGTTGGTCCATCCATGGGCTAAGCTCACACGGACCGGTATGAAGTCCAGTAGTGTTCCCCCAGACGGCTTTTGCATTGATCTGTTTGGAACAATCTTTTTTTTTTCTTAATCTATGGAAAACAGTCATTCCTCACATCCAACACCAAACAGCTGCATTCCCATAAAGATCTCCCAGTTGCTTACATGTGAGTTGGTCCGAACGGTCCTGGATTCTCACTCCCTCTCACACAGTCCCCGCTGGAGTCAAGATCTGCTTCAGAGTTCTCACGAAGCTTGATTTCCCCACAAACGTCCAACTGATAGTCCTATTGTAGAGTCTTCTGAAATAATTTTATTTTTTTAACTTTTTTTATTAAGACAATCTATCTACAGTAAGATTTACCCTATTTAGGATCCAGTTCTATAAGGTTAAGCAACCTATGATGCATAGGACAGTCCCCAACAACAAAACAATCCTGTGCAATCGGGCTGAGGTTGAGAAACTGCATCACAGCTGTGATCAAGTAATTTCCCTTTGTCAGTGGCCTTCCCTTCCCCATCACTTCCCCACTCTAAGATCCATACTTCCGTTGCTTCCCATATGTGTATTTAGCTGTTTAATGTCTCTTTTCCCTCCTGTGATATAAACCCTAAGGGGCAAGGATTGTGTATGTTTTGTTCTCACCATGTAGTAGCTGCTTAATAAATATGTTGAATGAATGAAAAGTGCAAGTGAAAACTATCTTTCATAAAAAGCATCTTTAAAATTTGAGGACACCAGGAGGCTTCTCTTGACTTCAGTCTTGATGACTTTCTAAACATCATTTGGGAAGAAAGGAATGTATGAGAGAGAGAGAGAGAGAGAGAGAGAGAGAGAAACATTGTCTTTGTAGGGTAAATGTGAGCTGGATTTCTAGCACTGCCACTTAACTGCCACATTACCAACAGCAAGTCACATTCCCTCAACAGTAAAATGGGAATTATAAAACAAGATGAAATGTGCTAATGGATGTCAGTGCCCTGCACTTTGTAAATGTTGGTTTTTTACCTTCTTCTCTGTTTCCTCCTTCTCTTGAGTTTCCAGGCCAGTGTTGGTGCCCCCGGCCATCCTCTTCAGCCCACCCTGGAGGATTGCCTGAAGCTTGATGGACAGTTCCGTACACACCTATGGCATCTGCATCACTGCCCAGGGCCCGTGTGTTCAGCGTGTACACAGCAGGTCACAAGGGAAGTGCCTGGGAGTTGATAGCCCCAGGCAGCACCTTCCACCATTGAGAGATGGGCATGGTGGATAAACGTCCCAGCTTCCTCGCCCCCTCACAGGACACTCCAGTGTACTCTACATCGTCTTCCAGAGTCCTCACTGAGATTGAGCCCTGGTTGCCCATAAAGGTGAGCAACGCACTGACACACCCTTTATTCTGGTCCTCCCTCCCTGTCTCATTTCCCACTTCCTCATTATTCTTCCTGAGCTTGTTTCCCAAATAAACTACTTGCACCTAGGGAGTAGCAGTTGCTGTTTGTGAGCCTCAGATTTTAACATTTGCCGGACTTCATCTGCCCAACTTCTAGCTGCTAGCATCTTCATCTTTTTGCATGAGTTTGTTTTTTCCCTGGCTGTTGGAGTTGAGCAGGCTAGAAGTGCTGGAGAATTAATTCTCTCTCCCCTCTGCCCAGCAGCCATCAACCTGTGCCTGGAAGGAGGTGGTGTATAAATACCCCAGCTCCCTGGTCCCTCAGGTAGAATAACTCTGAGACACATGTTTTATACTGGGGGCGGGGGGCGGGGAGGTGAAGCTCCAGTTGCCTGTGGTAGTAACTGTCTTGATAACTTGCTTCATTTTGGCTGCTCTCCCTTCCCTTCCTCACTCTCCTCTTCCCTACTGATGTGTCTTTTGTCTTCCAGATAAATTACCTGTCCTTGAATCTCTGTCTCAGGATCTGCCTCTGGGGAAACCCAAACTACAATACAAGCTCTGCTATGGGAGGTTTCCAAACGAAGATATCAATTAGATCCAAATGCAGTCTTGCCTTAAACCTCCCCCAAAGAAAAGGGTGGAACACGCTATTGTCCAGTTATGCAGCACTCCTGTAATAATTCCATCCGGAGCTGAAGCAGATGACTCCTGTTCACTGAGTGGAAGGACCTCATCTTTCCTGTGGCATTAACAAGCTTCACACCCCACCCTTTGGTACATAATCGCCCCCTGTATTTCACATGAATTCCTTTGTTGTCTTTCACAACGTTACTGAAACACAGACAATGCTCTGTTGATAGCTTTGGAAATGCCCCTTGGGTATCCAGCGGGGGGCGCCTCTTTCTCCTATTTATTTAGTTACTTTCTGGGGATAGTACACATGCTGAATGTTGTCAGCGAAGTTAGTCTGGCTGAATACTTTCATCTGCCAAAAAAAATTTTGCAGAGTGGCTGATTGGAAATCCCACAGCAACCAACCCCCCACCCCCATGACACTTTATGTTATTTTCTACATTTTCTTTCTTTTCATAGTGGTGAATATGAAGGATGTTTGCTAATTGGGGGCCCTTCTGCATCTACTGCGTTCTCTTCTGTGCCACGCACCCTGCGTTTCCATTGGCATCACCCCTTCTGCAAGTTCTCTGTCCAGGAGGTTCCTGTGACACTCCTCTCAACAAAGAGCATTGAGACTTAGCACCAGCCAATCAGTGGCCACCACGACTGGTTCAGGCATGGGCATGTGGTACAAATTGGTCCAATCAGAGTTCACCTCAGGATTTGTTTGGTAGCAACTAGGAAGCCAGCAGCTCTGCCTTGCAGTTCCCCAATGAGCTTAGAGTGGTTGGGTCACTGACAAATGAACTTGGCTCACTGAAAGTCTCAATTCCTGAGGAATTTTAGATGTTAAAACATTTTTTTTCCACCAAATAGTGCTCCCTATTGTATTATGTTAAATCTCCCTGGAGAGCAGATTCCTTACCAGTATTTTTGAGCAGAGACTATAATTTTCTAGTCACTTTTGCTTGTTTTAAAAAGCTTAGCCTAAAATAGTTCCAAAATCTGAGCAAATGCCTGATTTAACTCTTATATTGGTCAGGATATTAGTCCAGCTGCAGTAATGAAAGTCAAAAGAGGGCTTCCCTGGTGGCGCAGTGGTTGAGAGTCCGCCTGCCGATGCAGGGGACACGGGTTCGTGCCCCGGTCCGGGAAGATCCCACATGCCGCGGAGCGGCTGGGCCCGTGAGCTATGGCTGCTGAGCCTGCGCGCCCGGAGCCTGTGCTCCGCAACGGGAGAGGCCACAACAGTGAGAGGCCCGCGTACCACAGAAAAAAAAAACGCCAAAATAACTGGCTTGAAAAAAATGAACGTTTAATCTTCTCTCATGGAACAGCCCAACAGCGTACAGTTGGCCATGGTGGTTCCATCTTGTCTGGGATTCAGACTCTGTCTAGTTGCTTGGCACCCTTAACATGTAGCTTCTACTTTGTGTCTAAAAGAGATGTTAAAAATAAATAAATAAAATAAAATAAAAGAGCTGTTTCGCTCCTAACATATTCCCTCCTACCAGTGGGAAGAGGAAAAGGGGAGGGAGAGGGCCCTTCTCTTCCTTCCAATGGCACAATTCAGAAGCCTGTAGTCATGGAGACAGGGATGCGATCCCTAGTCTTCAGCCTCCTCTTCCTCCTCCAGCCTTCCCCACGCTGCTCTGCCACCTATGTGGACAGCATCAAAGGGCTCTCCTGCCTGCTGGCTTCTGATTGGTTTGACCAATGAGAGACACTGGCAGGAGATGGGAGGAAGGCAGCAGAGTGGATCTGGGTATTTATTCCCTCAGCTCTCCTGTTGGGACCCTCGGCCACTGTGTCCCTTGACTGAAGGTCACAGCTCCTTCAGACAGCCTCTTCATAGGTCTCCTTCTCTCCATATCTGGCAACTGTTTCCATCTTTGCCCTTTTCAGCTTAGGGTGATAACGCCTTCCACTAGGGGGTTGGAATGCCCCCCCATTACTACTACTCAGTGGTAACACCCCCTCTGTTACTAGCCTTGGGGTGTTGCAGCATCTGTGGGTTCTACACCCTGCCCACAACTTCATCAACAGTCCATTCATAAAACTCTCCTCCTGCTGGGCCCCCGACTGATGTGAATCCTCCTAACAGTCAAAGGCCATAGATGTCTTTATCATCATCCCTATTTTATTTATTTATATTTTTTATTTTTTTTTAACTTGAAGAGCCATCCTTATTTTATGGATGAGAAACTGAGGAACAGAGAGGTTAAGTGAGCTGCCTGAAGTCACAGAGCTAGTGAATGGTGGCACCAGCGTTTGAGCCAAGGCCGTCCGGCTCCAGAAACCACATTCTTTATCACTGCATGAGCCTCGGCTTCTTGAAGTGTGAGAAGGACGAGGTTGTGGATTATCCCCCAGGTCATCATTAACTTGTTGAGGGCCTCAGGTCCTCATATTTTTGGTGAAGGGGTTGGACCAGTCCAAGAGTTACAAACCCATATGCCCAGGGAGGCCAAAAAGTGGCATAAACAAAGTACGTGGACTGGGTCATTGCCACAAAGAAATATGCTTTCTCCTGCTTAAAGATCTGGCCCTCTCATCTATCTTTCCTTTCCCCACTAGCATAGAGAACCAGGCACAGAGATAAGTCCTTTAGCAACTGCACTTGGCTGACAGTAACAGTTACTTGACTGCGGGAGTTTAAACAAATTAGAGATTTATTTCTTTTACATAAAAACAGTCTGGAGGTCAGCATTCCAAGGGGGTAGCTCCACGATGTGGACAGGGACTCCATTTCCTTCCATCTTTACTATGGAACCTCTCTCTTTAGGGTCACAAAATGGCTACTTAAGCTCCAGCCATCATGTTTGCATTGCAGGGAAAATGAAGGAGAATGGTAAGGCACCAAAAAGCTTTCTTGGAAGCCCCACCATCAACTTTCATTTGCAATGCATCGGCGACTCAACCTCAGCACTACTGAGATTTTGGACTGAATAATTCTTTGCTGTGGGAGTCTGCCCCATGCCTTGCAGGATGTTTAGCAACATCCCTGCCTCTACCCACTAGATGTCAGTAGTACTCGCCCTCTCTAGCAGTGACAACCAAAAACATCTCCACACACCGCCAAATGTCCTCTGGGGGACAGAATCGCCCCTGATTGGGAAACATTAAGGCATTCTTACATTCAAAAGAAGCTGGAAAATGTGACTTTTGAATATATTACCACCCCCAATAGTGTAGGGGTGTAGTGTACGAAAGAAATAGATATTAGATATTTGGATGGCAAATAACCGTCCTTGCTCCAAGAGATCTCATTCAATTTCCTCTTACTTTTACTAAGCGAGAAACAGTGACCTAAGAGCGATGATAAGCAGTCTCAGTGTCAGGAGTATAGAGAATGGTGGAGACTGTGGTAAACTGGGAGCAGAGGGCCCATCGAAAGGGGATGCTTTCCAGCTGCCTCCCAGCTTCGTTACCCAAAAGGATTGTGGGACCGGAGTTATTAGAGCTTCTGATTTTTCAAGAAAAGCTGGAAATTGAGACTTTAATATGCCATCTCCCATTTCCAAATATTGGCAACCAGTTCAATTTTTATAAATATTTTTACAAGTAATGTTTGACCCACAGGATGCTAGTTTGCAGTGACTGGTATACGGGATTTTTAAAAAATACACAAAAAATAGAGAGAAACATAATAAATACCTGGGTATCCATCTTCAATAGTTTTCCACATTTTACCAATCTTATTTGATTATCTCCCTTCAAATTACTCTTTCTTTGCCAGAGTATTTTTTTTTAACATCTTTACTGAAGTATAATTGCTTTACAATGGTGTGTTAGTTTCTGCTTTATAACAAAGTGAATCAGCTATACATATACATATATCCCCATATCCCCTCCCTCTTGCATCTCCCTCCCGCCCTCCTTATCCCACCCCTCTAGGTGGTCACAAAGCACCGAGCTGATCTCCCTGTGCTATGAGGCTTCTTCCCACTAGCTATCGGTTTTACATTTAGTAGTGCATATATGTCCATGCCACGCCAGAGTATTTTAAAGCAAATTGTTGGCCTCTGGTCATTTCACCAGTAAATACTTGATAATCACTTTAAAAATTAAACCACCATGCTATTATGACACCTACCAAAGTTAACAATGAGATCTTAGAATGGACCAGATGGTTTTTAAGGGGGAGCCCAGCTTTGCCATTCCAAGCTTTATTAACTGATTCTCCTCCTTGTCTCCTGATCACCCTCCCTCTCCCACCTCTGTCCCTCCTTTTACACACATAGACACACAGACAGATATATAGATGTACACACGGAAGCACATGGGCAAACACACGAACACAGGAGTACACACAGACACACAAACATACAGACCAACTCACAGAACACCACTCACAGACATTCAGCACACAGACACACACAGACACCACTCACACAAACACAGATACACATGTGCGCCTCGACCACTTCTTGAATTTAGACCTGCAAGCATTGTAAACTGGGCTGCACCCAGTGCCTGTCCCATTCCCACCCACGTCCTGCATCTCCCTTGTGCTGACTAATTTTTGACCCTGGACTTGTTCACTCACCCAGGCCTTCATTTTCCTTTGTGCAAAACAGGGAGAACAATTCCAACTTGCCTCCGACAATGATGCAGGGAGGAATGTAATGAAAGGATTGCACACTCCTTGTGCAAGGATGAAAGTGCTTAATAATTACTGCAACAACGGCAGCAATGATGAGGCGATTAAAAGCCCCAGCGGAAGCGGAGTGTAAACAAAGAGGCCCAGAAAGGGCTCTGACGGTCTTAATCTTCTGACTGCGGACAATTTAAGACCCACAGCCCTCTTGTCCCTGAAGCCTTACACTTGCCTTCTATTAATACATGAAGACATTTTGGGGCCTGGCAAGAGAAGAGGTTCAAAATCCAAATACCCAGCTCGAGCTGTTAGGGGAGAAAGATATTTTGCAGCTTGGTTCCTAAATTAGAAGATGATTTCTGGGTGTTTAAATATCTCCCTTTATCTCTGTACCACTTATACTGCTGCTGACACAGCTCTGGGGCCTAGGTGGGGCTTGGGGTCAAGGGGAGGCCGGGTGATGCATTCTTTAGGTGCGCCCTTGGAGGAGATGTCCAAACAGGCCTCTGGTTCCTGCCATGCTCTGCCAAGGACACTCCCAAAATACCCTGGGGACAGATGCTATTTTTGAGGTTCAGCTTAAAGGCTACCTTGTGCCCCCCGCAAAATGGGATTTCGCTCTGAGTTTGCTTTTAAACAGAGCTTGCCTCACTTTTTGAACTTCTCTTGGGGTCGCTTGAGTAAAATGTGAATTAGCCTCCGTTCTTCTAGCCTTTTCGAGAGAACCAAACTCCCGCGATGTTTAAAAACAATTTTTTTTTCTTAATCCCTTGCTGTTTCTTTCCTACTGTTGAGTAGAGAGGATGGCAGCTAAGTGCTTGAGGTTAAAATTTAAGATGCCAGCTCTTAAATTCCAGTTCTTCCTGAAACAGGACGAATTTATCATTCCCAAGGTCAGTTTCTGGCTTAGCGTCAGGAAGCTAAGGAAAGGAAAATGAGGAATTTTTGTTTTCTGTTGTTCCGCTTGTTACATACATATTAGAGGTCGGCACCCTTTGAAGATAATTTCATTTGCAAAATATTATAAAGTTGAGAAGTGGCCATTTTTATTTCTGCAAAATGGTCAAGATAATAATGATGATGATGTAAGGATCATAGAAGCATAAGAGCTGCTTTGATTTGAGCATTCACTGCATGCCAGGCACTGCTAAGCTTGTCACTAGCATATCTCATTTAACCTTCTCCACAGCCCTGTAAAGTAGGTACAGTTATATCCTCATGATGAGGATTTCCACCTCTTCCAGGAAGCCCTCCCTGACTCCAGCCCCATACCTTCACTCCAGGCTGAGTGCTCTGTCCTTTAGGCCATCGGACTCAGTGATCTTTTTTTTTTTTTTTGCGGTACGAGGGCCTCTCACTGTTGTGGCCTCTCCCATTGCGGAGCACAGGCTCCGGACGCGCAGGCCCAGCGGCCATGGCTCACGGGCCCAGCCGCTCCGCGGCATGTGGGATCCTCCCAGACCAGGGCACGAACCTGTGTCCCCTGCATTGGCAGGCGTACTCTCAACCACTGCGCCGCCAGGGAAGCCCATCAGTGATCTTTTAAATTACTTGATTTCATGTCCTTGAGAGCAGAGCCCATGTCTTATTCAGAATTTGTAGCCTAAGGGGCCATAGCATGGTAGGTATACAGTTAAGACTTGTTGAACGAATTGAACAAAGATCTTGGGAAAATTGCCCAATTTCTCTGAGCTTCACTTTTCCCCTCTCTAAAACTGGGTTAGTGGGACTTCCCTGGTGGTCCAGTGGTTAAGACTCCACGCTCCCAATGCAGGGGGCCCGGGTTCGATCTCTGGTTGGGGAACTAGATCCCGCATGCCGCAACTAAAGATCCCGCACGCTGCAACAAAGATCTTGTGTGCCTGGCCCAGCTAAATAACGAAATAACTAAATAACTAAATAAATATTTTTTAAAAACTGGGTTAGCAACAATAATAACAGCTGATATTTTTTGAGTTCTCATGTGGCAGAGATGACTGGCTGCTCTCCCAATATCTACTCCTTATTAACAACCCCTGATTTTGTTCTGGGCAGCAATGTGCCTCCCATGCAGCTAGGGGAGCAGCAAGCAGATGTTGTTGGGTGGAGCTGATAGTTGGCAGATACACACCTTTTGCCCCTCCTCATGCCCTCCTTCTTCCTGCCTAGAGTGTGGACATGACGGCTGGCACTCTGGCAACCTTTTTGGTCCTTGAGGCAATCTTAAGGATGGTGGAGGAAAACAATAGAAGTCTAGGACCCTGATGATTGTCTACTCATCATTCTAACCCTGGATGTCACACCTTTCGATTTCTTAAGTGTGCACAGGATAAGGGCAATGAGGGGAGAGAAAGGGAGAGAGCGCTACTTGGGATTTCTGTTTTACATAGCCAAATCTAATTTGAACTGACAAGACTTGCCCAGGTCCATGTTAAGTGCTTATTACACACCTCAATGAATCCTCCCAACAGCACTTCTAAGCAGGCATCATCATTATCACTTCTATTTTATAGATGAGGGGACAGAGGCTCAAAGGGATTAAGTGAGTGGGATTTGAAGTAGGCAGTCTGCCTCCAGAGCCAGGACTCATAGCCGCTACATCATGCTGCCTGCTTTATTGTGATCTCGTGGTGGGTATGGAAGTGCTATAGATGCTGTAAATCACTGGATACATAGTCACTGTCTCCCTCACTTACTCATTGACTTATTAATTCATTTATTTAGTCAACAAACATTTACTGAGAGCCAATTCATATGCTTATATTAGACTTGGGGGCTATGAAAACAACCATGATGGTTGTCTGCCCTCCAGGAGCCCCCCAGTGTGAGGTTCTGTTATTGTTACTTTCCAGGGGCAGATAGTGGGTCAGGGTCCCATATATGGTGATGCACTGTACAACCCCAGGGGCACCATCTACACAGACCTCAGTATGAAGGGTGCCTCCTGGAGTTGGGCAGTCCACAACCTGCTCAACTGTATGTGGCAGCCCAGCAAGTGACAGAACTGGGATGCAAATCCTGCTCTCCAGTCTCCTACTTGGATGCCTTTCCATCTGCTCCCTGCAATATCTTGGTTTGTTCCCAGATCCCTTTTACTGTTTGTTGATGTTGGTCTCTGTCTTTCATGTTGGAAGTGTTTCTCAGATGTCAGGGGCTCTTAGGACCTCTATTCATATTGGAGAGGGAGGCACTAAACAACTATCTGGAAGCTCCATGTGTTTCTCTGTAATGTGGCTGGGCAGTGAGCCAGCTTTTTCATTCTGGGACCCAAATGTCACTGTCATCAGTCTTTTTGCCGAGGATGTCCACTTCTACTTCTCTGTAGAGGACTCTCCAGGGGTCCTGCCTGAGCCAGGCTGCCTGTGTTCTGGAAGCCGATGTAGGGAAGGGAGCTGGGTCTATTTTGTTTTTAGCTCCTTGCTTCATCCCCAGCCTCTGCAGTGTCCACCTCCTCTCTATCCCAATGTCTCCAGAAAGTAACCCCCAGATCCCTGCCAAGGTGGGAAGGGCAGTCACCTGGCTACACAGGCTGGCAGAGGGGGGTTGAGGGCCTTCTACCAACTTCCAGCCAAGGCCCCGTGCTCAGCCCTGTCCTGTTCCCCCACCCTTAGAGGCATCTGGCACCACCAAGAAATTTTTTTAAAATGGTAGATATGACTGATTGAATAAAATACTTAAGTTTAATTTTATAGTAAAATACTTAAGTTTAATTTTATAGGAGAAAAAGAAATGAAAATGAAACTGAAGGAATTTTCAAATTTCAAGTAAAAGAATGTTCTACCCCTAAAATTATTTGAAAATTTCCCCTAAAGTTAAGAAAAATGATTATGAAAATACTAAGATGCTTGAAGCATTATTTTTTGTCATTTATTTTGTTTTTTTTAATGAATATGTTGACTTTTGCTAAGATGATGAAATTAGTCTATTTATTCTTTAACAATATTTTAAAACTGAGGTATAACATACATACATTGAGCCATTTCCAGTTTGGGCTATTATGAATAGAGCTGCTATGAACATTCTTGAACATGACTTTTGGTGGACATAACGCCCCACTTCTCTAGGGTAGGCATAGGGCCCCAATTTGGAATCCACACAGGATCTGTGCTTGTTACTCTGTTTACACTGTCTCAGTTCTTATTGGCCTCCCCCACTGCAGGCTCAAGTACCCAACTGTCTACTTGATGTTGCCACTTGGATGTTTTACTGACCTGCCAACCTTAATATACCGTACCCTGGAGTGCACCCCCATCCCAAGCCAACCCCAGTCCCCTCTCCCTAGTCCTCCCAGCTCCATCAGCACTGTTGCCACCCACGTGGTACCTGAGCCAGAAGTCAGCCTCCAGTCTTCCCTTTGCTTCACTGCCCTTTCCGGTGCCACATCAACTCATGGATTCCAATTTCAAACTTTCATTTAAGTCCATCCTCTCCTCACCATCTCCACTGCTTCCTCCTGGTCCAGCCCACCTCATCTCTCCCTTAAAGAGGGAGATAACTGCCCAGTCTCCTAATTGGTCTCCCTGTTTCCATCTTGCTTTCCGCTCATAGTTTCTCCAAATGGCAGCAAGATGCTCTTAAAATGTGAATCAGATCATATTCTTCTTTTGAATGTCTTCCCACTGAACTTGGACTCAAGACCAGACTCTTAAATGGCAGTTTAGGCTCTGTAGCATCTGGCCACCACCTGTCACATGTCATCTTTCCCAGGCACACTCCTAGTCCTTGGAATTTACCACCTTTTTTTTTTTTTTTTTTTTTAAACCTTGGGGCCTTTTGCATATACTGTTCCCTCCAGCATTGGGTTATTAGTCCCTTGCATAACCTTTAAGATATTTTTTGCATATATAAGCAAATATCAATAATATATTCTTTTCCTCTCCATCCCCTTAAAATATCAAAAACGAGTATGTGCTATACACATGGTTCTGTATATATATATATATATATATATATATATATATATTTTGTAGGAAGTCCTGGCATGAGCTTTACTTACCTGTTTATACACAGCTGCCTCTTTATTTCATATCACTGAATGTTATTCCATTGTATGTATGGACTGCCATTTATTCATCCTGTCCTTTATTAATAGACATTGTTTCCTTTTTTTTTTTACTATTAAAAATGATGTGATAGGGGCTTCCCTGGTGGCGCAGTGGTTGAGAGTCCGCCTGCCGATGCAGGGGACACGGGTTTGTGCGCCGGTCTGGGAAGATCCCACATGCCGCGGAGCGGCTGGGCCCGTGAGCCATGGCCGCTGAGCCTGCGCGTCCGGAGCCTGTGCTCCGTAACAGGAAAGGCCACAATAGTGAGAGGCCCTCGTGCTGCAAAAAAACAAAAAACAAATGATGTGATAATGAATAACTCTGTATATGTCATTTAGCATATGTATGAATAAACCTGTAGGATAAATTCTTTTTATATAAATTTTTATTTATTTATTTATGGCTGTTTTGGGTCTTTCTTGCTGCGCACGGGCTTTCTCTAGTTGCGGTGAGTGGGGGCTACTCTTCATTGCAGTGTGCCGGCTTCTCACTGTAGTGGCTTCTCTTGTTGCGGAGCACAGGCTCTAGTCGTGTGGGCTTCAGTAGTTGCGGCATGCAGGCTCAGTAGTTGTGGTTCACAGGCTCTAGAGCGCAGGCTCAGTAGTTGTGGCGCACGGGCTTAGTTGCTCCGTGGCATGTGGGATCTTCCCGGACCAGGGCTCGAACCCGTGTCCCCTGCATTGGCAGGCGGATTCTTAACCACTGCGCCACCAGGGAAGCCCAGGATAAATTCTTAAAAGCAGAATTGCCAGGGTAATAGGTATGAGCATTTTATTTTATTTTATTTTTAATTAATTAATTAACTAATTAATTAGGCTGCGTTGGGTCTTCCTTGCTGCGTGCAGGCTTTCTCTAGCTGCGGTGAGCAGGGGCTACTCTTCGTTGCGGTGCGCGGGCTTCTCATTGCGGTGGCTTCTCTTGTTGCGGAGCACGGGCTCTAGGCGTGTGGGCTTCAGTAGTTGTGGCTCGTGGGCTCTAGAGCACAGGCTCAGTAGTTGTGGTGCATGGGCTTAGTTGCTCCACAGCATGTGCGACCTCCCCAGACCAGGGCTCAAACCTGTGTTCCCTACATTGGCAGGTGGATTCTTAACCACTGCGGGTATGGGCATTTTAAATGTAATGAAACTGCCGAAGTCATCTTTATACTCATCAACAGTTTATACTCACACTAACAATGTATGAAAGTGCTCATTTTCTGATACCAACATAGTGGATTGTCAAACTAGGATTTCTGTTAATCTGATGGGGGGTAAATGATATCTCATCTCTCTTATTATGCATGATATTGATCATCTATTTATATAATTAAAAGCCATTTGTTTTTCCTTCTCTATGAACAATCTTTTTTTTTTTTTTGCAGTACGCGGGCCTCTCGCTGTTGTGGCCTCTCCCGTTGCAGAGCACAGGCTCCGGACGCACAGGCTCAGCGGCCATGGCTCACGGGCCCAGCCGCTCCGCGGCATGTGGGATCTTCCCGGACCGGGGCACGAACCCGTGTCCCCTGCATCGGCAGGCAGACTCTCAACCACTGCGCCACCAGGAAAACCCCTAGAAACAATCTTTTTTTGCCCCCTTTCCCACAGAACTGGTGATTCTTTTCTTATTGATTTGTTGGAAAACTTTGTATATTAGGTAAATTAGCCTTTCGTGATTAGCCCAATTTGTCTTTCGGCATTTAATTTAGTAAATCTTTTTAACCATAAAGACGTTTTTAACGTCTTTATGTTGTCAAAAGTATTCATCTTTCATTTTAGGACATTTCAGTTTTGTTGCATTATTAAAAAGGTCTCTTAGAGTCTGAAGTTACAATAGACTTATAGCTTTTTTATTTTACTACATTTGTGGTTTCACATTATGTGTTTAAATCTATGATCTATTTGGAATTTGTCCTGGTTTACGTGTGAAGGAAGGATCCAACTTGATTTTTTTCCCCCAGTGACTACCTGGTTGTTCCTTCTCATCTTGTCTCAGTTTAAATATCACCTCCTCTCTGACTGTCCTATTCAAAGTATTTCTTATCTCAGTCCATTGCCTGTGTCATTCATAGAACTTACTGCAATTTGTAGTTTTAAAAACATTTGTTTGTTTTTTTTTTTGGTCTCTCCCACTAAGATGTCAGCTCCTTGAGGGCTGGGACATCCATCTTGTTCACCATCATATCACCCACAGCTTGCAGTGTGCCTTGTACATAGTAGGTGTTTGTGGACGACATGTAATATTGCTTCTGCCTTCCAGCATCTGTTGTTCCTTCTTCTGGTATTTGCACTCCGATTTTCCTTTGACAAAACCACACCTCCATTACTGCTGGTCCATGTGGTTTGGATAGTGTAGACTCCGCCCCTGGCTTCAGGTGTGGGGCGTGACCAATCTGTGGTCCACCCCCTGGCAACAGTGATTGGCTGAAATGGGCACATGACCTAAACTCAACCAATGAGGTACAATATCAGGACTGATAGGCATTATTGAGAGGGAGCATCCTCATAGGAAATCTCTTACAGGTTATCTGAGGCTCTTGACTTTATGGGGCAGAGGCACCAGCCTTTTCACCTAAAAAAGAAAAGTCCTGGCAAGGCAACTTTGGTCTCTCTCTTGTTGATCTTGAAAACAAAAGAATATTCTGATTCCACATCTGGGGTGTTTGATGAGTCAGTTAAAGAGAAGCTTTCATTTCTTTCAATCCAACAAATATTTCTTGAGCACTTATAAAGTGTTTAAGACTTGAGCTGAATTCTGGGACTGGTCTCAATTTTTTTTTTTTTTTTTTTTTCGGTACGCGGGCCTCTCACTGCTGTGTCCTCTCCCGTTGCGGAGCACAGGCTCCGGACGCGCAGGCTCAGCGGCCATGGCTCACGGGCCCAGCCGCTCCGCGGCATGTGGGATCTTCCCGGACCGGGGCACGTACCCGCGAACCCTGCATCGGCAGGTGGACTCTCAACCACTGTGCCACCAGGGAAGCCCTGGTCTCAATTCTTAATGGTGATTTTCTTTTGAAAATACATCATGCTTCTAAGTTTTTTTGAATTAAAATAACATATATTAGAGTTTTTAAAATCCAAAAAATATAAAGGCAAAAAAATGGCCAAATAACGCCTACTGACATTAAAAAAAAATACAAGTAATACTTGTATGTGGTTAGGAAAGTGAAGTCATTCAGAAAGGCTCAAAACATAGCAAACAGGTATAATAAACCTCCCCCACATTCAGAAAATTAAAAATTAACAGTTTTTTAAGCTCACAGGCAAAAAATTGGCACCGAGTCTACCTCCCCATTAACAGTTTCTTGTGGTTGTGTGTAGAAAAGTTTTATACATATACAAGAATATTTATATATATATGCAAAACAATTGTTTTACTTTTAATTTACAAAAGCGAATGTAATATGCATCCTGTTCTGCCCCTTCATTTTTCATTTAATAATATCACTAGAAAAATGGATAAGGGATATGAACATATAGTTCTTAGAAAAGGAAATACAAATAGCTCATAAATATATGAAAGGATGTTCAACCTCCTTTGTAATAAAAAAAATGCAAATTAAAGGTACACAGAGAGATCATTTCTCATCTATCAGATTGGCAAAAATCCAAAGTCTGATAACACTGCGTGCTGTCAAGTCTGCAGGAAAAGAAGCACTCTTGTACCCTGTTGGTGGAAGTGGAGACTGGCACAGTCCTTTGGAGGGCAATTTGACCCTATCAAAGTGATAAATGCATATACTCTTTGATGCAATAGCCATAACTTCTGCAAATGAAACCTTCAGATAGTCTTGCTCAAGTATAAAATGACATATGCTTGGGGTCATGTTTCGAATATAAGTTTATTATCGGGGAAGCTCTGTGAGGGCAGGACCCTGTTGGTCTTGCTCACCTCTGGGTCTCCAGCTCCTAGAACAGTCCACTGAATGTAGCAGATGTCACAGGGACAACACTCACTCAAGCTCTTCTGCCTCTCCCACCCTCCTTTGCAAAAAGGTCAGAAATATGTGGCTCATTTCTGCCCAGTGGGATGTGCAAAAGTCACGGAAGTCACTTCCAGCCTAGTCCTTAAAAAACTCCCATGCAACCTTCTAGCTGTCTCTTTGCCTGCCATGTACATCTCTAAGACCACCTGTTCCAGACGGCACAGTAACATGATGGAGAAGGGCACTCAATCTGCATTGTAATGAGAATGTAAGAAATAAACCTTTGCTGTATTAAGTCACTGAAATTTGGGAGGCTGTTATGCAGCATAACCTGTCTGATCCTGACTAAAGTGTAGGTGCTCAGTAAACACTTGCTGGATAAGTGTACGCTGCAAAGAACAGGCTTGTGCACATGGCTGGATGAATGAGGGCAATCTTAGGCAAAGTTTTCAGCCACCATGTTGCTGGGTCAGGGAGGACATACTTAACATCTTGGTAGATAGTGCAAATTGCCCTCCTGAGAGTTTGCATTAATTTATACTCCCACCAACAGGCATAATGATAATACATACAGATCTCATTTTGTTCCAGGCACCATGCTAGGTGTTTTCTGCATGTGGGATAAACTCACCCTCACAATAGCCCTACTGTGGCAGATGCTATTACTGGCCTCATTTTTTGGAAGAGGGACTGGCAGCACAGGGAAGTTCAGTAACTTGCCCAAGGTCACACAGCCGGTAAGGCAGGGAATGTCTGTAAATTATAAATCCCTCATATCCTATTTCTTCAATTGAACTGGCCAAGAAATCTGTATTTAAAAAAGATTGCTACTGATCATATGCTACATATCATATGCTACTGATAGCCAGGTTTGGGATCCAGGAGCCTGGGGACTTCAGTTAAAGGTGCCAAAGAGTGGTTTTGTTGAAGCAGCTAAAATGTAAGGGCACCTTGGGTGTCTTCCTTTACATGGCCTTCAGTATTTGTGGAACAGGAATAAACTGATATAAGGGAATCAAAACTGTGTACTTCTTTCTGCTTTTTTTTTAAAGGATTTACTCCATGTATATATTTTATGCAATTTTTCAAGCCAGACCCACTTCTTTAGAAGTGTACTATTTTGAATATAACTTCATCTGTGGAGTTCACAGACATAAGAGACAGAAATACGATAAAAGTTTCTCTTTCACACAGAAGCCCGAGTTGGGGTGGTGGCTTTACACCTTGAAGCTGTCAGGGGTTTGGGTCCCATCATTATCAGCATGTTGTCCCCATCCCAAAGGCCAAATGGCTGACCGCCATGTTTGCTTTCCCATGTTCTGTTCACATCCCATTGACCATCCCTCAGTCACATGGACACTCCCTGCTGCAAAGGAGGCTGGGAAATTTAGTCTTTATTCTGAGCAGCCATGTGCTTCTATGGAGCTTCTATCAATATCAAAACCAATACTGGGACAACTCCCAAACTCTACCACTGAAGGCATTACTAAAGAGTATAGAATTTAGATTCTGGAACAAAATAGATTACTCATCCCCAATAACAGCACTACACCATATGGTTTCAGAATTTCAGCTGACCATGACTGCCAATTTCAGGAGGCCCCACTTGGCTGGTCGTCGCGCTTTGTTGTATGCCTTATGGTTGTATCATGCAATAAGCACATGTGGGTCCTCAAACTAATCAACAGTAATAGATTAGAGCCAATTATGTTTATTTTAAAATTTCTTCTCAAGGGTGTCATCCTCAGTGTCAGAAGAGCGATTAATTAATATTTTGCTGATTATGTAGAAGTTGCATGTAGAAAATAAAGATTTCTTTCAGCAGTGTTTTAATGTCATGGATATACTGGTGTCTAGGGGCTGCTTGAATCACCTGCTCCTTATTCTAGCTCCATCTCTGGTATTAGCAGAGTTCCCCCTATCTCACCTCCCACCTGAATTCAACTTGATCCCAAATATGGCTCCACAGCATAGAACCCAGGCTAAGTCCTAGGCACGCAGCTACATGAATAATTTACCTTTTGGAGTTTGCCTACCTAGCAGCCATTTCCTCTTTTTCTGATAAGAGCATCACAGTTTTCTTACAGAACACTGTCTCACTCACAGTCCACGTGGCTTACGCGGGGCTGAGCCTACTCCTGGGCTTCAGCATGGGCATATGACCTAGGCCTGGCCAATCAGTGCATTCCATTCTCCCAGCCACAGTGATTGGGTTGGAGAGAGACATGTGGTCTGAGGTAACCAATGAGACTCATGTGATCTGAACCATTGGGAAATAGAAGTTCTTTATCAGCTGACTTAAAGATAGTATGATGTTCAATAAAAAATAAATAATATAAAATTTAAAAATAAATAAGTAGCAAAAAAAAAAAAAAAAGGTAGTATTACGTCCTGGGCCTAAAGCTGCTGGGGTTTACTTTTGCCATCTTTTATTCATTCCTTCATTCAGCAGGTACTTACTGAGCACCCACTTTGTGCCAGGTGGTGTTCTAGGCACTGGGGCTACAGCAGTGAAAAAACAGACAAAAACCTTGCCTTCGAAGAGCTAACATTCTAATGCGGGATACAGACTATAAACAAATATGTAATGTGGTTGGAGGATAACAGGTGATATGGAGCAAAAAACCAGGATAAGGTGGCGGGAGAATAGAGGGTTGCTATTTCATGTAGAATGGTCTGGGAAGAACTCTTTGAGAAAGTAATATTTAAGCAGAAACCTCAGGGAGTAAGGAACTGCCATGTTCCTGTCTTAGGGAAGGGCATTACAGGTGGAGAGAATTTCAAATTGGAAGTCTCTGAGGCAAGAACATGCTTGCTATGTTTGAAGAATAACAAAGAAAACAGTGTGGCTAGAGCAGAGAGCACAAGGGGGAGAGAAGATGGTGATGAGGGGACTGACTATGACAGGCCTAGTAGGCCATGATGAAGACTGAGGACTTTATTCTGAGGGCACAAGGGAGCCATCAAAGAGGTTGGAGCAGGGGAGGAACCTGATCAAATTTATGCTTTAGAAAACTCACTCTGGCTACATGATGGGAGGCAGACTGGAGAGTTTGAAATGTGTATTGAGAAGTGTTTTGGGGGCTCTGAGATGAGCCACCTGCAACCTAGAGTGGCAGTTTTCACACTTAAAACTCTGCACCAGAGTTTCCTAAACTTCAGTCATCCAACCACCACCTTCATTATGTATGTCCCCTACTGCCTGCACCATTGTCTTACTTAATATTTTTCTTTAAACAAACACATTTATTTTACTAAAGTGTATTTATTTTTAAAGGAAATGTTTTATTTCTACTGTATCAGTCAACTCAGGCTAGATTTTGCTGCAATAACAAACAACCCTAGAATCTCAGTGGGCTGTCAACAACACAAGTTTATTTCTCATTCATATTTCATGTTGGTTGCAGGTTGGCTGCAGCTCTGGTCCATGTGTCCTCTTTACTCTGGAATTCAGGTAGAAGGTGCAGCCCACCCCCTGCCCATCTCACTCACAGCAGAGAGAAAACAGCAAGGGGCAGAACCACGTGCTGGCTCTTAACACTTCTCCTTGGAAGCTCAGTTCACATTCTATTGGTCAAAGGAAGTCACACAACCAAGCCTGACATCAGTAGAGAGAGTTACCAGGGAACTGCCAGTAGGAAGGACTGATAAACATTGACAATAACACAATCTACCACATCTATTGTAAATGGGAAAGCAGCACCACTTGCCCTCAGCAAAAGGTGACCACAAAAAAGTAAATATTGGGGCTTCCCTGGTGGCGCAGTGGTTGAGAGTCCGCCTGCCGATGCAGGGGACGCGGGTGATGCAGGGGACGCGGGTTCGTGCCCCCGTCCGGGAGGATCCCACATGCCGCGGAGCGGCTGGGCACGTGAGCCATGGCCGCTGAGCCTGCGCGTCCGGAGCCTGTGCTCCGCAACGGGAGAGGCCACAACAGTGAGAGGTCCCTTTTCTAAAAAAGTAAATATTATGAAAACATTTAACTTTATTAAATTGTGGCCAAATAACCTTGCCTTCTGAAGGCTCTAAGTCTGAGGCCCACTCTCTTTTTGTTCAAAAGGAAGATGGGTAAGCATTAGAAAGGCATGAAAGACATAGCAGTTTCAAACTGTTACCTAGATGTAATCAGAACGTTTGAAAGAAAATGGAATGTTATTTGATGGTGCAGCCCTGTACCCACTAAAATCTTCCCATGAAGCACCATTGGTACTTGGTCTATACTTTGGGAGATTCTGATTTAGAATCACTCTGGGGGAGGATGGAAGGAAACTAGAAGTTTGAGGGAGTGATGATAATGAGAGTCACGTGCTCCCAGGTGTTTGCTGTGTAACGTAGCGGCCTGGAGATGATTGATGTCCATAGGTTACCTCATTTACTTTTCACGTTTGCCCTACCACATAGGCAGCTTTATTTCCACTTTACAGCTGAGAAAAATGAGATCCAGAGAGGTTCAGCACCTTGCTCAAGACCACAGGTGAAGGAGACGCTCCCAGCCAGGCTCGTAATAAACCTGAGGACCAGAGGTGTAGTTTCAGGCTTGGCCACTTGGTGTCACTCTCTCCAAACTGTCGGAAGACTGCCCAGCCGAGATGCGCTGAGTACTGGGGACTCTGGGCAGAGCTGCTTGCAAACTGATCCTGAAGAAGGCAAAGGAACCGTATCCTGTCCTTCCCGTGGGTGTGCAGAATTCCTGCCTGTTACTTTTTCCCATCGTGCATGAAATAAGAACTGGGTCTCACTCTGTGTCCACACTGAGCTAAGTGCTCGACGGCATCAACTCACACAAGCCTCCTAGCAGCGCTATGGTCTTTCCATGTTATGGATGAGAAAACTGAGGCCAAGAGAGTTGGAATGATGTGCCCAACTAATAAGTGGCAGATCTGAACCTGATTCGAGGCCAGATTTAAGTTGGAAGCTTAAGGGTTTTGGTGCCCAGCAAGTGCATATTTGGGTGGCTGTATTAATCCTTACTTTTTAATGGAATGTATTTCCAACCACCCAACCTCAGACCCCACAATGTTCCTGGCGATGAAAATAATCTGACTATTTAGGGGACAGCATGTTTTCTGTTGTTGCTTTTCGATGTAGAAGTTAGTTTTCCTCTGACTATCAAGAAAACACGGAGGGTCTACTTTTAAAGAATTTTTTAAGCTACCAAATATTCTTTGATAATTATTTTTAAAAATTAGAAAATCCATCTAAGTAAAAAGAAGAAAATAAAAGTCACCCCGAATTCCCATCAGCCACCCAGAGATAAGTGCTGCTGACACTTTGGAGCACATCCTTGTGGGCATTTCTCTCTCTCATCTATCAGTGTGCATTAAAAACTTTTAAAAAAATTAATAAGGAAACATATTTACATGAAAAGTAATTGAAAAGGTACCATAAGATTTACAGTGGATATTCTCCCTCTAATCCTTAACCCCTGCGCCCCAGCTCCAAAGCTCCAAGCTTCCCTTTCCGGAAGCCATCCTGGTTATCGTTTCTTGGGGATTGTTACAGAGATATACAGAGTGTAGATAAGCAAACATGTACATGGATTCCTGTAGTTGTTTCTCTAAATAGAAGCACACTACACACCCTGATCTGCATTGGTTTTGTTTTGTTTTGTTTTGTTTTGTTTTTTACTTAACAATGTACCTTGGAGATCTTTCCAGATCAGCACTAGGAGAGCATTCTTCACACATTCCATTGTCTGAATATAATAATTTATCTAACCAGCCCCTGGTGATAGTCATGTAGGTGATTCCAGTCTTTTGCTGCAGCAAACAATGCTGCAATTAGTATTCCTTTCACAGGAGTCTTTCCGTGTTTGTGGGTCCATTTCTGTAGGGATAAATTCTTAACAGCTGAACTGCCCAGTCACAGGGCAGGTGCATTTTTAAATTTTAACACTTATTGTCTAAATGCTTTCTAAGGTCATACCTACCAATTGACATTCAGACCAACAATTTACGTGAGCACTGGTTTCCCCACACACTAGCCAACACCAACTATTATCTGACCTCTCGATCTCTGCCTTGCTGATTGGGGAAAAATGTGTTCACCATGGTTGTAATCTGCATAGTTTTTCCTTAGGTTGGGAATTTAAAAATATATCTAAAGGTCATTAGTATTTCTTTTCTGGTAGCAAAGCATTCATGTCCTTTGCCTATTTTTCTATTGGATAATCGTCTCTTTTTTCATCTGCAAGAGCTTTTCATATACTAGGAAAATTAGGTCTTTGTTTCTCATAAATGTTACCAATGTACATATTTTAAAATACAGATATGTCAAACAAAAATGGGATCTGCCTGTACACAATGTTTTTGACGTCTGAGGTTATTTGACAATATATTGTGGATCCCATTCCATATTAGTAAATATGCCTTTGTAACAAAATTATTTATTTGAGACTTATTTAAAAATCACTCGGGGTATATTGGAAGTTCATCAAATATAAATGGCTATGGGTCTAGGTGACCACCCTCGTCAGAGAGGAGGATTATGAAGCATCTAATATGTGCCATCTGTTTATGTATATTCATAACAACATTCATAACAACACTGTGAAGTAACATTATCCCCATTTTACAGCTGAGGAAACTGAGGTCCAGAGGGGTCAGAGGATTTGTCCAAGGTATCCCTGCTGGTCTGTGGAAGATCTCAGATACAAACCCATGTTATTTTTTCTCCCAAGCCTTTGCTGCCATCTTTCATTACCTTAAATCCCCACATTCCCACCTAGTCTGGATGAAGATGGCCCTGGGGTAAGTCCCCATTCTCCCCCCACCACCCCAGGCTGGAGAGTTTCATGCAGTTTAGGGATGAGACCACCGGGAGGCGCTAGGGACACATCCTCTTGTCTAATTGGCTAAAGCCTGGAATGGGAGGGACGTTTTGACAGCCCTAATGTCTTTAGACATTGTCAAATTTAGACACTGCCAGATGGCCCTCGGTTTAGAACCCCTGTTGTGGACCCACAGGGTCCAGGCTGGTCACACAAAGTGACCAAAGTTAGTCCTGTCTCACTCACAGAGAGCTTCACATATAGGAACCTGCTAATTAACGCCCTGGAGGTGGGGACTGACACCATCTCTGTCTTAGAGATGAGGAAACGGAGGCCCAGAGAGGTTCAGAGACTTGCCCAAGGCCACACAGCCAGTAGGTAGCAGAGCCAGGGCTTGACCCCGGTTGTCAGACACCACCACCTGTGCCCTTAACCACTGTACTCTACTGTCCCTCAGGAAAGTATGTATTATTTGGGCATCCAATCCACAGGAGTACTCTCTTCTTCCACTAAGAAATACTTTCTCTCCCAGTTTTCTTTTTACGTATTTTCATTTTCCCACTTTTTTAAAAAAAACAATTAGAAAGTGATTAATTTTGAGTACTTATTAACTTTGTTTTCTCGTTTAATAAATTTATTTATTTTTGGCTGCATTGGGTCTTCATTGTTGTGTGCAGGCTTCTCATTGCGGTGGCTTCTCTTGTTGTGGAGCACGGGCTCTAGGTTCGCGGGTTCAGTAGCTGTGGCTCGTGGGCTCTAGAGAGCAGACTCAGTAGTTGTGGAGCACGGGCTCTAGGTTCGCGGGTTCAGTAGCTGTGGCTCGTGGGCAATGGAGAGCAGACTCAGTAGTTGTGGCGCACAGGCTTAGTTGCTCCGCGGCATGTGAGATCTTCCCGGACCGGGGATCGAACACTTGTCCCCTGCATTGGCAGGTGGATTCTTAACCACTGCGCCACCAGGGAAGTCCTCATTTTCCCACTTTTGATGGAAAATCAGGTACAAGAGATTTTTCATTTTCAGTTTAATTATACTATGAGAAAAACACCAGCCCGAAGTGCCACGATAAACGGCAGCTGACACCCAACCTCGACATCAGGGATGCACTGGAGAGTGGTGGGGACTGCGGAGTCCCAGATGGCTCAGCCCTGTCAGTCCTGGCACGTCGTTTTCTGGCATGTGTGCTGGCCCAATTTTGCAAGAGAAGCCAGAAATCTAGGTTTCTCATGTGAAATTTCCTAATTTTAAAATAATGGCAATTAACTAAAAAAATTAAAAACCCATGATGACCAAACAAAACATGTTTGAAGCCTGATTTGGCCTGAGGGCTGCCAGTTTGCAACCTTCCTGAAGGGTGCATTCAAGGTCCAAGAACAAACACATATACTCCTAGTGCCCTCTGCCTTTCCTAATCATTTATTTAATTAATTCTTTTACATATTCAGCCATGCATTCATTCCATGTATGGATTCCAACCACCCACTCATCCATCGATATCTATCCACCCACCCATCCATCCATCCATCCATCCATCCATCATCCATCATCCTTCATTCATGCATTTCACCCAGCTACTCACCCATCCACCCATTCATCCATCCATCCATCTACCTATCTATCCATCCCCCATTTGTTAATTCATTTACTCAGTCATTATTAGGCCCTCATGTGCTAGACCCCAGCCAAGCCCTGGGGACATAGTGAAGCCTGTGAGCCCATCCCTTTATCTAGAAACTCACCATTTGGTTTAGTAGAAATGAGAAGAAGGAGGCCAATCATAGACAAGGATGGAACCAAATGGTGTTAAATTTAGACTCTGCCATTTGCCAGCTAGGCAACCTTGGACAAATCATTAAACATTTTGAGCCTCGGTTTTCCCCTCTGTGAAATGAGGCTAACGTAGTGACCTACAGCTTGCTCACAGGCAGGTTGTCAGAACCAGGTTAAGCTAGGAAATGTACGTGAAGAGGGGCACAGACACGGTGGTGTGATACATGTTGGGCTACAGGGACACATGGGGCTGTGGCGTTAGGCAGGGTCGCTAGCCCAGCTTGGGGTCTGGGGAGGCTTTGGGGAGTGGCAGCGTCCACAGTCTCCACCATGCCCCATGCTGGGAGAGGGCTTGCTTTGTCATTATTCGCACAACTTCCCCCTGGTCGGCTGACACCTTCCACCGGCCCAGAACGCGCTGGTTTTCCCACTCTTGCTTCACTTCTAAAGGGCAGCTCTTTCTCTGACCACCCAGCCCCACCCTGCCCCAGTTTGTGGGAAAACTCTATGGAACAGAAAAGGCTTGCGGGCTTCCCTTCCTCTAGATTTGTTTTTATTTTTTCCCATTTAAATTGAAACCATGCTTATTAAAGAAGATTAGAAAAAAACACATCAAATAAGAAAGAAGAAAAATTATTCTTTGTCCCATCCTTCTAATGCAACCACACTAAACATCCTGTTTTTTTTCTCTTTCTCCTAAGCTAAAGGTGTGTGTGTGTGTGTGTGTGTGTGAGTGTGTGTGTGTGTGGTGTGTTTGCATAGTTGTAAGGCATACTGCTCAACTATTTAGTGTTGTGTTTTTAAAAACTTTTCCATTATATCGCAAGCATTTCCCCCCACTGCTCATCTTCACGAACATATTTGAAGGTCTGCATAAATTTATCCAGCAAATGTTAAGTGAGTACCTATTATGGCCTGTGGGAGAGAGAGAGACAGTGTAATAATACTGAGCACAAATTCTGTGCCAGACACTGTTCTAAGCGCTTAAATTAAGTCACTTCTTCCCCACAACCATCCTATGAGGTGTGTGCCATCGTAATGCCCACTTTCTAGATGAGAAAACTGCGGCCCAAGTTGTACAGCTAAGAGGAGGAGCCAGCATTTGAATCTGGGCGGGCCAGCCACAGAGCTTGGACTCTGGCCATGCTGGGGCACTTTGGCCACCTGCAAATGGTGACCCCAATCCAGAGTGGTCAGAGCTGAGACAGGGAATGTACAGCAGCATGAGACAGCCCTGAGGGGGGCCTCCAGACCCATCCTGGGCATCAAGGAGGGCTTCCTGGAGGAGAAGGTGACATCTCGGCTGAGGAGGTAGGAGGTGAGGGCATTGCAGGCAGAGGGAGCAGCGCTATGAAGACCTGAGGTAGGAGTAGTGTGGGGTGTTGACAAGCTGACAATGAAGCTAGCCCAGGATGGGGAGGGGGGTGGCGCCAGATCGCACAGGGGCTGTGGGCCCCGGGACTCTTAGGGAGCCCTGGGGAGCCCCAGGGGGTTGTTCAGCTGGGATGCGTCATGACTGAGGAGGCTTTCCTCTACCCTAGGCCAGGCAGTGTCCCTGCTCTGGCTCCCACAGCCCATCTGTGGCACCCTGGGGACTCCTTGCCTGCTTGTCACCCCTCTGTTATTCTAGACTGAAGAAAGCTAGAATCTGGACTAATTCATTCTCTTCTGTGGCCTGGGACCTAGCTCAGTGCTGGGCAGATAAAATCCCTGGAATGAGATAATAGCTGACAGCATGTGGTGACTCTGTGTCACGATTGTGCCACAGCCATGGAGACTGGGCCTTTCTGTGGCCCCTCAGGTCCCTCGGGGTTCAAGGCCTCTTGAGATGTGCCCGGGTCTGGAGGTTTGCCAGGACTTTGCTCTAACTTGCCCGCGGTGTCTTGTTTGGTTTCTGAGAGGCCCTGGTCAACAAGGCAACCCTTGCTGGGCCCTCTCGGTGCTGGCGCTGGCAAGGCGCTGGCAAGGAGCTACCTGCGGGCAGCGCACACACCCACCTCCCAGCCTCCCCCAGCACGGATTCACCCTCCTTCTGTCCACACCGCCTGCTGCTGGAGGGGGGCCGCGGCCCCCTCTTCTGCTTGGGCTGAGGGCCTCCAAGGTAACTATTTGCTCCTGCCCCCCTTCGCCAAGCCCATTATCTTATCAGCTCAAACACTTCAGAGTTCAGGCCAAGAAGCCAAAGTCAACTTTGAAAAAGTCTTTAAAAGGCCAAAACACAAACACCGGGGAGGGTGTTTGGAGCAGGGTGGAGAGGAGGTTGGGGAAGGGTGAGCTCTTGGCTTCCTTTAACAGACTCCAAAGGACTCCTATGACTCTCTGGGCCCCAAGATGTATGTTTGAGGACAGTCACTCTTTTCAGTAGCAAACGACTGAGTTCACCTGCATCCATGGATAGGGGAATGGATACATCATGACGTGCCATACAGCCTCTGAAAACAGCAAGACCGCTTCATATGCAGTGATACGGAAATAGACTGTAAAGTGGAAAAAGAGAAAGCCAGGATATAAAGCAGATCTGTGTGTAATCCGATCCTTTTTGTATAAACAGAAAAGGTGGGGATATATATCCCTACATGCCTGTTTATGTGTAGAAAATTTCTGGAATCATTTACCGGGTATCTGGAAACGTTAGCTGCCTCTGTGTCAAGAGTCAGAGGGAGACAGACTTCTCATTATACTCTTTGTATCTTTTGAATTACTTAATATCATGTTAAAGTAATATTATAGAGATAAATAAACTAAACAAGAATATCAGTGATTTTGTTCCAGGCAAACAGCCAATAGCACAAAAGACGAGGAGGGAAACGGCTGCAGAAGTCATAGTGACTTTTAGTAGAGATCAGATTATCGAAGGTCTAGCTCAAGGGGAAACCTATGGCTCTTTAGTCCATTCAAACAAGGCTTTCAAGGTTCTCTCGTGTTTTATAAACCTGGATGCTTAAAATGCACTTTCAAGACACCATCTCATTGAACCTCTTGAGGATTCTACAAAGTATATAGAATCAGACCACTGTGTGGATTGATTAACTCATACAACAAATAGTTTTAGGTGATCAGGATGTTAGCAATGAACAAGACTCTCAAGATCCCTGATTTCATGGAGCCCATGGGTCCAGAGGGAGTGCTGAACAGATAAAAAGTAACCAACAGCAACACAGAAAAACAAGCATGACAATTTCAGACAGAACCGCTGGGAAGAAAAATGAGACCAGGGAAGATAATTGATAATGGTTGGTGTGGGGAATGGTCAGCGAGGGGCTCTCTGAAGAGGTGATACTTGAATCGAGACATGAATGAGAAAAAAGAACCAATCACAAGAAAATCAGGGAGAGGACAGAAGCAGGAATAGCTAGTGCAAGGGCCCTGTGGCTCCACTGAGCTTTGCCTGTGGCAGAAGCAGAATGGTGGCCAGTGTGGCTGTGGCTTAGACAGAGAGTCAAAGAGCGTTGGTAGAGCCACTTGGAGAGGGTGGCAAGGGCTGATCCTGTGGGCCTTGTGGGCTTGATAAGGAGTCCAGATGAAGAAACTGAGGCTCAGAGAGGTTAAGTAATTTGCCCAAGGTGACACATTTATCAGAGGCCAAGTCAGGATTCAGACCCAGGTTTTCCAACTCCATGTCCCATCCTCTCAGCAGTCACACATGTCCACACATGTCTACATGTGGCAAAAACATGAAACGTATTTCCATACAGCACCGCCCATGTTCTGAAAACATGAGTATTTTTTGTTATTTTTTGCACAGAAGGGTGCATACATCATACAGAGAATTCTCACCAAGTGGACAAACTCATCTAATCAGCATCCAGATGAATGTTCCAGAATAAAACAGAACATTCCAGAAGCCCCCTTCATGTCTCCTCCCAGTAAATGCTCCCTAAGGTTAACTAACCACTGTCCTGAGTTCTGACCCCATTGCTTAATTTTATTGCTTTTGGACTTTATATAAATGGAATCACACAGTATGGGCTCTTTCCTGTCTGGTTTCTTTCGCTCAACATTATGACTAGAAGATTCATGTGTTTCAGTAGACTTTTACTGTGTTACAGCCCAGACCAAGATATCATGTGAAGCACACAAAAGCTTCCCTCCTACAAAACAGGCCACGAGGAAGTAGCTTATACAGGAAGCAGTTCCAGGTATGTTGTTACATGAAAAAGGCAAGTTCAAAGCAATATGTGTAAAGCAATCCCATTTTTGTTGGGGGGAAACAGTTCTCCTTTTATGTAGAGCCAAAATGATCCTAGAAAGTCAGTTAAATTTTCTCTCAACCATAGTGCACTACGAATTCTTTGTAAATCAAAATAGCCACTGGACGGAGGGGCTGCCTTGTGCTTGGGGACGTGCTGAACACAAGATAGGATCTGTCAGCTCACCTGAGCTACTTAGGTCATTTCTCTCTCTCCTGTCCCCCCTTTGGCCCAGTGTTCATGGTGAAATCGTCTAAGTTAACTGCCTGTATCATGTGATTCAACCCTGGAGTCTAGTGTTTCATGGAGATTTTCCCTGCATGCTGGGTATGACAGGTGGACTTTATTTTTCCTTATTTGTTTATTCTAACTTCTGTAGAAAGAATAAGAATTCTTGTGTATTAAATAATAACCGTGGCAGCAGCAACAATCTGACAAACAAAAGGAAGGCATTTCCATCCATGGTTTATGTTGCTGCCAGAAGGTCACCCTTTGAAAGGGGATGTCACCTGATGCACTGAGTCAAGTGGGGCTGGGAAAAGAGCATCTACCCCCCTCATCACGGCCTGAGGAATGGGACAGCACCCATGGGATCAGAAAGGGATGACCCTGAGGCCAGACAGGCTAGGGTTTGAATTCTGACCTTACCCCTTGCTAGCTGTGTGTTTTGGTTACTACTACTGCCGCATAACAAACACTCCCAAACTTAGTGGCATAAAACATCCATTCTATTCTTTTGGATTTGTATCTCCTGGATCCCGTGGGTCAGGAATTTAGACAAGGCACAGAGAGATGTATTGTCTCTGTTCTATGATGTCAGCAGTCTCAGCTGGGGTGACTTGAAAACTGGGGGTGACTTGGTGCTTGGGGGGCACTGGTATCATGTGGAGAGTCTTCACTTGCCACAGGCTGGCAGCTGGTTCCTCAGAGGGGCTGGCAGCAGGACACCCTATACGTGACTTCTCCGTGTGGTCGCTTCACTCAGGGCTAGCTGGCCTTCCTCACAACATGGCAGCTGGGTTCCCAGAGCAAGCATTCCAAGAGAGCAAGCTGGAAGTGCAAGGCATTCTTATGATCTGGGCTTGGAAGTCATGTAGGATCATTTTCACTGTACTTAGTCAGTTGATGTAGTCATAAAGGTCATCCAAGGTTCAAGGGGAAGGGACAGGAGAGGACAGAGAGACCTCATCACTCAATGGAAGGAGAGTCAAAGTCACTTTATAAGAAGAGCCTGAGGAGGATGTACGGAAGCTAGAACCTCACACATTGCTGGTGAGAGTTCAGAATGGTGCAGACCCTTTGGAAAACAGTTTGGAAAAGCGGTTCCTCAAAAGGTTAAACATGGAGTTTCACCAGCAATTCCATTCCTACATATATATACTCAAGAGAAGTGAGGACATATGTCACTCGAAAACAAACATCTGTCAACAGATGAATGGATAAACAAAGTGTGCCATACCCATTCAACAGAGTATTATTCAGCCACGAAAAGGAATGCAGTACTGATACAGGCTACAGCACGGAGAAACCTCCAAGACATGCCAAGCGGAAGAAGCCAGTCACGAAAACCCATAGATTGTATGATTCCATTCATATGAAACGTCCAGAAGAGGCAAGTTCACAGAGACAGAAATTAGATTCCTGGTTGCCAGAGTCTGGGAAGGGGGAAATGGGGAACAGCTGCTAATGGGTACAGGGTTTCTCTGGGGGGTGATGACAATGTTCTAAATTAGATAGTGGTAATGGTTGCACAAGTCTGTGAATATACCCAACCCCCCTGGATTGTATACTTTAAAAGGGTGAATTTTGTGGTATGCAAATCATATCTCAATAAAGCTGTTTTTCAAAAGAAAAAAAAATCATGAGGGATGGGAGATACAGCTGTGAGCCTCTTTAGAAAATACAGAGTGAGGAGGAGCTCATCTTCCTATGCCTCAGTTTCCTCTTCTGTAAAACGGGGCTATTTAACAATCAAATGAACTCATAGGGTCTTTGGGGGATTAAAGGATACGGTCCTGAGGCCGAATCGTGCAAGGGCAATGTGGCTGGCTCAGAGTGAATGAAGGAAGTTTCTCATAAGTGCTAAAAAGAGCGAGGTGGGAAATACAGTATGACCAGAATCCAACCTCTTCTCCCACCTCCGTGGCCACCACCCTGATCTGGTCACTATCATCTTGTGCCTAGACTACTGCAGTAGGTCCTCACTGGTCTCCCTGCTTCCACGCCTGTCCCCCAGCCCACCCTCTACACACACACACACACACACACACACACACACACACGCACGCACACACACACATGCACACAGTCCACTCATCTCATGCAGCCGGAGGGAGTGTATCAAAGCCTAAGTCCGGCGATGTCCCTCTTTTGCTCAGAACCCTCCATGGCTCCCACCTCATGCAGAGTAAGAGCCAAGGAGCCTATGAGGCCTTCCAAGACTTGTACCCCTGACACCTCCCTGACGTCATCTCTCTCACTCACCCCTGTCTAGATGCACTGGCTTCCTCACTGCTCCTCAGACACACAAGGAAGAGCCCTGCCTCAGGGTCTTTGCACTTGCTCTTCTTTCTGGCTGGAGCACTCTTCCCACAGATATCCTCAAGGCTTGCTTCCTCACTTGCTTCAGGTATTTGCTCAAATACCAGCTTGTCAGTAAGGCCTTCCTCGATCACACCTCACAGTCCATCTCCACCTTTGCTGCATTATTTTTCTCTGTAGAACTTATCATTATCTGGCATTTTATGTATTTTTCCTTATTATTATTATTTTTGTTCATCGTCTGTCTTCCCAACTGGAACATAAGTTCCATGAAGTGGGGAATTTTTTCTGTCTTGTTCACAGCTATAATCCCAGTGCCTGGCACATAGTAAGTGCTCAATAAATATTGCTTGAGTGAATAAAATGTAAAAAAACCGAAACGAGTGAAGCAGTTCTGATGGAGGGCAACAGGGAGTGGTGGGGACCGTGTAAACTGGTAACCCTTGTCCCATCTGAAAGGTGCAGCTAACACTTGGCTACATACAGCCTAAAGTTCCCATGTGGGAATATGGGCCCAGTATGGCCAAGCTCCAAGTGTTTCCAGGGAGGCCAGAAACTTCTGTATTTGTGTGAAAAGTCTTGATTTTGAAACCATTAAACCGCTGCTGATCAAAAATCCACATCTGCTGCCTACCTAGGTGGGAAGCTTGCCATTTGTGACCTCTGACCTGGGTCAGAAATGCTTCCAAAAATTGGCCTCATAGAGCCCCAAATTTCTGGGAAAGCTGACAGGAGTTCGGAGAGCAGGAGTTGAAGGAGTAAACTTGCGCTTTAAGTGTTTCTGTGAAACGAATGGCATTTTCTTATTTAGGTTCTTGAGATGATTTTATTTCAGGGTGAGTTCCTTTCTCTTCTCCTAAGTCTCAATTCCACCCTCACATTTACACTGGGCCTGGGCATCTTTCCTCCACGCTGGAACGAAGATCAAAAGTAAATATTGGCAGAACATTGGTTTTACTATGACCCCGATAAGGAACAGACTAAAACGGAAATAGCGAGATTTGATTGTTCCTCCCACGTCTTCCCCCCCAGCCGGACTCCCTCAATATTTACTTATTAACTTTGCTTCATACAAAGTCTTGGTGTTGATTTTGTTGCCAGTGGGGCTGCCACACCGGGTGGGGCCTGCACAACTCCAGGGGCTCCAGGCTATAAATAACTCCCACGAACAGCGTCCCCTGGAGTTGTGCCGTGGTTGCCTGTATGTGTTTATTTAGATCATCTCATTCTCATTGACAGTGGCATAGGAGTCCTTTTTGCTTCGAGAAACATTTTCTGCTTTGTAAAAGTAACATGCGCACATGGAGAAAAATTCAAACAGTGTAAGAGTGTTCTGGGGAAAACTGTCTGCCTTCTGTCTTCATCTAATCTTTCCCAATTCCAATCTGATCTTTCCCAACTCCAGAAACACCAACTGTTGCCAGTTTCTTATGCGTCCTTTTAACTATATATACAAATCTTTCTTATTCTCTCTCTCTCTCACTCCCTCTCTCCAAATAGATGGTGTATCACACACACATCCATACATACATGTAACAAAGTATCTCTCTGTTTCCTGTGTTTCTCTAACATCTCTTTTTGCACCAATGGTTGGTACAAGGCATTAGCAAACTATAGATCTCAGGACAAATCTCTCCTGCTGCCTGTTTTTGTACAGCCTGCAAGCTAAGAATGGCTTTTACATTCTCAAATGGTTGAAAAAAATCAAAAGAAAGATAATACTTTAGGGCACATGAAAATTATATGAAATTCAACTCTCAGTGTCCATAAATAAAGTTGTACTGGGACACAGTTTTGTCCGTGTGCTTGTGTGATGTCTGTGACTGCTCTCGTGCTCCGACAGCACACTTGAGGACTTGCATCAGGGACCGTGTAGCCCACAAAGCCCCAAGTATCTACCATGCGGTCCTTTACAGAACATGTGTGTTCACCTCGGTTTGTATTGTACACATTGCTCTGCTTTTTCCACGTAACCATAGATCCTGGGAGGTCTTCTGCTATCAGCACATACAAATGGTTCCCAACGTAGGGCTGTTCTACTGATGATTTTTTGATTTTATGATAGTGTGAAAGCGATAACACCTTCAGCAGAAACTGTAATTCAGATTCTGAATTTTGATCTTTTTCTAGGCTAGCAACATGCGGTCCAGTCCTCTCTCATGAGGCTGGGCAGTGACAGTGAGTGGCAGCTCCCGGTCAGCCCCATGGTCACCAGGGTGAACAACCGGAACACTTACAGCCATCCTGGACCCGGACAATCATTCTGTTCTACACTGTCAGTACAGTATCAATAGGTGACATGAGATATTCAACGCTCTATTATAAAATAGGCTTTGTGTTAGTTGATTTTGCGCAAGTCTAGGCAAATGTAAGTGTTCTGAGCATGCTTAAGGTAGGTGAGGCTAAACTCTGATATGTTGATAGGTAGGTTAGGTGCATTAAACGCATTTTCTTTCTTTCTTTCTTTCTTTCTTTCTTTTTTTTTTTTGGCCGCACTGCATCGCTTGCGGGATCTTAGTTCCCCACCCAGGGACTGAACTTGGGCCACTGCAGGGAATTCCCTTAAATGCGTTTTCAACTTAATATTTTCAACTTATGATGGGTTCATCGGGACTTAAGCCCATTGTAAGTTGAGGAAGATGTGCACTGATTTATGTGCACTGATTCCTTTTAACAAAGGCTCTAGCATCTCTCATTGTGTTGCTGGGCCATAATTCATCCAGTTCTTAGGATGGACCCCTGAAATTCTTGTTTAAATGAAAGGAGTTCGTGTCTCAGGAGAGTTTGAAAATTCCTGTCAAGGACAAGAAATCTCAAGTGGTCACTCTGTTTGTTATTTATATCTTGTTCTTTGAGAAATAGGATTTGTAAAACCGTAAAACCACTAAGACAGAGGTGAAATACCAGGAAAGGATTGGAGTCAAGATGCCTGCCCTTCCTGGCTGAAGAAGCCTGGATTATACTGAGCTCGAGGCTTTATTTGAATCATACTTGCAGACGATGCACAAATCTTTGTGGATGTTTATTTTCCTCAAGAAGGAGGTTGCAGGCAGAATGGCTCTGAGAAGCTGGAAACAATGCCGATCAGGGTAACACAGAACAGTGTTCCCTACCCTTACAATTGCCAAATCTTGAAGTAAATGAATTATTATTTACTTAATATTTTTCTTTAACTCATATAATTTTTTAAAAAACCTTAAACACAGTTGTTTCATCTGAAGAAATAATATCCATGAATTCATGGTTCTGATGAGTTAGTAATATGTGTATTTTTTCAAATGTGTGTAAATATATAATAAATAAAATTTTTTAAAAAGCACAACTTCATCCTATAATAATCATCCTTCATCCTTCACCACCTATAATAATCTTGAAAACCAACATGGTGCCTGTGCTAAACATTTTAAAATGCTGGGGTATCAGACACTGGTGGTTGCCATGCCAACTGCCATTTTCCCCTTCCTTTCTGCTGACAGAACCCTGACTTTGTTCTGCTGGCCATGTGCCCAGACCTGGGAAATAAACCACATTTGGTTTAAAGCAACTATGGCCATCCTATTCTCCCGGAGTTGTGATTGGTCTAGGGGTGGTCATTTGATCCAGTTCTGGCCAAAGGGAAACTCTGCTGGGAGCTTCTGGGAAAGGATTTCCTGTCTGATAAGAAAGAGGCACATGAGGAGAGACCTATTTGCCTCTTTTCTTCCTTTCCTGCTTTGGACATAGTTGTGTGAAGAGGTGATGAGTGAGCTGTGGCAACCATTTTGTGACACTGGGTGACAAACCTAAGGAAAAGGTGCTGACTTGCTGTTGAAGGCAAGGAGCTTTGGTCTTTTATGACAACCTTGAGATGCCAAACATACCCTAGGGTCTCCAATATCCAGAAGTCTTTTAAAAAACAATAAATGTTATTATAATCTAAACTGTTATCATAGAGCCTCTGAAACTATCTTAATGGATCCAGCTGGCTTTGTCCTTTAGAGCTGGACTCCAGGATCCAAAAGATTTATGGCCATATTCCAGCTCCACCAAATACTCCTAGCTCTGCTACCTTGGGCAAGTGGCTTAATTTTTCCAAGCCTTAGTTCTTCTGTTCATAAAATATAAATAGTATTACTAGCTATCTCAAACAGTGATTTTTGAGAAAAAAATTAAAATTCATTTAAAGCACTCAGAATATGAAAGTGCTGTTGGTATCAGTATCAGTATTATTTCTTTAGTATTCATATAATCCTCTAAAAAGGGGGGTGGAGAAGCAACATGGACAGAGACAGGAGGTTGACAACACATAACTAAAGACCACCAGCCTGGCGCAAGAAGAGCAGAAGATGATCTGAGTGTCAGAGCTGACCACAAGCTGGGATGAGTCAGTGCTTCATTGGACAAGTTCAGTGGAAGCCTTGGGGACTAGACTACGAGTGTGACAGGCAGATTCCTGGCTGTGAACTTTCTGCTTCATGATTCGTGACTCACACTTTCCAGGAGCATAGATTCTACGTTTGGTCATCTCATCTTTTTAAAGGATGTGGGAAGCTGTCCTGGGTCCAAAGGCTTGGAGGCAGTGGCCTGGGGGCTATTTACGTAAGAGACTGGAAAGATTCAGGGGCAAGGTCGTCACTGCCTTCTGTTTAGTTTACAGAGCAGCTGTTGGCTGTGTCTATAGCAGCCTGAATGAAAGGAAATAGACCAGGAGGTATAGCATGAGCAGAAGGAGTACTGGATGGTGAGTCAGTAAACTGGTGACTCCACCGTGTGACCCAGGGAAGTTTCCTCTCAGTTCCAGAACTCAGTATCTCTGTATGTACAGTGGGGCTCCAGAGCAACCTATGGTCTTGAGGAGGTGACTGTGACAGATAGAAATGCATTTGGCTGCAAGTAGCTGGAAATCCAAGTGACTGAGGCTCAAACAAGCAAGGGGTTGTTTCCCCCATAATAAAAAGTTCAGAGAGAGGCAGTTATTGGTCTTCACTTAGTGGCTCAAGAAAACCAGGGCTCTTGCTGGCATCTCTGCAGTTCTCTTGGCTTCCCCATGATAGTTTCAGGATAGATGCTTAGTCCTTCTAATGATAGGAAGAAGTAGGGCAGCACCATCCACTTCTATCCACTTTATCCCAAAGCGAAAGCTTTCCCCCAACCCCCAGAACTCCCCTCACATGTCTTTTGGCAGAGCTGATCATGTGACTGATGACATGCCTGACTCAGCTGCAAGGGACCCTGGGAAAGTGAGGATCTGGTCACCATTGTGAAAGGTGAGAAGCAGAAGGGAATGGGCATCAGTTTGCCAACCACAGGATCTTAGGGCTACAAACCCCTAATACTTGCCCCTGAGGTCTCGGGCATCCAGAGCCACTGTTGACCACCTGTGGCCCTTCCAGCTACAACGGAAGTTGTGAGAACAAGACTTGAATTCAAATCCTGCCTCTGACACTGGCTGTCTGTGGGACCATGGGAAAGTCACTGCACATCTCTGAGACTTCATGTCTCAACAGGACAGAAAATAAAATCCAACTCCTAAATGGGGCTCTGGGGCCCTGGGTAGTCACACAGCACCCCATGCTCCAAAGGGCCCCACACTTGGTTTAATGCTCTACTCTTGCCATTTTGAAATCCTTAACAATTTCAGAACAAGGGCCTTGCGTTTTCATTTTACACCCGGTCCTGCTAATCCCATAGCAGGTTCTGCATGGTTTGTCAGGCCCTGTGTGAACCGTTTCTCCACTCCACTCTGGTCTCACTCCCTGCTACCTTCCTCCTCCTCCCAAATGCTCCAAGCTCACTCTCCCCTCAGAAGGGCACGGCCTGGTGCGGTGGCTGTCCGCAGCTGAGGCCGCCCCTGAAGGAGCTGGCAACATCTGCTGACCACTCTCTCCATGGCGGAGCAGCAAGGCCCTCCTGGAAGGGATTCTGAGTGGCACGTCACCATGTCCACCACTTTATGTTTGTCTTCAACTTTCTGTTTACCATCTCGTGGTAACACATTTGGGGGCAAAACTTGAGAAAGTTGGCAAATGTGGGAATGAGGCAGTGCAGCAGAGGGGTGAAGAGCTCAGGTTTTGGAGTCAGCACTTCATCATCTAATTGCTGTGCGGCCTTGAGCAAGTCACTTCACCTCTCTGAGCCTCAGTTTTGTGCTTTTTTTTAAAGTTAATATTTATTATTTATTTATTTGGTTGCACCGGGTCTTAGTTGCGGCAGGCAGGCTCCTTAGTTGTGGCATGCGAACTTTTAGTGGCGGCATGCATGTGGGATCTAGTTCCCCGACCAGGGATCAAACCCAAGCCGCCTGCATTGGGAGAGTCTTATCCACTGTACCACCAGGGAAGTCCCGAGACTCAGTTTTGTTTTATGTAAAGTAAGGACAATAGTATTTACTTCATGGTGCTGTTGCGAAGACAAACAGGCTGGGAAAAGGCTCAGCACAGGGCCTGATACCTGGTAATCATTCAGCAAATGATCATTATTATTATGATTTTTATTAGTATTATTATTATGATGATCATTATTATTATTAGAATATCAAAATTCTGAATGAATGATGAACGTTTGTGGAGTGAAAAGGTTGCCTCTTTCCTGAAACCAGTTCTGCTTTTCTCTCCTCTCACCTTTCAGAGCACTTTACGTGGATTTCTCATGGTCTGCTTTTGCCAAAGCTATTTGTCTTCCAGCCTGGAAATAGCTATTTACCCACTTGTATAGTTCAGGTCTTTGGGCTGAAAATGATAGAAACAAACCCAACTCAAAATGGCTTAAGAGAAAAAGTGTGTGTGTGTGTGTGTGTGTGTGTGTGTGTGTGTGTGTGTATGCATTGGTTTATATAAATTAAAAGTCCTAAGATGGGTTCAGCGTCAGGAATGGCTGGATCCAGATGTGCACCTGTTGTTTAGGAACCATGCTCCTTCCAACTCTCAGCTCTGTTTTCTTCTGTGTCAGTTAGGATCACCCTATGTCCCCAGGATCCCAGGCTTCCATTCTGTCAGGTCAGCAAGCGAAATGGATAGAAGCTGACTTTTCTATGTAGTCCCAGCATAAGTCTGGGGTTGACTCAGGTTGGCCTGACTTGGGTCATGTGCCCATTCCAGAACCAGTCCCTGGGACTGGGGGATGCAATATGTTCATTGCCCAGGCCTGATCCACCTTGCTGGGGAGACAGCCCACTTCCTCTTGAGCCACATGGAGTGATACTGGGGAAGGAGTGGTTCCCCAGAAGAAAGGGGGATGGACAGTAGTCAGGTACAAACAACAGTTGGCTATTGCATGCCCTCCTCAACTGTCCAACTATCTCTATTCCAAGGCCTCCTTTGGACATGCTTGGTACTCAATAAATGTTTGTTAATTGAATGAGTGATTGTACAAAGTAAACTATTAGAAGAAAAATCCATCTGATTTACCAGAAAGGGCGTGATCTTAGGGATAATTTCTTAGGCGGCATACTGCAGCTTCTGATTTTCCAGGTCCTGCCCATTTTTACTCTATTCTCCCAGGTTGGCATCATTTCAAACTTCAAAACCTCGATTCTGCCTGCTTCAGCGGCAGAGTGAGGCTGCTTCATGGGTCCGTGTCCCACAGTGGGCACCCACCCACCGCAGGCCTGGGCAGATGATGGGTGGATCAAGAATGGCTCACTCTTCCCCGTGGAAAATGCACAGGAGGCTCCAGCCCAGGGAGATGGTGAGCAGCGTCTGATAAAGGCAGGCGTCACCGGGTCTTTTTCCTCCCCTCATTGGCCGGTTTCAGCAGGTCACACTTTCACCCAATTCTCTTTCTCATCAAGAACTTCCGAAGAATCCTCTTCGTGCCTGAGTCACACACAGGCACTGGGCAGGAGATACCTGGAGCAGACAGACTTGGGAGCCTAGCAGACTCAGGTACACATGCTCAACTTAAGGGGGTACCTAGGAGTCGGCTGCCACCCATTGTGGCCCCGTGAAAAATGTGGGAGCAGTGTAGCCAGACCTTCTGATTTTTTTTTAACAGACTGTTTTTTGGAGATTCATGGCAAAATTGAGTGGAAAGTACAGAGAATTCCCATGCCCCTCCCACCCCATGCTCAGCCTCCCCAGCTATCAGCATCCTCCCCCCACAGTGGTACACTTGGACACATCAGTGAACCTAATGGACACATCATTAGGGATCCACCCAGAGTCCATAATTACATGGGTTCATTCTTAGTGTTGTACATTCTATAGGTTTGGATCAACGTATACTGACATGTATCCATTATTGTAGTATCATTCAGAATAGTTGCACAGCCCTAAAAATCCTCCGTGCTCTGCTCATTCATCCCTCCCTCCCCTCTAACCCCTAGCAACTACTGATCTTTTTAATGTCTCCGTAGTTTTGCCTTTTCTAAATCTTTTGGGGTTTTTTATTGCTTTTTCTTGTGACAGCCATGGCTTTGGCTGGACTGCCAGAGTCAACTCTGAATGGTAGATGCCCAGGCCAGTCTGGTTAAATATTTTGCATACTATTCCTGGAAATATCCCTTTCTTTAAATGCTGATGATAAATTCTAATTTTATGAAAACATCATGCAGGCCAAATCAAATAGGTTGCAGGCTGCATTTGGCTCGTGGGCTACCAATTGGAGATCTCAGACATGGGGGATTGAGAAGGGTGAAGCTGGAGTCCAAAAGCCCTAGTCTTGTTCTGCCACTTCCTAGCTGTGTGACCCTAGGTAGTCACTTTGCTCTCAGCCCATCTGTCAAGTGAAGGCCTTGAGCATGTGATTATGCAGGAAGGAAACCAGTCAGTGCCAGTCTCTGAGGTTATATGTCCTGGCATTTTCACAAGCTCCCTTGGATTGCACTGGGCACAACAAACTGAGACATGTATTGCTCTTGTAAAATTTGAAGACAGTAAAAACATCAAAAATTCCCATAAACATACAGGCTTTGGGGTAGAGAGAAGTGAGAGACCAGTGGAGGGATGCTTGTTGCCTGCTTGGCTGGGCAAAGGGAAAACCAATTTCTCTGCATCCCAGAAACTCTCCATTGCAACAACCGCCTTGACGAGGGCTAACGTTGATCCAGGGTTAGGAGCCAGGCTGCCTGGGGTCTAATCCTGGTTCTGCTGTGTACTAGCTGTGTGACCCTGAGCAAGTGGCTTAACCTCTCTGTGCATCAGAGCTTCAGGGGTGCTGTTCTTGTCATGGTCTATGTGATTGGTGCCCCCTGATTGGGCAGTGCATGGCTGTCTCTGGTGGCCCTGAGGTTCTTGTCTGGAAAACAAGGATTAAATGAGTTAACACATGGAACATGCATGAAGTGGTGGGTGCCCGGCACAAAGTAATGGCTCCCTAAGCGTCCACCAAGAGGGGTGTTATTATCTCTGCTCTGTGCCACGTGCTTCACCTGCATCTAGCACTACTGTACTATAATCACCCCATTTTATAGAAGAGAAAACTGAGGCTCAGAAGAGAAGATAGTCTCAGAGAGGGTCAGTAACTCTCTCAGAGTCATCCAGCTAGTAAGTGGCATATAACAACAACAAAAAAAGCAAGAATGTAACCAGATTGGAAACATCCAATACTGACTCAGCACCCCTGTCTCACGCTGGGCCCACTGCTTTAAGCGCATTATCTTAGAGTGGCTCCAACACCCTTGCCCTGCTCCCGCACACCACTACCCCTGCCTTAAGAGGGTGTATTTCCCACTGCCCCTAACCTCCACTTAGGATGTGAGAAGGGCTCAGCTCCAGGCAGGCCTGCCAGAGCCGAGTCTAGTTCTCAGGGTTCACAGTGGGGTGCCCTGGCCCTGTGACCTGAGCCTCACCCCTTCTCCCCCTTTAATCCTCAGATTTCAAAGCACTTTACACTCACACTCGAATAAGAGAAGACACCTTCCTATATTTATAACTAACGGCCTCTTGTGAGGCCGCAGGGCATCAGGGCTGCAAACACTACTAATTCTAGGATATACTCACAGGATGTGGCCAGCACGGCCTGGGTAGTCAGGACGGACCCAGACTACCTGATCCAAAGTAGCCCCCTCTTCTCTCTCTCTCCTGTACCTGCTCTATTCCTGTGTAGCACTGATCAGCTATTTTAAGTCGTGTATTTATTTATTGACTTAAAATAATAGCAGCAGCTACTTTTATAGAGCAGCCACTACGTGCTGGTCCTGCACTTTGCTTGTACAGTCATCTCTCGGTAGCCACAGGGGCTTGGTTCCAGGACCCCCACGGATACTGAAATCTACAGATGCTCAAGCCCCTTATGTAAAATGGCAGAGTATTTGCATATAAGCCACTTTAAATCATCTCTAGGTTACTTAAAATACCTAATACAATGTAAATGTTATGTTAACAGTTGCTGGCACATGACAAAGTCAAGTTTTGCTTTTTGGAACTTTCTGGAATTGCTTTTTTCTAGATATTTTCTATCATCAGTTGGTTGAATCTGCAGGTGTGGAACCCGCCGTACAGAGGGAAGACTGTATCAACCTCCTGGGGTACAGAGAGGTTAAGTAACTTCTTCAAGGTCACATAGCTAGTGAGGAAGCTATATTTACCTGCTTATTTGTTTATTTATTTGTCTGAGTGTTTTGTGTTTGTCTTCCCCACTCATCCATCCATCCATCCATCCATCCATCCATCCATCCATCCAACCATCCAGTCATCTATCCATTCCTTTATTTAACACATTTATTTAACAAAAACTATATGCCTGGCTGGGCTTTACGCCCTGGGGACACAGAAGTGATCTTGTTCACTATTGCATCCCCAGTACCTCGTACAATGTCTGGCACGTAGTAGGCACACAAAATATACTTGTGGATTGAATTAACAGGATCCTGTGCTCAGCCTGTGTGACAGCACAAGTCTTTGTGTAAACATAGGTGTCTCTTTCTGTGCCCCAGGGAGAAGGAAAACCACATTGTTGGCTCTCTCTGGTTCTCATGCTTTTTCACTTCTCCACACCTTTGCTAGAGCTATTTCCCCTCGTGGCCTTTCCTTTCCCATCATATAGATCAGGGGTGGGTACACTATGGCCTAGGGGCCAAATCTGGCCCATCATCTGTTTTTGTAAGTAGTTTTATGGGAACACAGTCGCATCTATCTGTTTAAGTATTATCTATGACTGCTTTTGATCTACAACAGCAGAAGTGAGTAGTTGTGGCAGAGACCTGTGGAGTCTAAATATTTATTATCTGGCTCTTTACAGAAAAGGTTTGTTGGCCTCAATCTAGCTGACTTTTCCATATCTTGTAAGAATGAGTTGAAATGCCTCCTCCTCCAGGAAGCATTCCGTGATCTCCCAGTCTGGTTTAAGGACCTCTACTGTGTTCCAGTAGTCTCATCTTCCCTCTAAAACAGGGTTTCTTAATCTTCTCCCACTTCAGGAGACTTTTTAGATACTTTTTCCTAATTTCCAGCTCCCCTCCCCCCATGAAATTTTAATACACAGATAAACTGTATATCTGTTTTTTCACTGCAGCTTTCTGGAGGGCCACAAACCATGGTAATCTCTAAGGTTCTTTTGCCCCTGCTGAGAATGCATGCGAACATAACTCTTATTGCCATGCATTCATTCAGCTGAACAGAGTGTATTGAGCACTTACTATGTACCAAGCCCTGCTCTAGGCACAGAGGACACATGGTAAAGGTAGCAGACACAGTCCCTGCATGTACTCATCTATTCATGGGAATGGTCCCTCACCAGACCTGAGCAACTGGGAGGCAGGGAGCCAGCTAATTCAACTTTACATAAGAAAAATTTCCTGGAGCCCAGCTCTAGTAGGCATTTAATGAGTTCAACAACTTGTTAACATGAGTAGTTATGGAAATGTAGTCACCGAAGGGATGGGGTAATTGGGAAAAATAAAATCGCACTGCAATAGAGACAGGGATTATTGGATTAATGATGGTGTTTTGGAGATTTTCAGTGTGCCCACTGCTGGGCACTCAGTCACTCAACAAACATCTATTCACTGGGTAATCTGGACCAGCAGGCCATGGTGGGGACCATCCTTCCAGAGTCTCTGTGATATAGATGTCACAGACTGCCGGTCCCAACTACGGATGTGTATTTTGATCCTCACAGTGTTAGAAAATAACACAAACAAAGAAATTGAATTGATTGCCAACCTTTAGAAATTGGGAAATTTCATATAAAAATCTGAACTTCTGTCTTCTCTGGAACAAAAGGGAACAATCGGGTAGCCTTGGCCGGTATTCCTCCTTGGCAGGAGTCAGATGGAGATAAGCAGCAGCTGTGACTTTAGATGAGCCTTACACGCATCAGTTTGCCCCAGTCTCCACCCCTCCCTGCTGTCTGCTTGACCCTGAGACAAGAGTCAGTTGCTGTTCAGCACCATGTGGTTGCCTTACACCTCACCCCCTTCACTCCTGCCAGGCTCCCCAAGGCTTCTGAGTTTTTGATCCTCAGACTGTGACAACAGGAGGGTCATAGCGATCACAGTTAGAGACCGAGGGGTGTGTCTGTGGCAGTGACAGCCGTTGGCCCTCAGATCCAGCCCCCTACCCTTCCCTCCTCTGCTCGGCATCACAGGAACTGCACTTCCCCTCTTCCCTGCCCTCTGGCTTCCTCCAGGGGCTGGCCTGTGGGAGGCAGCGTTGGAGGGTATAGGAGGGGAGGGGAGAGAGAAGCAAGGGTATTTCTCCCCCTCTCTAGGCCTCGGGCATTAGACATGCTCCTCTCGGCTGCAGCTCCCACCTGGCGGACCATCCCTGGTTCTAGCCCTCACTGGCCGGCTGGCTTCTGTGCTTCAGTGACACCACCCCATCTTCTGTCCCTCCAGCCCCAGGGACAGCTTCCTACTCTGTTGTGCCTCTGCCTCCTGTGGCTTCTCAGCTTCTCCACCACATGTAACCAGTCCCCATGTTAAACTCCCTCTTTGGAAGACCTGGGTATACCTGGAAGCAAGGGACTCCTCCTCTCTGGGGGACAAAAGGACATTGGGCCCAGTGGCCTCATAGTCTGCTGGTCATTGCCAGTTGCTGAGCACTTTAGGGATGGGACAGCATCTTTGACCTCATGGTCCCAGCTGGTGGACCCTACTGGAGGCCCTGGTGAAGCAGGAGGAAAAGGCCCTTCCAGAGTTGCTGGTGATGGACACTGACAGTGAGACAGAGCCATGGAGTGGGATCAATCCTGCTGTGGCCACTCAGAAGAGGGGAGGCTTGAGCGTCCAACTGGAGCCTTCTTCTGACTCCTAGGAGGGCAAGATGTGGGCCCCAAACAGGGATGCTGGGAGGTAAAACCTGGCACCTTCCCAGCACTCAGTACAGAGCCCATTTGGTGACTGGGCCTGGCTTTGGCTTTTGCCAAACTGGAGGGGGGGAGAGTGGGAAGAATGTACATGGGCATATCCACTGTCACATAAGGGTGCAGCCCTGTTTCATTCTTTCTTGAACTCAGGGAATTGCAGCCCTGTGCTCATCATGATCATATTGGTGGAGGATAACTGATTATCAAAAACAAGAAGGAACTATACTGAATGTCCTATTCACCTGCTTTTGATGGGCAATTCTGAGAATTCTTCATTGGTTGTGTGTGTGTGTGTGTGTGTGTGTGTGTGTTACATGTGTTTCTACACAGCATCCAGCTAGGATATTTAAAAAAATGAACATCTACAGTGTGACGTAACATGAGACTCCATAGGGCAACTCAATCTTTGGCAATAAACGTCTTCCCACGCAGACATAGAGAATGGACTTGAGGACACGGGGTGGGGGAAGGGTGAGCTGGGACGGAGTGAGAGAGTGGCATGGACTTATATATACTAACAAATGTAAAGTAGATAGCTACTGGGAAGCAGCCGCATAGCACAGGGAGATCAACTCGGTGCTTTGTGTCCACCTCGAGGGGTGGGATAGGGAGGGTGGGAGGGACACGCAAGAGGGAGGAGATATGGGTATACGTGTATATGTATAGCTGATTCACTTTGTTATAAAGCAGAAACTAACACACCATTGTAAAAGAACTATACTCCAATAAAGATGTTAAAAAAATTTTGCTTTAAAAGAAAAAAAATAAATGTCTTCCCAGCTCTTTGGTTATTGTCTGTCCTCCCTATCAGATTGGCACCTCCAGGAGGACAGAAACATGCCTGCTTTGCTCCCCATGTACTCATAAGCCTAACACACAGTAGGTGCAAAAGTATTAAGAAATCTTGGTATGCCATACGTAACGATTAACTCAAAGATGGATTAAAGATTTGAAACTAAGACCTGAAACCATAAAACTCCTAGGAGAAAAAATAGGCAGTAATCTCCTTGACATTGGTCTTGGCCATAATGTTTTCGATTTGTCACTAAAAGCAAAGGCAACAAAAGCAAAAATAAACAAATGGGACTACACCAAACTACAAAACTTCCGCACAGCAAAGGAAACCATCAACAAAATGAAAAGACAGCCTACTGAATGGGAGAAGATATTTGCAAATGATGTATCTGACAAGGGGTTAATATCCCCAATATACAAAGAACTCATATAACTCAACATCAAAAGAGCAAACAATCCAATTAAAAAATGGGCAGAGGATCTGAATAGACAATTTTCCAAAGAAGACGTACAGATGGCCAGCAGACACAGGAAAAGATATTCAACATCACTAATTATCAGGAAAGGCAAATGAAAATCATGAGATATCACCTCACATCTGTCAGAATGGCTATCATCAAAAAGAAAACATACAGCAAGTATTGGTGAGGATGTGAAGAAAAGGGAAAGCCAGTGCACTGCTGGTGGCACAGCCATTATGGAAAACAGTATGAAGGTTCCTCAAAACATTAAAAATAGAACTACCATATGATCTAGCAATTCCACTTCTGGGTATTTTTCTGAAGAAAATGAAAACACTCATTTCAAAAGATATATGCCCCCCTCAATGTTTATTGCAGCATTATTTAGAACAGCCAAGATATGGAAGCAACCTATGTGTCCATCAAGAGATGGATGGATAAAGAAGATGCAACACACACACACACACACACACACACACAGACACACACACACACACACAAGATGGAATATTACCCAGCCATAAAAAATGAAATCTTGCCATTTGTGACAACATGGATGGACCTAGGAGGTATTATGCTAAGTGAAATAAGTCAGAGAATGAAAAATACCACTTGATTTCACTTATCTCTGAAATCTGAAAAACAAGACAAATGAACAAACATAACAAAACAGAGAGTCATAGATACAGAGAACAAACTGGTGGTTGCAAGAGGGAGGGGTGGGGGAATGAGTGAAATAAATGAGGGAGATTGAGGTACAAATTTCCAGTTACAAAATAACTAAGTTACAGGGATGTAATGTACAACATAGGGAATATAGTCAAAAATATAGTAATCACTTGCTATGGTGATAAACGGTAACTAGACTTACGGTGATCATTTGGTAATGTATAAAAATATTAAATCACTATGTTGTACACCTGAAACTAATATATATGTCAATTATACTTCAATAAAAATATTTAAAAATAATAAACAAACCTAAAAAACACTAATGCAAAAAGATATATGCACCTCCATGTTCACTGCAATCTTATTTACAATAGCCAAGATATGGAAACAATGTAAGTGTCCACAGACAGATGAATGGATAAAGAAGATGTAGAATGTGGTATATATATACTCAGGCAAAAAAGGAATGAAGTCTTGCCATTTGTGACAACATGGATGGAAATTGAGGGCATTATGCTAAGCGAAATAAGTCAGAGAAAGACAAATACCCTATGATCTCACTTATAGGTGGAATCTAAAACAAAAACAACTTAGCTCATAGATGCAGAGAACAGATTGGTGGTTGCCAGAGGTCTGGGGGGATGGGGGCAAAACAGGTGAAGGGGGTCAAAAGGTACAAATTTCCAGTTATAAAAGATAAGTCATAGGGATGTAATGTATAGCATGGCAACTATAATTAATAATACTGTATTGCATATTTGAAAGTTGCTGAGACAGTAGATCTTAAAAGTTCTCATCATAAGGAAAAAATGTGTGTAAGTAGGGTGACAGATGTTAACTAGACTTATCGTGGTTATCATTTCACAATATACACAAATATCAAATCGTTACATTCTATACCTGAAACTAATATAATGTTATACATCAATTATACCTCAATTAAAACAAACAAAAAAAAAGAAGTCTTGAGTTGTAGTTGGTTTGTTCTCCTGCACAACTCTGGTGTGACCTCTGGGTTTCACCTCTGGGCATTTGCATGTAATTTTCCTCTGCCTAGGTAGCCCTTCCACCACTTTGTCCCAGTTAATATCCCATCCCCATTCTCATCTCAGCTTCAATGTCACCTTCTCAGGGAAGTCTTCCCTGATTTTCCAGACAAGATTCAGTACCCCCGTCAACGTCCTTACATCATTCATTTGTTCATTGTTTCTTTCCTTCACTTAAACCTTCAACCACTTATCCAACAAACACCCATAGCACGCCTACCCTGCTCTAGGATTTGTTCCAGGCGCTATGGACACAGCCCCTGCTTTCATGGAGCTCACGTTTGGGGATCATTCAATAAACAAGTAAACAGATAAGGTAACTTCAGATCAATATGTGTTACGAAGTAAACAGGGTGATGTGGTAAGAGCGTGACTGGCGGGGGCCTCCCTGAGGAAGCGATGTTGTTTCTTTTTTTTCGGTACGCGGGACTCTCACTGTTGTGGCCTCTCCCGTTGTGGAGCACAGGTTCCGGACGCGCAGGCTCAGCGGCCATGGCTCACGGGCCCAGCCGCTCCGCGGCATGTGGGATCTTCCCAGACCAGAGCACGAACCCGTGTCCCCTGCATCAGCAGGCGGACTCTCAACCACTGCACCACCAGGGAAGCCGAGGAAGCGATGTTTGAATCAAGATTTGAATCAAGAAGAAGGAGCCGGCCATGGGAAGATCTGGGAAAAGCATACCAGGGAAAGGGAGCAACAAGTGCAAAGGCCCTGAGGCAGGAATACCCGGCACAACTGAGAAACAGCCAGGAGGTCATTGTAGCTGGAGCACAGTGGGGAGCTGTGAGCTCAGAGAGGTAGGGTAGTGGCAGGTCGTGCAGAGCCTTGAGGCTACAATAAGGACTCTGGATTTTGACCTGGGAGCAGAGGGCAGCCGTCAGAGGGTTTTAACAAGGTTTTGTATTTCTTCACAGTCTAAGCCCACATCACCTTTTGCAATTCTGCTTTTGCATGACTTTGGGAGTGGTGTCTGGATTTTGACTGTGAGTTCCCTGAGGGGGCAGCCATGTCCCTTCTGATCCCCAAATATCTGTCTCTCTGACTCATAGTACGTGTAGGCCTCAGGCTGGGTGCCACCAGAAGCAGACAGTGAGACAAGAATTCAAGTCATTTGTTTGGAAGGTGATCCCAGGAAGTAAGAAAGTGGGGACATGAAACAGGGAAGGAAAGGCAGCCAGTACAGGGTATATTTTTGAGCAGGTTATAGCTGTGGGCAGTTGGGGCTCACTTCTGCTGGGGAACACTGGGACCAGTGTAGAACATGCCTCCAAAGTATTCCCACCCAGGAGTGAGGAAGTGGGTTTTTATCCACCACCTCCCACGTCACTGGTTGAGGGCTGTTGCCAGGGGATAAACTCTTGGGCACGTCCAGCCTGCCCTGCATGGCCTTAATAGGCTCTGGTGGCCAGAGAGAGCCCTCAGCAAAGAGATGCAGGCACTGGTGACTGGAAGCCATTGAACAGTGAGCAGGGGGGTGCAGTCTGTATTTAAGTAAACTAATGACAGCTGACCAATAGAATAGCTGCGAAAGAAATGCCCCTGAACACGACAGCGGGGGCGCCACTTCCTCTTGAATTTTCAGTGAATCCCCAGAGTTCCTCAGGGGGTTAGCTTTTGCTCCAGTCTCTTGGTTTTTGTGTGGCCAGGATGGAAGGTTCTGGAAGCCTGCCCTGCCATCCCAGGAGGCTGGGGCTCACCACATCCTGGGAAACTGGAGAGGAGAAATTTGGATTTTTCTCTAGGAAGCAGTTTCCTCGGCAGTCCACAAGACTTTATCAGCGTTCAGCCCTCTCTTATTGGACAGGCAGCCCTGATGGTGTGGGCCTGGCATTCCAGGAGCAAAAAACCCTGCCCTTCCTTACCCCACCTGGTAAAACTGGGCTGCATGGGGATGGCACCGTACCCTCCGGCCACCACCCGGAAACTGGCTTGGCTGGCAACAGGGCGGGTGGGGAGGAAGGTAGAGCTGTTTGAACATGTCCCTTGCTGCCGCGGAAGGGGTGGGAGATGGCAGGGGTGTGCTGCAGAAACGTGATGAGGTTATAGTTTCCTCTTGAGGCAAATCCTCTCAGTCTATGAATGGGTCTGTGCCGACAGAGAAGGTGAGTGATACAAAGATGTGGTGGAGCAGAGAGATGCCTTTCAGACGAGGAAATCAAAGAATCCTGCCCATTTCCTGGAACCCGGAGGCCTCCCACCTGCCCTGGGCACTGGGTAAGTAGTGGGCATCATTCCATGAGACCAAGTCTCCTCAACCACGGCACTGTTGACCTTTGGGGATGGATACTTCATTCTCTATAACGGGGGTCTGTCCTGTGCGTTGCAGGATGTTTAGAAGCATCCCTGGCCTCCACTCACCATGTGCCAGGCGCAGTTCCCCATTCCCAGTCATGACCATCAAAAGTGTCTCCAGACATTACTAAATGTCCTCTAGGGTACAAAATCGCCCCTGGTTGAAAATCAGTGCGTTAGACCCACCAGTACTTACACGAGGGCTTCTTTTGTTCCAAGCCCTGTATTCAGTGATTTACATGTCTCAGTCAGTGCATTGAGTCTTCACAACACACTTATCAGGCTGGGGCAGATGTGGCAGCTCCATATTGTCATGCCAAGGCTGCTAACTTGTTCTCACCTCCTTGCAGTGTTGCCCTGGTCTCATGGTACAACATGGCTCAACCCCACATCCACATTACAGCCAGTGGGAAATGGAGAGGGGAAACCTGGAAGTTGTCCAGATAGCTTAACACCACATCCCATTGGTCACAACTTGGTCACATGGCCACATCTAACTGCAAGGAAGGCTGGGAAATGTAGTCTTTATAGGGACAGCCCCATGCTCAACTACGAGTCCATTACTATGAAAGTAGGGGAGGATACTGAGGGACAACTAGCAGCCTCAACTATGTCCCATTTCATAAACGGGGAAACTAAGGCACAGAGTGGTTAAGTACTCTTCCAAGGTCACACAGAGAATAAAAAAATAAAGTAAGAAAATGGATATAAAGTGTAGGTGCTTAAAGCCAGCCTTCTTCCTTCCCATATATCCTTTGAGTATCATCCATTGCAATTGGTCAGTTCCAAGGGTCTCCTTTAGAGGAGGATACTGAAAGTTCTCCTGCATACCCAGGACTGATGAGTTTCCTTCGGTCCCTGAAATCCACACCCTTTAGGTCATCCAGGTGCAACCCTAAAATAACCCAAAGGTTTTTAGGATCCTTTTATCTAGTGGAGCAAAGGACCCATGGACCCTGCTTTCCTACATGTGCAGGTGGGAGATATGTTGAGGCAAGTTCTCAGCCGAAAAGATTTCCCTAAACTGCAAGGAAACTGAGGCCCAGAGAGGAGAAGGGACTTTTTCAAGGCCACACAGCTGCCTCCTGGCAGAGCCAGGACTAGGACCCCAGATGAGGAACCCTGGCAAAACACTGTCTTCCAGCTTCCAAAACCTGGGAGGCGTCCTCCACCTTCTCATTGCCTGTTCTCTGTCCTGTGCATTTGTTCCCTTTCCCGTTTTAACCCCTTTACTGCTGTGTTAGTGAGATTTCTGGGAGAAGCTGAGGTTTACACTCGAGACCATCGTTGTCTACCCAACAGCCAGACTCTCTTGTCTTCAAAAGCAGAACCCTGATTTTGTGAAGGAGTAGGAGGTGATAAGCCCAGCCCCAGGGGAAGGATTAAGATTGGGCTAAATCAGTCATATCATCCCATGCCTCTTGGCTACAACTCACTTTCCCAGCCTCCTTTGCAGTGTGGAACAGACATATGACCCGTTCTGGCCAATTCAATGTGAGGGGAATCCCTCCAAGGAGACAGTGGGAAAGATTTTCTTCCCAGATTAAAAGAGCTCAAAGAGAAAGGAGATTCCCCCTCTCCCCCCAACACTTTCTCCTCCCTTGAACTCTATTAAGGATGTGATGCTAGGGACTGTGGCCCTATCTTGTGACCATGAGGTTTCAAGACTAATGACAAAAAGTCAACACACAGGATGGCTGAGTGGAAAGGTTAGAGTGGCTGAATACTGGATGACATTGTTGAGATGCTGCCTTGACCCTGAAACGATCTACCTCCAGACTTCTTGTCCTCTGAAATAATTAAATGCCTTTACTGTTTACACCACGATTAGTGGATTATTCTGAAATTTGCTGCTGAAGGCATTCTTAACTAATATAATTAAGTTCAGCCCACCATATTTTGGCCCTGGAATTTATACCCAAATCCCAGATGGTAGGACCATCACTTATTTTTATGAGTGGCTGACACCCCTCTTTGCCTCCGTGGAAGCTGATGGAGAGAAGCCCATTCAATCTGCTTGGGTCCTCGCAGGATGAATGAGGTGTGAAGAAACACACATAATAATTCTTGGGAGACTTTTGAGATGTACTCAAAAGGGTACAACATTTGCTTATAGTTGGGGGCTTGGATTCTTTAATGTATTATCAACTCTTAGAGTTGCACAGCATTTGGGGAATTTTGGACTTAATAAAATGTCTATCAATTAGAAATGCTTGGATGCCTGTAACAGAAGAATCATAATGACTAACAGTTATATGCTGAATATAACTTGCCAGCACTTTAATAAGCACTTCACTTACACTAACTCACTTATTCTTTACAACCCCACGAAGATATACTATCTTCCCTCCATTCTCCAAATAGGGAAACTGAGGCACAGAGCTAGTAAGTGACATAACTGGGATGTGACGCCAGGTAGCTGACTGCAGAGTTCATGCTCTTAGCTGCCTCTCTTTATTTTTTAAAATTTATTTATTTATTTATTTTTGGCTGTGTTGGGTCTTCGTTTCTGTGCGAGGGCTTTCTCTAGTTGCGGCGAGCGGGGGCCACTCTTCATCGCGGTGCGCGGGCCTCTGGCTGTCGCGGCCTCTTTTGTTGCGGAGCACAGGCTCCAGACGCGCAGGCTCAGTAGCTGTGGCGCACGGTCTTAGTTGCTCCGCGGCATGTGGGATCTTCCCAGACCAGGGCTCGAACCCGTGTCCCCTGCATTGGTAGGCGGACTCTCAACCACTGCGCCACCAGGGAAGCCCAGCTGCCTCTCTTTAGAGCCAATTAGCAGTGACTTCAGCCATAAGAACTTCTGTCATTTACTTAAAAGGAAGTTTAGCACGGAGTCCTCTAACCTTACCCTTTGCCAACCTCAGCACGCTGGCTTTTGCCACCTAATTGGCACAGGATGGTGACTGAAGTCAAGCATCCCCCTGTCTCATGTCTGTATCCAAGGCAAGCAGGTAAGGCAGCGGCAGCATTGCCAATCCTCCTTAGCGGGAGAAAGGTCTCACCGGAGCAGTCATCCAGCAAACTTCCTGTTGTGTCTCATTGGTCAGAAGCCAGTCACATGCTCACCTTGGACCAATCACCAGCAGACTGGAATGAATGTGCCACGATTAGCTAGACCAATCACACTTCTCCCCAGGGCATGGTGTGGCTGGCACAAATTGGGGTTCAGTTAGCAAAGAAGAAGGGGGATGGCTGTTGGGTAGGCAGCCAGTGACATGGATCCCAGCTGCTGACATTACTGAGTGTATACAGTGAGTTGGGCTTTGCCTTCAGCTCTTTACATATGTTGATATTATCGAGTCGTCGTACTGTTATTATCCCTGAACAATTTGAAGTCCAGAGAACTTTAATTGACTTGCCCTAAATCACCCAGACAGGAGAGGAGGAAGCTGGATTCAAATGCAAACCCTTAGAGACCTGCTCTCAACCCTTCTAGGCAGGGTTGCCAGATAAAATAAAGGATAACCAGTTAAATTAGAATTTCAGGTAAAGAAAATATTTTAGTATACGTATGTCCCAAATATTGCATGGGTTATACTTATACTAAAAAAAATTTATTGTTGATCTGAAGTGCAAATTTAATTGGGCATCCTATATTTTTATATGCTAAATTTGACAATCCTACTTAGGGTCACTGGGTATGAAACCTAAGCAGTGGTGTGGGAGCTTAGCCACACTTTGTTTGCATAATAAACACTAAGAAAATTCCACAAAGAAATATGCATTCTCCCATTTTTCATGTAACCTGATCCCTCTTGGATTATTATTTGTTTCCTTCTTTTCAAGAGTGATATGGGTACAGAGAAAATGTCCCTGCCTCAGAAAAACAACAGTGTATGTATTGTGATAAACGGTAACTGGCATTCGGCCTCAGGGCCAGGGAGGCAGTAGGGAGAGGTGGGGAGTGTGGGGCACTGGGGACTCCTTTCTAACACTCCCATTCCCATTTGGTTGTCGCCAGGAAGAATGTGGGCCTAGCACAGTCCAATCTTTCAATGTTTTAAGGGAGGGAGAAATCTGAGTTTTTAGGTAAAATCTCTTTATTTGTGAACATTGGCTGAAATTTTATTAAAATGCCACATGGGCCAAAGGAAACATATCTGCAGGCTTGTGGGCAGCCAGGGAAAAACCTCTGCTGTTTAGTTTTGGGAGATGAGGCTGCAACTTCTGCAAGCCGGGGAGCAGAGAGGCTGGGCTGGAGGCAGCCTTGGCAATAGGAGAGTCCCGTGGGGCAAGGGACTGCAGCCAGAACTGGCTTCAAATCTCCTCTCTTCCAGATAACTGCTGTGTGATGGTGGGTAGGTTGCATAGCCTCTCTGTTTTCCAAACCATTCAGAGGCTATAATTGTATCCATCTTGCTGTGTAGCTGGGAGGATTCCACTGATGGAGTTGATGTAGGTAAGGTGCCTGGCACACGGTGAGGGTATGCTAATTCCTTTCCCTGGGAAGGGCTCACACTTAGAAGTTTGATGTATTTCTTTTTCAGGTCCTTCCTCCTTTCCTTCCTTCCTTCCACCTTCCCTCTCTCTCTCACTCCCCCTTCTCTTCCTCCTCCTCCTTCTTCTTTTTCTTTTTTAATTAAATTGTGTGAAGATTTAGGGCCAGGCATCAAGAGAGCCAGGGGCAGGCCCTGGCTCTATTCCAACCTTGAGGTGAGACTGGGGAAAGATTCTCTTCCTCGTAGGGCCTCAGTTTCTCCCTATGTGAGAAGGTAGGTCTGACTGGAGCTGCATATGCTCTTCCAGGGGGGCCAGGGTCATGCAATTCTGTGGAGCCTTCTCAGGGTGGGATGGGGGCAGGGATGGTGGCCTTGGCGGTGATGGGAGGTGGGTGGCTGGAGGAAGCTGAGTCAGAGGGCGCTCTCAGGGCTGGGAGCAAGAGAACATACCAGCACATAGTACCCAGTGACTCGCAAGCCATAGGAAGCCAGCAGCCCCTGTCATCAGGGAGCCTGTAAACACCCTCCAAGGAGAGCTAGGTCCCTGCTTGTCTTGGATCTGACCACGGGCCCATCCCAGCGATTTGGGGTCAAAGCTCTTAACAGATCACCCTGCCAGGAACATGGAAACGCCGAGCCCCTCCTCCCAGCTTTCTGAGATCTGACCTCTGCTCACCTCCCCTCTCACGCTCCTCCCTCTTGCCAGGTCAGAGTCTGGTGAGTTTCTCGAACATGCAGTCCTCTTCCTGAGCCTCCAGGCCTTTACACAAGCTGTTTCCTCCACCTGGACTGTTGTCTCCCTCTTCTCTAGGCCTCCCCAAGATCACGTTTCCTTCTGGTTCAAATGTTAGCTCAAAATCACCTCCCGTGGGAAACCTCTGCTGGTTCCCAGGTGATCTCAGGCCCTCTTGTAGCCCCGTTCATCTTCTCCTATGGCGCTCACAGCCACCTGTGAGCTGTATCGCTCTGCTTGTGTGTTTGATCAGTCTGTCTGTCCTTCTCCGGAGGGTGAGGACCGGGGGGTCATTTCTGCTACTACAGCCCATTCATTGAATGAGTGAATGAGTGAAAGAACAAATGAAGCTCTCCCAAGGGTCTGGTAACTCTCTCAGGCCCAGCGAGCTCAGCGTCCTCTCAAAGGGATGTCACAGCAGGTCAGGTCATTCCTCAGCCTCAACCCTCCCGTATCTCCCCACTGCACTTATGAAAAAATCCCAAACTCCACCCGGGGCTTCCCAGTGTGCCCCAGGATCTAGCCTGGCTGATCTCTGTGACCTCCCTCCCTCCCCGCTGTGCCCGCTGCCCCATCCCAGCTCCAGCCACGCTGGCCTCCTTTCTGTTTCTCCACCAACCAGGTCTGTTCCTGCCTCAGGGCAAGCACGTTCTGTTCCCCGGAATACTCGGCGCCAGGCCGTCTCCTAACTTATGTCCCAGTCATGTCACCTCACAGAGGCCTTCCCCACACACATTCTTCCTCAGGTCACCCTGTTTTGTTCCTTCACAGCACGTATCACTATCTGAAATGATTTCATTTATTTTCAAGTATTTGATCCACTTTTGGCAGAGTTCAAAGCTGTGCAGAATAAAGACAGCTTTTCTCAGCTTCCCTTGCAGCTAGGTGAGGCCAGGCAACCAAGTTCTGGTTGAAACTGGGAGTATGTGTGGCAGTTTCTGGAATCTTTCCTAGAGATTTAACTGTTGCTTGCCCTTTACTCATTATCTTTCCTTCTCCATCCTGCCACCTGGAAGGCAGAGGAGAAGGCTGGTGCTGTGGCCTCTATGTTGGAGCATGAGAAGGAGGGCCACACCCTAGGGATGGCAGAGTGGCGAACAAGCCAGAGCCTGGGACACCGAGGGCTGCGTGGAATCTCCAAACCAGCCCTGAACTGCCTACATCTGGACTTCATCACACGAGAGAAAAATAAACTCCCCTTTTTAATGTTGATTTTTTCGAGTTAAGCTTATTATATTTTATCGTGACTACATTTGTATGTCTTAAGCAGTACAGTCTCATGAAAAATGTCAGCTAGAATATATGCTAGATCTTTTCATTTTAACATGTGCTCTATAGGGCTTTGTCTACTCCATCCAGAATTTTAGTTGGAGTTACTGGAAGAGCCCTGGGCCAGAGAAGGGAGGCCACTTGCCTGAGGTCACACCGCAGGGGAGGGGCAGAGCTGGAATGTGACCCCTGGGCCCCAGGTCCTAACCTCCAACCCTCTTTCTCAGCAGCTCCCAGCTTGAGGTGCTGCTGCACGTCCCCCAGGACAATGCGATGGGCAGAGTGATTTACACCCTCTCTGCTTTTTAGGCCATTAGGCCGAGAGGTCCTTTCTTATTTCTCAGCGGCCCAGAGCATGTTGGAACTGTGAGAGAAGACCCTGCTTGTGGGGTCTGCTGGGGGTTGAATCTCAGCCCTGCTGCTGGCAAGCTGTGCACCTCGAGGAAGACTCCAGTCTCTCTGAGCCTCAGTTTCACGATAAGTAATGCCCCAGGGCAGGTCAGGTGCCCTGCAGATTCCCTGAGGTGGCATTTTTAGAGTGTGTGACACCTCAAGAAGGATGGAGCGCTACATCCCACAAAGTGGAAATTCCTGGAGCACAGCTGGTGTCATTGGTGTTAGGAGGAAGTGGGCAACTTAGTGCAAACTTTGGAATCAGTTCTGGGTTCAAATCCTGGTCCCACACTTAGCAACTGTGTGACCCTGAGCAATTCACTTCCCTTGTTCTGGCTTTCCTAGTGTCCTCGTTGGAAAACAGGGACTCACTCATTCATTCAACACGTGTGCTGAGCACCTCTCAGGCCAGACTGATTCTAGGTGCTGAGATTCGGCCGTGAACAAGTTAGACAAAGTCCTCCTCGTGGGGCTGATGATTGAGTGGGGAAGGAAGCCAGACAGCAAAGAAAGAGACAAACATGTAGCAAGACAATAAGACACATGAAGCAAACTAAAGAGGGGGAGAAAGAGATGGTGGGAGGGGCTCTCTGAGACAGGGTAGTCAGGGAGGCCTTCCGGAGGAGGTGACACTGGGGCAGAGACCTGAATGGCGTGAGATGCGAGGTTCTAGGGCAGCTGAGCCTGGTCTCTCCCATTACCCTGTAACTATTCCTGGGCCTCCCCCAGCTGAATTCTTCCCAGAGCAGGAACCGTGTAGTGGCCAACTCTGTGTCCCAGGCACCAGCCCAGGGATGACTGGTTGAGCAGAGACACTGGCTCTCCCCGCCCCCTCCCCACAAGCGTCCAGTCCATCAGCAAGGCTGCCTGTTTAGTCTCCTGAAGTTCTCTTGAATCCATCCACTTCTCTCGGCCCACCCTCATTTCCTGCCTGGACTATTGCAGTAGCCCCCTCCCTGGTCTCCCTGCTCCCACCTTACTCTCCTGTAGTCTGTCTTTCCCACAGCATCTGCATTAGTTTCCCATGGCTGCTGTGGCAAATTACCACAAACTTAGTGGCTTAAAATGACATGCATTTATTTACTTACGGTTCTGGAGGTCAGAAGTCTGAAGTCAGTCTCTAGGCTAAAGTCAAGGTGTTGGCAGGGCTGGTTCCTGCTGGAGGCTCCCAGGGAGAAGCTGTTTCTTTGCCTTTTTCAACTTCTAGTGGTTACTTGCATTCCTTAGCTTGTGGTCCCCTCCTCCATCTTCAAAGTGCATCCTTTCAGTCTGTTTCTGTCATTGTCTCTGCCTTCTCCTCTTCTGTGGTCAAACCTCCTTCTGCCTCCATCTTATGACTCCTGTGATTACATTGAGCCCACTCAGATAATCCAGGATAATCTTCCCAACTCAAGATCCTTAACTAAATCATAACTGCAAAGTTCCTTTTGCCATAAAAAGTAACATTCAGGGCTTCCCTGGTGGCGCAGCGGTTGAGAGTCCGGCTGCCGATGCAGGGGACGCAGGTTCGTGCCCCGGTCCGGGAAGATCCCACGTGCCGCGGAGCGTATGGGCCCGTGAGCCATGGCCGCTGAGCCTGTGCATCCAGAGCCTGTGCTCCGCAACGGGAGAGGCCACAACAGTGAGAGGCCTGCGTACTGCAAAAAAAAATAAAAAGTAACATTCAAAGGTTGGGGGATTAAGATGTGGACATCTTTGGAAGGGGGGCATTATTCATCCAAAGGGATCTTATTAGAACCTAAGTCAGGTCCTGTGCCTCATCTGCTTAAAATTGTCCCATGGTCCCCAGCTCCCTCAGAGCACATTCAAAGCCCTTACAGTGGCCACAAAGTCCTGCACATCTGTGTGCTTGTTACTTCTCCTCTCTAGCCACAGGCCTCCTTGCTGTGCCTCAACACTCCATGCATGCTCCTGCCTCAGGGCCTTTGCACCGTGCAGTTCCCTCTGCCCAGAACCTTTCACCCTGCCTCTGCCCAAGGCTAGTCCCTTGTCATCCTTCAGGTCTCACCTCCTCAGAAAGGCCCCTTTGGACAACACCCTCCCTGTAACAGCCCTTCCCTCTCCCCTCAGTCTGAACACAGTCTGAAATTTTCTTGACTGTTTATTTGTTTTCTTGTTGATTACCCACTGTCCCCACTAGACTATTATCTCTTAAAGACCTAGTAGGGCTGGTCTGTCTGGTTCTCGGCTGTATCTTCTGCACCAAGGACAGGGCCTGGCACCTAGCAGGTGCTCAGAAAATCCTTGCTCCATGAATCCCTGAGTGGCTAACTTCCAAAGGCCCTCAATGCTGCTGTGAATAAAATATAAATTCGCTTAAAGGCATTCTGACCATCCAGGTGACCTTTTGGCTTGATCTATTACTTCAGTCAGTGATTAAAACACTGTCTTCACATGTAAAAAAGTGGGAAGGCATCATTTAGACTAGGCAAGCAAGGACTTTGAAAGTCCTGGAATAGAGGCAGGGGTCTCCTAAGGGCAGGAGCCAACAGGAGTGGCAGGGAGGTCTCATGGGGAAGAGCAGGGTCATGGAGTGGGCGCTCAGGCAGTGGTGTTCTCTCTCTGTGCCCAGGCTTCCACATCTGCAAAATGCAGATCATAACAGACCTCACCTCATAGCAGGGTTCTCAGCCACTGTGCTATTGATATTTGGGGCCGGATAATTCTCTGCACAGGGGGCTGCCCTGTGCACTGTGGGATACGCAGCAGCATCACTGGCCTCCACCCGTTAGATGCCAGTAGCATTTTCCCAGTTGTGACAACCCAAAACGTCCCTAGATGTAGCCTAAAATCTCCTGAGGGACAAAATCGCTCTGGGCTGAGAACGGCTGCCTCAGGGGATCATCCTGGGGGTTGAAAGAGATGATGTGGGTAAAGCATCTGGCACAGAGCCTGGCACTCAGCAGCTGCTCAGGAAATGGGAGCTGTTATCTGGTCAAGAGGGTGGCTGGGTTGGAATCTTGGCTCTGCCACTTAACAAGTTAGCAGGTGGCACTGGGCAAGTGACTCTAGCTCTCTGAGCCTCTGTTTCTTCATCTGTAAAATGGAATAATAATAGCGCTCACTCTCTTGGGACTTCCAGTGCTATGCCCCGTGCACAGTAACTGCTTAATAAGTGGGAACTCTGAGGATGAAGATGAGGATGACGGAGGCTCCTGGGAAAGTGGGAGTGAGAGAAAGGGCACTTTGCAAGCACAACCTGGGGTCTCTAGAGTGTGTGCCCCTGCATTAATTAGGGACACATAGTCACAACTGCCCATACCCGGGAGGGCAGCTGGCTCAGACCCTCAGCCCTGCTGGGCCATTTAATAATTAAGCTGGATAAGGGGTGACAAGGCTGGAAGGCCAGCGGTGAGCGGGGCCTGGCCTTGTTTGGCTTTGGTGACGCTATGGCCCTGGGATCATGGCCTTCTTGAGCCCATAAACAGGGGGTTGGGCCTCGAGACAGGCAAGGCCGGGCCAAGGTCTCTGCCAGTGGCCTTGTGTCCGAGTCATGCAGTGGGTGGGAAGGGGGGCACTCGGCAGCAGCAGGAAAAGGGGCGCTGTGGAACGAGGGCTGTTTTTCACAGGGTCAGCTCTCACCTCCGTCTTTGCTCTGTGCATCCCGTTTCTATCTGTCCTTCCCTACCCACCCCTCTCTTATTGTCACCTCCTATTTATTGAGCACTTATGACCTGCAGAACTCTGCCAGAGTACTTCCTGTACTCCCACCACCCCTATCATGAAGGGGGTGCTCTGCCCCCTCCCCAAATGAGCAAGGTCTGTGACTACAAGTCCCATTGCTCAGGTAGGGAATCAGAGGCCTGGAGCGCTGAGTCACCAGCCCACGGGGGCAGAGCCACAGCCCAGCTCAGGTCTGGGGTCTCCCCAGCTTGCACTTAACCCCATGCCCTGGGCCATCGCCTCTGCACCTCCTCCTCTGTTCTCTTCTGTCTGTCTGTCGGTCTGTCGGTCTCTCCACCCAACCCCACCCCCGCCCCGGGGCCCTGGCTTTCTCTGAACAACTTTCTATTGGTGTTTTCCTGTATCTCCGTGTCTCTCATTTTCCACCTCAATTTCCCCTTTTCGCACTTTGGGTCTCTCTCCCTCCCTCCCTTGGGTTTCCCTCTTTCTGGTTCTGTATTTCTCTTCTTTACCTCTCTGAGTCTCTGCCTCTCGAACTCGCTGTCTCTCTGTCTGTTTGTCTCTCTTTCCTGTTCTCTCCCCCCTCGCCTCTCTCCCTCTGACCGCCCCGCCTCCAGGCCCCGTCTCCCTGCAGCCAGCCCTTGTCCCGACGCCAGCACATTATGTCCCTGGTCAGACCCTGACGTCAGGCGGGGGCCTGGCGGGCGGCCAGCGGCCGCTGCCGGGCAGGCGGAGGGCGTGCGCGGTTTCCCGGGCCCCATCGCCCTCCCAGCCCTGCAGCTGGGGCTTCAGTTCTCCCCGCCTGGCCTCAGCTGGCTGCAGAGTGGACACTGGCGCTTGGTGGCCACTTGGCCTGTGAACCTGGGGTTACACATCACTCGCCTCTCTCTCCCCTTCATCCCGACCCCAGGGCCATAAGAGACAGCTCCTGGCCCTGCCTGGTCCCCAGAGGGAGATGGTACAGCGTGGGGACAAGACCTGGGGCTGACGAATCCTGACTGTGTGACCTTGGGCAAGTCACCCAGCCTCTCTGAGCCTCATCCCTGAGGCACCTGCCTCTCAGGTCTGCAGGGAGGATCAACTCTAACAGGGGGCTTGCAGTGTGGGAGAGGTGCCTGGCCACTGTGGGAACTCAGCGTCACCACAGGGTCGCACCCAGCAGTCCTCAACAGGGGAAGCCTCGGAGAGGTGCGGGGGTCTAGGTGACACCTGACTGGGGACACAGCTGGTGTTTAGAGGGTAGGGACGTGCATGGGGTGGGGGTGGGGGATGGCCAGGCATGATGAAGGAACACCCCACCCAAAATACAAACAGTGCCCCTGCCGAGAAAACCTGCCCAAGCCCAGTTGGTCTCAGGCCCCATCAGAGCCTGAATAAGTGGTTAAAAAAATGTCATATTTCTTGTTTGGTTTGTTTGGTTTTCTCCCCCTCTGATGTTCAAAGCAATGCGATTTCCTTGAAGGACATCTTGAAGGGCACCTGAGCATCCTGGTTTAAAACAGACTTTGGGGTTAGACAAACCTGGGTTAAATCCAGCTGTATGGCCTCTGGCCAGCGGCTTCCCCGGCTGAGCCTCAGTTTCCTCATCTGTCAAATGGGGATAATAAACATACGCACATTGGAGGCTCATTGTGAGAAGTAAGCAAAACAATGCTTCCAAAGCACAGTAGTCTTTTTTCTTGTCTCTTTTATTCTTCTAATTTTAAATATAGGAGATACAGAAAAGTACAGAGAAGAAAACAAGAAGGTCCCCCAGAGAGAAACACTCAAAGATTTTCGTGGAAATTTGGCTCAGTTAACATATTTGTCCTGAGATCCTACTCGTGCCTGCTTTTTTGTTTTTCATGAAAATAAAACCTGATTTGAAGTTTTCTTTAAAAATATCTTTGCCTATTTTATTACTATTGTTCTTTTTCATAGCACAAACTCAAACGGTTTAAAGGGCATCCAGTGAGCTGCGAGGCTCTCTCCCACCCCAGCCTCTGGCTCCCCTTCCCGGAAGCCAACACAGTTAGCAGATTCTCACATGTCCTTCCTTCCTTTCCTGGGGTTAAATCATCTTTGGGCACATGACTTCCAATCCCTCTCCTCATTTTGGTTTTGTTTGTGTTTTTTGATTCACTTAATTATAAAGTATGACATTGTTAAAAAAATAATTAGAACACACAGACAATCAAAAAAGAAAGGGGAAGATAAGAAAAGTGGAATCACCTGAAATCTTACTCCACCTTTAAAATTTTGGAGTACATCCTCCCAGGCTCTTTCCATCACCTGATGTCTGTAACATTCTTGCAGTCCCAGGTAGCTTTTCTTCTTAGCGCTGATCAAAGCTCGTGACAATGCATTTGTATTTGATGATCAGATAATCTGATAATTATCTGCCTTCTCCACTGTGCAGAAAGTTCCAGGAGGCAAGGAGTGTCATGCCTCTGTCCCCCACAGCCAGCAGGTGCCAACACACAGTAGGCCTGTATGGAATATTTTCCAAATGAATGAATGAATGGGTGAATTCTCTAAAGGGATTATACATTATAGTATACTATCCTGTGACCTATTTTTTTTCACTTAACATATTGGGTACATCTTTCCACATCTCTAGCTAGGCAGCAAATCTCCATTTTTCATGTCTGCATGGAGGTATCACAATAAACATCTTTTTGATTCTGGCCAGAAGCTTCTGCCCCTAACTGGGAAATTCTTTTTCAAACACAGATCTGTTGACAAATTCCATATGAGCTACCCGTGCCCCAGCCCTTTGGCCGTTTACTTTCAGCCTGACACTTCACTGGGTTTCACAGGCCCGTTGTTTTTTGGGACAAGTCAAGATTTACTGTTTGTCCTTGACATCAAGTTTTTCCAGAGAAGCTTAAGAGTGAAGAACTCATCCCACCCCCATCCCACTGTTTCATGAAACAGTGCCAGTTAAATGTTCTCTCTGCTTCTCTGCTGAAGCTGGGAAACTTGGTATAATCCTTGCCTCCCTGGCTGCCTCGTTGCAAATAGCACACACCAAGCTCATTCCTACCTCAGGGCCTTTGCACTGGCTATTTCCGCTGCCTGGAATATGCTTCTCTTGGATATTTACTTGGCTTACCTACTTCAGGTCTCTGCTCAAATGGCCCATTCTCAGACAGGACTTCCTCAACCATTTTTCTAAATTAGCATCTCTAAGTCACTTGTCCAGTTTTACATTTCTTCCTAAAACACTTACCTGATATCATATCATACCATATTATGTTATGTTATGTTAATCTTGGGGTTTTTCTTATTTACTGTCTATCCCCCTGACTATGAGGGCAGGAGCATGGTTTGTTATCTTTCCTACGGAATCCCCAGCACCTAAAACAGGGCCTGGAACATTACAGGCATTCAATATTGGTTGAATCAATAAATGTTAATTCCAGGATTCCAAGCTTCCTTCCAAGGCTGAGAACTGACTGCCGTTTTCATTCATTCATTCATTCCAGATTTATCTATTGAGCACCTGCCGTGTGCCAGGGCCTGTCTGGGTGCTGGGAGTACTACAGTGGGTAAGGCAAACGGGCCCTCCTCTTAAGGGTTGTGGTCAGTGGTCACGCAGATGCACCTCCACCTGGATAATATCCAGGTTGACTTGCTGGCCTCGGGTGGCGGAGTATGAACTGGGCTTGGGTTCTGACACACGCGGGTTCCCAGCTCTAACTCAGCCCTTGCAGAGCTGGGTAAACTGCAAGGCTGACACACACAGGAACAATATCCTTGTCCTCTTTTTTTCTGCCTGAGGTTCCTTCATCATAAGTGGAGAAGAAATGAAAAAGTGATGCCAGAAACCTTTCTGCATCCCTCCCACAGGCCCAGCTGGGGCTTTGCTTGTGGAACTAAGCTCTGCCCTACTTTCTGGCTGCCCCACACCTTCCTCCTTCCTTCAGGGAAGCTCCTGCCCAAGTAGCCACCACTCCCCAACACAGATGCCAGAAAACTCACATTCCCAGCCTCCCTGGCAGCTTGGTGCAGGCATGGGACTTGGACTCCACCAGCCAGACATGCCTGCTAGAGAGATGTAAGTAGAAGAGAAGGGCAGGACAAGAGTTGCGGAGGAGAATGGACCTGGCTCTGGGGGATGCAGTGGGAGGGGTCCCGGGAGAGCAAGCAGGCTCACTGGGACAGCCCTCCCATAAGACCTGGACCTCACTCCTGGCTGTATAGCCCCCAGTCCTAACCCATGGCCCACCTGGGATGACAGGTATTAAGAATATTCATGTTCTTTGACCCCCACCAAATCCCTCTTCTGTAATTCTATACTAAGGAAATAAGCACAAATAGTGAAAATGCACAAAGATGTTCACAATCTAATTACTTAGAGTGGTGAGGAGTCAGAAACTACCTAAACGCCCAATGACCAGGGAATGGTTCAGTTAATTAGGTGAGGATTCCTAAAAGAAGGTTAGAGACGATCCCTCCGGCAAAAGATCAGTGTAATACTCAGGATTAGGTACCTCTTTGAGTGGCCGAAAAACCCAAAATAACAGGGGCTTACATGAAAGAGAAACTTGTTCCTCTCTTACATAAAAGAAGCGTGGAGGCGTTAGTCCAGGACTAGTAGGGTGGCTTTATACATTCGTCAGGGACAGGCGTTCCTATTCTCTTGTGGTTCCACAATGGCCCAAGATAACCACTCAGTTCTGGCTTCATACCTGCATCCGAGCCAGCAAGGAAGATGGGACAAAAGAGCAGGCAGACTCTCGCCAAGGGCACTACTCGGAAGTTATATCCCATTGGCCAGAGCTTGTCACATGGACACACCTAGCTGCAAGAGAGGCTGGGGAATGTAGTTTTTTTCTGGGTGGTCACATGCCCAGCTAAAATTTAGGATTTCTATTACTAAAAAAGAGGGAGAGGTCAGAGAATTGGAGAGAAGCAGGGGGGTCTGCCACAACAGCAACAATTAAAATAATGTCCGGGAGGATTTTGTAATAACATGAAAGAAACATTGTACAGTTTGGGAAAGCAAGATTTGAAATTGTGTGTCCAGTGTGATTACAACTGTGTAACAAAATTTCAAAACAGAGAAAGCTACTCGAAGGACAAAACTGCTAGAAAGTTAGCCTTTGTGGGGATAAGAAATGTCCTTTTTTCTTTTTATTCTGTATTTTCCAAATGTTGATAATTGAGCAAACTTTATTTCCCAAAAGAAAGAATCCCTGTGCAGATTATAGAGTCTACTTGAGCTATAATTCATGCCACACAAGCTCTTTCTTCGAATGTGCCAAGGCAGCCAGATGGGGAAAGAAGAAATGAAATGATCTCTAGTCACAGACAACATGATTATGAATGGAGAGAAATCCAAGGAACCCACAAAATGCAACTAGAAGAAGAGGGACCTGGGACTTATCACAGGTTCAAGTCATAGCTGTGCTGAAATGCCAGCTCCGTGACCTTGGACAAACCACCAACCTCCCCGTTTCTGCATCTGGGCAGGGGAAGGAAGAACAGTATCTGCCTCTGGACGTGATGAGGGCTGAGAGGAAGTGGCTCCCGCAAAGCACAAGCAGCAGAGGGATCTGCACGGAGCAAGCTCTCCAGAGGTTCTCAGCAGTGATTCTGTCCCCCTGGGGGACATCTGGCAATGTCTGGAGACCTTTACAACTGGGGGAGGGAAGAAGCTACTGCTGTCTAGTGGGTAGAGGCCAGGGATGCTGCTATCGTTCTACAATGCACAGGACAGACTCCCTCTGCAAAGAATACCCAGCCCCAAATGTCAATGGTTCTGAATGAGAAACCCTGCTCTCAACACGCATCAGCTGTTACCATCATCGAGCTTGTTTCCTGGCTTTTGCTGTCATGAACTGCACAGTAGTGGTCGGTGGGCTCACATGCCTGTGGACACGTGTGTTTCTGCAGGATGTGTCTCTGGGCATAGAGTCGCTACAGCAGCCCTGCTCTGCACTTTCATATACTGTAGCCTCCCGAATGCCCCTGAGAGGTCTTCTTCATCTTATCTCAGGCTCTAGACTAGGAGGTTGGAATGTGTCTGCACCCAGGGGAGCTGGGAGAAGGGGCAGGATGGCCGCCGGCCCCCAGGGCAGTGATGACGCAGCTGTGACTGCTGATACGGCACCACCCGCACGATATCTCCCCAGTGCTTCCTACCCCGTGGGCACTCTGCTTCGCTCATTCCATCCACCTGAAACCCCCCGAGGTAGGCGCTGCCATCAGCTCCACATCAGAGATGAGGAAACAAGCTGAGAGGCAGAACAGGAGGCAGATCAGCTGGCCCCAAAGCCGGCACGCTCTCCCTAGACCTTGCTGCTCTGGCCTAGGGGTCCTTGGCCTGATCGTACATCAGAATCACTTGGGGATTAAAAACCCCCAGATCCCCATGTGCCCCTGCTGGCCCGGTCAGGTCAAGCTTGGTTGTGGAATCAAACACATCTTAACTTGAATCTTGGCTGCCCCACTTGCTGGCTAGGTGACCTGGGGTCCGTGACTTTACCTCTCTGAGCCTCAGCTTTGTCCTCTGAAAAAAGGGTAGTGTTAGCTACTCCCTCAGAGGGTGGCCGTGAGGATTCAGTGAAATGTTCTATGTCACAGGCTGAGCATGGGGCTTGGTACACAGCAAGCACATGTTAAGTGTTAGTTTTTATTTTTGGAGCAGGGCTTAGGCACGTGTGTGTGTGTGTGTGTGTGTGTGTGTGTGTGTGTGTGTGTTTAAGCTCTTTAATTAATTCTGTTGTGCCTGGCTAGTTATCTATCCATTCATCCATCATCCATCCAATCATCTATCCGTCCATTTATTCAACACATTTATTTAACACAAACTGTGTGCCTGGCGGAACTTTTGTCCCTGAGGACACAGAAGTGATCAAGATAAAAAGCCTCCCCTCACAGAACTGACAATATCAGTGTTGGGAGAATAGACTAGGTAATAAATGAATAAATATGTAAAGTCATATGTAAACAGCATGGGATGGAGCTCCTCTTAAAAATGGACTGAGGGGCTTCCCTGGTGGCGCAGTGGCTGAGAGTCCGCCTGCCGATGCAGGGGACACGGGTTCGTGTCCCGGTCTGGGAAGATCCCACATGCCACGGAGCAGCTGGGCCCGTGAGCCATGGCCGCTGAGCCTGTGCGTCCGGAGCCTGTGCTCCGCAACGGGAGAGGCCACAACAGTGAGAGGACCGCATACCGCAAAAAAAAAAAAAAAAAAAAAGATGGACTGAGAAGCTGACATCTTCTGCTTGTCCTTCCAGACCCCCTCTCTACCCTGCACTGTCTCAGGGCAGATCTGTGTGGACAGCACCAACCTTGGGAGCCCACGCCTCCCGAAGGCAGACACGAGAAAACTCACTTTCTTAGCCTCTCTTGCAGCTTGGGTGCGGGCATGACACCTGTGTTTGGGAAACAGCAAGGAGGTCTTGGAGGTAGCTGTGGGAATTGAGGTTCAGAGAGGCAAGGGGCTTGTCCGAAACCAAGCAGTGGGGGGGTGTGGGGAAGGCAGAATTTGAATCCAGGAATACTGGATCCCTCAACTTGAGCCCTTCACTGGCTTATGGCCCTCACTGCGGGAGGGTTGCATTGCATTGAAAGGAAGGTAAGGAAAAGTGTCCCACACTGAGGCCCACCTCAGTGTTTATCAATCACATACTGTAACCCAGGCCTGGGCTCTGCACTTTCATAAGCACGGGCTCACAAAAGCCCTACAAAGCAGGATGAGCAAATCTGGGTTCAGAGAGGTCAAGCAGCTTGCTTGAGGTCACACAGAAAAGGAATCGGGATACAAACCCACTGTTTATCTCCAAACCCTTTGCTCTTTGGATTACAACCCCCTTGCAAGAAGAAGTCCCATCGAAGATGTAGCACCTTGTGTCTGACTCTCTGCCCACACTCTGAGCACCCTGGGGTCAGGGTCCGCATTGAAAACTTCTTGCTACTTCCAGATGAAACCCAGGGCGCTATATATGGTAAGCCCTCAATAAATACCACGTCAACACCGCAAGAAAGCACAGCCAACTTACAGGGTTTTGCTTGAGAATTACAGAGGCTCAGAGGCCATTCCTCCTCACACTTTTTCCTCCTACATGTCCCTCCCATGAAAACTCTAGCTGACTCATTCTTTGACCTCATTTAGTTCTTCTAAAATGGTGGCTTTGCGAGGTGGGGGATGAAAAGCAATATTTCCCACATTCTCAGCATGGACTGTAGTACTTAACTGTAGGGCCTTCCATCTATCCATTTACCGATCTGTCAAGAGTCCACCCACACACACTTCCATCCACCTGGCCTATTCACTCTGTCCAACGTTCCGTTTATTCCTCCACTGATCCATAAATTCAAGCATTACCCATCCATCCATCCTCTCACCCACCAATCCATCCACCCACACTTCTATCCACCTGCCCTATCCACTCTATCCAACCTTCCATTCACTTCTCCATTGACCCATGAATTCAAACATCATTCATCCGTCCATCCATCCATCCATCCAACCATCCATCTGTCCAACATATACATACCAAGTATCCCCTTGGTGCCAAGCCCTGCGCTAGACTCAGAGACAACTAAGACTTGGTACTTGTACAATGGCAGCGACAGATACGACGGATGGTATAGGAAGGGCTCGTTCACTCATTTTTTCCACATATGTTCTATGCTGCCTCTTAGGTGTCAAGCAGTGTTAGACCCTGGAGAACAAAGATAAAGGACACGAGGTCTTGGGCTCCCATCCTAGTGATAGAGACAGAAGTAAATATGAACCAAGGCAGGAAGTGCTCGTTCAATAGTCATTTTGTTCATTCAGCACGTGTTCGCTGATGCCTCCCACATGCCGGACCTGGGCTCTGGGGACACCAAGATATAAAAGACTTGGCTTTAACCACTTGGAATACAGTCCAATGGAGGAAACAGTCCAATAGGGAATTTCAGCAGAGTGATCAGCAGACATGAGTTGCAATCAGGGTGAGAGCAGGGGTCCATGGAGGCAAGGAAGGTGGCCAAGGGAGATTTCTGGAGGAGGTGGGGCTTGGTCTGAGCCCTAAGGATGGGAGGGGCTCTGCTCAGTCAGCCCCCCTCCCCAGGATCCCCACGGGGACCCCAGGGCACTCCTTCCCACCCAGGCAGCCCTTTTGAGGCTAGGACTCAAACCCTGTCTCAGGACAAGGCCCTGGGAAGCTGGCTGGCCGAACCTTGGAGACTGTCCCACAGTGACCAAGGTCTATTGGTGACATTGAGGTTGTTTGTACAAATGTGCTCCATTTTCTAAGCAGTCTCGCTCACAGAAAAAGCAAAACAACTCTGCCGGCATGGTGTATGGTGGGGTGTGGACGGGGTAGCTGAGAATGTCTACCACGTATGGTGCCCTGGGGAATGGTGACACGGGTGCCAGTGCGGGGGAGAGTGGGAAGGACAGAAGCAAGGCTGGAGATAGATGGTGGCTGGTGGCTTGCAGGCCTTAGGAAGGACTCAGGGTTTGATCTGAACGGTAATGGGGAGACGTTGAGCTGGATTCAAATGGACTAAAACATAAGATTCAAAACTTCCAGGTAGCTAGTGATTAAACCATTTGCATATTCATTCATTCCACCAATATTTGAGCACCTACTCTGTTCCAAGCACTGGAGAAACAAAGGTGAACATGACAAACCCAGACTCTGCCTTCCTGGGGCCAGAGGGGACACAGACCCCGAATCAAAAAATCACACAATGAAATAGCGATAAGCACCACCAGGGAAGGCTTCTCCAAGGTGAAGCAAAAGCAGCTGGTTTAGTACTGTTTTCGGCCAATATACATTGAGCACCTACTGTGTCAGACACTGTGCTGAGTGCAGGGGTGTGGGATGAGCAAGATAGACCGAGTTCCTGCCCGCAAGGAGCTGACATTCCAGTGGAGGAGACACACCAATAAATGGACAGCAACAGCATGGTGAGGTAAATGAAGCTGGGGTACGTAGAGGGAGCCGGGAGGGCTTCCTGGAGGAAGGGGGTGAGCCGGAGTTAGGTAGGGATTGTACACGGGGTGGGGGAGGGGCAGGTTGGGAGTCTCCAGTGACCTGCTGGGCTTAGGAGGCGGTGGGGTGTGGCGAGAGATGTGGTAGCCTTGGGAGAAGGTCAAGATCCATTGGAAGGAGACCTAAGGCTGTGGACGCAGGAAGGCAGAGGGTATCTGCGGGGCTCCCTCTGTCTCTCCATCTCTGTCTCTCTTTGTCTCCTTCTCTCTCTCTCTCTCTCTTTGTCTCTTCATCTCTGTCCGTACCTCCTCTTTGTCTCTCTCATGATCTGTCTCTGTCTTTGTCTGTCGGTACCTGACAGTCTCTCTGATTCTCTCACTGTCTCTCTAGGCCTCTCAGCTTCTCTTTCTCTGACTCTCTCTTGTCTGCTCTGGTCATCTTCATGAGATGTCAGTAAGAGACAAGGATACTGGGGAAAAAACCCCGAAGGGTGGGCAGGAAGTGAGGCCAGGGGCACAAGGACAGCTGAGCACAGGGACGGGCGGTGACTGAATGTTCTGTTTTGGAAAGACTGCTCTGGTCAGGGGCGAAGGTGGCTGACCACGAAACTTGATAACCTGGCCAAACTCGGGTTCTAGCCAGCCCTGTGGCCAGCAGCCCCATGACCCCATGGATGCCGCACAGAATTTTCCCAGAGGGAGGGAGAGACGGGGAAAATGGCCCACGGGCAGTTTCTCCTCTGGTGAGCGGGACCAACAGGGAGGGGTGGAAATAAGGGAACAGTGAATTCTCAAGCGAGATCTCAGTGTGGTCTAGAATAGGAAAGCCCTGCTTATTGCTATATCCTTTTCAAAGGTTTAACAATTTATTAAGCACTTACTGTGTGCCAGGCACTGTGCTAACCCTCTCAAGTGGAGCCTTGCGGTGTAAGACCAAGGACTGTGGAGCCAGACTGCCTGAGCTTGAATCCGGGCTTAACAAATCACTAGCTCTGTGACCTTGTGTAAATTACTTAAGCTCTTTCTTCGTGTGTAAAATGGGAAGAAAGCAGCACCTGTCTCATCCATCAGAGGTCAAGATTAATATTGTTTAATACTTGTAAAATGCTTGGAATAGTGCATGGCACATAATAAGTGCTCAAGAAAAATCTAAGCTGTTATGATTTCAGCCTTGCGATGGACAATGTAAAGCTAAGGGGGCAGAGTGAGTCATGTCTGAATCCCTGCTTCATCCCTTCCCAGCTCTGTGATCCTGGTTCAGTCTCATAACATAACTGGGTGTCAGTTTTCTTACCTGTTCAGGGAAGATGATCTTAGTACTCACCTCACCAGGGGGTGGAGAGCTTCTATGTGTGTGTAAAGTAGATGGAAAGCATTCACCTCACAGGTGAAGCAAGTGTCCAAAACATTTCCTTTTCTTTTTTTCCATATGTACAGTAGGTTCAGTGTCTCCCAGAATATCTCTGATATTCTGGGTCCTGTGCTCTTCCTGTCCAAAAGACAGTGGCAGTTGGTTAGAGTTGGAGCAAGGCCCCTTGGTGCCCAACATGAGTCCTGACAACAGCCTTCTGATGCAGGCATTATCAACCCATTTCACAGAGTTGGAAACTGAGGTCTGGAGAGGTAAACAGGCTGCCCAAGGCAAAAAGTTCACAAGCACCTGCTCCTCTGAGCTGCTCTTGATCTCAACTCCTGTGACAACCCCACCATTTCCTATGCCATCAGAGGCATAGGACCTTGACCTCTCTCATGCTCAGCACCATGGTCCTGCCTCAGTATCCCCTGAGCCTGGCCCAGCGCTGGCCTCAGAAATGTTGGTTGTATCAGACAGAATCCACAGGCCCAAAGAGCTGCACTGTCCCTGAATTACCTCTCCGCATCCTCAGCCTGCTTCCTCATCCTCTGCCAGCCAGCCGGAAGGAAATTCAACATGGCCACCACACCCCTAAATACTCCCCTTACTACCAGGGCAAGAAGCAGGTGACAAGCACAGGCAGTGCGAAGGAGGGGATAGAATGGGGTCTGGAGGCCCAGAGCCCTGAGTTCTCATGCCTTGGCTGTGTGACTTTGGACATGGCACTTCCTCTCCATGCTGAGCCTCAGTTTCCTCATCTATAGAATGGGCACAATCATCATACTATCCACCTCTTCCGTTGATGCGAAGAATAGAGGGAGCATGGGTACAGTGCTAGGCATGGGGCAGACGCTCAGAAAATGACAACTGTCCCTGCTATGTGGGAGGGGCGGCTGAAGCCCTCTCCCCCCACTCCAGTCCTTCAAGCCCAGTTTGGCTCTTCATGGTCAATGGTGAGCGCCTCATGAGACAGTATGGTAGTTAAGAGCATGAGCCCTGGGGTCAGCTGCCTGGGCTCAAATCCTGCCTCTGCCACTTGTTAGCTGTGTGATCCCAGACTTAAGTGACTTAATCTCTCTGGGCCTTAGTTTCCTCATCCGTGAAGTAGATGTCATAATAGCCCCCACCCCTTTGAAGTGTTGTGACGATCAAATGAACTCACAAATGTAAAGGCTAGGGTCCTGCCAGGCACATGAAGAGCGCTCCCAGAAGTGTTTGCTGCTCTTCACGGATCGAGCGGGAGAGGGGACCTGGGCGCCTCTGCACAATTTACAAGAAACTCAGGGCCAGGGATGGAATGGGGAAGCTGGGGAAGAATCCCGATCGGAACTGGGGAGAATTTCAGAAAGCAAGGCGACCATATTGAGGAAAGGGCTTTGCACAGGCCCCACGTGGCCCCGGGAAAGGCTGCTGCACATCTGTCCTCTCCTGGGAGCCCCGCAGAGTGCTCGGGCGTCTCCATAACAGGGAAGCTTCATCCTTCCAGTCACTCGGCCTGAAAAATTGGAGTCATCCCTGATTTCTTGATTTCTGCCACATCTGGCCCAGCAGTGTGTCCTGTCCACCTTTAGAACAGATCTAGAATATGAGGCCATGGACTTCCCCCCACGTCCCCACCTCTGATGGCCGCCCCTGGGCCTGGTCACCATCATCTTTTGCCTGGACCATTGCAGTCTCCTCCTCTCTGGTTGTCACCCTTCCCCCCAGGCCCTGCCAGTCCCTTCTCCACACATAGTCAGGGGGATTCTTTCAGAACCGAGGTCAGACGATGCTGACCTGCTCAGGACCCTCAGTGGCTCCCAGCTACCCCAGATAAAAGCCTGAGTCCTTCCTACAATGTGCAAGGTTCTGCACTATCTGCCCCCCCCCCCCACTGCCTCCCATGCTGCCCCGGCCACAGTGGCTTCCTCATCATCCTCACACATGCCAGGCACGATCCAGCCTCAGGGCCTTTGCACTCACTGTTTCCTCTGCCGGGAATGCTCTTCCTTCACATAGCCCCATTGCCCAATCCTTCATCTCTTTCAAGTCTGTCCTCAAATATTTGCTCAGCGAGGCCTCCTCCGGCCCTGCTCCCATGTTTAGATCTGTACCTCTCTGTGGTGCTCCGTCTCCCTTCCCTGGTTTATTTTTCTTCTTAGAACTTATTGCTAGGGAGACACATCTGAAATACAATATATTTAATTTACCTACTAACGTGTATCCCCCTGTCCACCCCTACCCCCAAAATGTCAGCAGGGGGAGCAGGTTTGCCTGCTGAGGTCCGGACACTGTTCCAGGGACTCGGGACCCAGCAGAACGAAACACTGAGCCCCTGACTTCTTCTTCTTCCTTTTTTTCTTTTTAATAAATTTATTTATTTATTTTTGGCCGCATTGGATCTTCGTTGCTGTGCGCAGGCTTTCTCTAGTTGCGGTGAGCAGGGTCTACTCTTCGTTGTGGTACGTGGGCTTCTCCTTGCGGTACGTGGGCTTCTCATTGCGGTGGCTTCTCTTGTTGCGGAGCACAGGCTCTAGGCGCGCGGGTTTCCGTAGTTGTGGCACACAGAGCCCCTGACTTGTTGACACTTCAGCCTCATGGATCTGAATGCCAGCACTGCCATGAACTGAGCAGGAGACTTTGAACCAGTGAGTACACAGCTTCTCGGCTTCACTTTCCCCATCTGTGAATGGGACGACGATCCCTCCCTCCCAAGGCCATTGTGAGGCTCAGCGAGCAAATGTCTCGGAAGCCCCTGGCACCCAGTGGGCCCTCAATCAGAGCTCGGTTCTCCCCTGTCCAGCCCCCGGGCTGGCTGTCCCCCAGTGGACTGTGCTGGGAGCGTTATTTTTAACTGTGGTTCCAGCAGGCTAGGCAGCAGCTCTGAAGGCCGCGGGAAGACCACAGGGCTAGCAACATGCCGGCTCTTGACGCCAGGAGACCGCGGCGTGGAAACGTCAGGGGAGGACGCCCTCTGTTCACAGTCTGCCCGGTAACCCTTTATGCGAAATTATGTCATGTCACCCGATGCTGTTTATAAACTTAGCGCTGACCTTTCCCAAGCAGGGTGCTGGGAGAAGGGGCTATATATCCCCATCTCCCCACTGTTCCACCTCCTCGAGGAGCTGTTGGCGGCCCCTCCCGTTCGCCCACATTTACACAGAGCAAAGTTGGGGGGCTGGCCTCTGGCCAGATTTTGCCCGTTTATTTCAACACCTCCAAGTGGTCACAGCTGACCAGCCCTGGATATTTTTAAACCCTGGCCTGGGCCAACCTCTTTGTCACATTATGGTCGGGGCTTGGACTGAGTGCGTGCCCAACAGGGGAGCTGAGGGTTTGGGATTCATTTGACAACAAACATAACCAAATTCCAGGACCTATGTGCCTACTGTGTGCCAGGCCCTGTAGCAGGAATGGAAGCCTCAGGGGGCCTAACTCACAGAGCCTGTCCTCCAGGTGGCCTCAGTCTTGCGGGGACACTGTGACAAGTGCTAGAATGGAGGGTAAGATAGAAATTACAACTCGACTATCTACAGGGCCAGCAGGTTGTGGAAATGAATGAAGCGGGCCTGGTGGGAGGTGACGGTGAGGGGTGGGGACTGCGGTGAGCTGGCAAGCTCCTGCCGGGTCTGAAGGGGGCGGCGCCCCTCAGCTCTGACCTCTGTTGTCATGCGGGAATCAGGCCTGGGGCGCCCAGAGCTTCAGAATTTTCAAGGGAAGCTGCAAATCCACGTTTATGTGGAGTTTCATGCAAAAATCTCATGACTTTTAAAGGTTGGCAACGAATTAAAAAAAAAATGTTAAAAACATTCCGGGCGGGCTTCCCAGGTGGCTCAGTGGTTGAGAGTCCGCCTGCCGATGCAGGGTACATGGGTTCGTGCCCCGGTCTGGGAAGATCCCACATGCCACGGAGCGGCTGGGCCCGTGAGCCATGGCCGCTGAGCCTGCGCGTCTGGAGCCTGTGCTCCGCAACGGGAGAGGCCACAACAGTGAGAGGACTGCATACCGCAAAGAAACAAAACAAAACAAAACAAAAAACATTCCGAGAGCCAAATGAAATCCATTTGTAGGCTGGACTCAGCCCACAGAGTCAAGTTGATCAAGGCAAACAGTTTGTGCTTTCTGATGCAAACAGATGCATTATAAAATGTTCACCACATACGGGCTGAGCCCTTCTACTATTCTAGACCCCAGGGAAAGAGCAGGAAACAAGATGCACAATGTCCCTGTCCTCATGTTGCTTATGTTCATTCAGTGGTGTGCTGGAGCTGCTGGCACTGCTGGCTGGCGAATTCTGCAAGCTGGTTTCTCCACAGCCATCACAAAAAATTTTAAATTATTTGAACTTACAATTAAATAAACTATAATACAAATAAAAGTAACAACTACTCAAAACTCATCACTTTCTAATTAATGCACTGTTTCATATTTCTTGAGGTTATTGACATCTATTGTATGAGATTGCATCATACACCACTCTGTGGTGGAAACAGTATCTGATGGCATGACACTGAATACGTCTTCTCAACTCCACGTTCAGTGAAGTCATGCTGGGAGCTTGAAATCAGCCACCATGGGAGTGTTTATGCCCCAGAAATTGGCAAATGTAAACATCAGAGCTCCCCGCTCGCTGAGAGCCTGTCAAACATTCAGCAGCAAACTAGATTAAAACAAATATGCGGATACTACGTAATATGTCAGATAGCAACAACTACTATGAAGGAAAATAAAGTAGGTCGAGGGATAGGTGGTGATGGAGGGGAGTATTTTATATGGGCAGGTCATGGAAGTCTTCTCTGAGGAGATGATATTTGAGCAGAGACTGAATGGAGTGACAGAATGAAACAGACAGATATCTTTGGTTCGGGCAAAGGGAAGAGCAATTCTCTGCCTAGAGACAGGAACAAGCTTTCTAGTTCAGGAACAGGGAGAAGGCAAGTGCGGCAGGAACAGAGTGAGGGAGGGAAACGGGGTAGGGATGAGGTTGGGGAGGTAGGCAAAGGTCAGATCATACAAGGTCTTATAGGCCATGGTGACGGAAGGGATTTTTATTCTAAGAGGGAAGGGGCGTTTTAGAGGGTTTTGAGCAGGGGTGTGACCTGACTTAATTTATCTTTTGCAAAGGCACCTCCTACCGTGATGGAGTAAAGCTGGGAAGCCAGGAGACTAGGGAGGAGACCACTGTCCCAGTCCAAGCAGGTGAGGATGGTGGCCGCCAGCACCATGGTGGTGGCTACAAAGGTGGCACAAGAGTATGGATTCAGGATGTATTTGGCCGCTGAGTTGACAGGACTTCTGATGGATGGGATGTGTCGGGGCGAAGCAACAGGGTATCCAATATGGCTTCTAGGTATTGTCCTGAATATCTGGTTGAGAGGTGGCACCGTTTACTGAGAAGACTAGTGGGAAGGGCTGGGGTTTTAGGAGGGGAAATGGGAGATTCTGAGGTTCTTCTTTGTGACATTTGAGGGGTGTGTGTGAGACCCATGTGGAGGTATCCACTCGCCAGTTGGACATCAGAATCTTGCCAGTTGGAGTACAAGGTAGTTCCGGAAGCAGTGTCTCTCTGTTGCTGTGGCAACTCCCAGCCAGGGGGACAATACTGCTGGGGGGTTGGGACGGGGGTTTCTGGGAAGGCCTCACAGTGAAGGAGTTGTGAAGGATAGGGAGAAGCATCTGGCAGGTGGAGAATGGAGGACCCGCATCCCAGGGGGAGGGCACAGCAGTGGCAAAGGCCTGGAAGCAGGAAAAGCGTAGCCTTTTTGGAGGATGGTGTGGGAGGGGCCCAGGTGTGGGAGAGAGGCTAGAAAGGCAGAAGGGCAGATCTCTCAAAGGGCTGCTTCTTTCAGCCGAAGGAGGCTGGAGTGCACCCTCAGGGCACAGGGTGAAGCGTGTAAGCAGGTTCAGGCCACAGAGAGCACCTTAGGAAGGAAACACTGCACCCACTCTGGCCTGAGGTTGTACAGGTCAGGTGGAGGATCCCCTGCCCTGCCCTCCCCTCCCCACTGGGCCCCCCAGCACCCTGCCCTCAGCGTACACAGCAAAACGCCCCTCTAAGTCAGCCTGGAACATCTGCCAACCAGCCAGTTTCTTGGAGATATTTTGCCGACTAACCAGGAAAACAAAATAACCCTGAGGTGAGGGAGGAAGGTCAAAGGAATATTCTGGAACCTTTGGTTTCTGGATTCCCATCAGGTGGAAGAGCCAGGAGGTCACTTCCCCGGACTGAGGGATGACTGAAGTGAACATGGCACGGCAGGGACTTGGGTGTTTACAGGAACTTTTGTAACCAATCTCAGGTATAGGCGTGGGGGAAATGGGGGTCTGGGTTCAAAGGCAGGTTTTTCTGCCACATATTTGCAGTGTGATCTTAGCCAGGTCTTATCTTTCTGAGTCTCTGTTTCCTTATCTGTACAAAGGGATAATAGTGGCACCTGTAATAGTGTCACTCACCAGTCTCCTGGAATTGCTGGGGGATGAAATGAGATAAAACAGATCAATAATTTAGCCCAGTGCCTAGCTCATGCCAAACTCCCAGTCAATGTCAGCTGTCAATCATTATTTGCAAAGTTATTAGTTATTGAGCACTTTCTGTATGCCAGGCTTTGAGCGGTTCACACTACCTCATTTAAGCCTCATTCCCTCCCTGTGATTGAGGATTATTATCGACTCCGTATTACAGACAGGGAAACTAAGCCCCAGAGAGCTGACCCGGCTTTCCCAAGGTAAGTTGTCTTAGGGGACACAGCTGGGATTTGAACCTGCATCTGACCTCATAACCCATTGCTATATCATTCTGTATTCATTCTGGGTTCTGCCTTCTGTGAATCGAATCAGGCTCCAGAATTCTGGTAAACAATATTCCACGTGACCCCCAGTATCCCTCCACTCCAGTAGGGACCCCTGCCTTTCCTGGAGCCAGCCAGCTCAGGCTGCACCCTGGGCCTGGGGTGTGGGCAGGACATGGATGATGGCTGCCCCACGGCAGTGCAGAGCATGCAGGAGCAGAGCCATCCTAGGCCAGCTGCAGCCTGAGTCCAGCTGGGCACCCATGTCCCATCAATAAACGTGCCCCAAAATAGCTCTCGGGGCCTGGCCAGGGCAAGAGGTCCAGGACGTCCTGTTCCCACCGGCTCTGGCCAGAGAGTGACTGTGTACTTGGCCTTCCCCATTTGGAGGCTGCTGGAAGGGAGGGCAGAGCTCATCCTGCCTGTGGACTCATGGGAATTAGCAGCCCCTGAGCACCAACACCCACAACTTGGGACACTGTGATGCTTCCCAAATGCACTGCTGGAGGAACAGCATCAGTGGCTTTTATCTTAGCAGACAGTCTCCCGGGGAGGTTAAGAACTTGGTTGCTGGAGTCTGACTGGTGTGGGTTCAAATTCTGACTTAGCCATTTCCTAGCTGTGTGACTTTGGGCAAGTGACTTCCCCTCCCTGAGCCTTGGTTTTCTCACCTGGAAACTGGGGATAACATTTCATAGGGTTGTTGCTGTGTTTCAGTGAGTTTGTGTGTACACGGAACGGGTTGTAGACTTGGCAGGTTTTATTTATTTCCTGTTCCTCTCCCTCCCTCGCCCCTGCAATGTGAGCTCCACCAGGCAGGAATCTTTATGGTTTACTGAGGAACTCCAAGGCCCATGGGAGGTGCTCACAGCTATTTGTTGAATAAATGGATGAATGAATGAATGAATGGGAACGCCAGGCACATAGCAAGTGCTCAGAAACACTTAGCAATTCTGTCTTAATGTGCCTTTGAAAAAGAGAAGCTCAAGGATCAACTGTGACTCTCGATCGGGATCGGTCAAGACGTGGAGAAAGTTAAAGTGAATCAAGGGGAAGAAAGACAAATGTGACACACAAAAGGACCGGAGGGAACTGGAGGGGGCAAAGCCGGGCACGGGGGCTGAGACTGCCGGAAGCTGTGAACCATGGGGACGGTGGACGCTGGTCTGGAGTTCCAAGTCTGGGAGTCCAGGATGCTAGGAACACCGGCCTCTTGGTGTGATATCCTGGGGAGCAGCAGCTCCTCACTTGTCACCTCCTGGGTCACCCCCCACGAATGTGAATTGGGGGCCCTAGGGCTTCTACGTCTGAGAAGCTGAATGCAAGGGGAAGAAGTGAGGAGGTTGGGCCGCTCACGCGCCTAACCAGCCTATGGCAGCAACACCGATGCACGCTCCTGCAGCCTGCCTGATGCAGGCTTGCCAGGCTGAACGCTAGGGACAGCCCTAGGAGATGGGTACTACTGTATCATTACTCCTGTCTTACAGATGAGAACACTGAGGCCCAGAGAGGCGGTGTGGGCTGCCCAAGGTCACAAGGAGACTGAGTGGTCAAGCCCCTCCCTGCAGCAGTTCGGCCACGTGTGACCACGCACGGTTCCCTGAGCACACGGGCTCCTCTTTCCAGGGCCCCTCCTGAGCTGCCCCTCATTGGAGCATTCTGCCCAGTCTTTTTGCTGGGCCTGCGTCACACTTCCCGGGTCCCTCCTTGGGGGCAGCCTCCCCTGACCTCCTCCCACCCCCAGCTCCTGCTGTCTCTTGCTGAGCTGTGACAGTTGTATATTCATCTGTCCTCAGGATCTTGGGGGCAGCTGCGGGCTCTGCATTTTCTCTGGGACACGGCACCCAGCACAGAGTGGGCACTGCTAGAAATTGTGGAATGAACACACCCTTGGGTATGGCTGTGAACCAGGAGCTGTGACCCTCAGAGCCCTGAGTCCAGGATTGCACCTGGGACAGGTGGCGGATGGAGGGGACACCGAGACCACCAAGTCTCGAGCCACACTCTGGGGCCTTTACTGCTACTCCCTGGTCTGTTCATATACATAGGCAGCCCTGTCCAGTGGTCAGCGCCTAGGCCCCAGGGCCCAACCGTGTAGGTTCAAATACCGGTGTAGCTACCACCCTTCCAAGGGACCCTGGGCAAGTGATTAACCCCCTTGGCCTCAATTTCCCCACCTAAACAAATGGGGAAAATGATAGGGTTGTTGCGAGCATTAAATGAATTGAATATATGGTTAATGCTTAGAATCGTGTCTGGTACCTGCCAAATGCTTTACGAGTACTAGCGGTGTTATTATTATCAGGCAAGGTGGGTTATGCTGGGCCATAAGTAAGAAGTTTGGACTTTATGTCTGAGGGATGGGTATCAGTGGGCAGATTTTTAAACCTGTTCTGAGCTGGTTTCGATGACACTGAGATGTGATGCTAGAAGATCTGGCATCAGGAGCTGCCGGGCTGTGCTCCGTGCTTCACCACGTGGTTGACCGAACTCTCACAAACACGCAAGAGGGAGCGCCCTTGTTACCCCTTTTCAGGTGGGGAAACCCCGACTCAGCAATATAAGTCACCTGCCCAAGGGCACACGGCCAATTAAGTAGCCAAACCAGGATTCAAACTCGGTTATAAGTTTCCTGTTGCTACTATAACAAAGGATGTCAAATTTAGTGGCTTAAAACAACATAAATTTGTTATCTTACGGTTCTGGAGGTCGGAAGTCCAAAACAGGTCTCCCAAGGCTAAAAATCAAACATAGGCTCGCATTCCTTCTGAGGCTCCAGTTCATGCCTTTTCCAGCTTCTAGATGCCACTCACATCCCTGGCTCACTTCACTCCGACCTCTGCTTCCATCAAAACCTCCCCTTCTCTGACTGATTGTCCTGCCTCCCTCTTATAAGGACCCTTGCAATTACGTTGAGCCTCCTGGATAACCCAGGTTCATCTTGAGATTCTTTATCACAACCACCAAGTCCCTTTTGTCATGTAAGGTGACATAATTACAGGTTCTGAGGATTAGGACATGGGCATCTTTGGGGGAGCCATCATTCTACCTGCCACAGACCCGGGATCCAAGCCCAACCCAGCCTCTCTGGCTTCCCCTGCGAGCACCCCAGGCCGCGGGACCAAGAATGAGAGGATGCCCAGCGTGGTGGCGGGGAGCGTGGGGAGCCCAGGTCTCTCGTGGCAAGTTTGGGGTCTTTATGTGAGGAAGCCCCAGGGAGGGAGGGCAGGCCCAGAGATGAGTGAGGTGGGCGGGGCTCGGACCCGGGGACCAGAGGGGCCCAGAACACTAAACCAGCTGACCAGAGGAGACGGGGGCCTGGGTGGCCCAAGCTGGCCATTTTCCAAAGGAAGTTGGAAATCCTGGTTTTTATGTGAAATCTCCAGTTTTTAAATGTTGGCAAATGATTCAAAATTATGAGAAAAAACCTGCTACACACACACACATGCCTGCACCTACACTGTGTGTGAAGTCACACAGAACACCTCTGAGGCCAGATGAGGCCCACAGGCTGTGAGTTCCTGACTGCCGGCCTGCCTGGGAGAGAGGGGAAAGCGAGTCCTTGCTGAGGGCAGCGGGGGCTGAAGCGTCCATGGAGGAGCCTGAAAGAGCCTGAAGAGCTTCCCCCGGCTCTGCCAGGTGGGGGAAGCCGGACAGGGAGTGCTCAAGAAGGGGACAGTGGGCTTCGAGGTGGTCAAGAAGCAGAGCGAGGCCACAATGAGGCCAGATCAGTTCAATCCCAGTCCCAGCTGGGACTCCAGGTGGGCAGGCTGCTGTGTGGCCTTGGACAAGTTACCTGGCCTCTCTGTGCCTTCCTTTTCTCTTGTGGAGGTTGACTCCACTCCACAGGGTGTCCAGTTCCACACATTCCTTGAACAAATCCCTGATATGTGTCAGGCTCTGTTCTGGCCCTGGGGGCTCAGCACTGCACGAAGCAGGGCGAGCCCCTGCTTCCAAAGGCCATGGTCGAGCTGCTGGCGTGGGACTGGGCCTGGGCTTAATTACCAAGAACTCGAGAGCGGTCAGTTCCTCTTCCCCTGCCGACCTTTGCTTTTGCCACCTTATCCCTAACGTCGCTGTGGCTTGTGACTTCCACTTATTCACTGAGCACCAATTGAATATCATGTATTCTAGCCTCAACATCTGGAGACGGATGTTATTATGGCCCCTATTTTACAGGTGGAGAAACTGAGGTCAGGACACACAGGTTACATAGCTAGGAAGGGGCTGTCTTGGGAAGGAACCCCTGACCCCAGAGACTACTCTCTAGCCCCTCCGCCTTAACTTTTAGCTACTTTTCAGTCCCTAGGGAAGCTTAAAGCCATCAGCCAGGGCATCCTTGGAGGTAACATGGAGGAAATGTCCTCCCTTTGTGCTAAACTCTGTCCGGAATTACCTCTTCCCAACTTCAAACAGGCCCCAGTTCCTGACCTTGTTGACTGCATGGCCCTTGGCGCCTTGAGAGATTTCAAACAGCTGATCTTCTTTCATCTTTCTGGGCTCGAGGTCTGAGCATTTTTCCATCTCTCTGCCTGAGGCTGCCCTGGGACTCCCTAAGCCATTTTACCATAAACGTCCAGTTATTGGACCTACTACGTGCCAGGTACTTGATAGGCATGACCTCATTTAACCCTTAACAATTTAATCCTTAACAATTTAACCCTTAACAAGGCAGTGCCAGGGCAGTTGAGGAAACCGAAGCTAGATGGGGTGAAGTCACTTGCCCCAAGTCACACAACCCTGAACGGGGACGGCTTCAAAGCCACACCGTGAAGCCCTGTGCCACGTGGCTGCTCTCCACAAACCGCTGAGTGGGAAGACTTTTCTGCTCTTCACCAAAACCTTCACCCTCCTTCCACCCAGGTCATTCTCAATGCCTGAAAGCTTCGTTTCCCATTAGTCCCAATGGGAGGGCTCCTTCCTGGGATCAGGGGCTGGGTGGCTAATGTGTTGCAAGGCTCCCTTCCCAGCCCCTTCTCTCATCTCTTGTGTGGGGTTACCCGGTGGGGAAGTCTTCCCATCTTTCTCCCGCTAGAGTCTCCAGTTGCTGGGAAAAGCAAGAAGGGGATGAAAGGTGGATGCTGTGGGCAGGGTGCAGGGACAGGCTTTAGGGTTCCAGATTCCAAACGCCCAGGGAAAGTACGGTCAGAAGGGTGGAGCTGCCCAAATCAAAGTGGCTGGTTCTTACCAGCTCCAGAGCTCTTCGGGCAGCGTGGAATCAAGGGAGGCCAGGGCTATCTGTTTACTTTTTTTCCTCCTTTTTGGCTAAAGGAGATCAGAGCAAATCTGCTCTGCCCAGCTCCTCCTTCCTTTCTTTATCTTTTCCTAGTCTCCCTTCTTCGAACCCTGAGAACTAAAATCCCTAAATTTGAGAGGGAGGGTTTGTTATCACCACCTCATTATCCCTGGTGTGACCCTGCGCTGAGCCCTAGGTCGAGCCCTTTATGGGAACAACGGCATAGATTCCCGCAAATGATGAGTGACAGCTCTTATTACTCCCCTGGCAGAGGAGGAAACTTAGGCACGGAGAGAGAAAGTCACTCTTCAGTGGTCACTCAAGATTCTGACTCCCCGGTTGAGGCTCTCAAGCCACATCCTTCCTCCAAATCTGTATTTCCACCAAGAAAAATGAGTATAAAGGGGGCTAACAGCAGAAAACCAGCCTCAAATGTTCCCTGAGTCTCTCTGCTGGGCCCAGTCCTGAGTTCAGGGGCTACAAACTCCAGTGACTTCAGTGCCCAGGCAAGACACACAGATGATTGAAGGCAGCCGGGTGGGAGGCAGCAGGGAGTGGTGGAGACTGCGGTGAACTGGAAAGCCCCAGAGTTTCAACTCAGCACCAGCCCATGGCTGCCTTGGGAAAATAAGGCCCAGTATTGACAGGGTTTTCAGGCAAGCCAGAATTCTAGACATTTTATGTGAAATCTCTGTATTTTTCTTTGACATGGTGGAAGATGAGAGTCTATTTTTATTTTAGTGATAAATAGAATAAATTGATAGTGTGCTATGCCGGCATCCTGGATTCAATATTCCATTTTCTCAGTGAGTTGAAATACCACCTTTGTCATAGTCCTTCCCACTGTTCTTCCGTTCTTTTATTTCATACTTTTCCTTGTAAACTCCAAGATGATTTTATCCAATTAAAAAACATCCTGTGGGTCACTACTTGAAATTACATTAAATTTATATATGTTGGCAGAATTGTCATTTGAAGGGTGTGAAGTCTTCCCGCCTATTTATTCTCATCTTATTTCATGCCCTTTGGGAAGATATTTTAGTTTTCTTCCAAAGTCTCTTGATTTTTAAGTGATGGGGAAATTCCAAGATGTTGGAACTGCATGGGCTAAGTAACAGCTCCCGTGGGCTGCATCTGGCCTGGGGCCCCCTGTTACCCCCTGAGATTCTGGGCGGCCTCACCCCGGGGGGTTGGGGGGCGCTGAACATGCTGTCATTCAAAGATAACCCTGTCCCAGGCAGAGAGATCTCCGGAGCCAGGGACCTCGGGGCAGGCTGGGCTGAGAAACTCTGGGATGTTCAGCGCTTGACCCACCCTGTGGAAAGGCAGGGCACCCACTCCCTTCACACTCAGCCAGAGAAGCCCGCAGAAGCGACCCTTTCCTGCCGGGGCTCCAGCCAGCTCATTTTTGACCAGCACTTAAAACAGCAATTAAAAGTAATCCACACAGTTGGTTTTTTTTAACAAAAGTTAAAAAAAAATAATAAGAAGAAAACGCAATCAGTTGTTCAAGGAATATCTGTTGAGGGCCACTAATGGGCACTGCTCAGAGAGCTGTGGCTGGGATTCCAGCTTCATGGATATTATGTTCTAGTGGGAAATACAGGCCATAAACCCAGAAACAGATGAAAAATCAAGGTACATTCCAGTGATGATCAGTGCATGAAGAGATGAAAGTGATGGGAGGCTGGAGGACTCCCATAGACAGAGGCTTGGCGAAAGCCTTATAGCGGAGGTGCCGATATGCTAAGACCTGAGTGATGGAAAAGAGACAGCAATGGTGCCTCCTTGGTGATCCTGACACCCAGGAAAACCACTGTGACACTTGGGCATATGCCCTGCCAAACTTTTTTGCCTAATTCTATTTTTATATTGATGCGGTTTTTTAAAAATTTTAAATTTCTGTTGTACATGTTTGCATTTTCCAAAACCCAAAAGTGGCCACATAGTGTTTTAAAACCACCTTCTTTTCCTACTCGAAGTCTCAGTTTCCCCACCTGTGAACCAGAGTTGATCTTAGTAGCTACGCCACGTGAGGGTGAAACAGGCGGGTGTGAAGATTACCCAAGAAAATGGCCTATGGCATATGATTGATCCAAAGATCAGTCATTATTGGTATTTAAAAAAAAAATTTTTTTTCCTACTTTTTGGCTGTGCCTCACGGCATGCGGGATCTTATTTCCCTGACCAGGGATCGAACCCGTGCCCCCTGCAATGGAAGCACAGCACCTCAACCACTGAACTGCCAGGGAAGTCCCCCATTCTTGGTATCTTTAAAAAATCACTTTGCAATATAGCAGCGCTGAGAGGTGGAGATTATCGTCTCCATATTGCAGGGGAGATTTCAAGGCTGAGATGGGAGCCAGCTAGGGAGAGGTCAGGACATCATTCCCCGGCCCCCAGCCTCTGCACCGTGAAACCTCAACCAGATAGCACCCCTTCCTCCCTGGAGAGGAAGTTAAGGCTGAAACCAGGGGCTTCTTTTCGGTTGTTTTTCTCCTCTCTGTGATGTTGTTCATTTTTGTGAACATTGCACTTATCTGATGTCACAGGTTTGGGGAACACAAACCGCAGACACAAATACGCCGTGTTATTCTTTGAAGGATTGTATGGCGAGATAAGGGAGCTTGGTGCTGGGGGGATACAGCGTGCAAGGAGGCACGGCTTGTTTTTGTAGAACTAGGAGCGTCAGGGTTTGTTCTTGGGTTCAGAGTCGTCAGCATGTTTGGTGGGAGCTCAGTCACTGGTCACTGTCTCCCAGGTCACACTGGGTGTGCTAAGACTCACCCTTCCCCAGTGCTGCCAGAACAGCCAGGCAACAGGCGTGGGGGAAACCCAGAGACATCACCAGCACCACAGCATCAGCATCTCCTGATGATGCTGCCGGAAAGGCTGGCGGCCCAGTGGTGCCTGAGGCTGAAGCGTGCTGGGCCCTTCCATCTTCTGGTAGATTCTGAGTTAACCCGAAAATCCTGTTTGGTTTTCCTGTGCTTTTTAAGAATGTCACTCAAACAACTGAATTCCCTCTCTGACCTAAGTGTCATGAGGCCTGCAAAAACCCTGCTTCCTGCTTCTGCCCTGACCCCCATGCAGACTATTATCCACATGCAGTCGATGGGATCCTGTGAAAACCCAAGTCAGGTCACATCCCTCCTCTGCTCAGAATCCTCCTGTGGCTCCCACTTCACTCAGGGTCAAAGCCAAGTCCTTATTGTGGCCTGCAAGGTTCTGCCTGCCCAATCTTGCCCTCTCCTCCTCCACCCTCACTCCTTCATCTCTCCCACTCACTGCACTGGCCTCCACCATGCCCCTTTGGGCCTCAGGGCCTTTGCACTTACTGCTCCCTTACTTCCTTCACTACAATACATTCTTATCAGAGAGGCTGACCCCCACAAAAATGATGTCTCTTTCCCAAAATACCTATCCCTTACCCAGCTTTATTTTTCTTCCTAGCTCCTTGTCACTACCTGACATGTCAGATACTTATTCTTTTGTTTACTGTCAATTGGACCTAAGTTTCCGGGGACTTTTGTGTTTCTCTGGTACCTAGAAACTTCCTGACACATTGAGTAAGCTCAATTTCTTCTTTTGTGTAAATAAATGCAAGAATCTTGGGGTCAACTACTTCAGACCAAAGGGTTCAGGATAATAAGAATCATAAAGGATTTTAAAGCGGGGACTTCTGTGATCAATTGGTTTGGGAATGATCACTGAAGCTTCGAAAGAGGCCACATGCTCTAACTGTGGGGTGCGCACATCATGGGGGCTGCTGGATAGTGTTGTGTGGAATACAGACAATATCAGTGCCTCCCTCATCTCAGGGATTAAATCAGATGATACGTGTATGATGCTTAGCCCCATGCTTGGAATGTGGTGCTCAGCATTGGAAGTGCCAGCTATAGCAGAAGGGGAGCATGGAGACAGGATTAGCTGACATCCAGGTTCCTGGAGCGAGTGACTGCATGGATGGGCATGCACGAAACTGAAAATAAAGGAGGAAGTTTGGGGTATGGTTGAGGCCAAGGGTACCAGGGTCAGAGTGGGAAAAAGAGTTGAGGGTTTGTGAGATGTCTCAGTGAACATGTCCAGTTGACAGGTGGACTCAGGAGAGAGACCAAGCCTGGAGTTACAAATTTGGGGATTACCAGTGCAAAGATGGTAAGTGAAGACCCAAGGATGGCCCTAAGTCAGAGATCATGTACAGAGGAGTAAAGGTGTGGATGGAACCCTTAGGGACTCCCAGTGTCCCTCTTGTGCTCAGGGCTTTGTCCTGAGACCTGACTTAGCTCTTCAGGCTGGGGAGGGGTCCCCCTCCTTGAGTACATGGACTGATACCCCCTCAAATAAAAGTGAGTTCTCAGCCAGGCAGAAGAGTTGACAATGGCTATGGCTGGGCAATTGACAAGGTCCACCTCACCTCTACTGTCTAGAAATTTTTTATCCATCCTCTTCTCTCCTCAACTCACCACAATGTCATTACCACTCTCACTACATGTATTGGTCATCTACAGCTACAATAATGCTACGTAACAAACCACCCCAAACCTTTCACTCTCTTGAATGTGGAGGGAGAGAAGGAAGAGACAAGAAAACCATAGATGAGACTGAAAAAGAGAAGTCAATGAAGTAGGATAACCAGAAGATAGAGGTGATATCAGAGCCAAGGAATTCTTCACCATTCCCTGGAACCATGCCTCCTGACATGTGACCTCATGGTTCCTCTCACAAAAGGGGTGGAGCATATTTCCTCCCCCGTGACTTGAGTTCAGCCACTTCAGTGACTTGCTTTCACCGACAGCATGAGATGAAAGTGACAATGTGTTCTTTGGAGACTAGGCTTTAAGAGACCTTGCATGTTTCCACCTGGGTTTTATGCCTCTGTCATCACTGTAACCAGACACACCTGGTAAAGTCGATGGGTCCCAGAAGATGAGAGGCATGTGAGGCAGAGCAGAGTCACACCAGCCAGGACTGCCTAGCTCAGCTGACTTCCAGTTGAACAGCAGGCAGGTGGATGGGTCCAGCCAAGATCAGCAGAGCCATCCAGACAAGCCCACACCAGGTCAGCTGACCTGCAACAACTCCATATTCAAGAGAATAAAAGGTTTGGGGGTGTTTGTTATGCAGAATTATCACAGCTGTAGACGACTGACACATGCTGTGAGAATGGAAGTGAGATTGCAGTGAGTTGAGGAGAGAAGAGGATGGGATTTTTAAAATTCTGGTTAATATAGATGTGGCAGACATTGTTGACTGTTCAACCACAGCCATTGTCAACACTTCTGGTTGGCTGAGAGAACCCTCTTTTGTTTGAGGGGGTATCGGCCTATGTACTCAAGGAAGGGGTCGTCCTCCCAGTCTCAGAAGACAAATCAAGTCTCAGGACAGAAGCCAATGGTAGAGCAGAAAAAGAGAAAACAACACTTGTCCTGTATAATGTCTTTGAGTCTTTGCATTAACATCCCTTGAACGACTTGTGGCAGATACTCCTCGGTGCCTGCCCAATACCCACTCTTCCTTTTATCCTTGTTTACAGAACCCTGATTTTATTGGGATGGCAATAGGTCAGCTGAAAGCACTCAGTCTCCTAAAGTCCCTGACAGCTAACAGTGGCCATGTGAACCAGGTATGAGCAATAAAAATTTAGCAAAATTTGCCAAGTGGGGCCCCTGGGAAAGCTTTTTGAAAAGAGACAAATGTAGTGGGCATTCTGCTTGCCCCTACCCTCATCTTCCTGCCTATAATGTGGATTTAGTAACAGGAGACAATAGAAACTTGCCAATGGTAAGGTTTTGTGTTACTTGCAGCTGAATGCATGACTGAGAGATCCACCCCAATGCCTCTGGATTCCTAAACACATGAGAAAATACATTTCCTTAATGATTAAGCCATTTTGCCTTGCGTTTTCTGTCCTTGTTGCTGAATGCATCCTAGAGAGTCCTGCATTTTGCAGCGAGTTGACTTCCGGTAAACTGAGATATGCCTGATCTTGGATTTGAGTGATATGGGGGTGGAGGGCAGGGGTCACTCTCACTCCTTCTGGAAAATCAGATGGTGAGAGAGAGGCATTCTGATTTCCTGTGCATCCTTCTGCCAGGACCAAAAGGTCTAAGGACTCAGGGTTTACTTCCACTTTAGATATCTGTGAAGAGTTCTTACTAGTTGAGTTGTTTATTTGCTTGTTTGTTTTTGAAGGAGGAAACCAAGGTTCAAATCTACCACCTAAGGCACTCAGCCAGAGCTAGGTCTGGCCTGGGATCATCTTTTTTTCTCCTTTCTGGGCCCCTGTCTTCTCATCAGCAGAATGAGATTACTCAAGGGCAAAGCTTTTCAAACATTTCATTTCAGAGTAGGCAAAACCGTTTATAACTGAACTCTTAACTTGTCCAACCTATAAAAAAGATAAAAGAGAAACTGCTCAGAGTGAGGAGGGTCAGGAGGCCTGCAGCCTCCTCCCCAGGCCCCATGGCCCACTGGCATCTCACTGCAACCCTGGGTTTGCGGGAGGCTTTTAGGAAACACCAGCCTAGATTATCCCAAGGCCTTTGGGAATATCTCTGAGACCAAGAGGGGAATCTCTGATCTTTCAAACTTTGCTAAAATGTTTCGCAGACGACAGGCACGCAGGCACGCACACAGCAAAACAAAACCAAAACCAAAAGCTCTCTAACAGTGCAAAAGGAGCAGAAAGTCACCTCCCTCCCGTCTCTGACTTGCCATTCTTCCTGGAAAATACAGGGCCTTGTCTCCCAGAGAGACGGTCTGTGCGTCTCGCAGTATATATATGTACACATATTGCCCCGTCTTACCTCGCAAAACACACACACACACACACATTGTAGCATCCTATAATCACTGTTTTGCATCTTGTTTTTCTCGGTTAATGTTACATCTTGGCAGTTTTTCCAAATCAGTACTCAGAGGTCTGCTTCATTCACTTCAGTGGTTACATGATATTGAAATACTATTTAATTTATTTGGCTAAAAAGGCCCTTTTTCTTGACTAAGAGGTACAAGCTACTATGTATAGAATAAATAAGATACACGGATAGATTGTACAGCCAGGGAATATAGCAAATATTCTACAATAACTTTAAATGGAGTATAATGTATAGAAATATTGAGTCACTATGTTGTACACCTGAAATAATATAATATTGTAAGTCAACTGTATTTTACTTTTTAAAAAACAAGAAAAGAAAAAAATAAAGAAAATGGGATACTAAAAACAACAAAAAGAAGGTTCCTATTCTTGGATACTCAGGTTGCTTCCAGTTTTTTACTGTGTCAAAGAATCCTGCAGTGAAGGTCTTTGGTTCTTTATGTATGCATCTTGGTACACATGTGCTAACTTAGATGCTTGATTTGTTCTCTCTCTTTTTGTCCCTGTCTCTGTTTTTGTCTCTCTCTCTCTCTCTCTTTCTGCTTTTTTGCTTTATTTATTTATTTTTTGCTTATTTGCATTTTTCAACTTTTACTCTATGAGCATGTCTCATTTGTGGAATAATTAAAAGGATATGTTTACAGGCCCAGGCCTCTAGCTTCAGCCAAGTTAGATAAACAACCCCTCGCACAAGCACAATTGAGAAAGAAAAAAAAGAAAAATTCGGCCTCGGCTGCTGAGGCCTCTTTGGCTGGGAGGTTGTGTATCTGGAGAGCTGTGTACCAAGGCCCAGCCCTGCCTGCTGCAACACGTTCTGGAGTGCAGGGTCTGGGTTCTGGTTTAGGCTGTGTCATTAACTTGCCCGGTGACTCCAGGTAAGTCACTAAGCCCCGCTGAGCCGTCAGAAGAGCATTCACTATGTGCCAGGCTCTCAGCTAAGTGTGATATAGTGTCTGGGGAGGCTGGTATTATTATCCCAACATCTCAGATGAAGGAAAGAAACTCAGGGAGATGAAGCGCTTGCCAGTCTCCTCTAGATCAGTCAAGGAACCACCATCCACCCAGCCCAGGAGTCGGTCCTGATTCCTCCCCTCCTCCCCTGCAAATATCAGCTTACCTTCCAGTACCCTTGGCTCTACCTTAAAAATATGTGCCTGTCTCTCACTGAATCCTCACCACGCAGCCTTCCAGGCCCTCTGTCATCTACCCGCCACCCACCTTTCTAATTTCATCTCCCACCCCCACTTTTCCCCGGCTTTCTCTGCCCCATCACACCTGGCTCACTCCCAACCTCGGAGCCTTTGCACTTGCTCCTCTACCTGGAGTCTTTTCCTTCCCAGTAGCGCCAGGACTAGGTTGAGGCAAGCGAGGTGCCCAGGGCGAAAACATTAAGGAGGCAACCTCCTGATTTGCCAACCTGCCCCTGAATGAACCTGAGACTGAGCCCCGCTCACATTCTGAACCCTGGGTCACTCGCTTACCTCACCCTCACCTGGCACTGCTTCCCAGACTTGGTTCTTCTCATCATTTGGGTCTTGGCTTAAATGACTCCCTCCTCAGAGAGACGCCCCCAGACCATTTTAGTTAAGGGTGTTCCCATCACTATCTAGCCCACCCCATTGTCTCATTTTCATTTATTTTCATTGCTCTTATCGTACAATTATTTGTTTTGTGCCTATCTCTACCCACTAGGTTATAAGCTCTGTGAGGGAGGGGACTCATTCTCCGATACTACCTAGTATATTCTCTGCTATATCCCCAGCACCCAGCACACAGACAGCATTCAATTTATAACATAGTAAATAACCGTGGGGCGAATGAATGAATGAATGCATGCATGAGCTGGTTAGAGGCAGAGTCACGATTCAACCCAGGTTTACCTGGCTCCAAAGTCAGTCCTCCCATCCACGACTGATAAACAAGGGCCAGGGCACACTTGACTGTGGCTTGTGTCACAGCCTGTCCTGATAGGAAGCCTGAGACCCAAGGACAGGCTGCCTGAGGAAAGTTCTAGGTGGGGAGGAGCTTGGCCACAATCACGGGGGCTGCTGTCAGCCTCAGGCCTTCGCGAGGCCAGCTGTGCCCCACCCCCCTCGTTCTAGTTTTTATTTTTAGAGGCAAGTTTTTGGGCACAGAGAAAGCTCCTTAGGAAAAGTCCAGCAAGAGGATGAGGGAGGAGGTTTTGAAACCCGGTGGGAAAGTAGGTCAGGCCGGGTTGCTGGCTGGCATCCAGACGATAAGGCCTCTGTGGAAGTTTAATAACGTGAGCGACCGTATCCATGACATAATTCATAACTGAGAGGAAATAGCGATTAAGGGGCAATTGTGCAATGTGGGACAAGCCTCCTTCACAGCTCATAAAAGCAGGAGCAGAGAGAGGTGACTCTGTCATTCTGGGGCCACTGGGGGCTGGGCAGGCAGCCCACGGAGACTGGGGGCTAAGTCTCTACATTGGGGGGTTTACACCCATCTTTCCTCTCACCCTCAGGCTGCAGGGAACTGGGAGAACATGGAAGGCAGAGGCTCCCTTCAGCAAGCCCTACTATGTGCCTGGCTGGGCTCGGGGCTGGGGTGAGAGCCATACACGTGGCATTTTGCCGCAGTTGAGATTTGGATGCAGCTGCACTGTTGTGATGCTGCCTTGTCAAAATGGAGAATTGCTTTCATTATCAAGTGAACTGTGCAACAGACACCCTGACACTTATTCCATCTCCCCCTCCCCCCACTCCAATTACTATCGATTTTCAGTTTCCCCTTTATTCATTCTCTATTGTTTGATCTTTCCAGGAGCGCTCTTTGCTTTTATAATCAGTTACACACACACACACACACACACACACTCACACACACACACACACACACACACACACACACACACACACACTAAATCCGCATCGTCACCTTTTCTCTTTCTTGAATAAGCCAAGCATGTGCTCACCCCAGGGCCTTTGCACTTGCTGTGCCCTCTGCCTGGAATGCTCCTCCCCTAGATAACCCCATAACTCACCCCTCACCTCCTTCAGGTCTTCACTCAAATGTTACCTTCCCTTTGAAGTCTTAGCTGACCAACCTTTTCAAAGCAGCAAACCCATCCGTTGTTCTCTATCTACCTCTCCTATTTTATTTTTATCTACAGCACCTATCACCAATTAACCCTCTCCATCTGCTGTTCATTTTTTTATTGCCTGCTTGGTCCCACTAGTATGTTAGTGCCACCGGCAAAGGGACTTTTGTCCATCTTGTTCTTGGCTGCATCTCCAGTGTCGGGAACTGCGCCTGGAACACTGTAGTTGCTCAGGAAATATTGGGGTTGAATGAATGAGTAAATGTTTGCTACTATTATTGACTGATAAAAAGGCTGACCATTTGCTGGTTTGGTTTGGGGGCTGCCTCAGAATGCCCCCAGCTCAAGCCTTTCTTGGATGCTACTGTTGGGATCAGAAGTTGGCGTCATCAAGGCTGGTTCGGCTGGCCCGAATATTGGCAGCTGGCAGCTGCTCTGATTGGTCAGTGCTCAGTTTGAAGACCACACCTCCTCCTTCCTCCCTGGGAACTCCTTGGCTACTTTAAGATTCTAAATGCATCAACCCACTGACCCCACCCATTCATGAACATTCTCATGCAAGGGAGCCAAGCTCTGTATGCAAAAGTGGTTCCTTGCAAAACTTCACAATAGTGAAATAATGCGTGCACGCGGGCGCACACACACACACACATGCAACAGTCTCAGGGATACACACGCTCCCGCGCACAAACTCAGACACACACTGACCTCGAGATCCAGACCCAGGGACACACACACGCATACAATTAAACACACACACTCATTTTGTCATTCACACATCCAGACGCATGCTCACATGCCCAAACATGTTTGCACACTGAGCAACAAACACAGCTCCCCACCCGGCACCCTCACACACAGCACACAGATAACTACTCACTCACACCCCCACACACGCAGTCACACACATGTGCACACACATACGCACACACATTCACCTTCTTAAAGCCATGCATTCACTCGCTCACACACCCTTACACAGTCACCCACACACACCCACACACAGTGGATCCCCCCAGACATCCCCAGCCACGCCTCCCGGGACACACACCTCCCACCCTTCCCGCAGGCCAACGGCCCCAAGAGCCGGTCCTTGGCTGTGTTTAGAGGACTAGGGACAGACCACATGCCCTGACCCCAGCCCACCCTGGATCTCTCCACTCTGACCCTGGGCCACCCTGAAGCCCCTCAGCGGAAGCACACAGGGCCAGGGCCAGCTCCGTAAGCAGCGGGTGTGTGATGCCCACATCAGCCTGACTGCGCCGCCTCAGGGCACGTCTGCCCGGCTCATCTGTGCCCCGGGCACCCGCCCACTTCCTCCCCATCAGAGGGCAGGCCGGCCTGCTTACATCAGGCGGTTTCTGGGCCTGCAAGGCACCTAGAACAGAGGAAGGAAGTGATCTGTCCCAGCCGCGGGGGGCTGGCGGCTCCGTGACCCAGGTCCCCTGAGGCTGGGCTGCCCGTTCCTCCACCCGCAGGGCACCGTGACCCTGGCTGGGGTCACAATTCAGGGTACTGGGCTCTCTGAATTAGCTGCCGAGGTTGCAAGCACCTTTCTTCCCATCCCTGAAAATAAGGACAACAATGACTGATATTCACGGAGCACTTGCTGTGTGCCCAGCACTGTCCTAACTCACTGTGGACTATCTCTTTAAACCCTCAGAACACCAGCCCTATTGATAGGTGTTATCATCATCTTAGTTTTACAGATAAAGAAACTGAGGCACAGAGGAGTTAGGGGACTAGCCCAAGGAGCAGGAATTGCCCCCCACCGTGGTCTGGCTCCAGACCTCAGCCATCCCACCCTCTCCCAGCTTCTCTGTGCTGTTTGTTTGTTTTCGTGGGCCTCCACTATCCAAGGCCTCTGCACCTCACATCTCTGAATCCCAGCAACAATCTCAGGAGCAGGACACCAGTATTAGCCCCATTTAACAGAAAGGGAAACGGAGGTTTAAATGACCCGCCTGAGGCAGACAGCAAGGAAGAGGCAGGTTTGTACCTGGGTCCAAGGGCTCTTTCTGCAGTGCCAGGCCATCCCCTCATGCGCCAGAGGACTTTGACAGCACCAGGGGCAGGGAAAATGGGGGCTTTGGGGAGTCTTAGTGGCCATACAACAGAGAAACAATAATACGTTTATGACAATGACAACAAAATTTTTCTACCTTTTAAAATAAGTGGGAAATAATGAACATACAATAAAATACACAGATGTTTATGGTTTCCATTTGATGAGATCTGACAGATGTACTCAAGAATCACCCACCTAGGGAACGTGAATTGGTTCAGCCACTGTGGAGAACAGTACGGAGGTTCCTTAAAAATCTACAAATAGAACTACCACATGACCCAGCAATCCCACTACTGGGCATATACCCTGAGAAAACCATAATTCAAAAAGAGTCATGCACCAAAATGTTCATTGCAGCTCTATTTACAATAGCCCGGAGATGGAAACAACCTAAGTGTCCATCAACAGATGAATGGATAAAGAAGATGTTGCACATATATACAATGGAATATTACTCAGCCATAAAAAGAAACGAAATTGAGCTATGTGTAATGAGGTGGATGGACCTAGGGTCTGTCATACAGAGTGAAGTAAGTCAGAAAGAGAAAGACAAATACCGTATGCTAACACATATATATGGACTTTAAGGAAAAAAATGTCATGAAGAACCTAGGGGTAAGACAGGAATAAAGACACAGACCTACTAGAGAATGGACTTGAGGATATGGGGAAGGGAAAGTGGAAGCTGGGACAAAGTGAGAGAGTGGCATGGACATATATACGCTACCAAACGTAAAATAGATAGCTAGTGGGAAGCAGCCGCATAGCACAGGGAGATCAGCTCGGTGCTTTGTGACCACCTAGAGGGGTGGGATAGGGAGGGTGGGAGGGAGGGAGACGCAAGAGGGAAGAGATATGGGAACATATGTATATGTATAGATGATTCACTTTGTTATAAAGCAGAAACTAACACACCATTGTAAAGCAATTATACTCCAATAAAGATGTAAAAAAAAGAATCACCCACCTAAAACATGATACAAACATTTCTACAACCAAGTTCCCTCATGCTCCTTTGCAAACAAGCCTCCACTACTTCAGCCCCAGGTAACCACTGGTCTCTGCTTTGTCACCACAGGTCACCGTGTTTCACATCATAGGTTAGTCTTGTCTCACCTAGAGTTTCATATAGAGGGAATCACACAGTATGTGCTGTCTTGCCTCTGGCTTCTTACATTCAGCGTAACACCTGCATGATCCACTGTGCTTTTGCAAGCATCAGTAGTGGGTTCTTTTTACGGCTGAGAAGTGTTCCACTGTGAGAATGTTCCACAGCTTGTTTATCCAGCCTCCAGGGGATGGGGTCTGAGTTTCTGGCTGTTGTGAACGTCTGCACACACTGAGCACCGACTTTGAGCCAATCACAGTTCTAACCTAGTGTCCTGCGCAGGCACCACATCTGTTAATCCCCACCCCAGGTCGTTATCACTGTCCCCACTTCGGGGCAGGAGGAAATGCAGGCTCAGGGCGAGAAACCCAAAGACACAGAGCTCACACTGGCCGAGGCAGGCGAGCAGCACTGAGCAAGGGACAGATGGACACACGGTCATGGCGGGAGGCCCCGGCCCTGGGAGTGCACGCTTTCTTTTTTTTTTTTTTCTTTTTTGCGGTACGCGGGCCTCTCACTGTTGTGGCCTCTCCCATTGCGGAGCACAGGCTCCGGACGCGCAGGCCCAGCGGCCATGGCTCACGGGCCCAGCCGCTCCGCGGCATGTGGGATCTTCCCGGACCGGGGCACGAACCCGCGTCCCCTGCAGCGGCAGGCGGACTCTCAACCACTGCGCCACCAGGGAAGCCCCGAAGTGCATGCTTAATGGAAACCGAGCTGGAGCCACAACAGTGATGACAGTGGCCTGCATTTATGAGGCACCTACTAAATTCCTGGGCCTGTTCTAAATACTTTGCATGAATTAACCCATTCAGTCTTCCCAACAATCTCTGTTATCCTCTTTCACAATTGGGGAAATAGGCACAAGGAGGATGCGTCCTATCTCCAGGGCCACACAGCTAGCGAGGAGTGGAGCTGAATTTGGACTCAGGTGGCCTAGTACTACGTGCTTCTCTTAACGACAAGTCTACACCATCTCGTCAGCCCTCCTCCTGCGAACCTGGGGCCTCTAGTCGGGCAGGCTCAGGTCCCGTCTTGCCTGGAGGCATTTCCACTCATGGTCATCTTCCTGCTCAACTGGGAACCTCCCCCAGTCTGGTCAGTTTAGGATCCAAGGGCCTGGTGCTGGGAATGCGGACAACAGGAGGGAAGGGTCAAGCGCAGGACTGTAAGGTCAGCCCTTGAATCCCGGCTATGCCGTTTGCTGGCTCAGTCACCTAACTTCTCTGAGCTTCCATTTCCGTATCTATAAAATCGCAGATGATGACGATGATAGTGACCTCATGAGGATTCAGTGAGATGGGTGTGGAATTACTAGCACAGACATTTACCTTCACTTTGCTACCTGCCCGGGGCCTCTCAATGCTTAAGCCAGGCTCACAGCAACCTTGCAAAGCAGATGTTCAATTCCCATTTTACAGACGAAGAAAGCCAGTCTCTAAATACCATCTCCACGCTAAACATCTCCAAACATACATCTCCTGCCAGCATCTTTCACCTGAACTCAGGCTTGAACACCCAGCTGCGACGGCACATGCCTGACTGAACTCAGCCTCCCGGCAGGAAACTGAACTTCTTCACCTCCCTGCGTGACCCCACCCCTCCTGTAGTCATCTTCACTTCAGAAAATGCCACCTCTGTCTTTCCAGGGACTCAGGCCCAAAACCTTAGTGTCCTCACCAGCTCCTCTCTTTCTCCAACCTCTGCTGCCCCACTTCGCAACCATCAGCCTTCAGAAGCCCTCTGGATCTGATCACTTCCCCCTGCTTCCACAGCCCCATCCCGGCGTGAGTCACCAAGCACTTGCTTGGATTATTGCAGCGTCCTCTGAACTATCTCCCCCATTCCGCCATTTCTCCCTACCCGATGGAAGTCAGATCACGTCTCTCCTATGCTCAACACCCTGCCGTGGCTCCCACGTTAACCAGAGTAAAAGACAAGGCCCTGGCAGTGGCCTATAGGCCCTGCTCAGTCGACCCTGCCTTGCCTCTCTGACCACTCCCCTCCAGCCACACTGGCCTGCTCCCTGCTCGTGGAACACACCAAGCACTCTGCAGCCCTAGGGCCTTTGTACTTGCTGTTCCCTCTGCTTTGGACTCTCTTCCCAGAGATAACCATGCGGGTCCTTTCTCACCTCCTTCAGGTCTTTGCTCAGATGTGAATGTATTCAGGGCCTTCCTTGGCCACCCGTTTAAATGAACAACCCCCCCTTCATCAGCACACCTTGGTCCCCTTCTGTCCATGGCACCCATCACCAACTGACAGGTGGAATTTTATTAACATTCTTATCATTATTAATTTAGAATATCTCTACCCACTGTGCCCCACAAGGGCAGGACTGTTTCTGGGGTGTCCACTGCAGCATCCTCGGCACCTCTGGGTCTGGTGTAGAGCGCTTGCTCAATAAATGTTTACTGAATGCACGAATGGGGGTCAGGAGTGGTTCTCAGACTTCCCCAGGCCACCAAGTTAGGACATGTTGGAGCTAGGATTTGAACCCAGGGGTCTGAGTCCCAAGCTGTGTCCTTAACCTCCCAGGGCCTGGTTCCAGGTCAGCACCCCAGAGATGGTGGCTGTCACTGTGATGACTTTTAAGGCAATACGCCCATCCTTCCCCACCCACAAGAGAAGGCTGGGGGTGGGGGTGGGCAAAAGGGAGAGGTCAGGTCGCTGTGGCCTCCCACCAGTAGGAGGTGACTCATCAACCTCGTGATGACAGATGACATTCCATCCCTTCCCTGGGGGTCTTTGGCCCCAGATAAAGGGAGCACCCTGCTTCTGGGAAGAGGAGGACAAACAAATGGGAGAGCTGGCCAGGCCACTGCCTAGGGGGTTGCATGTCTGAGCTAGAGGGCCACAGTGTTCAGTCGTGAAGGGGGGACAGCCCAGACTGACCCCTGAGCTTCCCTTCTGGGGTCAGAGACACAGCCTGAGTTCTCTTATCAGGAAAATGGAGCTTTCTCTGTGAAGTCAACACCCCCGCCACCCCCTCGGGCAGTCAGGGGAAAGCCTCTTGGTGTACCTCCATTTCCCCTTGGCATTTTCTCCTACTTCAGAAGAACTTGAGCCAGTTGGCAAACACATTTTGAAAAGGAACATCAAGGGGCCGCAGACTCTAGCCAGATGGGCAATATTTGATTTATATTTTAATTTTAAAAACTTCTAACTTAGTAATACTTAAAGATAGTTCTGTTGCAAAAGACTCAAGCCACACACTCCCTACGGTGAGTTAATGGTATCTCTAGGATTGGGTTTGGCTGCAAGTAACAAGTAACAGACTCCAGTGGCTTTGCCAGCTAGAGGTTCCATTTTTCTTGTGTAAAAAGAAGGCCAGAGGTGGACTCGTTCAGGGACGTCACCAATGACCAGCTTCCTTGAATCCCACTTTGGTACGTGACTTTCAAACTCATGGCTCAAGAGGGCTGCTTCATTGCCTGGCATCTATGCTCAGCCCAGGAGAAGGGCAGAGAAGGGGCAAGACATGGGCCGAGTCCCCCTCTTAGAGCAAAAACATGGTGGCTTTCTCAGAGCCCTACCTGGTAGATTTGTATTTACATCTCACTGACCAGAACTGGGTCACGTGGCCACCCTACTGCAGCCGTGTGCCTGCAAGGTGGGCTGGGTATGTGATAACTTTGCGTTGGCCCATTGCTGTCCCATTCAAAATTGGGGTCTTATTAGTGAGAAGAAAGGGGTGATGGATGATGGATGCTGAATGATGGTCCCTGCCTCAGATTTGTTTTGTGTGATCTGAATAGAAACAGATTATAAATGTGATTTCTCGGCTTGCTTTTTTTTTGCCACCTAAAATTATGCATTTAGAGATTCACCTTATCATTATTTCAACCTGCTGCATAGAACTCCACGGGATGGATGTACCACAGATTATTTACCTCATCCCATGTTCATGGATATTTAGCTTCCCCTAAAAATGTTCACTATTTGAAACAATGCCTCAGTGAACCTCCTCATGAAGCACGCTCTCCATGCCCGCTGTGCACTTCTACAAAGTGTAACTGGAACTGCGGGTAGACGGTGCGTCCATTTAAAATGTCAGGAAGTGTTTCCAAATCAACACGAGGGCTTTGCCAGTTTACATTCCCTCCCACCCTGTACGAGAGGAACGGTCTCACTCACAGTCACCAGACAGGATATTATCACTTAAATTTTTTTTCCCGTGTGATGGGGAAATAATTATTATTTATGTTATAGTTTGCATTTCCTTGATTAGTATTGAGGTGAATCCCCTTATCATTTATGTATTGGCTATTTATATTTTCTGATGTGTTAATTTGCCTTTTTAAATTATTTGGCATTGTCTCTCACTGATTTGGTTTTGTTTTTTCCTTTCTGATTGGTATGAGTCCTTTTCCATTTGGGCTACAAATCTTTTTTTTTAATTTTCTTATTTTTTAATTAAAAAAATTTTTTTTAGCCGCACCGCGCAGCATGCGGGATCTTAGTTCCCTGACCAGGGATTGAACCTGCGCACCCTGCAGTGGAAGCGCAGTCTTAACCACTGGACCGCCAGAGAAGTCCCCAAATCTTTTTTTTTTTAAATCAACTTTATTGAGGTATAATTTATGTACCATAAACTGCATCCAATTAAGGTGAGGTTTTTCAATCCCGTTTCTATTGACATTTTGGGTCAGATAATTCTTTGTTTGGGGCCTTCCTGTGCATTGCAAGATGTTTAGCAGCACTCTTGGCCTCTACCTCTAGACGCCAGCTGCACATTTTCCCAGTCATGACAACCACAAAAGTGTCAGGACATTTCCAAATGTCTCCTGGGGGCAAAATGATCCCCAGTTGAGAGCCTCCAACTTAAAGTGTACAGTTGATGAGCTCTGATAGATGTGTACACCCAAGAACCTATTAATACCTTCAAGATTTTTGTGTTTAGGTTGTAAATATTTCCCCCAGTCTGAGGCTTGGCTTCAGATCCATCACCTGCCCCCTTCTATTGGAGTGACCTCAATAGACTCATTTCTTTACTCTGAAACTCAGTTTCCCCAACTGTGAAGTGGGGATAATAATTCTGACCTGGCAGTGATGTTATGAGTCTTGAAGGCAATAGTGAATGTGGCTGGCATGTAGTAGGTGCTCAATAAAAGTCCCACTGCCCTTCCTCACTTTGTATGTACTCATTTAGTCAACAAATACTTACTGAGCACCTCCTATGTGCCAGGCCCTGTGTTAGTCTCTGGACACAGTGGAGAACAAGACAGACAACGGTCCATGTGCTCAGCTGGAGGAGACAGAGAAGAAACGAGCAAACGAATGAATGAACAAGAACAATGTGCCTACGATGATGCTGATCAGTGCTGGGAAGTCAATCAGATGGCGCAATGTGGTACACACCCGGGTGGGTGGTTGCTCTTTGGGAGAACAAGGAGGTGACATCTAAGTGGAGATGAAGCAGAAGGAGAAGCTGGGGCAGCAGAGAAGGGAGATCCAGGCAGAGGGAACAGCAAGTACGAAGGTGATGAAGCTGGAGCCAGTTGGATACCTCTGAGGAACAGCACGGAGCAAAAGTGGCTAGGACAGAGTGACCAGGGGAGGGACAGAGGTGAGACTCAAGGTCAGGGAGGTAAGGAGATGGGGGCGGACCACGCGGAGCCTTGGCCAACATGGACAGGAGTTCTACTGTAGTCTAACGTGCAGTGAGAAGTCAGTGGACAGGTTTTAGCTGGGGAGAGACAGGATTCCTCCACTCACCAAACATGGAGGTCTCACTCTGTACCGTACCCTGCAGATGGTACATTGGCTTATAGTTTGCCCACTTCTCCAGGCCTCTGCCTGCTGGTACCCTATAAATAACACTGATCTTAACAACACTAATAACCAACTTTTCTCTACAGGACCCAACGCCTCAAAGCCCCTTCACATCTCTTTCCCCACTTGAGTCTTATACCAACCCTGAGAAGCCAACATGGGCTGCGGATGTGCATTTCACAGATAGGGAAGCTGAGGTGCAACCGCACAGCTGGAAAGCATCAAGCTGGGACTCAAACCCAGCATTCTCTGAGCTAAGCCTGCTTCTCTCGATCCCAGGTCACAGCACTTAGGGTGGAGGGTCAGGGGAGCGTCTTCTCTCTTCTTTCCTAAGATACCCCTTGATTCTGGGACTCAAATCTGCAGTGTTCCTATCAGGCCTATCCCACAGCAAGGCTCCTGGGCTGCCCACGGGGAGGGGAGCCCCATCCCCAGCCCTCTCTCAGGAGAGTAGGGAAGGCAGGTGCTCAGGGCTGGGCCCAAGTCCAGATAAAGTTGGGGCAGGGCAGGAAGTACAGTGGGCCCAGGGCCAGGTGGGACTAGGATTCAGGGCCTGTCCCACCTGTGGGCACTCATGGGGCCTCCTCCCTCTGGCTGAGGACTCTGCCCTGTTTCTGGACCAGTCCCTGGGGCTCCTTAGCTCCCACATCAGGTGGGGGTCTTGCAGCTGCCGACCCAGTACTGGTCGGGATACTGCTGGGCCAGGCCAGCCTCACTGCCCCCAGCCACCTAAACCAGGCGGTGAGCCCCAGGATCTTCTGTGTAATAGGCACCCAGGAAACGTGTGTGAATCTGAACGAGGGCCTGCCTCAGTTTCTCCAGCTCGCACTTTAGCCTCTGCTGTTCATTCTCATTTGCCACGTGCCAGGCACACTGCTAGTTGCCGGGGATGCAACAGTGACGACCATACATGGTCCCTGTCCTCAAAGAGCTTACAGTCTGGCTGGGCCGATGGATGAGGAGCCAGATAACACTGTGCTCAGCGCTGAGGGTGAGGGTGGCAAGGACGACCAGTGTTGACCACCCTCCATCATCTTTTTCCTCATAATGAGAGAATTTGGGTGTGCTATCAGGGCACACACTGCCAAAAGAGTGATTACATTTCCCAGCCTCTTTTGCAGTTAGGTGTGATCATATGACCAAGTTTTGGCCAATGGGATGTGAGTAGAAACCACTTCTGGGTCATGCCCTCAAAAGGAATAACACTTTCTCTCTTCCTGCTGACTGGAATGTAGGTGTGATGAAGGAGCTAAAGCAGCCATTTTGGACTTCACTGGAAGCTGTGGAATGAAGATAGTAGAGCAACTAGACAGAAGGAACCAGGGTTTCTAGAATGAACTTGCAGAACTAAACCAGCTCACCAAACTTGGACCTTCCACCTCTGTGCTGGAATTTAAATTTTGTCCCATTGAGCCACTGTGGCTCTCTGTTATAGCAGCTCAGAGGCAGCCTGACTTATACAGAGGGGTAAACACATGTTGTTGGGGAAGCCTCAGAGGTGTTTAACCCAGCCTGACAGGGGTAGGTCTGGAGGGCTTACTGGAGGAGACAACTTTTAGATGGAGGCTTGACAATGAGAAGATGGATTTTTCTAGACAAAGTTTCCAGGGAGGTGCATAGCATATGGGTAAATCTGGAGGCAAGAGAGAACATGGAGCTTTCAGGACACCTAAAGGAGCTGAGGGTGGCTGCATCACAGGGAACGATGGGGACAGGTGAAAGTGGGGCTGGATGGGTGGCAGGATTTACTCGAAGGGCCTGGAAAAGCCATGTGAAGCCCTTTGAATTTTGCCCTGAGGGTAAAGGGGAGCCACTGGAGGCTTGAGGCAGGAGGGTGAGGTGATTAGATTTGCTTCTTAGAAAGATCTCTATGGCTACGGGGTGGGAAATGGATTTATTCATTTATTTTTTTAAAAAACACAGGTTGTGCTACGTGCCAGGCACTGAGGATTATCAGTGAACAAAACAGATTTGGTTCCTATCCTTATGGAATTTGCAACCTGGTGGGGTGAGACATGAGTCAAATAACCATGTAAATAAACACGAAGCGTGATAAGGCCAACGCAGGGAGGTATGCATGGCTGTGAGGGAATATAAAGTGGGGGAGTCAGAAGAGCTTCCCAGGGAAAGGTGCTGGAGGAACAGTGGTGGGAAAGGTTCCAGGCCAAGGGAACAGCACAGGCATATGAGCCCAGACGGCTGCAGGGAGAACAAGGAGGGTCAAACAAAGGTGTTGGTAAAGATGGAGAAATACAGGCATAGATGGTGAGGGAAAGCAGGGAATCTCCAGGGCCAGCCAGCTTCTGGCTTGAGCAAGGTGGGCAACAACAGAGAAGGAATGAGGATGGGGAGGGAATTGGAAGTGAAGACCCTGAGTTCAAATATGGTATGTAGGATGTGAGGTTCCTGTGAGCCTTCCAAGTGGAGATGGTGAGTGGGTGGTTGGATACAGGGGTCTGGCTGCAGAGGGGCTCCCTGGCCAATTGTAGCTGTGGTCGTCCCATGCATGGACTCCCAGGCCAGAGCTCACCAAATCCTGGCTTCGGGGGCACATATTGTATCTCAGGAACTACGCCCATGGTAGACGTGGTACTTTCCCACTCACGTCTTCTCAGCTAGCAGGGTCCAGTTTTGTTGGATGTACATCTACCCAGGTGCTCAGGGACAGTTGCCCTCCTCACCTCAGAGTGAGTTATTATGGGTCTAAACCAACGATGGTCATTGTCACTTCCCTTTTCAGTGACTCGTTTGAAATTGGGCATGTGATGCAATCTTGGTCAATGGGAAGTCTTCAGGGGGCTTCTGGGAACATCTGTCTCCCTCATAAAAGGGGACACATGGAAGAAGATGCCTTTCCTCTTCTTTACTTGATGTTATCATGTCTGTGTGTGATGCCTGGGGCTGCAGCAGCCATCTTGAAACCATGAGGAAAATCATCAATAAATTGCTGAGAATGGCAGAGCAGGAAGATGGAAAGGATGTGAGTTTTTATTTACATCTTCATGCCTTCAAATTAAACAACCATTATTAGATGAAATTATGAACTCCCCTTCCATTGTTTTGCCATCTTCATTTACCTTCTAGTCCTTGTGGCTGAACACAATCTAAGAAAGTGCTACATATGTATTGTTTTATTTAATCTTCTCAATTTTCCTCTGAGGTTGGTATTACTATCATAGCCATTTTATAAGTGAAGAAACAGGTTCATGGCAGGTAAGTGACTTTCCCAAGGTCACAAAGATAGTAAGTTATAGAGCTGGGATTTGAGTCAAGCCTGGTGTGATTTGAGAGTGCAACTGGGCTAAAGCCACACTCTCCATTTAAAAGTCTTTCTCTTAACACGTTTTTAGTAGGAAACCATAGCCCTGTTCTTATTTTTCCCTAGAAAACTGTTATTACGGTTGGTGGGAAATTCAGAGTGGGCTGCGTTTCTTTGCACACAGTTAATGTCTTTGATTATATGTTTCTGGCTTCTTCATTCTGAGAAAGGCTTCCATTGGTTGTACAATATAATCAAATCATTTCTTATGTAAACAGCCATCTGGCAAAGAGTCAGCGACAGTTCCATCAGCGGGAAGGTGAAAATGAAACTGTGTTCCCAGCTCCGGAAAGCAATCTGCTGTTCAGCAGGAAAAGATCAAGGGTTAATGACACGGCGTTGGGCAAAGGCTGCCGCTGTGGCTCTGAGCATTATCAGGAGGTGGGAACAAAGAATGGTTGTTAAATGGGTTTGTTAGAAAAGTTATTTCCTAATGTAATTCATGAAACGCTTGTCAGAACATTAAGCACATCCTTCGAAAGCACAAGAGAACTTAAAAAAAAAAAAGAAGAAGAATATAGACAGAAAGAAAAGAGGCTTCTGAAGTCAATTATGGAACTCTTAGAAAGGGTTAATATCCTTAATATACAGAGTTCCTGCAAAACAATAGGAAAAGGAAGACACCTTATTATAAAATTTACTATTCACAAGTGAAGAATTACAAAAGACAGGTATATGTGTAAAGCAGGATCCACTCTGCCAGTAATCAAGGAAATGCAAATAAAAGCTACAATGATTTATCATTTTCCACCTATCAGATTGGCATAGCGTGGCAATGCACACCACAATGTTCAACGGGTAGGGATTTTAAATTATTGCAGAAATCTAACTTTGGGGCACTTATCCTAAGGATGTAATAAGCCAAGCACTCTCTAGGGACAAGGGTGTTCACTGCAGCATTGTTTATCATAGTGAAAAATTGGGGGAAAACCCAGAAATGCCAAACTACAAAGGATTCATTAAGTAAACAATAAAATACTGTATTTAAATTAAATTGTATTAAATAATATTGCAAATTGTATTAAATACTAATTTAAAATGGCAATATAGAGAGATGCCATGACATATTGTAGAGAAAAAATTTTTCACACGCATGATCTAACTTGTACTAAGTTGTATGTGCACATGCACGAATATTAAAGAGTGTATGCTGGGCTTCCCTGGTGGCGCAGTGGTTGAGAGTCCGCCTGCTGATGCAGGGGACGCGGGTACGTGCCCCGGTCCGGGAGGATCCCACATGCCGCGGAGCAGCTGGGCCCGTGAGCCATGGCCGCTGAGCCTGCGCGTCCGGAGCCTGTGCTCCGCAACGGGAGAGGCCACAACAGTGAGAGGCCCGCGTACCGCAAAAAAAAAAAAAAAAAAAAAAAAAGAGTGGATGCTAAAGGATGTTTACCAAAATGGCGGCAGTGTTTATTTCTAGATGGTAAAATTTTCAGTAGTAATTTTTCCTTTCATTTAAGTCAGTTTCTCAATCTTGGCACTACTGACATATTGGGCCAGATAATTTTTTGTTTCCGGGGACTGTCCTGGGCATTGCAGGATGTTTAGCACCATCCCTGGCCTCTACCCACCAGATGCCAGTAGCACCCCTGACCCCCCGAGTCATAACAACCAAAAATGTATCCAGACATTGTCCCATGTCTCCTGGGGGACAAAACCGCAGTCGTTTGAGAAGCACTGTTTTAAATACTTTTCTGCATTATTTAAATATTTTAACAACAAGCATGTATTGTTATCATAATCAGAAAAAAAGAAACACATTAAAAAATATTTAGTAAAGTCATTTGCAGCTTTGTGAATTGGCTGGGGGTTCAGTCAATGGAATTCAATCAGAGAGCAGAAAAATCTGTTATCTTCTTGCCTTTGATACAGGGTTCTGGTGAAATATCTAGACATTTGGCAATGTTTTCCCTGGATTGGTCTTTGCTCAAAGAACAACTTTTTCCTCCAGATCAGATGTTAATATAATTAAGTTCCGGAATGGATGTTTTGACTCTCTTGCCACCTCACTCTTCTCTTGGTGACTGCTCCAATTTGGGGGGCTACCACACTTCTCTATTATAGCCCTCCTTTTGAGGGGAGCTGACTGTCCTCCTGACTCCAATCCCAAGCTAATTTTCAGAATCTCACCCTCTGGTCATGGCCACTGGCTCAAGGATGGACATGTAACCACTTTGGTCCATTGAGTCTCTAGAGGTAACTCAACACTGTGGGCTACTGGAAAAGATGCATTCCAAGTACTCTTAGAAGCCACTCAAAGAGACCTTCTGAGTCTGAATAGGTTGAGGCCTGGAATTGCTGTACCCATTTTAACACCACGAAGAAAACCAGCTAGAGGAAAATGTCAGCACACAGAAGTGGCAGAACCAGGTGAAACACAGAGGAAAAGATTGGAGCCCTGATCAAACCAAGCCTGAAGCTCACACTTCTGCTAGGCTTTTTGTTCATGGGAGCCAATAAATCCCTTTACAGTTAATCTCCTAAATTTCTATTACCTACAGCCCCAAACTAACTGATACAACCCCCTTTGATGACAGAAATCCCTCCCAAACTCCACTTCCACGTCATGTCAGCAAATATGTGTTAGACACGTACTGGATGCCAGGTCCAATGCCCGATCCTGGAAAAGCAAAGATGACATAATCCCTTCCCTGACAAACGTGCAGCCTGGTTGGGTGCGGAGGGGGTTGGAGAAAGAACAACAAATAGGCAATGTGATCTGTGCTGTGATGACAGGGACACAGGGACACAGTCCAGGCGTGGGGTGGGGAGAGGAAATCCTGACTGAGCCAGTCTTGAAGGGAGAGTGGGAGAGGGAACAGGATGTTTGGACAGGGGGAGCAGCATGTTTGCCAGCCTGGAGTTTGAGAGATTATTGTGGGCTCAGGGCAGGGAACCACCTGAAGGAAGGGAAGAACTGTTGGGGGAGGGGAAGCATGACCCCAGGGCACCTCACATAAAGGGGGCCCAGGTAGCGGCAGGGTCCCCAGAGAGAGCCCCGCAGCTTTGGGGCCTGGACCCTTGCCTCCCGCAGCCCTTGGTGCAATCCAGCTGTTGGCAGAGAAAGTAGGGGACTGGGGAGGGGGCACTTGTCAGAGTCCAACTTTTCCATTCCAAGGCTGGAAAAACTAAGGTATCAGTACAGATGACACTTTATGACAGATGTTCTTTCAACCACATTCATTCCATACAAGCTCTAGTATGTCAGAGGGCAACAATCAACCTGGGCCATGGCCCAGGCAGAGACAGGTAATCACCTAATGATTCTGAAAAATATAAACTGTTGTCAGCCATGCTCTGGAATCCTCTGTTGTGGTGTCTGACATTTCAAGGAAGTCAGGGAAGCCTTCCTGAAGGAGGTAGCACTTGAGCTGAGAGCTGAAGAGTAATAACAAGTTAGTTCCCTTGGCAAAGCCAAGGAAGAAGGGGTTTGGGGAGGAGGAAATAGCTTGTGGAAAGGCCCTGTGGCAGGAAGGCATGTGTGAGGATGAAGGGCTGATATGAACAAGTCCTTTCCTTTACACTGTGCTTTTTACGAGTCCTGGCAGCAAGCATGTGTTATTATCATGCAGTAAGGTAGGTCTTGTTATTACCATTTTATAGATGAGGAAACAGGCATAGACAAGCAAAGTGACCTTTCCAAGGACACACAGACAGGAAGCAGTGGAAATGGGAATTGAACTCATGTACTTAATCCTACTCAGCAGTTCTCAAAGTGTGGTCCAAGGATCCTTGGGGGTCCCCAAGACCCTTTCACAGGGTTCGCAAGATTATTTGCCTTTTTCACTCTCATTCTTATAGGAGTGTAAAGAGTGTGAAAAGCTCATCATAGGTATTTAGATTCCACAGTGCAACTATACTTTAAGGAACGACCACTGCCAAGTTTGGGTGTAGCATTAAAGAACATGCACAATATTACAATATTCCCTCCTTTCCAAAGAGGTGCCTTTCTAAAGCTGTGATTTTTTTTTTTGGATACTTCAACCAAAACAAAAAATCACAACAGATGGAATGCAGAAGCAGATATGAGATCCAGATGTCTTCTATTACACTAGCCATTTGAGAGAGTTGCAAAAATGTAAACAGTGCCACTAATGCCACTTTTCTCAGTACATTTCTTTGCTTTGAAATCTATAGTTACTTATTAGAAAAACCTGTTAATTATATTAACAGGTACTGGAATTACTAAGTGAATAAAATAAATATTTTATAAACAGTTTTCATTTCTAATATGAATACTGATTGATATAATCCACATAAACAAAAGCTCCTTGGGCTTTTCAATAATTTTTAAAAATTGTTTTAAAATCCTGAGACCAAATGTTTGGGAATGCTGCCTTCACTGATAATTCTTTCCTCTTCTCCTCCACCCCCGAGCCCCTCACCCTGATCCCTGGTTTTCTTCCTGTCTCCCTTGTTCCCCTCCCCCATGGAGGGCAGCCCTGGGCCAGTCTGTGCTCAGTGCCTCTGGGAAGGGGTGGGACGCCAAATACTGGGATCCCAGGAGGTTTCCTAGCCTTGGAGTTTCAAAACCAAGGGGAGCAGGAAGAACTCATATTTGTGAAAAAACATCTTATAGAAAGCAAGTCACCCCTTCCAGAACCAGGGCCAGGGTTCCAGGGTGGGGATAGACAGAGGAGTGGTAGGGGTGGCCCCATGCCTGGGGTTGAGCCCAAAGAAGCCAGACTTCAGGTAGGAATGGCTTCTCCAGGATTCTGGAAAGGCATCCTTCATCCAGTCCTTGGGAGTGGCCAGGAAACAGCCAAAGGACCCCAGGACACAGGCGTTGGGGAACAGACAGGCACAGCACCATATGGCCTCACTGGTAAGAAAGAGCCCGTTCCAGATGCGTGTCCCTGCTCTCACTCTTGTCCCCAACACCTCGGCCTCACTAACAGCTGGGAACCCAGAATGGGGAAGTGGCCTGGGGAGAGGTGGGAATCAACCATCAGCTGGCTTCCACCAGCCTGCCAGAATGATGGCACAAGATGGAACTTAAGTTCAGCTACAAAAAACCAAAATCCATACAGCTCCAGTCTGTGAACTGGGACTCATACCCACTACATATAAAAGCCCTGCTTATGTGGGATGTGCCTTCCTAGCCAGGCCTCTTTCTTTGGGCATCAGAGAGGTGGAGTCACTTGCTCAAGGCTGCACAGCAGGAAGGGCCAGTGGGATTTGCACTCAGGCCTGGCTCCAGTCCCCATGCCCTTGACCACCAAGCTATGCTGCTAAGGGAGACTGTTCATTCCCAAGGCCTGGGCAGCCCCTGCCACAGAGTGGGACTCAGAGTCTGAGGCTGGGCCTGGGCTTACAGTCCCTGGGATTGGAGGTTTGGACTCCAAGGGCCCTCGGCGGGGCAGAGGGCTGGTCGTCAGTGCAGGGCGTGAGGGGCTGGGCCAGGTCCTCTTGCGCAGGCCTTGCCCCAGGTGCCCCTCTGCCTGCTGAGTACCCGGGAGGGGTGGGTGAGGCTGGCAAGACAGGTTTTTCAAGGTTCTCTGCCTGAGCTGGTGGCTTCCTGCACCCTCATGCTCCTCCTGGAGCGGAGGATGCATAGATGCTCCGGGAACAGGCCCGGAGAGGCCAAGAAATTGGCCAGGAGTCACACAGTGGGGTGTGGGCGAGCCACGGCCACACCTGAGAGAGCCTGGAGGGGAAGCAGAGGCCTGGGGGGCAGAGGTGGGTCCCTGCACCAGCCGCCCCCCGTGGAAGGCTCTGGTGGGGGGATGCAGGGATGAGGTGCCAGATGGGTCCCTGACCTCAGCTACTTGGTCACTGTCCTTGACACTCCCTGCCTCACCCCCCGCCATATCCAAACCATCAAAACTGTCAGTTTTATGCCCTAAACATCTCTCCAATCAGACCATGTCTCCTCACCTCCACGACGACCCCCCGGCCAGGCCACCATCCTCTCCCGCCTAAATTGCGGCAGTCACTTCCTCTCTGCTCTCCCTGCTTCCACCCTTGCCTGCTGACGGTCTCCTCTTCATGTGCAGCCAGAGGGACCCTGGTAGAACCTGAGTCATATTCTGTCCTTCCCCTGCCTACAACCTGCCATGGCTCTCAACTCACTCAGGAAAAATACAAACTCCTGCCGTGGCCACAGGCTCCTGTCTTATCACCACTGCCCACCACCACTGCCCCTCCAATCTGTGGCCCCGGGCAGATGAAACAATTTGCAATTTCTTAATACCCCACGGTTTGTCCAGAATCATGTCTGATTCTTTTCAGTATCTCTGTCACCCTCACATTATGTGGACTTGTTTTTTGAGTGATTAAACAACTGTCAGGATGCGTGAGGACAGAGAGGCAGAGAAGGGGTAAGGCAGTGTGAAATGTGGACTGAACCCCTACTCCATGAACAGACAGACACTGTGCCTGTCCTCGTGGAGCAGATGTCCTGGTGCGGTTGGAGGCTGGGTTGGACAAGCTACCTGACAATTACAAGATGGTATCATCAGGTCACTGATGGTGGATTGTGGGAGCACCTAGAAGACTCCTGACCCCACCTGGGGCTGGGAAGGCTGCTCATGGGTGGCATCAAAAGGGACCTGAAGTACGGAGAGGAATGAAAGGACGAGGGCAGAGGGCTGGGAGTGAGTGTTCCTGAAAGAAAGAAGGGCATGAACAAACGCCGGGCCCATTGCTGCCCACCCAGGGCGACTTTGCTCTCCCTGGAGAATTTGGCAGCGTCTGGAGATATTTTTTGGTTGTCCCAACTGGAGAGGGGTATGCGGCAGAGGCCAGGAGTTCTGCTGAACACCCTACAGCGCACCCGCCCCCAACCAAGAATGTTCCCACCTGAGGTTGAGGCCAACCCTCGGGGGAACTAGAAGTTGAGTCTGGCTGGAGCGAAGATGCAAGAAAAGCTCAGTAAAAGGGAGAATGGAAAGAGGTTCGGGCAGCAGCGGCCTCGTCCAGGGGAGGACCTTGCTCAGATTCAGGGTTCAGAAAGCCACCTCTGGCCAGTGTGGACTGGACTCTAGGGGTCCCAGGGTGGCATGTGGGAAGGACAGGCTGTACTGCCTTAGATTCCACCAAGATGCCTCTGCGCGTGGAGAACGGATCATATGGGCGAGGGCAGAAGCAGGGAGGCCAGTGGGGAGACTGCTGCAGTGGTCCAGGTGAGCAGTGGTGAGTGCTGGGCCCGGGTGGAGGCAGGGAGATGCAATAAGTTATTTAGGAGGTGTGGTGCCAGGGTTGATGGGGGATGAGAGGCAGAGTGACAGGGAGCTGCTCAGAAGCTTCTAGCTTGGTAGCGCACCTGGACACGAGTACCCCTGGGTGTTTCTTTTCACATCATGGCTCCTGAGGGCTGAGAAGAGGGTGTTGCTGGGAAAAGTCCCAAGTTCCAAAGCCATTTCTCAGAAGCATGAGTTTCTTCTGTCTGACTAGCCCGGGTTCAAACTTGGGTAGGTCCTCCGGTGCTCAGCGCCTCAGGGCCCTCACCAGCCAAGTGGGCATAACAGAGGCTTCCTCAGAAGGTTGCCGTGACTTTTAAAATAAGATAATACGTGAACAATCCATGGCACAGAGTTCCAGCGTTCAATGATTGCCTGTTAACGTTCTTATCGCTAGAGGAGTAGTAGTATTGTCTGGGCACAGAAAATAATTCACTTTAGTTCCCCTCCCCAGCCAGAAGGGCTGGTTTTGGCTTCAGATCACCTGTGGACATCAGAGCCGACGCAGGCCCACGAATAGAAGCCAGGGTGAAGCTCCCAGGAGGATTAACCACAGGGATGTTCCTGTCAGAATCAACAGTTTGCGAAAAAGTGTGGTTTGTGGGGCGCTGGAGTGGAAAGGAGAGGGTTTCGGGGCTGAAGGAGCTGAACACTGACCCCGCTCCCTCAATCAGATGCTGTGGGGCCTTGGGCAGGTTCCTGAGCCTCTTGGAGCCTCAGTCTCCCCATCCATCAAATGGGAACTTTCTAACTTCCTGCACAGGTTGCTGGGAGGTGAAATTGCACCCTCTCTGTTCTGCTCTTGAGATACAAGAGTGACAACCTTCTGGGGACAGCAACCTGGCCCCTTTGAGAGCTGAGGGCTACTTGGTGCCAGGCACTTGCCACTATTGTCTCACAGGCTGTCACAATGACCATCAGTTGTCCTCCCCACTGCAGAAGAGGATGCAGAAGCTTGGCCTCACAGCGCTGAGAATATGCCAAGTTTGGCACCCTCCCGGCCAAGGTGTCCCTTCAGTCTTTAAAGACAGTCACTGGGCCCTATCATCCCAAGCCAGGAACTGGGGCCAGATGGCGGCAAATCCATGGGCATCTGTTGCACGATCAAGCGATGGGGAGAAACGCTGTTTGTAATTAAACAAAGGAACTGGGACAGCAGGGGGATGGGGAGGCTGCCCCTCCAGCAGCCTGGAAGATTCTGGCTGGGGTGTGGGCCACGAAGCCTGCAGAGGTCCTGGTCCCTGGGTGCCGCCTCCATACATTCCCTGGCCCCACCTCTGCCAGCTGCCTGCCTTGGGTCTGGACCTTCCTCTCTTTGTGCCTTGGCTTCCCAGCCGGCAGCAAGAGCAGGGCTTGACCAGCTCTGTCCCATCAGTGCCCACCCCAGGGCCTTTGCACTGCGGTTCTCTCTGCCTGGAGGGTGCTTCCCACACCTAGATCTTCCTGGGAAGGCCCCTTCTCCTCCTTCAGGACACAGCTCAGATGCTTCTTCTTCCTAGACCCCTCTCGACCACCTGGTCACTGTCCCATCACCTTGTTCTATTTTTTCCATAGCACTCACCATCCGAAATCATCCTGTTTACCTCTGTGTTGACTCATCTGTTGCCCATCCCCACACTGGAATGTCATCAGCTCCTAGGAGACAGGGAGTTTGTCGAATTCAATGCTGTATCCACAGTGCCTAGCTCAGTGTCTAGCACACAGTAGGTGCTCTATAAGTTAAATAAACAAAGGCCCCTGGGTCACTTTGTTCCCTTTCATCTCACTCTCTTTGTTCCACAGCTGGGGAGCCATTATACAGATGAGAAAAACTGAGGCAGGCGAAAGGGAACACGCCTTGTCAGGGATAGTCTCCACAAATAAAGCACCTACTACACAACAGCCACTGAGCCATAGCTCATAATCTAAAGTTCTGGGGCTCTAAGGGCAGGCTGCATGGGTTCAAATCTCAGCTCTGCCACTCTCTGGCTGGGTGGGCTTCGATGAATGACTGTGCTTCTCTGTGCCTTAGTTTCCTCATCTATAAACATTAGATGGTTATACTTAACTTTCAGGGTTATCACTGGGAGGGTCAGATGAGTTAATACATAAAAAGTGTTGAGGTACCAATAAATGTCAGATATAGTGTTCCATAAGATATTTGTTGAATTAAGGTGGTGTGATAATGGCCCCATTTCACAGACGGGAAAACTGAGGCACAGGGTGGTGAAACTAATTAAGCAATGGAACTGGGTATCAAGTCCCTGTCTATCCAACTCTAAAGGCCACCTTCAGGCAAAGGAGGTAGTGCTGGGGGAAAACCTAGGTCTCAAGACTCCCACGTGGTGGAAAGCCAATGACTAGAGCCTGAAGTCTCTCCCCAGGGGAAGGCAGGCACTGGAGATGACTCCATCACGGCCCCCTTGGGGGACGGCTGTGCCTGGCCAGCCCCCATTTCCTGATGAGAAGCCCCACTCCACCATTCTCAGTCCACAGGGTTTGAGTGGAGTTGACCTCATCCATGGCCTGAAGGATGGTCACATAGCCCTGGTCACAGAGCCTGGCCATGGCCACAGGGTTTGGTTCAGAGATGGCCACACAACCCCACCTAAATGAGAACTGGTCCTGGGACTTCTACAGGAATAGTTGAGAAAGAGAACTCACTTTTCTGGGTTACTGGCCTGATAAGGTAACAGCAGTAGTCGTACTAGCAGTAATAGTAGCAGTAGTAATAAAATAATAACCAATATCATAGAGCATTGGGTATATTAAGTGCTGTTTAGTGCTTCACAAACATCAGTTCATCTTCCAGAGAGACGTGGAAACTGATGATAGCATTCAAGCACCTGGATGCAGCTACTTCTGAAGCAAGGTCGCCCCTGACGTTTTTTTACATGACCCAATAAATTCTCTTTTGCTTAGACCAGTTGGAGTCGGGTTTCTGTCCCTGACTAATCCACCTGCCTTCCAGACATTATCTAAGCTTCTATCTCTCCATCATTACTGTAGCTGCAACGGCACGCCTATTAACTGTTTTACGCCTGTCTCTGACTCACAGGTTTCCACTGTAGATCTTGGGCCCTCCTGCCCATACAGAGGCCGCAGGTCTGCCCCCTTTCCCATGTGCCCCAAGCAGGAGACTGGGTGTGTGGGTGATACACATATCCTTGTTCCAGGAAGGAGCTCTGTGGGGTTTGCTTGGCCCCAAAACAGACCTCATTATTAGTGTAATGACTGTTAATAAATAGTCCTAGCTCCCGTGCCAGGCCAGCTGCTTTGCACGCATGGTGATCTCATCCAGCCCTCCTGACATCCCTGTGAGGCAGCCATTGTGATCCCCATTTTAAAGATGAGGAAAATGAGGGTCCGAGAAGCAAGGCCTGACTCACAGCTCCTGAGCCGCAGAGCCCACGCTCCCAGCTCCATGTCCCTTCCAGGACGTGAGGCTCACTGCCCTGGGTGTTAGAACTCAAGGTCGACTTGGTTTATAATACATGTGTTGAGTCTATATGTATGGAAAATGCATACATGTAGGTGTTATATAGGTTTGGAATCTGTATCTGTGTAGAATGTGGGTGTGTAATATGTGTAGGCTCTACACATGTGTACAGTATACACGTAGAACTATGTGAATGTGGAATATGTGTATATGTGTAGACCCTATATATTTGTAGAATACATGTATGTGTGTATATAATGTATGAAAGGGTCTATATGCATGTGGAATATATGTGTAATGATATACGTGTAAAATATGTATGCGGAATATATGTATGTGTGTATATATGTATAAAATCTTTATGTATGTAGAATATATGAATATATGCATATAATAGATGGAAAGGGTCTATATGTATGTAGAATATATGTGTGTATATATGTATAAAATCTATATGAATGTAGAATATATGTATATGTGTAAAATCTATGAGTATGTAGAATATATAAATATGTGCATATAATACAGGTGTGAAATCTGTATGTATGTAGTGTGTATATATATGTGTGTGTAGAATCTATATGTATGGAGAGTGTGAGAGTGTGTGCGTGTACATGTGCTTGGAACCTCCTTGGTTCGCCTGTCCTGTGTCTCTGGGCAGCAAGTAGGTTGTGCAGTGAAAGAAAACAGTGATCACCTCTTCCCAGTCCTATCTGTACTATCCTGGGCCACTGTCACCTCCCCTCTGGACCACAGCAGTCGCCTCTTCCCTGGCTTCCCTGCTTCTGCCCCTTCCCCCACCCCACAGTCCATTCTCCGGGCTTGGGCCAGAGGCGTGCTGTTAGAACCTAGACCAGATCAGGCTCCCACCTCAGAGTAAAACCAAAGTCCTCACCAGAGCCCACAAGGCCCTGCCTGGTCTGGCCCCTTTGTGACTTCCTTGATCTCATCAATCTCCCTCCTTCAGCCCCAGCCACAGTGACCTCGATCACACCAGGTTTCCTCCTGCTTCAGGGCCTTTGCACGTGCAGTTCCTCTACCTCAAATATGACTTCTTTCAAGTTTCAGCCAACATGCCACCTCCTCAGAGAAGCCTTCCCTGACTACCCCATCTAAAACACCACCCTGATTCTCTCCAGCTTCTCACCCTGCTTTGAGGTCCTGAAGCTTCTCCCCGTGTGGCATTCTGAGCTGGGTATATGGCTTATCTCTCATTGCCTGTCTCTCCCACTAGACCTGTGCCTCTACACACCTCACTGAGCATACTAAGTACTCAGCCTGTGGTCCATGAGTGAAGGAATACTAGCCAGTCACAAACCCTGCCAGCATTCAGGTCACCCTTCGCCTGGTCGAACCTCTTCTTGGGCCACACAAGATTTTCACATCTGGTCTCTCCCCACCGCTGTCTTCTCTCCACCACCCCCTCCTTGACCTTGAGACCCCCTGTCTGGCCCCCAGAAAAGGCTCCAACTTCCTCCTGGGGGCTCTCGGGGTCCTTCCTGACTCCACGGCCTGACGGTGGAGGGGTTTCATCCCTCCAGATCCACGCGGTTGGAGAGCGATAGCTCAGCAGGCCTCCCAGCCCAACCTCCTCTTCTAGGATCACTGCCATCTTTCTTGTGCTCACAAGGCTTCTCTTTTCACTTTACCCACAGGGCTGAGGCAGGGGGGAGGAAGGGAGCAGGAAAGCAGCCCCCGCCCCACCACGCGCATGAACTGGATTCCAGAAACTTCACAGATAGACACAGCGCAAGACGCTGGGTTTGGTCCGCCGGACTCCGGAGCTGGTCTGAGCCCCGGGCTCAGCCAACTCTATTTCCTTCTCGTTTGGGGCTAGAGGTTAACAAACAGAACTTTTCTCTGCTTGCATTTAATTGTTTATTTTTAAAAGGAGCAAAAAGGGAAGTGTCCGGAGCAACCCCTACTCCAGGGCGGTTCTCTACGGGCCGCAGAGCCCCAGGGGGAAATTCTGTCCTCTGGGGCAGTCCCACGCGCTCTGCGGGAACCTGGCGTTCCAGGTACTGAATATCCGGGTAGCTGAGGATGACCTCCTCAACCAGGCAGCGGAAGAGTGTGGCCTGCGGTTGACTCTGACCAGCCCAAGGAGTTCTGTTAGGCAAACACTTTTAAATTTTAACAGCTTTATTAAGATGTAATTCACATACCATACAATTCAGCCACTTAAAGTGTACAATTCTATGGTCCTGAGTACGTTCACAGAGTGCCACAACCATCGCCGCCATCCATTCTACACCCCCAAATACCCCGGACCCATTAGCAGTCACTTTCCATTTCCCCTGCCCCCAAACCCTGGCAACTACTGATCCACTTTCTGTTTCTATAGATTTGCCTATTCTGGACATTAAATATAAATGGAGTCATACAGTATATGGCCTTTTGTGTCCGACTTCTTTCACTTAGCATAAGGTTTTCAAGGTTCATCCACACTGTAGTATGAATCAGTACTTGACTCCTTCTTCATGCTAAGTAGTATTCCATTGTATGACCAAACCACATTCTTTGATCTATTTCTCAGTTGATGGACATTTGGGTCGTTTCCACTTTTTGGCTACTATGAAGAATGTTGTCATGGACATTCACATGCAAGTTTTTGTATGGACACATGTTTCCAGTTCTCTTGGGGATATACCCAGGAGAGGAATTCCTGGGTCATATGGTTAACTCTGTGTTTAACCTTTCGGGGAAGCACCAGACTGTTTCTCAAGGTGTCTGCACCGTTTTTACAATCCCTCCCGCAGAGTAGGAGGGTTCCAACAGCTCCATATCCTTGCCAACGCTTGCTACCATCCGTCTTTATCATCATAGCCATCCTAGAAGGTGTGCGGGTACCAGGCCAATGCTTTCTCTTAATTAGTCAGAAACATTTAAAATGGAGAGAGTTGATATAAAGATCTGGACTTCTGACTTGTCTTGAGGACAACGGCTTTCTGGCATTACTGGGATGTGTTCACCATAGAAGCTGACTCACGGTTGTCCCTCCGGGTCACCACAGTCCTCACCCAGCCACCTCCCTTGTTGAAAGGACTGTGGCTCCTCTGCCATTTAGGTCTGTAATGCTCGTCTGAGTCCAGTTGAGATTTGCAAACACAATGAACCTTCGCCATACAGCCCTTCTGGAATCATCTTCCCTCAAGCCAACTAGGAGGTGAACTGCAAATGAGTTTTAACTCGTAGTATCCCACACTGATGTGTTGTATCAGCATGATGGTCCTGGAAGGATTCACTGTCCCTGCTTCCAGATGAGGAAGCTGAGGCTTCCAGAGGAGAGGGACGTGACCTACCCTGAGTCACATGCTGGTGAGGCCCTGGGCTGGGGGCTGGGGTCTGACCGGGGTCTCCCGTGATATCACAAGGTCTTTCAAGGTCCTTGGGTCTTTCTCCTCACATCCTAACGTCCTAACCCTGCAGGGAGAGACTCCAGGTCAAGATCTCTTTCTTGAAAGCACTATATTCGAGCAGAAAAGCCTAGAAAGGCCAGTCTTTCCACCGCAGAGTTTCATACAGTCCTGATCTGTGCAGGCAGCCTTGAGTTCATGTGTTCAAATCCTCAACTGACTGACTGACTGTATTCACTGGACCTGTGGGCTCCAGAGGGCAGGAACCTGACCTGTTTGTCCACTACCATGCCCCCTGTGAAAAGCATCAGCTGATACATGGTACCTACTATGGAGATATCTGATTGACGAATGAATAAACCGATGATACATTTTAAAATAGAAATTCCAATTTTTTTCTTCCTAACTTTTTCTTCTACAAAGGTGCTTTGTTAAACGTCTAACGAAACATGGTTGAAGTTCCATACCAGAGTGCTTGGATTCACACCGTGGCTCCTTCACCTATTAGCATGTTACTCAACCTCTCTGGGCCTCGTTTCCCTCATTTAGGAAAAGGGGGTAAGCAAGGTATCTACCCCAAAGTTAGTCCACGTAACTGCTCGGGACACTGTTAGAATCGGTAGCTATAATCATTATCATCATCATCATCACCATCATCATTTCTGTTTCCATCTGTGAAATGGGCCAGGGGCTCCCAGGACCAGGGTGAATGGAGGTGTTATCTTGGGATGACTCAGATTCCGAGCTGCAACGTGAAGGGTTCACAGGAAGGGACACAGTGTCCCCTGAGAAATAACAAGGAACCAACGGGTTGATGAGTATGAGGGGAAGTGAATAAATGGTGGTTAGCACGAGCTGGAAGATGCATGCTTGCCTGAGTTGCTTAATCCATCCGGTGACAGGGATGCTCTCTGACTCCCTGGGGGAGCCAGGTACGGGTCCTGGGGCCAGGAAGGTGCTCAGGGCACAGTGTGGAAGTATTGGGGGGTCTGGCCGGCGAGGCAGGAGGCCCCAGGCCTGAATGCTGGAGGTGTTGGAGAGCGTGGGAGGATCCCCACGACTTCTGGCTCTGGAGGCCCCAAGCAGTGGTGATGTTGCAGGGTCTTCGGAGGGAGGAGTGAAGGCTGCCTTGGCCGTTTCTGCCTTAATGCCAGGGTGTTCCTCAATCTCTCACCTTCCTGAGATCCCTCTCCTTTCACTTTTAAGAAGAAAAACACTTTTCTCTCAAGATGGGGACGGTGGTAGCTGCCCTACACCTCGAGAGATTTTCAGGGGCTCACACTTCTCCTTGAAGTTTCTTTACCTACTTTGGTTGAATCCTTTCTTTCCACTCCAGTCTCACCTCTTGAGGCTGCCAGTCTCGTTCTGCACCTGCCATCCACATCGGGTCAGCCCAAGCTCCTTCATCCCTCACTCCAAGTAATAATAACAATGGCAAGAATGGTGATAGCCCACATTTTTTGAGCACTTACCATGTGCCTGGCACTGTGCCTGTTACTTTACCAGAAATAACTCATTTCATCCATCCTTATAACACCCTGTGTAATAGGTGGCCCTATTACTACCCCAGTTCGCAGATGGGGAAACCGAGGCCCAGAGAGGCAAAGTCTGAACTCCATGGAGGAACTGGCAGGTGGTCTCTTGGAAGTCCTCCTGCCTGAGCCCTGAGTACATCTCCAGGCCACAGAATATGTCTGGCAGCCAGATGAGGACGCGGGCATCGGATATCTCTGGCAATAAGAGTGAGTCCCTCTGTGTTATTTAGGAGGCAGGCAGAAAATGTCAAGGGCAGTGTAGAAGCAACAACTTATCTGTGGGATGTGGCACATTGATCCAGTGCTCTTGGCCACGAGGAATAAAACTTCAATCTAAAGAGGCTTTGAAAACAAGGAAATTATTATCTCGTAGATCGGAAGTTTGGAAGTGATGGGGAATCAGGGATTGGTTAATTCAGCAGTTTAATAATATCAACAAGGACCCAGGTCCTGGGACTTGGGTTTTGCCCTCCAACTGGCTCTCCTCATTGCCTCAAGATGGCTGCAGACTTCATGACCTCTCCCCAGCAACGCTAGAGGGAAAAGAGCCTGCCCCTTTTTTGCCTCTAAGAACTTTCATATATAATTTTTTAAATGTTGGTATCATTGGGAACTCCACATAATGTTGTTTCATAAATGCCTTTTTAAAAATTGTAGTGAGAGCGTTTAACACGAGGCCTATCCTTTTAACAAATTTTTAAGTGTACCACACATTACTGTTAAGACACCCTGTTGTAGAGCAGATCCTGAGAACTTAATTCACAACTGAAACTCTATATCCATTGAATTGCAACTCCTCGTTTCCCCCTCCCTCCAGACCGCGGTCAACCACCATTCTACTCTCTGCTTTTATGAGTTTCACTACTTTAAATACTTGATATAAGTGGAATCATACAGAATTTGTCCTTCTGTGACTAGCTTGTTTCACTTAGCATAACAATCCAGCAATCCCGCTTCTGGGTATTTATCCAAAAGAATTGAAATGAGGATCTCAGAGAGGTATCTGCACTCCCTCATTCTTTGCAGCATCATTCACAATAGCCAAGATGTGAAAACAACCTAAGTGTCCATTGACAGATGAATGGATAAAGAAAATGTGGTGTATACATTCCATGGAATATTATTAAACCTTAAAAAGGAAGGGAATCCTGTATTATGCTAAGTGAAATGAGCCTCTGTCTCTTTTGAAGAGCTAGGCAACCTTTCCCAGAATCTCCCAGTGGATTTCCCAGCATGTATCATTGACCAGAATTGAGTCCCATGCCCTTCCCTGAGTCCATGAGATGGGGGGGTACCTGGGCAAAATGAGCAAAATGGGTCTTTTAGGAAGGAGGAAGTGGGAGGAGTGGCTGAAATGAGGACTAGCTCGTTACAGGTACCAGCACGTCCACCCTGCGCTATCTGAACTCTCGGAACTGCCTCTGTTTCTGTGCTTTTTTGATCTCATACTGCCCCTTCCTCATAAATTCCGTAAGCTTACCGTGTTCCTCCAATAAATTCCCTTCCTGCTTAACTTAGCCAGATCTGACCCTCACTGAGACACTTGAATTTCGTAAATGATCGTGGGCACTGTTATCACCACATTACCATTGCTGGTATTTATTCAGCGCTTGCTACGTGTGAAGTCCTATGCAAAGCTCTTTGCTTCCACCAGGGGTTCTCAATCAGGGGCGATTTGCCCTGCACAGGACATTTGGCAATGTCTGAAGACATCTGTGGTTGGCACGACTCGGGGTAGGGAGTACCACTAGTGGGTAGAGAAGGTAAAGGATGCTCCTAAACTATCCTGCAACGCATAGGGTGGCCTCAGCAGCAAAGAATGAGCTGGCCCCAAGTGCCAGTAGTAAGAAGGCTAAGAAACCCTATCCTAACCAACTCTGGAGGGAGGACTCCTGATCACGGCACTTCAGAGAGAAGTCTGGTCCCGAACACCCGTCATGCCCACGTTGAGAACCCTTGCCTTACACTACTAAGTAGAGAATGGCTGAGAAGCATTGCTGTGTGCCAAGGACCTGTGTGCTGAGAAGCTGTAAGGCCAGAGGTCCAGCCCTGGCCCCTCAAAAGCGGGAGCCCATTTTACTTCTTTGGGTTATCCTGTTTGCCCGCTGCCTGGTTCCAAAAGTTGCTTGAGGCACAGCTAGAGCCTGGGATCGTTATCCAGAAGAGAGAAAAGAGACAAACGCTATATCAGCTCCATGGATAAATATTCAAAGCAGTTCTTCAATGAGGGAATTTCACTTGGGGTCTTGAAGGGTGAAGGGATGGGCAGTGAGATGGCAAGAGATTTATTCAGAAGAAAGCTCTTGTATTTCTCAGGAATCTTTATAGCTGCAAGCAATGGAAATCCAACCCAAAATTCATTTTAAAAGAGAGAACGAGAAAGAAAAACATATTGACTTATATAACGGAGAAGTTCAGGGCTATGTTAGCTTCAGATACAGCTGGATCCAGGAGCACCCATGATGTTGTTAGGACTCAGGCTGTCCCCAACTCTCTGCTCTGCCTTGCCCTGTGTTGGCTGTATTTTCAGGCAGTCTTTACTGTCATGGTGGCACAGTGGCCACGGCTGCTCCAGGCTGAGATCTCACTAGCTCAGCCACCTCAAGGCAACAACATCCTCTCTTCTGCTCCACAGAACTGAGTTCTCTTGGCTTTGTCTGGATCGTGTGCCCACCCCTGAACCAATCAACGTAGCCAGGGGTCTGGGAAGCTTTGATTGGCCAGGCCTGGGCCATGAGTCTGTCTACCCCTGGGGATGGGGCCAGCTCACCTGATGGGGTGGTGCACCCCAGGGGGAAAATCAGAGTGTGTTCTCCAGAAGAAGGGGGAACGGGCACTGAGTGGGCCCATACCACTGAGAATGCAGTATCCTCAACAGTTCACCCACCGAATCTGACAAGGACCTGCTTTGAGCCTGGCATCGAGCCCAGAAATAAATCTGGCACTTTTCTGCCCATGGGAGGAGGGAAAGATATAAATAAGTGTAATTCAAAGCACTGTGTGAAAAGTTCTGGGAGAAAGAAACAAACAAAAGGCTACAGACATTAGAGGCAAGGCGTGTACACTCATCCCTGTGGTGGGAAAGGGCACTCAGCTGGCAGGGACAGCTTAGGTAAGGCTGAGGATGTGGGAAGGGACAGGGTGTGTTTGAGGAGCCAGAGGTCAGCTGCTGGTTGGCCATACGAGGGACGAGGCTGCAAAAGTCAGGGTAGATGGTGCAGGCCTGGGATAACCCAGCTGAGGCTTTTGGACTTTATCCGGGGGCAGCAGGGAGCCATTGATGGTTCTAGAGCAGAGCAGAGACAGGATCTAGAGTTGTGCTTTCTGAAGACGAACAGGTGTGGAAGAGGAAGGGCTAGAGCATGGAAAGGCTGGGAGGAAAATTGGATGGCTGTCGAATTGTCCTGGGGCAGGTACTGGGCACTGGAACCAGGACAAAGGCCTTGGGGAGGTGGCAGGCCGTGGCTTTCCTTATTCATCTGCCCACAGAACCCCTCAACTCGGCGCACCCTAAACTGAGCGCAGCATCTGCTCCCACATCCCTATTACAGAAAGTGGTCCCACCAGCCTCCCAGTTACTTGGACCAGAAACCCTGGAGCTGTCCTGGACTCCTCTCTGTCCTCTGTGAGCCCCACAGCCCCCAGTAGGCAACGCTGTTGGCTCCAGCTTTCAAAATACACCCTGAATGCCACTTCTCACCAACTCTGTGCTCATCACCCTGGGTCAGGTCACTCCTCCTGGCCCCCATCCTCACCCTCACTCCCTCCCCACCCACCCCCACCCCCGCCCCACTGTATTCTCCTTATAGCAGCCAGAGGGATCCTTTAAAAAGACAAAGCCCCTTTTGTAACATGAACTCAAAAGGCACTTCCTGCACCATCCCCGCTCAGAGCCCTCCCGTGGGACTTCATCGCATTAGAAGGAAATCCAAAATTCCCTGGCCTGGAGTCCCTGCACCATCTGACCCCATGACCCCTTGGTCCTCCCCTCCCCGACTCTCCCCTTGCTCACTCCGCACCAGCCACACCGCTCTCCTCCCTATTCTGCAAACAGGCCAAGATATTCCCTACCCTAGGCCCTTTCACCGTCCCCCAGGGATGGGGCACATACGAGGGTGCCTAATAAATGTGTGTGTGTGGCAGGGCGTGAATGGAGGACAGAGAGACGGAGGCCTGAACCCCGACGGTGGTGTGAGGAGAGGGTTGGGGCCCGTGGGCAGACACCAAGGTATCCAGTTAGGCTGAGCAGCGCCCCAGCTGGTCCCCGAGGAAGGGACCGTGAACACCCCGGCCAGCTCCACAGCCCACTTCTGCTGATCAGCCCCGCGCCCGCCGCATGCCCCAGGCCAGGGCTGGGAGTCAGGAGAAGGGAGGAAGGAAGGGAGAGGACAGAGGAGCCTTGTTCTTTGACCGGCCCAGTCCCCCTCTCCAGCTCCTGGCCCTCCTCGAGATGCAGGGACACAGGGTGCAGGGGAGCCAGAGCTGATGACCAGGTGGCAGGGGGCTGGACACAATGACCTTGCGAAGTCACCTCGCCACCCAATTGGTCTCTGAGGTCTCCTGTCATTCTTTCTTAGAAAGACTGAAAGATCATGAAGCCGTCTCCTCGACAAGCACGTGGACTTGAGAAATATTTGCCCAACGGCTCCTTGGGCCATCAGCGCCATCGGTGGGACATTTTTAGCAGAGCTGCCAAGTGGACTTTACCCGCCCCACCCCGAACCAAAGGGTTCTGCTTGATGCTACCGACAGGGGGACAGGGATCCTGGGAAATGGGGTGGGTGGGACCCCAATATTTGGCAATGTCCTGAGGCCTCGGAGATCGTTAAAGTTGATGCATGTGCCAGGTGGGGAACTGAGTCACTGATTCCTCGCGGGGGCGGGAAACCACCAGCGCACAGTGCCTCCCGGAGCCAACCTGTCCTTGAACCATGGAGACTAAAGACAGGAGATGTTGGGCCCAGTGAGGGCTCAGCAGATCCAGATGTGCAGGACAAAGGGCAGAAAAGGGAATGGGACCCCAATTCCTGGGTGAACTGCCCGGGCTTCTATGCTTCCAGACGCTCATCTCCAAGCCCATTCCCAAGTTAATAGTAACAGTTGACAGCTCACGTTCCTAGTCCAGTATTTTATACCCATCATTCAGTTTCATTCACTCGACAAAAATTTACTGAGCGCCAACACCATTCTAGATATTAATAATGACCAAAACACCCAAAACTTCCTGCTTTCTTGGAAATGACACCCTAGTGCCACAACAGATTAATGTAACATGTCGTGTGTTAGAAGGTGGTAAGAGTCTTGGAGAAAAATTAAGGAGAGGGGGAATCCTGTTATGGGGAGGGTAATCGGTGGAATCACAATTTAAAGGTCAGTATTGTCATTATCCCCATTTTGCAGATGAGGAAATGGGGCACAGAGAGGCTATGTGACATACCCAAGGTCACACAGCTGTTAAGTGTCAGAGATAGGATTTGAACCCAAGCCCTGTGGCTGTAGAGTCCTGGTTCCTGAGAAGATGAGGATGCCAAGTCCTCTGTCTTTAGCACAGGCACCTCCATATCCTTGGGAAAGGAAGGGACTTGAGGGAATGGTAGCCAAGGTGGGAAGGATGAGAGTTAGCTCTGGCATTGGACCAGTTCCCAAACTTCCAGCTTTGGAAGGCATTTCTCCTCCCTGGGCCTCAGTTTCCACTTCTGCAAAATGGGAAGCTGCAATTCCTGCCTGGAGTGGGGGCACCCTGGGGTGCCTCCCAACAGCTTTCCTGATTGCCCTGCAGTCTATTCTCTACCAGAGGCATCTCCATAAAAGACCTCGTCACTCCCCAGTGCAAGCACGCCATGGCTCCGGCTCACTCAGAACGATGTTCCAACTCCACGCCCCGCCCCCACAGGTGGCCCTGGTATCTTCTCCCGTTGCTCCCTCTCTGTTGCTCCCTCTGCTGCAGCCTCCCTGACCTCCAACTGCTTCTGCCCATCCCCCGGCTCGGTCCTGCATCCGGCTGTTCGCCTGCATCCCCTCTACTTGGAACCCCTTTCCTCACATATGCGCAACAAGTGGAACTTGGCCCTCACCCTAAAGCCAGAGCTCTGCTGTCCCCTTGGTGTCAAGATGCTCCACAGACAGACCCAGAGGGAGACGGAGACACTGACACATACAGATGAGGGCAGCCTCACTCGACACACTGGAGCACAAGCCAGGTACACGGAGCCGGAGACACGTTCTGGAGGCAGATTCACAAACAGCTGCAGATATGCCCAGGAAGGCACGCTTGGACCGACACAGCAGACGCAGAAAGCCATAAGCCTGCTCGGACACACCGCCACAGTGTGCAAGGCGTGCGTGGGCACACTCAGCAATTGTGTCAGTCAGACACCCATGCCTCTCTGTACACACACATGCGCACACACGCACACACGCACGCGCACACACACACACACACACACACACACACGCTCCAGCATCACACACACAGGCGCGTGCACACACTTCCCTCAGGCGCCCGGAACGGCCCTGAGCCAAGCCTCCTGGGATGGGGACCGCCCGCAGCCAGCCAAGGCGGGAAGGTGTCTTGGAGAACAATGCGTCCCCTCTTCTACCACCCGCGCAGTCAAAAGGAGCCATTGTTAGGCCGGTGCGCACCACAGGGCAGACTCTCAACAGTCTCTCCTGGCGGCTGTGCCTGCGTGTGGGAGGGGAAGCCTGGCTGCTCCCCAGGCCCACCTGCTCCCGTCCACCCACCCGGGACCCCACCTCCTCCAGAGCCTCCTGCCTGGTCCTGCAGACCTCGAGGGGCCTAACCCCCTGGCCTACCTCCCCTTTGGGGCTGATTAACTCTCCTGAAGAGGAAGTCAGGGTTACAAGGGGCAGGGCTTGGTGGTCAAAATGTGGAATGTAGATCAAACACACATGCTGTGTGACTCTGGGAGAGTCGCTTCACCTCTCTGAGCTTCAGTTACCTCATCCATAAAATGGGATAATGCCACCTGCTACCTCACAGTGTTGGGAGGATAGTAAACTGAGTCAGAACATACAAAATGCCAAGGCAATGGTTGCAGCCTGAGATCTGCGAGGCCTTGGGCTCCAGTGCCAGGCCTTGGGCAATTGATGTCCCCCTCCGAACCTCAGGCTTTTCACCACGGAAGTGGGAATAATCATTGTCCCTCCCTTCGAGCTGGTGTCCACTCCAGCTCCAGGTGGGTCGGCACACAGTAGGCACCCAATCAATGCTGGCTGTGATCTATTATCTTACATGGATGGGGGCTTGTTTACTCATTGATCCCGTCCTTTCATTTGTTTGACCAATATTTTATGTGTACCTACTATGTGCCATGACTGGTGCTGAGCACCTCAGCCTGAAGTTGTTCTGTCCCACTAGGCCATGGTGGGCCCCTGAGAGATGTTTGTTGACTGACTGAATGAAAGAAGGCAATTCACTGACCATCGTGCCCTCCAGGCACCCCAAGGACACCAGCTCAGAGTGGTCAGGTGGCCTAGGTCAGCCTCTTTAGGGGCTTGTGACATCCAGCCAGGGTCCCTCGTCTGGAAAATGGGAACAGGACCACTGATCCCAGCTCCATAAGCAAGGCTGTGGTGACAAGCAGCACAGAAAGAGGGAAGGTGCTGCTCCGTAAGCAACCACGATTTGGGGCCACCCCGCCAGGTGCACCCCAATTTTTTCAGGACCTGCTCCTTCTCATCCTTAGGTCTCTGGTCAAATGGAACGTCCCCCAGGCAGCCATACCCACCTCCTGACCCCCACTGCCGCACTCCGATTAGTTTCACCAGAAAACTCCCAGCACCGCCTGACTTCAGATGATGCATTTATTGGCTCATCTGGTTTACTATCTCCCACTGAACCAGGGTTTCTCAATCTTGGCACTCCGGACACTTGGGGCCAGATCATTCTTTGCTGTGAAGCGCTCTCCTGTGCACGCCACGACTGGTTTAGCAGCACCCCTGGCCTCTACCCACTGGATGACAGTAGTATCCCCTCCCTCCACCCACATTTGTTATGACACCACAGATGCCTCAAACACTGCCAAGTGTCCGTGGGGGACAAAATAGTGCCCAGCTGAGAAGTGCTGTCTGAGATAATGAGCTCAAGGAGTGCAGGGATTTTCATCTGTTTGGTTTCCTGCTGTTCGCCCCAGTGTATACAGTAAACATTCAATACATACTTACTGAGTGAATCTTGAACAGATAAATCGCATGGACATGTGCTCTTCTCTTTCCCGGAATGTCTTTCCACCCCTTTGTCTGATGAATTCCTACTCATACTTCAAAGCCCTGGTAGGCAATGTGTTTGAGAAAAGTGGGCTGAGCAGGGACTGGAGTGAAGAAGAGAACACCTACTACTATGTGCTGCCCTAAAAGGGGCCCCTTGACCCACTCTGGCCTTCCTATGCCCTGCAGGAAAGTGGGCCCAGCACAGCCAGAGAGTCCCATTTTTCAAGAGAAGCCAGAGAAATGGATTTTATGTGAAATCTCCTGGTATTTCTAATGTTGGTAACTGAGTCACATTTTAAAAAATTACATCAAGGGCCAAACCAAACATATTCCTGGGCTGGATGTGGCCTGTGGGTGGCAGCAAGGTCTGCGCTGGGGGCTTTAGTGGTCACCTTTAGGGTCACCTTTGGGTACGATAAAGTGTTAGAAGACAGTCCTTCCTCGTGTCTCACTTGCATTCCCTTTGCTGTAGCAGTGTGGGAGGGGACCCTCATACAGCTGAGGCAGCTCTGATAGGCAGAGGCGAAAGCCCCAGCACTAGACAGGATCCACAGGCAATTGCTCCGCCCACCCTAGACAGGCTGTAGGCCCAGCTCAACCCAGAGTCTGGGGTGGAGGTGCAGGTGGACGGTCACATCCCGGGGACTGTGACAGGCCAGTCTGTGGCTCTTAAATTTCCACATGCCCGGCCCTGTGTTGAGGCTGTTCACCCCCAGATTCCTTGGCCTCCCTAAGAAATAAAGACAGGGCAATGAAGGCGGGGCTGGGTCTCATGGAGGCCTTGGCTTGTAGTCTCTTGGGCAGGCTTGGAGGGAGCCAGAGGCAGACTTCTCTGGAAAGTCCCTCTGCTTTGGGAACTGGCTGGGTGCCGGGGAGAGAGGACTTCCGGGGTCTCCTAGTCTCTGAGGCTCCAGCCGCATCCAACAGCTCCTCCATCATCTGCCCTTCCTGGGACAGAACTTTCTAGAAACAGAAAATTGGAAAAGCCCCTCTCTGCAAACCCTGGGCCCCCTTGATGGGAACTATGGGACTGCAGGGCAAGGGCGTGAACCCCAGTCCCAGGGCCCCATGTCCCTTGAAGCCACAGCCAGCTTCCCCTCTGCCCACAGCCCTTTCAAGGGTCTAAAGAGCCCTGCCAGCCATTTCCCTCAGCCAGACCGTAAAGCAGCCAGGCCTGGGTCATATCAGACACTGTCACCACCATCCAAGAGGCTGAGAGTCCCGTGGACCAGACCTCAGAGCCTCACCCTGCTGAGTGAGCTTGGGCTCCCCAGTCTTGGTTCTGCATCTATAAAAGGCATCCTTTTGTTATAGGAAGTCAAGCATGTGGCACATGGTTGGTGCTGGGAAGGAAAAAAAGGAAGTAACATTTAGTGAACAAGGACTCTGCTGGTCTGAACAATCTACACATATCACTCTTCACCCTCGCCACATAACGCTGCACGTGTGCAGTCAACAAACATTTGGTGAGCAACTGCTACGAGCCAGGCTCTGAGGATTTAATAGAGAATAACACAGAACTGAACTCTGCCCCCTTGGAGCTTATAGTCTGGAGGATGGGGAGTAATAAGCTCCCCAAATCATGTCAAGTAGTGGGGAAAAATTAATGCAGGCTGAAGGAATAAAGAGTAATGGGCAGCAACTTAAAAGAAGAGGTCAGAGCTGCCTCCTGGGGCATTTCAACCGAGAGCCGAATAGGGTGAAGGAGGGTATCTGGAGGAAGGATGCTGCAGGCAGAGGAAACAGCAAGTGCAAAGGCCCTGAGGCAGGGGTGTATTTAGCATGTTGGTAGAACAACAAGTTGCCCAGTGTGGTTGGAGGGGAGGGAACAAGAGAGAATAGGCGTAGATGAGGTTGAGATGGGGAGCAGAGGGGTGATTATGTAGGGCCTAGTGGGTCACGGGAGGACTTTGGTATTTCCGCCAAGTGAGGTGGGAGCCATGTGAGGATTCTGAGCAGAGGAGGGTCATGACCTGACTTCCTATTATTATCTCCATGTCAGAGATGAGGAAACTGAGGCTCAGAGAGGTGAAATCACTGGCCCAAGATCACACGGCCAGCGAATGGTCCAGGTGGAATTTGAACCCACAACCGTGTGACTCCCAGGGTCTTTCCATTTCCGACTGCCCCTGGTTCTGGTGCGAGTCAGGAGGCCAGACCAGGCGGGGAGAGAAGGCCCTTCTTAGAGCTGCTCATTACAGCCTCCTGCCTCTGCCTGACGCCACATCTCCTCCTCACTCAAGCCCTCTTCCTCGCCCAAGCCATCCCCCAACTACCCGGGCCCTGGGTGAGCTCCTAACGGGTAAGACCATCCCCTCCCCGGGGCAGACTGGCTTTTCAGTGATGGACAAAAGGGGCCATGCAAAGGACCCCAGCACTCATGGAGGGTGACCAGCAAGGACCTGGAGCTTCTGGGGCCACATGTGCAGAGTGGCCAGGGCAAGTCCCTGGCCTCCAAAGTCATGCTTGCTTCAAGGACAATCACTTTCTTTTTCTTGTAAAAAGAAGAGAAATTGTCAGCACTTCAGTTTCACTCTGAGCTTGTCGATGTCTTTCCAGTAACTGAAGGGCAAGGGGCTGGGCCACTGCCCGGAGGCGGCCTATGGACGCCTTTGGGGGCTGTGGTTGATGCCACCTGGCCCCCCTTGCATCACCCCTCTCTCCACACCCCTCCCGCCTCCTCCAATAATTGTGGTATTTGGTTTCCTTTCAACAACAAATGTAAAACTCTGCTGGAGGTAATGCAGAAGGGAATCTGTGTGCATCTCTGAACTGGGGTTGAATGGAGGTATTCTTAGGCGCCTGCTTGCAAGGGTGGTGAACTTCTGGTGCTAAAAGCAGAACTGCTTTTCAGTAAATGTTGTTACTCAAAAGGAAGTTGTCACCACCACTGCCACCTCCAGCCTTTTCCAACTGCCACGTTGTCTGCCAGGCCCGAGGCGGGAGGGGGGTCTCTGCAAGTCTCCCCACAACCCCACCAAGCCCCCAGGGGAACCTCTGGCCATCTCAGCTGACCCTGGGCGCCAAAGCTGACATTCAAATGCCCACAGACGGCCTTGGCACCATATCTCAAGGTACCAACTCTTAGCTTACTCAGCATTTACATCTCCAAGCTTGAGTACTCTCGGCTGTGCTGAGCTAGAGCTGAGGGTGGGGTCGGGGAAACAAGGAAGAGCTGTCAGTTGACTGTTTTTTCAAGAATTGTTGTCCATCTTGGCAAGTCATCCCTCTTAATCTTTGTTTCCTCTTCTCTAAAGTGGGGAGGGGATGATGATACCCCAGGGTAAAGCGCTAAGCATAGTAGTTGGCCATAGTGGGTGCGGAATAAATGGTAAGGTTATTATTAATAGTCAAAATGACACTGAATTTAAATCAGACTAGGGCTCAGCTCTACCATCTACTAGTTGCATGACCTTGGACAAGTCCATTCACCTCTCTGAGCCTCAGCTTTCTCCTGTATAAAGTAGAAATAATAATAATACCTATTGTGCAAGATTGTTGGGAGAATTTGATGCGCTGGAGCATGTAAGTCATCATGCACACAGTAGGTATGCAGTAAGCATTACTTCCATTCCCTCTCTTTGCTGCCTCAGAGAGGCTAGCCCCTGGACTGTTGTTCCCCTGGAGCAGCCCAGTCCACAAGAACCAGCTGTGTCCTTCCTTCATTGAGAAAGGTCCTTGAAAGTGTGCACCAGAGTCCAGAGGGCAGATGAGAACTAACCAGACCAACCTTAGTGCAGCTGTTCAGTACACACCCCTGTGAGAAAGGAGTCAAAACAAACCTCAGGATGGCGGGTCACCATCCCAACCGAGAGAGCTAGCAGAGGATGCCCTGAGGTCCATTTCCCCCACCTGCTGCAGCCCTGATAAGTGACAAATAATTTACAGAGCAGCACCTGCACCGGAGCCCTGTGCTCTCTGTGATTCACGAATCATCTCTTGGAGTCCCTGCACCAACCCCCGAGGCAGGGCCTCTCGTTACTCAGCCACTTGCAGGGGTGGAAACCGAGGCTCAAGTAGGCGAGAGGTCTGGTCGACTGAGATTTGAACCCAGCCTGTGCTACTGCAAACCACACTTAACCGCCACACTACATCCGCTGTTCGAGATTCTGGTAGTGCCTCCATGTTACCAAAGGCACAATTATATTCAGAAGTGTCAGGGTAGAAAAAAAATTGTATTGGTATTCTTTGTCAAATTTCTTACATTGAGATTAGTGTAGATTCAGGGGCAGTTGTAAGAAATAAAGAGAGATTCCCATGTACCCTCTCCTCAGTTTCCCCAATGATAACATCTTTAAAACTATACCACAAACAACATGCTGGCAGTGACACAGCCAAGACGCAGAACATCTCCATCACCATAAGGACCCATCAGGTTGTTCTTTCATAGCCCCACCCATCTCCCACCTCCAACTCTGTCTTTTCCCAGGGCAACCACTAATCTATTCCCCATTTCTATAACTGTGTGAGTTCAAGAATACTATATAAATGGAATCACGTGGTATGTAACCCTCTGGGGCTGACTTTTTTTACTCAGCATTAATTCCCTAAAGGTTCATCCAAACTGTTGCATGTATCAATATTTTGTTCCTTTTTATGCTGAGTAGAATTCCAAGGTATGGATGCACCCGTTTATTTAACTATTCACTATTGAAGGGCATCTGGGTTGCTTCCATGTTTTGCCTATTATGAATCAAACTGCTATGAACACGTGTATATGTGTTTTTGTGTGAATCTGTTTTCATTTCTATGTCCAGGAGCACAGTTGCTGGGTCATATGGTAGTTTTTAAGAAATTGCCTAACTGTTTTCCAGAACACTGTACCATTTTACATTCCCACCAGGAATGCATGAGTGATCCAGTTTCTCCAATCTTCGCCAGCAGTTAGTGTTCTCATCATTTTTCATTTTAGTCATTTGGATGGTGTGTAGTAATACCTCACTGTGGTCTTAATTTGCATTTCCCTAATGGCTAATGACGTTAAACATCTTTTCATGTGTTTATTTGCATCTGTGTATCCTCTTCTATAAAATGTCTGTTGCCTTTTGTCATTTTCTAACTGGATTTCTTTTTCATTGCTGCGTTTTGAGAGTTCTTGACACATTCTAGATACTAGTCCTTTGTCAGATATATGGTTTTCAAATATTTTCTCCCAATCTGTAGTTTGTCTTTTCATCCTCTTAACAGGGTCTTTCACAGAGCAAAAAATTTTAATTTCGATGAGGTACAATTTATCAATTTTTTCCTTTTTTGAATCGTGCTTTTGGTATTCAGGTCTAACAGTTCTTTGCCTAGCCCTAGATCCTGAAGATTGATTTTCTCCTACTTTAAGAAAATAATAACTGTTTTATAGTTTCATGTTTTATGTTCAAGTCCATGATCCATTTAGTTTTGTTATAAGGTGTGAGGTTTGGATCAAGGTCAAGGATCTTTTCTTTTTTTTCTTTTTTGCCTAAGGATGTCCAGTTGCTCCAGCACTATTTATTAGAAAGGTTACCCTGGGAATTCTCTAGCAGTCCAGTGGTTAGGTCTCCACGTGTTCACTGCCAAGGGCCCAGGTTCGATCCCTGGTCGGGGGAACTAAGATCTCACAAGCTGCGTGGCACGGCCAAAAAATGTTACCCTTCCATTGAATTGCTTTTGCACTTTTGTCAAAAATCAGCTGGACAGGACTTCCCTGGTGGCACAGTGGTTAAGAATCCGCCTGCCAATGCAGGGGACACGGGTTCGATCCCTGGTCCAGGAAGATCCCACATGCCACGGAGCAACTAAGCCTGTGCGCCACAACTACTGAAGCCCGCTCGCCTAGAGCCCGTGCCACCGCAATGAGAAGCACGCACTCTGCAACGAAGAGTAGCCCCTGCTCGCCGCAACTAGAGAAAGCCCGTGTGCAGCAGTGATGACCCAACACAGCCAAAAAATAAATAAATAATTAAAAAAAAATCAGCTGGACATATTCGTATGGGTCTATTTCTGAGTCCTCTCTTTTATTCTATTGATTGTAGTCTATCCCTCTGCCAATACTAGACTCTCTTGATTACCGTAGTTGTGTAGGAAACTTTACTATTGGGTAGAATGATTCCTCCCACTTTGTAGAAAATTATATATCATATTTTAATTCCTTGATAAATGGGTGGCAAAGCTCTGTTCCTCAATTTACTCGTTTAAAAAGAGACTACTGAGGCAGAGATGACCAAGGGTCCACCAAAGATTTATATTCTTCCTGTAAAGTGTAGAGTTATAGATAAGTAGCTGCCCAGCCAGGGAACTATATTTCCCAACTGCCTTTGCATCTGGGTAGAACCATGTGACTAGTTCTGGCCAATGGAACGTGGAGGAAAATATATATGTATGTCACTCCGGGCTGATGGGTACCTTCTCCACCATTTCCTCTCTCTGGCTGGATGTTGATCCCCAGGGTGACTTTGAACATGTCAGAAGCCCCAGCAGTCGGGATACCTAAGTGACTATCTGAATCAGAGCTCCTCCTCCCTGTGACCATCCCAGCGAACAAAAACATGTGCATTTATAAATGAAATACTATAACGCTGTTAAATTTTAAAAGTTAAAATAAAACTTATAAAAATGCCTATCCATGTACAATCTACAACCATTTCACACACCCCTGGCATAGTCACAGTTTGGGATATATATATCCTAACCCTGTGTTAGAAGTTAGTCCACATTCCTTCTACAGCTAGAAAAACAGAGGCCCAGAGAGGGAAGGGATTTGCCCAAGGTCACAGAGCAAACCCAGGGCTGAGCCCAAGTAATTCCACTAGTTAGGTATAACTGATTTCCATGAACCTTTGATTCCTTCTTTTAAAGGACAGACAAGTCTGAGCATGTGTCATCCGAGACTCCAAGTGGACGATTATAAAAACAAATCATAATTAATAACTCCTTATGAAGCAGGTCAGAGAGCTTCCAGGGCAGGGTGGTGCCTCTGAGGGCTGGTTTTGGGGAGAAGTAATTTTAAGACTTCCCGCCTTTCATCGGGGAGGGGGAGGGGGAAGCAATTCAAAATAAGCCTGATAACATGGCCCACGCAGCTCTGACCCATGGAATGAAGCTCTCGCCTCCAGAAGCTGCTCAGCCTTTACGATGTGGGATTTGTCTGTGTGTTGAGGTTAAAGAAGAAAAAAAACAAGACCACGAGGGACTTATGGGGGAAAAACAACATCAACAACAATAATTTCTTGCGGAACTGAGTGGATCAATTCCTTGCAGTTGCTGAACAAGTGGGTCAAAAGGCATCAGAAAGAGCAACTTTGGAGGAGGCAGGAGGGGAGTGGGCAAGGGCTCTGGTGTCAGGCTTGCAGACCCCGGTACAAGCCTGGGCTGCCGCTGAACAGCTGTGAGTCCTCAGCCATTGACTTCACCACTCTGTGCCTCAGTTTTCCCATCTATGAAATGGGGATTATAAAAGTACCTACCACCTACGGCTATTTGTGACTAAAGCGAGGCAATGCATTCGAAGTTCCTAGCACGGTGCCTCTCACACAATAGGCCCTCAACTCATGCATGCCCTCATTCCATCATTACTGGATAAATGACCCTTTGGGGACATAGAGCTGAGATAATCACACTCCTGTGTTCCACGGTTCTCCACCGAGGCTTCACATTTTAAAAATATTGGTTCCTAGAACCCACCCCAGAGATCCTGCTGAGGTGGTTTTGGGGGTAGGGTGGATACAGGTTACCAGGTGATTCTAGTGGGCAGGTTTAAGAACCCGCACCTGTGGGACAGCACAGTCTCGTGGATCTGAGTAAATGCACATCATACAGGGATAAACCATCGGTCTGCTTTTTTCCCTCTTTTCACTCCGTGCTATGTTTGTTTTCCAGCTCTAACCATATGGCTGCATATATATCTAGTTCATTGCTTCTAATGTCTAATTTCTGCATCCTCCCCATTTCTCGTGTCCCCTCTTCCAGCACAGACTCCAGGTTGCCCCCCACACCCTCCACCTTCACGTCTGACATTGTGATGAACTCTCTCCGTTAATACCCCCGAAGTGGGGGGAATTTCTCTGAGCCTCCTATTATCATTAAAGTTTAACCCAGTATCTCCAATGACTGAATCTGAATCTCTGGGGTGGGGCCTCAGCCCCCGAAGTTTTCTAAATGCTCTCCAGGTGATTCTGAGACCCACTGGCTTAACCAACCTCTCCATAATCAAGATACCAGGAAACTTCAGGGGAAAGAAGAAATGTCAGTGAGCTAAAAATGTAATTTCAATCCCTCTGCCAGTACATTTACTGAGGGCCCAATAATAGCCAGGTCCTGGGGATGCAGATATGGTGACAAGCGTTAGCTTCAGAGCGGCCAGGAGAGTGGAACTCAGGACTTCGTGACACCAAGCAGCATGTTCTACATCCCAAGATGAAGCCCCTGCCTCAAGTTGTTCCCTCCCTAGTGAGGCAGGCAGAGGTATAAAAGGGTAATCACAATCCACTGTGATAAATGCAAATATTAAAAGTGCACGCAAGGAATGGTGTGAAGTGATTGGCTGATTTAAGAGGGTCAGGGAAGTCTTCCCTGGGAGAATGAAGGATGGGTTTTAAAGGATGAATAGGAGTCTGCTGGGAAAAGATCAGGAACCAATAAACATTTGTCACAAATGCTGTTGGTGCCCACTCACATCCCCTAGATGCTCGCTCCTGCTCATTGCAAATACCTACGTTTACTCTCTCTACTTGAGAGCTTTGGTCTGGCTGTGGGCATGTGCATAGCCAGAAGTTCCAGAAAGTTGATGCCCCTGGAATTAGCCCTCAGCTGACCACTGATGGGGTTGGAAAATACATGGCTGATTTCCTCTCTCCTGGGTTGGAATAACTCTGGGGTCCATGTTCTACACTGGTTCCCTGGGTGAGTTTGAGATCCAGTTACCCACAGTGGTGACTGGCTTGATAACCACGTGTTTTATTTGCTTCCTTCCCTGTCTCACTCATCCACCCTGCTATGAGAACCTCCTGGTATCTCTTCCCAAATATACTCCTTGCACTTGAATCCTGTCTCAGGGTCTGTTTCTGGAAAAACTCAGACCGAGAAAACATCCTCAACGGAGGAGGCAGCATGGGCAAAGGCAGAGGCAGGAAACCACGTGGTATGTGCAGACAGTTCCCAATAGCTCGATGCACAGGGTGGAATTTGGAGAAGAGGTTGAAGGTAGAGAGCAGCCATGTGGGCCTCAACTGCCACACCAAGGTCCCGGACTTCTTCCCACGTTCTCTGCTCAGGCTGTGGGACCTGGGCTCCAGAGAAGGCAGGGAAATGAGCTGATTATTCACATTCCTCAAGGATGTTCTGGTGAGGTTGTCAGGCTTGAGGGTGCCAGATTCTCCAGTCACTGCTTCCATGATCCACTGGCCTTGGAGTTCATTTGAATAACATCCAATGGCCAAAGGCAGGAGGAGACTGGTCAAAGGCCACTGTCTTTGATTGGCAGAGACAGTCCAGCTGGGTAATGACTGCCCATCTAGTTCGGCTTTCAACTGGGCGTGTTAACTAGTCTCTCTGGGCCTCAGGTTCCTGCTCTGTGCAATGGGGATTACGAAGGCACCACTCTCATGAGGCCACTGTAGCACTAAGTGAGGTTCCCTTCTCTTGGCCCTCTGCCCTGTGGGGACATCTCTAGGGGACAAGAAGAAACACTGTCCCAAGCTGTCTATAGAGAGCCCAGAGCTAACTTCATCTTGTAACTCCCCCACCCACCTCTAAAAATCAACCTCTCCAGAAGACTCTGAGGTTCATCCACGTAGGAATCATCTCTGTGCTTTGACCACCGTGACCCCCATCACACCCCCATTATGCCCAGCTCCAGTATGGACCACAGGAGCCCATGGGCCCAGCTTGACAGGTTAAGCCTCAAAATTAAGTTGCGGCAAAGTTAAGTTGCTGACTTGCCAACAAATTCCCACCCTGGGCTGTAGAGGGGCCAGGCAGGGGAGGCAGAAGAAAGGCTTTTGTTTGCCCAGCCTCAGAGGAGGATGAGAAACAGCAACTCCTGCCTGATCCTGTGAAAGCCCCCAGAGCTGCCTGCTCAGGCCTGGAGCCAAAGGAGGCAAGTCAGAAGAGCTAAGTGTGAGACCCAGAGCGCAGGGTTGAGAAGTGATTTTGGGAGAATTGTCCGCCCATCTACCCAAACATTCTTCCATCCACCACCCACCTATCTATCTATCCATCACTTACCCATCCATCCATCCACCCACCAATCCATATATCCATCATCCATCGATCTACCTGCCCATCCATTCCACAAGCACATATTGAGCATTATGGGAGCCCAGGCCCTGGGTTAGGCACTGGGGAAACAGCTGTGAATAAAGTCCCTGTCCTCAAGGGGCTGATCTCCTAGGCAGAGAGATGGACAATAAACAATAATATAAGTATTTAATATAATGACGGAGGGTAAAAAATACTTGGCAGAAAAATAAATCAAAATAGGAAGAGTGAGTGCAGAACTACTGTCAATGCAGTGGTCAAGGAAGGCAAAAAAGAAGTGATAGACCAGATCTGGTAGGGGAACAGCAAGTGCAAAGCCCCTGAGGCAGGATTGAGATTGGAATATTGGAGCAACAGCCTAGAGGCCAGTCAAGCCATCACTAAAAGAGGGAAGGAAGGTGGAAGGGAAGAAGCGGGTAAAGCTGAAAGGGCCCTGGGAGCGGGGAGACCCAGCTCCAGCTCTGGCTCTGTATAGTCAGGGGATGGTTCCTTTTTCTCTCCAAACCTTGGAATTTCCATCTATATAATGAAAGCCTAGATGGGATTGTCCTTTCCCATCTGGGGCTTTGTCATTTAAAAAAAGATGGCCTTGCTCTTGCCTTGAGAGCTGGAGGAACAGAGTCTAGACTGTAAGGGTGAAGAAGGCAGGCCCTGGAGTCAGGGTATTTAATCCCTCTGAGCCTCAGTGTTCCCAGCCATAAAATGGGAATAATAATACCCCCCAGCCAGGGCTCTTACCAGGAGTTGCTGGGATGGTTCAGGGAAAGCATCTATTTGGGGCACCTTCCCTCGCCCCTGTTATATTATAATTAGGTAAGACAGTGATGGTAGATTTTGCTGACCCTCCAACTCAGAGGCAAAGAGTATGAAGCCCTCAGATGACTGCGGTGCTGCTGGCCTTGGCTGGCAGGGCGAGGCTGACACAAGCCTAGGGGCTGGGTCTCCAGTGCTCCGTTCTAATCATAGAGGGATTGCTGGAGAGGAGTGTGGATAAAGCCCTTCAAGCAGCTCAGAGGCCTCCACCCTAGACAGGCAGCTCAGCCCTGGCACAAAACTCATCTTGGGACAGGCAGCAGAGGCTCCCACCCGGCTCCACTGTGTCCAGTGCTGTGCCCTTAAGCTACCCTGTTCCCTCTCTAGGCCTCACTTTCCAAAAGCACTGCTTGGGTTCTCATCCCACTTCATCTGATCCATTCCTACCTCAGAACCTTTGCACTTGCTGACCTGGCCACCTGGTGTGCTCCTTCTAAAGCCAGCTCCTTCTCCTTCAGGGCTCAGCTCAAATGTCACCTCAGAGAGGCCTTCTCTGACCATCAATCCAACACAGCCCCACGTCCCCATTTATTCTTTGTCTCTACACTGGTTCACTTTTCTTCAGAATACTCCTTAGCACTCTCTGAAATTACCTGCTAAGTTCTTTGTTTGCTTCTTTACTGCCTGATTCCTCCACTATGATGTCAGCTCCACAAGGATAGAGGCTGCCCATCTTATCCACTGTATCTCCTGCAACGAGCACATAGCAGGTGCTGAGTCAATAATTGATGAATGAATAATGGGAACTTAATGATTCCTTTATTTTTTGAAAAAAGTTTTCCCACTTAAAAATTAACTTTAATTACATAATTAACATTATTATACTCTTTAAAATTTTCTTTACTGTTACAGCTTATGGTTAAATTCCCTTTGACCTCCAACCTGGACACTCCCTGAGGTGGTCATGTAACAGGTTTGGCCATATCCTCCCAGACTTATTCTTGTGCACGTACACACGTAGAAATGCATAACACTGCTGTTGATATTGTGTGTGTGCATGCATGCGTGCATGTGTGTGTGCGTGTTTAGATTGGGCTCCAAGTTGCAAACAACGTAAACAACTCTGAGTAATTGAAAGGTTAAATTTTATGTGTCAGCTTAGCTGGGTTATTGTGCCCAGTTGTTTGGTCAAACATTAGTCTCAGTGTTGCTGTGAAGGTGTTCTGTAGATGTGATTAACATCTACACTCAGTTGACCTTAAGTAAAGGAAAGTATCCTCGATAATGTGGGTGGGCCAGTCAGTTAAAGGCCTTGAGAGTGAAAACTGAGGTTTCCTGGAGAAGAAGGAATTCTGCCTCCAAACTGTAACATAGAAATCCTACCTGAGTTTGCGGCATGCCAGCCTGCCCTACAAACTTCAGACTTGCCAGCCTCCACCATTGCATGAGCTAATCCCTAAAACTAGAAGATAGGTAGATAGATAGATAGATAATCTATCGATTTTGTTTCCCTGCAGAACCCTGCCTGATACTGTAATTTAAACAGAAACAGAGTCTATTAAAAGTACTTTAGGGACAAAAGGACAATCAATCCATTGACAAAAAGGGCAAAGTGTTGAGCAGGCATTTCACAAAAGGAGATGCCAAATGACAAGTAAACACACAAAGGGGCTTAACATCATTGATCATCAGGTCATGTGACCACCCCCAGCCGCAAGGGGGGCTGCGAAGCGCGAACATCTAGCAGGTTCAACATCAATGGTGGAGGTGGGCAGGCTCTGCCTCAAAAGATAGGGGGTCCTTAGACCACTGCAAGGTGTTTAACCCTTCCTCAACTGATGGATATTTAGGTTGCTTCCAGTAACCATCTTGGCACATACTCCTTGTGCCTGATATTTCTCTAAGGGAGACGCCAAACAATGGAATTGCTGAGTTCTAGAAAATATGAATATACAGTTTTACTGGATACTGTAAAACTGTCTTCCTGAGAGGCTGTTCCAATTCACACTTAGACCAGCAGAATAAGAGTGTGGCCATTTCCCCACAGTCTCCTGTATACATTACATTATCAATCTTTTATTTTTGACAGACGGAGGAGTCGAAAATGTTATCTAATTTTTTTTTCTTTAGTTTGTATTTGCCTGATTACCAGCAAGGTTGGACATCTTGCTGTATGTGGTTCTCTTTCCGTAAATTGCCTGTTCCCATCTACTACCCTGTTATTCTAGTGGGCTGGTTTTTTTTTTCTTATTGTTCTGCAGGGATTCTTTAGATATTAGGGAAATAAATCATTTGTCTACATTTATGGTGCAAATATTTTTACCCAGGTTGTCATTTGTCTTTTAATTCGGAAGTGAACACATGCTGTTTCCCCAGGCTCACAACTTTTCTGAGTCTGGGAAATCAACACTGAGGCCAAGGGGGTGGGGATAAAGAGGAAAGGGGATCTTTCTGGCCTTACCCCATTTTGTTCCCACTAGCCCTGAGGACATTTTGTAATACCTCTACCAGTCCTCCTTTCATTTCCTTGTTCCTGTCACCAATAGGAAATAGTATTAGAGCTGCAGCCATAGAATTACTTAACTTTTACTTTACAACTTTTTTTCAAGCCAGAAGTTTACAGAACTTGGTATAGAGAAGAGTAATTCCCAGGGCTCTTAGCACTCTCAGGGTTCCTGGTGGGAAGTCATGAGTGTCACTGAGCACCTCTCATGAGTGTCATTCATTTATTGACTATGTGAATAAAGGAATTAGATTAATGCAAGGAATTTGCAAATTCCTTCAGAAGCTGCCACTAGCAGGCAAAGGGGTAAACGATGTATAGGGCACGTGTGAGCAAAAGGTCTGGAGGTGAAACTGAGCAATGGTTGAAAGTATCCTTGAAAATCCTTTGTTGTTCATGAAAAGGCAAGAGAACATTGTTTGGTGAATACAGATACATTTAAAATGCACAAAGTCAGCACTACAGCCCTTGGGCCAAACCTGGCCCTCCACATGTTTTTGTAAATAAAGTTTTATTGGCACACAGCCACACCCATTAGTTTCATATTGTCTGCAGCTGCTTTCCAGCTACCAGAGCAGAGCTGAATAGTTGCAACAGAGACCACATGGCCCACAAAGCCTAAAACATTTATTATCTGATATCTTTATAGGAAAAGTTTACTGACCCCTGAACCAAGTAGTTAAAAAGACATTACAAGTTATAATTTCAAAGTATTTTTAGATATAGAAAACAGAAAAATGAAAAACTGATTTTAAAAAGTGTTTGGCCAATCGTGTATGGCTGGATCTTTCGAAGTTAAATGCGTAGAAGGTACAGTCCGCTGCATAACGTGGTTAAGAGTAGGACTTTGGGTCCAGATATTTATTTATTTTAATTCTGCTGCTTCCTACCTGAGTAATCTTTGCATATTACTTTAGCCCTCTCAACCTCAATTTTCTCATCTGTAAAATGGGAGTGATGATAGTACCGACCTCATGGGGTGGTGTATTTAGTGAGATTCTTAGAACAGTGCCTTAGAATATAGTGAGTGCTATATAATTATTTGCTATTATTGTCATCATTGTTATATGCAGACAGATTGATGTCCTGATGGTGCTACTTCCCAGATCTATGGCCTTGAGCACATGGCTTCCCTTCCCCAAACCTCAGTCTCCACATCCATAAATGGGATCATAATTGTTTCCATCACATGAAGTTGCTGTAAGGGCTGTGCTTAGCACAGCATCTGGCATTCCACACATGGTAGATGTTATTGCCACTGTTCCCATTATTCTGACTTCCTTTCTGACCCCAAAGCCTCCACACTGTCTGGACCTCAGCCCTTCTCCTGCTGTGCAAGGCAGGTCATGACACTGGACCCGCCGTGTACCAGCACTGACTGTTTCTACCCAGCGGTTGTTTATTTAACTGTCCTCTTAAGTAACTCTCCAGCCATCAAAGGGCTGTTTACAAACCCCACAATTAGCTTTCCTGGAACAGCAAATAAACAGAAACCTAATTAGGTATGCTTCTCCTGGCTCAAGGCACAGTGATCTGAAGGCTTGGACACAGCTGTCATCAGTTAAATAAACATCTGTGGGATGTATGGATGAACGGATGTATAGATGGGTGGATGGATGAATGGATGAATGTATAGAAGAATGTATGGGTGACGGATAGATAGATAATGTTTAAGACAATGCATAGATAGATGAATAGACGGACAGACAGACAGAAGGTGAAAGGGATAGAAAAAATGGATAGAAGGATAGGTGGATGGAAGTGTGGATGGATGGATGGCGGGTGAATGGAAGGGACAGACAGAAGAATGGAAGGATAGATGGATAGATGTTTGGATGGTAGATGAGTGGGTAGATGACTAGGTGGATGGATGGATAGAAGGAGGCGTGGGTGGATGGATAACTGAATGGAAGGATGGATGGGTGGATGGACAGATGAATGAATGGATGGGTGGAGGTTAGTGGAATGCTGCAGGGAGAGGGTAATGTGAGCTCAAGTTCCAGCTCTTTCTGACATCTGGGCCCTGCCCTGTTCGTCACTGAGATGCTAGGTCACCACTCAGTGGAAGGGACTCTGGCCTCGTGGCGTCAGAACAACCCTGGGTTTAAATCCAGCTTCTGCCATATCCTAGCTCTGTGACCTTGAGCAAATCCCGTTACTCTCTGGGCCTTATTCTCTTCCTCTATAAAATGGATGCTAGTAACTGTCCCCAATTCACAGGGTTGCTGGGAGGTTAACGGGTTAAGTGTCCAGGCCATGGTCCCTGTTCTGTACATGGAAATTCCCTTTCCGCCACTGTTGGTGGATTGCCCAGACCCTGTGTTCTGAGGATTCACCTTGATGGAGGGACCAGAGACCAGCCTGTACCCTGAAGAGAGGGGCTGGTTCCCACTGTGGGGGAGGGGTGCTGACACAGAACCCAGAACTTGGATCTCCTCCCTGCCCAGCTCCCTCAGCGGTCTCCACTTGGTTCTCCAGGTCTGGGAGATGAGAACGGTGGCGTGACATCCAGACTGCCTAGATTCAAATCCCTCTTCTCCCATTTACCAGCTGGTAACCTTGGGCAAGTTACTAACCACTCTGTGCCTTGGGAAAATGAAAGTCCCTACCTCATAAGATTATTGTGAGGGTTGAATGAATTAATACAATGAAGTGTTTAGGACAGTGCCTGGCACATGGTAAGCACGGCTAGTTACTATTATTACTGTATAACAGTTATTATTATTATGATCACCTCTCCCCTTTGCCCCTTTGCCCTTCTGGCCAGAGGAATCTCTGACGTTTCCCCCCAGAAGATGGCCCTCAGGCTGGGCTTGAAGGAACAGAAGGCTCTAGACAGAAGGGCACCGCCAGCCAAGGCACAGCTTGGGCAAAGGCGCAGAGGGGAAAGCTCCCCGGGAGCAAAGCTGGAGCGCCTTTGGCCGGAGGGAGGCGTGATTCCCAGTGGCGGAGGCTGGGGGGTGGGGGTGGGGCCGAGGTGAGTCAGTTCTTGGCCCAGCCAGGCCCTAGCAGCGCTGTTTCCCATCAAGGGGATGGGCGGGGCTGCGGCTCCCTCTGGCCAGGCGTGAGGGTCTGAGTCAGCCCGAGTCAGGTAAGCGGAGAAGGACGTGGGACTTTCCCACCTGCACCCTGGAAGCCTGTGTGAGCCGGGTAGGGTGCCTCCCCCAGAGGGCGGGCGGGCAAAGGCCTCTGCACCAGGTACAGTTGGGTGCCGCCTGCTTCCACGGCTGACCCCAGGCCCCAAGTCCAGAGGGAGGCCTGGGAGCCTCTCCTCTCCCGAGATGTGGGGTGGGGCCCAGGATCCCAGCCAAGGGCCTTTCCTAGGGGAGAAAAAGAGTTTTGGAGACCAGGGAAGTCCGGGAAGCCAGGGAAAACCTCCCTGAACAGGGAATATTTGAACCAAGGTCTGAAGGAGGGGTGGAAGTGAGCAGTGGGTGATATCTGGGGAAGAATGTCCTCGGTAAAGGGAATAGCGGGTGCAAAGGTCCAGAGGTGGAGGCCTGGAGTTTTAGAGCAACAGGGAGGAGAGTGTCATGGCTGGAGCCAAGAGGGGAACAGTAGAGGGAGATGAGGACAGAGAAGTGATGGCGGAAGTGAGGGGGTGTGGTAGATCATTCAGGGCCTTGTGGGCCATGGGGAGGACTTCAGTGTTTACTCTGAGTGAGGTGGGAGCCCTGAGAAAGTTCTGAGGAGGGGAGGGACAGGATCTGACTTAGGTTCTAATGAGGTCCTCTGGCTGGGTGTAGAGAATGGATTGTGGGTGGGGAGTAGAGGACAGAAGCCAGGTGGCCTGCAATGGTCCAGGTGAGTGATGAAGGGGGCTGGACAGGGTGGGGACACTGAAGGTGGAGAGAAGAAGCAGCATTCTAGGAATTCCTCTGGGTGTCAGTCAACACGCCCTTCTTGGGGACTTACTACGTGAGCCCTGTGTGGGAACTGTGGATACAGAGATCACAAAGACTGAGCCCTTGCTTACAGTCCAGCAAACAAGAGGCAAATATATGAAGATGATGTGATTGGTGCTCAAAACCAGGTGTGAATCAAGGGTACCCACTCTGCACCTGGCCCTGTCTGCTGGCTTTCTATGTAGTAACTCAACCTTGTGACATTAGAATGATCATGAACCCCCATTTATACAGATGAGGAAACTGAGGCCCTCTTGGGGAGGTTAAACAACATGTCCAAAGTTAAGAGACTCCTCCCCACTAATAAGATTCGCACCAAGGTCTGAAAAGCTGCAGGACTGGGCCCACCTGACCGCTCTGGGTCCCCGATGGGCCTGTGTAATCAGGGAGGGCTTCCTACAGAGCTGATACTAGGCCTAGGTTCCCAGGGATGGGCAGGATTCCGTCCGTGAGCAGAGGGGGCATTCCAGACCTGGGCAAGGCATGAGCCAAGGCCTGGAGGTGAGACCGGTTCTTTTAGCCAGTGTCTCCTGAACCTCGCTTAAAAGTCATCTTTAAAGCCATTCATACTTTTTATTAAGTTAATTAATTTTTTTGTTTGCTTGGTTGGTTTTTTAAAAATCATTTACTGAGGTGAAATTCACGTAACATCAAATTAACCATTTTAAAGTGAATAATTCAGTGACATTTGGTATTCACAATGGTATTTGCAATGTTGTGCAAACCACCACCTCTAACTAGTTGCAAAACATTTCATTACCCTGAAAGGAGACCCCTGTACCCATTAAGCAGTTGCTTCCCACTCCCTATTCCTCCACCCCAGTCCCCGGCAACCACCAATCTGCTTTCTGTCTCTATGGAGTTATCTATTCCAGATATTTCATAGGGAATCGTACAAAAGGTGACCTTTGTGTCTGAATTCTTTCACTTAGCATAATGTTTTGGAGGTTCATTCTCATTGTAGCATGTGTCAGTAAAATAATTTTTAAAGGAAAATTTATACTGTTACCAGAAAGAGAAAACAAGTAATCGTTTCTACAGATAGAAAGTAACCTTAAAAGCAACGATCACAAAAAAATATTATTAAAGTCTAGCTGGATTCTGTGGCCAGCTGAGAGCTCTGGGCTGAGGTCTGCTCAGCTTAATAACGCATAATGATGGATGAGCAAGCTTTGGACAGATGTTAAAGGCCTGCCTACACCCACGTGTGGCTTTCTCCGTGGGTTAATCAGAAGAATCAGAGAGAACTGCAAAGGGAGCAACGTCCTGGAGGCTTTTGAGATTCCCAGGGTAGACACGGGGAGCATGTGGTCCATGAGGGTGAATTTTCCCAGTGCCTTGGCAGGTGGACCAGAGGGAAAGGCCAAAGATGGGAGCCTGCTGGGAAGCCACTGCCCCAGCCCAGGCCCAATCCAGAGAATTCCACGCTCACTGATGTCTCCCCTTTTCCCAAACCCTTTCACATCCATTAGGCAGGACAGGTGACTCCTGGGCTAATTTCTGGGCTCTATTCTATTCCCTTAATTAATGTATCCGCGCACTTCTATGCCAATACCATACAGCTTTATTTTTTATACCTCTGCCATAGATTCTATCTAATGTCTGGACGAACAAATCTTCCCTCTTAGTTCTTCTTTTGCAGAATTGTCTTGGCTGTTTTCGCACATTTACTTTTTCACCTGACTTTAGAACTTATCCCCCCACCTTTTTTTTAAAGTCTTCATTGAATTTGTTACAATATTGCTTCTGTTTTATGTTTTTTTTGTTTTGTTTTGTTTTTTTGGCCATGAGGCATGTGGGATCTTAGCTCCCCGACCAGGGATCAAACCCATACCCCCTGCATTAGAAGGCGAAGTCTTAACCACTGGACTGCCAGGGAAGTCCCTAGAACCTACCCTTTTAACAGACAGGCCTAGAGATGTTAAGTGACAGACCCCAAGTCAAAAGGGCTTCAAGCGTCATGGCCCATTTCCAAGATTCCCAGGAATCCAGGGCAGTGTTGGGGTTGGTATGCTGGGAGGAGGGGGTGGTCTCTGCATCCCCATCCTCGTGGGTCACCAAGGAGATGCGTCTGCTTGTTAAAGGCTTTGAATGCCCTTAAAAGTAGCAGAGTTTGCCACATTCACGTATCCCCTGTACACGATTTACTCTTTTTCTTTAAGACAACTCACTTTTTAAAAAAATTTTTTGTTTTATATTGGAGCATAGTTGATCAACAATTTTGCGTTAGTTTCAGGTGTACAGCAAAGTGATTCAGTTATACATATACATGTATCTATTCTTTTTCAAATTCTTTCCCCATTTAAGTTATTACAGAATATTGAGCAGTGTTCCCTGTGCTATACAGTAGGTCCTTGTTGGTTATCTATTTTAAATATAGCAGTGTTAAGTCAACTCACTTTTTAAATTTTTATTTAAACTTCATTTTAAAGGAAACATTTTATCTCTGCTTTAAATGAGAAACCAGTATCAAGTATGAGGCATTTGCTCTCGGTGCCTCGCCCATCTCTCTTCCTGCTTACTTTCCATGAACACAGACCAAATTCCAGCTGCCAGCACCTGCCCCTTTACCTGCGGGCTCTGCCCACCTGCAGGAGGCTAGAGGGCTGGGAATTAACACTCCAGGGAGCTGCCTCCTACTAAGGACTGGCAGAAGCAGATGTATACGTTCCTCAGCTCCCTGGCCACGCCCCCCCACCCCCATTGGATAGCCCTGAGGTTATCTGCACCTTCTATACCGTTTCTCAGAGCTCCACAGCAGGCTGAGCTGCAGGTGCCCACAGTGGTTACTTGCTTGATAATACTCTGCATTGGAGGCCCTCCCTTCCTAGTCCCACTTCCCCACACCCCTACCAGTGTTTTCTGGGATCACCTCCCAAATAAACTACTTGCCTTTGAATTATTTTCTTAGGGATCTGCTTCTAGGGGAATTCAACCTAAGGCACTTGCTGTAAATTGAAGATATTCAGCAAATTATACAAAGAAGTGGAACAAAGTCAGATATAACTGCTGCTGATGGCTTGGCACTGGGGTCTGCTCTGTGTTTCTTAAAACAAATGAACAGGTAGTAGGAAGATGATAAAGACACACAGGCCTCAAGGGGAGCCTTGCCTTCCCCATGGCAGAACCAGGAGGACAGAAAGGGAGCTGAAATGACTCTCATGGTGAGCTGATGGGATTCCATGCAGGGTCCCTGGAGCCCACATAGCTATCTCCAGCCCCTTCCACGGCCCATAGTGGGTGAGGTCCTGGGGAACAACTTCCAAGGATGGTGGAACAGCCCCCTAGGTTGGGCAGCTGGCAGGACACAAGCCTGGGGGACCTGGTAGGCAGCAATGAGCACTGGGCCAGCCACAGAGGCCAGATGGGAGCCAGAAAGAAGACATGTGGTCCCACCTTGAAGGAGCCCAGAGAGCCATTAGCCTGATACATGGACTGAGGGGCTTAACTTTGCTTTGAATGCATCTTGAGAAAGGAGACATCATTCATTCATTCAGCAGATGTTTACTGAGCACCTACTATGCACTGGGCACTGTGCCAGGCACAGGGAAGACAGAGAAGGACAGATCAAAATCCCTCACAGTACTGACGCTCCAATGGGGGACACAGACAAGTGAACACACAAATAAACTCTGAAATGAGGGTCCTTGGTGCTACAAAGAAAATAAACAGAATTGTAGGATAAAAAGTATAAACCAGGGAGGCTTTTGATAGTATGGCCTGGGAGGGCCTCTGGGGAGGGAGTAGTTTAAACTCAGAACTGAATGTGGAGAAGGAGCCAATCACACAAAGAGCTGGAAAAAGAGGGTCCCAGATAGAGGGAACAGCAAGTGCAAAGGCCCCAGGGGGTGGGAATGAGCTTGGTTTGTTGGAGGAACAGAAGCCGGCTGCTGTGCTGGAGTGGCGTATCAGGAGGGAGGGGGCAGGGCCAGGGTGAAGTGGTCAGTGGGGTCAAGTCAGAGCAAAAAGAGGCCTGGCAAGCATTTGTGGGATCAATGAGTACCAGGGAAGGCATCCATGGGCATTGGATGGGGAGCAAAAAGGGGAGCTGAAGGCATTGGATTTGGGAGGCTTTTTCTCTTGGTGTCTTTGTTAATGGGAGGGGAGGCCAAGGAGAATGACCTTGGTTTGCATAGTGCCAGCCCAGACTGCAGCAGGGAGGGGCTTCAGGCCACTGCACCTGGGTGGAGCTGGCTGATTTCAACCAATCAAATCAGCAATCCCATCTTTGGCATCTCATAATAGCGTCTATTTCATGAGATGATTTTTTTTTTTTTTTGTGGTTCGCAGGCCTCTCACTGCTGTGGCCCCTCCTGCCGCGGAGCACAGGCTCCATACGTGCAGGCTCAGCGGCCATGGCTCACGGGCCCAGCTGCTCCGCGGCATGTGGGATCCTCCCGGACCGGGGCATGAACCCGTGTCCCCTGCATCGGCAGGTGGGCTCTCAACCACTGCACCACCAGGGAAGCCCCCATGAGATGCTGTTTATTGAGAACCTAAGCACCAGGCTCTATGCAACCCCCTCAGAGGCTGCCAGACACATCCCCTTCCCAGGAAGATGCTCACAGAAACAGAAAATTGTAATATGGTGTGGTGAGTGCTCCAGGGAACGCTGGACAGAGGAAGGGTCATTCAAGCTGGCTTTTGAAGGATAAAGAGGAGCTCGCTGGAGAGAAACCATCACCAAAAGGGCAGAAACTCTTCCTCTGCTCATCTCTGTGTCCCAGCACCTAACACAGAGCTTGGCACATAGTAGGTGCTCAATCCATATTTGTTGATGAAATGAATTGGAGCTGCCCACACTTCGGTCATTCAAGTACCTGCCTTCATAATTTTTGTGCAGTCTGCTTTCCACTATTTCTACTATTGCTTAATATTTTTCTTCAAGTTGACTTACCTTTTTATCTAAATAAATTTATTTTAAAAGGAAACATTTGATATGATCACTAGATTTGAAAAAAAAACAAAGAATACTTGCCACAAATCAAAGATAACCAGAAGAACCATCACAATGAAAATAAAACAATGTTATTAAATCTGCCTGTTAAGAGAACAAAAAGACAGGCCACAGGCTTGGAGAAAGTATTTGCAAATCACATATCTACAAAGGACTGACTCGTATCCAGAATATATAAACAACTCTCCAAACCCATTAATAAGAAAACAATCTGATTTTTTAAATGGACAAAAAGTTTGAACAGACACTACACCAAAGAGACTACAGAGATGGCAAATAAGCACATAAAAAGATGCTCAACATCATTAGTCATTAGGGAAAGTCAAATTAACACCACAATGACATACCAGTGTGTACACCTATTAGAATGACTAAAATTTTTAGAAACTGACAATACCAAGTGCTGACAAGGATGGGAAGCAACTGAAACTTTGATGCATTGCTGGTGGGAATGTAAAATGTACAGACACTTTGGAAAACAGTTCAGCAGTTTCTGATTAGATCAAACATATGGTTGCCGTATGACCCAGCAATTCTACTCCTAGAAATTTCCCCAACAGAAATAAAAATTTATGCTCGGGCTTCCCTGGTGGCACAGTGGGTGAGAGTCCGCCTGCCGATGCAGGGGACACAGGTTCGTGCCCCGGTCCGGGAAGATCCCACATGCTGCGGAGCGGCTGGGCCCGTGAGCTGTGGCCGCTTAGCCTGCGAGTCCGGAGCCTGTGCTCCGCAATGGGAGAGGCCACAACAGTGAGAGGCCCGTGTACCGCAAAAAAAAAAAAAAAAAAAAAAAAAAAAAAAAAAAATTTATGCTCACATAAAAACCTGTTTGCAAATGTTTATAATGGCTTTACTTACAATCACTAAATCTGGAAGCAGCCCACATATCTCTCAGCTGGTAAGTAGGTAAACAACCAGTGGTACATCCATACAAGAGAATACTAGTCAGCAATAACAAGGAACAATGCACTGATAACACACAACCGAAAGAATGCATCTCAAACGCATGATGCCGAGCGTAAAATAGGCAGACTGAAAAGGCAAGGCACTGCAGGATTCCACTTATAAGACATTCTGGAAAAGGCAGATTTATAGAAAAAGATCAAAGTTCAAAAACAAGTGATATTGATCCACGGTGACAGAAGTCAGGATAGTAATGCCCATAGGAGGGGAAGTAACAGAGGAGAGAAAAGAGCTCTGGGGGTACTGATGTTCTGTCTGATCATTTGGGTGCTAATTATACAGCTGTGAAAATTCAAGCTGAGCGCTTCTTTGTGTATGCCATAGCTCAATACAAAGTTTTTAAAAAGTCTAGCTGGATAAAACTGTGTGCCAAAGGTATGGAACCTGAGACCTGCTCTCTCTTTTTCACAAAGGGAGATTAGCAAGTATTTCGTGTTAGAAACAGGTTAGCATCAAACAGAGACTCTCCATGATGTAAAGGAAGGACTGTAAAAAGATCTGCAAAGGGAGTAACTCTCATGATGTGACCGAATGTGAACGGATGCTCTATGCACCCTATAAAATAAAGCTGGGGGGCCCCAATGGTGCCCAATACCAATTAGAGAGCATTCGAGTATCTGAGACAGCATGCTGGCAGGGCACAGCGGGCATAAGGAGGGAGGTGTGATGGCTCAACTCTGAAAGCAGAAGAGCCCATATTTAGATGGAGCAGTTAAGGAGTAGCTGGATTTGATTTTGCCTTTTTCATCTCTGTGTTCCTTGGCACCCGACACAAGCCTGGCACATGGTTAGTCTTCGCTAGCTAGTCCCCCCTCCAAGCTTTCACACTGGTTGTTCCCTTTGCTAGAGATACTCCCTTCTCCCACCTTGTCCACCTGACAAACTCCTAAACTCACCTCAGGGATGACTCTCCTTCTTTTCCCTGTTACCCGAATATCCCTTGGCATTGCTGTTTCGGGGTCACCATGCATGCTGTGTCCTCTGCCTGGAATCTCTTCCCTTCTCCCTCCCCTGGGTCAGTCAGCACCTTTTGTGTGCAAGTGATGGAAAACCAGCCCAAACCACTTTCAGCCAAAAACGGAAAATGTGGTGGCTCATGAAACTAAAACACCCAAGAGTGTCTAATTTCAGGTATGGCTGGATCCACAGGTTCAAACCCTGTCCAGCTCTATGTTGATCTCTCTCAGGCAGGTTTTTCTCTTATGATGTCCCCTGATGCTCCAGGCTTTCACTTGCTCACTCTCAATCCAATGGAAAAACTGTAACTCTTTTCACAAATAATTCCCAGCAACCAAAGTCCCAGAATCGAGTTTCATTGGGCAGGCTTAGTTACACGTGCATCCCTAGACCAATCACTGGAGCCAGACTTGGTCATATGTCCACCCCTGGAGGCAGTGTCCTAGACACCCCACCCAAACCTCATGGATGGAGATGGCGGAAGAGGAGGTTCTCCAGTAGGAAACTGGGGGGCTATTACCCCAATACAGGAGAAAACAGGAGATGGATACTGATCCCACCTTCTCTTGGCAAACTCTAGCTCATCCCAGCATGCTGTGTGACCTCAGGCCAACCCCTTCCCCTCTCTGGGCCTCATGTTCCTCCTCTGAAAAATGGGCAGGAGGCTGTTTGAATTCCAACATTCCAGAACTCTAGGACAGCTTCCAGGCCTGGCAGCTGCTCCCTAAATCCCAGGAATGTTCCGGTACTTCTGGGGACGGAAGTGGAGTGTCAGCCAGAGCCCTCCCTGGCCCCCCGGCCTGGGAACATGCTTAGAAGATGACAATTGGGCTCCCTTCAGCCGAAATTCCACTCCCGTGGGGGCCTTGCCAAGGAAAACAAGCCCAAGAACTGGGCATTGAAGGTGAGCATATTTGACAAGTTTTAAGATGACAAACTATTTACACAGGTGTGGGAACGATCCCCTTGCACCCTGCTTTCTTTTCTTTCTCTTCCTCCCCTTTCCAAATTCTTTCCCCCAAGGGCGCTGACAGACATGCCAAGGGAGGGGGTGGCTGGTCGTGGGGATCTGCCTGGAGTGAGTCCATAAACCTGAGGCAACAGGGGAGGGCATGGAGCAGCAGGAAAGAGGGTGTCTGCACCGTGGGGGCTCATCTCCCCTCACCTCCCTTCTTGCTCTCAACTCCCATTACCTGGGGAGATGTGAGGCTGAGGTCCTCGCAATTTCAAAGCTACCTGAGTCCTTCAAGAGAATGGTGCTCAGTCCATCCTCAGTTGACAAGGGGGCGTGAGGGAAAGCAAGGGGCACACAGCCAGTTAGTAGCTGACCCTGGAGCTAGCAAGCAAAGAGGTGGAGAAAACAAAAATCATTTCTTAAGCACGTACTGTGTACCTGATACTGAGCTGAGCTCTGAGAATATACTGTGAATGAAACAGATAAAAATCCCTGCCCTGGTGGAGCTGACAAGGAAACAAACAAGGTAAAAGATGAGTTACCTTCACAAATACCTTAAGAAAATAAAACAGAGTGAGGGGCTAGGGCAGGGCAGGGCGGTGGGGAGACTCTAGGTTTAGGAGGTAACATTTGAGCTACGAAAGCTGAGAAGGAGCCTGCTAGGGAGAGATCTGAAGGAAGGGCATTCCAGGCAGATGGCACTGCACATGCAAAGGCCCTGAGGTAGGAAGTGGCTTGGGTGTTCAAAGAACATTGAGGAGGCCAGTGTGGCCAGAGCCAGGGGAGGGAATGGAGCTTGATCAGAGGTCTGATCTGTGCTTTCTGCTCAGTACAAACCCAGGAGGTGGGTATGATCATCCCCACTTTACTGAGGAGGAAACTGAGGCCCAGAGGAGGGCAGTGACTTGCCCAGGGTCACAAAGCAGAGTCAGATCCCAGCCCCTTCCATCTGGTCCCAAGCCCATGCTCCTTGCTTCTGAGAGGTGAGAGGGTAGGAACAAGGAGTGCCCAAGACCTGCCACGTCTCTCGCCTGAAGCTCAGCCCCCAGGGGAAGGGGCGTCTGGGGGCAAGCCCTCTGCTTCCTATGGGAAGAAAGTGGAGACTGATTTAGTTGCTGAGTCATGGGGCTACAACAGGCTGCCAGGCTGCAATGGGCCCTGCCTCAGTTTACTCACCTGTAAAAAAAAATGGGCTTAATAACACATCTGGGACTTCCCTGGTGGCGCAGTGGTTAAGGATCTGCCTGCCAATGCAGGGGACATGGGTTCGAGCCCGGGTCCAGAAAGATCCCACATGCCGCGGAGCAACTAAGCCCGTGCGCCACAACTACTGAGCCTGCGCTCTAGAGCCCGCGAGCCACAACTACTGAGCCCGCATGCCACAACTACTGAAGCCCGCGCGCCTAGAACCCGTGCTCCGCAACAAGAGAAGCCACCGCAATGAGAAGCCTGAGCACTGCAATGAAGAGTAGCCCCTGCTCACCGCAACTAGAGAAAGCCTGTGCTCAGCAACGAAGACCCAACGCAGCCAAATAAATAAATACATTAAAAAAAAAGATTGATCCTTAAAAAAATAATAATAATACATCTGCCTCCAGTACCGACTTCAGAGGGCTGCTGTGAGGGTTAATTTCTCCCTGGCAACTCTGGGAGCCTTGATGAAAGGTGGCGGGAAGTGGGAAGTGGGCGCTATTAACCCAGGCAGGTAATTACTCCCAGCCTGAGGGAGGAGGAAGAGGGGTTGCACCTGGTCTGATTCAACCTCAGGCCAGTTTCCTTTGCAGATGTGTAGGAGCCTAACATGTCATGAGCATCTGGCTTTGACGGCCATCCTGGCCCCAAGTTCCCCAGCACCAGGCAAAGCTAGGGCTGTGAGCAGTCACGAGCCACACAAGCCAGGGCTGAAATCACAACTCTGCCCCTTCCCTGGCAGGGAGACCAGGGCAACGTTCCTCCCCTGTCAGGGCCTCGGTTTCTTCGTCTGCACAATGGGGCTAAGAACCTGGCCTATCCCACAGGGGCTGTGGTTGTTTCTCACAGGTACGCAGACACTGTAATTTGACCATTTCATCTCTCCAGCTGCACGTCAGGCCCCAGCCTCCCATGCCATCAGCCATCCTGACCTCCAAGACCTGATGGGAAGTGGTAAAGGATTCTTCTAGAAGTAAATAAACGATTTTTAAAACACTCTTCGGAATATTGCTTAGGCCTCATGCTGACCGCACCTCTTGGGCCCCAGAACAAAGCTCCAACTACCCTCTGCCCCTGGAAGCCCATCCCTCCCCCCCAGGATGGGGGAGGGGAAGCAGGAACAGATACTGAAGCCAAGCCCCCTCTTCCTCCTTTTACCTATTTATTTTTTTATTATTTTCTTAAATTGAGGTAATACTGACATAAGTTTCATATGTACAACATTATATTTCTACATCTGTATACCCTACAGTGTGCTCACCACTAAGAATTTATTTTCCATCTGTCACCCTATAGTTTATCCTCTTCATCCATTTCACACCCTCTCCACCTCCCCTTCCGCTCTGGTAAACACTACTCTGTCCTCTGTATCTATCGATTCATGTTGGTTTGGTTTGTTCATTTCTTTTGTTTTTGTTTGTTTATAAGTTTTCTATATGCCACATATGAGTGAAATCATATGGTATTTGTCTTTCTCTGTCTGATTTACTTCACTGAACATAATACCCTCAACGTCCACTCATGTTGTCGCAAATGGCAAGATTTCATCTTTTCTTCTGGCTGAGTAGGATTTCACTGTATACATCCCTCCATGAGGCAGCATCATGCCCATCTCACGGGAGGGCACACTGAGGCTCTGAGATGTAAATGCCAAAGCCCTGAGCTAGGAAGAAGCCGACCTGACCCAGGCCCTCTGCTTTCCCATGAGGCAATCGGAGTTCCAGCTGGAGCCTCAGTATGGGCGCCTGGCCCTACATGGTGACCCCAGAGATGAGGTTCTTCATGTGAGTGAGCTGCTCCTGGGCCTGGGGCCCCCAGGGAGGAAGAAGCCAGGCCCTTGTCAAGTGCCTGCCCCTGCAGGTATGGGTCGGGCCCCAGGCAGCACCACTTTCAGGAAGAGCCAGGGTTCAGAGAGCTGGTCCAGTGGGCCTGTGCCCACCCCACCAAGCTCACCTTGTGCCCTCTCCCCCTCACTCCCTCCACTGCAGTCACATTGGCCTAGGTGATCCCCAGACAGGCCTTCATTCCCACCAGTGAGGCTTTGCACCTGCAGTCCCCTCTGCCCGAAGCACTGTCCCCTCCACACCTTGGCACACTGGCTTCTTCTGTCACCTCTTCAGAGGAGCCCTCCCAGGCTTCCTCCATCACACCTCCTGCTTTATTCCCTTCAGAGCCCTGATCAGTCTCTGAAATGACCTCAAATTTCTGATTCCCTCACTACAATATAGACTCCATGAGAACAGAGGGTTTTTTTTTTTTTTTCTGTTTTATTCACTGCTGTATTTCCAGGACTCAGTAGAATACAATGGTGCTCAACAAATATTTGTTGATGTAATAAGGAAGTTTTTGAAAATAAGAATAATTTGTGTCATGAGGAGAGGGGTGGGTGGATGTTCGTGGGGGTCGGGGGGTGGGGGGGATGTCTCCCAAAGGACTGAATTGAATAATTTCTCCAGGGTCTTAAACAGTCCTCAGGAGCTTTGACATCACAACAACAATAACAGTGTTTGTCAGGCACTAACTGTGCTGGGCACCAGGCACAGATCATCTCACTTAATCCCGCACTGGCCCCATGAGGTCAGTCCTATGATTATCCCCATTCTCCAGATAAGGAAACTGTAGTTTAGAGAAGTGAAGGGACGCGTTCAAGGTTGTCACCAGCCACCACCACACCCGACCTCCTGCCCTCCGGAGCCTCCAGGTCTCCTAGAGACAACCCCACCCCTTGATTCCCAGTGCAGCCTAGAGAGGTCCTGTGTCCTGCCTGACGCCCCCCAGCTGGTCAGCGGCCCAGAGGGATGATCCCTGGCTCCCCGGCAGCCACTCGGCCCATCGGGAGGGAAGGCAGGCTTGGCGGCTGTCCTGTCCTGGGGACACCGGGCAGCCAGGAGTTTCTCTCCCCGGACTTACTGTACATGATTCATCGCCAGCCCCAGTTGTGAAATCTGGGAATCTTGTGGGCAAGGCCAGGCCCAGGGGATGGCTGTCTGGGAAAGGGAGGCCGGGAAGGGGTTAAGGGGGGCAGTCCCCCCCCGCCCGGAGGCACGGGGCCAGGCCAGCAGAAAGCACACCGTTAACACTGGGCTGGCTACCGCCTGCGGCCTGTCTCTGACATCACAGCTGCGTCAGCCCAGCCTGCCCCAGCCCCCCACTTCCTTCCCTCCCTCAGCTGCATCTCCAGCCACCTCTCCAGCTTCACTGTCCTCTCCTGAGAAGCAGGCAGCACCCAACCTTCCCTCCCGGGAGGGAGGGCGTGGGCAGGGAGAGGGAGATGACAGACATTACTCTGCATACAGGAGGCACTTCATAAGTGACAGCTGTGATGGGTTTGAGCCAAACCATAATCCCATAATGAGCTAGACAAGGCAGGAAAGAAGGTCTCATACCCATTGTAGAGAGGAGACCGAGGGTCCGAGAAGAGTAGGGACTCGCCCAAGGTCACCCAGCTGCCCAGTCATAATGACTTGAAATGTTAATATAATCATGCTGCTCTTCCTCTGCTTTTTACTAGAAGCATGTGTATCTCTCATCACCCATCGGGGTGCGGTGAATGTCCAGAGGCTAGGAATTTTCTTCCTTATCTCATTTGTTTTGTTAAATTCAATTAAACCAAATGGGCATTTGTTTGGATAGAGAGATGATAAAAGGGTTTCACAGGAACTATTCACAGATCAGTGATGACTTATGGTATTGTATTAAATGAATTCTACACTTGAAATCTTAAAAAAAAGTTACCGAGTACAGATTCTGCTCTAGACACCATTTACACATATTAGACTCACTTACACTTAAACCTTATGGAAACTCCATGAGGGCAGCAGTGCTACTACTCATCTCACGGAGAAGAAAACTAAGGCACAGGGAGTCCCCACAGCTGGTAAACAGCAGTAATGATAATAATAACAACAAAAACAACAACTGGCATTGATAAGGCGCTTACTCCATGGGCTGAGTGTAATATTTACATCATCTCACTGGCTTCTATTATCACTCTAGGAGATAAATACTATTATTCTCCCCATTTCACAGATGAGGAAACTGAGGAGTTAACTCACCTAGAAAACATAGCTGCTAAGCCGCAGAGTTGGGATTTAAATCCAGGCCTTCTGTCCCTACCCAGGCACAGAACTGGGGCTGGACGCACAGTGGGTGCTTAGGTAACTCAAGGACGACCAAGTTGGAAATGCCTGGGACTGCCAAGGGATCCGTCCCCCAAGATATCCCTGGCATCAGCTCAGGGCCACCCTATGTGGACCTGGCGCAGCTGGAAAAAGATGTGCGTTCACATCTTCTCCCAGGATGCCATCACTCCCACAGTTGTAACAGCCCCCTAACCCACAGACACCACTGTCTGAACCACCTGTGAGGAGGTTCATTATTCTCCCCATTTTACAGAGCAGAGAAAACAAGGCCCAGAGAGGGCATGTGACTTGCTCAAACTACACAGCAGGCATGAGCGGGCCACAGACCTACTTTTACCTCCTGAACCTGCCCTTAGCTGGCAGAGGCCTGGGGTGTATTTGAGGAGTGAGATAAGGTCTGGCCCTCCTCGGCCACTCCCTGGGAAGAGAACTTCCTCTCTCCCTCTTGCTTTTCTAACTCCTAGCTCAAGTGGGACTGAGCCACACAGAAGCTGCATCACAAAGCGAGGACAAGAAGGGCATTCCTGGCAGAGGGAACAGCACAGGAAAAGGAGGCGCAGCTCATAGAACAGTGGGGTAAGAATGTCTAGTAAGGCTGAGGTGGAGAGAGTGAGGGGCTGAGGTAGGAGCGATGAGGCTAGGTCAGGTAACGGGAGCCTTGCATGCCATACTACGGAGTTTGGACTTTCTCCAGGGGCAGTGGGGAGCCACAAAGACTTTAGAGCAGGGGAGGAACATGACCACTAAACAGAGGACCGACTATTGCAGTACACGCCTCCCCTGTTTTTCCTGCTTTTGTCCTGGCTTCTACAGTCCATTTTCCACATGCAGCCAGAGGAATCCTGTGAAAACCCAAGTCAGACCTTGTCCCTCCTCTGCACAGAACCCTCCATGGCTCCCACCTCATGTGGAGAAACAATGATGCACAGGGTCCTGCAAGTCCTGTCCCCACCCGCTCCCTGCCCTCACCACCCCGCTCCCTCTGCTCCAGACACACTGGCCTCTTCCCTGCTGCACCCCACCTCAGGGCCTTTGCACTGAGTGGCTGTTCCCATTGTCTGGAAACCTCTTCCTCCTGATGGTTCCCTCCGTCACCTCTTAGAGATTGTTACCTGCTTAGCGAGGCTGTCACCCACCTATTTAAACCCCCAGCACACCCCGTCTCCTTTTCCCGCTTTATTTCTCTCTGTAGCACTGGTCCTTTCAAATATAATATACAACGTATTTATCTTGTTTATTGTCTGCTCACCCCACAAAAGTGTGAACTCCACAGGGGCAGAGACCTCTGACTGTCTCATGTCCTGCTGTGTCCCCAGCGCCTGACACACAGGAAATGCTCAGTAAATATTTGTTGAATGAATGAATCCTCTGTTCCCTCAGAATAATTTTCTGAGGGTTTAGCTGGAACAGAGCTTATGATCTTTGCTCTGGGGTCCAGATACAGAAGTGACTTGCCCAGGGTCACTCAGCTCACAGGTGGACAGTTGATCTGGCGCCAAAGTCTGTGATTTTTTTTCTTCTCCATTCTAGGCCGCCCCTCTGGGCTTTAGGTCCCACATCAACCACATTACCACTTCTGGGGGCTGCTCTCCTTGGCTTCACCTTAAGCTGGAGTCTCAGAGAGATGAAGTGACTTGGCCAAGGCCACAGAGCATCTAAGGGTGTGAATTCAGGTCTTTCTGCCTCTGTGTTTTGAGCATTTTCCACTAAAACAGCTCTGTCTCTCTCCCCTCCTCCTTTCCTCTTTTCAGCCAATGTGTTTGCAGCTGAAATATCAGGCCTGCTGCGTGCAGCCTTGACATCCACCACATCGCGGGCCTAGCCCCGCCTGCCACCCTGGCCCGGCTGCGAGCACAGCGCCTGGTCCCACATGCCTCAGGGATGAGCTACGGAGAGTGTGACCAGGCCCAGCTGACACATCTCAGAGCAGATGTGGGTTGGCCTCCCACGGGTCCAGCCGCCGAGCCAAGTCTCAGCCCACCACCCATCCCCCAGGGCGGGATGCCGGGCCTTGTGGAGCACGGGAAGAGGAGAGCAGTGACCCTGGAGAGTTCACATTAGGCAGAGATTAAGGGGCTCAAGGCTTGAACCAGGGCCAAGGCCTTGGTGGTCACAGAGGGAAAAGAGACAGTTTTTCAGGGCTGAAAACTCAGTGCCACCAGGGGCCAGGCAGGGATTTTAAATGAGTGAAGAGGGCCAGAGTAAGATGATAAATAGTTATTATTCCTTGGCCCCAGTTTCAGAGAGACAAGAGGGAGTGGTGGGGACTGGGGCATATGCCCTGTCTAAAGCTGAGTGTGGGCCCTTGAGAATGGGGACCCAATGCAATCAGATCTTCAGATCCTCTGATTTTCCAGTGGGTGCCAGAAACACAGGTTTTTATCTAATATCTACAGATTTTTTAATGTTGGCTCCATTCATTTACAAATTCAGTTTGGACCGAATTTGGCCAACCCAAGGGCCAGATTCAGTCCCTTGGGCCTCCAGTTTGCAACCTCTAGTTGGCCAAAGAGAACAGCCAGAGAAGGAACAGATCATAGCCTGATCCTGAGTCAGGATCTGAGGGTCGGGACGGTGGCCAGAACCCAGTGCCAGCAGCTCCGAGGGACTGTGGAAAAGGTTCCTGTCATCTGGTCCCCCTCCTTCATCTCACGGGGTTGAGCCTCCCCACCCGCCCGCCTGCTCCAGCTGGCTGTGGGGTGGAAGGGGGCCTGGGTGGGAACTGAGGTCTCCTTTCCCACATGGGACACAGCTGTGGATGTGTTTTCCAGGCAGATCCCAATTTCTCTCTCCTGTCCAACATGGCCCTGCAACCCCAGGAAGTACGTGACCCTGTGCCCCAGGTCACGCCCCCCCAAAGCCATGCCCTCAGCAGCCTGTTCACATGCCTGCCTCACCCGCCATGTTCCAAGCCACATGCTTCCACAGCTATCACTTTGAATCTTCACCACATCCTTTTATGACCAATTTTCAGATGAGGAAATTGAGGCTCAGGGAGGGAAAATGACTGGCCCAGGGCCCTACCATGAGTATGCAGAGGAGCTGGACTCAAGCTCAGGCCTCACACGCTGGATAACGGGGGGCCTCACCCCATCTCTTCCTGCTAGAACCCAGCCCATCCTCCAAGGCTCAGCCCCAGTGCTTCCTCCTGGTTTATTTAACAAGCAACCAGGTCCTAGACCAGGTGCTGGGTATTCAGAAATGAACAGACAGGGTTTGTCTCAGGTTCCCCCATAGTGTTTGTTGAATGAATATTTTACTCACTCTCTGGGAATCTCATTTTCCCAAGTCATGGGCCCTGTCCACATCCAATCTGTTTGTCTCAGCCCTGGCACCTCGTTTCTCTGACCACATGTCTGCATGCTTCCCAGATGTCTGCCCCTGCACGGGCCCCCAGGCATCCTTCAAATCAATGCACCCAAAGTGAACTCGGCAATTTCCCCCTAAACTGCTCCTCTGCCCCGGTTTTCCTCCTCGTAGAAGTCCCCACCATCTGCCCAATGGCCAAAGCCAGAAGCCCAAGCATTGTCCATTATACCTCCCCCTCCACACCCTCAACCCAACTGGTCACCAAGGCCAGGGAGGCTTGTCCTCAATGTCCTTCAACTCTGTCTGTTGCTCACATCTTCCTTGGGTGACTACATTCTCCTCCTCACTGTTTGCCCTGCATGGGAACTTCCTCTTTCCCAAATCCAACTTCCCACAGCAGCTGGGTGACATTTACTATTTCCTGCAGCTCTCAGATGCAGCTCTCCGTTACCTTCAGAAGGCAGTTCAAACACCTTGGCCAGCCTTAAAACCCCTGCTCGGTCCAGTGACCTCGCCCCTGTTCCTACACATTCCAGGTAACCTGAACTCCTCTCACTCTTCTAATGTGCTATGTTTTCTCTCATCTCTGAGCCTTTGCAAGGCTGCTCCTTCTGTCTGGAGTGTTCTTCCCTCCCTACCCCCATCTCTTGTCTGACTACTCTACGAACACCCTGCAGGACTCAATTTAGGTGTCATGGGCTTCATAAAGCTTCCCTGACCTCCTAACCCTGGTTTAGGTATCCACTGGGGTCCTACCACCTGCTCTGTGTGAGTCAGATTACAGCCACAGGAACCAGAAACCCCTCCAGTTATTTTATACAGAAAGGATGGAATACAGGGGATAGGGCACTCACAAAATTGCTAGAAAGGCAGGATGGGCTCCAGAATAACAGAGCAGAACTTGTCCGCCAAGGGAGCTGCCACCTCAGCCAGTCAGGATGGTGGGGAACCAGAAGGCCACCACAGGGACTGTTGGCTTTCAGAACACACACCACAGCAGTGATCCAGAGATTAGGAGGCCACTACCACCACTTCTGGACCCCTGAAACTGGTAACCAGGCATGATACGTTGCTACAAAAAAAATGTGGTCATGACCACGTTCATCAGCAGAAAGAGAGCGAAGGCAAAAACCGGATGGCCTCTACTTTCTGAATCTCATGGGAGAGCATGTGATTGGCAGAACTTAAGCAGCATACAGAACCCCATCTGCAGAGGAGACTGGGAAATGTGGCTTGTAGCTTTCCAGTCTCTGCATCCTCTAGCCAGAAGAAGATATTAGCGTAAATGGATGCTGAGTACCAGTGGGTACTGAGTAACGTAAATGGATGCTGAGTACCAAAGGTGAGGTCTCAGGATTCCCCACCACAGCCCCAATCAGCCTGTGTTTACTTATCTGTATTTCCTACCAGACTGTGAGAACTTTAAGGGACACAGCATTGCCTTAGATACCTCTGGTTTGCCAGCATTTATTGAGCATTTACTATGCCTTGGGCACTAGGCTATGTGCTTTACAAACTTGTTTACATATTTGCACCCAGTAGGGTAGAGATTATTACTATCCCTATTTTATACATGAAGAGGAGGCCCAGAGAGATGAAGTAATTTTCCTAAGGTCACCCAGCCAGTAAGTATTAGAGATGAGATTTAAAAATGAAATCTGTTTGACTTTACACTTTAAACACTTGCCATGGGACTTCCCTGGTGGTGCAGTGGTTAAGAATCTACCTGCCAATGCAGGGGACACGGACAGGTTCGATCCCTGGTCCAGGGAGATCCCACGTGCCGCGGAGCAACTAAGCCCATGCGCAACAACTACTGAGCCTGAGCTTTAGAGCCCACGAGCCACAACTACTGAGCCTGTGTGCCACAACTACTGAAGCCCGCGCGCCTAAAGCCCATGCTCCACAAGAGAAGCCACCACAACGAGAAGCACGCACACCGCCACAAAGAGTAGCTCCTGCTCGCCGCGACTAGAGAAAGCCCAGCCCACGCGCAGCAACGAAGACCCAACGCAGCCATAAATAAATAAATAAAATAATAATAAGCAGTTGCCACTATGAGAGGCAGTTTTGTCTTCTCACAAGGATCTTCTCCCAAGCCTTCAGAAAAGTCACAGTAATGCTGTGCAATGAACAAATGAATCCACAAGTGACCCCTCCATTGGAATAATGCCTGACCCCATCTCAGCCACCTTCATTCCTCTGGGCCTGGGTTCCTCTCCATGGACAGGCCTTGAGAAATAGAAAGAAACTAACTGTGCTGTGCTGGAACTCTTCACCTAGGGTTGTAGATGGCTGCTAGGCTTAACGGCCACCACTGTCTTAAAACTGGTTACATTTTGTATCTGTGAGGAGTTTTCTGGAGATATGGGTCATAGCTTTCATTAAATTCTCAAGCTCCAAAAACTTGACAGACTGTTACCCCAGGGAGGGATGCAGCGATCTTGCTGCCATCCTGACCTCAGTTCAGACCTTATGACATTGCACGCATTCACTTGTGCATCCATCCATTCACCTACCTATCCATCCACTCCCCATCCACCCATTCATCCATTTTTACTCCCACCCATCCACTCATCCATCCACTCATCCATCTACCCATCCATCCATTCATCCATCCATCCACCCACTGACCCATCCATCCACCTACTTTCTCATTTATCCATCCATCCATGCAATCATTTATCAATCTGCCCACCCATTCATTCATTAAATCACTGTCTATCAATCCATCTATTCATTTATCCTTTTATGTGTTTATTCATCTAGCCATCTATTAATTTGTCCATCATTTCATTTATAATTTATTTACTCATTTAATTATATGTTTATCTATTCATTCATCCATCAGTAATTCACAGTATTCAACCATGAAATCATCTATACCACACATCTCATAATTTATCATCCATTATCCATTTATTTATTCAACCATCCATCCATCATCCATCTATGCATTTATCCACTAATTTCTTTATTCATCCATCCATCTATCCATCCTTCCATTAAGTCAGTTCATCATTTCACTCATTGATTCATCTATTCTTTCATTTATCTATCTCTTCATCCTTTCATCCATCCACAAACAGCTCCCTCATCCATCCACCCATGTACCCAGCCATAAATCATCCCGTCGACCATCCACCCATCCATCAAAACATCACTCATCCTTCCACACATTAAATTCTCCATCCACTCACTCTGCTCCCTGTACCAAAACCAAGAGGTGAATCAGAACTGGTCCCTCCCTTGAGAAGCTCACAGTCTAGTGACAGGAACAGATAGTTAAAACTCAAGGTGGAGAATATTAGGAGGTTAAAGTGAGCTCCAGGCAGGTGCCTTCACAGGAGGGGACTTGGGTCCATCTGGGGATTCAGAGAAAGTTCCTTGGAAAAGGTGGCATCTAAACCAGGATTCATAAAGACAGGAAATCAGTGAACAAGCTCCCTTAGATATCTCAGAGGGTGACTTACAGAACACCCACCCACCTAGATGCTCACTGAGCTTGTTAGGACTTTAAAGGCTCTGAGAAGTCCTGCAACAAATGTTAACATTGTTAACCACAGTAATTCTCAAATTCATTGGACCATAGAACCCTTTTCCCTACTTTACTCTTATTAATATCCCAGAGAACCTGTGTCCCTTAGAACCTCATTTGGGAAATGCTAGTCTGGTCCAAACTCCTTGTTTCCACAAACAAGGTTTCAAAAAACAGTCTCTGTCCTCAAAATTTTCCATCACGAGATAAGACGAAATGCACAATATATGCCTAGGACTTTATTTTTTTCATCCCTAAAGCTGAGCACAGTGCCTGGCACACAGTAGGTGTTCAATAAGCATTTGTGAAAAGAATGTTGTTATTGAAGGAGTTGCTCCAAAATGACCCCTGGTTCTTATGCTGTCCCCATTCCCAGTGACCCCTTTATGACCCCAGCCAGACTCAGTTTTTCAGTCTGAGAAATGGCCAGTAAAATCATCTCCGTAGAACTGATGCAGGAAGCACGTGCTTACGCTCAGTTTTCGTTACAGGCGCTGTCTCGGGATGTAGCTCTGACCACCCCGCCACTTTCTCACACTGGCAAGTTGAGTTTCCAGCCAGGAATGAGACCTTTGGGCCTTGCTGATCCTTCACGGCTGAGGCTGGAACATACATGGAAACCGCCTGAGTAATCCTATGGCGACCCTGCCCAGCCTGATGGGGCATGAACTGGAAATTCCCTATAACATTGCTAATTAAATGATTCCTCCTGCCTTCTTCTCCTTTTACCCTGGCCTCCCGCTCTCCCTTACTCAGCTCCCTAAGCGCCTCCAGAAACCTCTGCAAAGGAGTCAGACTGGTTTGGGGAGGGCTGAGCAGCTACCTCCCCTTCCAAACGCCCACCTGCCCGCCCACTGCCTGGAGCCCAGGCCATGCGACCTGCCGGGAACTGTGTGCTGTGCAGCTCTAGAACACAGAGCCTGATACCCACATCAGATAAAGGGGCCACTAAGTGCCTCCTCGACCCAAGCCCAACCCTTGTGCAATTCAGATCTTTGTCCCATAGAGACAGTCACAGGGATGAGCAGATGTGCTTATCTGATGGGGCCACAAGGCCTCCAGTTCATTCCAGGGGCTGTTTTCTCAGTCAGTCTTTGGACTCTTCTCTTCCATGCAACTGTGCACGCTCTTCCCCTACTTGGGCACGTCCTCATCCTCCTTCCAGTCGTTCAACATTTATTAGGCACTTCCTGTGTGCCCAGCCCTGTGCTGGGTGCTGGGGACATAAACAAAACAAAGTCCTTGCCCCGTGGAATTCACAGTCTGATGGGGAGGGGGGCAGATACCTAAAAAAATAATGGTCACGATAACATGGTTGAATCTCAAATCATTATGCTGAGGGAAAGGAGCCTAACGAAGAAGAATACAGTATATGATTCCACTTACAGAAGATGCTGGAGAACACAGACTAATCTACAGCAACAGAAAGCTGATTGGCAGTTACCTGGCCATGGGAGTGGCGGGGGGTTGGGGGGTCGCGAGGAGGATGGATGACAAAAGGACATAAGGAAACCTTTGTGGGTGGTAGATATGTTTACCATCTTGGTTGTGATGGTGGCTTCATGAGTGCAAACACATGTCAAAACTCATCTACGTGGACCCTGGAAGATGTGCCATTTATTGCATGTCTGTTAAACCTCAATAAAGCTGCTTAAAAAGATAGTTTGTGAGGCAGTGTGACCAGTGCAGCAATGGGGAGACTCAGGAGGGGCATGGGAGAAGGGCTGGGAGGGTAGTCAGGGAAGGCTTCTTGAAGAAGGGGACTGTGGGGCAAAGTTTTGAAGATGAAAGTGAGTCCCATCAAGAAAGAAGAAAAGAGAGTGGTATTAAGTTCCAGATGGCCTGAGTTCAAATCCTGACTCCCCTGCTTACAGGCTATGTGGCTTTTGGCAAGAGATTCGACTCATCAGACTCAGTTTTCTCATCTGTAAAATCGATCCCACAACAGTATTTATCTCATAGGGCTGGTGGGAGATGTAAATTACGGAAAGCACTTGGCCTGGCATCCATTGGTCACAGCTTCTACAAAAGCCCTGAGGCAGGAAGGGACAGTGACCTGAATGACAGTGAGGAAGTCCAAGTGGCTTCATCGAGAGAGGGAGGGAGAGGCCTCAGGGGCCAGGGCCGCAGGATGTCTAGGCCATGGTGAGGGTTGGAGCTGTCTCCTGAGGACTGGGGAGCCAAGGAAGGGATGGAAGCAAGGGAGTTTCATCATCAAGCCTATCCTCTTATCAAAGTCACTCTGATTATTAAAAAAAAAAAAAATTACAGTTGGAAAACTGAGGCTTAAACAGAGAAAGATTCCGCCAAGTTCCTGTGGAATCACAGTGCTCAAAGGGAAGTGGTCTCTCATTCATCCAAACTCCTATAAGCAGATGAAGAACTGTTATCTGGGTCTTCTTGTATGCCTCCAGTGATGGGGAGCTCACTACCTAAACTGTTGTGCAGTTCTTAGTTCTTAAGTTCTTGTGCAGTTCTTAGCTCAACTAAGAGAGGCCTCCAAAATTGGCCCTGGCTTTTCCCTCTGGTGCTTCCCAGACACCAGCTCCTCTGGCCAGAGTCACACTGAGAGGAGCCCAGTAGACAGGAGAGGAAGTGGGAAGAGATAGGAGTTATGACAGAGACTTCCTGGGTGCTGTCACCAGCTCCCTGCCACAAGGTCCTAGGACGTACCCTTTCCTTCTCTGGGCCTCAGTTTCTGTAAATGGAGATGCTCATTGCTCCACAGTCTCCTTCCAGCTCTTAGAAATAGATTTGGCCCTGCACAGGTGCCTGGAGGGGGCTGGGGCAGGCACAGGGGGTTCACCAGTCCCGCCCATCCACTCCCATCTGGGGAGCCAGGGTCAACCTCGAGGCAGGCAGGCCAAGCAGGCCTGTCTGGGGATAAAGGCAGGTGCCCCAGGGTGCAGCCAGCTTAATAACATATTCCGGATCCAGGGGGTTTGAACCCAGGAGAATAGGTCCAGACACAAATTGAGCAGCCCCTGTTCCTGTCTGTAGCTCTGAAAGCTGACGGTTCCCACATCCACACCCACAAGTGGGCTTGGCCCCCACTCTCTTGAAACCCATTCACCCTGAGGGTGCCCCCTTCTGTGTGCTTACTGTATGCCAAGCTTCTCACTGTACTCAGAATAAGATCCACACTCCTGACACTGGCCCTGCCCACACCTGACCTCTCCTCCTACCCCCTCTCCTCAAGCAATTCTGTACCCAGGGCCTTCCTGATGCTCCACAAACATGCCAAGCTGGTGCTGCCTCAGGGCCTTTGCACTGGCTGTTCCTCCTGCCCAGAACTCTCTTCCTCCAGATCTTGCCATGGCGGCTCATCCTCAGGCCTCAGCTCCAAGGTCACCTTCTCTGACAGTCCTTCCCTGACCCCATCCTGTTGCTCACCCTCATCATCCTGCCTTATTTTCCTCCACCAAAGGCTTCATTGGGATGTCTTATCCCCCCGGTGTGGCGTCTGCCTCTCTGGATTTGAAGCCTTAGATGGCAGAGCCTACAACTGGCCCAGTGCTAGGTCTGATGTCACCAGGCCCAGGCTGGGCACAGCCTGGCACCCACCTCTCAGTGTAGGTTAAATGAACAAGTGAAATAGATGTTGGAGATTTTGAGCCCACTCTGGGGGCTGTCAATGCTTCATCTACATAGACCCTTCTCACCTTCACATGGGCTGCAAGGATGCCTATACCAGATTCACTGTGTCCCTGTACACACCTGCACATGTGTGCGTGCATACACACACACACACACCACCACGACCACCAACACCACCACCACCACAAGCACCCCAGCACCCCCTGCCTCCATACCAGCCCTTGGCACCCAAACTTCTCAACTTTCCTTCCTTTCTCCAGGCTCCAGCTGGCCCCGCGCCAGCTCTTCTCCCCCGACCTGCCTGCCTGCCCTGGCCACCAGATTCATAAAGGATGAGGAAGGGCCTGGGGTGGGCTGGCTGGGTGCCATGGGAACACAGCCCCTGGGGCCCTCGCCTCCCCCTGAGCTGCCAGACACCTGCATAATGAGTGTCATTACTGGGGACCCACCGGGCAGGCCCTGGCTTGACCCAGCCACCCAGGCTGTGAACAATGCTGGGGATGGGGTTTGGGGAACATGGCGGGGTGAGGGGTGGTGGGGAGTGCCTCTGTTCCTCCCGGCCCCAAAGCTCAGCCCTGGATTTCTGGATCAGTAAAGACAGCCTCCCATCTCCCACACAGACTCCCAAACCTCAGGTTCCTATCATAGCCCATGCTCAGCTCAGGAGACAAAGGAGGAAAAACACTCACTGAGTAACTACTGTATGCCCACTTGGTGCTGGTATTGTCACTTCCCACCGCAGACACCATCTCATCCGTTCACCCATCATCTGACTGCTTACTGTCTATCTCCCCCACTTGAGTACAAAACATGGAGAACATTTATGGAGCGCCTACTATGTACCTGTGCTAAACACATGTATTAACGCGTATGTTCTTAAACAGCCCTATGAGGTGGGTGCTATAATTATTCCGTTTACAGATAAGGCTCAGAGAGGTAAGGCAGCTCGCCCAAAGCCGTGCGGTTGCTAAGTGGTGGGCCGTCTGGCTCAGAGTACATGTTCTTAATTGCTTGCTACTCCACAGCACCTCTTCCATCAGAGCAGGAGGTTCTGTCAATGCTGTGTTGCCCTCAGTGCCCAGTCTAGTGCCTGGCACGTAGTAGGTGCTCAAAAAACAGTGAATGAGTGACTGAAAGAATAATCTCACTGAGTTCCGACGGTATCCTTCCAGGTGCTATTTATAGATGAGAAAACCAAGGCTCAGAGAGGTAAAGTGACTTGCCGCAGGCCACACAGTGAAGACACCCCAGAACTGAGATTTGAACCTCACGTGTCTTTTGTAAAAGTCGGGATGGGAGCTCATGCCCCTCTGCCCTCCTGCCCCCTTGTGGCCCTGACCCCTCTCTAGGCTGCCCCCACCTCTGGACCATGGGGCCCAGGAGGGAGAATGTGTGTCTGCCTTGGTGTCCCTAGGGTCCAGCCTGGGCCTGGCACATAGAAGGCCTTCAGATTGAAATTGCAGCTTCTCCCCTTGGCTCCAAGGCCTTCCAGGATCAGGATCCTGACAACATCACCCCGTCACCTCTCCCCTCTCCTAACTCCTGAGCAATGATGAATTTCCCAAACACAGCCTACTCTCCCTTACCTCTGGGCTTCCCTACACGCTGTTCCCTCTACCAGGAGCACTATTCCAGAAACTCTGCCCCAACCTCAGCTTAGAGGGCACCTCCTCTGCCAGGAAGCTCACAGCTCTTAGGGCTTTGCAAGTGCTCCCACTCTGCTGACCCATGGGCCATCTACTCCTCAGCCCATGTTCTGACTTCCCTCTTCTTAGGGCGAGGAGCCCTGAACTGGCTGTCCAACCACCTCGGTTTCATCCACACCTTGCCACTGACCTTCTGAGTGAACTCGACCTAGGCCCTTGTTAGTTCATCTGTCAGATGGGTAGAAAATTTGAAGTGAAAGTGGTAAGTGAAGGCTTGCTGTCCATCAAATTGGGTCATGTCAGTCCCTTCCCCACACAAATCCCACCAGTGGCACTCAACCCACAACTCCCTGCGTGATCTGACCCCCGCCAAGCTCTCCAACATCACCTCCTTTCCCTTCCTTCACTCCCCTCCAGCCACCTGGCCTCCTTGCCTTTCCTGGAACATTCCAAGCCCCAACCCACCCCAGGGCCTTTGCCCTTGCTGTTACCCCTGTTGGAAATCTCTTCCCCCAGGGTCTGCTCCTTCTCCTCCTTCAGATGTCTCTCCAGGTCACCTCTTCAGAGAGGCCCTGTCTGACCCATGCAGCTCCCAAACACCTCTGTTTATTTCTGCCATGGAGCTTCTCCCCAGCTGAAATCATCTATTCCTGTGTTCGCTCACTGATCTGTCTCCTCCACCAGAATGCATACAGAGATCGTGTTCACTGCTGGGTCTCCTGGAATCTGGTAGACAGTAGGTGCTCAAGCAACAGTTGTGGAATGAAAAGAAGATGATCAAAGTGCTGCCCCGCCCCTGCCTAACCCCCAGCCCCCAGCCCAAAGTTCAGGGGCTGGGAACCAGGAGGCCCCACTCCTGCGGCGGGCAGGCACCCCTCGGAGCCCCAGAGCCTGTCTGGTTCCCAGCCTCATAAAAACTACCGCCCTCACTTTGCCCTTGGGCAGCAAAGGGTGAAGGAGGAGGATGTGAGGTCCAGAGGCTGACCCCAACCTGGCTTTGGAGAAGATACAGACTTGAAAGTCCAAGCAGCGCTTTCTGTGCAGCCAGGTGCTGTTTGAGCACCACACCACAGCCCTCACGGCTGCTCTGCAGGGCCAGGACCATCGCAATCGCCTTCTACCAGTGAGGAAACTGAGGTACATCGGGGTGCGGCCACGTGCCCCAGGCCAAGCCGCCAGAAAAAGGCACAGTCGGGATTCCAGTGCAGCTCTGCGCGGTGCCAAAGCCTGCCTGTGCTCCCACCCAGGGTGGCCAGGGCATAGATGTTACGCGAGCGCTAGCAATATGCCCGGCACATCTGGTTCAGAGCACAGGTCCTAGAGGCAGAGCACTGAGACCTTAGGCAGGGTACTCAGCCTCTCTATGCCTCGGTTTCCCCTGCTGTGGAACAGATCCCACCACCCCTCCTTGGTCAGGCTGTTGAGGGAATGAAAGGAAATCGCATGAGGTCCAATAGAGCTGCTTGGATTCCTTGCTGCCCTGCACTGCTGCATGCCCTTGGTCCTCCCTCTGAGCCTCAGTTTCCCCATCTGGCATATGCTACTCCATAGGGTTGTGTGTGAGACTAGGATGAGCTAGTTGCCCAGTGCCTCGCACACAGTAAGTGCCCAATAAGTGCTCACTGTTATTTACTCCAGGCCTCTGGGCCTCACTTTCCCCATCTATAACCCCAGAGGGCAGTCTGATCACCCAAGACCTCTTCTAGGTCACTCACTGGGGCAAAGGGCTAGGGGTCCTAAGGTGGCCCTGGCAGGGGGGAGGAGGGCCTGGGGATGGCGGGGCGGGGGCAGCAGAGTGGCCGGGATCAGGAGGCTACAGGAGGCTGGAGTGATTCACTGGCCAGCCAGGCTGGAGGGCTGGGCTGCGGCCCCCCACGCACCCCTCTGGGCCCTGCCTTGAGCCCAAAAGTGCTGTGTCATGCTCTGTCATGTGGCTCCGGGTCATTAATATCCGAGTTCTGGGAAGCTTGGGCCGAGTTCCCGGAAGGGGTCAGCCAGTTCAGTAAACAGATTGGCTGGTTGGTCGTCACCGCCGAGCCGGACGGGCCTGCAGCTTGGGAGGCAGGAGGTGGGGACTGGTGGCCAAAGGGGGCACAGGAGACGCCACCATCCCTATGCAGGGTTGGCACCTCCCAGGGCAACTTCGCCCAGGCTCTGCTGATGAAAGGCAAACCTGAGGCTCAGAGAGGGCAAGGCACTTGCCAGAGGTCACACAGCGAGTCCAGGGTTCAAACCCAGAATTCTGGGCTCACTGTCTAGTGCTCTCAGCATCTCTCTGACTAATGAGCAGAAGGCTCTGCATCCTCTTCCCCCACAAATCCTTTCCCAGACTCTAAAGCCAGTCTGTTGGATGAAGAGAGAAACTAGTAGAAGGCAACTTGGGAAGGAAGCAGGTTTGGAAGGCTGTCCCCCGTGGTAGGTCCTCTAAAAATAATAACACCTTCTAGCATTTCTTGAGCACATACTATGTGCCCTTAGACACATAAGTGCTACTTGGGCACTGCTCTAAGTGCCTTACATTAATTCACTCATTTAATATGCAGCCACCTTTACAACAAATAATCACAGCCATCATTTTTAAAGCACCTACTAACTGCCAGGCACTGAACTGGGTGATGGATATGCACCATCTCTGATCCTCATGTGGACCCCATGAGGTGGACATCGTCCTCACCCCACTTCATCAGATGAGGAAATAGAGTCCTGGAAAGACAAGCAGCTGTGTCATTTGGTGGAAGGAAAGTGGGCTCCAGAGTCAACTGGACCCAAGGATTCAAACCTTGGCTTTGCCCCTTCTAGCTGTATGACCTCGTGCAAGTGACTCCATTTTTCAGAGCCTCAGCTTACCCCTCTGATAAATGGGATGATTATGGTACTCGGATCACAGGGAACCAGACCTGGTGGGAGCATGTGTTATTACAGAGCAGTGGTAGGGCATGGACTTCGGGCTTGGACAGGTCTGGTTCCCGATCCTACTCTGCTGCTTCCTGGTTGCGTGACCTTAGGCATGTTGCTTAACCTCTCTTGGCCTCCATGTCCTCTGTAAAATGGGGATCATAATAACACCTCCCTCATACAACTGACAGGAGCAATGAATGAGCTGACACCCCAGAAGCCCTCCATGCAGGGCTGGGCATTCCACAGGCACTCAACACAGGTGACTTGTTCTTATATTTCACCTAAGATGACTCTGCTGGGATGAGGGGAAAGGGTGTTAGGCTGTGGACAGAAGGACAAGACACCCACAAGCTGCCCTTCTGCACCCACAAGCAATGTGCACAGAGGTCAGCTCCCCATTCTTCTTCACACGGTGTTTTCTCAGGCCTAGCTGTGCCCCTGACCTTTGCTTTTGGTTCTCACAGTGCTCTCCACCACTACTAGCCAAGCCCCAAACCCCTTAGTCCAAACTGTCACCTCATTATTCCCACCTTCACACTTCTGCAAGTACGGAGTCCTCCACCTGGCAGGCCCTCATTACCCTAACCCATCTGCCTGGTTTATATTTCACCCATCCTCTGCCTCTCGGATTCAAAACCACCTCCTCCAGGGAGCCTGCCCTGATCCTCCCCTTGAAAGCGAACTCTCCCAGGCTCTCTCTAAACCTCACTTACCCCTTTCTATCATTACACATCAGCTATTTTTGCACATGTCACCTCAAATTTTGGCTGCTGTGAGGTAGAAAATTTGCAAGGGAGATTTGGAAAAAAAAAAATTGTCTTGCCTCTAAAACACTTAAAGAAACCTGCTAAATAGAAATTAATAACTCCTTTCACTAATCCACTCAAACTTCACCATTAATTATTAAATTTCTAATTTAGTATTTACAAAACTTTTCATGGCATTTGAACATAATCTGCAAACGAGAATGTTCCTTGTTGGGCAAACACTCCCTGATATACACGGGGATTGCCAAGAACCCAAAACCGGTGGTAAAATAAATGAGCTGCTCGTTGCCAAACAATTTCGGAAGTGAAATTATTAATATTATTCAAATCCTTTTGTGATTTTTCCAGCTTTCAGTCTTGCCTGTTCGTTTATCTCCCAGCACCACCCCACCCCCCATCACGTCTCCTCCTCTTCTTCCCTGGTTCCATCTCTTATCTCCCTCGACCTCAAAAACCGTCTTCACGTCCCCACCTCCACACACTTGTTCATACTCCCCCACCTCCTGGAATGCCCTCCCCTCTTTTTTTTTGTGGGAATCTGACCCTTCTTCAGAGCTGAGTCCAAGCTCCTCCCCCTCCCCCGCGCCCTGTCCCGCCCTAACCCAGGAGAATCCACCCTTCTCTGGAGCCGCTATACTTCTGACTCCCCATCTGCAAACTGAGAGGGCTACAGTGGACCAGAGGTGTCAAACTCATGGCCCTCAGGCCAAATCTGGCCTGTATATTTATAGATTGGCCCCAACATTTAAAAATCAATCCAGATTTACAGTTTCTCATGAAAACCTGGAAGCCCTGGCCTTCCACGTGGTAACATTGGGCTGAAGCTGAGGAATGCCCATGCTTTAGATGGGCCTCTGCCCCTCTTACCAGCCACTTCACCGTGTGTGCTGTTCTCCTGGCCCTGCTGTTTTCCAGGCACCTGAGTTTGCAACCCTTACGCTGGAGAGGAAGTCCTGAGGCTTCCTTCCATCTCAGAGCCCCTTCTTGAAACATCTTAGGTGGAAACTCCTGATCTGGTTGAAGTGAGGGACCCCTTACTCACTTGTCCCTGCTCTCACCCCTAGAAAAGACACGCCCAGCCTGCCATCAAGGTACATCCTCTGGACACTTACATTTTTGAAGCACAGTTTGAAACACTCAGCATCACCTAAGGTCAGTGGGCCCCATCCCAGACCTACTGAATTGGCATCCAGAAAAAGAAACCTCCTCATGTAGCCCCGCAAACCAAACCCCACTCAGTAAAAGACAGAACCTTTACCCACCACTGCTTGGGCCAATAAATCCTGCTGACTTCACCTTCAAAATAGATCCAGAATCCAACCACGTCTCCCAGCCCCACTCCCTCTCCCCTCCTGGAGTCCCTACAGTCCGCTCTCCCCATTCCCAGCCAGAAGGATCCTGTTAGACCAGTAGTTCCCAATTCAGGGGTGACTGAATTGTTGTGCCCCAGGGTTCATTTGACAATGTCTGGAGATATGTATTTTTTTTAATATTTATTAATTTATTTTATTTATTTATTTTTGGCTATGTTGGGTTTTACTTGCAGCGTGCAGGCTTCTCTCTAGCAGTCGCATGGGCTCTGTAGTTGCGGTGCACAGGCTTAGTTGCCCCGCAGCCTGTGGGATCTTAGTTCTCTGGATCCCCTGCATTGGAAGGTGGATTCTTAACCACTGGACCACCAGGAAAGTCCCTGGAGATACTTTTGCTGTCAGAACCGGGTAGGAGAGAGGGGTGCTACTGGCATCCAGTGGAAAGGGGCCAGAGGTGCTGCTCAAACCCCTACAATGCACAGGAAGCTCCCACAACAGAGAATCATCCAGCCCAAATGTCGACAGGGCCCATAGTCAGAAACCCTGTGTTCAAACCTGAGTCAGACCCTGTCCCTCCTGTGCTCAGAACCCTCCAGAGGCTCCCACCTCACTTACAGTCATATTCAAACTCCTCCTCCTGCCGCCCACAGGGCCCTGGGTGATCTAGACCCTGTTGGCCCCTTGGATCTTGTCTCCCCGCAACCCTCCCACAGGCTCACTCAGCCAGACTGCTCTCCTTATCTTTCCCCAACAATGCAAGATTTTTCCTACCTCAGGGCATTTGCATCTGCTGTTCCCAACAACTGGAACACTCTGCCCCAGACATCTGTAGGGCCAGCACCTCACTTCCCTCCAGCCACCTGTCCCTTCCATGACAGCCCATATGACACTGCAGCCCCCCTACTCCTTGCCCCCCCTTGCCATTTATTTCACTATCTGACATACTCCATTTCATTTGTTTCTTGACTGTCTCCCCAGCTCAAACATAAGTGCCATGAAGGCAGAGGAGTTTGTCCATCTTGTTTGTCCATTTTGTTCACTGCTGTCCCCCCAGTGCTTGGCACGTAATAGATGCTCAATAAATATTTACTGAGTGAGCATGTGACTTGGTCTACCAGGTCTCCATACATTAGAATTCTAGAATTGCAGGGGCTTAGTTGACTGAGAGCCAGTGATGCCTTTGTCCTGGCGGGAACAATTCTATAGTCTGGGACCCCGTGATCTCAAGCATCCACTGAGCTTCCATTCTAGGTCGGAGCACTACCGCAGGGTCACCTAGGTCCTGGTTTAGAGAGAGAAAGACCAAAGGGCAAGAGAGAAGGGGAGGCAGGGGCTGGGCCAGGCTAGGAGGATGGGGCCACACGTGGTGGTGATGAGGGATGGACCCCAGCTTAGGAGGGGTCCCTGGGCTGCCCAGCACTGGAGACGCTGGTGCCCCTCACAGAACAAGAGCTGCGCCTGGGAGTGCGGAGAAGGGCACTCCTGGAGACCTCGGGCAGGAGCTCAGAAGATAAAGGTAGACACTCTGTTCTAGGAAAAAGCCACATAAAGTGAATTCACTGAGAACCATGGACAAAACCTCAGAAAAAAGATCAACTTTAGAGAAATTTGCCTAGGACCTGTCTTGCAAAGTGAAAAAAGAAAAGTGAAAATAAATTGATTTTCTCTTTGACCTAATACAATAATATAATTATGCAAAGTCTTAGGATGATCAAAGTTAAGGGAGTGTTGATATATTCAAATATATTTAAACAAAATTGCGTGACAGCACAGTGTAATGACCTTTTCGTTGCATGTGACCAACGTGACATAATCATGGAAAGAGTTATTCAGGCTGCACTATGGCCACCACCGGGCCCTGGTCACTGCCCCCATAACTGGCCTGCCCACTGAAGCCTCTGGAAAAGTAGAGGATGCTGTGGCCCCGCCCACCCCAGAATGGACTCCTGAGTACCCCCCAATCACTTCCAACTTCTGATTCATAAAACAGGCCCAGGTGCACCCAAATGGTGGGCACTGGTCACATGGCTATAACCAAGCTTCTTTCTTTAGTCTATTTATTTATTTATTTATTTATTTTTGGCTGCGTTGGGTCTTTGTTGCTGTGCGCGAGCTTACTCTAGTTGCGACGAGCAGGGGCTACTCTTCCTTGCGGTGCACGGGATTCTCATTGCAGTGGGTTCTCTTGTTGCGGAGCACGGGCTCTAGGTGTGTGGGCTTCAGTAGTTGTGGCTCGCGGGCTCTAGAGCGCAGGCTCAGTAGTTGTGGCACACGGGCTTAGTTGCTCCGCGGCATGTGGGATCTTCCCAGACCAGGGCTTGAACCCGTGTCCCCTGCACTGGAAGGCGGATTCTTAACCACTGCGCCACCAGGGAAGCCCAGGGAAGCCCTATAACCAAGCTTCTGAGGAGCAGCCCTCAGCCCCTCCTTACCCCTGGCTGGAGTCCTGCCTTCCTTCCCTCCCACAAAGCCCCCACTCCTCAACCCCTCACTGGCTCCTGCAGCCCATTCCACACCCCAGGAGGGGCCAGCCCAACACCTCCGGTTTCTGAATAACTAAAGAATGATTGTGCCCCATTTTAGAAACAAATAACAAACCAGTAAACATATTTTTATGATTTTTAACAATTAAGGAGCTAATTTTCCCATTACAAAGGTGGTCTCAAATAAACAAGACAAACGCACCATGGAGAAAATAACATAAAAACAGAAGTAGGTTGGGTACCCCCTAGGCGCCAGATTCAGGGAATACAAAAGTGGATGAGGCTGGTGACCTCTTCAGCTCACCGTCTGTGAGAGAAATGACTAAGAGGCTGGTCCCCAGCACTGCGGTAACCAGGGGCGCCCAAGGGGCTGTGGGACAGCAGAGAATGATGAGGTAAGGAAGAGGGGAGAGTGCTCCGGGAAGAGGGAACTGCTCAGGCAAAGGTGTGGAAGGAGAAAGAACTCCAGCCACAGCTTCTAGAACCTTCCAAACCAGAAGTGTACACCAAGTTGGGTTTTGTGTGTTGTTTTTAATTGATTCGTTGGCCAACATTTAAAAATCAGGACTTTTCACACATGACCTCGGATTTCTGGCTTCTCTTAATAAATTGAAAGACGTGGGCCGCGTGCTGGCTGAGAAGCAGCTGTCCCCTGAGAAGCGCCTGTTCTCCGCAGTTCACTGCCGTCACCATCCAGCCCACCTCACTCATCATGTAGCCTCTTGGCCTCAAAGTGTCTAAGTTTTCGACTCCCTGTTCTAAAGCTTGCCAAGGAGGATGCTGAGGAATTGCGCCCAGAGAACTTAAACAACTCTCCCAAGGTCACACAGCACTCAGAACAAGGCTACAGCCTGAGGACTCGGGACACCCAGTCCTGAGCAGGACACTAAACACCTCCCCCCAGAAGCCCCACGGACCCCACCTCAGTCCTCCGGGAGCTGCTGACCCTGGCCCTGAGCCCCGGAGAACCAGGAGGCCGGGCCGGGGAAGGCCCCCGTCCTGTTTAGATTTTGTGGTCTCGTGAGTAACCGAGTGGAAAAAAACAAGCTTGAAAAGATAACAATTACAACGAAATTAAATCAAATCAGGCCTGTGACTCATTTATGGAGCCGTAAAAACAGAAAACAAAAACAAGCTGGTTCTGGAGGAGGGAGACCGGAATGATGAGGGGAGAAGTTGGGGAAGGAAAAAAAAAATAAAGCAGCAGCAGCAACAATCTCCTGGGCCTGTCAATTACCCCAACGAGGAGGTAACAATGCCAGGCCCCTGAACTGGGCGAGGGCCCAGGGGCTCGGGAGCTTGGGAGACCCTGGGGAGGGGCCAGAAACCCTTGATGTAAGTGGGATGGCTGGTCTTGTCCTCCCAGACACCCCCGTGAGCTGGATATCATTGACGTGCCATTCTACAGACAAGGAAACTGAGGCTCAGAGGGACCAAGTGACAAGCCTCAGGTCACCCAGCCAGGAAGTGGGAGGATGAGATCCAAGCCTGGGCCCAAAGCCTGTATGGGGTTCAGTCTTGCCGTCCGGAAAACAGCCTCCTGAGCAGGGTCCTGGAAGCTGCCCTGGACGTTTCAGGAGCCCCAAAGGCTCGCCACCGAACACGGCAGTTCCTCTCTAGCCTCACTGTCCCCATTTACGCAATAATGGGGTCACATCAGGCAATGAAGAAGGAAGGCCCAGGAGCTCGGTGGGTCTGACCCAGGGGAGCTTCAAAGCCTTGCTCTGCCCATTTCCCAGAAGCCTCTGCCCCCGGGGATATAAGAGGAGCCAGAGGCAAAGCCTGAGGGAGGCCGCCCCACAGGGCTGCGATTCCCCAGAGGTCACCCTGACCCAGGGACAAGACTGCGCAGGCAGCAGCGAGCTGGGCCAGGGATCTGGGCCGGGCAGAGAAAGCAGGAGCGCCGGGAGAGTGAGGACAGGATTTGAGGGGGCCGGGAGGGAAGGGGCACTGGAAAGCATCTGCCAAAAATAACACCATTCACCACATTAGGACGTCGGGTATCAAGCGCTTACTATGGGGAGGGCACGTTGCTGAGCACTTTACATCCATTCATTCATCCATCCATTCTACAAGTCCTTATTGTGCATTTTCTTGTGCCAGGTGCCATGTTGAGGGCTGGGAACATAATGATGATCAAGAGAGACAAAAGTGGAGCTGCCATCCTGAATGGGGTAGACAGACAAGCAAAACCCAGGATGCGCCGGGAGGTGTGGTGAGAGCTACGGAGACAAATGAAGTGAGGGAGAGGGTGTCAGGAGTCAGCGAAGGCTGAGCTGGGACATTTAAGCAGAGACCTGCAGGCGTGAGAGCAAGCCATCCTCGGGAATGGTGTTCCAGGCAGAGGGAACAACAAGGGCAAAGGCCCCGAGGTACGAGCATGCCTGGCATGTCTGAGGAACAGCAAGCGGGCCAGTGTGGCAGGGGCAGAGTAAATCCTCCCAACAGCCAGGAGGGCGGGTACCTCTCTTATCTCCTCTTACAGAAGAGGAAATTGAGGCTCAGAGAGGGGAAGTGACTTGCCCAGAGTCACATAGTCAGGAAATGGCAGCACAGGGAGCAGAGCACAAGTCGGGCTGTGTGGGGAGGTGGGAGTCTGTGCCACAGGCTGCAGGGTCCAAGGGTGACTCCCAGACAGCATGTGTCACCTGCCTTGGTCATAGCCGTGGAAGTTGTGATTCAGCAACCAGAGCCCTGCAGGGAGCCTCAGCCTGCCTCCCAGGCCCACTGGGTCTAAGGGGCACTGGGTAGCCAAGAATCCAGGGAGCTCGTTTGAGCTAAGTTATGAGTGACTGCTAGCAGTTCCCGGCTTATCCCTGTCCCTGAGGATTTAACCAGGTCATAGAAGCACTGCAGCCTGTTTCCCCACTTGTCAAATAATGAATCCACTTAGGTGGTCTCCAATAGCAGTTGTAGGTTCTTGGGTCCAGAGAGAGGCATGGTTTCTTGAGGTCACACAGCCAAGGGAGCAACAGAGTCAGGGTGACCCCGGCCTACTGACTGCTGGCCCAGAGCTCTTTTTCCTCCTGCCCGGCTGATGCTTTATCCTGGAGCTCAGCTGCCGGGGTCTCTCTGCCCTACTATCTTCAGCAATCTCCCCCTCATCCACCACCCTGCACCCTTCACACTGTTCATACTTCCAGGCCTTTGCACATGCCGTCCTCTTGTTGGGAGTTTCTTTCTCTTCTTTCCCCTGTGCCACCTCCTCTACCCATAAAGGAATAACAAAGCAGGATCAGAGTATAGAGAGAGACAGTTTAGGAGGTGGAGAATGTTTAAACTGGTGAGGGTGGGGCTCAGAGAAGGCTGCTCTGAGGGGTGACATCTGAGCTGCCACCTGAAGGGGGTGAGTCATGGGAATACATGGTAGATGAGGGTTCCAGGCAGAATGAACAGCACGTGCAAGGGCCCTGAGGTAGAGTGATCTATAGTTTATTAGAGGAACAGCAAGGAGGCCATCAGGCTCGAAGGAAGTAAGCACGGGGGAAAGTGGAAGAGACGAGGTCATCAGAGAGGTATAGGGTTTGCTGGGGTCGGGGGGTCACACAGGGCCTTGTCGGCCATGAGGAGGACCTTGACTTTGACTCTGAGTGAGGTGGGAGCCATGAGGGGTCTCTGAGGAGGGGAGGGACAGGATCTGACTTAGGTCCTAAGGGGACCTCTCTGGCTATGTATGGAGAACAGACCATAGGGGATGAGGTCCTCAGATGGGCGATGCTGGTGGCATGGACCATGGCGGGGGCACTGGAGTTGGGGCGATGCAGGCTGATTCTGGATGCATTTCGAAGGTGGAGTTGACAGGATGTGGTGAGCAATCGGATACCAGGGTAAGTGAGAACAAAGGGTAGAAGACAACTCCCAGGTTTGGGGGAGTACCTGGAGAATGGAGGAGCAGTTAACTGAGACGGGGTAGTTTGGGGGTAGATCAGGAGTCGGCCATGGCTGGGCTGAGTCTGGGGCTCCCATCAGCCACCCCGGTAGCAATTAGGAGGGGCAAGTGGAGACTCGTGTCTGGAGTCAGGGAAAGTGTCCAGGTTCAAGAGATGCATTTGGAAATCACCAGCGTTTAGAGAGGACAAGAACTGTGTCTTTGGCACCTGTGTCCCCCTCTTCCCCTCACTCCAGCACCAGGCTGGCCTTGGGGAATCCTCAGGGAGCATCCAGGGACCCTCAAATAAATCCCTGAGCACATGTCCTGAGTGCCCACTATGGTCAAGGCCATGCCAAGCACTTCCTCTCACTGACTCATTTCATTCTCACAACTTCTGACAGGGTAGGTACCACCAGAGCCCATTTACAGAGTCGAGGGTGAAGGAATTTGACCAAGGTGTCACCTAGCATTGGGAAAATAAATTACTGAATTAATTCATTCTAGAAGGCTGCTCTAGTACAGGCACGGTAGGCAGTGGGCAAAGTCATCAGGGGAGAGTTACTGCCATTCTCAGCAGCTGCTGATCATGATGCAGGGCACTGGGACAGGCGGAAGCCAGAGGTTCCTGAGTTACCTCCCCCAGGCAGTGGGAAGGACTGCCTCTTGGTGATTCTGGGTCCCCTGGAAAAAGGCTGAGGGCAAACCTGGAGCTCCCCAAGGTCAGCAGGAGGGAAGCTGGGAAAGGAGCTTGGGAGAGATGAGGGAGGTACAGTCAAGGACCAGATTGAGGCCTCAAGCCAGGGGAGAGACACTAAGACTTTAGGGCAGACTTAGGTGACAGTGAGATTCCCCCAACCACTTATATGGAGCTCTAGGAAGCCTCTCTGTCATCCGTAAGTGCTCTTCCTCTGATGCCTCACTCTCCACCATTCACTGCAGCTGTAAAGGCCAGCTGGCCAATGGCTGCGATTTCCAAAACTCCCCATCCCACCCCACCCCCTGCCATAACCTGGATGGAGCCTAAAAAAAAAAAGCTGAGGCTCATAGCAGGAATGTGACATTGATTAAGCACCCTGTGTGTCAGACCTCTCACCTAAGGTTACCAGCAAGAGAGGGGCTGAGGCAAAATTCAAACTCAGATCTACCTGACCTCCAAAGAGTATTCTTTCCACTGTGGGGTTCGATTTGCCCACTCGACATCCATGCGAATGGGAACAAGAATTGGGAGGGTCCCTAAGGGGCAGGGGAGGAAGAATAAGACCCAGATACTGTTTATCCGAGATCCAACCTTGTGAGAGTCACTGGACAAAGACTTTAGTTTCTAAACTGTAAAATCAGAGTTATGATCCCTTTTTCCTCCCAGGACTGTGATGGGTTAATCCAGGGATTAGCAAACTTTTTCTGTAAAGAACCAGACAGTAAATATTTTCACCTTTGGGGGTAGTACGGTCTCTCTCACTACTCAACAGGTAGTTGCAGGGTGCAGGCAGTTATAGATAAGTAAATGAATGGGCACACTGTGTGCCAATAAAACTTTATTTACAAAAACAAGCTGTGGGCCAGATTTAGCCCGAGGGCCATAGTTTGACAACCCTTGGGATAATGAATGCAAATCAGAGCACCTAGCACATAGTAGGCACTCAATAATATTTGATGAATGAGTGAAATGAGTCTGAATCTCACTTTCTCCACTTCTTATAAGGAAATCATTACAATTAGCTGTTTATTGACTGCCTCCCTTGTTACTTGGGGCTTCAGGAAGCCAGGAATGGACCTTGTATCATTCCTCCTATAAAACCTTATGAGAGGACTTCCCTGGTGGCACAGTAGTTAAGAATCTGCCTGCCAATGCAGGGGACACAGGTTCAAACCCTGGTGTGGGAAGATCCCACATGCTGCGGAGCAACTAAGCCCGTGCACCACAACTACTGAGCCTGTGCTCTAGACCCTGCGAGCCACAACTACTGAGCCCACGTCCCACAACTACTGATCCCACGCACCTAGAGCTCGTGCTCTGCAACAAGAGAAGCCACCGCAATGAGAAGCTCATGCAGCGCAACAAAGACTAGCCCCAGCTCATCGCAACTAGAGAAAGCCTGCACGCAGCAACAAAGACCCAACGCAGACTAAAATAAATTTAAAAAAAAACAAAACTCTATGAAATAGGTGTGTCAATAGTCTCATTTTACAGAAACTGAGGTTAAGTGACCAATGCCATAGAGCTGAGCTATGACAAAGCTGAAATTCCAATCCAAGTCTTCTGAAACTGAGCCTGGGGCTCTCTATACTCTGAAATTTGGAGACTGAAACCAAGACCCTGGGGCCCACGCTGGGCCTGGAACAGGGTCTGGCTCTAGGTCCTCAGCTCAGTCCTCCCCACACCAGGAGTCTGCTACCCGCACTCCCTCCTGGGCAGTGGGTCAAATACACAAGGGAGGGAGAGAGACAGAGAGAGAGAAACACACAGAGAGAGACAGGACAAAGACAGAGACAGAGGAATCCAGGGAGATGAAAAGAGAAACAGAGAGACACAAAGAGAGATGGAACTCGAGAGGGGTGACACACCTCCCATCCCTTCCTCCCTCCCTGGGACCCCCTCCCAGCCCCACCATGCTCCCATTACCACTAACTCTTTCCAGGGAAAAAATGATCCATCCCATACACAGTCCTGGGTTGGAATCCTGGCTCAGACAATGACCGCTGTGTGACATTAGACAATGACTCCCCGTCTCTGAGCCTCATTCTCCCCATCTGTGAAATGAAGATGATGCTGACTTGTACAGCTTCACTGGCTACTAGATCAGATAGAGCAGGGCTGTCTGGTACCAACAAGCACCTGAGGATCCTAGGTACCCCCCTCCCTGGGCCAGGGAAGGTGGGTGAGGACACACTTTCAGAGTTCAGGGCCTGTGTTCCCCAGTGTGTCACTATTTACTCATTAATTCTTTCAACAAACATTTATTTATTGAGCACCTGCTGTTTGCCAGATACTGTGCTGGACTGCAGGGGATGCAGCAGTGAAAAGGCAAACAAAAGTCCCTGCCCTGGTGGAGCTGACGTTCTAGATGGGAAGGCAGCTGAGCAACCAACATGCAAATTAATACAAAAGTACCAGGTGGGGGCTTCCCTGGTGGCGCAGTGGTTGAGAGTCCGCCTGCCGATGCAGGAGACACGGATTCGTGCCCCGGTCCGGGAAGATCCCACATGCCGCAGAGCGGCTGGGCCCGTGAGCCATGGCCGCTGAGCCTGCGCATCCGGAGCCTGTGCTCCGCAACGGGAGAGGCCACAACAGTGAGAGGCCCGCGTACCGCAAAAAAAAAAAAAAAAAGTACCAGGTGGTAAGGAGGGCAACGGGAGAAATTGCCATGGGGAGAAAATGCCCTCTGAGGGTGGGGGGCTAAATATTGAGTTACTTCCTGGGTGCAAGGCACTTTCATCAATTTTATCACACTGAATGTCCTCAGCAATCCCAGGAGATAGGTACTCTTATTGTGCTCGTTTCCCAGATAAAGAAATGGGCTCAGAGAGGTGGAGTGACCCCTCATCCACCACCCTGCACCCTTCACACTGTTCATACTTCCAGGCCTTTGCACATGCCGTCCCCTTGTTGGGAGTTTCTTTCTCTTCTTTCCCCTGTGCCATCTCCTCTACCCAAGGTCACACAGCTATAGAGGGGCAGAACCAGAGTTCAAATAGGCCCTAAAGTCCTGGGGACAATCAGAGGGGTTTAATCCAAGGGGGGATGAGTCGGTACCACCCCTGCAAGATACCAGGGTAGGAGCTTGAATGGGGGACAGTCAGACAGAGAACAAAACTTGCCTCAGAGGCCTCAGCAGCCAATAGGTTAGAGACCCAGGAATCTGGGTCCTTGGGCTCCCTGACGGGGCTCCAGCTCCAGCTCCCGCCACCACCAGGCCCCAGATAGGGTGACAGCCACACCCAGGCTCAGCCTCTGGCCCGCGCCGCCTGCTGGGAACACACAGTCCTCAGGACTAGGAGGCTCAAAATAGAAAGCTCAGAACCTGGGCTGGAGCCTGGAATGCCCGGGCAGGCAGGCCGGGACTCCTGGACCAGCCCAAGTACTGCCCAGCCTGGGGCTGGCGGGATGGCAGAATAATCAAGATCTACTGCTAGGGTCTGGATCCCGTCTGTTATTCTCCTGAAGCAGTTTCCAAGATGCTGGCTCCAAGATCTGATGAACCTGGGTTCCTCTCCTGGCTTAATCTTGGACTAGCTGTATGGCCTTGGGCTGGTCACCTACCCCGAGAGACCTTAGTGTCCTTATCTGCCAACAATTCATAGAGCTGTTCAATGAATGTTTGTCAAGCACCAGTTATGTTCCAGGCACTGTGCTGGACACTGGAGATCCAACAGAGAACCAAAAAGACAAAAATCCCTGCACTTGTGGATAAGAAAAATCTACAGTGTGCCAGAAGGTGATGAGCACCCCAGGGGAACATAAAGCAGGGATGGGGACATGGAATACTAGGTGGGGAGGGGAGGTGGAGGGGGGCCTGTGGACACTTGGGAGAAAAGTGTTCCAGACAGAGGGACAGCCAGTGCAAAGGCCCTGAGGCAGCACGAGCTAGGGTCATTTCAGAGACACGGGGGAAGCCAATATGTCTGGAAGGGTGAGTGAGGAGGGGGGGAGGGAGAGGAGGTCCCTCTGATACAGGGCCTCGTGAGCCAAGGGAAGAACTTGAGGTTGACTCTCAGAGTGGGATCCCACTCAGCAGGGGAGTAATGTGGGCTGATCCATAGTTTTAGGGGACCCCTCTGGCTAGTGTGGAGAGGGAATTTCTGGAGGGACGGAATGGAGGCCTCTTATGCCAGTGTGCATGAGAGGTGATGGTAGCAGCTGGAGAGAGAAGGAAGGACTTGGAGACCCCTCTGGACCTCAGGAGACCCAGCAGGAAGCTGGCAGACTGGAGGCCCAAACTGGGAGGCTGACTGGTTTGTCTAGCCTACGACCCCCACCCCCAGCCTGTGCTGATCTGCCGCAGCCCTAGGGCTGGGAAATGTGCCTGGAATGTCAGCCTGGGCCGGATAGTGCCCGTGGGACCTGCTGGGAGGCCAGGCGAGCACCCTGGCCACAGCCCTGCCCACACATGGAATCTCTCAAGCCCACTGACCAGGATAAGTGGTAACTGCAGGCCCTGGAGCAGAGGGGGAGGGGACTGCAAACCAGAGCCTCCCCCACAGCCAACCCCACTCCTATTTACTGAGCACCTATTATGTGCCAAGCCCTCACCACACACCATCCCATCCCACACACCTCAATTCTGTGCTGCTGGGACCTTCACGTGACACGTCCTTCAGATGAGGAAAACTGACTTGCCTACAGTCCCATAGGACAAAACAAGACAGGCAGGGGCTGAGATCTGCACCAAGGACCCCCAAACTTAGCATGCACTGGGGCTGCACTGGCAACAAACTGCTCCAGAGACCAAGGTGGGTCAGGAGCAAGAGCACTGGACTGTGAGTCCCCTAGGGCTTTCTCTGGGCCTCAGCCCCTCATCTGTCAAAAAATCATTCATTCACTCATTCATTCACAAGTGTTTACTGGGCACGTGCTCTGTACAGGCACTGTGCTGGGGGCTGGGTGTACAGCAATGAACAACACAGACAAAAGTCCCCCCTTGAGTGTTGGTGACATTCCAGTGGAAGCAAACAGACAAGAAATGGGATAAGCAAGCAGGGAAATCTTCTAGGATAAGCACTAAGTCCTAGGAAGAAAATAAAAGAGCATGAGGTGATAGAAATGAGGGGCTAGCCAGGGAGGGCCTCTCCGAGGGATGACTTTGGAGCTGAGGCCTGACTGCAGAAGAGGAGTTGCCACAGTGACAGCTGAGGGAAGAAGGGGAAGAGGGTTCTCTATTCCAGAGGAAAGAGCAAGTGCAAAGGCCCTGAGGCAGCAGCATAATTGGTGTGTTTGTGGTACAAGGAGGAGGTCAGTGTGGTTACAGCTGAGCAGAAAATTGGGGAGAGCAGGTGGGCTGGGGTGGGGGGGAGGGAGCAAAGTTAGAGAGGGCTGGGAGGTGGCAGGGGGTGGGGTGATCCCCCAGAGCCTTGTGGGTTGCTGTAAGGACTTTGGCATCTGCTCTGAGAGCAGTGGGAGCCATGGAGCGTTCTGAGCAGAGGAGGGACAGGATCTGTTTGGGGTTCTAAGGGAATCCCTCTGGCATAAGAGGCAAGAGTGGAGGCAGGAAGACCAACGAGGAGGCAGCTGCAAAGGTCCCAGCGGTAGAAGGCAGTGCTGGACCAGGGTGGGGCACTGGAGATGGACCCTTGGACATTTGGACAAGCTCGCTGGTGTACTAGCCATGGGGGCAGGAGAGGGAAACCCGGGTCTGGAGCCTGGGCAGCCAGGTGGCTGTGGTTGCCATCACGAAGGACCCCAGGTTTGCGGTGGAGGGAAGGGGCCCCTTCTGGGCATGAGGACCCACCCAGGGAAAAGGGGGCACCTAGTCCCCCACATCCCTGCCTCAAGCACAGAATCGGTGAAGAGACCCCATGGACAGGTAGCCCTGGAATCTGTGACTCCCGGGATGAGAGCTGTCTCCCTGATGAGAGCCCTGCAGATACAGCTCCCTTAACCAGCCCAACCTCTCACCCCACAGTAAGTGAACTCACTGTTCTTTGCTGTGCTCTAAGCATCCCACTAGGCTCCCTGGAATCCCAGGAGGCAGCACGGAGGGGATGGAATAGGTTGCCTGTCTTTCCCACCCATCCACCTCCCCTGCCAGCCAACCAAGGCTGAGATGGACTCACGGCCAGACCTTCCTCCACACCTCTGTCCAGGCTGTTCCCTTTTCCCTCTTTCCCGGCCTACTCATCCCACCCCAGAAGCCTTCAGAGATGGTACCTAGCATCACCTGTGGGCACTGCAGCTGGAAACTCGGCTCTGGTCCCCATGACCTCACACTCCCCTGTCCATATCGTCATCACTTGGTTCTCCGGTCCTAAGTTGCTGCTTCATGGATGGAGTAATTGAGGTTCTGAGAGAGGGGGCAGGTTCCCAAGGTCACAGGCAAGGTCAGCGGCAGTGCCAGGATTCAAACTCACGTCTGTCTGATTCATGACTCTTAACCTCAGAGAGGTAAAGCTGCTGGCTTAAGTGGGCAAAACTGACCCAAGACAAGGATTTGGGTGCAAGCCGTTTATTTGGGAGGTGATCCCAGAAGCATCAGTAGGGAGTGAGGAAGTGAGACAAGGAAGGGGGGTGAGCAGGTTGCTTCTGTGGGCTCAGCCCCCGGGAAGCTGTGGCAGAAGGAGCAGGACATCCCCCGAGCGAGGACGCCGGGGTATTTACCCACCGGTTCCCCCCTCCGTTGGTGAGGGCCTCAACACTTCCAGCCTGCACTCCTGCAGCCAGAGGAAGCCCTCAGGCAGAGAGACTGAGGACAGTGACCACAAGTGTGACCTCCCAGGTGGGCACTGTGAGTACCTGGGGCTGTGGGACTGTAGCCATCCCAGAAGTGTCTTCTGGTCCTCCTTCTTCCCCACGCTGCCTACCCTGGCACTGCCCCAGACCTTCTGACCCACAAACATAAGGTTGAGAAACCAGAGCTGGTACAGGTGGGAAAACTGAGGCCCACAGAGGCCACCCACATGCCATGGGCTGCCCAGGTGGAGAGAGGCCAAATGCCCCTCCCTTCTGGATCTCTCGACTTCCAGAACACTGCTGGCCCCAGGATACAGACAACGACCTTCAGTGGGACGCAGCTGAGCTGCATGACCATGGGCAAGTCCCTCCACCTCTCAGAGCCTCGGTTTCCTCATCTGAAGAAGGGGGTCATTAATATAAAAAGCTACCTCACAAGGTTTTTGTGAGGATTCAACGGGACACTAGATATAAAGGGTTTAAAACAACACATGCAAGTAGTAGTAGGTGCTTATATAAATATTTGTGTTCCAGTGAGATGGTACCTGTGTCACAGGCGTTCAGTAAATGCAAGCCATTATTATTATAGCTGTCATGGTCGTTTGGGACCCTCTGCATAAGGACCCAAGCCCAGGCCTGCTCTGTTGGGACAAGATGTTGGCTGTGTGGCCTCCCCAAATTTCCCGGGTCCCCCAGCCTCTTTCTCAAGGCTGCCTGAACTTTGGGGAAACACAGGAGGAGGAGGAAGGGGCGGGGGCTAGCCCAGGCCTGCTAGCGGTAACTGCGGGCAGTGACCCTGCCTGAGAGGCCCCCACTCACCCGTCCACCCATCCGCCAGAGCCGCCTGCCCATTCCACGCAGGGCACGCCTCATCTTGCACAAGACAGGAAGTGGGAGGCCCGGGGTGGCGGCGGGTGACGCCAGGACCCCGTGTCCACCCGGCTGCAGAGAGGATGGGCAAGGAAGGCCCCAGCCAGGTTTCCTGTGTGCTGAGTACACTGAGCAGAAAGGAGAAGTGGGGTCCAGGGTCACAGGGAGATCTGGGCAGCATCTTCCCCTCCCCAGCCCAACTGTTCTGCCTGCCCTCCCTGACTCAGGGGCCGTGAGTTCAAATCTCAGCCTTGCCATCTCCCAGGTGCATGACTTTGGACAACGCAGCTCTCAGCACCTCTGTTTCCGGTCACTTCTGGGGAGCAGGGAAGTCTCCCAGCCTCTCTGGGGCATTGTCGTCATCCGCCCCATTTCAGAGATGAGGAAAGCAAGTCCACAGGGTGTTTTCAAATAGCATCGATTATACTCGAAGATTTAGGGGCACAATGGGAGAGGGCAAGCCTGAGGACCTACTACATGCTGAAGACACAAAGATGAGGCCAACATGACCCCTATCCTCTGTCCTGGACCCACAATAGGGATTCCTAATCAATTACGACTCTCCCTCCTAGGAGCCCAGATGCAGCCTCAGAACCCTCCTCAATACAGCTCTGCAGCCACTGCCAATCCAAGCGCCTGAGGCCTGAGTAAGTAAGGAGAGTATGTCTGCTGCCCCATTTCAGCAACAGTCTGGATCAGAGGAAAACTTTCCCAAGATAGAGGCTACCCTCTGGCAAACTATCTTCAAGTATTTCTCTACGATCAAGGATCCTGGAACATATCTACCTCTGTCGGCCCAGACCCTTGGGGCCCTCCCTGCAACAGCATACTGGGAGGACCACAGGCAAAGTCTGGGCTCTGGGGGAGACATTAACAGAGTAACTGGGGCTGGGCTTGCACTTGGAGAGGAGGGTTGGGGTCGAGGGCCGGGCAGGGAGGGGACCAGGAGGAGGAAAAGGCCAGATCGACAGCCTGCTGTGGACTCTACCAGCCGTGCTAGGGAAAGTCCAGTGACCCAGAGCCCTGGGGTGGATTGTGTAAAAAGGAAAAATGAAACCGAATGCAGAGCCCTGGGCCTCCCGCCAGCCCTGGCCATCTAGCCCTGTATTCACTGTCATTACCTTGGTCCAAACACCATCAACACTCGCCTGGACATCTGCAGTTGTTTCCAACCTGGTCTCCCTGCTTCACCTTTGTCCCCTATACAACCTTTCCACATGGCAGCTGGAGAGGTCAAAAATATAACCCCAACCAAGTCACTCCCCTGCTTCAACCCTCCAGTGACTGCCCATCACATTTAGGATAAAATCCAGATGCCTGACTCTGGCCTTCAAGTCCTGGATGTCTGGCCCCTTCCCCTTTCAACACCATCTCCCACTTCTCTCCCCATCACTCATGCTGCCCAGAAATACCCAGGAATACTTTCTACTCCTTAAATAAGTCAACCTGATTCCTACCTCCAGGCCTTCACCCTTGCCGTTCCCTCCACCTATAACACTGTTCCTCCATATTTTCTCTTGGTGGCTGTATCTCATTAATCAGGTCTCAATAAATGCCACCTCCTCCCAGAGCCCCCCCCACCTCCCTGGGCCACCTTGATATCTCCCCTGTCACCCTCCACTGCACCCCTCTGCTTATGTCTTTGTAGCACCTATCCATGTCTGGAAGTGTCTACTTATTTGTTTACTTATTTGTCCATCTCCCTCACCAGAATGCCAGCTTCATGAGGGCAAGCATTGCGCCCACCCTGGTCACTGCTGTGTCCCCAGCACCTGGCACACAGTAGGTGCTCAATAGATATTTGTTGAAATAGACTGAGAGGAAACAGCATAAATCACCTAGGGGGGTCCTCACTGGGATCTTCCGAGTCCCTATGCGCTGTCCCTCCATGGGAATGACAGGTTGGTCCCCCTCAAGTGCCATCCGCCAGAGAGTATACAGCGCTGGGGAAAATTCTGATTTCAGTGGGAAGATGATTGATTAGTGATGTCTGCCGCAGACCAGGCACGGTGGGGCATCTCTAGGCACTTATGTGCGGTCTGTTCTTTGCTATGTTGGCAACACCCAGGAACACCCAGGACAAGGCCTGGAACACAGTGCTCAAAAAATATCTGTTGAATGTCAAATTCATGGGTTCTTTGTCTGATCGGCTACTTTTTTCAGGAAGAAAAACATCTTTAGCTCCTCTAACTCACAACCATTGGCCAGCCATTCAGCAAGGCCCCAATGTGTGCTAAACCTGAGAATAGTCTGGGGAGAGGTTCTGATCCTCTCTTTATAGAGGAGGAAGCCAAGGTGACAAGATTTGATTGAGGTCACCAGGCTGGGTTTAGCTGACCCCAAAGTTCTCCAAGAACCCAGTCTTGCAGCCTGTGGGAGGAGACAGCGAACTCACCCAGGCTCCTGCCCTCCCCCAGGGCATCCCTAGCCCCCTCCCTAGGGTACAGAGGATGAGGAGAGGCAGCCTCTGCTTCCCTTTTGAGACATGTCACAGGGCTGTGGTTAAACGGAAGCAGGGCCCCTGCCCATCCAGGCGTGGACCTCTAAGGGCCCCACCCTCCCCATTCCCAGCCCAGACTCTTCCCAGCTGACCATTGGGTGTCTGTTCCCTGTTCCTCTTTTCTCTGGGCAGGAGGAAGTGGGTGGGGCCATGAAAAGATCCAGAGACTCAGTTTCCTCATCTGGCAAGTGGGCTCAATTCCTGGCACTGTCAGGAGTTGGTCGGTGGTGGAGATTCAAGGAAAAAATTCATGAAAGATGCTGAGCCAGGGTATGACAAGTAGTCAGGTGGGAAGGCAGAGGTGAGCAGAGGTGTCTCTTGACACTGTCTCCCTGCTCAGACCCTCCCAAGGCCCCCCACTGCCCTCAGTGTAAGAGCAGGCTGCTCTCCCCATGGAGCCTGTCCAGCCCAGCCCTCAGCCTTCCTCACTCCCCACTCCCCTCCTATCTTATGGCTCCAGCTACATGCTCTTTTAGATTCACTTATTCACTCTGCTCTCTCCCACCACAGGGCCTTTGCACATGCTGTGCCCACTTGCTGAAACATTTGTTCCTCCCTTTCTCATCTATTTGGCCTCTGCTTACTCTCCAGTTCTCAGTTCTCAGTTCAGTTCTCTTCCAGCTTCCTGACTGTCCCAATCATGTCAACCCTCCTGCCCCATTACAGGCCCGCAAATCACCTCATACTTGTCAGTCACAAATGGACAGTTCTGAGGATGATTTAGTTAATGTCCATCTCCCACAATGGGCTATGAGCTCCCTGTGGGCAGGGATCATTGTCTCCCCAACGCCTGGCACAGAGTAGGCACTTCATTAATATTCGTTGAATGAATAGCAAATGTAGAATGAATGGAGCAACGTTGATTCTACATGAATGAATGGCAAGTCACACCCTCCAGATGCCCTCTACCACATCCTGCTCTGGACTTGGGCCCAGCCCCACCTCTGCTCTGCCCCGACCCCCTCCTCCAAGATGGTTGTTTCAGCCACCCCCGACCTGTTCCCCAAAGCACTGCCTCCCTCACCTCTCAGAGCCTTCCTTTCCTCGATAGAAACCAAAGGGATGGACCTCAATCGTGGGCTTTCTGACTGGCTTCCCCTGAGCCTGGTATTCTAAGGATGGGCCTTGGGATCACCCTGGAGCAGAGGTCAAGGCCAGGAGGTCTCCCACCCCTGACATCAATCAGAACAGACCTCCTGCCTTTACTTATGTTGTATTCAGGGTAGCCACAAGTTAGGCACTTTAAGGGGAATTCAACTACACACGCTCAGCAAAAAATAAAAAGTCTTGGAGAGAGAAGAACTGATTGCCTGGTAGATACGCTGGGAGGGGAGATGTGGGTTAGCAGTGCACCCATAGTCTGAGTCTGCTCAGACGCAGCCCTCTTCCCACACTGCAGCCCCCAAACACAAGACAGGCCTCCCCCTGGGTGGGACCCGATGCTGGGAAGACAGCAGGCTGAATTTATGGAGACCGTACATCCACCCCGGTTGGGGAGGGTTGTGTCCTTCCTGTGGAATCCCCAAGGGGAACTTGGCCATGGTTGATTTCTACCTGACGGGCCAGATTTAGAGTTTGCCCTGGGGTGATATGGGCAACCGCCATGGGATCTTCCTTTGAACAGTGGGTACCGCAGCTCAGAAAAAAAGAAAAAAAACGATCAGACAAGAAGTTTCCAAAGGGAGCACTGAGGGTGGACTGAAAATTCCTAAATTCCTTTCCTGCCAAGTGTCACCTCCCAGGCTCCCAAAGGCTCCGTGATGCTGCGATGAGGGTCTGGGCTCTGTTGCCCTTTGCTTTGGGCAAGATGGAGGCTCAGAGGTCCTCTCCCCACCTCCTGGGACCCTCCCCCACCTGCCCCACACACAGGTCCAGGCAGCGCCCCTGGGTTGAAAGGGACCCATCAGCTCTCAGCCGGTGGTTACGTTGGCACCCAGACAATGTCCCCACGGGCTGCATCCCTGGGAGGAGCTGCCAATACTGTCGCCAAACACAGTGTTTTGTGTACCTGCTGTGTGCCAGGCCCCATGTGAATAAGACACAGTTCCCACTTGCTAGAGCTCACCTTCAGGGTGGGGTCAGGGTGGGCACAAAACACTGAACAAATGACCAAATAAATGGAGAGAGAGAGAGAGAGAGAGAGAGAGAGGGAGAGAGGATGACAAATGCTCAACAGAAAAATAAATCAGGGTCAGGAACAGAGAAGGATAGAGGGGCTACTGCGGGGGGTGGCCTGGGAGGTTCCTCTCAGGAGCCTGAGGAGAGGAACAGGTCACAGAAAGATCCAGAACGGTGTTCCAATGCTCCAGAGTGAACTACAAGGGCAAAGGCGGGAAAAGGATGGAAAAAGCTTGGCGTGTTAAGGAGGCGTGAAAGTCAATGTAGCCAGAGGGGAGGTGGGAGGGGAGGGGGTGCAGGGGCCGTCCTACAGGGCTTGTGGGGCAGGGAGGGAGGTGGGAGCCCTGGGAGGGCTGTGAGCAGGGTGTGGGTGAGCTGACTGAAGTTCTAACAGGATCCCTCTGGGAGGTGGCTGCAGGGCGGGGGGAATGAGGAGGATGGACCAGGTGATGGCAGAGCAGGGGAGAGACGGTCAGAGTCTGGATACAGTCAGAAGGCAGAGCCGATGGGATTTACTGATCGATTGGATGTGGGGTTAGAGAGGGTGGAGTTGAGAATAACTCCAGGGTCGGAGGCCTGATCCCCTGGATTGATGGCAGTGCCACTTTCTGAGCCAGGGAAGACACAGGAGGTTAAGTGACATCCATGTCTCTGAGTTGGGAAACTGAGCAAGACAGAGACCCGGGAGGAGGAAGAAGCTGGGCTCAGGCAGACCGTGTGGCCTGGGTCACCAGTGGTCACACTGACAGGGACTGGGGAGCCCTTGTAAAGGAAGAGGGATGCTGTGTGACTGAGCTCACCGGGCCTGGGGTTAGATGAAGGCAGGAGAGGGCTCCACCCCACCTCAAGGGCCATTTGTGAGGCCTGAGAAAGAACGGGTAGGGAGGACAGAGGAGAACCAGAGAGACCAGCCTCTGGTTCTGGCAAGACAGCGCTCAAGGTGTGGGGAGTGGCCCAGGGGGACAAGTGAGAGAAGTCCCAGCAAACCCAAGCCCACCTGTGCAGCCTAGATGTGGGATGTCAGTGAGACTGGAACTGGTGGCTGGCCCAGATGAGCCCCCATCACCTTCAGAGCCCAAACTTCTCTGGGACAGATGGAGAGGCTGTGTCCTGATTGGTCCAAGTCAGCCATGGGAATTCCTTTCTGGTTTAAAGGTAAACATATGACTCCACTGTCACATGGGACTCCAGGGGAAGTCTACTGGGACATTTAGAAAATATTTTCCTATTTGATAAAGAAGTGAGATTCTAGATGAGAAAGAACCCTTTCCTGCCCAGCCCCCCTTCCCTTCCTGGTTAGGATGTGGTCATGTGGGATGTGATGTCTGGTACCACAGCAGCCACTGGGGCCCATGAGGAAAAGAGAAGGAAAGAGAAGTCCACCTAGAGCCCAGCTAACTGATCCTGGAACAGCCCCACATCCAGACTCCTGTTATAAGATTTAATTACATGTCTTTACTCTTCCAGGCATGGAAGAAGGCCTAATTGGGAAAAGAGAAAAATGGGAAGGAACTCTGAGATGGGAGAAAATGGAGAGGGGGAGGGGTGAGAAGGCCTTAAAAGAGTCTTTTAGAGGATTTCATTTGGGGCAGCAAGTTCCTGGGAGAAAAAAAGTAGCCTTGCAGATGCTTAAACCCTCACCTAGGATGACACTTAAAACCTCATTCTAGAACTCTAGGATGCCATGGATAGACACATCTAATGCTACAGATGGGAAAACTGAGGCCCAGGGAACTTAGCGGCTGCCCAAGGCCACACAGCAGAGAAACACTGGCTCATGCAGCCAGCCATGCTGATTGTCTCCCACGCGTGTCCTCATCTGCCAATAGAGATGAGAACAGCAGGCGTCCATTTGTGGTGTCACGAGTCTCAAAAATCCTTGAGCACTCAGCAATGTGGCTGCGACATAGTGAACTCTCAAAAGCATCCAGGCACAGGGCCTGGGTACGTGGCAGTCTCCATAAGTGTGAGTTACTATTTCCGCAAACAGTAGGTGCTCTATGAAGGGTGCTCTCATTCATTGAGCACCTACTCTATACTAGGCACATTTCTAATCCAGAGCACCTGTTAATTTGCTTAATCCCCACAACAGGCCGAGGCCTCATTCACCCCCCAACTTGTAGCTTCCCTGGCCCCATGCTCAGTGAACTGCCCTCAGTGAGCCCTAACTCCCAGCACGTCCCCACTGACCCCACTGAGTTCCCTCCAGCTCTGCTTGCATGCCTCCTGGGACAGGCAGCTCACTCTCTGAGGGCCCCACTTTCCAGAGTTCCTTGTCCCCGTGTGGGCCCAGGCAAGAGTTGAGGGCCTCTCTAGGCCTCACTTTCCACACTTGTAAAAGGGCATTAATCACAGTCCCACCTCCTAGGCTGGTTGTGAAGACCCAGGAAGGGCCTTGGCACAGAGCCTGGCCTATAGTTCGTGCTCAGTCAACAGGAAGTATCACCATCAGCCATTATTGTTGCACGGGGCTGGCCCTGCCTCCTGTGTCCTGTCTCCTGCTGGAGCCCTGGGTCTGCCCAGGTTTGGGTGCTGAGGTGCCTGGAGTGACCCCAGGCCCTGACCAGGAGCTAGAGGAAGGGGAGGGAGTCTCCTGGGCCCGCCTGCTGCCTCTCCCTGCAGCCCTGGCTCCAGCTGACGCCCCACCCAGGGCCACCACCATGCCTGAGGACCCACTGCTCCTGTCTGGCTCAGCTCCAGGGCCCTAGCCCTGCCCAGGCTCCCACTTCCCTCTAGGATCCCCCACCAGCCCCAGGGCTGGGACCTCCCTACAGGGCCCAAATGAGGGTGCCAGATGTGGCAGCACCTCTGCCGTGGGAGCATGAGTTCAAATCCCAGCTCTGCCATTTCCCAGCTTGGGACCTTAGGCACTCCGCCTCTCTCAGCCTCAGTTTCCTCCTTTGTTCAGTGGGGTGACAGGACCTTACTGCACTGCAGTGAGGAGTCTGTGACTTTGAGGATGGCAGGGTGCCCAGCATGTAGTGAGCCTCAGGGAACATTAGTCCCCCTTCCTCTGCTCCCCGCAAGCCTAGAAGACAGAGCCAGGAAGAGTAAATGCAGGGGTGAGGAGGGGGTGACTGGCCCTGAAGCTGGGGGGTGGGGACAGTGAGCAGAGCCCTGGATGAGGAGTCCAAGGCCAGGGTCCTGGCTCCAACCCTGCAGTGTGACCGTGGACAGATGTGGACATTTCTGGGTCCCAGAATGAGGGAAAGAAAAGGCTGAGATCCTCTCTCCCCAGGGAGCAAAGGAGAGGGGCGGAGCCAAACTTTCCTTTCATTTTTTAAATTTTCAGCACAAAGGGCTTGAATGAAAACCAGCTGCAGAGACAGAGAATCCTATTGTGAAGGCACCCGAGACTCCCAGACAGGCGGAAGAGGCAGCTCCTGGGTGTTGGGCTCGGTAAACAGAGGCTGGGGTATTGGCCAGAAATACTAACAGGCAGGCAACAGCTACCCCTCCCTCAGAGTACTAACCTGGGAGGCTGGGGCCCTCCCTCGGACATCTCCGGCTCGGCCACCATCTCTGCTTCCGGACATGGGCCAGCCCTTTTGCCTCTCAGAGCCTCTGTTTCCTCATCTGCAAAATGGGTACAGTAACAGCACTTCCCTTCTAGGTAGCGGTAGGTGTGTTGTAACAGACTCAGGACAGGCTCCTCAGTCAAAGAGCCTTGGTTTAATCCTGGCTCTGCCACTCACTGGCTGTGTGACTTGGGGTATCCCAACTCTTGCCTCAGTTCCCCCATCTGTGTGTGAGATGGAAACAAGAACAGCACTAACCTGCTGGGAAGATGAACTGAAACAACTCAGCATGGAGCCCAGAGCATAATAAATAATAACAATTATTATTATTATTTTCTTCTTATTATTATTCTCTCATGAGCTCAACATGCTAAGGCCCCATCCTCAGAAAGCCTTCCTTCCTCTGAGTACCAGTTCATCTCAACAATTCCATCACATATTTCTGGAGTGCCTATTTTGTGCCGATCTTGGCAAAGCCAACATTCCAGAAGAAAGATGTTAAATGCAGGACTTGTGTGTGAAGGACTTGGCTCGTAATAGGTGCTCAGTGATGCCGTTCACCCAGCACCTGGCCCCCATGGCTGCTCTGTTCTGGGTTCTTGCTGAGTTCCGGGGATGCAGCCCTCATGGGGGTCCCAGTCAGAGGGTCCAGGTTGGAGTGGGAAATTGGCATGTGGAAGAGGCAACATTCTTTGATAGAGGAAGCCCCGGTGGCTTCAGGAGCCAGAGGAGGTCAGGGTGGGCTTCCTGGAGGAAGTGGTTATGAATAAAAATAACATCTATTAAGTATTATCTTATGTGGCACATAATGTGGAAGAGCTGGGCACTGTTCTCTTTACAGTAGCACTCTGAGGAAGGTTTTCTTCTCACACACCCATTCTACAGGTAAGAGCCTGAGACCAGAGAGGTCCAGTGGCCTGCCAGAAGTCACACAGCAAAGATGTGATAAAGCTGAAATTCAAACCCCACAGTCTAACTCAGTCACAGCACTGTTCCCTAGACAGTCTCTCCAGCCTCCAGACCTTTGATCTGGCTCTTCCTTCTGCCCAGACCCCACTCTTACCATCTCCCCCTAGCAGAAATCACCCCAAATACAGCCTCCACTCACTCCCTGCAGGCCCCCTGAAGGCCTTTACACATCGAAAAGAGGTGATGGGTGAGGGACAGGAAGTTCCTGGTACAAACTCCCTAAAGACAGAGCCTGGCCCTTATTCATTCTGGTAAAAAGGAAGGAAGAGAATGGGCATTTTCTGAGTCCTCCCTGTGTGCTCACTCAATTTCACAACGACTCAGTGAGGTCAGGTTATCCACACTTTCCAAAAGAGAAAACAGAGGCGAGGAAGTGAGGAGACCTCTGTGATTCCAGACGCTGCACCACCTCACCCACACTCTACTGAAGGGATGATGGGAACGGCCTCAGGGTGGGGGTGGGGACTCCAGTGTCTCTGAGCCTCAGTTTGCCTATTTATGACACGGGACCTGCCTCTCAGGGCTGCAGAGAGAAGTGAGGCACAAACAGACTTGTTCACCTGGGGCCCGGCCAGCGGGAAACACTCACAGGCTGGCCGTGATTATTACTGCTCTCATTATTACTATCACAGCAACACGCCCCCTCAGGCCTGGAACCCCCCATACCTGCAGTCCTTCCTGTAATGAAACCCTCCTGCCAAGGCCTCAGCCAGGGGCCCTGATGGCTCATTTAATTATAATCTTTGGGAAAAAGCAAACACCCCCACGAGATACTCGGGGAGCCGACTGTGTGGCTGCAACCCATCAAGGGTAACCTGATGCCCCTCGGCCGACCAGCCCCCAGGTCTTTGTCTGAGTCCTGGCCAGATTACTCTCCTATTTGTCTAGCCCCAAACCCTGGCTGGCATGAACACAATGCTCTGCATTGTCCTGGGACCAGGCCCCCCAGGCCCCGAGGGCTGGGCCTCATCCTTCCTCCACCTGGGGATCCGGCCCCCAAGAGGTGTCTCAGGGGAAATCAGAAACCCAGAAGGGCCCAGTGGGCGGCCTCCTGTGTGCCCGGTCCCAGGCTTCCTGCATGTCACTTCACCAAACCTTCACAACTTCCCTGCATGGAGGGGCTCACACTGTGCCCATTTTCCAGATAGAGAAATTGAGCCCTGGAGAGTCAAATTGTCCCTCAAGTTGATGCAGATGGAAGTGGCAGAGCCCAAGTCAGGCTGAATCAGGACCCTTTCCCAAGAGGGAGCCTGGGTATCCTGGACCCTCAGCTGGAGGCTTCTGGGGGCATTACATCCCGTCAGTAGGAAGCTCTCCTGGGAACTCCACAGAGTAGAGATGGAAGAAACCTGAACCATGGGGCAGAGGATGTCATGGCTAAGGGCTAGGATTTTCCCAACAACTGCTCCAAGTTCAAGGCCAGCTCCAGGCCCTGCCTTGCACAAAACCTTTTTCCTCTCGGAAACTTGCTTTGCTGAGCTATAAAACAAGGTGGGGAGAGGATTCAGGCTATCAGCTGTGTGAAACACTTAGCAGGTTACGTGCTCGATTAACAGGTACTTAAAAACCAGAGCTTGAAAATGACAAAGGTGACCAGCAGGTACATAGCAGCTGCAAAAAAGGAACTAAGACAGTGTGAGGACCACCCCCCCAGCCCAAACCACATCATCCACATCCCAGGGGCCAGAACTGAAATCAGAGCAACACCAGGGGCTACCACAGACTCAAGCCGACCACTGGCCGGGAGGGGGGTGTAAATTGACGCATGTGCCCTCTTTTGTTCCCTCCAGATCGACGCCTTCCCCACCTTAATCTGTGCCAGGGAAGCTGACCTGCATGACTGCCACCAACCTGGCTCTCAACTTCCTATGGGGTTCGCTGAATGGAGGAACCACCAGAGACCCAGAGAGGAGGGCGAGAGGGGAGTGGGGACAGCTGCCTCCCTGCTGGGTGTCCTTCCTAAAGGTCTCACCTCCTGCCAGGGGCCCTCTCTGTGTGGCCCATCCCTGCAAACATCAGCTCCCCGCTGAGGCCAGCCCCACTATGTACCTTTCCCTACTAGTTCCCTTAACCCTGCCCACACCCTGGAAAAGAGTCTCTTTATTAAACCCTCCCCGGGGTGCTCCATTTGAGAGGGGTCTGCTTCCTGCCAGACCCTGACTGTTACAGATCTGAAGGAAATATGGCACAATGCTAAGATCTGACAAAGCCAGGTGATGGGGACCTGGGGCTCTTATACTATCTCTCATGATGTTCTGGGCGGTTGAAATATTTTCTAAAGAAAGAACAAGACAGCAGAGAGAAAGCAAGCTCAGCAGCCAGGAGGCCCAGCCCATCCGGGATACTGGGTGTGTGCCCTGAGGTCAGTGGAGGTCACAGGGTCCACACTCACCCACTTCTCTCTCCTTCTGGGTCCCTTCCCACTTTCCCCTTGGCTTGTACCTCCCTTCAGGAAATGGGAACCACATGGGGGATCACTGCTGAGGGGCCCCCAATCAGGACCACTGCACCCCTCCCAAGGAGCTGCAGGTCCCAGCCAGAGAATGGGCAGCACTGAGGGAATCCGGCTCCTAAGGGACCTTGCAATTGGTGGCAGGGCAGGGGCAGAGGGACACACTCTGGCAAACAGACTCCTGGGGGTACCCTCTTCTCTTCAGTTTCTCATCTCACCAGGCCCCTGTCCAACCTTTTTGTAGAGAATACTTTGGGTTTCTTTTTTTTTTATTGGTTTTTTTTTTTTTTTAATACCAACATACACAATGACTCAATGTGTAACTTGTCACACATGCCTAAATGGAATTATTTTGTGTGCACTGTTTTGGTTTGGCGTCTGGCCTTCTTTTTTTTTTTTTTTTCTTGCTTTTCCTTCTCTGCAAAAGCCTTCTCGCTCCCCATGTTGACAGTTGAGAATGGGTTCCTGCATATTTCTCTGTAAGCATGAAAATCTCATGCAGACTCTGCTTGGACTAGGGATTTCTTTATCTGTCATTTATCTTACAAATCAGGATCACATTGTACACTCTTTTCAGCATCTTGCTTTTCTCATTCAAGAATACCCCCACAAAACAAGAACTTGTGCTCCGGTATTCATAGCGGCGTTGTTCATAATTGCCAAAAGGTTGAAAACACCTAAATGTCCATCAACAGATGAATGGATAAACACAATGTGTGCATCCACACAATAGAACATTATTCAGCCATGAAAAGGAATGAAGTACTGACACCTCGAAAAAATTATGCTAATTGAAAAGCCAGATACAAAAGGTCATGTATTATATGATTCCATTTATATAATTTCCAGAATAGATAAACCCATAGAGACAGAAAGCAGATTAGTCGTTGCCAGGGACTGGAAGCTGGGATAAGGAGTGACTTGTTTAATGGGTAGGGGTCTCCTGTGGGGGTGATGAAAATATTTTGGAACGACACAGAAGTGATGGTTGCACAACACAGTGAAAGTACTAAATGTCACTGAATTGTACACTTTAAAATCGTTAACTAAGAATGATTCATTAAAATGATTACTTTTACGTTTTGTGAATTTCATCTTAATTTTTTTAACTATAAAAAATATGAATGTATACAGTCCTCCCTTTTAGAACAAAGGTAGAATACTATATACACTGTATTTTCTTTGAATTTCTTTCAGTTAAAAATAAACCCTAGGGGAAACAAAAAAAATTTTTTTAAACCCTAGAGGAAAAAAAAACAAACCTGTGCAATTAAGAATGTTAAAAACAAACAGAAAAGATTAACCACACAAGGCACCTAGGAAAACTGTGAGCCATTCTTTTTAATGGCTACGTAATAGTCCATGGTGTGGCCAGACCAGAACGGGCTCACCCATTTCTCCAAAATGATGAAAAATGAGTTTTCATTTTGGTTCTTCATTTTCCTCCTTTTTTTTTACACATAGGATTTTATTTCATCCTTACTCCAATTCTAAGTTTTCTCTCATTTTTCAGCTGAGAAAATTGAGGCCCAGAAAGGAGAAAGCCAGGAAGTGACTGAGCCAGAACTCCAAACCAGGCCTGTCTGACCCCAAAGCCACACAGCCCTGGGCCCACTCCTTGCTGGGGATACAGCAGGGAACAATACTGGCCAAAGGGACCTGCCCTGGGGGAGCTGGCATTCTAGTGGAAGAGACAGGCAAGAAACAAGATGAATCAGTAACCTGTGTGGCCTATTTCCAGGTGTCAAGGTTATGGGGAGAAATAAAGGAAGGAAGGGGAGAAGGGGTAGTAGGGACGCCAAAATTTAAATTGGGCAGTCAGGGAAGGCCTGGCTGGGAAGGCGACATTTGGGCAAAGACCTGAAGGAGGCGAGAGAGGGAGCGAGCCTTGCAGTTTTCATCCATTTGGGGGAACAGTGTTCAGACCAGCTGGAACTGCAAGTGCAAAGACCTTGAGGCAGGGAGCTACGAGGAGCTGGGTGTTGCTGGTGTGTGAAGGGAAAGAGGCAAGATCAGGGCACAGAGGGCTTGTAGCCCAACTGAGGAGGCCAGACTTTATTATGAGAGTAATAGGGAGTCATGGACGAGCTTGTAGCAAGGCCGATTGGAGGTTAGATTTGGGTTGTGAAAAGCTCCCTCTGGCTTCTCTGGGTGGGGCAGGGGGAACAGGAAAGCATGTGAATGGTGGCTCAGGCAGGGAAGGGTTGTCATGGAGATGAAGATGGAGAAAAGCTGTCTGGTGCTGAATGACTGGTCCAGCAGCTGGGGAGAGGCCCTGCCCACCTCCCCTCTACATATGTACCCTTGAATTTAATCTCCCTTGGAGGAAGCCAGCTCCCAATCTCGCCAGAGAAAGTGCCAAGAGAGGAAGGAGAACTTCGCTGACTCAGGGGCCTGGGCCTCCCAACTTCCCTCCGAGTGCGGAGGGCGGGGGGGATTTAAGCTCAAATGATGGGATGGGGAGCCCTGTGGGGGCTGAGAGCAAATAAAGTAATTACAACTGTGCTAAGTGACGGAAAGTAGTTAACAGGGTGACCTGGTTTGTGGGGTGTCATCAGGGAGGGCTTCCTGGAGGAGGTGGTGTTTGAGCCAGCATCAGAACAAGGAGTAGGTGTTTAACTAGGCCAAGGATAAAAGGAAGAGCACCCCAAGCAGATGAAACTGCCAAGGCCCTGAGACTGGAGGCAGCCTAGTGAGTTCAATTTTCTGAAAGGAGGCCTGGCTGGGCAGAAAGTGCCCTGCGTGCTGAGCCCAGGACAGACAGTGGCCTAACCACGGAACATGCCCAGCCTGGTCCCACACGTGGTCAGCTCCTGGCAAAGGACTGCTTCTGATGCTGTGGAGGTTGCATTGGTGAAGAACCCCGACCCAGAAACTTCTCTGAGCATCACCACAAGCCAATAAAATACTAAGCAGATTTGGAAGAGAAATAAAGGAAGTCCCAGAAATGGTTATTCTCTTTGTAGAGACAAGGAAAACAGGGCCCAGAGAGCGGAGAGGTTATGGACTTTGACAAGTCACACCACGAGACGGCTGCTGAGAGCTTCCACGCCCAGCACCAGCCTCCCTGTCTCCCTCCCTGCTCCTCGCAGGACCACAGGACAGACCAACTTTGTCACACTTGGAGGGGGCCCCTCGGTGGAGCAGATGGCAGCTGGAAAGGCAGAAAAGCAATCTACAGCAGGAGCTGGCCTGCTGCCCACGGAGGCTAGGGGAAGGGGATGACAGAGAAGAGAGAGAGGGATACAGAAAGAGAGACAGACTGACAAAGGACAGAGATAAACAGAGAGAGAAATAGAGAGGAGAGAGAAAGAGGAGAGAAGAGGGAGAGGAGAGGGAAGAGGAGAGAAGAGGCAGATAGAAGAGAGAGACAGATACAGAGGAAGAAAGAGATGAAAACCCACAGAGAGACAAAGAGAGGGGAGAGACAGTGAGAGGGAGGGGAGCGGGACAGAGACAGACAGACACTGAGACAGACAAAGAGGAAGACACAGAGACAGAAGGAGACAGACAGAGAGAGAGAGACCAAGAGAGAAGCAAACAGAGCCAGGCCAACCGGCGGGGGTGGGGCGAGTAGATGGACCCCAGAGCCTCTGAGTCTTGAACTCTCCACTGCTGGAATTTTAAGAACCTTGCAAAGATCCCAAGGTCTGATTTTAAAGCACTAATGCTCATTCATTCGCCAAATACACACTGAGCACCTACTGTATGCTGCACGCCTGCACTGTCCCAGGCACTGGGGTGCAGCCTGCCCTTCCTGGAGCTGACACCCTGAGGGGACACAGGTATCTTCAAGTGAGCAGACCCTTGGATGTGCTTCTCCAAACAGAGATAAAGGGCTTGGAGGGTGGAGTCAGGGAGCCGTGACCAGGTGTCACAAGAGGTCCCACTGTTGAAGGGCAGGGCAGGCTGCTGGGGGCCAGCTGACCCCCAGAGAGAGAGGGAGAAACAAATGTGTGTATGCGGAGGGTACAGCAGTCAGAGAACCAGAGCGGGAGTCCTTCATGGAGCAGCAAGGAGGCCAGTGCGCTGGAGTCCATGGGGCAAGGTGGGGATGGGGGTTGCGGGGAGGCGAGCTCAGAGTGGTGATGGGGTCCACTCACACCAGGCCTCATAGGACCTCGTAGAGCTTCTGAGCAAGGTGGGACCCTAGGAGGGCTCTGAGCAGGGGAGGGACATGGTCTGACTTAGTTCCAAGGGGATCCTCTGGCTGCATGCAGAGAACCAGCTGAGGGGCCCAGGGCAGAAGCAGGGTACCCAGGGAGGGGGTGACCGCAATGGTCAGGTCAGGAGATGAGGGCGTGCACTGGGCAGAGTCCGGGGAGGTGGGGAGATGGGAAGCAGCCCGGAAGCCCTGCCCTGAAGACAGTGAGAGGACCACAGGTGAGACCAGGGCACTATCTTGAGACTCATCCTCAAGCACTCTGCGAACCCCACCGCCGACTTTTCTGACACAACGAACGGCTCCTCCCCCCAACCTCCACCCATATCACAAACTCCAGAGAACTCAAACATTCTCAATGTCCCTGAAACAAGACCTCCCAAATTTGGGTCCTTCCTTCTGCTGAAGACTTTGAAGATGGAAGAGAAGAGGAGAGGGTGAGGATTGGGGAGCAGAAGGAAGAGGCACCTGCCATTGTCACAGACATACATACACCCACCCCCCACGCTCCCCCTCCAGAAACCCTCAGAATGATGGTGCAGGGACTTTCCTGGCGGTCCAGTGGTTAAGACTCTGCGCTTCCACTTCAGGAGGCTTGGCTTCAATCCCTGGTTGGAGAACTAAGATTCCCCATGGCAGGCAGCATGACCAAAGAGGAAAAAAAAAAAAAGAATGATGGGGCAGAAGAAAGGCTCTCCACTGGAGGTGTTAGCTAAGCCTCTGGTGGCAATCATTTTGAGATATGTAAGTATATTCAATCAACACATGGTTCACCTTAAATCTACACAGTGTTATGTCAATTATATCTCAATGAAGCTAGGAAAAGAAAAGAAGAAGAAAGGCATGCCACAGTGGGATAAGGGCTCAAGGGTCCATTGCCTCTTTAGGAAACTTTAGAAATAAGTGATTCATTCCTACCAGAAATGAAAAGAAGAATTGATAATAATAGCAGTCACTGTTCCTGCACACCAACATGCCAAGGGCTTCCCAGATATTATTTCTATTTTTATAAATTATTGTGTATTTGGATTACTAAGAGACTCATTATTCAAACTCATTATTAAAACTGAGACTCATTATTAAAAAGGAAAAAAAATGAGCAAGGAGGAGGGGAAGGAAAAGAGGAAGAGAAGGAGGAGAGGAATTCTAACATTACGGAAATATCTAACTCACTTTCCTTCAGTCATACTGGCTTCTCACTGCCCCTCAAACACCCCAGGCCTGTGCCTGCCCCAGGGCCTTTGCACTTCCTGTTCCCTCTGTCTGAAATGCTCTTATGTCAGAGAGCCAGCCACAGGCTTACTCCCTCCCTGCTTACAACAGCACCTCCATCACACCTACTGTTCTTCACAGAACTTGATGCTACCTGATACTATATTGGCTTATGGTCCCTGAGCTACACTAGAAAGCCAGCTCCATGATGGCAGGGACTTTTGTCTGTTGCAATCACTGCTGTATCCTCTGTGTTCTGAACAACTCCTGGCACACAGTAGGCATTCAATAAACATTTGTTGTACAGGTGAATGAATAAGTACATGAATGTGAACATGAAATGGCTCTCTCCTCAGCTGGACCAGGAAGAGGAGTTCTGTGAGGGCAGCAACCAGGTCTCACATGTGTCTGGCACACAGTAGGCATTTGCAGATAAACAGATGGATAGTGGGGTCGTTAGGAAATGAGAAGTGCCGGAAGCAAAGCAAACAGAGGAGGAACTCAAGGAAGAAAGGGAACTATTTATCCAGGCTCCCTGAGAGTCTATCCCGGCCTAAGCCTACCCCACGTGTTAGCTCGCTTCAGCATCACAACCACCCCATGAAGGTTTATTTTAAGCCCATTCTCCAGATGAGAAAACTGAGGCTGAGTGAGAAGAAACGTTTTTTCCCAGGTTCCATAGCCAGGAAAGGGCAGGGCTGGCACTGAAAATCAGTCCTGTCTGCCTCCAAAGCCAGGGTTCCAGGCTGAGTGCATTTGGCCCATTCACGCTGTCAACAGAGGCCAAGAACCTACTATGCACCCGGCATGGGGCTGAACCAGCTGGTGGGGATGTGAGCTCAGGACTGCCAGTCTTTCAACATCTGTAAGAGAGGCTGGGTGTCCACATACTTCCGTGAATCTCCTGCTCTTCGATGCTAACTACCACATCAAAATTTTAGAAAACACTGTGCAGGTTAAAGAAAACATGTCTGAGGGCCACTAGTTTGAGACCCTTAGTCTAGGTGTGGAATTTCAGGGAACATGGACATCATTGAGGGTGGGGCAGACAGGGAAGGCTTCCTGGAGGAGGTAGAATGAGGCGGCCTTGAGCCTGAGGAGGGCGGGGCCAGCCTGAGAGGAGGGAGCGTTTAGTGAGGAAAAGCAGGAGGAATCTTTGGCTGCCCTCTGGCCACACTGAGGGTCAGGGAAGGCTCCTGTCCAAGACTCCCCACTGAAGATGCCCAGCAGGTCAGACCAGATTGACACCAGGAACACCTGGGGGTCAGAGCACCATGGCTGCCCGCCCCCTCCCTCCACCCACACTTCCTTTCCATCTTCCTTTGGCCCTCTGGGACCTGAGCTGCCTAGGACGTTTCCCAGAAGATTCTGTGTCCCTGCAAAATTTCCCATGGGGCCAGCTGGAGGGAGGCACTGAGAATAGCCCAGCAGGGTGGATGCGCCTGAGCTCTTTTATCCGATGGTCATTAGAGATAACAGAGCCTCAAGCAGAAAATGTCTGAGATCCAAAATATTGTATTAGCTTCAAAGGAAATCATGACATTTAAGTTAAATGTCTCTGAAATATAATACTATATCAATCAGTCAAAAGTATAAGGTAATGTTTCTTTTTTTTTCAGTTGTATATAAATTCTCTTTAATGCAAGACATAGATGATTTTAACGCTTGACACAATTGTGTCAGGGTTGGACACCAACTTTACCACTTACTACAATGGGAGACTTTGATCAAGATCTTAGCTTCTCTGTGCCTCCCATATCGTTGGTAAAATGGGGTTGAGGGGAGAAACCAGGGTCTGGGGCTGTCACGCAGCTTAAAGGAGATAATGCTCGTTAAACACTTAGAAAGTACTTAGCACATAATAAGCACAAAGTAAGTGGCAGCGATAATTATGGTTATCAACATAGTGACACACAACTATTTCAAATCACATTATACAACATAATGGATTCTGGAGATATCAGTATGAACTCATGTTTAGTGAAATATAGATATAGATGTTTACATACAGAAATATTTGTAGATAGAATCATACAAATGGGTTAGTAAATAGACATATATACACACATATATTTCTTTTTTCTGTCAGCTGAGAAGGCCTAAAAGAAATGCCACCCACTAGCAATGGGCACACCTGGCACCCAGATATTGGTTTCTAACACCACTCTCCAGAAAGGAACCAGGGCTCCATGGAGAAATGGTTGATTCTAAGACTGGGGCAAGAAATATACAAAATGGGCTTCCCTGGTGGCGCGGTGGTTGGGAGTCCGCCTGCCGATGGAGGGGACGCGGGTTCGTGCCCCGGTCCAGGAAGATCCCGCGTGCCGCAGAGCGGCTGGGCCCCGTGGGCCATGGCCGCTGAGCCTGCACGTCCGGAGCCTGTGCTCCGCGGCGAGAGGAGCCACAGCAGTGAGAGGCCCGCGTACCGCAAATAAAAAAAAAAAAGAAAAGAAATATACAAAATGAGTCTAGAGCATCTTGTAGTACCAGAAGTAAGCTCAAAGAAAGAGAGAAAAAAAAAAACATTGATGGGGTACATCAATGGGCAAGGGAGCCAACTCAAAGAGCTCCCACTGGCCAAAGCTGCACCAATTTGAATGACAAAATTAATTAGTATTGAATTATAACTCAAAGTACAAATAAAATAAATAGCCATGACTCCATACTGATATGATTGAATAAATCAATAAATAAGGGAGAACAGACAAATCTGGGCAGAAGAACTCTGAATCATTTGTACAGCAGAGCATAACTGTCTACTCCTTAGGCGGAGGCTACACAGAGTGATTTCCTTCCAAAGAGGGCAATATGGAAAGGGGGAAAAGAATAACTTCACAGTGGAGCAACCTGACAAACACTGCCTGAGCCAGGTCGACATCAACAGTGATAAATCCTGTTGACAGTATGTACTCTTGATGTGATGTGATAAAAATGGCATTTTACTTCTGAGAGCTACCTCCTCAAAACCCGTAACCCCCACCTAACCATTACAAAAACATCAGACAAATATTTCCAGTAGAAGAGCAGCCTACGAAAAACCTGACCGGGATTCCTCAATACTGTCAATTCTCCAAAAACAAGGGAAGTCTGAGAAACTGTCACCGTCAAGAGGAGTCAAAAAAGACATGACAACTAAATGTGATGTGTAATCCTAATGGGATCCTCAAACAGGAAAAAAAAAAAAAAAAAAAGACATTGGGTAAAAGCTTTAAAAATCTGGGGCTTCCCTGGTGGCGCAGTGGTTGAGAGTCCGCCTGCCGATGCAGGGGACGCGGGTTCGTGCCCTGGTCTGGGAAGATTCCGCATGCCGCGGAGTGAACTTTAAAAATCTGAATAGATTATGGACTTTAGTTAATAATAACACATCAACACTGGTGCATTAATTGTAACAAATGTACCAGACTAATGTTAAGGTGTTAATGCTAGGAGGATCTGGGTGTAGGGTGTTACCTTTTCCATTTTTTCTGTAAATCTAAAACTGTTCTAAAAAATAAAGTCTGTTCTTAAAAACAAGTATCCTTTTCCAATATGCTTTCTTATACACTCTTATAGGTCATGGTATGACTTTTTCCAAAACCAGCTGACGCGTCTTCGATATCAGAAGTTTTACTGTTCTACTATCCATTCTGTGAGCTTCAGACCTCACATTTCCAGATCATGGTCTGTTCATCTCCATGTGAAACCTGTTTGGAAAGTGTGTCTTGAGCCAAAGGACCTATTCTCCTGACACTGGAGAAGTTCTTCAGTTAATTCATCCCATTGATGCCTGTTGTTTACCTCAACATCCAACAGTTGCCATTGTAGGGTTGACCCTCAGGGGTCATTATTAACTGAGTTCAACTGCTTTCTCCCTCCCTTTTTCCAGTTCTATGACCTTGAGAGGCAACCCCATGGCCCTGTTTCAATCTGAGAAATGATCTGAAGGCTCCACACAGGACGTTCTCCATGACAGAATGATCTGGTTCAAAGGCCAGTAGTGCTGCTGAAGAGAAACTCTGTGATAGAGTGAGGGTGGGCCCCAAACCTCTGGACCCCTGCTCCAAGACTCCTCCCTGGCCCCGAGGGCAGCTGACACTGTCTGGGAGGAAAGAGCAAAGGGGAAGCACATGGCAAGACACCCATTTCTCAGAAACTCTGGCTGGGAAGTCAGGGGGCCTGGGTTCAAATCCTGCATCTGCCTCTGACTCATAGTGTCACCTTTGGCCACTCACTTCCCCTCGTCTGGACCTCAGGTTCCTCAACTGAGAGTCAGTGGGTTGGACCAGCTGATCTCTCAAGCCTTCCCCATTTGAAACGGCACTGTTGAAATCAGGGCAGGTGATATTATTCCCCTTCCCCAGCCCACCCTGCTCTCCCAATAAGCACCAAAATCCAGAGACTGTGGCCACATTCGCAACTAACAAACTCGCATTCACATCTAACAGATTGCAGTGACCTGTTACCTGTGTATTTCTTTGAAAAAGAAAAGCTGCAGGGGAGGGGTGTGCAGGTGCTTTTCTTTAAGGTGCCAGATCCAGAGGGCCCTAGCTCTGGGCTGGAAGTGAATCACGATGAGTTTGCACTTTGTATATTGTAGTCACTCATGACTCTGGCCTTTGTTTATAATAATCACTGTTGGAAAGAAATTCAAATTCCTCCTGCCTCTGAGACCCTGAAGGACCCACCCCCTCCCTCTTTCTCCGACCCTCTCTCCCTCACTCTGTTCCTGCCACAGTGGCTGCTCTTCTGTTCTTTGAACCCCCTAACTTATTCTGACCTCAGGGCCTCTGCCTTTGCTGCTCCCTTCATTCAGGTCACAGCTACTTCTCAGAGAGGCACTCTCCGGCTGCTCCGCACCACACCTCCCTGCTATATTTCTCCTAAGTCTGTACCACGGTCTGAAATGATGCTGTTTGTTTACTTGTGCACTATCTGCCCAAAGGCGGGGGTTTTGTCCGTTCCGCTCTGTGATGTGACCGCAACCTTCTGCCCAGGGCCTGACACATAGCAGGGTCTCAGTAAGTCCTGGCAAAATGAATGAGTGAATGAAACTCGAATCATAGAAGTCCTCAACAGTGGAATCTGCGGCCAGAATAGCTGGCATTTAGTGAGCATCTACTGTGTGCCAGCCACCGTGCTATTGTTTCATCCCTGGAGCAGGTCTCCATTTTGCAGTTGAGAAGACCAAGATCCCCAGGCTTCAGGGCCTCAAAGGATAGAGCTGGCCTTGGACCCAGTCTGGGGCCTCCAGTGTTTGGGCTCCATCCTCCCCACTAGGTTCCCCAGTGAGAGAGCCTGGGGGAGGGGAGCTGAGCCCTGACCCCCATGCACAGTACCCCTTGTCTAAGGCAGAGCCTCCTGAGCACCTCCCTGTCCCCACCCCCTGGTGGAGCCCCTGGGACCAGGATGGGAGCCAGGTGTGCAGGCAGCCTGGCCTTGTGCCAGTCGGTGCCAGGAACCGGCTTGGGGAGCAAAGAGTCTGGACACGTCTATAGGGGCAGTTGATGTGGGCCACTTGCCCCAAGGGAGCTCCTGCTGTTCACTGGGGCTCAGAGGGTGGCAGCGGGCACAGGGTGCTTCTGGGAGCCCAGGGGCTCAGGTTCCCGCCTGCCTTCCTCTGAGGGTAGAGCTAACCTCTGTGGTTCTGATCTAAGGAGGGCAGCAAGGAGGGCAGGTAGACAATCGGCAAAACGCAGCGTGTAAATAAATCCCCAGTGCAGATCCCTCCTCGACACCTGCTAGACTCCGTGGGCAAGGCTCCTAACCTCTCTGGACTGTCATCTTTGGCAGGTGGGTGGTGCTGCTGATCCAAATGAAGCCTCCCTGTAACCAAGGTCTGCTCCAGGAACAGGGAGGAGAGAGAAGACAGTTGGGTGGGGGGTGTTGAAGGACAGGCTCTCCCTTGGGTCAAGGAAGTCCCCAGTCCACCTCCCACCCCAAGAGGAGGTGCCTGCCCAGCCAGACCTAGAACAGTGAGTGGGAGTTTGGCACAGAGAAGCAGAGAGAATGGTGCTCCAGGCAGAAGGCACAGCCTGGGAAGACAGTAGGCATTTTGCCCAGTGAGCCTCCTTCCTCCCCTTAGGTCTCAGATCAGATATCACCTCCTCAGAGGGGTCTTCCTGCTCCCTCGATGAGAGGGGAGCCCTCACCCCCTGCCCTCCATCAAGGCAGCTTCTTCCCCTCCTTGCACTTAGGACAATCTTACTCGTTTGTTTATTATTTGTCTACACTGCCAAGTTCCCCCAGGGCAGGGACACTGTCTCTCCTGCTTGCTGCTCTGTCCCAGAGTCTAGCACGGCACCTGGCACACAGTAGACACTGAACAACGTGCATTGAGCATGATTTGAACAAGTTAGCCCCCACTCTGTGCCTCAGTTTCCTCGTCTGTGAAATGAGCATCATAACAACACACACCTCGCAGGGGTGTTGTAAGAATTAAATGAGTTAGTATTTGTGGAGCCCTTAGAACAAATCCTGGCCCACAGTAGGTGCTCTGCATAAGTGTTTAAAAAATATATATAATAAATGCATAAGTGTGTAAAAAATATGAGAATTACAGATTCATAGATTAGAAAGTCGTAATATTGTAGATCAGCAAGCTGTATAATCTAACATGCTATGGTTTATATTTACATTTTATTCTCTATTTTACTTTTTCCCAGCTTTTTATTTTGACAAATTTCAAACACAAAGAAAGTAGAAACAAAAACAAAAAAACGGTACAATGAAAGCCTCAATTCACCAGTCATTGACTTTTAGCCTCGTGTGCTTTCCCTCTCGCTGGATAGAACGAGAAAGATGAATATTTATACTTTCCTTTTCTTGTCTTATTTTTTCATTCTGACCCATATGAGAGCCAGTTGAAGATGCCAAGACAATTTACCCCTAAACTCTTCAGCTGCTGTGATTTTTTTTTTTTAATTTCTCACTCAAAATGAATTCTCTGGAACCAATTATAACCGGTTCCCTGATCTTACATATCTGTAATTCTGCAAATCTACTAATCCATGAATCCTTGAACCTGGAAACATCTAGAAACCATCATCTGCTGGTTCTCGGAGTCCATACATGCTTGAGGTTCTACCTCTTGCTCATCTGGGATTCCTGGAGCCCTGGCCCTGTGGTTCAGGAAATCTGTGAGGCGTTTGTTGCCTCTGAGGCCAGATTCCCACTTCCCAGAAGATGATGCCTGGGACTGAGCAAGGGGAAAACCCAGCCGGTCCCACTCCAGACACAATGCCAAGCCCCAAGGATGCCAAGTGGCACAGGGGCCTGGGTCACAGGGGTGAGACCCTGGCCTGGCCACAGCCAGTGGCTCTGCAGGGCCTCCCTGGGGTGCCCAGGCCCTCCTCAGGCCAGCCCAGTCAGGGGCAGACATGCGGCCCCCAGCCCCGCCCTGCTCATGGAGCAATCCTCTGAGTCACTCCCACCTCATAACTTGCCTGCCCGTCACCACTGAGGCCTGTCATTAGCCTCCTCTGAGGCTGGGCCTTATCTGCCCTTCGGGGCAAACCAGGGAGGGGGACGCCTCTGAGTTCCCCCAGAGATGCGGCCCGTCCTGGGTCTCAGTGGCACACGATCCGGGCATGCCTCTGCCATAGGGGGCAGCTAGCCCCAGGTCCAGAGGTTCACTTTTGACTGCCAGAATTTCCACTATCCATTCCCCGAAACTCTGCCTCAAGGTCTACCATTCAAGCCATTTTCCGGCTAAAATGTAAACCGATCACTTACTTTTCAGAGTGAATTTTCCAAAGTCCTGCTAGGGAACCAGCTCTGGTAGGCACCCAAGGGGTCAAGGAAGACCCAGTGGAGAGCCACCTGTGGTCATGGCTGTCAGGCAGGCCTTGCGGTGGGTGCCGGAGATGCAAGGACAGAAAGGATGTCTCCTTACCTTCTCCCCTAGTTGGCTGCCCCGACCCTGGAGGAAGTTACTGTGGTGCCCATTCTACAGATGAGGAGACTGAGGTCCAGAGAAGCTTCAGACCAACTCCTATTTTCCGGGGTATGGCACCAAGACTGTGCTGATGTTGGGGGAGTGGGTAGGGGCCTCTTCCAGGGAAGGGGTATCCCTCCACCCCCAGCAGAAAGGACAGTGAGGGCAGTCTAACTGCAATCAAACACCCCGAGTTCAAATCCCACTTAAACCCCCTGTGCCTCAGTTTCTCCAGCGGTATCTACTGCAGATAAAAACAACATCAGCCTCATCTGGTTGTTGTGAGAATTAAACCTGGCACATAGTGAGATGGCTTCTGAAGACACAGAGCAGGCTCTCTCCTTCATCCTCTTGATATTAGCAGATCCCTCCTAACCTGGGTTGAGGGGAGGCAGGGAGGCCACAGTGTGTCTCAACTCGGGAAGGCTAACTCTGTGTCCCCCGTCAGCTTACCCCTACACACAGGCTCCTGGGAAGCTGCAGCTGATCCCCAGGCTGCCCCCCACCCCAGGATGGGGTCCCTAGAATTAGCACCCCCAACCTCACATCTGCAAAGACATACACAGACACATCTCAAGGCCTGCAGCAGGGCTGGTTGCTTTGCAATTATTAATAATTTCCTCCCTCCATCCCTCCCCCAGACCTGCTCAACCAGTCTCCCCACAGGCAGCAGAGCTGGCCTGACATTTGAACCGACTATTATTCTCTCACTTCTGGGAGAAGCAAGAGGAAACATGGGACCTGTGTCTTGATCCTTGGGGTGGGGGAGCACCCAGGCCATCCACAGGTCCCGAGGCCTCGATCCCGAGGCCCTGGGCACAGCACTCAAGCCCCCTAGGGCAATGGGCTTGTTGCCCCTTTCCTGAAGACCAGGTAAGACAGACAGATAAAGCCCCTGCCAAGAGGCAGACCGGAAAACCCTCTTGAACGGGGGCAGGAGTATGGGGTGGTTAAAAGTCAAACTCAGGGTCTGGATTCACATCCTGGCTTTGCCCTTGACTTGCTGTGTGGCCTCAGACAAGTCACTTGCACTCTCTGATCCTTCATTTTCTCATCTGTAAAATGGGGTGATGAATCCCCACACTGCAGGGTCAGTGAAATTTAAAAAGCCCCAGGCCCAGTGCCTACCTGGTTTCCTGTGGCCAGGGTCTGCTCACATTCTTTCATCCTGGGAGCCCAGGGAGGCTGGGCCAAAGTGTGACACCTGAGACAGAGCCCTGAGGCCTGGGGACACCAAGACCTTGCAGTCCAGGACCATCTCCAGCCACATCTGGAATCCACCAGTGGGGCAGGTCAGGGTATGAGCCCCCCGATTATTCTCTTGTTCCATAATTAGCATTTGTGGCCTCTTCCTGACAGTTAGGCAGTGCCTGCAGCACCCAGCACACAAGGCCAGACCCAGAAAGGTCTGGCGCTTCCCAAGGCACCCACACTGGCCAGAAGAATGGAGGGTGGCTCAGGACAGTGAGTCCTGGGGCCATGGGGAACCACGGAAGACCTCTCAGCAGGGTCAGGACCTGAGCTGGGAAGGTCAGAAGGTTGAGATCAAACATTCGGGGCCTCACCAGCTATCCCTGTTACTCTCATGGAATATTAGAATGGCCAAGAACGCAAGCTGCCTAGGTTCAAATCCAGACTCCAATACCTCCATACTCCAATCTGTGTGACCACAAGCAAGTTACTGTGCTCTGCACTTCAGTTGCCATCTGTAAAATAGGGGTGATAATAGCCTAGAAGTGTGGGAGTCTATATGCAACAATGACTTATGAGCACAGTACCTGGCATATAGTAGGTGCTCAATAAATGGAAACTGGTAGTCATTACTGTATCTAGCAAGTAATTTCACTCTTCATGTTTTCCCTCTGCCTGGTAGGCCCATCTCTGTACATCTCATATGAACTCCTATGCATCCCTTAAGGCCCCACCTAAATAGTCCCTCCTCTGAGGAGCCATCCCTGACCTCATACAAACAGACACACCACACACACACACACACACACACACACACACACACAAGAAGTCCTCTCCTCTGGGCTCCCTGGCACCACACGTGGATGCCTCCTCCAGCAGCCTGGCCACACTACAGGTAGAGGAGCTGATACTATGAGGTTCTTCGTTAGATCACTGGTCCCTGGCATGGAGGGATGTGGGTGGAAGGTGTTCTTTCTCTCTCTCTCTCTCTCATTCGCTCACTCTTGCTCTCTCCCTCTCTTTCTCTCTTTCATTTCTTTTACAATTTCAAACAAAACAGACTCAAAAAATCCCCACAGATATGGGAAAAGCTTATAGTTTCCAGGCAAACTTTGAAAAATTTTCTCAGGACACTACCAGAGCAAAGGACAGTAAAGATTCCAAAAAGTTAAATTCAAGATTGAAAAGCCCTTTAATCGTATGTATTACAGATTACTGTTTTTTTTAAAAAAAGGAATACCACGTGGCAAGGTAAGAAGAATAGAGCAGACCTGTGTGTGCTAATCTGGAACAGTGTCCACGATAAGCTGTCAAATAAAACAAAAATAAAATGAGGGGTAGAATGAGCTATGAAATGTATTGGCTACCATTTGTGTGGGTAGAAAGGAGACAGGAAAGGACAATTTATATATTTGTATTACATAAATTAGCTCTGGGGAAAAGAAATTGGTAAACAATGTCTACTTCTTAGGAGAGAAAGTTGGAGACTGGGGGTCAGGAAGGGTGGAGACTTACTTTTCACTCCATATTCTTTTGTACTTTTTGGATTTTGTACCTCTTACTCAGAGTAGCTGTTCAAAAATAAGCGCATGAATAAAGTTTAGGGCTTTGGAAGACACATACTCCAGCACCAGGCCCTGCCTGATGCAGGAACACTCCTCAGCACCCCTGACAGGCTATCCTGCCTTGAATGCTCCAGCGATGAGGAGCTCAGTAACTCACCAGCCAGCAATCCATCCTGGGGTAACTTTGAAGGGTGGGTTTGGGCTCAAGGAGAGAAGGCAGAAATGTGTTTCTGGGGCTGCAAATAGATGGCTCTCTCTTGCCCCTGAAAGTGGGTAGAAATGTGAGTTCCTGACTAGGGACCTGCTCTGAGGGCCTGCCTGTCCCGAGGCCCAGGCGGGAGATGGGCAGGGTGGCAGGGTGTGCTCTACTGTGACTCAGGCCCCACGGGTGCCTGGGGCACAGAAAGCTTCCCAGGACACAGGGCTGTGATTCAGGGTCACACAGCGGGGCCAACCCAGGCGGCAGCTGGTGGGCCACCAGCACACCCGTGCCCTTCTCATCCTCAAACCCCAGCAGGGCCTCTGTCCCAGGCACACATCACCTGGCTCACCAATGGCCCCCTTGGCAGAGGGTGGCATGGGGAGATTAAGGCTCTGGCACCAGACAACCTGGGTTTAAATCCTGCCTCTGCCATTCACTGGCTTGAGCCTCTGTTTCTCCATCTGTACAGGGGACAGGTATACTGCCTTGCCTCCTCATAGGGCTATTACAAAGATGCTCTGAATTCACTGGGTACACACCCTGATCAGCCCCAGCACCGAGTCTGCACTCAGTAAATGTCAGCCGTTACTACTGTGGGTGCCCAGACTGATGTGGGGGTCACTGACACTGGCGCCTCACAGGGAAGCCTGGGTGCCCCCAGTTCACCCTGCATGGCCTGGTGAGCAGGCCCAGAAGGAGCTTGCCTCCAGGGACACCCGGGTTCAGAAAGATCTACCAGGCAATCCCAAGGGAGCCCTAGGTCCCCTGACAGATTGTCAGTTCTACGAGGGCAGAGGCTTTCCTCTGTCTCATTGGCTGTGTCCCACGCTTGGAATAGAGCCTGGCACACAGTCAGGGTGGGCTTCATGGCCGTGTGACCCAGGCCCTCACACAGGGCCCCATGTCAGAAGTTCCCATGCTGGCACCATCCTGAAATTCTTAATTTTGAATGAGGGGCACTGCATTTAATTTCGTACACGGCAACTAAAATTCTATAACCAGTCACGTACATAGTTGACACCAGTATGGACTTCTGAATAAATGAATGGCCAAATGAATGCTGCCTTATATCATCACTTTTCTCCTTCTACCCTGAGTGTCGTGGATTCCAAGCCTCCTTTTACAGACGGGAAAACTAAGGCTCATGGAGGTGAACAGACACACCCCAAACCACCCAGAACTAGAACCCAGGCCTATCGGGCCCTAAAGCCCTGGTGCCCATGGCCACCTCAAGTACAGCAGGGTGGCTTCTCTGTGACAGGGGAGGCCAGAGCCCTGTGGATCTCAGGGGAAACTGAGGCTCAGCTCAGGGTACGAGCTGGCCCAGCTTCGCGAGGGTGCCTGCCCGGGAGGCGGCCTGGCCAGGTGCCCGGTCAGGGCGTGGGGACCACTGTGAATCGCTCCTCAGTCCCTGCCAACCACAAGCGGGTTGGGTGAAAGGCGGCTGCTCCCCGCCCGCTTCCCCGCCAACATGGGCCCAAACAATGGGCCTTTGTGCCTGGCGTGGGCGGGTTGTCAAGGTGCGCAGCCCTGGCCCTGAGCCCTGGCCTCAGCCTCCATGAGGGCAAGGGGGCCGGGCCTGTGGGTCTGCGGGGGCCGGGAAATCCAACAGACAAGGAAGCGAGGCCTCCCTAAGACAATCACAGCAAAGGAAATCGGGGCACAGAGAAGGTGCACCAGGTACCCAGAGCCACACAGCACATGGGCATCAGAGGCAGGTCAGCCACCTGGGACGTCAGCCTCCCACTCACTGTGGCCTAAGTGTCCCCACTCTGCAGCAAGGGGCTTGGTTATCCCTGCTGCTGAAACCTGCCCTCAGGGGGGTCAGCAGAGCCAGAATCCCCCTTCCTCTCTCTTCTCACTGCCACCATGTCCCCTTTCCAAAGCAGCTCAGCCAGAAGTGACAACCTTCCCCGCCCCGTCTCTGGAAGTTCCCTGGACTGAATGAGCCACAGAACTGCTAGGAAAATGTTGCCCCCTTGGGGCCCCACCTGACCTGCTCTAGAGCTCCTTCTCCTTTGAAGCCATCTACCATATGCCTGGCAAGAAACTACCTTGTCAGGTAGGCATTGCCATGAGCCCCATTTTACAGGAGAAAATAGAGGCTCTGAGAGGGGGCTGGGCTCGCCCAAGGGCACCCACCCAGGATGCAGCAGTAGTGTGTAGTTAGACTCCAAATATTTCCAATGACCTCCAGGAGGAAGATGGGAGCAAAAGAGCAGGCCCTGCCCTCGCAGCACCTACCATCTAGTGGGAAAGTCAGAAGTCAACAGCAACAACAGTAATAATAACAAGTAGCTACCAGTTATTGAGCATTTACTAAGTACTTTACATATGTGATCTCATTTCATTTTTCCAAAATCACTGGGAGGTGGGTATTATTCTTATCCCCATTTTCCAGATGAGGAAACTGAGAAGCTAAGATGAGGCAACGTACCCAAAGTCAATCAGCTAATAAATAGATTCAAACCCTGACCACTAAATGTCTCTGCTCACTCAACCCTTGCCAGGCAGGGTGAATGATCCCAAATTACAGATGAGGAAACTGAGGCTCTGAGCAGCAAAGTGACATGCCTAAGGTCACATAGCCAGAAAATGAGAGGAGGGATTCAACTCCGGGTTTCTGGCCTCCAGAATCCAAGTCTTGTTTCCTTCCTCCTCCACCTCAACCAAGTTCCCTAAAATGTCCCTCAAAACCATCTGCACCAGCAGCCCCTCATCCTCATCTCCCACCTGATTGGATGCAACAGCCCCTCCACCCCCATCCTCGCTGGCCTCACTCAACACCTAACAGATGCTTATGAAAATCTAGAAAGAGAATCCCAGTTGGGAATAAGCTAAACGTAAAAGCTTGGAGGAGAACGCTGTGGTCTGTTCACAGGACAGATCCTACATCAAGAATAAATAGATGCACTCAAGCTGCTACACCAACAGGGACGGATCTTGGGAACAGAACGTTGAGTGGAAAAAAAGCAAGTTGCAGAAGCAAAAGTACAAGTGACACCATCTGTAGACTCACACCCACAACCAAAACAGCGCCCCAAGTCTCTAGGGGACGTGTGTGTGTGTGTGTGTGTGTGTGTGTGTGTGTGTGTGTGTATAAAAGCATAAAGATGTTGTACAACCACTTTGGGAAACTGGCCATAGCTACGGGAACTAAACATGTGCATACTCCATCATCCAACAACCTCACTCTTGAACATAATACTAAAAGAACTACGTTCTTATGTCTACCAAAAGGTATGTACAAGAATGTTCATAGCAACACTATTCAATATACTGGAAACTGGAAATAATATACATCTCCATGGACAGTAGAGTGATTAATAAACTGTGGTCTATTTAAACAGTAGACTACTATGCAGCAGTGAATAGGGGTGAACCATTGACACGAACACGGGTAGATCTCACGGGCACAGGTTGAGTGAAAGCACCAGATACAGAAAAGCACACACAGAATGATTCCATTTGTATGAAGTTCAAGGATAGAAAAACCAAAGGCTAGGAATGGCCTGTGACTCGATCTGGGTGGTGATCCCATGGGCCATCAAACTGTACAGTTAAGATTTGTGTATTGTACTGTGTGTACTTTGTACCTCCATCAAACAAACAACAGAAGGACAAAGACACCGGTGGAACCATGAACACCAAATCCAGGTCTGCAGTAACTTCTAGGAGAAATATAATTGGGAAGGGGTATGGGGGGCTGGGGGCAGGTGTCATCTATACTGGAGGGTTTTCTTCTTAAGCTGAGTGATGGCTCAATGAAAGCTTATTATATTTTCCTTTAAACTTTTTTGAATGTCTAAAATATTCATTGAAAAAACAAACCCAAACCAAAGACAATTTCCACAGCTTCTCCTGCTCCAGAAGGCACAATAGCCCCTGCTGCCTACAAGCTGAGGCCCACCCTCCTTTTGCATGCCATTCAAGGTCTCATCCTGGGCCTCAACTTGTCTTTCCAGCCTCCTCTCTCACCCCTCCCCACCAGCCAAGCTGGTCTCCTCACTCTTCTCCTAACACGCCTTAAACATTCCCAGCTACACGCCTTTCCTCCCACCTGGAATGCCCTCCCCATTCCTCTCTACTTGCTCTGTGCCAGGCGTTATGCCATGCTTTAAGCTATTAACTCCTGAAATCAGGGGCTGAGCCATGGGGAGATTGGAGCATTGGTTTCAGCCCAAAATAATCTCCATTGGGCCCCCGCCCCCCCAAAAGCTACCCCAAATCATCCAAGCACAAAGAGTGGTCCTGCTGTGCCACAGTTTCAAGACATATGTTCCCACACCCCATTTCCTGAGCCCCTCCAGTAGAGAAATTCTGGCCCACCACTGGATTAATCTTCACTCATCCCTAAGGGTTGGGTCTTTTATCATTCTCGTTTTACATTGGGGGAAACTAAGGTTCAAAGTGGCAAGTGACTTGTTCAAAACGCTCAGCTAATACTGTCTTGTTCCTGAGATCTTTTCGTCCCCTGAAAGCTTGCAGTCATGATTGGCCCCAAGCTTGTTCCTGCCTCAGGGCCTTTGCACTTGCTGTCCCCTCTCCTGGAATGCCCTTTTCCTTGATCTTCCAATGCCCAGCTCCTTTTCATCATTCTGGTTTCTGAATTCAGGTCAGAGCAGCATTCCCAGATCCCCACTCCCACCCTCAGTGTAAGGTAGTCCCACCCCTATTTTTATCTATCACACAACCATGCTTTATTCTAGTCACGTAACTTAGCACTGCCTAAAATTGTTCTGTATATTTATTCATTCACTTCTCTTTTATCTGCCACATGCACACCCCCTAAGATATAAGCACCACAGGCAGAGGTTTTGTCATTCAGTGTTGTGTACCAGGGTCTGACACAGTAGGTGCTCAGTGAATGAGCTAGAAGAACACAAATCACTGACTGATTGTGCCTACCCGGGATCACTCAGCGAGGATACAACAAGAGAAGGGCTTCGGTGACCATCTGGGGCCAGAATCTTTGCTCTTCATCATTCAGCTCTGTGAAGGGCCAAGGCTGCATTGTATCCAAAGAAGGAGGAAAGGAAGGTGACAATGGGCCAGTCTGTGTGGCCTGGCAGGCCCCCCCAGAACCCACCAAGCAGGTTGAAAGAGCCTCACATCCCATTGAAAGCATACATTTTTTGCTGTTGATATTTCTGATTTTGTGTAATAGTATGATTTTGCCTTTATGTTATTGTTAATTTTTAGTTTCCTCTTTGTATTTTAGCCCCATTTTCCCAGGTTTTTAGCATTTTCATAGATGCTTATAAAGCCTGTATGGCCCCATAGGTTAGAGATAAAAACAGAGTAAGAGAGAGATGCTGAGATATGGGGAGAAAGAAACAGAAACTTAAGGAGGGACACTGAGGCAGAACAGAGAGAAACAGGTGGACACGGAGAGACAGATGCAGACAGAGAGAGACAGAGAGCATGATGATGACAGAGAGAGAGAGGAGAGACCACAAGGCAGACAAAAGGACCTGACTCCACATCTCCTTAACATAATATGCACCTCAATAACAATGACGATATTTATTGAGCACTTACTACATGCAAGTACATGCTACACACTTTTATGTGAATAATTGTGTTGGATTCTCACAACCACCCTATGAGGTGAGTGTTACTCTCATTCCTATTTTAAAGATAGGACATTGAGGCACAGAAAGGTCACCCAGCTCACTCCCAGTCACACAGCCAGCGGTGGTGAAGCCAGGTTTAGCCTCAGGTCTGCCCCAGACCCAAGGCTTAACCACTTCCTCCAGTAATGGGTCTTGGGGTTTCTGGATTTGTTTTAGGGCAGCTCTTCTCAAAATCGGCTATACCAGCAAAATGCAAGCCCTGATGCAACAGGGCTGGGGTGGGGCCCAAAACTCTGCATTTCTAACAGCCCCTCAGGTGGGCCCAATGCTGTGGGTCCCAGACCACATTCTCGCAGCAAAAGTTTAGAGGAGTCTGTTACTCTGAGGATCTGATTGGCAGCCACTCTGATCACCATCCATCCCACAGGCCCTGGGGCTCTGTAAGCCCCTTTGGGTCAATCTCTTCTCAGCACTTCCTGTTGCTCTGCTCTCAGATTCCTGGGAATTCCCCATAAGCTGACTGCTCAAGCACACAAAGACAGCTGCACAAAGATGTTCATTGCGGCATTGTTTATGGGAAAGACAAATTGGAACCACCTAAATGTCCACCAGTTGGGGACTGTTAAATACACTGGGATTCATGCAGCCATTGAAAATGGTGGCAGAGCAAACCTCAAAATATGCATGACATCTGACCCACAATTTCACTTCTAGGAATACATCCTACAGACTTGCACATGGGCACAAAGACGTTTGCACAAGGCTATCTGTTGCAATTTGTAGTGGCGAAAGCCTACAAGCACCTCAATATCCATGAATAAGGAACTGGTTCACTAAACGGTCCATTTCTCCAAGGGATTACCACACGGGCTTAAAATTTTAAAAAAAAGGATGGTCCTTATGCACCTATGTGGACCCTCTCCAAGATTTACTGTTCAGTGAAAATAACAAGGCATAGAAACAGTGTGTAAAGTTTTCTACTGTCTGTAAGGAGAACAAGAAGAAAGAAAATATATGCTTTTATTTGTCTATGCATAGAACCCTCTGGAAAGCAAAACAAGAAAACATCTCAACGAGGAACTCAGAGAACAGGGGTGGGAGGGAGACAGCCTTTTTACCATACACTTCTTGTACCTTTGGTATTTGGTACCATATGAATCCATTATCTATCGACAAAGATTAATAAATGTTAAAAAAAAGTTTAAATGATAGAAGAGTGCTACATTTAGGGATGCGGGAGAATGCTTATGATAAATTATCGAGGAGAAAAAGGAGACAACCCAATTTATATAATATAATATTCACATATATCCATGCATGTAGGTATAGAGAGAAATATCTGGAAAGACTGTCACTAAACTGTTAACAACTCGAGTCACTGCTATTTATGCACTACCTGCGTTAATTCATTAATCCTCACAACAATGGCAGGAGATGGACAGACTGATATTGTCCTCATTTCACAGATGGAGAGATCAAGGCCCAAGAGGTGAGGTCTCCTGGCCAAGGTCTCACAGCCAGGGCAGAGTGGGATTAGAGCAACAACCATCGGGCTGCAGGGCCCTCTCAGTTCAAATTGGGTGATTTTTACTTTCTGCTTTGAATTTTTCTGCACTGCTGGAAATTGAAACAATGAACGTACTTATCTGTCTGTCTGTCTCTCCCCGTCTCTCTCTTCCTACATCCCTCTCCTTTTAAACAAAGCTTTTAAGAAAAGACCCTCAGGACACCCATGTCACCACATCAGCAGCCCCTCCCCTGGCACTCATGTCCCCCAGGGACTTGCCCTTGAGCCCCAGGTATGGAGAATCATGAGGGCACTTTTTAAAAAGAGTATAGTGTGCATAAAGCCAGGGCAGGGGAAATGTTCTAGATAAAAGGACACCAAAGAGACCCTATCAAATGCAGGGCCTGATCCTTGATTAAAGTCCAGACAAGAAAAGTACATACACACACACACACACACACAAACACACACACACACACACACACACACACACACACACAGAGCTATCGAGGACACTTTGGAGCAACCTCAGTAATTTGGACACAGACCGGATGTTAGGTAAGATGACTGGATCAATGCTAAATTCCTTGGATGTGATAATGGCACCGGGGTTGTGTCTGAGAATGCCCTTGTTCTTCAGAGGTGCTTGCTGAAGTATTTAGGGTGAAGGGTCAGGATGTCTGCAACTTACAAACACTTCAGCAAAAATCATGGAGAGAGAGAGAGAGAGAAGAAGGCCCATGGAGCCAAGTGTCGTCAGTTGGGGAATCTGGGTGAAGGCACTACAGCGGTTCATTGCAAGGATTTTGCACTTTTCTAGAAAGTTTGAAAATTTTCAAAATAAGAAGTTGGGGGAGATCGGTGTTTGTCAGCAGCTGGTGATACCAAAAGAGACTGACTACAAAGGAACACCAGGGAACCTTCCGGAGTGATGGAAATATTCTATATCTTGATCATGGTGGTGGTTATGCAACTGTATAAGCTTGTCAAAATGCATAGAACTGTACACCAAAAAAGAGTGAACTTTACTGTATGTAAATTATACTTCCCAAAAGGTGAATTTAAAAAAGAGAAATTGGAGAAGACAAAGAGCCAGCAGGGCCCCAACCCACACAGGCTCTGGGAACACAGTGGGTCCTGCCGTGAGCCAGCCTTGCCTGAGCCTGTCCCACTGTGGACCCAGGCGTTCAGCAATGCGTAGGGGCTGGCCCTCCAGGTCCTGGGACCCAGAGCCTGGCCTCGGGGAGCATCTAGGCACCCATTAGGAGCTTCCTCCCAAGCCTCTTCGGCCTGAGTGCAGGGCCTCAGTCTCCCCGGGGCCAGCAGAGAAATACCGAATAACTCCCTTGTGTGTCCTGGAGAAAGCAGGTCTGAGCGCCCCTCATGAGGTGTTCTCAGTGGAAACAGAGGGTCAGCAGGAGTGACCACTCATCATCACTTGACCCACCCCGCCACGCCACCACTGGGTACAGGGGCCCAGAGGAGGGAAGCAACTTGCCCAAAGTCACACAGCAAGTCAGGTACCTCTGTCTGGGATGGATCATTCCTAAACTAAATCTTTGAGCCTGAAGTCGTCGCATCTAACCACGCCCATTTCTCAGACTGAAAGACCGAGGCCCAGGACTGTGTCAGAGCACAGATTAGCAATGCCTTGGGAACCCCAGACGCTGTTGCTGTGGCCCTATTTGGTGTGGTTCCCACAGGCTTCTCATGGGGGGTTATGGGAGGTGGGGTGTGAGCCTCCAGTCCTGGCCACCATCCTCTGTCACCCTTGCTGTCCCCTCCCAAGCTTTCTCTGCCCCCACCCCACAGTGGCCGAGGGAGGACAGGGAGGAGTCAGGGGTCCCATGCCTCATGCCTGCCCCCCACCACCCCAGGGAGCGCCCACATGGCAAAGAGCCACGGATTCTGCCCAGCCCACGAAACTCACCTCACCCAGAACCTGTTTCAACTCCTCCAGCTCTGCTTGGCAGCTGTGGAGGCCTCGTTAAGTGATGTCAGTGCTTCCCAGCCACCACCTGAAGAAGGCGAGGGGGCACCAACCAACAATGGAGCCCTATGGCACACTCCCCAGAGACCCCCGGGCAGGAGGGCAGAGGCAGTACAGTGCCCTGCCAGGCTGGGCCTGGGGAACAGGGGCCTCGCTGCCGAACGGCCAAGCCACCTTCTCCCCGCGCAGGCCTGTGTGGGTCCCGCAGAGTTGTTTAACCTCCTTAATTAACCGGCAGTGTTTACGAGGCCACCTTGGAAGGCCCCCGGGGCTTCAGGGAAGGCTGGGGGCTGGGAACTGGGGGCAGGGCCCCCCAGCCATGGCAGGCTCAGAGGCTCCTCACTAAGTGGAACAGAGAAGAAGCCCCCATCCCACACTAGAGAGTTGGGGGCAAAACAGGCCATCCTCCCCACGTCAGCTGTCTGATGCTGGGAAAGTGGCCTCACCTCTCTGGGCCTCGGTTTCCACTGGGAAGAAGGGCAGGGTGGCGGCGAGACTTGATTAATGACTGTTTGTGAAAAGGTCCCAGAGATGCTGCTGACAACAGGCCCGGCTATTATTCTGGGAAGGCATCGAAGGGTGTCTGAGCCCGTAATTAACCAAGAGGATGAAAACAGTAAGGAAGGAGAAGGTCTCGCCCAGGCCTGCCCGCTGCCCCCAACGTCTGCCCTCCTGCCCCAGCAGGGCTCCTGCTCAGGACAAGGGGACCCAGGGAGACGGACCCCCGCCTGGGCCCTGAGCCTTCTGTTCCTCTTCTCAGCACCGAGATTACTAAACTATGTCCATCCATTCTTTCACTCATTCATTCATTCCACAAGTGTTTATTAAGCACCTACTGTATGCCAGTCAGTACAGCAGCAAACAAAATAGACATGGTCATGCCCATGAGAGCTCAGTCTACTAGAGGAAGTAAATGATAAAAAAATAAGAATCCATCAAAGGAGCAGGATATTTTTTTAAGGTGGTGTGATAGGGAACAATGGGCAGAGACTTGAGTTCAAGGGCTCAGGGTGGGCTTCTCTGAAGAGGTGACATTAGATCTGAGAACTGAAGGATGAAATGGAGCCACCATGGGAAGAGTGTTCCAAGCACAGGGAAGTGCATGTGCAAAGCCCCTGGGGTGAGGAACTGGTGTGTTGGAGGAGGCTGGAGCAGGAAGCAAGAAGGGGAGAGTTGTGGGAGGTGAGGTCAGAGACAGGGGCAGGGTGGGGAGCAGATCAGGCCGCACCTGCTGCACAGATGAGCGTGTATTGCATCCCAGGACAGTGGGCAGCTATGGGAGAATTTTAAGCAGGGGAGGGACCAGGGTGGGATCCTCTCCCGGTGCAGTGTGCAGGGCCTGGTAAGTGCACACGTGCAGGTGAACTTAAAATCCAAATGGCTGAAGACCCTAATGATGACTACCTTGCCTGTTTGTAGAGTACTTTCCTACTTGGGATTCAAAGCTTGGCCCTATTGCTTCCTGGCTGTGTGATCTTGGGCCTCTGTTTCCTCTCCTGTGAAACCCAGATAACAGATTCTTCCTTTGAAATGGGGACAGGCACTCCCAACTCAAATGGAGATAATGATTTAAATCCCCATAAACTCACAGAGCAAGAACTTCCTGAGCACCTATTATGTGGAGTGAAAACCTGCAGGGTGGACCTGCCATGAGAAGCTTGAAGGGGACACCCAACTGCTCCTGAGAGCTCTGGAGCATCAATGCCTGAGTTCAGATCCCAGCTCTGCCCCTTAGAAGCTGTGTGCCTTGGCCAAATGTCTTGGCCTCTCTGAGCCTCAGTTTCCTCATCTATAAAATAAGGTTAATAGTAATACCTACCTCGTGAGCTTGTCGGAAGGATTAAATTAGTTAATATATATAAGACAGATAGACAAGGCCTGGTGCAAAGTGCTCATTTCCGGTTCGTTTTTCATTATCCATTTCCTAAATTCTTTCTTTAAGCTCCCCACCTGTTTGCCCCCCACCAACATCCCAATGTTGGATCTCTCGGCTCAATCACTACCCAACAAGTCCAGTCTCACCTCTGGACTGTTTCCTCCCAGCAACAGGAGGGATCCTGTAAATCACATTTCTCCTCTGCTCAATGCTGCAGTGGCTCCCCACTGTTCCCAGGCCAGAGTCCCCACAAGGAGACTGACTGCATGTCCCCCGCCACCTCTTGTACCACCCTCATCCTCCCACCTTGCCCCCAGCACAAGCGACTTCCAGTTCTCTGAATGTCCTGCCTCCGGTCCTTTGCACATGCTGTCCCTTTTTCCTGGAATGTCCTTCCTCCCAATATTCTGCCGGAGTTAACTCTTCCTCCTGTGGGAAGTCATCGGGGCTCCCTAGCGCTGCCGCATGCTGCTCACTTAGTACCCTGTGCTCCCCCCACACAGCACCTGTTGATGGACATGTCAGAGCTCCCAGCTAGACTGGGAAGACGCCAGCAGCAGGAACCAGGTCTGAGGTACCTCTCTTCTGCAAGGCCCGGAGCATGTCGGGGAGGAGGGAGTGACAAATGGGGTAAGTGTTTAAGGTGAGCTGAGGTAGGTGACTTGAGCCAAGTTGAGCTGAGTGCAGTTAAATCAATCTTAGATGAGGTGAGTGGAGGAGATGAGGTGAAGTGGAGCTGAGTTGAGCATTAAATTGAGCTGGATTGACTTGAGTGAATCGAAGTGAGTGAAACTGAGGTGACTTGACTGAGTTGGACAGAGATAAGCTGAACCGAGTTGAGGTTAGGTGAGCTAAGTTAGGATGAGTTGAGTTAAATTGAAGTGGGTTTTAAACTGAATTGAGTTATATTGAACTGAGGTGCATAGAGCTGATGTACAGTGAGTTAAAATGAGCTGAGATGAGGCATTAAACTGAGTGAGTTTAACTGAATTGAAGTGAGTTGAGTTTTGTTGAGTTGAGTTGAGGAGTTGAGCCAAATCAAGTTTAGGTGCATTTTAAACTGAATTGAGTTAAACCAAAGTTAATAAACTCTTTTTTTTTTTTAATTGCTGCCTCCTAAGGAGCATTTTTGGACAGTTTTTTCCTGATTGCCTCCCTATGAAGTTTTGATGCTTGTTTTTAATGTACTATTATATAACTGTTTATTTTTTTTGTATGTATATCTATGCTTTATACATAAAAACATTAAGAGTTTTTCACCCCACAAGAATCGATCTACGCCCTCTTAGGGGCAGTACCATCCCCACCCACACCCACCCCCCTGCCCTTGAGGATGTGTAAGTTAGGCTGAGCTGAGGTGGACAGTTTCAGCTCTTCAAAGGGGATCTGTCTTGTCTTCCTGGAGGCAGGAGTCACCGACAAGGGCTGAGACCCCAGGAGAAGACTGAGGCAGAGGCCAGGCCGATCTCAGTCCCAACTCCCCTTCCACCCTGCCCAGTTCCATTCAGCCCATTCCCTCATGTATGTAAAAGAAGGAAAAATAAGCACACAGGCCCTGAAGCAGGTATGTGCTCAGTGTGTTGAGTTTCACTGAGGGAGGCCCATGTGGCTGGAGAAGTGAGGAGGAGATGGATAGGAGGAGGTGAGGTCCTTGTGGGACAGGGGGAGGAGTTTGGGTTTTATCCTAAGGGCAGTAGGGAGCCATGGAGGATTCTGAGCAGGGGGACATGACCTGCATGTAACGAGAGCCTCTGGATGCAGACAGAATGAACTCCCCACTGGTCCAGGATGGTGTGTCTGATTGGCCGAGCCAAGTCACATATCTATGCTCTAGCTGCAAGGGAGACTGGAAACCTAGCCTCATATTCCCAGCATCCTTTGTGGAAGGCAGAATTTGCCCATAGAGCAGGGAATTCTCCAAACATTAGAAGGAGATCCAGATCCTGGACAGTTGAAAAATAATGGCCCGAAGTGTCCAATAGTAACAAAAATAAGTAAAGTGCTATGGGGCTGGTTGGGTGGGAGGAAAAAGGCCCAGGCTAAGCCTGGTAGTGGCTGCCCCTTTCCCAAGACCCCAAGCCAGCCCTCATATATGCAAAGCCACTCCCTGGTCCCCAGCCTGGGACACGGACCCTGGAAACTCACCACTGGATCCCGGAATCTTGGGCCAAGAGTTGCCAGTTTCACTGCTTTCTTTAACCATTAAAAGGCTATTCCGGGCTTCCCTGGTGGCGCAGTGGTTGAGAATCCGCCTGCCAATGCAGGGGACACGGGTTCGAGCCCTGGTCCCAGAAGATCCCACATGCCGCAGAGCAACTAAGCCTGTGCACCACAACGACTGAGCCTGTGCTCTAGAGCTCGCGAGCCACAACTACTGAGTCCGCGTGCTGCAACTACTGAAGCCCGCAAGCCTAGAGCCCGTGCTCTGCAACAAGAGAAGCCACTGCAATGAGAAGCCCACGCACCACAACGAAGAGTAGCCCCCGATCGTCGCAACTAGAGAAAGCCCACGTACAGCAACGAAGACCCAACACAGCCAAAAATAAAATAAAATAATAAATAAATTAATTTTTTAAAAAAAGGCTATCCCATCTGTACCCATGGTGGCCCTAAGGGGCCCAGTAGGACATACATCCAGCAATGCACGCACCCAGAGAGACCCCCCTACCCTTACAAAAAGACAGGCTCTAGAGTCGAGCAGATTGAGGGTCCAACCTCTGGCTAATGACTTCACCTCCCTGAGCCTGCTTTCTCACTGTGCAAGTGGTAGAAATATCCCCACCTCACAAGGGAAGGAAGTCACCTCCCACCCAGGATATCAGGGTGGTCTCACACAGGTCATCAGATACACAAAGACCCCGATTACATTCCCAATGACCATGCACCTACTAAGTGCCAAGTGTCAGACTGGACAACTTACACCTACAGCCTTAACCCCCACAGCAAGCCACAGAGGCAGGGCCGGGACTCAGACCCAGGGCTGCCTGACGCTTCATCCCTGCTATCATGTATTGAGCACTAGCTGTATGCCTGGCCCTGCTCTAGACGCTTTACCTGAATCATCCCACTTAGTCCTCACCACACTCTGTGAGGGGAATGCTATGATTATTATCTCATTTTCCAAATGAGGAAATGGAGGCTCAGAGAGAGATGTGAACTTGGCCATGTTCACACAACAGGACAGGGGCAGAGCTGAGATTCAAGCCCCAGTGAATCTCAGCCCCAATGCCCAGCCCTTCATTTCCCCTCTGCACACCTGGCTCAAGACACACCTCCTCCACGAAGCGTCTCCAAGCCCAGATTCCACCACTGCACACCCCCTAGCACTCAGTTTGGCTTTCCCACGTAGTTGTTTGCCATGAGCTGTGAGCGTCATCTTTCCTAGAATTTTTCCTTTGACATTCCTCCCCCACCCCGGCTCTCCACCGGCTTGGCCGACCACAGGGGACCCTGGACCAGCCAGAGCCCCACCTGCTCCATAATGATTAATTAAACCCCGAACTGTGACCTACATTCTTGGTCCAAGCTTCGTGCCTAGTGACCTCAGCCAGGCGTGGTGAGGGTGGGAGGGATGGGGAAACAGTGGAGACATTCCGTGGGATGATGGGGTCTCCCCGCTTCACCCGCCACTCCCTGAGAGGACCTTTGGCAATCAGAGAAAGCAGTGGGTTTACCAAGAAAAGGAGGAAGAAAACGCGGGCAGAAGGCAAGAAGCATGGATGAATCAACACCCAGCGGGTGGGTGGGGGCCTGGAGAGTGGACTCCGTGGAGCTGCTGGCCGAGGAGGGGTCAACATCCCCAAAGGCATAAGGACCTCAGCAGAGAGAGGAGAGACGACACATGTTTGAGCACCAGTGTTCAGCTGTTATCCACTCAGACCTCCCTGACTCCACCCAGCAGCCCTGCAAGGCAGGTACCCACGTCCCCATTTAATGTAGCAAGACATGGAAGATCAAAAACATAAAGTGACTTGTCCCAGGTCACACAGCACCTAAGTAGTGCAGCTGGGATTCAAACCAGTGTCTATGGCTCAGAAAAAGGGTTAAAACAAAAGCCTTTATAGTCAGACCTGGATTCCAGTGTGGGCTCCCCTGCTTGTAACTATGTGGCCTTGGTTACAGCTCTTCTTTAGGTCTCGGCTTCTCTATCTGCACAATGGACATGGCAATACGCCAACCTCATAGACTGTCAGGTGACATCTATGAGCAAGCATAGAGTTTCTCTCAAATCAGAGAGGGGTATTGTGGGGCTGGTGGTGTGCGCCCTATTTGAATGCCCCCATTGCAGGGGAGCTCAGCCCCTCACAGAATTGATTTTCCAGTCATAAAACTTCTCCTTATTTTGAACTAAATAAAACCTGCCTCGGGCTTCCCTGGTGGCGCAGTGGTTAACAATCTGCCTGCCAATGCAGGGGATGTAGGTTCGAGCTCTGGTCCACGAAGATCCCACATGTCTCGGAGCAACTAAGCCCGTGCGCCACAACTACTAAGCCTGCGCTCTAGATCCCGTGAGCCACAACTACTGAAGCCTGTGCGCCTAGAGCCTGTGCTCCGCAACAAGAGAAGCCACCGCAATGAGAAGCCCGTGCACCACAATGAAGAGTAGCCCCCTCTCGCTGCAACTAGAGAAAGCCCACACGCAGCAACAAAGACCCAAGGCAGCCAAAAATAAATAAATAAATTTATTTTAAAGAAACAAAAAAACAAAAAAACCTGCCTTTCCCAGGACCATCCCAGGCTGGCTGTGGAGCCCTCCCTGCCCTCCACTCCTCTGACAAATGAAATGAGACCGCTGACCTTGCAGACAGAGCTCAGTCACTTGACAAACATTTACTGGGCTCCTACTGTGTGCCAAGCATTGGTCTTGGCACTGGGGACACAGAAGTAAACAAGACCAAGAAAGCCTCTGATATCATGGGGCTGATGTTCTATGGGGAGGAGACAGATATTAACCATATGAACCCTTAAGAAATACAACCACTAGATAATTACTTATTGGGGAAATCTAAATACCAGAAGCACCCAAACAACAGAGAACATTTAGAATTTATTTTTCTGATCACCCAATTTTTAAATGACATCATTGTATGTATCAGATGATATTCCTTCTTGGCTCACAACCTTGCTGTGGCTCCCACTGGATTCAGGATCACATCTAGATGCCATAAGACAACCGACAGGGCTCCATGTGATCCGGCCCCTGTGGACCGCTCTGATCTCTCCCGCTTGCCCACTCCACTCAAGCCACACTGGCCTCCTCACTGCTCCTCGAACATGCCGAGTTCTTCCACTTCTCAGGACTACCACACAGGCGGTTCCCTCCACCTGAAGCTCTTCCTCCCACTCTCCACCTGGCCAACTCCTCCTTAAGACAGTTGCCATCCCGCACCCCAGGGAGACACAACTGGGTCCAGTCTTGCCTGTAATTTTGGCTCACTTGGCCTCCTTCCCCTCGTCCTGTGAAAATCCACGCAAAACGGAGAGAAAAGTAGCCAGGAAAGAGCGTGAGTCATTTGTTTACAGGCTAATTAATTACTAAGCTCAAAAACTTGATTTCCATTCTTCCTTTTTTTCCCCTCTCTGCGCTTTGAGAATGTTTGGAATCCACATTGTTTCCCAACGCAGAAGTATGTCAAGTTTATTTTTAGCAAACGCACATGATGGCTGGGACTGTTATTCATCCCCCCGCGTCAGTGGGGAGCCGTCCACAGAGTATGCGGGCTGCTTAATGCTCTTCACACGTGGCTCCTGGGAGGCCAGCAGGTCTGCAGTAGCCTTGGTGACATTGGGGTCAGTGGGACCCAAGGTAGGTCCAAGGCTGAGGGACTGGGGATAGAGGTTCCAGGCTGCAGTTTCTCCTCCTGACCAGGGATGGCGCTGTGTTGAGGGGATAGGAGGAGCAATTTCTCCCAAGCAGGCTGAGCAAATGCCTTTTTCCTGGACTAGCAAGTGGGTAACTTGGGTATTCTAGAGACTTGTCCCTCCACTTCTTGTCTTTTGAAGGGGAGTGGGAGATGCCTAATTGATTCACCTTTGGTTCAGTCAGGATGGAAAAGCCCTCCTATTCGGTCTAGCTGATACTATTGTGCCTTCTCTGCTCACTTCCCCATCCCCTGCCCTCAACTCCCACCCTCCACCCCTGTCAGCCAACCCTGGTCACCCTTCCTGCTCTCTGAGGGCCCAAGTTGGGAAGTAGGGGCAGCCTCCTTGTGGGAACTCTTCCTTCCAAGATGGCTGCTTCCCGTTCCTGTCCCGGGATGGATTCCAGCAGCTATGAAAAATCTACTTCCAGCTACCTCAAGGGAATAAGAAAGGACCTGTCTCCAACAGATACTGTTACCCAGCAATAAAGGTGACATTATGGCTGTGGAGCAAAGACTGTCACCTCCAGAAGGTGAGATGATATCTATCATGGTCTCTCTGTGTCCCCAGGGCCTGGCATACAGTGGGTGCTCAGTAAAGCCTTACTAAATGATTGTGACCTGAGTTCCAGGCTCACTGTGCAATATCAGTTAAGCCATTTGCTTTTTCTGAGCCTCAGTGTCCCATTTGCAAATGGGTAACTGACCTCTAACTACAGCAGGGGTTGCAAACTCAGCTGCCTATAAGACCCAGGCAGGGACACAAAAGTGAAACAGGTCGGGAGGCAGCTTGGCCACCTAAGGTCTGTGGGGACAGCCAATCCTCGGGTCCAACACACAGCACTTATGAGCCCAGGGTTCCTGGATCTTTTCATTTCTCAAGGAAAGCCAGAAATCTGGATGTTTGTGTGCAACATCCTAAATTTTCAGTGTTGGCAACTCATTTTGACTTTCAGCAAAAGCACCACACAGGCCAAACCCAACGCGCCTCGAGGCCGACCCGGCCCACAGGCCGCCAGTTTGAGTCCTTGGTGGTTAGCAACTATGGCTCCCTAGGCCTTGAACAGGCCTGTCACGCCCAAGCCTGGGACACAGGGTTGGGATGGAGAAGGCGGCACAAGCCTCACGCCATGTGGGAGTAGCTATTACCCCAGCTTATGGGAGGGCCGGGCCAGACTCGCTGGTGCTGGGACTGTGGGCATTGCCCGCAGAGCTCTGCCTTCCACTGAATTAAGGAAGCCGGTAATAATCTAGGTGGAGCGTGGAGGTAGGTCGAGAATGAGCTAGCAAACTACAGCTGGTTGATTGTATCTATTGTCAAAAGCCCAGATATAATATCAGATTAGTAAACTTTGTGTGCCTATTATAACACCATGTCATTATGGGATGTGTTATAATTAAGGCCCCAGCGGGCCCCCTTCTCTCCCTGACTTTGCAGGTCCAGGCACAGCGTCTCCTCTTAACTCCTTCCTGGCCACAACTGGCCCTGCCAACGGGGTTTGTAAGGCAAATCTTGATCAGGCAGGCACTGACGCATCCCACAGGGTGCCAGACTCCATGCTGGGCACTGAGGGACAGCAGTGGAACCAAGGCAGATGAGGTTCTGTTCTCACAGAGCTCAGAGTCTGGCGGGAGGAGGCCTGATAGTAGATATGGACACAGACAAAATGAGTCAAGTGCATGGTGAGTGCTGTCAGGGAGCTAGGCAGAGGGCCTGGGTGGGAGTTGGACAGTCGAGGGGCCATTTGACAGGGTGGCCAGGGAAGCCCCCTCCAAATGCAAGCTGAAGGAGGGCAAAGCATGCTCATTGGCCAGAGAAAGGGGAGCTGGTGAGGTTTGCTGAGGCCCCTCCTGCCCACCCATTCCCTGATTCAGCAAACCTTTGTGGAGCACCTACTATGTGCCAGGCCTGGGCTGAGTACCAGGGAAGCACGGTGAACAAAACAGACAATAGTCCCTGCCCTGAGGAAGGTGATAATCTAAGGAAGGAGACAGATATTAAACATATATATAATATGATGGCAAGTCAGGAAGAAAAAAGAAAGGGCTTGGGGTGACAGTGGAAGTGACACTTCAGCAGGGTAGCCAGGGAAGGCTTCCCTGAGGTGGTGACATTGAGATGAGATCTGAATGAAGTGAGGGATCCAGCTGTGTGACAGAGCTGGGGGAAGAGCATTCCAGGCAGATGGAACAGCAAGTGCAAAGGCCCTGGGGTTAGATCATGCCTGATGTGTTGGAGAGATAGCAAGGAAGCCATTGGACTGGAGCAAAGTGAGCAAGGAAGAGAGAATGGTGGAGATGAGGTCAGAAAGACAAGGGGGCCAGATGCAGCAGGGCTCTGTGGGCCTTGCAAAGACTTTGGCTTATGTTCTGGACATGAGCCGTGGAGGGTTCTAAGCAGAGGGACAAGCTCTGACTTAGGATCCACCTGGATTTAACAGGACCCCTTTGGCTGCGTGGAGAATGGTGAGACCAGCAGGGAGGTGCTTTGAATCCAGGTGTGGAAGTGGAGGGGAAAAACCTGGTTGGGTTCTGGCTGTATTTTAAAGGTACAGCTGACAGAATTTTCTACCAACTATTGGATGTGGGACAAGAGATGAATTGAGTGACCCCAAGGTTTGAGCTTGAGCACCTGGAAGGATGGCGCTGCAATTTCCTGAGAGTGGAGAGCTATGGGTGGACCCAGTGCCCAGGTCTGTCCTCTGCCCACTCCCTGAAAGACCCCTGCTGACCACAACCCCAGCCTCTGCTGGGTCAGGGCCGTGGAGGGAGGGAGGGAGGAGTCGGCCCCACCCAGGCATCCAGGCAGGAAAGGGGCACCCAGGGCCTGTCCGCAGGATGACACAACTCAATAGTTTTGCCGCTGAGTTTTGCAATGGGCACCCTTTATCGACCGGTAACGGGAGTGGGATTCTGCAACCACCCTCAGTGGGTGAGAGTGGCTAATGCCAGGCCAGAGGGATATTGGACCAAGCCACAGGCATCTCCTTGACCCACAGGATTGGTCCTCCAACAGGCCATCCGGGGCTGAGCCATCATGGTGGCATAGAGGGCCAGCAGTGAGCCCTGGCCTCAGAGCCCATTGGGTTCAAATCTCAGCTCCTCCACTTGGCTGGGGACCTTGGGCAAGTCACTTCCCCTCTCTGGACCTCAGCTCTTCCTCTGAAAAAAGGGGAGCAATTAAAGGGATTATTTTTAAATTACTTTAAAACTGTTACCCAACCTTACCATCTAACATTTACTGAACACTTACTGTGTAGCTGGACCCATGCTAGGTGCTTTCTATACATCATCTCATTTAATCCTCGTGTCCTTTAAACCCTTTCAACTGCTATTTTCCTACTTTACAAATGGGGAAACTGAGCGAGAGGCGGTGACTGTCCCGAGGTCAGCCAGCCTGTCAGGTATGGAGCACGGACTCAGACCCAGGCCTATCCAACTCCAAACTCCAACTCTGTTTTAGGAAGTCACTGCAGTTCTCTGAGGCGGTTTCCTCATCTGTACAATGGGAATTACAAAATGAATAGAATTAAGCAGTGCCTCCCTCCTGGGGTTGGTGCCTGGTACTTGGGGAGCCCTGAGAACACAGTCGCCATTGTTATTATTACCAGAATTGTTGTCACCAGCCAGCACCACCCAGGGGTGCCCAGCATCTAGGATACACCCCCTCCCTGCCCCATCCAGCCCTGTGGGGCACGGACAGAACACAGACTTTAGAATCAGGGCCCAGATCCCTCCTGCCCTCCTGCTGTGACCCTGGGCACGTCTCCCCTGTCCACCGGGGCAACAATTCCCAACCACTCCCGGCCATTTACAGGCCAAAGGAGGCCACTGGGTCAATGATAATCCTGGTGTGTTGGGCCCTCGGGACAGTCCTGTGAAAGAGGGTCATTTACCCCATCTAGCAGAGGAGGACACCAAGGCTCAGGCTGGCATGTGACTTGCCCAGGATATCAAGCCAAAGAGAAAGGGACGGGGACGTTGCTCCCACCATTACAGGACCTCTGACTGCTCAAGGCACTAATGCAAAAGCCCTCCTGGCAAAGCCTCTCTCTGTTTCTCTCCCCTTCTGTATCTCCCTGCCTCTCTCTTTCCCTCTGTGTCTTTGTCTTTCCCCTGTGTCTCTCTGTATCTCGCTCAGTGTCTCTGTCTCTCCGTCCTCTCTCTCTGTCCCTCCCTTGGTACCTCTGGCCCAGGCTGCCTCTTCCCTACATACCCTCTGGGCCCGCCCATCTCCTCTCCATTCCTGGCTCTATAAATATTTACTGAGGTGAAGGTGTCTGGCGGCCTAATTTGCTGGAGACCCTCACCCAGCCCTACCTTTCCTCTCACAGCCACCACTCAAGGGCTCCCTAGAGAGGGAAGGCAGGTAGGGGATCCACAGCCTCAAGGATGCTCGAAAGGCCACCAGTTCAGGGGCCCACAGCTCAAGGCCAGACCTGCCCCAGCTGGATTCCCTCTTACTGGGCAAGGGCAGACTCTGTGTCGGGGGCAAATGCTGATTGGCCCAAGTCAAACATGGCCCTCTCCCTCCCTTTGCAGTAATTGGCTGAGGCTAGACATGGAATGCATCTGTGGCCAATTAGATGGGGAATTCTGCCAAGGGACTTCTGGGAAGAGTTTCTTCATTCTTAAGAGGACACAGGAAGGCCTTTTCCTGCCTGGGCCATAGTTATGTGAGGAAGAGATGGCAGGAGCTTTGGCAGCCACCATGGAGCTATAAGGAACTGGGCTGAGAAGAGATGGCAGAACCACAAGGTGGGAAGAACCTGAGGCCTCAATGATGTCCAACCCACCCCAACCTCCAGCTCACCAAGCCATTATTCATTCACTCATTCATCAAATATTTATCGCACACCTACTGTGTGTCAAGCCCTGTGATGAGCACTGGGAATACAGCGGGAAACAGAGCTGACATGATTCCTTCCTTGCATTCTGGAGTAGGAAACAGACCTCAATTAAATAATCATCTGAGCAAGTGTAACAATATGGCCATAATGAGGGCTGCAAGGAGAGATCCATGGAGATGAGACCAGAAAGGGGGATCAAGGAGGGCACTCTAGCAGAGTGAATGAGAGGGAGAGTGGCAGGAGACTGGGAGAGAAGGGTCAGCCATCGAGCAGCACCTGCAGGTTATCATTAGGAGGTTAATCCTTATTCTGAGGGCAGTGGGAATCATGGGAGATTGTTGAGCAAAGGAGCTGGATGGTGATCCAGCTTACTTTTTTTTTTTTAATTGGGGTATAGTTGTTTTACAGTGTTGTGTTAGTTTCTGCTGTACAACAAACTGAATCAGCCATATGTATACATATATCCCCTCCCTCTTGGACCTCCCTCCCGCTTCTTAAGGCTCCGACTGGCAGCATGTGGAGAACAAATGTAGGGGTGACACTGGGGGCAGGAGACCATTCAGAGGCTGTTGTAATCATTCAGGCGAGTCACCCAAGCCTGAATGGTGCTGGGGCAGGAAACACGGAAAGGTGAGGACGGAGTAAGGCCAGACTTCAGGAGGTGATAATAATGGTAGTTATGGATCGCTTCCCACAGTCAGGCGCTGTTCCAAGCACTTCACAGAGAGGATCTCATTTAAGGACATCCCTGTGAAGTAGAAACTCTTATGATTCCTGCCTCACAATGAGGAAACTGAGGCATGGTGAGATCAACGCCCAAGAAATGGCTCACTTGCCAACACTTTCTGCCCCACCTCAATGGGCCTCAGGACACTTGTAAACCTCAGGTACCCAGGGTACCTCTGGGCTGATCAGTCACCCTGGATTCTCCCCACCCCCAGTCGGGAACACATGGGAATCCCATCCTGTGTCACCAATCACTTTCTCATTTCACTCTCCTTGAGAAATGACTGTTATTACTACAGCCAAGGTCTCCCAGCCACAGATCCCATTTCCACCCAATTCCTCACTCTCTCCTACAGGCCAGGACTCCACCCTGTGTGACTTGGCAACCCAGAGAAAGGCAGGGACTTGCCCAAGGCCACCTAGCATGTCCTTGGTGCAGGTGCCCACAGCTGAGATGAGGACACCAGGGCCTGTGCTGTTATCTGTGGCCAGAGGCAAGAGGCCCAGTGGGACACCTGGGGCCCCTGACAGGGTGGCCTGAGGTCCCAGCCCCCATGGTGTCAGGCAGGCCATACACAGCCCAGAGATAATCGAGACCGGATTCTGACCAGTGATTCATTACAACATCACGACCAGGGCCGCCCCATGGCTCTGAAGACTCAGAGGCAGGATCTTCTGAGGCTGGGACTGGAGGAGGGGTGGGGACAGTGCAGGGAGACCCAGGAGTTCCTCCCAGGTCCCTTCCTAGAAGGAATCCACACAGCAAAGATGTCCAGGTCACTTCTTGATGGTCACTGGCTGGCACTGGAGTGCCTGCCTTGTGTCAGGTCCTGTGGGACACACTGGTGACAAAGCAGACCTGGTGCCTGTCCTCAGGAAGCTGACACTTGCATGGAGGAAGCAGGCATCAAATCAGGAGTCCCATTAAAAGAAGGGAAGGAGAGGTGCAGGGGATGCCTCCCCAGTGAGGTGACTTTGAGCTGAGGTCTGAAAGATACATAGGGGAGAGCTCTGGGAAGAGGAAGAGGAAGAGCATGCCGGGTGGGGATACAGCATATGCAAAGGTCCTGAGGTGGGCCTAGTGTGGACGGTTCACGGCTAAGAGGGTGGAAAGGGAGGGCCAGAGTGATGAGGCAGGAACAGAAACAGATCAGCAGGTGCTTCTAGGCCAAGGTGAGGAGCTGGGATTTTAGCTTATGGGCCATCGGGAGCCATGGAAGGTTTTAGGCAGGGGTTAGGGTAGAGGTGATCAGACTGGAGTCCAGTGCATCTGCTCTACAGGATGGCCTGAAGGGGCCTGAGTCACTTCAGGTTCTAGGACCTGAGGCTCCAGGCCTCCTGGGTCTTCCCCCTTCCAATATTCAGGGCTCTGGCGGCCAGCAGGCAGAGGCCCAGCTGGGCCAATCCCAGGTACCCATGGCCCCTGGCTGCCTGCCCCCACCTGGACCTCCTACGGGACATTCCAGGCAGCGATTATCTCAGTTTTGAGCACTAATTAGCCCAGTTTCACTTCAGACCTTCCCAGCTCTGCTCTGAGAGGGCCCCCTGGGGAGACAGCCTCCAGGTACAAGGTCCCAAGGGAGGGCTGGAGGGGCAAGAAGGAAGGGGCCCCTGAGCTGGTTCCTAGAAATACGCAGAACTGCAGCTGCAACCCAGAGGTGCGGAAAACGCCCTGCTGGGGATGCCTCCAGCACCCTCTGCCCCTGCCCCCGCCTCCCTCCCCCAAGTACTCCCTGCCTTGGCCAGCCCCCATGCCTACCCAGGGAGTTCCACCGTCTCTTCCCTCCTCACTCTGGTTCTTCGCCTCTCTCAGCTTGCACCTGGCCCTGTGTGTGTGCCTGTCTCTTTCTCTTTTGTCTCTCAGTGTCTCTCTGTCTCTGTCTCTCCCTGGCTGTCTCTCTCCCCCTCTTTGTCTCTCCCTGTCTCCTTGCCCCCTAACTCTGGCTCAAAGCCCAGTCATTCTCCCCTTCCCCCTGGTCTCCAGCCTGAAGCGTGGGTTGGGGGATGCTCTTCCGGTCCCAGCCCCTCAGGGGCGTGGGTGGAAGTGAGTGTCCCTGAGAGCCTGCAGGCAGAGGAGGGAAGCTGGTGCCTGCACAAACTGCTCCAACCCTGCCGGTTTTTCCAGCTCAGCCCCACCTTGGACTGGGCCACCCCCAGGGAGGGGGCCCACCCTCTCTGGGCCAAGTGGGGCTGCTAGAAGGTGAGGCCTGACCAGGAGCGTCCTGGAAAACAGAAGGGGAAGCAGGATCAAATTGCCCGGGCCCTCCAGCCAGCCCAGGCCAAAGCTAGAAATTTACAGCCCTCTTAACACATGGGGAAACTGAGGCTCAGAGAGGGCTTAGGGCCACAAAGCTAATTAGGGTCAGAATTTGAACCCAGGACTCAGGAAGGGATTCGGACATAACCAGTGGTCCCCCTCTAGCTTCTGGTCCAGCAGTTTCCTTCCCCAGAGACCACCCTGGTCCCAGTTTCTTGTGTGTCCTTCCAGAATCATCCATGCATATCCATATTTCTCTTCTTTTATGAATGGTTTAACACAAGTGGTAAAACAACAGACACTGTTCTGCACCTGCCTTTTCACTTAACCATATCTTGGAGATCTTGTCTTATCAAAGCCTTCTTCCTTATTTCTAACACCTGTTGGGTCCTCCAGGGAGTGGACTAGCCCCAACGGACTCACCCAGCCCCACTAATGGACGTCCTGGTTGTTTCCAGGCCTTTTTTTATATATACATAGAAAATGTCACAGCGACCCCCATCCTCCCAACACACACGTGTGTGTGCACACACGCTCACACACACACCAGGCTGCTGACCTGTAGGATCCAGTTGTCCAGGAACGTGGCAGTGAGTCTTACCCAGGAATGAGCTCAGAATCCTGGAGTAGAACTCATTAAAACTGCAGACTGCTGGATGTTCCAAAGCACCTGAAGTGGAAGCTTGGGTGGAAGGACCCTAGAATCTGTATTTTCAGCAAACACCCCCAGAGAGGAAGGACTCATAGAGCCAGAGGCCATGGCAAAGTGGACTGTCCAGCTGTGTTTTCCAGCTGTGTTCCCAGCTCACAAGGCCCTGGGGGATGCCCTGCCCCCCATCTCAGCGTCTCCTTTTTGTTCCGTTCATGTGAGGCTCCAGAAAAATTTGGGGGGATAAAAAGGGCTCTACACAGTGAAACATAAGCAATAATGAAGCTGAAAAACCAATAAATGGGGAAACAGAGGCAAAGAAGGCAATAGGACAAGCCAAAGACTCCACAGGCCCTGGTGTTGATATGCAGCCAGGCCGAACTTGAACCCAGGTCTCCTAACTCTTAGGCCGTGAGTTTTCTGTTGCATTCCACACCACCCTTGTCCGGTCTCCTGTCAGCCAGACATTGCTTATCCATCCACCCACCCAATAATCTGCCTCCACCTGTTCACTGTTCATACTATCACCCAGCCCACCCTATTCATCCAGGTCCATCCATCCATCTGTCCCTCCATCTCTCTGTGCATAGACACTCATCCAACCACCCCTCCTGTGGCCTCCATCCAGGATTCAGAGCACGTACTAAGTGCCAGGTGCCATTCTAAGCTCTGGGAGCACAAGATCAACATGATAGACCTGTTCCTGCCCCAAGATCTCAGCGCCTATGGAAGAGACTGACCATAGACAGATAATCACACCAATACAGACCCCAAATGGGGTCCTAGCTGTGAATACCATGCACAGGAATGGAGGGGAGCGAGTAGAGGGTCAGGGAAGTCCTCTTTGGGTGAGGACCCTGTCCTCTGAGAATCAAGTAATAAGTAGGCATGAACTTGGGAGAAATGGAAGGGAAAGGCATTTGCTGAAGAGGGAACAGCATGGGCAAAGCATGTAGAAAGAGGAATAGCAAGTTGGAGGAATGGGGGACAATCAGAGAGGAGGGAGGGTGGGAGGTGAGGAGGGGGTTGAGCAGGGACACACTGGCCACAGTGAGGACAAGTCTGATTGGAGCCCCAGCTATGGGGGGTGGGGAAGAGGGGTGTGGAGAGGATCAGAGGGCCTGGGATAGCAGAGACCACCAAGCCAGGAATCAGACTCCTGGGAAGCCCACATAGGAGAGGCACTGGGAAGCTGGGCAGCTCCTCTCAGGACAAGGTGTGCTTCCTGCCTCTCCCCCCAGGAGAACCAGCCCCGGCCTGTCCACCGGGGAGTTAGAACATTCTCCCTGGTGCCGCCACCAGTTTCCAGCTCCCTGCCAGCCCTGGCCTGGCCACCTCCTCCCTCTCACTTGCCACTCCTGCCCCACCGAAGGGTCTTCCCTGGGCCCCCGCCTCCCCACCTCATCAGGGGGCACCAAGCCTTCCAGTAGGGGTCCCCTTACGCATTACCTAGCCTGCAAGAAACCCATTAAAGCTTAGCAGTTCACTCCGTTCAAATCCTCCACATAGCCTCTACAGTAACGTGATGCTATTTATTGAGTGCCTACTGTGTACCGAACCCTGGGCTTAGCACTTTCCACCAGTTCATTCATTCTGGTCTCTCCTCTTCCTGGCTTCCACCATCCCATTACCCTGGGAGGAAGCAATTAAATCATATCCCCCCTCTGCTCAGAATCCTACCTCTCCACAACCACATCCACACACCTTCCAACACCTCTCCTACTTCTCTCCCCTCACTCACAGCAGTCCCCCCATATTGGCCTCCCTGCTGCTCCTTGGACAGAGGAAGCATGATCCCACCTCAGGGCCTTTGCACTTGCTGTTTCCTGTTCCCCAGATATCACCATGGCTCTCTCCCACCTCCTTCAGGTCTTTGCTTAAATACAGTCTTCTCTCACTGAGGCCCTTCCTGACCTCTGTAGTTAAATGCAACATCACACACGCACACACACACACACACACACACACACACACACACACACACACCAGCATTCCTTCTCTCCTTCCTCTTCTTTTTTTTAATATCAAAGTCTTTTTTATTTTTTTATTGCTGTCTTTTTTAAATTTAATCTTATTTATTTATTTTTATACAGTAGGTTCTTATTAGTTATCTATTTTATACATATTAGTGTATATATGTCAATAAAGTCTTTTTTAAACATTTGTATTTATTTATTTATTTATTTGGCCGCACCGAATGGCTTGTGGGATCTTAGTTCCCCAACCAGGGATCAAACCCAGGTCCTTGGCTGTGAAAGCACACAGTCTTAACCCCTGGACTGCCAGGGAATTCCCTCTCCTCCCTCTTCTTCAGTTTTCTTCACAGCACTCACTACCTGACCGGCTATATCCCCCATCATGAGGATGTAAACTCCATGAAGACAGGGTTTGGTGCTGTCTTGTTTTCTGCTGTATTCTTGGGCTTAGCCCAATGCCTGGCACATGGCAGGTGCTCATTCCTGGAGCACATCTTTGAGTCTTCTGTGTGCCAGACTTACAATCGCAGATACAGCAGAGAACAATAAGGAAACATTGTGGAAAGTGGCATCAGAGGCTCTGGGTCCAGGACCTCATGCAGTCACTTCCCAGTTGCGGGACCTCAGAAAAATACCAGAGGCCTGAGGCATAGCTGATCCCACAGAGTAGCACCACAGCCCCACTCCCCCAGTGCCACCCCATCAGCTCCTTCCAAGGACCCTGTGACATCCACAGTGCCATTATTCTTCTCTGGAAAATGCTGGGCTCAGTTATTGTTGATACTGTATGGTCTGTGCTTTCACAGGTTTCACAAGAGGCACCAATTAAACAAAACCCACCTCAACGGGACCCTTAATGACCCAGAACTGGGTTTTGTTGTTTGTTTTTTCCTTTCGTTTCCATTAGTTCATTTACCAGCCATTTACTTATTGGGCACCAAGCACGTGATGAGGTTGGTGAAAATGTATCATCTCTTCTGGACCCAGGTTATACTTCCATAAAAGGTTTACCTTTTAAAAAGTATAACAGAAAAAAAGAAGGAGGGAAAAGACACATTGGCACACAGGTTGAAGTAATGCACAGACAAAGGTCTGGAAGTTTGCACCCCAAAATCATAAAACTGTCCTGGGAGGGTGAGGAAGGGGCTGGCCCTCAGGCAGGTGGTCCAAGATGGACTTCAGCCTCATCAGAAATGTTTTCACATTTTAAGAGAATTAATGCATGTACAGTATTACTAGCATCATTGGAAATCACAATTTAATCGTGAAAAAGGCAAAAAGGTCGGCCAGGGAATCAAAGAGCAACTTGTATCTATTGAACACCTACTGTGTGCTCCAGGGGCACCCGGTTAGGCCCACCAAGTCCTAATCTTCCCAAGTTTCGCCTTAGATCAGCCAGTGATGGAAGCTGGGAACCAGAAGACTGGGTTCCTCTTGTCTCCCTGTGGCCTTGCACAAAGTCTTTCTTCCCACTTCCCAGGTGAGGAAACTGGGGTCAGCAAGGTCAGTGATGGGGACAACTACACTCAAAGAATGTTCCTGAACGTCTAAGGAGAAACTCAGTGCTTGCTGACCTCGCTGCATGCCACAGCACCAGCTACGTGCAAATGTGGAGACCCTCGTTCTGAAATCACTAGGAATCTCAAGATGCAATAGCAGAGCATTAAACCTAGCCCGGGGCCCTTCTGAGCACAGGGCCCTGTGCACCTGCCCAGGCTGCAGGCCCGTGAAGCCCGTGCTGGTCTTGCCTTAGCTTACCAAAAACTTTTTCAAAACTCAGAGTGGGAATTAAGCGAGTTTTCTGAGTAACCTTCAGGCAGTCTGAAAGCTCCTTTCTCCAGAGCTTTCCATTCCATGCCAGCCATCTTAACATGCTGGTATTCGTATGGCCTAAGGGCAACATGGGCTCCCCCTTTCCCACAAATAGCAATAACACCACCAACAAGAGCAGCTACTATTATTGGGTACTTAGTATGTGCAGGTATTGTGTCGAGATGTGCACACATTTAACTCCTCGAGTCTGCTCAACAGTGCTGTTAGCTAGATGCTCTCATGGACAGGCTCTGGAAGTGGAACCTGAGTCATAAAGTGAGGAGCCGCTCAGCCCAGGTTACCTAATCAGATGGGGGCAGTGCTGGGATTCGTACCCAAGCCTGTGGGGCTACAGAGCTCACATGCTGGCTCAGGAAGGAAGGCAAAGGCCGGTGGGAGGCGGGCGGAGATTGGCAGAGCTGCACCAGGCCAGGGAACGAGGCTCCAGGGATGGGAGTTGCAGGCGGGGCTGCCCTCTATCCCACTGCCTCCCCTCCCCACTTGGAGCCCTGAGCTCTGGGCTGGAATGGCCTTTGCCAGGCAGTAGTTTCATCATCCCCTGCCAGGCCCTGGGGAACCTCTGGGAGCCTGGCATGGCTGTCCAGCCCACTGAGTCCAGGCCAGAGCACTGGGTAAGGAGCACACTCTGGGGTCACCCAGACCCAGGTTCAAATCCTGCCTCTGCCACCCACCAGCTGTGGGACCTCAGGCAAGGTAATCCCCCTCTCTGAGCTCTTGTGTCTTTTTGGTTTTTCCTTTTGAACCTGAGGTACAAAAGGCCAAGTTATCCAAGCTGATTCCTCAATTCACAGTGTTGTCATCATTGCCCATGCAAGGCTCCAGTCTGGTTTTATTTATTCCCCTTAACCCCACTCTCCACTCCCTGCCCACCTCATTCTCATATGTTCAATGTGTATCTTTAAGTTTTTGTAATTATTTTACTTTTATTCACTTATGTAGGACAAAGTTCAGGAAAGGAACTTATCTCAATGAATTTTTACCTCAATGAATTTTTACCCCATTGCCTATTTATATATGTATAAATCCATGTGACAACCACCCAGATCAAGACATAGAACTTTTGCAGCAGCCCATAAGGCTCCCCTATGTCCCTTCCCAGGCAATAACTCTACACCCAAAAGGAACCGCTACTGTGACTTCTAGATTTGTCTGACCTGTTCTCAAACTTCATATCAGAGGAATCACACAGTACGTGGTCTTTTGGGTCTAGCTTCTTTCCCTCCGCATAATGCTTTTAAGATTCATCCACAACGTGAATCAGTCGCTTACTCCATGTTATTGCTGAACAGTATTCCATTTATAGATGGACTACAATTTGTTGATCTTCTCACTTGCTGAAAGACATTTGAGTTGTTTCCAGTTTGGGGCTATTGTAAATAAAACTGCTGAGAACATGCTTACAGGTCTTTTTGTGGACACGTATTTTCATTTCTCTTAGGTACATTGAAGGTCAGACTTTTTATTTGTTTTTCTAATTTATTTTGGTGTAACTTTTGAACTTACAGAAAAAATTACAAGAGTTACAGGAACTGTTCACCCAGGATACAGAATATCCTTCACCCAGATTGTTTATATTTTTTCCCACTTACTTCATCGCTTCCCCTCTATTTATATTTCTCGCTTATCCTGAATTATTTGAGAGTCAGTTGTAGACCTGATGTCCTTTTATTCCTAAACCCTCCAGCCTGTATCTCCTGACCCCCCATTACACACCTGGTACTATTATCAAATTCAGGACACTTAGCATCGATGCAGCACTACTATCGAATCCATACACCAATTCGATATTCCATAATCGTCCCCATAAAGGTCTTTATGATTTTTTTCTGGTCCAGGATCACTCTTAGCTTCCCTCAGTTGTATGTAGACTCCTTCAACAGTTCCTCGGCCTCTCCTGGATTTTCTTGTCCTGCTTTTGAGGATGACACGCTAGCTATTTTGCAATATGTTCTTCACTCTGTATTTGTCTGATGCTTCCTCCTAGTTAGATTCAGGTTATGCATCTTTGCAGGGATATGATACAAGTGATGCTGTATTCTTCCTGCGTGTCCTGTCAAGTGGCACACAATTGTGATTTGTCCTATTGCTGGAAAATAGGGATAATAAAAGCTCCCACCTCCTAGAGCTGTTACAAGGATTAAATGACACAACCTAAGGCCTGCTTTTGTAATTATTATCTCTCCTGCATTTGGAGGGAGGGCCAGGCATGGGGCCAAAGAACAAACACACGGCTGTCCCCACCCAGACCTGTCTCCTGGGCCCTAACCCTCACCCTGCCTCCTAGAACTTGCAACCAAGATGCACAGAGAGACAGGGGTAGGCAGAAGCCCAGAATTCTAGTCAGACCAGACTGGAGGCCCCTTCGTGCTGTCTCAGCTTGATCCCATGAGGGATGGGGACCCGAGGCCCGGAGAGTACAGAGTACAGTCCCCAGTGTCACCCAGCGAGCCAGTGGGGACTCAGCCCAGCCACTGCATCCTCCACACCAGGGGTTTTCAACCCAGGGGAATTTTTCCCCCCAAAGGACACTTGGCAGTGTCTGGAGACATTTTTGGTTGTCACAGCTGGGGGCAGTGATGCTACTGGCATCTAGTGAGTAGAGGCCAGGGATGCTGCAATGCCCAAGAGCCCCACAACAAAGAATGATCCTGCCCCACACGCCAATAGTGCCAAGGTTGAGAAACCCTGGTCCACACTGAACTAATGACAGCAGGCACCAGATGAGCCCTGGCCAACTTATGTTGCCTACTTTCTCCCAGGACCCAACTGGCTGCAAAGAAAAGGCAGTTTGGACCTTCAGCAACGTCTAGGGCTTAAAAAGAGGAGTCCCCATTGCACAAATGGGGGTTTGCTGCCTCAGTCTCTTTTTTCCTGAGTCCACAAGGGTTCAGATCAGTGCTGTTGGAGAGGGTTTGAGGATGTACAACCTCTGGGGAGCTGGGTGGTAGGAGCTTACAGGGGCATCAGGAGCCCTGGCCTGGAAATGCAGGGGGCGGGGAATCTTAAACCACCTGTGGCAGCTGGGATTGCTGGGTAGGGGTGGTTACACCCTGAGATTATGTCTTCATTTCTGGCCTCTGATTTTTTATTTTTTTATTTTTTTTATTTTTTGGCTGCGTTGGGTCTTCATTGCTGCACGCGGGCTTTCTCTAGTTGCAGTGAGCGGGGGCTACTCTTCGTTGCGGTGCGCAGGCTTCTCATCGCGGTGGCTTCTCTTGCTGTGGAGCACAGGCTCTAGGCACGCGGGCTCAGTAGTTGTGGCTTGCGGGCTCTAGAGCTCAGGCTCAGTAGTTGTGGCGCACGGGCTTCGTTGCTCTACGGCATGTGGGATCTTCCCGGACCAGGGCTCAAACCTGTGTCCCCTGCGTTGGCAGGCAGATTCTTAACCACTGCACCACCAGGGAAGCCCTGGGCTCTGATTTTATAGAACTGAGGCTCCAGGTGGTTCTAGTTCTGGGCAGAGAGAGACAACTAACACTGACATGTAGCAGATTCTCAGTAAACAATTTGTAGGCAAAATGAATTGTGATAATAATTGATATTTATTGAATATTTACTATGTGCCAGGCACTGCTCTAAGCATTTCACTTGTATCATCTTACTTAATCTCACCACACCTATGAGGTAGGTACTATTACTGCCATCCCCATTTTGCAGAAGAAAAAACCGAGGTACAGAGAAGTTAAGACACTTGCCCAAAGTCACAAGCTGTTAAGAGGAACATGAATGGATGAATGAATGAATGAAATGAAATGAAATGAATACCAGTCCCCATCTATATTAGCGTTTTTCCTTCAAACATTACTGAATCAAAAGTCTGGTTACAACTCTTCTTGGGGCGTAACAACCCCAGTCCAACCCCCCGACTCCCTGGTCCTCTCCAGAGGGAGAGGTCAGCCCCTCTCCCTCTCACTGCCTTAAGGGACTGTGTCCCCAAACCTGAGCCTGAGGTAGAGACTTACGCCACAAAGGCCTAGGGACCCTATTTTAATGGGACCCTTTTGTTTATCAAGGGCTTATTTTCCACCAAGCTCCATGCTACACAACAGTCAGGAATGTGAGAGACCCATTGCACAGACGAGGAAACTGAGGCTTAGAAGGGGAGGTCATTTATTCCAGGTCAAACATCTAAGTGACAAACACCTAGTGACCCACACCCATCTGACTCGTGAGCCCCACAGGGAGACAGAAGGAACAAAGGGCGATGAGGAAAAACTGACATTGGCAGGGGGATCATGAACAATCAAGCTCATCTCTCGATCACAGTCTCCCCCAAACTCCATCTCAGTATCCGGACAACCTAACCTACACAGAGACACATTCAATGACATCATTACAGTGTTTGTGGCTGAGGAAACTTGGAGGCCACATCAGTGTCCATCATAAGGGGAAAAGTACATTAAAATGGGGCAGATACATCAGAGGAATGTTATGCATCAGAGTAAAAAGCAATGAAGAGCAGCATGGAGACATCTCTAAAACATAGTCTTCCAGGAATGGATCTGATGTGGTTGTCCCTTATAGTATTGCCTGAGCTAGAAAAAGGTGGGAAACAACTTAAATGTCCATCAAAAGGGGACTGGTTCAATGATTATGGTACATCCGTGCAATGGAATATTGTGTGATCATTGAAAAGACTGAGGCAGCTCTACAGTAGCACTGATATGAACAACCTCCAAGATACACTGTTCAATGAAGAAAGCAAAGTACAGACCATGATGGAAAGCGCCACAATGTGACGTGTGTAAATATCGTGTGCATGTGCTCCACCTCACACAGACAATCTGAAACAAGAAAAACTGCTGGGAACTGCACTGACCTCTGGGGAAGGGAACTGAGAGTGTGAGGGCTGAAGTGAGAGGGAGAACAACTTTTCACTGCAAACCCTTTCATACCTTTTGGAATTTTGAACAATGAGCATATATTATATATTTGAATTAGATAAATTTAAAAGAAAAATGCAGAGAGGCCATGGGGGAGTTCAACTGAAATCATCCACAAGAGAGGTGACATAGTGTGGGGATCACAGGAGGGTAAGGAGGGCGTCCAACTGGGGAGGGGGGCCAAGGGTGTGTGTGCAGAGACAGAAAATTGGTTACATGCAGGGGACTGTCAAATAAGTAAATATATTGAGGATAATGCGAGCCAATTTTCTCACTGTTGAAAAGAGAGTTCCTAATATGGAAAGAGAGAAAATCAGGATAAATGTTGTGGTGATGGACTGGAACTAGAGTTATCAGCTGTAAACTCATAGTCTTCTAAATAGATGATAATGATGAAGATAGATAGACAGATAGATGCAGAAATAATATGGATGTAAATATATGTCTATATACATACACACACACACACACACACACACACACACACACACAGCCCTAAGAGAGCCTGGGAATAGGGACACCTCAGCAGCAATGAGCACACTTCCTGCCAAGACGTTGGCTTCTAAATACTGTTCTCTACTAAAAGGAGCCCGGGCTCCTAGGAGAAATGGCTAATTCCAGGGCTGGAGCAGGGAAAGCACTAGCTGAACCTGGAACACCTCCTGCCAGAAGGTAAGAGAAGTGCTCAAAGAACGGTGGTGACATGTCAGAAGGGCAAAGAAGCTCAAAAAAATAAATTAATCATTGAAAGTTTGACGAGGAATGGGATATTTACATGGTTTCAAAGTACCTCCCCTCAAACAGTTATTAATTGCAAAGGGGAAAAAAGTAACTTTATAGATGTGAATTCCCCCAGATATCTCTTCAATCAAGTGATCAGAGTGAACATCACCATCCTCACCACAAGGAAAAAAAATTTTGTAACCATGTGAGGTGATGGATGTTCACTAAACTTATTGTGGTAATCATTTCATTATATATACATGTATCAAATCATTCTGTTGTACATCTTAAACTTATATGATGTTATACATCAATTATTTCTCAGTAAAACTGGGGAAGGGGGAGTAAACACCATCAACACTAGGACAAAGAGAAGAACACAGCATCACTTCTGTGATTTATATGCCTGACCTGAACACGCATGACCTGAATCTAACCACAAGGAAACAACAGGCAAACCAGGTGAGGGACATGCTACAAAATAGCTGGCCTGTCATCCTCAGAAGTGTCAAGGTCATGAAAATCAAGGAAAGACTGAGGAGCTGTTCTAGATTAAAGGAGACTAAAGAGACATGGCAACTAACTACAGCATGTGATTCTGAACTGGACCCTTTCACTGGACATTATTAGGGCAACTGGTGAAACTTGAATGGGTCTGAGTACACGGCAGTAATGTAGAATGTTAATTTCCTGATTTTGATGGTTATATTGTGGTTATATAGAAAATATCCTGTTTGTAGGAATTATATACCAAAGTATCAGGGGGTGATCAGGCAACAGGGAGGGTCAACAATTGATTCTCAAATAATTCAGGAAAAAAATGTTCTTTGTACCATATTGGTAACTTTTCTATAAATTTGAGATCTTTTTCAAAATAAAAACTGCTAGGGGCTTCCCTGGTGGCGCAGTGGTTGAGAGCCCACCTACCGATGCAGGGGACACGGGTTCGTGCCCCCGTCCGGGAGGATCCCACATGCCGCGGAGCAGCTGGGCCCGTGAGCCATGGCCGCTGAGCCTGCATGTCTGGAGCCTGTGCTCCACAATGGGAGAGGCCACAACAGTGAGAGGCCCGCATACCGCAAAAACAAAATAAAAAATAATAAAAAAAAAACAAAAAAAACTGCTAGAGACTGAATGTTTATGTCCTCCAAAATTCATGTGTGGAAATAACTCAATGTGAGGGTATTTGGAGGTAGGGTCTTTGGGAAGTGATTAGGTCCCATTAGGAATGGGCTTAGTTCCCTTATAAAGAGACCGCAGAGAGCTCCCTTGCCCTTTCTGCCATGTGAGGACACGGCATCTGTGAATCAGGAAGCAGGACCTCACCAGACACCAAATCTGATGGCAATTTGATCTTGAACTTCTCAGCATCCACAACTGTGAGAGATAAATTTCTGTTGTTTATAAGTCACTCAGTCTATGGTATTCTGTTATGTCAACCAAACTGACCAAGAAAGAAAGCTTTTTTCAAACAGAAAAAAAGTAAGAAACGGAATAAGATCTAGGATTGAATATGATTAACAGGAATTAAACACATACTCATAGCATTTCCTATGACTCAGTAAGGCACTCCTAGGTATATGCCCCACTGAAATATGTACATATGTTCACCAAAGACATGTATTCTAGAACGTTCATTGCAGCCCCAATTTTAAGACCTAAAAGCTGGAAACAACCTAAATGTCCCTCAGCAATAAAATGGGTAAATGTATTGTGGTACATCCATACAGTGGAATTCTGTTCAGTAACAAAAAGGAACAACACTGATACACACAGAAACTTGGATCAATGCTGCAGTTACAATATTGAATAAAAGAAGTCAGATACAAGAGGATGCCTATTGTGTGATTCCATTTGTGTAAAGTGCAGAAATAGGCAAAATTAGTGTTTGCGGTTAGAAATCAGGATAATGATCACCCTTAGGTGGGGGGGTGACTCGAAGGGGCCTCTGGGGCTCTGAAATGGTCTGTGTTTGGATCTGGAAGCTGGGTACACGCATGGGTCCACACGGGGAAAATCCATTGAGCTGTATACCTATGCTGTGTGCACTTTCCTGTATGTGGATATTTCACTGGGAAGAAAAGACATAAAACGATGAGATGCATAAATAAGGATAGACATTAACCACATTGGGGTGAGAGCTATGAGAAGTGGGTGGAATGGATGTGGGGAGCCAGGATGAAGGCAGAGAATAAAACGCAATGCAGACCTTGAAAGCACTGACAGCAATCTCGTCCTAAGAACCGGGAAGCGTGAATAGTTACTGCTCTACACCTGAGTTTCAAGACGCAAGGAAGAAACGGGTCCCCATCATCTGTATGTCCCTCACCAGCCCACGAGAGCTTCAGCAAGCTGAGCTTGATGCCCAGCCCCATTCGGCATGAGAGGACTGAGGCCTGGCTTGGGTAAAGCAGCCCAGGCAGCCCCAACTCCTACCCCAGTTCTCTCTCCTTCACAGCCTACTGACCCCCCACCCACCAGTTTCTCTGAGGAGCCATCTTCCTCCCTGGCCACCTCCAACCTCCAGGGCTCCAAGGGCTGGGGCCTGTGAGGCAGGAACCTGGTGACAGCTGTAAAAATAAAAACTCACCTGCCCACAGGTGTGTGGGAGTCTGTAGGAGTCTCTGGCCTACAGACTCACCTCGCAGAGATCCCAGCTGGGCAGGCCCCAGGCAGGCTGGCCAAGTGCCTCCCAAGCACCGGTAGGCCAAGGGCTCAGCAGAGCAGAAGGGTTATCTGGGGTGGTGTGGGGTATCTGGTCCCAGCACAGCTGCCAATACGCTCTGTGAGCTGCAGCAGGGGCTGACCCTCTCTGTTTTCAAACTGAGGGCCTCCTTGGTGGATCACATATGGAAAGTGCGGAACAGGATTTGAGCTCACTGGGGTTAGCAGAAGAGATTCTGTCCATTCCAGGCGCCTGATTCAAGCCTGCCCTAATAGGCACTGAGATTCAGTCTCAGAGGAGACACCTGAGGACAGGCAAAAAACTTTCATGACAGATATCTTCATGCATTACTTCTGTAATTAAAATGAATTGAAAGAAATCCTTCCACCACATCTGATGGGAATTATTCTTCCTAAGCAAAGAGCAAGCCCCTCGTTTTGAGCTCATGTGCAATAGTATCAGTAGAACATTCTCAGACAAGGAAGCACTGGGGCATCACTAAGAAACGCAGGTCACAAAATAGCTCACATAGGTTGATTCTGTTTTGGCAAATATATCAGTTAGAAATAGATTCAGCTGCCAGTAACAGGAAGCCAAAATGTCAGAGACCTCAATAAGCACAGATTTATTTTCCTATCATGTAAACAGGTCCAGAGCAAGGAAGACAAGGAATGGTATTGCTGTTCCATCACCATCAAGAACCCAAATGCCTCTTACCTTTTGGTTTCACCACTCTCTCCATGTTTCAATGTCTGCCTAACGTTCAAAATGGTCCTTGAAGCTCCAGCCATCACATTCCAGGCAGGAAGCAGAAAGAGTGGGGACTGGGGGGATTGCAGAGGAAGGAGGCAAAAGGGAACGTATCTCACAGCTGAGTCAGCCCATTTTAAGGAACGTTCCTGGAAACCTCACCTACAACCTCTATTTATACCTTATTGGTCACCCCTAGCTGCAAGAGAAGCTGGGAAATGTAGTCTTAGTAGGGCACTTGCCCCCAACAGTAGAGAGGTCCCATTGTTAAGGAGGAAAGGGGGATGGTGTGTGAGTATCAAACAGACGTTAGCTACCCTGAAGAAAAAGTACACATAGAACAAAAATTCTGGAAGGAAATAACTGCTGCATACAGAGGTCCCTCTCTCTCTACAATCACCCTGCATGAATTAACCTGTCAAAACTCTACCAAACACTATGAAGAATTTTACTCTCTTCTTGTTACAGATGGGGAAACTGAGACACAGCGAGATACAGTCACTTGCCCCGAACCACACAGCCAGGAAATGGTAACTTCAGAACTAGAATACAGGCAGCCAATTCTTCTAGCATCTGGGCTCTCAACCCACCAAGATGCTAATGATGTTATTAATAACAATGATGATGGCTAATTCTTACTGTGTGCTGGCACTGCTCGAAATATGTTGCATGGATTAACTCATTTAATCCTCACAACAACTTTATGAGGCAGGTACGATCATTATTCCATTTTAGAAACAAGGACATTAAGGCACAGAAAGGTGAACTGACTTGCCCAAGGCCACACAGCAAGTGTTAACAGGGTTTATTTCTGGGTAGTAGAATTATGGGTGCTTTTTATTCCCTTCTTTTATTGATACTCTGTATTATCTAACCATCCCACCATGATCGTACACTACTTAGGAAATCAAATAAAAAGAAAACACCCCTCCTGGAGTCCAGCCTCCTGCCTTCCCCCTAGCCACCTACTACCCCACCCAGAGGCCTCAGGGAGGCCTGGCCCCGCCTCCCTCCCCAGCCTCCCCTCTCCCCTCCTCAGTGCCCTCTCCCCTGCAGTCCCTGCTTCCCAAAGAACTCTCCCTCTCTTGGCTCCCAGCCTTTGCTCCTCCCTTACCCGTATCCTGGCATGCCCTTCCCCTCATTCCTGCCTGGTGAACAGCTCCCTATGGCTCCAGGCCCTGGGTCAGAGGATCCTCACCCACAAGGTCTCCTGGGCCCAGGCAGGCAGGCTCCTTCCGCTCTTCACCCACTGCACTTTGCCTAATCCAGAGGCCGAAGGACATGTTTCATCCCATCGATAACTTGTCAAGGGCTTTCTGGGTGCCAAGCCCTGGCAGGAACACCTGCTCATTCATCCTCATAACAACCTCTCTGAGCCTCACCCTGGCCTCCATGGCCCTGCAAGAAAGACCCTGCACCCCTCTGTCCTCCTTTCCCCACTCGACCCCTGGCTGCCTCTACTCTAGCCATACTGGCTCCTCACTCTTTCCCTGACACACTGAGCTTGGTCCTGTCTCAGGGCCTTTGCACCTGCTGCTCCTTCTGCCTGGAATGCTCTCTAAACACTCTCCCCAGTCACCCTCTACCACTTTCTCCAAGACCTTAATACAGTCTGAAATTAGCCTGCTAATCCATCATCCATCTCCCCCAGCAGGATGTCAGCCCCAGGGATACAGGGACTGTCTTGGGCTCACGTGACGCTAGCTGAATATGTAAATGGAAGCTGGTACTGCTCTTTGTTCATGGGTGAGGAAGCCCAGGCCCAAATTTGTCAAGAATCTTGCTGGAGGTCACCCAGCAAATAAGGGGCAAAACTCAGAGGTGTTTTTTTCCCCTGCCTCTTACTCAAAGATGGGCCAAAGAGTGCAAAATTGAGGTTTGCCCACCTGTTCCCCCACATGCAGTAACTAGCCGACAGGAAAGTGGCTTCGCCTGGGTCTCAGACAGACATGGATTCAAATCCCAACTTTTCTGCTTTCTGGGAAAGTGATGTCCCTTCTCAGAGCCTCAGGTCTCCACTCTTTGAAACGGGACTCCTACTTCTTGTTCTCAGAGGGCACCTGGGAGGGGCTCAAACTCCAACCCCCAATTCCCCAGCCCACCCTGGCCTGCCTCACCCCCTGCACATGGCTACGGCCAATACAAGGTTGAAAACCCCCAAGGAGGGGCGGCCAGCCGGCCAGCCAGCTGGGGCCTCTGGGGCTCCATCACTAGTCACCCAGGTGGTCAGCCAGGCCGAGAAAGGACTAAGGGGGTGGGGGGCAGGAGAGGAAAGCAGAGCAGATGAGAGGTTTGGGGCCATGGAGGGGGAGGCAGGAGGAGAAGGCCTCGTGCTAGTCACTCACCAGTCGTTGGGCCAGTGCCTTCATCTCTCTGTGCCCCAGTTTCCCCAACTAGGGAAGGGGGATGATAAACAGCGCCCAAGTCATTGGATTATCACAAGGATAAAAGGCACGTAAGGCACACACGGTAACACCTGGCGTAGAGTGTGTGCTCAGGAAACCGAGGCTCTTCCCCCCTCACACCTCACCTGGCTCAGGCCTCTGCTCAGACGCCACCCACTAGGAGAGGCCTTCTTGGACCTCCCCACCCCTCCCCGCCCTACTTTCCTTCCCTCAGAGCGCTCGTCCCCACCTGTCATTACCTTGTTCTACTTACTAGATACTGTCTTGTCTCTCCCCATAAATTGTCACCTCCACCTTGGTCACCACATGTCCCTAGCACCCAGCATAGGGCCTGACACAGAGCAGGTGCTCAATAAATGTTTACTGAATAAGTAAAAAAAAAAAAAAAAACTGGACAAATAAATATCTCAGAAACAAGGACAAAACAGTCCCAGGGAGGTCTAGACATGGTTTGGGTGGAGGAGGACACACTCTTTAGGTATTTAGACGGGGAAGTCCCACTTCTCTTTCCTACCCACAAATTCCACCATTCTTAGCTGTGCAACCTTAGATAGGTCACTTCCCCTCTCTGAGCCTGCTGGCTTGGCAGGAAAATGCCAGCAACAAAAGCCATGGCCTCCAAGAGCACACGGCCCGGTACCCGGCAGTGTCTCCAGCTTTCATTTCTGACACCCACTTCTATCCTCGGTAAGATCACCAGGCTGTGGGGCAACTACACAAGATTATGAGGTGTAAATGTGCTGTCAACTCTCCTGTCCTGAGCAAACATTGGTTGGGCTTCCCGGCTAGCCTCAGTGGTCAACCCCACTAAATGGGTCTGCGGTTAACATGACCAGCCTTCCCGGGCAGTTGGAAGAAACCAGCAAATCCATCTACGCCAAGGTCCAGGCGTGCTATTTTGCACATCATAAACACTGAACTTGCATCCACTATTATTCCTGTTCCTCAAGGCACGTCCCTGGCCTCCTCGTGCTTCACCCCATCCAGCTCTCTTTCTTGTTTCCCAGCTTTTGAACGGACTGGCCCCTCCTCCCTGCAAGCCTGTAGCTCTCCTAGCCTAGTGATCCATAGGGTAGGTGTCCCCCCATTTATGATATTTCCTCAAGTCCTTTGGGCACAGCTCTGGCCACAGTGCTCCCACAGGCCACCAGGACCACCATCAGAGCCCTCAACCTGTTAACTATTTCTCCAAGCCCTCCTCAGGGGTAGTCAGATGGGATTGGGTTCAAACTCCCTTAATGTTGCTTCCAAACTGTGAAACCATAAGCAAGTCACTTAACTCTGGCACTTGGGGTGCCTAAGCCCGGGGTGGGGCAAGAAGCCCTCCAGGAAGGGCCCAAGATTTGGGGTGGGGGCTGGGATGACCAACCAGGCTCTCAGCCCTAAGCTTTCCCCAGAGACTTGGGAGTCGGACTTAGCTTCCTAACTGGCTCCACCCTTGCTCTAACCCCACTGAGCACTAACCCTGCTACTGTGGGCCTCAGTTTACTTTTGTAAAACCAGTGTAGCACCTTCCCTGGGTGCTTATTCAGATTATAGGGAGGGTGTGAGTGTGTAAAGAGCTGCACTCAACACTCGTTCTCAGGCAGCACTCAGGAAGGGGGAGCCTGGGGGTCACTCTTTGACCAGGCTGCTCCCCTCTCACCACCTCTGCGTCCTCTGGTGACAAAAATGGGTGAGCAGCACGCATCAGCCAGCTCTCCATGACCAAAGGAGTAGGGATTAGAGAGGTTCGTTCCTAAATGGCAACTCACTCCCCACCAAAAGACTGAGCTACCTCCTTCCCTAGGTCCAGCCCCCAGGCTCTGCCCTTCAGCAGGTAAATCCTAGAGGCAGTTGAGCCGATGTGCTCGTGCTGACACTGGACTGACTTGGAGGTTCCAGGTTCCCATCAGTCATCAGGCAGCCCAGGATAAGACCTGTCCGGGGCCACACTGGAGGCCCAGGACCAAAGTGAGGTTATTTGTGCCCAGCGCTCTGTACAGCCCTCAGGCCACGAGCAGGAGACATTAGGGTTAGAGGGATGGTGTTTGCCTTGATCCTCAGCTCCATAATGGTGGGGGCTGAGTGTCTCTGTTTCCCATATCCTGGCCTCCCACAGGGAAGGAACATCCAGGCCTCCAAAGGGAAAGGGAGGGCAAAAGCATTTCCCCTTCTCAAACCACAAAATCAGCAGCTGCTCCCAAGATCCCAGGCTGCCCCAGGCCCTCAGCAAACTAAGCTATGAAGCCCCCCACTCCACTCTCCCTCCACCCCCAAATTCCTAGAGCAGGGGGCCCCCAAACCAGTTTCTCACCCTTTTGGATTTGACAGCCAAAAGGCTGTTCCACAGCTCTAAAAGCAGGCCTTGTAATGGTAGCAACCTCTCCAAAGGTTGCTGTGAGGTTTAAATGAGATGGGGCAGGTCCAGGGTTTACTGGACACTGGCCCCTGGCAAGCGCTGGCCATGCTCGCGCTGCGCTTTAGACTCAAGTGCCAAATGCCAGGAGCCTCCCAGAGAAAAATAATAACAAGAGCAAATGCTTATATAACACCTCCTGCGTGCCAGGCACCGTGGGACACTGTACGTGTATCCACCAACCCCTCCGTCTACATCCTCAACTCTCAGGAATGCTGTCCAGGGCTGGAATAGGGGTGGAGGTGCAGTGCGAACGGGTGGGTGGGAGGGTATCAAGGGGTGGGGAAGAAGCCTCGCCTGGGGCCATTTCTGTCCCAGGGAATCAGGGACTGCAGCCCTGGGTTCACACCTGGGCTCAGCCGCCTTGAGCAGGTGAGGTTGGGCCTCAGTGTCCACAACTGGGCAAAGAGGACAAATGGCACATCTCCCACTCCTAGGAAGAGGAGTGGAAGTACAGGAACCCTTCCCCCCACTTCCCCTACCTGGCCCGGATTCTCCCCTCCCGCTGGCCAGGGACACAAACCCAAGCTTGCCACCCAGGCCACTCTCTTAAAAATACACATACACACACACGCTATTTTCTAAACAGCCGGCCCCACTTCACTTTCCAAAAGAATCTGCCCCATTTTGGGCTCAGCAGGACCAAGACCTGTAACCCCTCCCCTTCCAGAGTCACAGTTCTGCTGGCTGGGTCCCCAAGCACTGCGCAGAGGTCAGAGCCCTCCAGGCCCGTCTAGACCCAAGCCTAGCACTCAGGACCAGCCGGAGTCCCTGAAGGCCCTCCCCAAGCAAGGTTCCGAGTCACTCCTCCCCAGCACCCAGCGGCACTGAGTCACCCTGAAAGCCTGGCCCAGCACTCCTCTGCCCCTCCCCCGCCCCAGCCTGGTACCCCCATCTCCAAGCACAGGCCCTGGGGGAGTAGCAGAGGAGAAAAAGCAGCTGCAACCCCCCCCACCCAACCACCTAAAGAGCCAAAAATAATAGCAGCTCACACACACACAACAACCCCACACACGCCAGAAAAGCAAATATAAAATCATAAATCCAAAATAAAGGGGAAAAAAAAAATCAAAGCCAACTACTGCCCCCAAAAGGCTCTTTAACCATTCTCAAAAAACAAAAAAAAAAAGTTTATTAAAAGTGTTCTTAATGCTTGAACGGAAAAGATTCCCAAATATACAGATGCCTCTTTTCTCATAGAAATAGATTATTTTTTTATAATACAAAAAAAAAAGACCAAAAAAACAACAACAAAAACAAAAACAACAGCAACAGCAACAACCCCGTAGGAACATCTTTAAGCGATTACTCAGGGCCCGGCTGACAGTTACACGTGGGTTGCGTCAGTCCCGTGTACACACGCGTTCAGCCATGTTTAAACCGATTGCATCAACTTCGAAACCGGCCCGCCCGCCGGCGCCTGGAGAGGGGTCAGAAGGAGAGGCAGAGTTTATCATTCATCTGTACACATAGACATCTCTTCTTTAAATAACACCACGGGCGGGCGGCCCATCTGCATGTGCGGTTGGTGTGGACAAAAATATAGATATATATATTTAATAAAATATTAAAATTACCGACGAGCTCCCCGCGCTGCCAAGTGCCCCAGTGCCAAAGTTTTGCCGGCGCCACCAGGGGCGGGGGCGGGAGCGCGGGCGCTTCCCGGAGTCTCGGTGGCCGCGGCGCGCCCGGCAGCGCGGAGGCCGGCCGGCAGGGGGACGCGCGCGGGGGCCGCGCTAGCAGTGGCCGGAGGAGGTGAGCAGGGGTTCTGGCAGCTGCTTGAACAAGTTCCGCAGGGTGCTGAGCTCGCGCGACAGCTGTTCCACCTTCTTCTGGAGCCGCTCGTTCTCGGCCGTGAGCTCCAGGACCTTGTGCTGCGTCTCCAGGTTGCGCATCTTGGCCTTGTCGCGGCTCTTGCGCACCGCGATGTTGTTGCGCTCACGCCGGATCTTGTACTCGTCGCTGTGCTTGTCCACGGTCTTCTTGGCCTTGCTCTTGACCTGCGAGGGCGCCGGCGCCGCCCCCACATAGCAGGCGGCCGGGGGCGCCTTGGCGTCTGCTGGGCTTGGCGTGCCGGGCGGGCTGGACGACGAGGACGTGGAGAGGCTCCCGCTGCTGCCGCTCGGCACCGCCTGGTAGCCGAGGTAGGCGCGCAGCGCGTACGGGAAACCAGCCGCCATGCCTGCGGCGCCGCCGCCCGGCGCTCCGGCCTCCTCCTTCCGCTTGCAGTCCGCGGGCTCGAAGCCCGGCTCCGCCTTGAGCTCGGCCGGCTGCGGTGGCGGCGGCGGGGGCGGCGGGTGTAAGGGCGCGAAGCAGCCCGGGTGCAGCGCGCCCTTGGCGGCCCCCAGACGACCCAGGCTCACGTAGCCGTATTCGGCCGCCTTCTTGCAGTTCTTGCCCCCGTAGTCGTCAGAGAAGAGATCGGAGAGGAAGTCGTGGTGCTGCCCGGAGGAGGCGGGAGCGGGGGCGGGCGCGGGCGGAGCCGCCTCAAAGGTGTCCGTGGCCGGCGCCGGGGCCTGCGGCGCGCCCAGCGGCTCCAGGTATGGACTGAAGTCGATGGCGCGCTCGTGGTCACCGATGCTACCCAGCTCGCCGGCGGGGGGGCGCGGCCCGGGTCTGGCCGCGGGGGGCGCCGCGGGGGCCGCCTTGCCGCCGTACGCAGCAGCCAAGCAGTCCGCCTCGTAGTAGAAGTTGGCCACTTCCATGGATTTAAAGGCAGGCGGCGGCGGCAGGGGGAGACATGCTGGGTCCCAGGCCACCAGGCGTTGCATGAACGCGGGTGCCCGGGGAGGGGGCCTGGGGCTGCCCGCTCCGGCCGGCCCGCAGGTGGCGCGGCCTCCCAGCTCCGAACTGTCGCTGCTGTGTCCCTGATGCTGTTGCCGCTCCCTCCGGCGTGGCCGCTATTAGTGCGGGGGCTGGCGGCTGGACCCTCGGGTGGGTCCCCTTCCCCGTCCCGTGCGCGGCTCTGACTCGCTGAAGTTTCTCCTGAGCCCGGTTATTTATAAGGCGGGCCATGGCAACGGCTGCGTCACAACTGGAGGCCGCCCCAGCCCCTCCCCAGGCACGCAGAGGACACGCTGTGGCCGCCCGAGACCCCCGGGAGGGCGGTGGTGGGGCGTAGCGGCCAGACTGGAGACCCAGAGCGCGCCCTCGGGGGTCCCTCGGCCTGGTGGGGGGCGGCATCGCCCCCTGCCCATTCCCACCCGGCGGCCCCGGGATTGGGAGCGAGAGAAGGCGCTAACCCGCCCCCGGACCGCCCCCTCTGGGCTGGAGGCTATACTAGAAGGGAGGGGAGAATCCGGGGAGGGGGCAACGTGATCTTCTTCTCCCACCCCAAACACGGCCGCGGCCCGCCCCCTGCTGGAGGAGGCGCTGGCTTCAGGATCGGCTGCAACCAGTCCCGACTCTCCACCGAAGGGACGCGCTCCAGGCGGGATGCTGGAGACCCCAGCTCTGGCTCCCGGAGAGGTGACCCATCTCCACGGCCCTTCCCTGGGTCCAGCCTCGCCCCTAAACTTGCCCCCATCCGCAGATCTTGGAAGGCGGGAATTTCACACCTGTGGCGACTTCCTGTCTTAAATACGAAGACCTGGGTTTGGGGGCCTGCAGGTCAGGGGCGAGCTCCACTTGGGCCTGTGCCAAGGTCGACCGCGCCCCTCCCCTAGCCCCGCCCACCGCACCTGCCCGCCCCTCAGACCACACCCGGGTCATCTCCAGCCCCACCACAGCCCGACATGGGTCCCGGGAGGGTGGAAGGGGACGGGGGTGCTTGTCTTCAACACACTGTGTGACCTTGGGCAAGTCACTTCACTTCTCCAAGCTTCAGTCCGTGAAGGTGTCGTTACTGTTATTATTATTAGTTGTATTACTGTCTCCACCACAGACTTCCAAACATAAGGCTTACGGCTCTGGGACGCACATCGTAAAGAAGGGCCTTCTCCCAGGGTACAAAGAGGCCCAGAGGCCCACAGCACACCCAAGATCACATGGCCTCATGTCCCCCACTGTTCTCAGAAGGAAAGCCCTTGTCCAGGCACCCTCAGACCTATTTGCACCCGAGGCCAAAATACCTGTTTCTGAGGCTGGTGGGGTGGGGGACCAGCCAGGCTCAGGAGGGGCCATGCAGGAGAGACCAGGTCCCTACTGGGCGGTGAGGGTGGGCCTGGACCCAGAGTTTGCTTTTTCACCCTGCCAGAAGCATGCCCTTGCTGCCCCCCTGGTTCACAGATGGGGAAACAAGATGGCCCACCTGGATCTGAATTTAGGCCTGAGGCCCTCCCTGCAGAGTGGGCTCCAGCGGCCCCTTACCCTCTCCTGAGCCATTCCGAGGCCATTTGGGCAGCTCCTGGGCCTACCCCTCTGCCACCCCCGGCCCAGGCCGCCCAGGCAGGAGCTCCCAGCCTGCCTGGTTGCTGACCCCCAGCCCACTGACCCCAGCCCTGGCCCTGGCGGGCAGGTGGACATTGCTCAACCTTCAGCATTATCTGCTGAGCTGGGGTGACCTCCGCCCTGGAGAGCTGGAGAAATGACATCTCTTGAGTGCCCTTGGGGGATGGGGGGCAGGGAGGAACAGGATGAAACACTGGCCCAGCCTGCTGGCTTTCTAGGCCTTCCCAGCAGCCTCTGGGCCAGGGAGGGATCCAAGGCCCCAGGGCCACCCAGCCAGGCCTCCCTAGCTGCAAAATGGGACACTCAGGGCTGAGCTTGAGGGCCACTGCCTCCAGGAGGCCCTCCCTGCCCCACCTGCTGGTGAACTTCCTTCCCAGCCCTTATCTCCAGCCACCGTTATCCTAGTTGTTTTGTCTGCCTCAGTCCCACTCCAGACTAACCCCTCCATGAGTGCCAGCCCTCAAATATGGGAACTCCTGGATCAGGCATGCTCAAAATGTACCAGGGGACGAATGCATTTGCTGTTACCTCTGGACCAAGACCGCTGTTTCCCCAGCTCTGCCCAAGGCAGCTCCTCAGGGCTCAGCCCAAAGGTTACCTCCTCTGAGAAGGCCTCCCTGACCTCCCCATCGAAAGTCCTAGGCCCTTGATCACTCCTTTCGCATCCCCCTGCTTCATCTCCTTCACCATTCTCAATTACAATCAACATTATCTCACCTACGCATCTTGATTTCTGTTCCCACTGCCCTCTCCCATTGTCAGCTCCAACAGGGCCAGGATTTTTGTTTGTTTTATTCACTGCGGTTCCCCCAGTGCCTAGAACAGTGCCTGGTACACAAGAGGTGCTCAATAAATGGAGGAGGCTGAGAAGAAGGTGAGGTTCCCCCCACCATTAGCTGGGCTGTGTGACCTCAGACAAGATGGCTCCCCTCTCTGAGCTTCAGCACCCACCCCCACCTCTCAGGACTCTGGGGAGATGCTGTGAGACCTGGGGAGTCTGCAGCTAATTTGTGTGTGTCCTCACACAATCTTTCACCCTCTCTGAGCCATATTTTAAGCTCTTTACATATATTAACTCATTTAATCCTCCCGATAATTGGTAGGAAGCAGGTACTATTATTATCTCCGCTTTACGAATGAGGAAACTGAGGCCCAGCAGAGCTAAGTGTGTCCCAGGTCACATTCAAGGGGTGGGAAGGATTAAAGTCTTTCCAGCCCGACCTCCCGCTTTGGGTTTGTAACAAATCATAACGGGTCTGGCCGCAGGAGCCCCATTTTCTAAATGGAAAAGCTGAGGCTCAGATAAGGGCAGTTGGGGTCACACAGCAAGTCAAGGGGCAACCCAGACCCTGAGAACTAGCCCCCAAGGACCCGACTCAGTCCCATTGGGGTCTTGCCCTTCTGACCTCACCTAACAAATACTGAGCCTTTTGCTTCCCACTCTGCTCTGACCTGACAGTGAAATCAGTGGCCGTTCCCACCCCAGTGCCACCCTAGGTGTCCTGCGGGGAGGCTGCGTGCACGGGTGACGTAAGCCCTTGTTTTCACAAGGCTCATTGCTCAACAGGCCCTGCCTGCTGCCCCACCATTAATGCCCAGCCTTTCCCCGAGGAGGGCGGTGATGTGAGCTGAACCACTATGGCCCAGAGGCCTGGAACACGCCCCAGCGGGCCTGCAGGCAGCAAGGGCCGAGAAACCAGGATCCACCTGACACCACCCACAGGGACTTCTCCCAGTTACCGTCTGGCATAGGTGTCTGTAGGAACCTGGGGCGGGGAAGGGTCTCAAAATGGCAGCCAGCAGCCCTATCCAACCCAGAGACGTGTTCAGCTTGACCCCATAGTGTTTTGCTCCAGATTTTTTGTTTGTTTTGTTCTTTAATGAATGTATTGCCAACATTTAAAAAGCAAGACACTTCACATCAAAATTCAAACTTCCAGCTTCTCTTGTAAGACCGGAAGCCGTGGGCCAGGACCACATGGCTAGGAGTGGTGGGCAGGAGCCTGGCGGGGACTGTGGAAGAACAGGCACTTCCTACCCAGATACATGCCCCTCCTCTGCCCCAAACTGCTTTAAGAATTCCTTCTCCCAGTCTCTGCAGCTTTTCTTTAGCCCCATTTGCAGGAGGAAACCAAGGCACCTTGCCGAAAGGGAGTGCCATTGTTGCTTCCTTGACAGAGAGAGGTGAAAGGGCTTAGAAATCAGCCAGCAGGTCGAAAAATAAGGCTGAAGGGGGAACCAGCAGAGATGGTCCATGCAGATTGTCTCTAGTGGATTTGGAGTTGGGGGTTGCAAGGAAGGACTTTTGTTTCTGCTCTGTACCCTCCTGGCTGTGGCACCCTCTAGACCTCAATCCCTGGTCTATTAAATGCGGGTAATTATATCCCCTCTCTCTTGGGCGTCTGGGCCTACTGTTCCCCCTCACACTGACCCACCTCAACACATGAGAGTGAATTACCTCCCCTTAGCCCCACAGAGGGCCTGACCTCGCAAGTCATGATAACCTCACAAATCAGGCAGGTGGGAAACAGGCCCAGAGTGGGTTAGGACTTCCCCCACCCAGGATCACAGTGAACTGGTAGAAGAGCCAAACTTAAAAGCCAGATTTCCCCTGATTGCTATGTCCGAGATTTTTCCCACCATGCCTCCTCTTTGAGACCTCACTTTCCCCGTCTGCCGAATGGTACCTAGGTTAGATCCCCGAGGGCTGCCAGGTCCAGTGTCCTGGGATCCGGAATTTTGGAATCCTGGGATACCCTTGGTGCTGGCTAGTGAAACTTGCCTGAGCATATGCTGCCACCACGTGGCAAGCTCTGGGAATGCAGGAGTGATTTAAATGAATTTTTTTGATGGAGGACCTACTGGGTACTTTGCTTATGGGATATGGAGGTCAGCACTATGGATATAATAGATGCTCACAGGATAAGAGCAAGCCATCGCTGAAAGAAATAAAAATGTCCAACAAACAGACGAAAGGTACTCACTTTAATTTAGTCATTCATCAAATATTTTTTGGCACCTGAGCAACGTGGTTAAAAATATTTAAAAGATGCATTCTCTTTGACTCACAATTCCATTTCTGGAAAATTTGCCTAAATAAACATTCATAAATGTGTGTAAAAAACATTTTTGGCACTTACTGTGGCTCATGCCCTAGACACATATTCATGAACAAGACAGAAGTGATTCCTGTTCTCATGAAGTTGATATTCCTCTTGGGGAAGACAAACAATAACCAAGATAAATGAGTCAACTATAAAAAGTGTTGTATTCTGGTAAGCACCATGGAGAGAAACACAGCAGAGGAGGAGCATGGGGAGTGCTGGGGGATTTTATTTTAACTTTAGACTGGTCCAGGGAGGCCTCATTGAAGTGACAGGCGAGCAAAAACATGAATGCAGTGAGGGAGTGGGCCATGCAGATAGCAGCAGCAAGAAGAGCAAGTGCAGGAGCCCTGAGGTAGAAGCATGCCTGGCCCATGTAGTCGCTGTGGGTGGAGTACAGGGGAAGTAGCGGGAAATTATCTCACAGAAATAGTGGAGGCCATATCACACAAGGGTTTGTGGGCCACTGTAAAGACTGGGGCTTTTACTTTGGGTTAGTGGGAGCCATGGAGAGTTCTGAGCAGAGGAGGGACAGTATCTGACTTCGGTTCTAATGGAATCCCTCTGGCTGCCTATGACGGATGGACTGTCCTGGAGGCAAGGGCAGAAGCAGGGATCCCAGTGAGAAGGTAACTGGAGTCATGAAAGCAGATGACAGGGGACTCCACCAAGCCATGGAGGTGGTGAGAAATAGTCTGAATCTATCTTAAAAGTAGAACCTGGGACTTTCCTGGTGGTCCAGTGGTTAAGACAACACGCTCCCAATGCAGGGGGCCGGGGTTTGATTCCTGATCAGGGAACTAGATCCCGTATGCCACAACTAAGGATCCCGCATGTTGCAACGAAGATACTGCACGTGGCAACGAAGATCCCACGTACTGCAACTAAGACCCGGCGCAGCCAACAGCCAAATTAAATAAATATTTTTAAAATTTTAAAAGTAGAACCTTCAGGATTTGCTGATAGATCCAGTTACAGAACAACCACACAATGGACCACTCTATAGCCATTTAAAGTGACAAGGTATATGACACAAAAAGTACTAGCAACCAACAGGAAAAAAGGATATATATTTGATACATTCAAAATTAAAAACTTCTGGGCAGTAAAGGACAAAATCAACAAAGTGGAAAGACAGCCTACAAGATAGGGGAAAATATTTGCAAGTCACATATCTAATAAGAGGTTAATATCCAGAAAATATAAAGAACTCCTACAACTCAACAACAGAAAGGGCTTCCGTAGTGGCGCAGTGGTTAAGAATCCGCCTGCCAATGCAGGGGACACGGGTTCGATCCCTGGTCTGGGAAGATCCCACATGCCACAGAGCAACTAAGCCGTGTGCCACAGCTACTGAGCCTGTGCTCTAGAGCCCATGAGCCACAACTACTGAAGCCCGCGTGCATAGAGCCCGTGCTCCACAACAAGAGAAGCCACCTCAGTGAGAAGCCTGCACACTGCAATGAAGAGTAGCCCCTGCTCACCGCAACTAAAGAAAGCCTGCGCGCAGCAACAAAGACACAACACTGCCAAAAATAAATAAATAAGTTTATTAGGAAAAAAAAAACAACAGAAAAACAACTCAATTAAAATTGGGCAAAGGCTTAGAAGTAGACATTTCTCCAAAGAAGATACATGAATGGCCAATAAGCACACGAAAAGATGTTCACAATCACTAATTATTACGGAAATGCACAAAACCACAATGATAGACTACCTCATACCCACAAGGATGGCTACCGTCAAAAAAAAGAAAAACAGAAACAAAATAACAAGTGTTGGTGATGACATGGAGAAATTGGGACCCTTTTGCATTGTTGGTGGGAATGTCAAATGGTACAACCACTGTGAGAAACAGTAAGGCGGTTCCTCAAAAAATTAAAAATAGAATTACCATACAATCCAGCAATTCCACTTCTAGGCATATACCCAAAAGAACTGAAAGCAGAGTTTTGAAAATACATTTGTACAACTATGTTCATAGCAGCAATTATTCACAATAGCTAAAAGGTGGAAACAACACGTGTCCACTGATGTATGAATGGATAAACAAAATGTGGTCTATACATACAAGGGAATGTTATTCAGCCTTTAAAAGGAAAGAAGTTCTGACACAGGCTACAACATGGATGAACCTTGAGGACATTATGCTAAGTGAAATAAACCAGACACAAAAGGACAAATATTGTCTGATTCTACTTATACGAGGTACCTAGAGCAGTTAAACTCACAGAGATGGAAAGTAGAATGGTGGTTTCCAGAGGCTGGGGAGAGGGGAAAGGGCAGTTGTTTAATGGGTACAGAGTTTCAATTTGGGAAGATGAAAAGTCCTAGAGATGGATGGTGGTGATGGTTGCACAACGGTGTGAATACATAATACTTAATGTCAGTGAACTGTAGTTAAGATGGTAAATTTTTTTGAACTTTTTTTAATTGCCGATTGATTTTACCTGTTTACTTAGTAACATTTTTAGGTTACAGAAGAGTTGTAAAGACAATACAGCATTCCCATAAAGTCTTTGTGCAGCCTCCTCTAATAATAGCATCTTACATAAACATGATACATTTATGAAAACTATTGGATTATAAGATGGTAAGTTTTACAGAGCTACTATATGATCCAGCAATCTCACTCCTGGACTTGTATCTGGAAAAGACAAAAACTCAATTCAAAAAGATACATGCACCCCAATGTTCACAGCAGCACTATTTACAATAGCCAAGATATGGAAGCAACCTAAATATCTATCGATAGATGAATGGATAAAGAAGATGTGGCATATATATATATATGAATATTAGTCAGAAAACAAAAGAATGAAATAATGCCATTTGCAGCAACATGGATGGACCTAGAGAATATTATACTTAGTGAAGTAAGTCAGACAGAGAAAGACAAATACTATATGATATCACTTATATGTGGAATCTAAAAAATAATATAAATAAATCTATATACAAAACAGAAACAGACTCACAGACATAGAAAACAAACTTATGGTTACCAAAGGGGAAAGAGAGGGGGAGAAGGATAAGTTAGGAGTATGGGATTGACAGATACAAACTACTATACATAAAATAGATAAGCAACAGGATTTACTGTACAGCACAGGGAACTATATTAAACATCTTGTAATAACCTATAATGGAAAATAACCTGAAAAAATATATATATGTATATATAAAACTGAATCACTTTCTTCACTGTATACCTGAAACTAACACAATATAGTAAATCAACTATACTTCAGGGACGTCCCTGGTAGTGCAGTGGTTAAGAATCCACCTGCCAATGCAGGGGACACAGGTTCAATCCCTGGTCCAGGAACTGGTCCGGAGCAACTAAGCCGGTGCGCCACAACTACTGAGCCTGCGCTCTAGAACCCATGCGCCACAACTACTGAAGCCCACGCACCCTAGAGCCCACAAGCCAAAACTACTGAGCCCACACGTCACATCTACTGAGCCCACACGTCACATCTACTGAAGCCTGTGCACCTAGAGCCCATGCTCTGCAATAAGAGAAGCCGCCACAATGAGAAGAGTAGCCCCCGCTCACCACAACTAGAGAAAGCCCGCGCGCAGCAACGAAGACCAACACAGCCAAAAAATAATAATAATAAATTAATTTTTAAAAAGAATAACGTCATCTTAAAAATATATATATATACTTCAATTTTTTTCACTGGTAAATTTTATGCTATGTGAATTTTACCACAATTTTTTTTAAAGGACAAGGTAGATCTTCATATGTCAGCATGGAGAGATGCCCAGTGGCATTGTGAGGTCAAAGAAAGGCATGGCAGAGCAGTATCCTGATAGAATCATGTTTGTCTTGAAAACCTTCGCCATTAGCTAAAAAAAGTTTTAATTGTGAATTCACACAGTGTTGATGAAGGTTCGGGGAAGCTAGCACACTTACACACTTTTAGTGGCTTTGCAAAGTGGTTCAACCTCTCGTACTTTGACCACAGCTATCAAAATGGGAAACATCATTGGGCCAGAAATGCTGGGCACTTATACTACAAAGACACTCACACCTGCACAAGCACAATGAACACTGCAATAGCAAATCTTGTGACATAACATCAGGGGCTGTTGTTTCCAGGAACTACTCTCCAGCTGCCAAAAAGAATGGGGCAGGGGCTTCCCTGGTGGTCCAGCAGTTAAGACTCCACACTCCCGATGCAGGGGACCCGGGTTCGATCCCTGGTCAGGGAACTAGAGCCCGCATGCCGCAACTAAGAGCCCGCGTGCCTGCAACTAAAAATCCCACATGCCGCAACTAAGACCCAGGGCAGCCAAATAAATATATAAATATTTAAAAAGAATGGGGCAGCTCTACGGGAGAGGATCCAGACCAGCACTGTCCCGCAGGACTTTCTGGGATGACCAGCATATTCCACATCTGTGCTGTGCCATGTGGGAGCTGCCAGCCACATGAGGCCACTGAGCACTTGAGATGTGGCTCATGTGACTCAGGAACTGAATTGTTTACTTCATTCAATTTCAATTAAATTTAAGTAGCCTCCTGTGGCTAGTGATGACTGTATTGAACCGCACACATCTGGGACCATCTCCAAGGTCTATCGTTAAGAGGAAAAGGCCAAGTGCAGGCCAGGATGTGTGGTGTGCAAACCCCACATAAATGAGGGGAGATACGGAAATGTCCTCGTGTGTTTTATGAGGATGTAGTCTCCTACTGCAAGAGCCATAAGAAACTGGCAGCACTGGCAGCGTAGAGTTCAGGGTGCTCGGAACGTTGTGTAATAACACACCCCAAAACTTAGCGGCTAACAACAACCCCCATTTTGTTTGCTCATGATCCTGCGAGTCAGGAATTGGGACAGGGCACGAGGGGACAGCTTGTCTCTGCTCCAGGGCTGGCTGCAGGCTGGAACATCCAAGGTGACTTCTCCATTCCCATGTGCGGCACCTCAGCTAGGCTGGCCTGAAGAGCTGATAGTTGCTGGAGCACGTCTGCCAGTGAGTTCTTCGTTCCCCAGTTCTCCATTACGTAGTTTCTCCCTTCACGTGTGGCCTCTGCGTGTGTGTTATTGTCATGAGGCCCCTGCATGTGGTCCAAGCTGTCTCTGCTGGAGTTCTCTCCTGTGGCCCCTCCAGGCGGCCTCTCCTCATGGTCTCCCCATCACAGTAGCTGCACTCCTTACACAGCAGCCGGCTTCCCCCATGGCACAGAAGTGAAAGCTGCTAGGCCTTCTTAGGCTGAAGCCCCAAACTGGCTCGCCACCATTTCTGTCACGTTCTACTGGAAAGGCCAGATGCAAGGGCTGGGGACTGCACAAGGGCATTCCTACCAGGAGGCTGGTTCACTGGGAGCCCCTAGAAGAAGTCCACTGCAGGAGGAGACCCACCTCCTTTTCTAACTTTAAAATGTTCACCATGGGTATGTATTACCTTATTACCATTTGTTGGAGCTTAGAAAGCCATGCATGGCATGGTCCTGCCTCCACGCCTTTGCTCCTGCTGTCCCCTCTGCCTCTACACCCTTCCCTCCCACCTCCAGCTGAGAAACGCCCTGAGAAACTTTCCCTGAATGCCCAAGTCAAATTACTCTCCACTTCCTCTGTGCTCCCTACACCTGGTGACCCTAGGATCTTATTCTGCCCCGGCTGGAGTTAGTTTTGTGTAATCTCCCTCTCCTTGGAGCCCCTCAAGGTCAGCCCAATATAGGTCATCTCTTTACACACACACACACACACAGAGGACTCATGCAGGTGCTGAGGAGGTGCTCAGTGATTTGGGGGCACAACCCAGGAAAATACACACTAGCCTGACCCACAATCTCCCCACCCGGCTGGGCGCAATGCTGGCATCTCTGGTTGCATTTGTCTAGAGTCACCGACAGGTGATGACAGAGCCCAACCTCCAACCTCTGCAGCTGCTATGAGTAGAGAAAGCAGGTGTAGGTGGTGAACTTGAGAGGTCAGACACCCCAGGGCAGGAAGCTCCAGGCCCAGCTTTGAAGAGAATTTCCCATCCTTATTGCCCAACCCCCTCCTCCTCAACTTCAAAATTTGCTTCCCCCTCAAGCAATTGACTTTAATCATAGGTGTGACAACCATTCATAGGTGCAGCGACCTGGTTACCTCTAAAATCTTGTGCCAAGTGAAAAGCACCAGACACAAAAGATCACTTATATCAGTATGGACTCATGGATTTTACTTTATTCCAGGGGTTATAAATCCATCATTACCATTATTTGTTCTGATGCTCAGATTGGCCCTGATTTGGCTAGTGTCAGCCCCTTTCAGCTGGCTCCTGTGTCCTTTTATCACGTCCCCATCATTCTTGGAGCATGTCCTTATTTTCTGACACAACAAGATGTTCCAGGCTCAACTTCTACTTTTCTTACCCCAGCCCTCGTTCCTTTCAGTGGCGAAAATCTGGGTGCTGTCCAACATTAATCGTTACCAATCTAATAGGTGTAAAGTGATAGCCCCTGGTTGTTTGCATTCGCATTTCCTATTACTAGTGAGTCTGAGCCTTCCTCCCATGCTTGTGGTTTCCTCTTCTGTAAATTGCTCTTCACGTCCATTGCCCTTTTTCCATTGGGGCTGCTGTCTTTTCTGTTGTTTGCAGGAGTTTCTCATATATTCTAAGCACTGCAGTCTTAGACACTGCAATGTCTTCACACTTAACATCTGCCTATTAACTTTGTCTATAGGGTCCTTTGGTCAGAATTCCTTCATTTTGATATAATCAAAATGGTTTTTTTTTTTTTTGCTTTTTATACATTTGTGCTTTTTTATTGTGGTAAAAAATAGATAACATAAAATTTACCATTTTAGTTACTTTAAGGGTACAATTCAGTGGCGTTAAATACATTCACCATGTTGTGCAACCATCACCACTGTCCACATCCAGAAATTTTTCATCATCCCAAACAGAAACCCTGTTCCCATTAAACAGTAATCCTCCTTCCATCCTCTTCCCCACAGCCTCTGGAAACCTCTAATTTGCTTTCTATCTCTATGAATTTGCTCAGGTATAAGTGAAATCATAGAATATTTTTCCTTTTGTGACTGGCTTATTCCCCTTAGCATAATATTTTCAAGGTCCATCCATATTGTAGCACATGTCAAAATTTCATTTCTTTTTTTCTAAATTTATTTATTTTGGGCTGCATTGGGTCTTCGTTGCTGCGCACAGGCTTTCTCTAGTTGTGGCGAGCGGGGGCTACTCTGTTGTGGTGCGCGAGCTTCCCACTGAGGTGGCTTCTCTTGTTGTGAAGCACGGGCTCTAGGTGCACAGCCTCAGTAGTTGTGGTGTGCGGGCTCAGTAGTTGTGGCTCGCGGGCTCTAGAGCGCAGGCTCAGTAGCTGTGGCGCACGGGCTTAGTTGCTCCACAGCATGTGGGATCTTCCTGGACCAGGGCTCAAACCCGTGTCCCCTGCAATTGGCAGGCGGATTCTTAACCACTGCGCCACCAGGGAAGTCCAAAATTTCATTTCTTTTCATGGCTGAATAGCATTCCATCGTGTATATATAACTTCTACTAATTTTTATAATTTTGCACCTCATGTGAAGCCTTTAATCCATCTAGAATCCGCCTTTGTGGATCTCTCACTGGCCGATGGAAGTCAGCTGACCTGGAGCCTGGGAAATGCAGCCTGCAGAGGCCAGCCCCTCTGTAACTCAGAACAGAACCAGGGAAGGGCAGAACAAGCATCTGAGGGCAAGGAGGACCAGTCCCTCCCAAAAATTCATTATGAATTAAAGATTCAGTTTATTTGGGGCCACTTTCCCAACACCATCTTCTGAACAGTCTCTCCAGGGCGGCGGGGCTGCCGTTCTTGTGTTGTTACTTCTCAGGTATCCACGGACTACTCCACCGTCACTGCTCTGCCTCGCTGGTCTGTCTGTCCTTGCACCAGCACCCACACAGCTTCTACTATAATGGCATACGTCTTTCAACTGCTGATGGGGAAGCCCCCTCTTTACTCTTCTTTTCTAAGGTTGTGGCTAAGTCCTTTCCACGCCACATTCTCATCAAATCCTCAAAACAGCCCCGTGTCAAGGGGTACAATCCTTATCCTCACAGGACAGGTGAGGAAACCGAGGCCTCAGGGAGGGAAAGTGACTTGATGAAGTTTACAGAGCTGACAAATGGCAGAACTAGGACGAAGCAAGGCGTATCTGACTCTAGGGCTGCCCTTTGATCCCCAGCACCCATTTGCAGTCTGCCAGGCTCTTATCTGTAAGAAGGGGGAAAGGGCTGGAAAGGCCTGCTGGGCTGGCCACTGGCCAGTTTGCTTGCATATCAGGAAGGGAAAGCACTCATATCAGGAAAGGAAACCACTGAGCATTTAAACAGAGAGACTTTCCAACAGGGAATTAGTTACAAAGATGATGCAGGAGCCCAGAAGCCAACCAAGCAATTGTGAAGAATCTCAGAATCCGCAGCAGCAGAGTCACTGCCACTGCTAAGCTGGAGGGCCTGAGGGAGGAAGCGACACTACAGTAGCCCGGGGCCTGTGGTCACTCAGCAAAGCGGCAAACACAGTGGACTGTCCTGTGGGAGTTGGGGCCGTGGAGAAGACTCATTTGCTGATGGAGATGCAGCCCAAGGTGTAAGGAGACAGGGAAAAATACTTCTCCCTTCCTCAAACCTCCAGTCTCCCACCAGGATCTCTCACTGGCCGATGGAAGTCAGCTGACCTGGAGCCTAGGAAATGCAGCCTGCAGAGGCCAGCCCCTCTGCAACTCAGAACAGAACTAGGGAAGGGCAGAACAAGCATCTGAGGGCAAGGAGGACCAGTCCCTCCCCAAGAGGACCTCCCTTCCTGGTCCCAGTTCCCACCAGGCAGTCCCCACCATGGTTCCAGCCCTGGCTTCTTGGATCTAGTGATACCACATCCTCCTGTCCCTCTGACCTCCCGCTGAAGCTCATCCTGGGGTGCCTCCTCCTGCCCTTTTGGCATCTCAGCTCTTCCATCATCTGTATAAGCAATTCCTTGTATTTCATCTTCTGTTTGAAATGCCTAGAGTGGTCTCCATTTTCCAGACTGGATCCTCGCTAATACAGCCATGCCGTAATTCAGAGAATGGCCACAGTGCTACACGCTAAGTCTGTGGACTGACTGAGTAAAGAACCGGGGGGGAGGGCAGAGATTAGGTGTGCTGAGTCCCCAAGGCAGGGCCGATCCCAGGCACAGTGTGGACCAAGCTGCAGAGGAACCACAGCAATCCCAAGGCTGACTCTGGGTCTACACAGATGCTGGGGATTCCCAAACCAGGACCCAGGCACAGCTGAGAGGCTCCATGTGGTTCTGGCCAAGGAAGTCAGCTTCTATTAAGGGCCTCCTGTGTGCCTGTCTGTATTCATATATCACCCCATGTTAGTTTCTAGGGCTGCCATAACTAAGTACCACAGACTGCGTGGCTTAAACCACAGACATTTATTTTCTCACAGTTCTGGAGGCTGGAAGTCTGAGATCAAGGTGTCCGCAGGGTTGTTTTCTTCCGAGGCCTCTCTCTCAGCTCAGAGATGGCCGTCTTCTCCCTGTGTCCTCATACCCTCTTTGCTCTGTGCATCTGTGTGTCCTAATCCCCTCTTCTTATAAGGACACGAGTCATATTGGATTAGGACCCACCCTGGTGACCTTGTTTTAATTTAATCATCGCTTTGAAGACTCATCTCCAAATACAGTCACACTTTGAGATGCTGGGGGCCAAGACTTCAACATATGACTGGAGGGGGTGAGCACAATTCAGCCTATGATAACCCCCAATCTCACAACGTGGACATTATCAGCCCTGTTTTCCAAATGAGGAAATGGAGGCCCAGACAGTGATTTGCCCAAGGCCACCCAGAGCTGGGTCAACTCAGGTCCAGGCTCTTCACCTGTCAGGCCCCAAAAAATCTTCTCTCACTCTCTGTGATTTCCTCAGACCCTGGGAAATGGATTCCAGTCTTCCCTTTAATTCTTTTCCTTTGTGTCATAAGACAGTGATCCACCATGTACTGAGCATGTACTATGGACCAAGCTCTTCCATTGGCATTTGGTATGTTTTCTAAATACACAAGATGCCTCTTCTTCAAGCCTCTGCTCAAACCTCCTCAGGGACGCCCCCCCTCCCCGAGCCCCTTATTTGTAACAGTGCCTCCACCCACACAGATCCATCTCCTGCTTTATTTCCCTTTACAGAGTTATCAGTACCTGAAAATATCTTATATGTGTGTTTATTTTTTTAGTCTTCCCCCAACGAGACTCTATGAGGGCAGGACTCAGGTCTTGGTGTATCCCTAGTGCCGCGATGAGATTCATTATAGGTGCTTAATGTTAGTTCAATAAATAATCAAATGAAAAAAAATAATTAAACAAATGAATGCTCTCGTCAAATCCTCACCAGACATCTGTATGATGAGGGCCCTGGGATCATCATTTTATTAAAGAAACTAAGCCTCAGAGAAAGTCCCAAGCTCACCCAGCTAGTAGATAGTGAAGCTGGAATTTGAACCCAGGTCTGTATTCTCAACCTCCACACCCAGGCCCATCTCCTTGCCTTGGCCTTCCTTCTAAATCTCTCCCTGCGCTGTGACTTCCCAAATGACCCTCACAGCTACCCTGAACCTCTTGTTCTGGAAATTCCAATTCCTCACTGAGCTGGGCTGCAGTATCATTTTGTGCCAGCAGGTGTCACCAGAGAATTCCTCATGGCACAATCAGCTGTCCAGCACTCCAGAGCATGAACCTGCCAGAGTTTATTCAATCACCTTTAAGGATATTTCCAAGTTTTTGCTCCACAAACCAGTCTGAAGCTACATCCTTGCACCTGTGTTCACGGGCTATGGGGTACGAATTTCTCTGGGAATGGATTCCTAGAAATGGAATTCCAGAGAGCAATGAACATCTTTAAATTGCATAGATTCCATGAACTTGCTAGCCTGGTTTACAACCCAGGAGTGTGGGGCCCAGAGAGGGCATGTGGCTTACCCAGGGGCATACAGCAAGCTAGTACAAGGCCAGGTTTGAAACTGGCTCCACTGGCCATGAATTTTTCCATGCACTTGGAAGATACTTCCACCTAGGCTGAAGTGGCGTCTTTGTGCATTTTTTACATGTTTGTGGGGCTGGATCTGATTACTCCTTCTGTCATTCAATCACCTACTTGTTCATTTAACAAATGCATTGGTGAGATACAGGCTCAATGCTGTAAGAATGGCTCAAATAACAAATGTCTACAAGACAAGAAAATAGTTTACTTTCCTCTCTCACATCAATCTGAATGAAAGCAGACTTGGATGGTGGCTTTATGGTATCAGGGACCCAGACTCTTTTCTGTCTTATAGCTCTTCCATCTTCAACCAGCAGTTTCCATCTCATGGTCCAAGATGGCTGCTCTAGCATTGCCATCACATCTACATTCCTGCCAGTGGGTAGTAGAGAAAAGGAAGTAGAAGTCAACTTCTTTAAGGGCACAAACCAGATGTTTTGTGCCACTTCCACTCTCATCCTATTGGCTGGAATTAGTCATATGTCCTATATTGCTGCAAGGGAGGCTGGGAACAGTAGTCATTAGGTAACATAGCTGGGCAGCCATCATATTTTCTTCTAAAACTCGGCGATCTATTACCAATGAATATACTGTCCAGTTTCTGACGCTCATACATTTTCTGGGCACCTACTATGTGTGGGAGAAGGTGCAGCAGACCGGAAATAGCACAAACTTTGGAATTTGACTCGTCTTGGGTTTGAATCCCAATTTTGCCTTTCCCAGCTGTGTGTCATGATCTCTCTGAGCCTCAGTTTCCTCATTTAAAAAATGGAGACAAAAGGGACTTCCCTGGTGGTCCAGTGGTTAAGAATCTGCCTGCCAATGCAGGGGACACGGGTTCGAGCCCTGGTCCAGGAAGATCCCACATGCCGCGGAGCAACTAAGCCCATGTGCCACAACTACTGAGCCTGTGCTCTAGAGCCCATGAGCCACAACTACTGAGCCCGCATGCCACAACTACTGAAGCCCGCATGCCTAGAGCCCGTGCTCCACAACAAGAGAAGCCACCACAACGAGAAACCCGTGTGCCGCAATGAAGAGTAGCCCCCACTCGCTGCAACTAGAGAAGGCCCATGCGCAGCAATGAAGACCCAACACAGGCAAAAATAAATAAATAAACAAATAAATAATTTTAAAAAAAGAAAAGAAATGGCAGCTGCTTTTAAAATGAGCCATACCCTGAGCCACACTCCCAAGGGCCAGAGGTGACTCAGCAGAGGCCCTGCCCTCGATTCCAGTGGAAAGACATTCCAGGGCAGCCTTCTGTCGATAAAAGCTCAGAGACATGTCTGTGCATAATCCCAATGCATCAATCATGCATGAGTCAGAGCAGTTATGCCCATAAGTCATAAAGCAGCAGCTGGGCCCAGGATTCTTGGCATCCTTCCAAGCCCATCTCCCCAACCCCATTTTACAGAGGAGCAAACAGAGCCAAAGGAAGCGCTGCGAGCACAGCATGACTACACTGTTTTATTTTATCAGTCTCCTCCTAATTGGGCATGGGGGTCGGTTCCACTTTGGAGCCATCGTAAACAGACTTGGCTGGGCCTCCCTATGCCTATAGGAGCAGGGTTTTCCGGGGTAGCTGGGGAAAAAGAATCGCTGGGGTGAATTGTGGATCCAGGGAGTGCTCCAACTGCAACAGAGGGAGGCGTCTCTCCCCAATTTACTTATAGGTCACAGCCTCAGCATACTGACATTTTGGGGCAGAGAATTCTCTGCTGGCGGGGGCTGTTCTGTGCCTGGTAGGATGTTTGGCAGCATTCCTGGCATCTACCCACAAGATGCCAGTAGCATATCACCACCCCCAGTTGTGACAACCACAAATGCCTCTAGACATTGCCAAATGTCCCCTGGGGGGCAAAATCATTCCCAGTTGAGAATCACTGCTCTCAATGCACAGAGCCCGTGGCAGGGTTTATAAGCACAGATTCTTTAAGCAGATTTATAGATGTTATTGATTTTCTTCTCTTCGGACAGGTGCATGCGTTTTATCTCTTTGGAAGGGGTCCATGACTTTGGTAGTCACTGGTTTAAGAATAAAGATTTCAGGGACTTCCCTGGTGGCACAGTGGTTAAGAATCCTCCTGCCAATGCAGGGGACGTGGGTTCAAGCCCTGGTCCAGTAAGACCCCACATGCCGCGGAGCAACTAAGCCGTGTGCCACAACTACTTAGCCTGCACTCTAGAGCCCACAAGCCACAACTACTGAGCCTGCGAGCCACAACTACTGAGCCCGCATGCCTAGAGCCCATGCTCTACAACAAGAAAAGCCACAGCAATGAGAAGCCTGTGCACCACAATGAAGAGTAGCCCCCGCTCGCCGCAACTAGAGAAAGCCCACGCACAGCAACGAAGACCCAACGCAGCCAAAAATAAATTAATTAATAACAAAAATAATTAAGTTAAAAAAAGATTATTAAAAAAAGAATAAGGATTTCAGGTTATTATTGGGATAATTAGTGGGATTTGAATATGGGGAATAAGAATGATATTATAACATTGTATCAGCATTGAATTTCCTGGTTTTGAAAACTATACAGTGGTCATGTAAGAGAATGTCCTTGTTTTTAGGAGATGCACACTAAAGTAATTAGGAGTCAAAGGACATTGTATCTTTTTTTGTGTAACTGACTCTCAAATGGTTCCGAAAAATTACACACACAGAGAAAAAGAATGATAAATCAAATGTAGCAAAATATTGACAACTGGGGGATCTGAATGAAGGAGATATATGGAAAGTTGCTGTACTATTAGAAATTATTATTTTAAAAGGGTTTTTAGAAATCACCATCTAGTTTTTAAAACATGGTTTTAATCTGTTATTCCCCCTGCTCCCAAGAAAAAAGTGCATGATTGTGCCCAGGAGCTGGGACCCATTCAGGTCATAGTCCCAAGAATCTCCCAGAAAGGGTTCTCTTTGCTTTTATTTGGGTCTGTAAAATGCCCAGAAAGAAGTTCCACCCAGCATTAACAGTGGTTAGTAATGGCCCCTACCTAGCCCCAGTTTTGTTCAAATGTCCACGCCTCCCCCAGGAGCCCAGTTAGCTCAGGAAAGTGACCCCATCCCCAGATACTTAGAAGGGCCTGAGGGGTCGAAAGGGAATCTTTTCCCCCTGCTAGTGACTGGTCCAGGAACGGGCATGTGATGCAAGGGAGCCAATGAGGAACAAGGAGCCTCCAGGCTGCTTTTTCACTTGTTTTGATGAATAAAATGAACGAAGTGACTTATGAGACATCTGACCCTAGCACTCTTGGATGCTGCCCTGATAACACCATGTGAAGAAGCCCGTCTAGCCTTCTGAAAGATGAGAAGCCACAAACAGAACTGAGATGCCCCAGCCAACAACCAGCACACACTGCTGGATGTATGAATGAGCACAGCTGGAAGCTGAATGAAGCTGCAAGAGTGAGACCAGGTGAAACCAGCAGTGGAACCACTAGCCAATCCACAGAGTTGTAAGGAGTAATAATCAACATGGTTTTAAGCAACTGTTTGGGGATGATGTGAAGATTCGGTGAGGTTATGACATGACACAGAAAGTGTTCAAACAGATGCTGGTCATTATTGCTGACCACGTATTACTGTTCTCATCCCCATGCCGATCACCCCCTCTGTTTTCCTCCACCTAATGAAGCTCTCCCTATCATCCTCCACCCATCTCTTACCCTGCTTCATTTCTCCACATCACCTGTCCCTACCTGACATTAGATTATCTTTTTAACTGTTTATTGTCTGTCTCTCTTGCAACTGGGAGGGTAGGGACCACTGCTGTATGGCCAGCATCTTACACAGCATCCGGCCCACAGCAGGTCTCAGTAAAGATTTGGTGAATAAGTGAATGGAGCAATCCTGATCAACATGATTTGAGGCAAGTCATGGGGGGCTCCATCCCCCAACACTGTGACACCTTGGGGTGTCCAGGTCGGGCAGCTTTGCAGCCTGCGTCTCAGAGCTAGCAGGAACTGGAGAACAGAGACCTGAAGGAGAGTCCGGGGCCAGCCACCTGACTCTCTGGGGAGCTCATGCACCAGGAAGCAGGTACAGTGATGGCAAAGGCCCAGCTGTGGATGACAGCGCGAGATGTCAGGAGACAAGGCTGGAGAGTCAGCAAGGCCTCGACTGTCAGGTGAGGGTGTGGATCTCACCCCACCGCCCCCATAGTCAAGTGTAACAAACGTTTCTGCAGGGTATCCTGCCTGGCAGGTACCCCACCTCTCACTGTGCTCACTGTGAACCTTACAACAAGTCTATGCAGTGCTGTTCTTTCCATTTCACGGAAGGAAAATAGACCCACAGAGGCTCAGAAACACAGCTGTGAGACTCTAAGCTTCAAAGGCCGGGCTCCTTCCACTGCCCATTGCTGCCCTTGGCCTTTGCCCCCATCTTAGGTGTGTAATTCTGCCTCTTCCCTCCCTTCTGACTTTGCTCTAACTTGATGACCAAAATTATATGTCATTCTCTAGGCCAGAAAAACTACTTGAAGCCATTGGACATCTCAGCTTGGGACGTCCAACCTGCACCTTACACGCAACATGCCCAAAACAGAACTCCTGGTCTCCCCCGCTCCCCAAACCTGCTCCCACCTTCTTCACCAGCTCAGTCAATGGCGCCTCCATCCTTCCAGTGGTTCAGGCTAGAAACCTGAGAGTCATCCTCGACTTCTCTCTCCCTCACCCCACATGCCATCAACCAGCAAGTCCTGGCCACGCCACCCTCAAAATGCAACCAGAATCCACCACTTCTCCCACCTCCACAATCACCCTGGTCTGACCCTCCATCCCCTCCTACCTGGACTATTGCAGTCACCTCCTCTCTGGTCTCCTGCTTCTGGACGGTCTCTGAGTCCACCTCTCACATGCAGCCCGAGGATCCTATTAAGATATAAAGTCAAGGTCACTGTACAATTCTTTACCAGAATTGCCCAATAGAACTTTCTGCGAAGGTGGAAATGTTCTAAATCTGCACTAATTCATTACCCACCAGCCACATGTGACTATTGAGCACTTGAAATGTGCAGAGTATAACTGAAAGACCGAAATGTTAATTTTACTTACTTTATTAGCTACACTCTGTTGGCAAGACTGTGGGAAACAGGCACTCTTGAACACAGATGATGGTGGGAGTATAAATTAGAATATGATTCTAATGGCTACCTACCGACCGATAGGTTTATCTATATCTAGCAAAATGACAAATCAGTTAACATTTGTCAAAACAACCCCACTTCAGGAGTCCAACACATCTACCTTCACATGCAAAAATGACATTAAGTAAACCATCTATAACATCCAAAGATAGGAAATGACCCAAGTGTCCATCAATAAACAGCTAGTTAAATGAATTATGGTCCAGCCACACAGTGGAATACAATGAAGTTATAAAAAATGAATGAGGAAATAATGACCCCCTAAAGCACAAAGAAAAAAATAAATTAGACTTCATCAAAAGTAAAAACATTTTTGTGCATCAAAGGACACTATCAAGAAAGTGAAGACCACCAACAGAATGAGAGAAAATATTTGCAAACTATGTCTCTGATAAGGGTCTAGTGTCCAGAATATATCAAGAACTTTTACAATTCAACAATAAAAAGACAACCCAATTGTTAAATGGGCAAAGGATTTGAATAAATTTGGATTTATTTCTCCGAAGATATATACAAATGGCCAATAAGCACATGAAAAGATGCTCAACATCACTAGTCATTAGGGAAATGTAAATCAAAACCACAGTGAGATACCAGTTCATATCCATTAGGATGGTTACAACCAAAAACAGAAAATAACAAATGTTGGCGAGGAGGTAGAACAACTGGACCACTCACACATTGCTGGTGGGGATGTAGACTAGTACACCTGCCATGGAGAACAGTTTGGCATTCCTCAAAAAGTTAGTTACCATTTGACCCAGCAATTCCACTTCTAGGCATATACCCAAGAGAAATAAAAACATATGTCCACACAAAAATCTGTACATGAATGTTCATGGCAGCACTATTTATTATAACAGCCAAAGGTGGAAACAACCCAAATGTTCATCAACTGAATGTGTAAACAAAACGAAGACTATTCATCCAATGGAATGTTGATGGCCATAAAAAGGAATGAAGTCCTACAAAATGAATGAACCTTGAAAAAATTATGCAGTGAAAGAAGACCAAAAAAGGCCACATATTGTATGATTCCATTATATTATATGATTCCATTATATTATATGAATATATATATTTTTTTACTTTCAAAGCATGTGAATGTCCTACATATTAAAAATAAAATTATTTTCTTAAATATAAATCAGGTTATATAATTCCTCTATTCAAAACCTTAGAATTCCCCAGCAGTCCAGTGGTTAGGACTCCATGCTTTCACTACTGAGGGCGCGGGTTTGATCCTTGGTCGGGGAACTAGCATCCTGCAAGCTGCTCAGTGCGGCCAAAAACAAAAATTAAAAGGGAATTCCCTGGCGGTCCAGTGGTTAGGGCTCTGTGCTTCCACTGCAAAGGGCATGGGTTCGATCCCTGGTCGGGGAACTAAGATCCCGCATGCTGTGCAGCATGGCCGAAAAAAACCACAAACAAACCTTAGAGAGAAGAGATTTCTCAGTTCATTTTAAGTAAAAACCAAAACCCTCTATATCCGTTCAAGACCCTACCCTATCTGCCCCGCTCCCTTCCTCTCTGATCTCACCTCTCACCTCCCCCTCTCTCACCTACTTCATGTCTCACTGGCCAACGTGCTGTTCCTGGACATGGCAAGCATGTTCCTGCCTCAGGACCTTTGCACTTGCTGTTCCCTTGGCTTGGAACAATTTGCCCCCAGATATTTGCATAGCTGGCTCCATCTCCTTTAGGTCTTGGCTCAAATGTCACTTTCTTGAACAGGCCTCCCCTGACTCACACCGTCACCTCCCAGGAGACTCTGTCATGTTCCCTGCTGTTTCCCTAGAACAACCTGGGCCAGATCGGTGCTTAATAAATGTGTTCATTGAATGAATGACCTGTTTGTCCATCACCCATCTTCTGCTGGCCACTAGGGGATCTTCAGACACCAGCAGTAACCAGCCCATCTCAGCCTGCTTGGAGGTCTGGGACACATGCAGAGAGCTTAGAAAGGTGTCTCCCTGAAATCTGAAATCCAGCCCTCACCAAGGCAAGCCACCTTAATCTCCTGGATTGAAAAATTGAACTAAGCTAAAAATAAGGCAAGGCCAGCCAGTTTTGCCAGAATTCACCAGGATTTGGGCTGCAACCTGTCCCTGCCATGGAAGCACACTTTTCTTTCCTGAAGGTATAGAAGGAAACAGGGAAGGAGCATGGGCCTGGCTGGGGATGGTGGCCTCCCAGGGCATGAACACCCAGGAAACACACCTGGGATGACCGGCTTTTCCTAGCAGCAGAAGAATCCAGGGCTGAAAACCTCAGAGAACCAGAACAAGGGTGGAGCCTCCGAAAGACATTCCAGAAGGGTTCTCACCTCCCCACCCTGCTCCCCTGGGCACCTCTTGGGTCCTTCCACGGCCTCTAAAACAGCTCCCATTTGGTGACACCAGACGGAATTTATGTGAGCAGTTACTGTGTACTTTGTAGTCAGCTTGACCGGTCATTTACCTGCTGAGGAAGTAAAGTCATTTGGCTGAGACTTAATTCATTCATCAGGCATTTACTGAGCCCTACGCTGATCCAGACATGGAGGTTCAGCTGTGAAGCAAGCAAGTCCCAGCCCTCAGGAGCTTGCTTTCCGGTGGCGGAGACACGAACAGTAAGTTCACTGCCTACGACAAGCACTGAGAAGACGGGGTGATGTCGCAGTGACTGGAGGAGTGGGCACCTCTCGGCGACGTGGTGAGAGGGGGGGCCTCTGAGGAGGCAACACCACTCGTTATCATGAGTAAAAATATGCTGCGGTCTAGCTTGGCAGGGCGCCTAACATATTAAGCGCTCACCAAATCTTACAGTGACTCTCATCAGTCTACTGTCCTCTCCCTCAAGAGAACAGGCGCTCCCGGGCACACAGCACGAGCTGTCACACAGTAGGGGTACGCTCGGTCCTCGTAACCTCTGCACGCGGTAGGGCTCAGAAGTCGGTCCACTGTGAATCGGCCCCAGCCAGGGACACTGTTCAAAGTGCCCACCAAGCCCTGGCTCCCCCGCCCCGCCCAGGCGCCCTCCACTCGAGTTCCTTGCACACAATAGGCGCTTGGCTGTGCGTGCTGAAGAGACGCCCGCTTCTGGGTCCGCCGGCGCAAGACCTCGGCCCTTTGCACCGGTGAGTAAACCGAGCCCGAGGTGGGCGACGACGCTGCCCGAGTTTCCGTGCGGCTGACGACCAGGCCGGAGGCGGAGGCGGAGGCAGAGCGTGACTGGCACTGAGGCGTCGCCACCCCACAACTTCCGCACCCAGCTGCGCCAGCTGCGGACCTGACCCCCGCGCGCCGCGGTTGGTTGCGGCTCGGAAGTCGCTGATTGGCTGACGTGGCCCCGGCGCGGGCCCCGATTGGCTGTGACGCGCGGCCGGGCGAGGCCCACGCCGCCGCCGCAGCCGCGCCTGGACTGGGCGGTCATTGGGCGGCGTGATATCGCCGCGATTCCGCGGCACCACAGCTGCCGCCGTCGCCGCCGCCGCCGCCGCCAGCAGAGCGCACCGGGCTGGCCGGGCGAGTGGCTATGGCGGGCGCCGAAGACGGGCCGGGCCAGCAGCCGGAGGTCGACGAGGACGAGGCGGCGTATAGCCGGCGCTGGGGCGCGCAGCATGCCGGGGCCCGCGAGCTGGCCGCGCTCTACTCACCAGGTAGGACCTCCGGGCTCCCCTCCGGGCCTGCAGTCATCAGCCTGGGCTGCGGACAGCAACCCCGGGTCCCCAATATCGGAGCCCCAGCCTCCGGCCCCGATGCAGAACTCCATCTGCGGCTTCTAACTTGAAAATAGCTCCCCTAAGTCCGGGGACCCCACCCCAGCGCCCCTTCCAAGCCCAAGGCAGAATCCCAGCCCCGGGGCTTTCTGGACAGCTCACATCACACAGCCAGGTCCGGATCCTAGCTCAGGGTACCTGCGGCTGCAAAGAGCGCCCCTAGCCTTAGGGACCCCCCACCCCAGGACCCTGTCCAAGCCGAAGGCAGCCCCTCAGCCACATGCACTGACCCCTAAAAGTCACACCCTATCCCGGGTTCCCCAGATCCAAAATTCGCACTCTAGGGCCCCATCTGCACCCCAGCCAGGACCCAGAGGTAGTGACCTCAGATCTGGGCGTGTCAGGCCCCCTGCTCTGGGAACCCCAACTCAGGGGCCCCCAGCTAGAGTGCCCCAGAGGCACTTCCTCCAAAGCCCCATCTTAGATTTATAGTTTCAGTCTACAGACCACCATTCCCCCACTGCATTAACTCTCATCCTATATTTTGGAATCCCCGGTGGTGAGGGCACTGCAAATCTTCCAGTTTAAGCTCCTCTCATATACAAGCCCCAATTCCAGCCATTTCCTTCCCCCATGTAGATATATTAGCCCCCTCCATTGGGACTTGGGAGTCCCCAGACTGGACCACAACTCAGAGACCCTTGCTCTGGTTCTGCCCCAGGACAAGGTCTCTGGTTTCTTCCTGCTGGGCCTACCATGTCTTTTTCAGCAAGCACCAGCCTCCACCCCCTTCTCTGACTTCCACTTGAGCCTCAAGAATCTCATTGCCAGACCCCAGCAGGGCAGAGTGTCCCCAGGGGTTAAGGGAAGTGCCTTTGAGAACTCCAGAGTCGAGTGACTGGGAGGCCCCTCTGCCTGGGTGTTGCCATCACATCAAGCTTTGTTTGTCAAACATTCTGACATCTTTCCTTTTGCTAGGAGGCAACCACCATGCACAGCCTTTGCCTGGGGTGGGCATGGGTCCACGACCACCTTTGGCTTTTTTCCCTAACTGGCCTGGGTTTGCATACCATCTCTGCCATAACTATCTGTGTGACCTTGGGCCATTTGCTTTCTTGTTGAGTCCTAGATCACCAGAGGCCTTTCTGGACTTGCGATGCCATGTTCTGGGTGTGACTTTTTTCATACCTGACTTGGGCACCTGGCCCAGGATACCATGGTTTCTTCAGCCTGTTCCCCCAACACCCAGCTTGTGGACTTAAAACCTCCTGTGCTCCCTGGGGCAGGCTGGACTTGGCATCCTGACTCTTCTTCTTAGCTGTGTAACCTGGGCCAAGGCACTCTCCCTTTCTGAGCCTCAGTTTCCTCACCTCTAAAATGGATACAAGATAAAGTTTATCAGTTCCTTAGTGTCGCTGGGAGGAGGAAATGAGATCGTCTACCTTGGTGCAGTGCCTGTCATACAGTAGGCAATCCCTATTATTAATCCAATAGTCTGACCCTCCCTGTGAGTCTTGGGGTAAGCTCTCTCACCTCTCTGCTTCTCAGACTCACCACCTGGGAATCAAGGGTAAGGATTCAAAGCCTGCCTCCTTTGGTGTCCAGCTATGCCCACTCAAGTGAACCCTACCCACCTTCAACCAAATCATACCTGGGCATTCTGAGCTTCCTCAATGGACTGCCATCTTCTCATTCCACCATGATTGCATCTTTGCCCGATTCTGGTATCCCCAAGTGCCCCTCACTCTCTGAAGAGCAGCCACTGCAGGGATTTAAGGCTGCAGACAGTCTCCTGGTGCCCCAAGCCTGCAATTAGAGGCCTTATCTCCTCTTACCCTAGAGCTGGGGCAGGGCAGGGGGAGTGCCTGGAGAGGGGGAGTGAAGGAGGAAGAGACTAGTTTCTCCAAATTCCACAGACCTCCCTCTGCCCGTCTGTGTCGCTTGGCCTTGAGGAAGAACCTCAGTCTCTGGGCCTGACCTATAAAATAAGGGGCCAGGCTGAATACATATTGAACACCCTCGTCCCATGCCCTGTTCTAGGTGAACAAAACAGGAAAAATGGAGCTGGCCTTTTTAGTAAACCCAGTAAATAAGGGAAATATCTTACTTGCCCAGTGGTGGCAAGTGCTGTGGAACAGACATACAGCAGAAAAGGGAGAAGTGAAATGTTGGGGACAGTGACATTTTAGAGAGGGGGCAGTTAAGGCCTCACTGAGCAGGTGACAATTGAACAGAGACCAGAAGGGAGGGACTCCTGAAGATATTTGAGGAAGGATTGGTCCAGACCAGGGACACAGCAAGTGCAAAGGCCCTACGGTGGGAGCAAGCCTGAAGTATTTGCAGGACACCAAAGAGGCCTGTGGGCTGGAACAGAGTGAGCTGGGGGAGAGTAGGGAAAGTTTCTGGGTTCCAGGACTGAATTCTTGAGATTCCTGGGGCCAGTGATGGGTTGGCACCATGACAACTGGCAGCAATAATACGGCAGTTAACAGAGTTGACATTTATTGAGCACTGACTATGTGCTGGGCACTTCCCTTATGTGCTCTCATTTCATCCTCACTACAGTTGTCTCAGGGGCATCCTGGTATTAACTCCATTTTACAGGGGAGGAAACCGAGACCCCCGTAGCCTCCTCGTAGCCCACCCCCGACATGTGTTCTTCCTAACGTTTGTCGTGCCTGGGATTAGGCTTGTGTCTGCCCCCACCAGAGGGGAAGGTGAGCAAGGCCAGGGGCGGCATCTCTTTGGCTTGCCTGAAGTGCCTGCACCCTGTCCATCTTTAAGACTTTCCCTGGGGCTTAGCAAAGAGTGGTGACCTGCCCACAGTCACACAGACAGTTAGCAGGACCAGAATGAGAACACTGGTCGGGGCGTTCTAGGTTCTGTGTTCCGAATCTTTGCTGTGGAAGTGAGCCAGCCCAAGTGCGTGTGCAGGAGGGGCACCAGTGTTCCAGGTCAGCAGAGCAGCACGCATGCAGGGCTGGCGGCAGAGACAGTGGGCCTAGCGTCGGCCGAGAGCTGTGAGTTGTCTGGTCAGGGCAGCCTCAGCCTGATCCCATGGGCCCTGAGTGTCTGGCCAAGGATTGTCTGACCCAAGCACTCCCCCAGGTCCAGGGAGCCACAGAGGGTCCAGGTTAGGGGTTTGCAGCACCACCCCACCCTCTGCCAGGTGCCGACGTTTGTGAAGGGTGGGTGGACTTGGCAGGTCTACCCCAGTCTCACGGGCAAGCCTGGAGGCAAGGCAGGTGTCCAGCTTCCCGGCAGGTGCCAACTGACCTCTGGATATGTGGGTCCCACTTCTCAGGTACCTAGGCTCCAGGGGTGGATCTTGGGGGGTCACCAGAGCCCCTGTTCACCCACCCTGGCTAACTACGGATGCCCCTGCCCTGTGGGACACAGGGACTCTTAGCGTGTGGTGGGGGGAAGGTGGAGGGTGTCAGGAGTGCTGGGTGGGGGTCCTGGCCTATAGTCCCAGAGCTGAGCCTGGATTCTGTCCCCCAAGACAGGCCTCCCTGAGGCCCCTTCCCTGTCCAGGCCTGGTCCCTGTCATGCTCCTGGCCCAGCTTTCCCTCTGTCTCCCTCAGTAAGTCTTGTTCATTTTCCATTTCTTTGTCTCTCCTTCTCTCTGGCCATACTCATGTTCTCTTTGTCACCTTATAATCACTCCCTGTCTCTGTCTTCCTCTTCTCTCTGTTTCTCATCGATTTTTTTTAAAATTTTTATTTTATTTATTTTTTATACAGCAGGTTCTTTTTAGTGATCTATTTTATACATATTAGTGTATATATGTCAATCCCAATCGCCCAATTCCTCCCACCACCACCACCCCGCTGTTTCTCATCTTTCTGTCTCTGATTCCTGTTCTGTCCCATCTCTCTCTCTCTTCCTCTGTGTCTCTCTGGTCTCTCTACCTCCTGTCCCCCCACCTCCCTGAGGCCGAGTGTCTCCTAGTGGTGGCCAAGGACCATCAGAAGTGCAGGTTCCAGGGCTTGTCTGACTGAAACCAGAAGAGTCGGGCCTGATACCAAGCCTTTGGCTGTGGCCTGTCCCCAGGCAAGCAGAGATGGCCTGCCCTGCACCTCCCAGCCCTCCCAGCCCTCCACACACAAGCCTGGCCCCCTCCCCAGGCCAACAGGCAGTCACTACTGTCACTCAGCCCAGATCGTGGACCCTGGCCAGGCCAGGGGCTGGCTCAGGGAAACAAGGCTCAGCACTCTGCCAGAGGTGGCCTGAGCCCTTCTGTCCTGAGGAAAGTCCTTCCCCTCCCTGGGCCTCAGTCTGCACATCTGTGAAGCGACACCATTTAGACCACCTGACCACGCGGTCCCTGCCAAGCAGACTGTCCATGCTGTGACTCTGGGGATTCTCGAGGGACTTTGGACAGCACACTTCATCTCTCCGGGCCTACTTTCTCCTTCTGAAGGATGGGGCAAATAGCCCCCAGCCCATGGCGTGCGGCAGGCAAGGGCTTGTTGGGATCGTCCTTGACACTGGCCCTGGTATGTAACAGGTGCTCCGTGAAGGTCGCTTGTTATAATAGATGTAGTTTTTATGGGTCATAGTTGAGGCACTTGTTCTGCAGAAGGATACCGAGGCCAGAGAGAGAGTTTAGATGGGAAAATATTCAGATTTGGGGACATTCTTTGTGGCAAGGGGAGAGAGCTGGGCTATCTTTGGAATCAGGACAGCCCCGAACATCCAGGCTAACGAGCTCAGGATCCAAACCCAGTTTTCATTTTTACCCGCAGAGCCTCAGTTTCCTCATCTAGGAAATTGGGATCGCACAGTAGCTCCCTGGAGGGACTGAGACTTGAATGAGAGACTGAGAGACTATGCCTTGGGCTTGAAACCTCAGGTGACTGCAGGGACTTGGCCAGGACCGCCACCCAGGGAAGCCACCCAGTATGAGGCTGCAGGGAGGGGAGTGGACTGGGGTCCACAAGGAGCTCTTGCTCCATCTGATGGAGGCAGGCTTGGGCTGGCCAGAGCCCTATGTTCTCAAAGGAGGTAGTTTCATGTGATTTTTTTTTTTAAGTGTAGCTGATTTTTTCAAAACTAAGAGCAAAATATGACAGAGGGAGTGGGTCTGCAGCATCTCTGATGCGGGCTGCACCCTGTACCCCAGCCCATAATAGGCCTCAGTGGGTGTTAGCCATTGTTGTTGTTGCTGTCCCTACAGGCTGGGTGGCAGCAGATCGGTACTGAAGAATCACCTGTCCCTTACCACCACCCCTCCTGGCTTCCTGCTTCTGAGCCCCAGGTCCTGGCCACAAACAGGAGCTGCAAAAGGGAAGGCCCTTCTGGGCCTGGTCATGGTGACCCCAGGTGGGGGCCCCTGGGGTAGCATAGCCCCGTGGCCCAAGGGAAACAGCCCCTGACTACGAAGAAAGCAGCAAGGGGCTTCTGCATCTGCTGCTGTGTGATGCTGTTGGGATCCTAGCCCTTTCTGGGCCTCGGGGTCCTCATCTGTATGAGAGGGGCTGAGGGATGTGACCCTGGGCATGTCCTTTCCCTCTCTGAGCCTTGGTCTTTTCACAGGGCCGCTGTTCGGATTCTGGCTCAGGGCACAGTCTGCTGCTCTACAGCCCGGACAAGGCCCTTTCTCTCTCTGAGCCTGTTTCCTGTCAGGAACAGTGGGACGCCTCATACTTCCTTCTCACAGTGCTTCAGTGAGGGGTGCCCAGAGACAAAGCCTGGCAGTCTTTCTCTAGGGTCGTGGTTGGGAATTTGTTCATTCCACAAGCATTTATTAAGCAACAACTGTGTGCCAGGACCCTGGTGAGCAAGCCAGGCATGGCCCTAGGCCTCCTGAGTTCACACTTAAGGAGGGGAAGACAGATGTTAGACAGGCAGTGACAGCCCCTCATGATATGGGTCCCATGTTGGGAGAGCCTGGGGGTTAAAGGAGGCATCATGGATGGCTTCCTGGAGGTGGAGGTTCCAGGTAGAGATATGTAAGAGCAGATTTGTCCTTGGGACCAGCTGCCTGAGAAAACAGTATTCCCAGGGGCCCTGTCACACGTGGTATCACCCACGTGGTCTTTTTATTTCCTTTTGCTTTAATAGTCTTTTATTTACTTATTTATTTATTTCTTTTTGGCTATGTTGAGTCTTCGTTGCTGCACGCGGGCTTTCTCTAGTTACGGCGAGCGAGGGCTACTCTTCATTGCGGTGCGTGGGCTTCTCATTGCGGTGGATTCTCTTGCTGCAGAACACGGGCTCTAGGCACGCAGGCTTTAGTAGTCGTGGCACACGGGCTCAGCAGTTATGGCTCACGGGCTTAGTTGCTCCGTGGCATGTGGGATCTTCCTGGACCAGGGATCGAACCTGTGTCCCCTGCATTGGCAGGCGGATTCTTAACCACCGCGCCACCAGGGAAGTCCTGCATTCACAAATTTTAAGTTCAAAAGGGAGTACGTGAAAAAGTCTCAACCGTGTAGGTTTTTTTCCCTTTTTTCACATAAATGGCTGTTTAGCACTTTGCTGTTTGCACTTACCAGTTTGTCCTGGATGTCCCTCCATAGCCACACATTAACAGTCACCCAGGCTTTTTTCCTAGCTACAGAGATGCCATAAACCAAATTAATTTGTCTGAGTCCCCCGGCAATGGACACAAAGGTTATTTTCAAAATTTCTATACCTGCAACAAAGCTGCAGTAAGTGAATCAGCTTGTCTGAGCTCACATGCTATTAAAACAGGTGCCAAGATTTAAAGAGGCGATTTCACACCCACATCCTGATTGCTGGCTTCTCTTGAGAATTAGAAGGTCTGGCCTCCCTGGGCCCACACTCCCCCTTGGCAGTAGTCAGCCAGTTAGTGGCTACTGCTTTAGAAAGGGCACATGTGCTGTGGTGTTCCACTGTCCCCACCCAGCCCACCTCACTCCTTCAAATCACCTGCCTGGCCCCTGGAGTTTGAGACCCTTCATCGGCACTGCCTCTTCTCCCTGTGGCTGGAGCCCTAGAGGGGATAACCAAGGCCTTATTTCTCCTGAATTCCTGACTCATTGCCTGGAGCCCTGCTTGATGGAGGTTGGGCGGGGTCTGAACCTCCATGATTAAAAGCCGTTTGTAGCCTCTGCCTCCAAATAATTACCTACAAAAGGGGACAGGTGATGGGATGATGACAGTTAAAAAAAGAAGCTCATTAAAATTCCTTCACATGTCTCCAGAGAGAGCCCAAAGGGGCCCAAGAGACCAGTATTCTGGTCCTGTCTGCCACAGAATCAGCATGGGCAAGGCCAGCTTCATGGGCATCAGACCTGTGCACAGGGGCCCTGCGCTCAGAAGGGCCCCACCAGAAGGGCTTGGTTTAACACACCCGGCCCTGAGTGTCTGACCTTCAGCAGGCCCCGCCCCTTCTCCAGGCCTCGGTGACATCATCTGTGAAATGGGCAGGCAGTCCCTGCGTTCAGCCTGTAGTCAGCACTGCAGACTCTCAGAACACAGTCGAAGAGCCCCCATGGGCCCAGCTCTGCCTGGCTTTGATCCTTGCTCCCTGGGCCTTTGCCACCCGCCCTGCACTCACCTCTCGCCTCCTCTCCCTGCAGGCAAGCGCTTCCAGGAGTGGTGCTGTGTGGTGCTGTGCTTCAGCCTCATCGCCCACAACACGGTCCACCTCCTGCTGCTGGCTCACTGGGAGCACACACCTCTTGTAATGCTGGGAGTCGGTGAGTGCCCGCAGCCCTGCTGCCCGCCTCGGTTTCCCCAGGGGCCAGGGACCTACCCAGTGTCTGCGCCACTCTGATGGCGACTTACACGTGTGTGTGTGGGGGTGGGTGTGCGCGCGCTTTTGTGCACACGAATGGGGTACAGGTTGTGGGAACCCTGGCTCCCATCTCAGTCGGTGGCACCTGCATCCTTCCTGTCACTTGGGCCAAAAACCTGGGTGTCATCCTCAGTTCCTTTCTCTCACATTCCACTCCAGAGCATCAGCAAATGCTCTTGGCTGTCCTTTCGAGATGCATCCAGCATCCATTACTGTCCACCTCTACATCCCCTCCCTGGTCCAGCACCACCCTCCAGCCTGGACTATGGTGGAAGCCTCCTCCCTGGTCTCCCCGCCTCCACCTCTGCCCCGCACTGTCCATTCTCCACAGGCAGCTGGGAGAATCCCGTTGGATCCTCCGTGAGGTCACGCCACTGGCCTGTTGTCCCCTGTATACTTAGAATAAAACACCAACTCCTCAGCACGGCGTGGCCCCAGCCCCGCCTCACATCATTTCCTTCCTCTCCTCTGGCTCACCCTGCTGCCGCCACAGTGGCCTCTCGCTGTGCCTCCACCAGGTGCTGTCAGGCACACCCCAGCTCAGGGCGTTTGCACATGCTGTTCCTGTGCCTGGAACTCTCTTCCAGCAGGTACCTGTGTGGTTCCCTGCCTCGTCTAGGTCACCTCCTCGGGGAGGCTCTCCCTCAACAATAGCAGCCCTGCCATACACCATCCCTCACCCCACTCTGTTATACAGTCTGTTTCTTTGTTTATTACCTGTCTCCCCCACTCAAATATCAGCTCCCTGAGAGTAGGGATTTTTGTCTGCTGCTGTGTCCCCAGCCCCAAGCACAAAGCCTCACACAGTAGGTGCTCGGTAAATATTTATTGAATCAGTGAATGAATGAGCTGCAGTGTATTAGTACCTGTTGAGTGTTTTCCATCAGTCAGTCCTCACCCATCCACAGACCTGGGGGGGGGGGTGGAGGCTGCAGTTATCATTTTCCAGACGAGGAGACCGAACCTCAGAGAAGGGACCGGCCAGAGTCACACCTCAAAACAGAGAGTACGACATAGTTCTTAATTCACTGTCTCCACTCCCAGGTCCTGGAGTGACTCAGTTCCTTCCTCTCCGCACACCGCCCCTCCCCTCTTCCCTCTAATTCAGGTGTTCATCCCTTCCCCCACCCTGGGCTCCCAGGCTGACAGGGCAGCGGCTGTGCCCTTGGTCCGCCTAGCCAGCCCCAAGTGTTCAGCTTCCACAGTCACATTAAAAGCATTCTGGTCACCTAAGCCAGTAGCGCTCAGGCCAGCTAATTGAGCCATCTGGGTCTGGGGTGGGGATAAGCATGTGCTGGGGGCGGACCAGCTGAAGGGGGAGGAGGTTAAGCCATCTAGTGCCAGGGAGCCTGGGCCCCGCCCACAGGAGCCAGACATGTCCTCTCTGCCCAGGGGTGAGAAGGACCTGCACCTCCAGCCTCTCTGCCTTGGAACAGCACATTCAAGGGCAGGGATGTAGACAGTGTGAGCCCCGACACCCCATCTGGGGGTGGTCACGAGCAGGCCCCTACAGTCCTGGGTTCAAGTCCCAGCTCTGCCACTTCCTGGCTGTGTGGCCTTGGGCAAGTGTCAGTGCACCTCTGAGCCTTGTCTTCCACATCTGGAAAGTGAGACTGCTCACAGCCCCTGCCTCCTAGGGCCTTTGTGAGGGCAAAATGCAGGTGTGCATAACTGCTGAGAGGGCAGCAACTGAGTAGAGGTGAGGAGGGGACACTGCCCAACATTCACTCCCCGGGGCTCAGACCTTCTGCCTCAACGGTCAGTTTAACAGTGGATATTTCCCAAGCCTACCGTGTGCAAGACCCACGCTGGGCTCTTTTAACTCTTGGTGGCAACTGAGTGAGGAGGGTCTGATCCCTGTGCTCTGAGAGGCCAGGTGACTTGCCCATCGACCGTAACCCGGGCAGCAGCAGAGTCTGGGATTTCATATCCAGACCTGGCCGGGGACTACGCAGCCTCCAGTTGGCACTAGGAGGAAAGGGTGTTCTAGGCAGTGGGCCCAGTCTGGGCAGAGGATCAGTAGCACCAGAGCCCCCAGGTGTATGTTGTGTGAACCGGGAGGGTGGGCATCCCAGGCAGGTCGCTGCCTCCCTGGTCGGTTGGGACCAGACCCAAGAGACTTTGCTCCTGCCTGTGATAGCAGCCCTTCCACCCAGCACCTTTGCCTCTGGGCTGATAAGGGCAGACAATCCCCTGATAGTAGTGTTTGCACAGTTCCTAATGGATTTAAGTAGCTGCCCTGATTTGTGTGTTGACATGCCGGAAGTAAGGGCACCGTGCCAGCCTACACAGCCCACCTGCTGCTGTCTCCCAAGAGGTTCTGGTGCCCCTGAAACCAAGGGAGCCAGAAGCCCTGAAAAGGTGCCCAGTTAATAAATACAGACAGATGACACAATCCTGGGTAGCAGAGTCAAGATAGGGGAGCTGGCGGCGAAGAGGAGAGGTAAGAGGTCAGGGAAGTCTCTCTGGAAAAGTGACATTTGCACAGAGACCTGAAGGAGGTGAGGGAGGGGAGGCAAACAGTTGTCCCTGGGGTGTCCCAGGCAGAGGGAACAGCAAGTGCTGCAAAGGCCTTGAGGCTGGGGTGAGCCCTGAGCATTTGGAGGATAGAGAGGAGGCCCGTGTGGCCTGAGAAAACTAACCAAAGGAAAAGTAGTTGGTGGCAGCTGAGGCACAGCTGGGGGCAGTGGGGGCAGGTCGTGTAGGGCCTTGAAGGCCATGGTCTGGATTGGGGGTTTTATTCTACAGGCCGTGAGAAGCCACTGGCGATTTTCCCACAGGGAGCTGACATCATCTCATGCTGCAGGGAGGATGGATGGGGGCAGGGAGGGCCAGAGAGGAGGTGAAGGTGGTGGCCCGGAACCCTGTAGGGCAGTGGAGGTGGTGAAAAGTCGTCAGATTCTGGGTGAGCTGTGAAAGATGGGCACCAGAATGTGCTGTCAGGTTGGCTGTGGAGGGGAGGGGGGAGGGGTCAGTGGCCTGAACTATGGAAGAAGGGACCGGGAGGAGGTTAGAGGACCCGCGTGAGGGGAGATGCTTGGGATACCTGCCTGAGGGCCAAGGGAAGGTGTTGAGCAGGAAATTGGAAATCCGGAAATCTGGGTGTCCTGAGAGTAGAGATGGTGTTTGAAGCCCAGATGCTGGCAGAGGGCCCCGGGCTGGGGCGGAGGGACTGTGTGCGAGCACAGGAGAGGCCCCCCGAGGCCTCCCGTGCTTGGGACGGGGAGAGGAGGAAGAGCCAGCCAAGGGGGAGAAAGGGGAACTGGGCAGGCTTGCACAGACTGAGAGGAGAATGTGTTTCCAGAAGACTCGGGGATCAACTGGGAGCAGCCAGCTGAGCAGAGCAGCAAGATGGGGCAGCGAGGGGACCACCGGATTTGGCCCCGTGGAGGTCATTAGTGACCTTGACAAGGACAGTGTGAATGAGTAATAAATGAGTGGCCCCGGGAGCCCCGAGCTATTTGCCGCACTTGGGGAAACTGGAGGGAAAGTGTGAGGGCTCTGAGCCAGTGCCTGAAGGAGTGAGTGGGAGTTTCTGGCAGACAAATGGGTGGTGGGGGGCAGGGGTTCCAGGCAGGGGGCACAGTGAATGCAAAGGTCAGCACTCGCAGGGCCCCAGGTCACGGCCAGCCTTGTAGGTCAGGTGCGAAGTCTCCACGGGATCCGAGCTGAAAGGTGGTAAAGACAGGCTTTGGCCCCAGGACTGTAGGGACCAGCCTTCAGCAGTGTCTGCCTCTGTCTCAGCCCCTCTGCCTCCACACCAGGCCTTGAGGTGGGCAGGGCACGAAGAAGTCCCAGCCAGGTGACCTGTGGGGAGATGGAGGCCCCAAGGGGCCCAGGGACTATCTCAAGGTCACCTGGTGAGTCAGGGTAGCCTGGAGTGAATCATCATCTCCTATGCTGTCCCAGTGTCCTACAGGCAGGGTGGTAACTAGGCCCAAGCTGCCCCCAGAGTGAACCAGCCACCAGGCGCTGACACCAGCATTGGGACAAAGAAGCTTCTGTGTGCCCGCCTCCGCCACCTCTACCCCCATTAAAGAGGACTTGGGCAGCAGGCCTGAAGGCCTGGAGTTGCTCCTCTAGAAACAGCCACCGCCCATAGATCACAGAGCCGTTTCCTCCCTTGGGGCGGGGGGGCTCTGTCCCTCCAAAAAAAATTCCTGACGTCTGCCTAAAGCCCACATCCCTCCCTGCTCAGCAGCCTGACAAGGCCAGGGGCTTGAGGCTCAGAGAGAGGAATAATATTTAACTACTAACTGTAGCTACATTCGGGGAGCACTTGCTATGTCCCAAGGATTAGCCCACTGTTATTAACTGACTGTAGTTAAGTAAGTACCATTAATGTCCCCATTTCCCAGACGTGGACGTGAAGGCTCAGCATCATCATGAATGGCCCTCGCCTTGGTCTCTGGCCACTCGCCAGCAGCCCTGACCACCTCGGGGCAGCCCTCACCCTTCAGGTCTCCTTTCCTCCTCTGGCACGTGGGGTGTGGTGGGGCCTATCACAATGGACGTGATGTGAGATAATACACTTCTTTTTTTTTTTTTTTTTTTGCCACATCTAGTGGCACGCGGGATCCTAGTTCCCCGACCAGGGATCGAACACGTGCCCCCTGCAGCGGGGGCACGCAGTCCTAACCACTGGACCGCCGGGGAAGTCCCAATACACGTTTTTTTAAATGGACTTTATTTTTTAGGACAGCTTTAGATTTACGGAAGATGAGCAGATAGTACATCGAGTTCCCATATATGCCCTGCCCCCAATTTCCCTTATTATTAACATCTTATCTTACTATCATACGTTTGTTACAATTAATACACCAATATGGATACGTTATTATGAACTAAAGTCCATAGTTTATTCAGATGTCCTTAGTTTTTAGCTAATGTCCTTTTTCTGTTCCAGGATCCCATGCAGGATTCCACATCACGTTTAGTTGTCACGTCCCTTGAGGCTCCTTAGCTGTGAGAGTTTCTCAGGTTTTCCCTGTTTTCAGTGATCTGAACAGTTTGGAGGAGTGCTCGTAGGATGCCCATCTGCTGGAACTCGTCTGGTGTTTTTCTTAGTGGGTTATGTGTCTTGGGGAGGAAGCGCTCAGAGGTCAAGTGCCATTTTCATCACCTCGTAGCAAGGGTATGTACCGTCAGCATGACTTATCCCCATGATGTTGACCTTGACCACCTGGCCCAAGTGGTATTTGTCAGGTTTCTCCACTGTAAAGTTACTCTCTTCCCACCCCCCAACCCCGCTTCTGTACTGTATTCCCCTTGGAGAGAAGTCACTGTGTACAGCCCATATTTAATCTGTGGGGAGTTGTACACCTGATGATGCACGTTTTTTTTTTTTTTTTTTTTTTTTGATGATGCACTTTTTAACACCTTTGACAAAGCACCCAGCACACAGGAAGCACCCCAATGTTAACGGTGATCACAAAACGTTTTTCTAATATTGTTTTTATTATCATTGTTATCATGTGTAAGGATTAAATGCTTAGGACGATTAAGGAGATAAGATGTATAACCAGCTTAGGACTGGCCTTGGTACAGTTTAGGGATTAAGAGAGATAAAACGTTTAAGGTTCTGGCACAGAGCCTGGTAACTATAAATGCTCAATAAATGTCCAGTAAAAGTAAATAAATAAATAAATGGATGGATGGATGGATGGATGGATAGATAGCTGACGTCTTTACCCTAAGAAGATGAGGGCATAGATCTTCACACAGGCTTGTGAATGCATGTTCACAGGAGCCTGAGTCATACCAGCCCCAACCTGGAAACAACCTAGTCGTCCAAGAGCAAAACAGATAAATGTACTGTGGTACATCCAGATGGTGGAATGCTACTCAGCAATAAAAAGGATGAACTCCTGATACACACAACCACATGGATGACTCTGGAAGCATTATGCTAGTGAAGGAAGCTAGACCCAAAAAAGCACATACCATAAGAATCGATTTGTATAAAGTTCTAGAATTGGCCAAACGAAAGTATAATTATGGGAAGCAGATCGGTGGTTGCATGGTACAGCGGTGGGGAGGCACTAGGGGGACTGCTGGGGGGCTGCGTTCTCCTGAAGGCAGCATTTAGGGGCAGGATTAGTCCAAGCTGTTGGGATAGGGGCTCAAGAGGCACCTTAGCTGACCCTTCGCTGTGCAAGTGAAGCTGCTGAGGCCCAGAGGGGGCAAAGGGCTTGCCCAGGGTCACACAGCAATATGGTAGCAAGAGATGAGGCCCCCGACCCTTGATCTAGCTCCCCCTTAGCTCTTGGCCACAGTGCCTCTAGTCCCTCCTGGTAGACGCAAGGCAGTGTGTCCACAGCATCCTGTGTAGCTTGCAGTAGGAGCTCTATTAATGCCCCTGGACCTACTGAGGTACAGATTAAGGGCGTGAAAGCATGCTGGTTTTGGAGGCTGGTAGACTCACCTCTTCCCATCCCATGGCTGCCACTTCCAAGCCATGGAACCAGGGGTAATGCTTCAACCTCCCTGAGCCCCTTTCCTCATCAGAGAAGTGGGGAAAATAAATGAGGCTGTCACCTCAGATGGTGACAAGTGCTGTGAAAGAAGTAAAGCAGGGAGATGTGACCGAGAGCACCTGCCTGGGAGGAGGGCTTCGCCAGGGGGTTGGTGATGTTTGCTCTGAGCTAGAAGGCTGAAGCGGAGCCAGCCACTCGGGGATCTTCAGGGAGAGGGTGGGGTGCCAGGTAGAGGAACAGCAAGTGCAAACGCCCTAGGCTTCGCCAGATTCCCCAGCCCCTTCCCCAGCCCAGGTCCACCCTCCCAGCACCGTCACTAAGAAGCATGACGCCCTAGCCCTGGGCGGGGCCTTGTGTGCACTGGCCTTTGAGCCCTGCCAAGCCCTCCCCTCTCCCCAGCCCAGCCACCCATGCAGTGTCACCCCCTTCCCCGCCCTGTCCTTTGGCTTCTGCATGCGAGGAGGTGCTGTATGTCTCCACCTGGCGGCCCACTTGTCACCAGGAACTTGCAATGTATGCAGCTGTATCTCCCCTGCCCCCCGCCATCCCTCCCATGTTTGGCATATGTGGGGTGGATGTTCCAGGGCCTCTGGAAAGCCTTCATTCACAGCCACCCATGACTCGGGCCCACACACCAGAGCTGCACGTCCACAGTGACCCACACATTCACTCTTGCTCTCTCGCTCATGAGTCCTGCTCTCCAGGGAGGCATCTAGGGGATTTTCTCAGCCTTCACAGTACCTCAGGGCCCTGGTCCCCTGTCACCAAGGGGCTATGGGACCTAGCAGAATTCGAATAACCTTTAAATGGCCCAGCTGGCCCTTGGACAACCAGTTCACACCGAGAAACAGTCTGGGAGGGGAGGAGGGGTTGCCTGAAGTCACGTGACCCAGTGGGCTGCATTTACCAGCGCTTAAAACTGCATTTGTTTTGTGTATTTGTTTACAACTTCCTCCCCCCACCCCCACCCCCATATCTCTGTCCCAACGACATGAGCTCAATGTCTGATGCACCTCTGGCTCTAGAACTTGGCACACAGTAGGTCCTCACAGAATGTCGCTTGATAGACTGAATGACTGAATAACAACAATAATAATATGTATTGAGGGCTCACTATGTGCCCCACACTGTACTTAATGCTTTACATTGATTCATTCAACAAATGTTTATTTACTGAACCATATTATGTGCGAGGAATTGGAATGTAGCCAATGTAAACGCAAGACTAAAATCCCTGTCTTTGTGGAGCTGATATTCTTGTAGGGGAGACAGTAAACAAACAGAAATGAAGTCCAAGGTGATAGGTGCTCGGAAAAGAAGATAGGTGCTAGGAAATGCTGGAAGATGGGAATGGTTACGATTTTAGATCAGGTGTCCCCGGAGGACCTTTGAGGCAAAGATCTGAAGGAAGTGAGGGAGTGAGCTGTGTTACCTCTTGGGAAAGAATGTTCCAGCAGAGTGAAGAGCAAATGCAGAGACCCAGAGGCATGTAGGGGGGTGTAAGGGAAGGGGAATATGCCAGTAGGGCTGAGACACAGAGGGAGGGGAGCGTGATGGGGGTGGCACTGGTGTGTTACCTTGGGCAGCTTGCTGGCCACTCCACCTCGGTTTCCGCATGTGGACAGTATCGTGGTGCATCCTTCTGTGTTATATTTGGACCCCAAGGCAGGTTAAGAGCCCAGCTCTGCCACTTGCCATCTATGCGACCTCAGTCTAGTTATTTCTGTTCTCCAAGCCTCAGTTTCCGCCCCTATAAAGTAAGAGTAAAAATGGTACCAACTTCTAACAGATTGTGAGAATTCGTTAAGATCAAGCATGTAAAGCACTTGTGTCTGGCACTGAGAAAGTGCTCGATAAATGGTAGCTGCTGTGGTTTTTTTAATCATCATCATTCGTATCCATCTAGAGGAAACTGGGGCACAGAGAGGTTGAGTAACATGCCCAGTGTCACACAGCTAGTGAGTGACAGCTGGAATGTGAGTCCAGATGTAACAGCACGTAACCTCTGTATTATACTGAACCCTCAAGTGAGCAAATGGTTTGGGGGTCTCTGAGGGGACTCCACTCCAGTTCTGAACAAATTCAGAACAAAGACAAGGAAAAGGCTGCTGGAGGCCAAATTATCACACTTACTGTTGATAAAAATTAGGTTGCGGGGAACGTGGCTTCCATGTGGACCTAAGGTACTTCCCGACACCAAACCCCAGAAGGACATTTTCATCTGGTTACCAGCAGCACTGGGGCAGAGTGGGCTTCCCTACATGGGGCGATTGGGGGTCAGAGAGAAAGGGACAGTTGGCTCCTAATAGGGAAAGGTTGGGCTGATCTGAGCATGCCCGGTTTACTCTCTCCAGACTCACCGAGCAAATGAGGCCCCACATCTCCCTGGGGAAGAGCAAGTAAAGGGACAGATTGAGGCCAGGAATGTTATTCCTGAGACTCCATTCACAGGGAACAAAGTGTCCCAAGTAGAGAAGGGACACCTTCTGCCCCAACAAATGAGTGAATGAGTGAGCGAGCAAGTGAGTGACTTCCTGATTTGGGGTGGGGAGTGGGCAGGGATCTCCCTCTTGTCCACCGCCCCCCCACCCCCCCAGCTCATGCTCTTCTTGTCCACAGTTGCAGGGGCTCTCATTGCTGACTTCTTGTCTGGCGTGGTGCACTGGGGAGCCGACACCTGGGGCTCCGTGGAGCTGCCCATCGTGGGGAAGGTGCGTATGTTGACCCAGCCCCGAAGCCCAGCCCATGTCCTCCAGGAGGAGGTCGGGCTGTCTGACCTTGGGTGAGTCCCCTTTCCTCTCTGAGCCTGTTTCCCTATCTGAAAGATGGGAACTGTGGTTCCAGCCTGACCCCCATGCCCCTCCTCCAAGACGAGAACAAGAATCCCCTGGGGTTTTCTGGAAGCATCAGGCGTGGGACAGAGAGCTTTGATACATGTCCACCTCACCGGAACCCCTTGAGTTTGGGGACCACGCCACATCTTATTCTCCTTTGCCTTCCCTGCCACACCTCACTGTTTCCATTGAACTTTATCTTGAGTCAGTCTGACTTTTATTGTGGTAGGAAATCTGGTACAAACTTAACCAAAGAAAGGTACTGACTCATGTAATGAAAATTTTAGGAGTAGAGCCAAATTAGGGCATGGCTGGGTCCAGTGAGACGGACAGACCATATTCTTTGGACTCAGTCCCTCTCCATGTCTGTCTCTGCTGGCTCCACTCTCGTGTAGGCTTTCCCCTACACGAGAAGGTGGGGAAAGGTGGCCAGGATGGCTCACAGCTGCCTAGACTTCCATCCTCCCAGCTCAGTGCCCCTTTCCCATAGTTTCGGCCAGAGTCCCATGGCTCATTCCCATTGGCCCAGCTTGGATCACACACCCATCCTTCATCCAGTCACGGTGGCCAGAGGGATGGGGTCCTCTGATTGGCCAGGCAAGGGTCCCGTGCTTACTCTTAACTAGGGGGCGGAGGAGTCAGCCCATTGGAACAACTGGTACTAAAAGAAGGGGAGGCTGTTACCAGAAGGAGGGGCCTGGATGTCGGAAAGAAAGAAAGGGTCCTGCCTGTCACTGGGAGGGGTCTCCTCCATTGTCTTAGGGTAGGAAAGGAGGGTGGAGATTGTCTCCAAACCCCCCCATAGCCCAGGTCAGGAGACTGAGGCCCACAGGGGGGCAGTACCAGCCCAAGGTCCCCACCAGGTCATTTCGACCCATCTTGCACTAAAGCTGTTAGACCCAGACCCTGAAGGCTGGGTGGGATCTGCAGCAGTGACGTGGTGGGACAGCATCTCAAAGGCAAGGAGGTGAGCCCGCGCGGAGTGTGTGCAGGAAGTCGGGGAGAGTGGCTGACCACCATAGGCTGACTGGTCGGATGGATCCCCTATCCCGCCCCCCTACCCCACCCAGGCTTTCATCCGGCCATTCCGGGAGCATCACATTGACCCGACAGCCATTACGCGGCACGACTTCATCGAGACCAATGGGGACAACTGCCTGGTGACGCTGCTACCGCTGTTAAACATGGCCTACAAGTTCCGCACCCAGAGCCCAGGTAAGAGTGCCCCCTGGTGGGCCTTCAGGGAGCCATTGGGGACAGGCACACACGCACCCCTCCCATGAGTCTCCTGTAGCTTGTGTGTGTGTTTGCCGCTTACTGTGTTAGAAAAATTTTTAGTTTCCCTCATGTAAAATTGGGATATTTGACATAAAGATCTGTGTTTCCAGCTTCTCTTGAACAATCCGATCTGGCCACCCTGGGTCTTTGTTCCCACTTGGCTGTACTGGGCCAGAGCTGAGCCGCAGGGGCACCCCCTTAGACAGAGATGCACGCTTTCCACTTTGCCACAGTCCCCACTACTCCCTGCTGTCCAATGCCTGGCCTGCCTTGCTCATTTGAATTACCTCCCTGGCCCTGAGGGCTTCTGGTTTTGCTGTCTGGGCTTAGTGGAAAGAGTCTATGCAGCCTGCCAACGCAGTCCTGAGCTCAGACCTCTGCCCTGACTACTATCTGGGGGAGGAAGCTTGTGCCAAAGCAAGTCACTTCACCTCTCTGAACCTCAGCGACCTCGTCTGTCAGGTGGGGGATGAGTCCTTCCCCTGTGCCAGATCCTGTCCTAACAGTGTGACACGGTGCTGATCTTTAGAGCAGCCCCGCTGTGGGGAGATGTGATGAATGTCTGTGGTGTTGGGGGTGCTGCCCCGCCCACCTCCTCTTCCCCAAAGGGGACACCCGTCCCCCAGCTGCTGTGAGCATCCAGCTGCCCCTTCTGAGAACTGCCAGGGCAGGTCCCGCCTCTTCCCTTGGGATAAGCCTGAAGCCAGTGACAAAAAGAAAAGCCTGCAAAAGCGAGCCCCCCGGCCTCTGAGTGGGACCAACTCTATGGAGTCATTAACATTTCAGACCCCCACCCCCACCCCACCAGGATCAGGCTGAGACAAGACTCCCCCCACCCCATCTTTGCTTAACTCTTCCCCTGCCCTGTCCTGCTTTCCTCACTCGCTCAGATGTTTTTCCAGAAGAGAGGATTTCCCGCCCCCCCACAACCCCTACCAGTCAGATAACTCATGTGCACATGAATCCTTGTCTCAGGCTCTGCTTCTAGGGAATCTGGACAAAGACTTGCTCTCATTTCATTGTTGAGGAGCTTGAGACTCAAAGAGGTAGAGTCGTTGACCCAAGTTCATACAGTTAAGAAATGTCAGAGCAGGGGGGAATTCCCTGGTGGTCCAGGGGTTAGGACTCCGCGCTTTCACTGCCGAGGGCCCAGGTTCAATCCCTGGTCGGGGAACTAAGATCCCACAAGCTGCGTGGCATGACCGAAAAGAAAAAGAAATGTCAGAGTAGGGATCTGCACCCAGCTCTGCCTCATTCCAGAGCCCACATTCTTAACTATTACCTATGCTTATTCCATTCTGCCCACTGAGCAGAAGAGGAGACTGAGGCCCAGAGGGGAGTCTGAGCTTGCCCAAGTCCACTTGGGAGGTTGGAAAGAGGCCTGGGTGCTATCCTGGGAAGGGAGCTGGGCCAGGCTGGCAGTGGGCCCCCACCCTGTGGACAGCTGTATGGGGCCTATGGTCACCCCCCCCCCTCTACCCACGCTGCAGAAGTCCTGGAGCAGCTGTACCCCTGGGAGTGCTTCGTCTTCTGCCTGATCATCTTCGGTACCTTCACCAACCAGATCCACAAGTGGTCACACACGTACTTTGGGCTGCCGCGCTGGGTCGTCCTCCTGCAGGACTGGCATGTCATCCTGCCTCGTAAACACCATCGCATCCACCACGTCTCACCCCACGAGACCTACTTCTGCATCACCACAGGTGCGGCTATAGGGTAGCGTGGAATGGGCTGCCCCCACTCTGACTGCAGCTCCATCCTTAGGATCAAGGGGCACAGGTCACAGTGGGAGGTGGTGCAGTCCTGCAGGAACATTCTCTCAGAACACACGTTTCTTGAGCATCTACTACGTGCCAGGCACTCTTCTAGGTGCCAAGGACACAGCAGTAAACAAGACAGACACACACACACACATACCCCCTTCATGGAGTTGTGATTCCAACCACCCATCCATCCAGCTGATATTTATTGAGCACCTACTATGTGCCACAGCACTGAACAAAACAGGCAAAAATCCCTACCTTTATAGCATTCACATTCTAAGAGGGGACATTCCAAGCACTAAAAAACAAGTACTATATCTGATTGTTCTAACTGCTATGGAGGAAAATAATGCAGAGGGTAGGAGAGGGAAATGGGGAGCTTCACCCTTTAAATAGGGTGGTCAGGGAAGGCCTCGCTGAGAAGGTGACATTTGAACTGAGGAAGAGAGTCATGCAGCTCTGGAGGAAGAGCTCTCCAGGCAGCAGGAGCAGTAGGTGAAGGGCCTTGGAGGCAGGAACCACATGCCTGGTTTGTTTGAGGAGCAGCAAGGCGGCTAGTGTAGCTTCAGTGAGAGGCGTGAGGGGTAGAAGGGTCGGAGAGATAGCAGAGTCCAGGTGTGAGAAATGCTGTGAGGGCAAACAAAGCAGGATGAAGGGCAGAGAGTCATGGGGGAAGGGGGCGTAGCTGTTGATAAAGGAGATCGGAAATCTGGAAAAAGGGGGGTTCCCTGCAGATAAATAGGGACAGATCAGTCCAGGCAGAGGGAACAGCAAGTACACAGAGGCCCTGCGGCAGGAACAGGTGACCCAGGAGTAGTAAGGAGGCCCACATGCTGTTGGTAGTTAATGGGCCAGTGCCAAAGAGGTGAGATGAGGTGAGGCGACCAGGTTTTCCAGGGGCAGCTGGGTATCTTTTTAAGGTTAAGTATACCACACGTGCTGTTAAGTCAGACCAACTTGGGCGTAGCCTTCAGCTCCTCCATATGTGACTTGCGGAGGCTCACAAGCCTCCCTGGTTATCGTTTTTCTCATTCACAAGATGGGGCTACAGCTACCTCCTTCGCATACCAGCTCCCAGGGCTGGGGTGTGAGTGGTAAGGTGGCAGATGGAAAGTGCTTGGCACATAGTAGGTACTCAGTAAGCTACAGCTACTGGTTTGGGGGCAGGGGTTGGGGTGTTTGGTTTGGTTTTGTGGGGGGTTTGTTTTGTTTTTGTTTCTTGGGGATTTTTGCCTTTCTGGAAGCAGAACTGAGAGCCACAAAAAAACATTTTTTGTACACCCTAAAGTCATGCTTTCTAGGAGCAGTTGGAGGGGTTAGAATTTAGGCTGTTGTGGAGATCATGTAACTGCTCAACCAGAACTGGGATCAGTCTTGGCTTGGCCATATACTAATTGGGAAACTCTCCTCCAAGGCTCAGTCTTCTTTTTTTTTTTTTTTTTTTTAAATTAATTAATTAATTAATTTTAAGTTTGGCCGTGTTGGGTCTTCGTTGCTTCGTGTGGGCTTTCTCTAGTTGCGGGCAAGCGGGGGTTACTCTGTTGTGGTACGCACGCTTCTCTTGTTGCGGAGCACAGGCTGTAGGTGTGCGGGCTTCAGTAGTTGTGGCTCGTGGGCTCTAGAGTGCAGGCTCAGTAGTTGTGGCGCACGGGCTTAGTTGCTCCACGGCATGTTCATCTTCCCAGACCAGGGCTCGAACCTGTGTCCCGTGCATTGGCAGGCGGATTCCTAACCACTGCGCCACCAGGGAAGTCCCCAAGACTCAGTCTTCTCATGTGGAAAATGGGACTAATAATAGTATGTACTTCAAGGTTCAGGTGGTAGACTGTAATACAGATTAAATAAGATTATGAGCACTGTTCATTGAGCACCTACCATATGCCAGGCATCATCCTAGGCAGTGGGATCAACAGTGAAACAACATGGGGTTCTACTGTTTGGAGCTGACATTCTAGTTGGGAGTTGGGGATAAAAACCAACACAAAACAGGGAGGTGTCGAATTAATGAGATTGGTTACAGGTTATCATAAAAGCTGTAAAGAAATAAGAAACGGTGACATGACAGGACAGGAGCACTGCTAAGTGGTAGTCAGGGAAGGCTTCCTGGAAGAGGTAGCATTAGAGCCAAATGATAAGAAACGTTGCCTCCATGCCTGGCATATAGTAAGCACTCAATAAGAAGGTGAATGAGGGGATGAAGGCATATCTGAGCATCCTCTAAACCCATTGGTGGGAAGCCCCTGTCCCAAAATTCCTCAGTCAGTCCTTGTCCCCTGCCCCCTGCAGACTTAACTCTGTTCCTCCCCTGCCCGAGGCAGGGCCAGCTCTCTCTCTACGTCCTCTCACTGCTGCTCTCCCATTCAACCCCTCCGCACACCCCCCTGCCCTGTTTCCACTGCAGGCTGGCTCAACTACCCTCTCGAGAAGATGGGCTTCTGGAGACGCCTAGAGGACATTATCCAGGGCCTGACAGGCGAGAAGCCTCGGGCAGACGACATGAAATGGGCACAGAAGGTCAAATAACTCCTCCGGGCCACCACCTCGTTGCCAACCTTACCCAGCTCCCCCAAACCGAAGCCATCTGCCAAATTCCAGCCTCCTTGCGCTGGCCCATCCAGGTGGAGAGGACACCTCCTGGGCTGGGCCCGGGCACCCCCAGCCCACCCCTTGTGACACTGAATACTTGAGCCACTGATTTTTTTCATTTCCTTTTTTTCGTTTTCTTTCCTTGACCCCCTCCCCAGCCACCTGAACTGCTCTGTCTGCCAAACCTGACTCTGCAAAAAAAAAAGAAAAAAAAAGAGCCCCACCCTGCCAGCCATCCCTTGGGTTGAGGAGAAGTTCACCAACTCCCCACACTCCCACCACCCCTTGCCCCACTGGGTAGCCCTTCAGTGTGGCTGGTATTGGGGCACTGAGTCGTCTGTTCCTCTTTGCCCTCAGTGGTCTAGGAGCCCCCAGGCACACCTAACTGTCCCTGGAGCATTACCCTGCCATGGACCTGCAGACTGACCCCCAAGGCCTGGGTGGATAGACAGCCCCAGTCACCACCTTCAGCCTAGCTTGTCCACCCAAGGATGGCAAAGTGCAGCAAGGGTCTGGGGGCAGCTGGCCAGACGAGGCTGGAATTTCCTGATCAAGTCTGGATCCCCCTTCTTCCCCACCCCTCCCCCATCTGCCAATGTGATTTCAGCCAGAGCTGATGTGTCTAATCGGAGGATGTCTTCAAAGGGCACAGCCCCTGCAAAGGGTCTTTGTCATTTGGAAGGGGACACAGTGTCCCCTCTGGCCGGGGGTATGTCAGAGAAGGAAGAGTGGGGCTTTTTTGTTTCGGTTATTTTTTTTTTAACGGTGCTTGCTTGTTTAATGTAAATAATAGAAAGCCTTAATATCTTTTCTGTAACACGGAGTAATATTTTAATGTCATGTTTTGGATGTACATAATATATTTATAACAAAGCAGCAAGAGTCTACTTAACCTCGCTGCCTCGTATTTCCTGGTTGCCTGGGGGAAGGGAAGTAAGGAGCCTGGAGGGTGAGGCCCCACCCCTACCCTATTCCCAGCTTCCCTCGCAACGCTGGGCTAAGGATGAGGTCTTTGTCATCTAAGACAGTGAATCAATGTCGACATCTGCTCCAAACACTTTTGGAAGGGACCCGTGATTTGGTGAGGAATGGTCTTCATGCAGAAAATCATGGTGATAGAGTAACAAAGGCTGATCCTTATGGGTGAATTCCTTTGGCAAATGTTTGTCGGCACCTAATGTGTGCCAGGCTCTGGCCTGGACACTGGGGGATGGAAGTGAACAAACAAACAAGGATTTACCCCGATGGAGCTGACCTCCTGGGGAGAGAGACAATAAACTTAAATAAATGCACATGGACATTCAGACGGTGATTTGTAAAGAAAATCAAACATCTCGGGATTACATCAGAAAGGCAGGGTGAGGCTGCTTTGGCAGGGTGGTCAGGGAGGGCCTCTCTGAGGAGATGACATCTGAGCTGAGACCTGGAGGAGGAGATAGAACCAAATGGGGAAAGAACTGGAGGGAAAGCCTTCCTGGCTGGAGAAGTGCAAAGGCCCTGAGGCAGGAACAAACCTGGGGTTTTTAAGAGAGTGTGGCTGGATGGGAGTGAGCAAGGGGAAAGTGGAAGATGAGGTTTGAAAAATAGGAACTAGTTGTATGGAACCTCACAGGCAAGTCGGGAGACTGGACATTTTAAACAAGTATCTTGTTCATTTATTCATTGAACAAATATGAGGCATTTCCTATGTGCCAGGCACTGGGATTCAGTAGTGAACACAACAGATTTACAATCAATATCTAGTCTGGGCCAGATAGTTGCTGTAATAGTAACCAGGAAAAACAAAATCTTGTTGGGGACAGAGAAATGATAAAAGACTCTTTAGAGCAGTCACAGATAAAGTTTTTTTAATGTGACCCATAACTTCATTTTAAAGTTTGCTCGCCACTAGACTTGATTTTTAACTGTCTGAGGGGACCACAAAAGGAAGGGGTATTAGAATTCTTCAACTCTAAGTGACAGAAACCATAACTTAAGCAACAATTAATAGCTAAAGTAATTTTATTAACTCATATAACTGAAAAGGTCAGAGGTGTTTCTGACAAGGTTTGGCAGGACTCAGGGGCTCACATGATTCATCAGAACTTAGTCTCTCTGTCTAGCTCTGTTTTTCTCTGAGTTGAGACTTGACATTGGACCAGCTCAGCTCCTCAGTAGAAAAAGTCTCCCTTCCCAGCAGCTGCAGCAAAAGCCCCAGGGCAGGCTCTTATTGGCCTGGATTGGGTCAGGTGCCTGTCCCTGAACCAACTCTTTGTGGTGGTAGTGAAGTGTTCTGATTGGCCAGGGCTGAAATATCCACCTGGAGTTGCAGAAGTGGGATCAACACTTCCCAAGTCACAGGATGAGAGGAGGGAGGGATGGTTCCCAAAAGAAAACTTAAGGTGCAGTGGGTGGGGCAGACAGCCAAAATCAGCACCAGGTAAGCAGCCTTGGGGCTGCAGGGGTTGCTTTCCTATTCCCAGGCTCTGCTGGGGGTATACTTCTAGGCCCTACCAATGTTTTAGTTCCCCCAGAAGCCAGCAAGAACAAACAGCGTGAGTCCAGAGAGGTGAAGTGACTTGTCCAAGACCACACAGCTAGTGAGGCAGAGCCAGCCCTCACACTCAGACCATCTTGCTGCTCCTGAATCCCAAGGACTGGAGAAATACTTTTCAAAACCAGAGGGACATATGTTTTGGGTCAGGTCTGGGAAAGTTGGGGTCATTTGTGAGATGGGAAGATTCCAAAAAGTCCCTATTGAGGGCCGGGGAGCAGGAAATGCGAACACCTACTGAACACTTACTACAGGCCAGATGCGGAGAGCTCCGTGCGTGGGTCCCCTCAAGCAGTCCCTGCAGCTCTGAGAGGTGAGTACACTTAGCCCCATTTTTTCCAAATGAGGGAACAGGCACAGAGGTCAAATAACATACCAAACGTCACACAGATGGTAGGTAGCAGGGCTGGAATCTGAGCCCTGATCTAACGCTGAGCTCTAGCAGCTTTCACACGCACCCGGAGCCCCCGTGGAGGGAGGGAGGTGAGGAGGCAGGTGGCCAGTGAGAAACGTGTCTCCTATGAGAAAGCAGCAACACATCAGGATGAGAAACAGCAGCTAACACTGAGGACTGAGATGCCCTGGAGACATCAGGCCCCAGAGGGCAGCTGCTACTCCTATCAGTTGAGTAAAGAGGAGCCAGAAAATCCGTATTTTTTAAATGCTGACTCCATTCTTTATACATACGGTGGGCAAAACAGAACAGGTATATAGGCCAATTTCTGCCCGTAACTTACCAGCTGGTGCAGGGACGGCCTGATTTTGGGTGGATTTGTGCTGCTATCTGGTGGTGGAGTGGGGCAGGTGGCAGTGCAGAGCAAATACATGGGTTTCCAGCTCCACTGGGAAACGTCACGCATCACCCCCCCTTTGCTGACTTGTCCTTAGAGGGGGTCTGGGCAGGGCGCCTGCTCCCAAAATTAACCCCACCCCCTTCTGATAAATCTAAAAATTTCAAGCTAACCTTTTAAACATGATTTTGTAATAGGTAATGCATGCATAAGGTAAGGAATAATAAACAATACAGGGGTCAGCTGACTGGCCAGTAGACCAGATCTGTCCCACCTGTTTTTCTGCTGTCCCCCATTAGCATTTTCTTTTTAATAGTGGGGGGAATAAAGAATATTTCCTAACACACGACATTCAAATTCAGTGTCAATCGAATAAAGTTTTACTTACACACAGCCATTCATTTGCATATTGTCTATGGCTGCTTTTTCAATACAGCAGCAGAGTCAAGAGACCAAACGACCCACAAAACCTAAAATATTTACTATCTGGCCCTTTACAGAAAAAAATTTACCAACTCCAGGTCTAGAGTGCTCCCCATTCATGTTCCCCCAAGCCCTCATTTCTCTTCCCCAGAGCCCATCATTTTGATAAGACCCTTGCAAGTCGCTTACACAGGCACAGAGTCATGTCTGTCCCCCCTCTTTTCACACAATAGGTAGAATATTATATACACAGTTCTGCACCTTGCCTTTTTTCATTTAATATGTTTTGGGGATAGTATATATCAATGCTTCTTATTCCTTTATACAGCTGTATAACATTCCAACTTCAGGATGGACATTTCTTTTTTAACTCATCGCTCGTTGAATTTTGAGATAATTTTAATTTTGGGGTAATACAAACTGCTGTTGTGTGCATCAGAGAACTTAAGTCTTTGCTCATAAGGGCCAGTAGACCTGAGGGGTCAATTTCTGGGGATCGAATTGCTAGGTCAGGGGTGTCTGTGTGCTGCATTTTGATAGCTCATGCCAAAATTGCCTTCCACCAAGGCCATGCCCATTTAAACTCTCAGAACTTTTGAGAGTGCCAGTTGCCTCACACCCTTGCCAACAAAGAGTGTTATCGAGTGTTTTGTTCTTTGCCAATCTGATAGGTGGTTTTAATTTGCATTTCTCTTACTGTATTTCATTGAATCTAAGATATCATTGATTGTACCATCCATCCTGATTCCAGAGATGTTTGAATATAAAAATTTGCATCTTAGAATCACTGAAATACAATATGTTGAGTGAGATTGGGTATCTTATCACATTTCCTTTCTCTGCACATGTTCTTTTCTGATTTTGGGGGGGAGGCAGGACAGTAATGGTTAAGAGTTTAGGGTTCAAATCCCAGCTCTGCCACTTACAAGCATGTGACTTTGGGCAAGTTACTTAATCTTTCTGTGTCTCAGTTCCCTCATCCGTGAGATGGGAACCTAACTCATAGGGTCATTGTGAAGATTAAATGAATTAATATATGCAAAACACTATGTTCCTGGAACATACTAAATGCTCCATACACGTTTGCTATGATTATCATCTTTCCTTTGGGATCTCTTTTTCTTAATGAGTTGCAAGGGCTCTTTATAAATTAAGGAAACATCCTTTTGGTTTTCCCCCCATCCCAGACCCCTGGTTTTTACTCCTTTTTCATTGACCACAAAACAGATGATACAAAGTTCAGACATTATAGAAATAAATTGTATACGAAGAAGCCAATGGAAATGACCCAGATGTCCACCAATATAGGAATAAATTAATTGTACCATTACCCCCTACCTACCCAGTCCTATCCCTTTTTGGTTGTGTATTTTAGCAACTACATCGAACATTAAATATCTTAATGCTATACTTCAGACACACCCCAGGGGGGCATAACTCCATGTATGTGCCATGAAATGCCACGAACAAATGTGTCGCACATCCCATCCACCACAGACCCCTCCCCAGGGATTCTCTGTCTTCTGGGTCCCATGACCCTTCCCGTCAACGGTTCCTCAGCTTTACTTTCTGTAGTTTGTATTATAAAAACTATAGCATGAATTTGGGGTTTTTTCTTAACTATGAATTGGAAATATAAACATAAAACTTTATAATGTTATCCACAACCTCGCTACTCAAAGTGTGGTCTGTGCCTCGGCATCGGCATCCCCTAGGAGGCTGTGGGAAATGCAGGATCTCAAGCACCCCTCACCCCTACAGAATCAGAATCTGCATTTAAACAAAACTGCTAGTGATTTACCTGCACATTAGAGTTTGAGAAGTATTGCTCTAAAAAATGATATTGTAGGTCTTGTAAAGTATATTGCATTTTTTACATTTTCAATATACTTTTTCAAGCTATTCATGCCTTTCACATCTCAGAGATTCCAGAACTCCCCGGATGTTTTCCCACCTTGTTGAGAACAGTGTTCTTGAGTGAATGCTGTGGAACAGTCCAAGTCCATATATCTCTTTCCTGGAACACTGTGCCAGCTTCCTTGGCTGTAGATAACAACTTACTTTTAAGAGCAGTTTAAGCAGTAATGACATTTATTATCACGTCTTAAGAAGCTTATAGGTAGGTAGCCCTGGGATTTGTTCAACTGCTCAACTACATCATCCAGGTCCTATCTAGCTCTTGCCATCTTTCTGTGCTGTCATCTTTGTTGTGTTGGCTTTTCAGCCTCAGGCTTGTGCCTCATGGTATCTATATGATTGCCACAGCTCCAACCATCATAACCTCATATATAGGAAGGAGGAAAGGGGACAAAAAAGGCTTTCTCCCCAGCTATTTTCATGAGAGAAACTTTCCAAACACCTCCTCCCCAACTCCACTGACCAGAAAGAACTAGATCACAGGCACACCCCTGGACCAACCACTGGCAAAAGGAAATGGCAGTGCCTGTGATTGGCTTGTATTCACACCTGGACGTTCAGCCTCCTAAGCAAAATCAGGCTTCTGTGAGCACGGAAGGTCATGACTGGACTGGCAGTCAGCAGTGTCCAACACACCTCCTCTCTGGACCCCTCCCCTCCAGTCTTGCTCCGCCCAATTCAATTTCCTTGAGGCAGCCAGGCTGCACTTTGTAAAAATGCAAACCCGCCTACGTTTTGCTTCAAACTTTCCAGTCTTCAGCTCCCTCACCACACAGGAAACATCAAGTGCCCCAGACTTAAAAGAACTGGATTACAAACCTGAATTTACTCCTTTCTTGTGTGACCCTAGGAAGGCCATCTTACTCCACCGAGTCTCAGTTTCCACATCTGACAAATGTGGAGATAACAACAGCTACTTTGCAAGGGTCATTGAGGAAATAATAATAATAATATTGTAGTAATAATGGCAGCAGCTAATACTTATATTAGCACTCGCTCTGTGTCAAGCCATTTTCTAAATTCTTTAGTTCTATTAGCCATTTTAATCTTCCCACGAATCCGATAAAACAGGACTCACATCCGCAACAGCTGAAGCTACCAGCTCAAGGGCAGAGAGGGAATGGGGCGCAGGGGCCAGAAGAATCCCGCTCTGGGGACTGGCGGCGACCGCCGGGGAGGGGGCGGAGCCTCTCCGAGAGCGCTTTAGTACGGGGAGGACTACAACTCCCAGCAGGCTCCGCGACCCCGCTGGACTATAATTACCAGCATGCCTCGGGCTGCCGTGCTTAATCTAGTCTTCCTGCGAGGCGCTCTGTGTAGGAATTCGCTTTATCGTCAATTTGCTTGACAGAAATTCCCCACGGGAACCACGGAATCTACGCAAGTAAACATTTATGAGCATCATGGATAAGAGGCTTGTGTTTTAATCGTCACTTCTCCACCTGTTATCTCTGAGTCTGTTTTCTCACCTCTAAATTGGGGATATTCCTAGGAGTTGTGGCACAGAGTTGTGAGGATTAAAAGGTGGATATGACAGCTTGGTAAATGTCAGCTCTTCTAGTGTCCCCTTCTCTCTCGGTGCCAAAGCGTTTATCAACGCATTTTATCCCCACAGCAACCCTATGAGGTTGATACCGTCATCCCCCTTTTCAGAAGGGGAAATTGATGCCAGGAGAGGCTCAAGTCCCTTGCCTCAAGTCACACAGCAAAGTGAGTGCTGAAGGAGGACTCGAACCCAGAAAATTTCACGCCAGAGGTGAGTCCACCTTAGGAGCCCAAATGCTTCCCACTTGCTGTATGACTTTTTACAGTGACCCAAAGTCCAGGGCAAATATCTTCTGTGCTCTTCAAGGTAAACTTGAATCACGTGATACACGGAATAATGTCAAGATGATTCCATGTGGCCAGTGCTGGGAAGAAGATGCACGTGGCACTTGGAGCGTCAATTATGGCTGAATTTGACCTGGTGGAAGAAATCAAGGAAAGTTTCCCTGAGCGGGCAATGACTGGGAACAGCACAGGCAATGGCCGTGAGGAGGGAGAGGACATGTGTTCCAGAGGCCTTGAAAAGGGCCAGTGTAACTGGAGACCTCTCTGACCTCTGACCTCTCCAGCAAGTCTGACCTCTGACCTCTCCAGCAAGTCTCAGAGGTGCAGGCAGTGCCAGGGAAGGGGGAAAGTGAGGCACCCAGGGTGCAGATTTTAGGGAGGCTCGCATTTGAAGGGTGGTGCAAGTGCAGAGCCTGGATCGGAGAGTGAAAGCCTCCTTAAATTTGGCGCCCTAGACCCCTCACTGACTCCATCCTAGTCCTGGCCTAGGTGCAGGGCATTGTGGGTAGGGTGGTTAACCATCCTGGTTTGCCCTGGAGATTCCTGGTTGTTGTCCCAGTAAGGTCATACTAGGCCCCCTTTCAATCTGCTGATTGTCATTGTTGGATGATAATTCTTTGGTCACTCAATTTGTAGAGTCTGTATTTTATCCCATGGGAATGGGGAGCTACTGAAAGGTTTAGGTGAATGGAACATGGGGGCAAGAATGGAGGCTGCTGGGATCATCCAAGTGGGAGACAAGTGGATGGAGTAGAGAGATGCTTAGGAGGCATTCTGTCAGAACAAGGTGATGAATTGGATGCACTGGGTGAAGGCTTCCAGCTTCCTTGTTCCTCTGTATTGAAAGTCCTGGTCATTTCTCAGCCAGTGTTCAGCTGTGTTGCCTTGAGGCAATCCTTTCACCTCTCTCAGCCTGTTTCCATATCCATATAAGAGCTTCTCAGACCATTTGTCATAGAGGACTCACTTCTTGGATTTAACATTTGCAAGTATATGTTTCCAGGGCCTTTGCACATGCCATTCCCTCTACCTCCTTCTCATCATTCAGGTCTCTGTTGAAATGTGACTTGCATAGGAGGCCCTCCCTGACCACTTCTTCCCTGGTTTACTCTCTATCCTATTATAGTTATGTTTTTCCCTATTTGTTTATTTGCTTCCTATCTCCGACTAAAATCTAAGCCCATGAGAGCAGGAGCTTGCTTCTTCAGGGATGTATATCCATCCCCAGCACCTATGACAGCATCTGGCACATAGTAGATGCTTAGTAAATATTTGTTCGATGGAATGAATGGATTGAGTGAAAGAGTGAACGAATGAATGAATGAGTGAATGCTTTCCCTGCCACCTTAATGCCCCAAATCATTTAGCTGCCCTTCTACAAGCCCCTTCTGGCCTGGGAGCATCGATCTTGGAAGCAAGACATCTGGCTTGGGTTCAAATTCTGACTCAGTCATTTTACAGCTGAGTTTAGATAAATGGCTTAACCCCTCTCGCCTTCATGTTTCACTTTAAGCCCGACCTGGTAGAGATGTTGTTGTGAGGATCCAACTAGATAGGAAAATGCCCCAGGCAAAATGGTGCTTTTTATTCTTTTTATTTATTTATTTTTGCAGTACGCGGGCCTCCTACTATTGTGGCCTCTCCTGTTGCGGAGCACAGGCTCCGGACGCGCAGGCTCAGCGGCCATGGCTCACGGGCCCAGCCGCTCCGCGGCATGTGGGATCTTCCCGGACCCGGGCAGGAACCCGTGTCCCCTGCATCGGCAGGCGGATTCTCAACCACTGCGCCACCACGGAAGCCCAAAATAGGTGCTTTTTAAAAATATTATAAACTTGCATCTATTTATTTATTTATATTTATTGAAGTATAGTTGACTTACAATATTGTGTTAGTTTCAGGTGTACAGCATAGTGATTCAGGTTTTTGGGTTTTGGTGGGGTTTTTTTTGCAGATTATATTCCATTATAGGTTGTGACAATAGGCGCTTTTTAGAAGCTTTCTTTTCTTTTTCTTTCACAGTCACACCCTTCCAAGTCTGATCCCCCTTGCCCTCCCCACCAAGCACCTCAATACCTCCCTCGCACCAGAGCCTGGAGGGCCTTGCAGGTTGCTGGGCCCTCACGCACGCAAACATTTCCTCTCTCTAAAAGGGCAGGAAAAAATACCTTCCCGGCAACTGGTCGCGCAGTCCGCGGAGCGGGCGTCAGCGGAGGCGTCTGCGTGTGCGCACACGCATGCGCAGAAGAGCCCGGAGAACGGGTGGGGGGTGAAGAAGGGGCCGGCCTTTGAGCGACAGCGACGCAAGATGGCAGCCACCACGGGCTCGGGTGAGCGGGGGCGCCGGACCCGGCCGGCCGAGGGGGCATGGGCTCGGGCCGGGGGCCGGGGACCCGCGAAGGCCCTTGCTGCGGGGCCAGGGCCTCTGCGATGCCTCTGTCCCCTGGGCACCGTGGCGGCGACCCAGGCGGCCTGAGTGGGGAGGAGGAGCAGGCGGTGGCCGGAAGCACGGGCGGGGGCCTGAGGGGCCTGTGGGGCCTGTGGGCGGCGCGGCGAGGCCCAGAGGCTCCCCCGGGCGGCGTGAGGGCCCTGCTGAGAGGAAGGGCCGGGTCCCGCGGCGCAGCGGAGCGGCCAGAGCGGGTGAGGGGCGAGCCCAGAGGCACTGCCGAGGAGATCGGGGCTGGTGGCTCTTTAGGGGAGATCGAGGGGTCCCCTTGAGAACGAGGAGGCGCCCCAAAATGGATGGAAGTTCTTTATTTGGGTGCTGGGTGTCTGGGTGGGGGGAGGAGCCTTGGGATGTCCTTTTGGCGGGGACTTCGGAGAAGCCCCTCAGGATGGATGAGGGAAGAAAACAGCATCCTGAGGGGTGACTGAGAGGATCCCCCATTGGTAAAGGGCAGGGCTCCAGTGTTCGTTTGGGGGATTGGGTTAGCTGAGGAAATTTTTATGTTGATTAGAAAGGGGGAGTCTTGGGGTGGCTACTTTGGGGGGGATGAAGGGCATCTCCATAGGATACATGAGAAGAGGAAAGGGATTTTTCAGATTCCAGAGGGATTTGGTTGGAGCAGCTGGAAGTGAAATGACCCCATCGTTACCAGGCCCCTAGTTTTGGAGGTAGATGTTAGGTTTTAGGAGGCAAGCTCCGAGCAGGGCGGTTAGTGGAAGCTTGCGATATTGGGTGAAGAACAGATGAGTTGGGAGCCCTGGAGGTGTCTGTCTGGGGAAGGGAGCCCCATGCAGTGGGTGAGAGTGGGAAAAGGTCAGGTTTCAGAGATGTTCTCTTTAGAGAAGAAAAATCTCCTTTGTTGGGTGAGGAAAGCGTACCCTAGGAGTGTCTGTTTTATGGAGACTGTCTCTCTCCCACTCTTTCGGGTGTTGGTAACATATGGGAGTGCAGCTCAGCAGTTCCCCAGTGGCTGGATGGGTTATGGGGAGAGGAACAAATAAAATGGGAAGTTTTGGGTGACTGGAGAAGAAAGCTGAGGTACAAGAGGGAAGGAGGGGGCTGCGCTGTGGGCCAGGGGGAGTTCTTCCAGGCCCTGGTAGGTAAAGGGAAGGAGCATTGATTTTGAGACTGGATTCACTGCTCAGTGTTCCTGAGATGCACCAGAGGATCAAATCCTGAAGGGTCTGTTTCAGAGCTAACACTCACAGCTGGGCATCAGGGGATGGACTCAGGTGGCCTTCTGGAAGAGGCAGGGTGATGATTGCGTGGGGAAGGTCCCGCAGAGGGGCTGATGAGGCAAGAGAGTCGGATTCTGGAAGTGCAGAATTTGGGAGTAACAGAGTGTCCCCCTTTTGGTGAGGAGGGTGTCCCCTGAGGTGCCTGGCAGTGAAATTGGCCAGTGAAGTCCTCCCAGAAGAGGTGACAGTGGGTGACGGCTGATGGAGGAAATGAACAGGCCCACCTGCCTGGGTACTGAAATCCTCCAGCTGTTTAAGGCCGCAGCAGCACTGTTAGGAGAGGGTTGGTGACCCAAAGCGAGCAGGGTGAGGGGAGTCTGTCTTTCCAGGATGTTACTCCTCTAGTATCCCAAGGGGCCATCTTTGTTTGATTGTTAGAGTGGGAATAGAAGGAATTGGAAGTAGGGGATCTGACTGAAGTCACCTACCCCAAGCTGCCTTTTACACTTAAAGCAGTGGGGTCTTCCTGGAGGATGAGGAAACCACACATCTTTTTCCTAGGTTTGGTTTCAGTTGGAACAGTGCTGAGTCAGTTCATTTACAAAGAGACTGCTACAGACATTCTCAGAAGAGAGAGGCTGAGTCAGGCCAGACTGCTGTGGGAAACGTCTCATGAGACTAACACCCCTGCCAGGTTGCTCTGAACTGGGGGTACACTGTGCCTGCAGCAGCCAGCGTTGTGATGGCTTTGCAGCTCAGCCCCTTGGCAATCACTTGAGATTGGCTACCTGTAATCCGGTTTAACAGCTCCTTAATTCTAACTTCTTGAAGCCCTGCCAGTTGAAGAGTGCTTCATAAATGCTGTGGTGGTCAGATAAACCATCGTCAGCTGCTGTCTAGTGGCATACAAGAGCACTTGGCATGGTTTAGATAACATGGAAGAGGTTTTGAGGTGCCTTAAAATGGGCTTCCCAGGGGCTTCCCTGGTGGCGCAGTGGTTGAGAGTCCACCTACCAATGCAGGGGACACGGGCTCGTGCCCCGGTCCGGGAAGATCCCACATGCCGCGGAGCGGCTGGGCCCGTGAGCCATGGCCACTGGGCCTGCGCGTCCGGAGCCTGTGCTCCGCAACGGGAGACGCCACAACAGTGAGAGGCCCGCGTACTGCAAATAAATAAATAAATAAATAAGGGGCTTCCCAGAACTCCTTTGTCTGTTTATTCAGCAGGTATTTATTAAGAATTTGCTGTGTCCCATTGTGAATAGTGAACAAGATGGACATAGCCCTTGTCCTTGAGGAGCTTCTATTCAAGTCAGAAGCCCATTAAAGGAGTAAATAATTAAGATTTCAGATAACAGTAAATGCTATGAAGGAAATTGTGTGATGTAGTATCTGGAGAGGTGGTCAAGGAAGGCTCCTCCAAGGGGGGGTATTTGAACTGAGACAAATGATGGAAGGAGCCAACAGTGTGCGTCACAGGCAGGGGACGGGGAGGCTGAGTGGAAAGGCCCTGTGGCAGGACTGAGCTTGGCATGTTGAAAGAACAAGCTAAAGGCCTCCGTGTGCAAGGGAGGCTTGTTAAAGAGATGAGTTGGAGAGAGAGATGAGTTTGGATTTTATTCAGTGTGGAAGAAAGCCATTGAACAAGTACCTGGTCTGAAGTAAACGTTCAGTAAATGTTTGTTGAATGAATGAATGAGAGTCTTAAAAAGAGAGGAATGACAAGATCTGACCATTGCTCCCAGGCAGTAAGAGGAGTGCAGAGTGCTAAGGGAGGGAGCAGAAAGATCATATTTGGGTTAAACTAAAATGAGTGTACAGGCCTCTCTGCTTTCTAACCCTGAGAAGTCTTTCAGGTGTGGTCAGGGGCCCTGAGGCCTTCCTTAGGTTTAGAACAAACCTCTTGATTAATCTGTGCCCCTGGTTGCCAGGAAACAGCTGTGAAGCCTTTGAGTTCCTGTAAGGGCTGAACTTAGTTTTTTGTGGTCACTGCTTTCAACACTTGGTGACAGCAGCTTCCCACCTCCTTTGCTTCTGCAGTGTGTGATCTCCTCATAGATCTTAGAGGGGTGGAACTGTGGAAAACCCACTGGAATCCTCAGGATGCTTGTGTTGTGACAGGTGACTTCCTCCTGCCTTGGCCAGGATTGCAGGGCCTCAAAGAGTAGCCCTTGGCTGCCAGATCTTTCCTCTCACCCAGCATCCCACAGGCTGCCCTGACAGTAAACCAGAAATGGAGTGCCAGCAAAGTAAGCCCTTTACATTTTAAATTTGCATACGTTGGAGTGGCTGCATACACTCACTCCTCTTATGAACATTTAACCAGATGGGCAGTGGAGGTTAGTAGTCTTCCATTCCATTCAAGGGAGTTGCCTAGAAAGAGCTGGAGCTGGCAGATGAGAACCGGTAGTCTCTTAGCTGGTCTCGTTCACGTGTGTCTCACTGTGAGCATCTTCTTGTGCCAGTTGTAGCTAAGTGCCTTTTGTACAACATGGGCCCTGCTTTCATGAGAACTTCTTCATGTTGTACGCAGCTGAAGAAACAGCAGTCTGCTCTAGTGATGGAGGGGAAACGCTTTGTTGGGCCACTACAATCTATTGTTCCTCTTATGGATTGCCAGGGTCAATTTGATGATCATGATTTTCCCTTCACAATAACTTTAAAACCACCCTCTTCCCCCCACCATATTCTCTTCCTCCCTCCCTCTCTCTCAGCTGAAGTGTAGCTCTACAGTAGTTTGATAAATGTAGAATAGAGGATATAAAGTCAGAAATCCTTTCTTTCTTTCTTTCTTTCTTTTTTTTTTTAAAGAGTAGACACCTTTATTTATTTATTTTGGGCTGCATTGGGTCTTTGTTGCTGCGCACGGGCTTTCTCTAGTTGCAGTGCTCGGGCTTCTCATTGCAGTGGCTTCTCTCGTTGCGGAGCACGGGCTCTAGGCGCACGGGCTTCAGTAGTTGCAGCATGTGGGCTCAGTGGTTGCAGCATGCGGGCTCAGTAGTTGCAGCTCACGGGCTCTAGAGCGCAGGCTCAGTAGTTGTGGCTCACAGGCTTAGTTACTCTGCAGCATGTGGGATCTTCCCGGACTAGGGATCGAACCCGTGTCCCCTGCATTGGCAGGCGGATTCTTAACCACTGCGCCACCAGGGAAGTCCCAGGAATCCTCTCTTTAATTCTGAAAGGCCCCAGGGAAGTATAGAGCAGCACATTTGGTGAAGTAGAGATGTTAACACTGTTACTTTTATATTACGTAAAGTGGTTTAGAGGTTTCCTAGTACTTCGACTTAACCTGCTATGTCATCTCATCCAACTCTCCACAACCTAGTGAGCTCACCAGGGGAAGTATTGGCCCCCCAATATTCCTGAAGGAGACTGACGGCTGCCTGAGGAGTGGTGACACTCAGATTAGAGCCCAGGGGGTTTTGACTCCAGTTCCTTCCCCAACCTGCTCCAGTGCCTTAGGAAGGAAATGGAAAGGCATGGATTCAGGCATGTGCTCTTCCTCAGTCTTGGCGTATTTAATCTTGATGAGAGAACAGGCTTTAATGAGAAGTGTCTGCCACCTGTAGCAGGAACTCTTTTTACAGCATCCCTGGCCACATTTTACCCATTCTGGGTAATGTGCTGTCTGATGAGAGTGAAGGCCACTTCTTGCTCTTGCTTATACTTTACACTCAATAACTCAACACTCGTTGGGCTTAGGGCCCCCTCATGTCATGTACAAAGTCAGTCCTTGTCTTCATTGACATGCAAGCCCTTCAGACTTCTTTTTAAGCTGCACTTCTAAGGCTAACTATGGGTAGACACTGTATTAAATACATCATCTCGTTTCTGACAGCAACGCTTTGAAGCAGGTATCTATTGTGAAGGTGAGGAAACTGAGGCCCAGAGAGGAGAAATGATTTGCCTGAAGCTCAGAGCCAGTGACTTGCAAACCAGGGTACAGAACTGGGACAGCTCTGCTCCAGGACATATGCCCTTGTCCATATTAGCATTTTTCCAGCCCCCCGTTGCCTGTTCTCCAGCTAGGCATCTCAAGTTCCTTCAGCCATTGGCAGGTCTGTTGACATTCCTGCCTTGGCGGATTAGTTCTTTCATGGGTGGATAGTAATGACACCAAGTATGATTCTTTCTTCATTGTCACGTTCACCCCATACAAGTTCAGTAGGTGTAACCCCAAAATAGATGGCAAATCCTCCTTCTCTCCATTGGCATTATTGTCGTTCTTGTCCTACCAGTACCACCTTTCTCTTGCCTAAAAGACTACAAAAGCCTCCTGCTTCCAGTCTTGCCCTTTTCTAATCCATTCTCTGTAGAGGAGGCAGAATGGTTTTCTACAGACAAGAAAACAGAAACTGCCACTCTCTGCAGAAAGCCCTTCCTGCTGCACTTAGAATAAAATCCATCTCTTTTCCGTGGCCCACAAGGGCTTCCATGGCCTTGGCCTTGCCTACCCCTGAGCTCGCGTGATGTGCACACCTGTGCCCTTGCTCTTCCCGTTTTAGGAATGCTCTGCCTGCCTGTGACTGCCTGCTTCTCCTTCTTCAGGTCTCAGCTCTCCAGAAAGTCCATCCCTGCCCACCCCTTTCAACATAGTCTTCTCACATCTCTGTTCTGTTCTGAAGTGCATAACCTTATCTGAAGGTTTCTTGTTTGTTTTTCCACATTTCTGTGCCTTTGCAGTAGGGCAGGAATAATCCTTGTTCTCTGCTATGTCCCTAGCACCCACATAGTCCCTGACATAGAGTAGGTGCTCAATAAATATTGAATGTTGCAGTGAATTAATCCAGGGTCTCATCTTGATGTAGCCAAATATATAAATTTACATATTTGGAGAAACATTGTATCTGATAGGGCAGAAGCAAAAGTGCCTGTTCAGCTTTTCAAAAAGGAAAGCTCTTGTCCTGATAAGTTGGCATTTATAGACGGACTTCAGCACACAATTAACTCTTTCTCTCCTTCCCTGACTGTCCTGAGGCACTTACCACACCTTATTCTTTGTCTCCACCCCTTTCAGAGAAAATTTGATCTTTGGCCTTGGTCACCCTAGCAGCAGAGAAACACAGGGTCTTGCATCTTGTCACCAGCTGTTTGTTGTCACATTGTCTAGACTGTAAAGAATGATAGATTGCCGCTGTTTCTTCCCCCAGATCAGTGATTCTCAAACTAGTATATATTAGTATCACCTGGGGGGCTTGTTAGATTGCTGGGCTCCACCCTCAGTTTCAGATTCGATAGTTCTGTGGTGTAATGTAGTGTAGTGTTCTGGTGTGTGGCCTGAGAATTTACATTTCTAGCCGGTTCCCAGGTGATGTGTAGGCTGCAGGTCTGGGGACCATACTTGGAGAATCATTGTTGTGTAGAAGGAGAGAAGAAATATGCTCCTCTGGACAGGCCCTAACCAGGCACCCAGACTGCACTGCACTTGCCAGTTGCTCAGAAACAAAAGTTACCTGCCCCTGACTTTATGCCCACTTTTCGAGAACGTTTAATCCAGGTGCATCACCTTCCAGGCCTCCTTATTTTCAGAATGGTAGCAGCACCAGACTCCTAGCTCAGTTCACTGTCTTCCCTGAATGGGCAACCAGACCAGTTTCAACTAGCAGCTTTCTTTCCCGGAGAAACCTGTGAGGCTCTGCCATTTTAAATCAAGACCCAGGCCAGGCCAGGGTTTTCCAAGATTGGCATGCTGTAATAGCCGCTGCTTTGTGGCAGTGCTTTTCCCAAAAGGATGTTTTAAAGGGCTTCAAAATCCTTTTTGTACCACAAATATTCTAATATGTTGCTGTGTTTCAAATTACTGCATTAAATGTTTTACTAGGACATGGTGTAAAACCCTATCAAATATTCATACTTTTTTAACCTGGTTGTCATATTTTCTTTGTAATATCCTGCAGCTGCTGACTTTTCAGTTTATATTTAGCCAGGAGAAAAACTGGCTGACTTTTGATACTGACACAAATCCAGGAAAAATCCTTCTGGAGAGAAGAATTCTGAAGTAACAGGAACAAATGTTTTCTTTTTAAAAATCTTGGGTTACTGCGTTATTTTAGCACCTTGGTAGAGTTATCTTAACATTTTCATAGCTAACCTTTTAATAGTTATAGTTTATTAAGATTAACAAGAGTCCATTTTTACATCCTCTATTGCCTCTTGAAGCTGTTCCTTCAGCTGCCTTTTAGGTGTCAGATTAACACACAAGTTTTAGGAACCTTAAAATTTAGCTTGATTCAATGGCTTCAAGTGCCATAGGAAGAAAATATGTTAGGATATCACTGCGTTTTTCTGATCTGTTATGCTTCTGGTTTTTGACATATCTGGATTTAATTTTTAATATATTCACTGAAGTCTTTTGTTTAACGTGTCATGATTTTGAGCTTATTCTCTCCACTTGGGATGGAATGAAGTCCTCCCTGTGACTGATACACTCACAAGGTCTGCAGGAGCTCTGAACTCCACCAATATTTGGATTTATGTCCCTGGGGTAGCCCCTGAGGTTCTAGAACAAGGGTTATTTGGAGTCAAATGTTCTTGCTTTGTAGAAAATATTGGAGTTAGGCCATTTGGTGTTAAATGCTCTTGCTTTGTAGAAAATATTGATGTATTAACTTTGTATGCAGTTTCTAAATGGTTTGAAATATCAGTAACATGCTTTCATATATATTTTATGAAACAAAGTTCAATTTGTAATGAAGAATCCTTGACTTGTGTGGTGGGGGGAAAAAAACCAGTTTTCCCTCATTAAAAAAAAAGTTTCTCTAAAAGTCTTGATCACACTTCATTAAAAAATAAAACTACTTATCAAATTTTAATTATCTCAAAACAAAGAACCTTATCTTTGTTAAGGTATCTCAGTTATATGGTATCAGTGTCCAGTATTTTGGCCACAGTAGACCATATGAGAGGTTACAGTAGGAAAGGAAGAGGTACTGCCTTTTCTTCAATCAGGAAACATTTATTGAGTACCATTACATGCCAGGTAGCATACCAGATTCTGGGGAGGTAGGATTGAATGAGTCACAACTTTAACTTGAGAAGCTCCAAGAGTGAGTCAGACAACAAAAAAAAGAAAGAAAATGAAATTTAAAGAAAAAGAAAAGGTACAGCACAGACATTGTGTGAAGGTAAAGGAGCATGGGGTTGGGGGTAAGGGGGCTCTTAGAGGACCTCCACAGACTGCCCAGCTCCGAGTTGAAGATTTGTGTTTCTTCTTAAGATCATCATATTTAAAATTTAATGTATAACTTTTCTTGGGCTATTTGAAATCCATACTAAGCCCCTTTGATAATCTTTTTAATATTAGACTCCCTTTTAATAGTGCTATGAATGTTTCCCTGCTGTATTTCCAGAAATAAACCAGAGTTAGAATTTTGTGACGTTGAGCATTATTCATTCTGAAATAACATCCCTAGCTAACACCCGGCCACCATTCATTTATTCAGCAAGCGTTTGAGTACATGCTTTGGCAAAGCACTCTTTGACGTATTGGAAATTCAGCAGTGAACAAAACAGATGAAGTTTTATTCTCAGGGAGTTTATGTTCACATGGGAGAGACAGACAGTAAAAACTAATGAAGTGGAAGAGAATACACTTAAAATGTCAAGTGGTAATGATGCTGTGAAGAAAAATAAAGCAAGATAAGGGAATGGGAAGTTGGAGCTTAGATGAAGAATAAGGGAGCCAGCCAGCCAGCCAGCCATTCCCAGCTTGGGGACAGAGAATTCTGGGGTGAGGCAACATCAGGTGCAAAAGCAAAGTCAGGTTGCCTCTTCAGGAACTTCAAAAAGGATGGTATGGCTGAAGGAGGGTGAGGAGCAAGGGAAAGGGTGGCAGGAAATGATGTTGGAGAAACAGGTAGGGCTCTGTAGGTGAGGTAAGGAGTTTGGATGCTAGTTGTAAGGGAAAGCCAGTGGAGGGCTTTGAGAAGGGGAGTGATGGGATCTAACTTAACAGTGGTTGCAGTGGGAATGGTGAAGATGATTGTATTTGGGATATATTTGGAAATGGGTTAGGTATGGGATATAAGAGAAAGATCTCTTATCATAACTCCAAGATTTCTAGCCAGAGAAATCTGTTTGTGCTATATACTGAGATCGAAGAGTGGGTACTTTTTGTTTTTTGAGGAGTGCAAGGGAGTTTTGTTTGGAATTGTTTTAAGTTGGAGAGGCCTATGAGGCATATAAACGGAGATGTGTAGAAGGCAGTTAGTTGGAAATATAAACTGGAGAGTTATTAAGCTTCCTTGGTCTGGGTAAAATCACTTGGGGAGGGGGCAGGAAAGCAGCGGTCAGTGGGCTGTGCCCTGAGGCCTGGCAGCCAGTGTTTGCAGTCAAGGAGGTGAGGCCAATCAACTAGTGAGGTAGGAAGAGAGCCTGAGGCTAAGGGAAGAGAGTTACAGGAGGGAGTTATGGGTGCTGCTGAGAGCTCCAGGAACTTGAGGTAGGGGCTGAGAATTGACCACAGGATTTGGCTAGAGGGTGCTGCTTGGTGCCCCTGACAAGAGCAGTTTGGGTGAGTGACTAGCTAGAAAAGCCTGATTGGAGTAGGTGCAAGTAGAGTGAAGAATTGCAAACAAGGGGTCTAGACAGCCCTTTTGAGATTTTTTGCTAAAAATGAACAAAGAAATGAGTTGGTAGCTAGAAGGGGATATGGGATCAAGTGAGGGTTTTTGTATTTTATACTACGATGGATAGTACAGTGCCGATGAAGGTGATTCAATCTCTGTCCCAGGTATTACACAAAGTGCTTTTATAGGTTTTACCTCATTGGTTCTTCCTCACCACTTGTAGAGGCAAAGAGTATCGGGATCCCTGTTACGCTGAGGGTAGTCACCCAGCTAGATTGCTGGAAAGTTGCAGAGCATGGATTTGAGCCTAGGTTCCTGGTCTTAACCCTCTGCTGAGAGATTATAGAATTTTCTCTAAATTATATTCTGACTCTTATTTGTGGGAGGTAACTTCGCCATTCCTCTGACCAACCTTTTTAAAATAGAGTAGTCGGGACTTCCCTGGCGGTCCAGTGGTTAAGACTTCACCTTCCAGTGCAGGGAGTGCGGGTTCGGTCCCTGGTTGGGGAGCTAAGATCCCACATGGCTTGCGGCCAAAAAAAACAGAAGCAGTATAGTAACAAATTCAATAAAGACTTTTAGAATGGTCCACATCAAAAAAAAAAAAATCTTAAAAAAAAATAATAAAAATAGGTCAACCAGGTATCCTTACATTTGTGATTCTACTTCCGTGGCATCTAAAGATCGTTTATGTGAGTATACACATACGGGGAAGCATGGGTTGACTTTGTGTTTATCTTTTATAAAATGGAGTGTACATACCTTTTTATACTTTGCTCAGTTTTTTTATTTTTCAACGAATATTTATCTACAGACTACCATGTAAAGGCCAGTTGTTTTAATGTTTTTTTTATAAAAATGGGAACTATCACAACAGTCATGCAAATTAATATGTGCTGCCTTAAATCTCTTTAACATCCCACCTACCTCAGCTTATAAGAAGTTCGATAACTTGTTCCGTTGTCACAAGTATTTGCTCTAAGCAAATGCTTCTGGCTTTGTATCCTGAGATGTTAGTAGTAACACATCTCTAACCTGGCCTCTAATCCTTCAGCCCATCCTGAACATTACCTGGGAGATTTGCCTTATCTCTTGCCCTGCTCAGAGCCTTTTGCAGCTCCCCACTAATTACCCTCAGGATAAAGTCCTCTTAGTAACATGGCCCCACCTCTTTAGCTTTCATCACATTCAGAGGGGTCTATGACCCCCTCAAAGATTAAGAAACGTTGCCCTATGATTATATTTCTCTCATACGTTCTAATACTGTTTTGTTTTCTTGAACTTTGTATGTGTATCTTGTTTCCATAGTGAGACTTTATACTCTGATTGGGAAGCTCCTGTTTTTATTTCTTTCATAGCCCCAATAAGGTCTAGCATGGTGTTGGATAAGTGTTTGATAATTATTGTACTGAAAGAAAGTGTGTGTACATATATATTACTAACAAATTTATAGGTAGGGAAATTTTGACAAACAGGTAACAAGCGTAGCTAACATTTTAAAAAATTGCAGTCCTGAAATGTGTGGATTTTGCTTGTAAAGGTGGAATGAGCTCAGTTTTACACACATTAAACATGGTGAACCCTAGATGGTTCCTTACTAGATAGAGTTCAGTATACCAGCTAACCAGGTGCTAATCAGCCACTTCTATTTAAATATCAAAAAAAGCTAAATGAATCACTGCATAATTTGTAAATTTTTGCAGTTCCTGATTTCTGCTAGCTGTAGTTATTCCCCAGACTTCACTTTTAATCAATTTTTGAGTGAAAATAAAAGTTTATGGCTTAGGAAAAATGAATTAAAAAAGTTACAGTCCTCTTTAAAAGCTATCCAGGGACTTCCCTGGTGGCGCAGTGGTTAAGAAGCTGCCTGCCAGTGCAGGGGACATGGGTTCGATCCCTGGTCCAGGAAGATCCCACATGCCATGGAGCAACTAAGCCCGTGCGCCACAACTACTGAACCTGTGTGCTGCAACTACTGAAGCCTGTGTGCCTAGAGCCTGTGCTCCGCAACAAGAGAAGCCACCGCAATGAGAAACTCGCGCACCGCAACGAAGAGTAGCCCCCGCTCACCGCAACTAGAGAAAGCCCGCGTGCAGCAACAAAGACCCAATGAAGCCAAAAATAATAATAAATAAACAAATAAATAATTTTTAAAAATAAAATGAAAAAAAATAAAAGCTATCCACTTTGTGGACTTAAATTCTTCGAGATTTTGCTAAATAAAGGTTAACTGAGTACTTAACTGCCCAATGCCAGATTACAACGTTTAGCAACCTTTACTTACCCTTACCCTCAGAGGGTTTAAAATATCCTCTGAGCTAAACCTAGGATATTAGGGCTTAAAGGGATTTTTGAGAACAATTAGGTGACCTCGGATGTTGCAGAGTGGTGTCCCATAAGCAGAATCTGACCCATAGACATTTGGCCAGGGCAAAGGCGTGACTGTCCCCTTTAGAGAGGATGTGTATTCTCCAGCTCACCTCAGTTCTTAACACTTCCTGTTGTTTTGAGCCAGACATTAAAGAAATCTGCAAAGCCATACCACTCTTCTCACTAGTTTAATTCTGTTCTTTGGAAAATATAGTTATATGTTATTTATCTTAGCACATAATGGTTGATTGTGGTTAGTTGTAAATGAATTAAGTATTTTTATAATTTCTCAGTTTTAATTTTCTAATTTGGTCAATATCAATAGCTATAACCCACATAAACAAAGGCTCTTTGAAGTCTTCAATAATTTTTAAGAGTGTAAAAGGGTCTTGAGACCAAAAAAGCTGAGAACTGCTATTCAAATGGAATAAATGCTTATCATAATCAGTATATAGTACAATTATTCTGATATTCATATGTATATTCCAACTCCTGCTTGGAATATTTCTAGACTGCATAATAGATGCTGGCCAATCCAGAGTTTTTCATTTATTAAGCTGTTTTGATGCCTGTTTTATATTTGAATCAAATTGAATCATCCTGTAATGTCAGTACAGAAGTAACAATGAAAAGCTGACTTTGTCCTCTGTGGTGCTCATTTACTGTTCCAAATACTAACCTAAAATAAGTTTAAGTGACTCATTTGTTGTTGTGCAGTTGTGTATATGAGCTCTGCATGCTTTGTTTTTAAGTAATTAAATGTCTCTAATCCAATGGAAATACCTGTTGGAAGTGCAAGATTCATTACTAATATTTTCCCCTACTTCAGAAGTAAAAAAATCAAGCGTCAGAAAGATATGTTGAATTCACTACCTGTTTTGAAACTAATAGCAATGAGCTTGTGATATTTGGATTAAGGGGGACTTCCCTGGTGGTCCAGCAGTTAAGACTCTGCTTCCAGTGCAGGGGGCGCGGGTTCGTTGCCTGGTCGGGAAACTATGATCCCACTTGCCACGAAGTGTGGCCAAAAAATTAAATTAAAAAAAAAAGATTTCCTAATCAGACCTGGTTGTTAGATGAAGAGGGAACATTTCCACCTATAAGGATGTTCTTTGCTAAAGTTTACAAGAGGAACAGTTACACCTGAAATAATTAATCCAACCTGATTTAAAGATCTGACACAGGGCTTCCCTGGTGGCGCAGTGGTTGAGAGTCCACCTGCCGATGCGGGGGACACAGGTTCATGCCCCGGTCCGGGAGGATCCCACGTGCCACGGAGCGGCTGGGCCCGTGGGCCATGGCCGCTGAGCCTGCGCGTCCGGAGCCTGTGCTCCGCAACGGGAGAGGCCACAGCAGTGAGAGGCCCGCGTACCGCAAAAAAAAAAAGCAGTGAAGGGCTGGGCTTCCCTGGTGGCGCAGTGGTTGAGACTCTGCCTGCTAATGCAGGGGGCACTGGTTCGAGTCCTGGTCTGGGAGGATCCCACATGCCGCGGAGCAACTAGGCCCGTGAGCCACAACTACTGAGCCTGCGCTCCGCAAAAAGAGAGGCCGCGACAGTGAGAGGCCCGCGCACCGCGATGAAGAGTGGCCCCCGCTTGCCACAACTAGAGAAAGCCCTCGCACAGAAACGAAGACCCAACACAACAAAAATAAATTAATTAATAAACTCCTACCCCCAACATCTTCTTAAAAAAAAAAAGTGAAGGGCTTAGCCATGGGAGCTATTGTACTTCGCTGTTGATCATTTGACTTGAACAAGTTTTGGTAACACTAAAGAACACAGACCACTTAAAGTTAGTCACTTAGGGAATACTATGAAGTGAGATTCCCACTCTCAGAGAATCCTTGATCCTTATTTCAATCAGGTGTCACATAACTGAAGCCCTAGAGAAGGTGAGGAAGCATGACTGATGTAACTTATCTGGGGAAGAGTGTTCCAGGCAAAGCGAATAGCAAGTGCAGTTTGGTTGACATGGTTCCTAAGTGTTGTGTTGATCAAATGACACAATCATGGTTGTTTGGTTTTTTTTAACATCTTTATTGGAGTATAATTGCTTTACAATGGTGTGTTAGTTTCTGCTTTATAACAAAGTGAATCAGTTATACATATATCCCCATATCTCTTCCCTCTTGGGTCTCCCTCCCTCCCACCCTCCCTATCCCACCCCTCCAGGTGGTCACAAAGCACCGAGAGCTGATCTCCCTGTGCTATGCTGCTGCTTCCCACTAGCTATCTGTTTTACATTTGGTAGTGTATATATGTCCATGCCACTCTCTCACTTTGTCCCAGCTTACCCTTCCCCCTCCCCCTCCGCATATCCTCAAGTCCATTCTCTAGTAGGTCTGCTCTTTATTCCCTTCTTGCCCCTAGGTTCTTCATGACCTTTTTTTTTTCCCCTTAGATTCCATATATATGTGTTGGCATACGGTATTTGTTTTTCTCTTTCTGACTTAACTTCACTCTGTATGACAGACTCTAACAACCCAATCCAAAAACGGGCAGAAGACCTAAATAGACATTTATCCAAAGAAGATATACAGACTGCCAACAAACACATGAAAGAATGCTCAACATCACTAATCATTAGAGAAATGCAAATCAAAACTACAATGAGCTATTATCTCACACTGGTCAGAAAGGCCATCATCAAAAAATCTACAAACAATAAATGCTGGAGAGGGTGTGGAGATAAGGGAACCCTCCTGCACTGTTGGTGGGAATGTAAATTGATACAGCCACTATGGAGAACAGTATGGAGGTTCTTTAAAAAACTAAAAAAACTACCATACCACCCAGCAATTCCACTACTGGGCATATAGTCAGAGAAAACCATAATTCAAACAGAGTCATGTACCACGATGTTCATTGCAGCTCTATAAATAGCCAGGACATGGAAGCAACCGAAGTGTCCATCAACAGATGAATGGATAAAGATGTGGCACATATATACAATGGAATATTACTCAGCCATAAAAAGAAATGAAGTTGAGTTATTTGTAGTGAGGTGGATGGACCTAGAGTCTGTTATACAGAGTGAAGTAAGTCACAATCGTGGTTTTTTAAAAAAATCAGAAAATATGGAAAGGGGGGGTTGGAACCACCCATAATCCTTGCACCTAGAGATAACCAGGTTGCACCTAGAGATAATCTATCCAGGTTTCTTAAGATGTCACTTAACATCTATATTAGTTTACTAGGGCTGCCATAACAGAATACCACAGACTGGATAGCTTAAACAATGGACATTCAGAATTCTGGAGGCTAGAAGTCCAAGATCAAGGTATCAGCAGGTTTGATTTCTTTTGGCTTGCAGGTGGTTGCCTTCTCACTGGGTCCTCACATGGTCTTTACTCCATACAGATGTGCATACCTGTTGTTTCCTTGTGCATCTAAGTTTCCTCTTCCAGTAAGGACACCAGTCATATTGGATTAGGGCCCACCCTAATGGCCTCATTTTAACTTAATCACCTCTTTAAAGGCTCTGTTTCCGAATATAGTCACATTCTGAGATGCTGGGACTTAGGTCTTCAACATATGAACTTGAGGAGACACAGTTCAGCCCATTACACCACCTGTGAACAAGTACGTCAGATATCTATCAGTCTTCCTATCAGTACAATTCTGTGCTATTTGGATATTCATTTTTATTAGTGCAGGCTTATAAAGTAACCAATAGTAACAGCAGTAGTAATGCACAGTGATTTTTTTTCTCCTAAGCCAAATTAGGATTATTAAAGATTTAACTCTTTCTAAACAAAAGGCATTGAATTGTCTGGTTTTTTGCTTATAATGTCACAAACAGCCTTCAGTTTCGCGTTTGCTGGAGGAGACTTAATCCAGTGTAAGTGAATAATCCAGTTGGCTCTTCTGTGGATAAAAAATGCCAGTGTTTTCCAAACGGACCATTCAAGAATGCTTTCAGATTTTTCCTGTTTCCTTTCAAGTACCATCTGTGCTATTTAATATTTTTCTTCAGTCGACTGACTCTTTTGCTTATGTTTATTTTAGAAGGAAAATTTTAACATAATCATAAAGGGGAAATTAGTTTAACATTACTTGCCCTAATAAATACATGACTGTAAAATGAAGTGTTCACTTATGTACCACCTGAAAAAAAGCCTGGGAGCAATAGTTGACTTCTCTTTCTCTCACACTTCATAGGCAATCTGACAGCAAATCTTACCAGCTCACACCCCTGAAATATCTAAAACTGTGCTACTTCTCACCACCTTCACTGCTATCACCCTGTTCCTTCACTGTTAACACCTGTGATCTTTTGCTGGGATTATTGCAATAGCCTTCTAGCTGTTTCTGCCCTAGCTCCCTTCACTGTACTCTTCATACAGCAGCCAGAGGGATCCTGTTAAAAACAAGTCAAAATCCTGTCATTCCTCTATTCAAAACTCCAGTGGCTTTTTAACAGTTGGAGTCCCTAATTTCCTACTTCCATCTCACTGACTTGGTTTTAGCTCACTTGGCATCTTTGCTGTTCTTTGACACTCTGGGCAAGGTCGTACTTCAGGACCTTTGCACCTGCTCTTTCCTCTGACTGGAAGACTCTCCCCTCAGCTGCCAATAAGTAATGTTCCCTATTTAAAATTGTAACTCCCCCAACCAGTACTCTCTGCTCCAGAACACCACCATCTGTCATACTACATAACTTGCATAATTTGTATTTGTTTCCTTCTAGAATGTAAGCTCCATGAGGGCAGGCATTTTTGTTTTGTTCACAGCTTATTTCTTGGTGCCTAGAAAAGTGCCTGATTTCCTCAGGTATTTATTCCAGTTGAATTAATAGTAACATGTGTTCCACACTTTGGGAAATACTGAGATATACAGCGAACACCTCCCACAGTCTTGAGTCCCTCCAGTGGGTCTTTCTTCATAATCATATGTTAAGTGCTGCTTGGCTCTGAGAGTCTGGCCAGTTGGAGGCTCGGTAAAGAAAGCTTGTAACTTGCCTGGATCCTGAGTTTTTTCCTGAGGAATAGTCTAAATGCCAGGGGAAGAGGTGAGTGCGGGGAGAGGTAGGCAGGACTGGTTGGGAGAATAACATCCCCATCTGGGCCCAGTACCTAGACTCTGTTCTGGAAGACACCCAGAAGCGGTGCAAGCCTCAGCCTGAACTTGGGTGCAGTGGCATGAACCTGTGAGATGTGTTCATGTGTTTGCTTCCATGAGCTACTTTCCAGGCTTTGGGATTTTTGGAAACAGGTAAAGCAGAGAACTGGCTGCCCTCTTAGCTTTTTCACAAGAGAGAAACTATGACTTAAATATTTGCAATTTTTCATCCTTGCTGCCTTCTGTTGACTCTGAGTTGATCAAGAGGACACTGTTGTTACATGATAGGGCCAGGGCGTCTGTTCTTCCTAAGGTAGTTTGAGAGTCGTACCAACAAATGAGCATGCCCTTAGACTCAGAAATGTAGAATAAGAACAAAACAAAAGAAATAGCCTCTTTTCTTCCAAGGCACTTTTGTTAGCACTTTAGTTTTCATCTCAAACTATTGGGCCCAAATTAATCAACATTTCGGCTTGTAAACCCTTTATGAAGTTCGTCAAAGCTCCAGGGATGGGGGTGGGGTGTCTTTCTAGGTTTGGTCATCCAGCCCTGGTGTAGTCGACACTTCACCTGTAACAAACCACGTGCCCCTTCCTTCTGGTTGTGCTGGTCAATACAGATAGCTTCGTAAGCAGCAAGCTTGAGGTACGACAACTTACAGAAGTTTTTAGCACATAAGCATCTTTATTCTAACCTAGTGATAATGAGCAGCTAGCTCTAGGCTTACAAGTTCCCCTGGAGTTGCTAGTATCTTGAATTTCTTTCCATTTATTTTAGGAGTAAAAGTCCCTCGCAATTTCCGACTGTTGGAAGAACTCGAAGAAGGCCAGAAAGGAGTAGGAGATGGCACAGTTAGCTGGGGTCTAGAAGATGACGAAGACATGACACTTACAAGATGGACAGGGATGATAATTGGGCCTCCAAGAGTAAGCGTCGAGCTACCGCTATAAATGTCAATGTCTTAAATTCACTGTGCCTCCTTTTAAAAAATATTAGCCTTATCATGGAAAAAGCTCACCAATGGTATATTTTCTGAAATGTGGCTATTCTTTTTTGACCAGTTTCAGTTTATATATTTGAACCTCCTCTGATGCTGTTTAATCCCTCTAAATGGTAAGCAAAAACCTGTTTAGTCTCATAGTGTGAATTTACATGACAATGTAGACAGTGAGGTTAGAGGTAATTGTACCCTCACGTAGTTTAGAACAAACTCCTGGGCTTATCAAATAACAAGGCTCCAGGTACAGCCAGCATTCCTGAAGACAGTGTCCAACTGAACTTCGGAAAACCTTTATGGTTGTGGTTTTTATTCATTGTTTCCCAGTCCTGCCATGCGTCTGTATCCTAATTCATTGGGCCATTCAACAAAGGGTTATTGCCTGCCTGGTCTGTTCTGGTCTGTTCCAGGCTCTGTTGGGCCCAGAGACCTTTGCGAAGAAGACAAAGACAGTGGGGATGGGGAACAGGACCCCTCTTTTAGAGCTCTGTGATTTTCGAGCATTCCCAGTCTTATAATGCCCGCTAACCTTTTTTTGTGGCACATAGTAAACCCCCCAGAAATGCCCTTTAATTCTCACAAGAGCCTGTTGTAAGGTGCTCCTGTTGCGTAGCTGCGTTCCATCTTACAGATGAGGAAGCCGACTTGGAAAAGTCAGGGTACTCGTACAAAGTCACATAGCCGATAATTCCCAAACCTCGTCTCACTCCAGAGCCTGTGCTCCTAACCACTGTGCTATATTGTCTCCTTCCTATTTATATTTTGAGTTTTCATCTGTTCCCACTATAGAATTATCTAGTGTTAAGTAGCAATTTGATGTAGGAGTGAAGAAATAGATTCCAATAATGTGACACTTGTTTCAGACAAGCGGTAGGAGATTCTGCCTGAGTGTAGCAGGCCCTTTCCTGTGTCTGCTTGTGCTTAAGGGTGATGATGTTCGGTCATTCTTTTCACCTCGTGCAAGGCTCTGCACCAGCCTCTGGGAGATAGAAAGACACATGGGATGTGGCCCTGTCTGAAAAAAGGAAGAGTGTGGTGCTCGCTCAGTGTTAGGACTCTTAGACTGTCATAAACACTCATGATGAATGACTGGCTTTGATATTTAATGTTACTTTTTGAATCATTTTTGTGACCCTGTAGTTTTGTTTGGGGGGTTTAAAAAAATATTCAATCTGTTTTTACTCATTTCTTGATCTTTTTTTAATCTAGGAAAATCGGGGTTTTCTGAATCTATTAAATACTGGGAAAAACCTTGATCTAGAAGGCTTGTTTCTTCATAAAGATCATTTCTTGCTGTCTCTGAAAGTCCACTGTATAGTGATGGCTTCCTTCACTGCATTCTTATCTTCCTAAGAATGGTTTAGGTTTTTTGAAGATGAGAACTATTCTTCCCTTCTCTTTACTCTCCAGAGCACCTAGAAATGACTCAGAATGGGGTAGATGTTCAACAGATTTGTTAACAGACTGATTTTTAGGTTCTAACAAACTAAGAATGAACCAGCGTACAACATTGTGAATACACTAAATACCACTGAATTATATACTTAAACAAACAAATGAATAAATAAAATGAACACTAAGTTCTGTTGAAAATATGCTGTTCCACCTAAAACATCTTAGGTTACCGAGTTTCAGTTTACCTCTTTCCAAAGGGGGCTAACTTTTAATGAGTAGCTACAGTATGCAAGATACTTTCCATATGTCCTTTACATCCTTTTTTTTTTTTAATTGAGACATAATTCACAAACCATAGAATTCACTTAACCATAGGATATACTTTTAAAGTATACAGTTCAGTGGTTTTTATTATATTCAGAATTGTGCAACTGTCACTAATTTCAGAGCATTTTCATTACCCAAGAAAGAAACCCCATACCCTTTGGCAGTCACTCCCATTCTGCCTTCCACCCGCTCACTCCTCACCCTTGACAATCACTGTTTACTTTCTGTATCTATGCATTTGCCTGTTCTGGACATTTCATGTAATTGGAATTAATATGTGGTCTTTTGTGACTGGCTTTTACTTAGCATAATGTTTTCAGGATTCGTTCATGTTATAGCACTTATCAGTAGTTCATTCCTTTTTATGGCTGAATAATATTCTTTTGTATGGATATACCATATTTTGTTTATCCATTAATTAATTGATGGACATTTGGATTTTTTCCACTTCTTGCATATTATGAATAATACTGCTATGAACATTTGTGTACAGGTTTTTATGTGGACAGATGTTTTCAGTTCTCTTAAGTATATACATAGGAGTGGAATTGTTGGATCATATGATAACTCTGTTTAACATTTTAAACAACTGGCAAACTGTTTTCCAAAGTGGCTGCACTGCACCACTTTACATTCCCACCAGCAATGCGTGAGGGTATCAGTTTCTCTGCTCCCTCACCAATACTTGTTATTGTGTCTTTTTACCCCTATAGTTTCTATTGGCCTGGCTCCCCAAGGTTAAAAGCAAAGTCATAAAAGGAGCTACCTGCTTCTAGGTGCTTACTGTGACCAATCTGTTTTATGATTAACATACAGGGTATATGCTGTGCATCTGGAATATCAAGCTAATTATTAAAGCATCTAAATAGAGCTCTGAGTAACTCACGTCCCTGTTGTATTTTTGTTATTGTATTACCTAAAATCCTCCACCAGTATTTAAAAGGCATATACCATATGATCCAGCAGTTCTGCTAGGAATTTACTCAGCTTTTCTTGAATGTATTGCCCAAAAGCCTGTATGTACAAAATTATTTCATGCAGTGTTTTCAATAGTAGCAAAATATTGGAAAGCACCTCAGTATCTTTCAGTGGACCATATTATATACTGTTTAGCTTTTCAAAAGAATGAGAGAGATTTATACGTGCTGAAATGGAGGATCTCCATGATATTTAAGTGAAAAAAGGTACAAAGCAGTATACAGGCTGTGCTGTCACTTGGGGTGGGGGTGGGTGAGGGAAGAGGAAGAGGCCAGACATATACTTGTGCTTCGAATACTTTTGGAAAACATAAAAGAAGCTGATGACAGTAGTTACCTTCAAAAGGGATTGCTGGCTGGGGTCAGGGTGGAAAGGAGGCTTATTTTTCACTGTATTTTTGTACTCTTTATGCTTTAATCATATGTGTGTGTTAGCTATTTGAAAAAATATATATATATATCTTTTTTTTTTTGAAAGCAAGTCCTCCAAACCTAAAAGTAAAGCTTCCCATCCAAGTGCCTCTTGCAAAATTCTGGCAAACATGTGACTGTCCACAGCATTAGACGTGGAGTCTTTCTACTCTGACCGTGAGGTGGTAACACTAGCCAGGTTATAGAGCAAAGTTTCTCAGCCTTGGCACTATTGGCATATTGGGCTGGGTCATTCTTTGTTTTGGAGCTGTCCTTTGCATTAGAGGATGTTCAGCAGCATCCCTGGTGTCTCCTCACTAGATGCCAGAAGCACCTCCCCAACCCTGTGGTGACAGTCATAAGTGTCTCCAGGTGTTGCCTGACTCCCACCACTTCAGGAGTGGGACAGGGACAGAAATTACCCTGGTTGAGAAGCACTGTTAATACCTCTGGGGTTCTCCAAGATAGTGTTTTTATGTGTGGGTTAGAGTGTAGGTGTGTATTTATACACATACTTATCTAAAAGTGTTGTATGCATGCTTAAGGACAAACAGAATTCCAGGAGTGTGTGAAGTAAAAGGAAAGTGATCCTTTCCCCATTTCATTATACTCCCCACAGAATAAAAACTGATCATTTGGTGTGTGGTGTGTTTCTACTGGCATTTGCTGTGGGTACACAAACAAGTACATATCCTTTTTAATAAAAATGAGACCTTGCTATGCTTAATGTTTTGCAGCTTTATTTTTTTTTCCCCCTTAGCAGATGGTGGACATCTTTCCATATCAGTGCATATTGATCCGTCTCTTTTTTAAAAGCTTTAAGTTACATGTCTGATAAATGAATATATTCTGGTGAAGTTTTTCAAACAGTACAGAGTAAGCAATTCACTTTGTTCCCTTTAATTCTTTATGTCAGTCAGGCAGAGAAACCATACTAGGTATTTCAACAGAGAGAATTTAATATAGGAAGTTGATCAAATAGGTGTTGGACTGAAAAAAGCCAAAAAAGCACGCTGGTGGAACACAAAGATAACACAAAGCAATCAACACCGCCTGGGTCTGGGGGGATGGGTCAGGAGAGGCTGGGGCCCTGGAAACCTAACACTTGGAGGACAGATACCCTCTGCTGTTAGTTCCTGTGGGGCCCAGCAGAGCTGCTTGGAGGAGCACTGAAAGGCCAGAAGCTGGAGACCAGAGACAGCTCTTGCTGCCAGGATGAGGGCCTCGTGCCAGACTCACATTGGTGGGAACAGAAAGCAAATGGGAAGAAGCAAATGCCTCCTTTCACCTTTTTATTTTCTATTAGGATTGTGTGGTCAACTCAGCAGTTTAGTCTTTAGGCTGTAGAATATTCAGGTGGCACTATGATTGAATTAGAGAAATGAATAATTAATATTGCCTTCAGAGGGACCTATGGCTCACTCAGAAGGATACCCTGACTGATGGGAAGAGAGTTTTTGTACAGAGGAAAATTGTGTCTTGTCACTGTTCAGAGGGGTGTGTGCAGGTGCTGGTTAGTAAGCTCCAAGCCCACCTTCCCCTGCTCTGCTTTGGATCCTGGGGCTGGCACTCTGCAAACTACATTTTTCCTTTGTCAGCTGGCTTCCTGTTAGGCTCCACCAATCAGGACACAGGAGAGAGCCTGTAAGGGGGAGAGAAGAGACTTGTTCCTTCCTGTTTGCCTCTTGTTCTGTCTGTGCCACTCTGGTAATTGCCCTTCATCCTGGCATCAGCAGTGGGTTCCAGCCTCCAGCTTTTGGGGGTACCCCCAGCATCAGCCTCGCAGCACCCCCTCCTTAGAGATCTGGGTTCAACTCTGGAGCCCTCTTCCTCTGAGCCTCTAGATCTGATCAACTCCAGCTTTGTTCCTTTGCACCCCCAGCCTTAAGGGGGAACAAAGGGAATGATAAGCCTTAGCTAACCCAGAGGTGATACCTGCTCCCTGCGGTTACTACCTCTGTGTTAGTTCAGGCTCCTCTTCTAAAGCTTTTTTCAGTCCAGTGATACCTGTTTAACCGATTCCCTATATTAAATACTCTGTTAAAAAATCCTAGCGTGGTGTCTTTTTTCCCCAGCTTTTCCCGAACTTTCAAATCCCCACTTTCCTCCCCAGATTAACTGTGAACAGTAGTTCGATGCATCTCCTCTCACACCTCTTCCTGTACATTTACTACCTGTCCATGTCCTAAGTTGTTGAGATCTTCTCAGTCTCTACCTGGTCTCCCTTTTTTAGAGGGCCCATCCTTTATTCTAGCATAGCATATGCCCACATTGCACATTAAACATACTTTTTGTGTAACTATCAGATTTGAACTGAGTAGTGGTTGACTAGTTCACCTAGTGTCATCTTTCTTTTATATATTAATTTAGATTTTGTGCTTTGCATATTTTTGCAGCCAATACCTTTTTCCTTTTCTCATATCTCATACATCTTAGAAATACATTTTAAAATAATGAAATTTTGCCATTTGAAACTACATGGATGGACCTGGAGGTGGTTATGCTTAGTGAAATAAGTTAGACAGAGAAAGACAAATACTGTATGGTAACACTTTTATGTGGAATCTAAAAAATAAACAAATGAATATAACAAAACCAAAACAGACTCACAGATACAGAGAACAAACTAGTGGTTACCAGTAGGGAGAGAGAAGGGAGGATGGGCAAAATAGGGGTAGGGGATTAAGAGATACAAACTACTGTGTATAAAATAACTAAAGCTACAAGGGTGTATTGTATGTACAGATAATGTAGCCAATATTTTATAATAACTTTAAATGGAGTATAATCTATAAAAATATTGAGTCACTGTGTTGTACACCTGAAACTAATATTGTCAGTCAACTATACTGCAATATAAATAGATAAATAAGCAAACATTCATTGTATTTTATAATACTTTCAGATTTACAGAAAAGTTGCAAAGGTGGCATAGAAAGAAAGTTCTGGTATACACCACCCTACCCCAGTTTCCCTTATTGTTAACATATTAGTACAGTACATTTGTTACAACCAATGAACCAATGTTGATGCATTATTAACTGAAGTCCATAATTTATTCAGGTGTCCTTAGCTTTTACCTTATGTCTGTTTTCTGTTCTAGAATCCTATCCAATATACCACATTATGTTTTGTTGTCATGTCCTAGGCTCCTTGTGCCTGTAACAGTTTCAGGGTTTTCTTGGTTTTGTTGTCCTTGACAGTCTGGAGGAGTACTGGTCAAATATTTTGTAGACTGTCTCCCTGTTTGAATTGGTCTGATGTTTTCCTCATGATCAGGCTAGGATTATCTCACATATATATTTTAGGCCCAAGAAAAGTTTGTGATCTCTAGGCTCTGGGCATGTAGTGATCAATGGATGAAACAGCCTATGTACACATAAATATATCCAGAGTTGGTGGGAGGTGTCTGTCTGCTTCTATAGGTTGTACATAATCTGCAACTTGCTGGCTATACCAAGAGCTATGTCTTGGCATCCTTTGCAGGGGTGTGTGCGTGCGTGCGTGCGTGCATGCGTGTGTGTGTGGGGGGGGGGGGCCTCAGCCTTTGAAAAGGCTACAGAGTATGCAGTTACAGGAGTATGCCTTATTTGTTTAGTCAGTCTCTTGCAGGTGGACATTTAGATTGTCTGCAGTATCAAAAATAACTAAACAGTGCTTCACCTTTTTGTACGAGTCCGTCTGTAGGAAATTCCTAGAAATGGTCTTGCTGGTCTGAGCACTCCTGTTTCAACATGTTGATAGGCACTGCCAAGTTGCCCCATGAAGCTCAAGCCATGACAGCAAAGTTGTTCCATGATCAAATATTGAATCTTAAAGAGAGCAGTGTTCCTCACGGAGACAGAATGTTCTAGCAATTCTCCTTCAGGCACATTTCCTTTCTTCAATGAAACCTTTTTAGCAGGTCCTTGGAGCCCTCGTAAACAAAAGAGAAGAAAACCAGAACCTCATTTTCTATAACGGTTTTGCTTTGGGCTGTTTAGTGACCCTTCAGTGTCTCTGCTCACTTGGCTTGAGGCACTTTTCACTGTGTTCCAATGAAATTGCCAGTTGAACATAAGTGGTGAGAAATTCAATATTCCTCTTGTTCTAAGTTAGTCATAGCATGCATGTTCTTATATTAGACTTTCATAGTGTCAAGAGTAACGTTAAGATTTAATCTATGTAATGATCAGAGTCCTATTACTAAACTGCTTACCTTCTTAACCATTTTGATGCTGTTGTTAATAGAGTGATCAGTGACGTCTTATCAACACTGATAAGCCAAAAACCATGCTGGCAGGTGAATAAATCGGCGCATCAGAGCCTCCAAAATGTAGTGTCAAATATTTTAACAGACTTTGTGATTTTGGTAATTACTGTGAGCCCCCAGGGAGTTTTTTATGTAAGAAATTGTCTTTGAATTGTGTGACAAAGCCAGTGAGCAGGAATGCAGGACACACCCAGAGATGAATTTGGGATCCATGCAGTCAACAGATATTTATTGAGTGTGAGACTGTGTTAGGCGCTGAGGCTGGACCTTTTACCATATTTTCCATAAATCTGTACAGAAACCGTGCCACTCCGCTTCCTGCTTGTTATGTTTACTGAGTGGGTTTTTGTTTCTCTGAGGAAACTCCTTAATTGCAACAAGGTGTTCCTTTTATAAAAGCGTAAAGAGCAACATTCATTCATTCAACAAACAGCTGAATATCAGTTCAGTTGAGGCCCCTGCCCTCCTTGTTATGAGTTTAGTGAGGGGTGTCAGACACAGGACTAGGAGTCAGTCTTCAGACGAGGGCTCAGGAGGACGCTGAGAGGAGTGAGCTGCAGTGTGCGGTGGGGCAGCTGGTATTAGGGCCCCGAGGAGAGAGGACCTGGGGCTGGATGAGGAGGGAGAAGAATAAACGGAGAGAAAGGCAGGGGTGCACAGGGTCCGATCCAGGAACTGGGGCTTCCTTTCTTAGGTCACCAGGAAACCATTGGAGGGGTTAAGCCACAGGAACGGTTTCTGGTTTTGAAAGGTCAGTCAGGCTGCTGTGTGGGGAGCAGATGCTAGGGGAGCGAGGGAGAAGGCAGAGACTTGGGGTGATTCAGATGAGGTGCGGTGGTGGAGGAAAGTGGGTGGGTGTGGGATCTCTTCTGGAGGTAGAAGCTGAGACCTTTTGACGATTGAGAGGTAAGGGGTGAGGAAGAGGGAAGTCGTGGCTGGCTGCTAGGTTTTTGCTTTAACTGCTGGATGGTGCTGCTACTTATGAGGGAAGAAGAGAGGGGGGCATCTTGAGGGTGGGTGGAAATCCAGAATTGATTTTTGATTTTGTTATAGGCTGGGGTCCCTGTTAAGTGGATGTGAAAAGTTTCTATGCGTATATTAAGACTGCCTTCTGAATTTTAAAATATTAATATATGTCCCAGTTTTTAAATTAGGGACGGGCCACTATTTAGACATAATGTTTTCAAGCATTTAAATCACATCTTCTTTAATTTATTCCCCCCAAAGACCGCTAGATGTCCCTGTTTACAGAGGAGCAACTTCTCATGCAGCATGCAGTGAGGAAGGGGCACTGGTGCCTGAGAGGGGAACCCAGAGAAGGGTGGTCCTTGCCCTCAAGGGGGCCAGTCTGATGGGGAGCTGTCACCCCCTGTTGTGGTCTTCAGACATGCAAATGATGATAATGCAACTTCATATAAGACAGAAAACTTGTGAAGTAGCCTTCTGTTTCATATGATGTTTGAACTGGGTCTTGAAGGTTGTGAAGTAGTTCAGGTGGGGGCACGGCACTCTAGGCAGAAGGAACAGCCTGGGAAAATCAGCACGTTCTGCTGTTCACTGGGTGGAAGTTAAAGAGAAAAGTTCATTGGCTTTAGGGGATCGGACCTTTCCAGTGTTTCTCAACAGAGGCACAGTTGGCATTTGGAGAAGGACTGTTTTTTTCCGGTGCAGGTCTGGCATCCTTGGCTCCCCACCTCACATACTAAATGCCAGTAATCTCTCAGGTTATCGTAAAAACAGCAGGGAGAGATGATCGCACCTACAGCTGAGATCCCTTTCACAGAGCACAGCCCCAAAGTGGTGACGAAGTGGGAAGTGACTCTCCTGTCTCTCCCCCACCCCCAACTTGTGCTTCGTTTTGAAGTTCTCTCAAGAGTTACCTGTTCTGTGCTTTGTACATGGTGGTATTTAATGCACTGGCTGATGATCCCCGCATGAGTAGACATCTGGTGTGCCTTCCCAGAATGAAGAATGCCTCTTACACACCATTTCCCAGAGCGTAGAAAAATTCACATAAAAACAAGTCCATCTGATTGGGCTTAATAATACTAGCATGAAACTTCAGTGATAACTAGCTTAAATGTTCCACCTTCTTTATATTCCCCCCCAGGCCAGGATTCATATACACCAGTGTAAGGACTAATTACTGCTAACTTATCAAATAACAAGTAGACTTTGTGTAATGGAAGCAGATGCACCAGTTCTGCAGTCAGGAATAAATGAGGTTTCAGAAGTTCTACCTTTTTGAATTCTTTGTAATTGCCTGACATGGCTGTACCCTTTTTTTTTCCAGACAATTTATGAAAACCGAATATACAGCCTTAAAATAGAATGTGGACCTAAATACCCAGAAGCACCCCCCTTTGTAAGATTTGTAACAAAAATTAATATGAATGGAGTTAATAGTTCTAATGGAGTGGTAAGTTGTTTTTCCTGCCCCTACTTGTTCTCTGGGGTTCTCTGAAAAATGCTTTGTACTTTAATATTATCAGGGGCACTTTGGGCCGGAGTCCATATGTTAATTGGTTATTTGATGATAAAATATATTGCAGTATGAACATGTGCAGATTTGGGGTGAGGGCCTGTTTCCCAATTGTGTTTAACTACAACTTACGTGGCATTTACTCTGGCCTGTATTTCTCAGCACTATGCCGGTCACTTTGAGATAAGAGCTCATTCAGTCCTCCTGATATACACCCAAGAGGTAGAGAGGTGAGGAAACCGAGGTGAAAGATCTTGCCCAAGGTCACACTTTTACCTCATTAGCCTTATTTGGGGACGACATACTATTTTTTTCCTCTAATGGTCTTGCTTTTTTAACTTATTTTTACCACCATTTGCATTGCCATAAATGGAAACCAGTCTCATTTGTCATAAGAAGGCAGTAACAGCAATGATAAATATTACAAAAACAAAGCAAAGTTGGTAAATTCTTCCTCCGTATGTTGCTTGCCAAAGGTTTTTGAGCCTCTGAGGCCTGCTCTCTTGTTCAGAGGGGAGATCAGCAAGTATTAAAGGGTGCTGCATATTAGCATTGCATGAGCTAGTAAGCCTTCTGTTTTGAGGTATTCAGAAGACTTGTAAGAAAATTGAAAAGAGATGAGCCTTGTTACTGTGTTCAGTGTTTAGTGTTGTCTTTGAGTTCCACCTGAAGTCCTGAACCCAGGACTCAACTCACACTCTGGGAAATTTCTTGGGGAATGCTACACTAACTTGAGAGGGTATGACTCTGAGGAAGGCCCTTGTCATCAGAGCCTGGGTCCTCGCCACCCGTTGCTTGTGCTCTCCCTACTGCCCTGTACCTCTTCATCGTCCACGACCCGGGCGTAACGTTGAGAGAGGACAGGCCCTGAGCGGTAGCAGCAGCCAGCCCAGGGGCAGCTCAGGTCGTTGTTTCAGAGCCAGTTGGGTTGAGTCTCACCAAGTGTGAGTGCCATTTCTCTAAAGGTGGCTTTACTTATTCATAATTTCCTTCTCCCACACAGTGAGGGTTTGGGACACAAAAAGGGAAAAACAGACTAACTGGAGAGAGGGAATCCTGTGGGTATTCTGCATGTCAGATACCACTGTGTGACCAGCATGTTCAACTTGAAAAATGCATTTTACTCACGTTTCTGCTGTAGCTTAGCTCCAGCATACAACTTTTCTTTTGTTTGAGAGCCTGACAGTACTTTGTTCTTTGTTTGCCTTTCTGTAGGTGGACCCAAGAGCCATATCAGTGCTAGCAAAATGGCAGAATTCATATAGCATCAAAGTTGTCCTGCAAGAGCTTCGGCGCCTAATGATGTCTAAAGAAAATATGAAACTCCCTCAGCCTCCTGAAGGACAGTGTTACAGCAATTAATCAAAAAGAAAAACCACAGGCCCTCCCCTACCCCCCATTCGATTTAAGCAGTCTTCATTTTCCACAGTAGTAAATTTTCTAGATACGTCTTGTAGACCTCAAAGTACTGGAAAGGAAGCTCCCATTCAAAGGCAGTTTATCTTAAGATACTGTAAATGATACTAATTTTTTGTCCATTTGAAATATATAAGTTGTGCTATAACAAATCATCCTGTCAAGTGTAACCACTGTCCACATAGTTGAACTTCTGGGATCAAGAAAGTATATTTAAATTGATTCCCATCATAACCGGTGGGGCACATCTAACTCAACTGTGAAAAGACACACCACGCAATCACCTTGCTGCTGATTACATGGCCTGGGGTCTCTGCCTTCTCCCCTTCCCCTCCCCCTGCCTCCTCCCTCCCTGCAACAGCCCTCCAGCTTGGGGTGGCTTCTTAGAGTAGATGTAAGGGTTTCAGGTCACAGCCTGTGGGACTCCTGCTGGGTGTGGGGGATGCTTCGTCTGCACCCCTGGTTTCTTTCTTTAAGTCTTAAATGCTGACCCCCTTCCAAGCCACCATCCTCTTCCCACTCTCCATTACCACCCTTGGCTGAAGCATAGATTGTAACCCCCTCGGCTCCCCTCTGAAATTGGCCTTTGGTGAGGAATTCAGGGCTTTCCCCATATCTTCTCCCTCCACCTTAATCGAGGGGTGCTGCTTTGTCCTTCCTCCTCCTCAAGTCCCTTTTTGCACCATCACCACCCAACACTTTCCATGACACTTCCTTGCTTTGGCCAGAAGCCATCAGGTAAGGTTGGAAAGCATATCTGACCTCCCTCATTTAGTTTTGGAACCACACTTACTTACTCCCCACCAGCCTGGGGAATGAATATTGGGTTCTCAGCCCTGCCACCCTCTGCTGTCATCATCAGCTGATACGTTTACTTAGCTCAGGTTTTGATAAGGTGAACAGAACAGTCACCAGGGTCACAGACATGCCAGCTCTCAAAGTCCTTGGTGGTTAAACTTGGAGAAAGGCCACAGAAGACACTTGTAAGCACACACGATCCCTCTGAATGAATTTTCTTTTCCTGTAATTGCTTTAGCTTTTAAAAATTGAAGAAGTTTTAAACAGGGCTCTCATTTGGTCATCCTTGCAATCCATTTGAGTCTAGTTTGGAATCTGACAACTGGAACAAAAAGAACCATGAACTCAGTGCACACTTTGGTTTCGGTGCTGCTGCTTCTCTCGGTCCTCAGCAGGGATAAGAAAGAACTCGGTGTGCACGGCAGATCCCCGGAATTCCTGGCCAATGGCTGCGTTTTTCCACTTTTCTGTTCAGGACCACTAAATGCTGAGATGTTGGACGCATACCGAAATAAAAGCAATTCATTGTGTTCTAAGGTTTTTTTTTTTTTTTTTTTAACTTAGTGTTTGTGTAAAGCCACCTTTTGAAGCAGCAGCTATCAAGTCTGAAAAGCAATTGATGTTTCCATTCATCTTTTTCTGGGGAAAACCTTAGCTCTAAGGATTTAACATCCTGTAAGTAAAGTTTAACATAACAGTATTCCATAGCTAGACTTTTTATTGTCAGACCATTGCCTGATTTTAATATAATAAAAAGTGTGCGTTAATATTTAAGAAGCTGTGCTCTTCTTCCTCTTGGCATATAATTTATTCAGTAATAGAATTTAATGTCTTTGGGATTCAATTTGACCTCCTAAAGCAGGGGTCGGCAAACGTTTCCTATGATGGGCCCAAGTCAGTAAATATTTAGGCTTTTTATCTTTATTTCTTTCTTTGGCCGTGCCGCACGGCTTGTGGGATCTTAGTTCCCCGACCAGGGATTGAACCCAGGCCCTCGACAGTGAGAGCGCGGAGTCCTAACCACTGGACCGCCAGGGAATTCCCAAATAGTTAGGCTTTATTGTCCAAGAGGCAAAATCAAAGAAATTACGTGAGTATTTATGTAACAAGAGAGAAAACAAATTTCCACAATTTTTTGGATGAAATTCAAAACATCATAATTGAGGACAGTTTTTATAATGTTACAAGTATACTAAGAAGAATGAAATGCTTTTTTTAGGGGATAACATTTAATTGGGATTCAAAGTATTCCTTATTACCAAATCTATTGCAAATGTTCATCTATAAAAATCTTTCTTCATTTGAGGGGCCGTACGAAACCAGGCAGTGGGCCAGATTTGGCCCATAGACCATAGTTTGCCAACCCCTGCCATAAAAGATTGAGTGAAAAAAAGGGTTATGGTTTCCCCTCTTTCCTTTGATTTAATTAGCTTTGTTGGGGGCTTCCCTGGTGGCGCAGTGGTTGAGAATCTCCCTGCCAATGCAGGGGACACGGGTTCGAGCCCTGGTCTGGGAAGATCCCACATGCCGCGGAGCAACTAGGCCCGTGAGCCACAACTACTGAGCCTGCACGTCTGGAGTTTGTGCTCCGCAACAAGAGAGGCCGCGACAGTGAGAGGCCTGCGCACCGCGATGAAGAGTGACCCCCACTCGCCGCAACTAGAGAAAGCCCTTGCATGGAAATGAAGACCCAACACAGCCAAAAATAAGTAAATTAATTAATTAATTTTTAAAAAATTATAAGTAGCTTTGTGGGACCCTAGCTGCTAAGTCTCCACTAGTACCTACTTATTGGCTGGAGGTAGTTGTCTTCTGGTTGGAAAAGAAAATAGAATTTTCCCATGTGTTTCTAGTGTTTGAAACAAGAGTTTTGATCTGATTGACAGTCTGTCTACCCTCTCCTGTGTGAGGAGTGGGAACATGTCGCAGCTGTTTTTACTTAGGATTTGCACTTCTGCTGTGGTCCCAGCCACCAGTAGGCACCACCTTGGTGTCCTGTGCCAGGAGCCGGGTCATCCCTTGTGGCCGTTGGGGCCGGACCTGACTTCATGGAGGGCATCGGGTTGTTCCTAACACGCCACCCTCCAGAAGGTGCTGCCAGAATTTCTGCCACATGGTCCTTACAAATCTGTCCTCTGGAGCGAGTCGCTGCCTTTCAGGCTCCCCTGAAAGGGGATCGGGCCGGAGACATTTGTGGGCTCTTCACCCTCAGTCAGTTCTCTCAAGGGAGAAAGAAGACGGGAGATTCTAGAATTATTTCAAAGTTCTACTGGAAAGCCCCAAAGCAGAGTCAGGGCGGCAACTCTTCTGTGCAGTGACTTCCAGAGAGGAAACAAGTCCCATCTGAAATCCGAGACTCTGCACCTGTTACCCTCTTAGCGGGCTACAGGGAACTGGGCCTAGAGCTTCAGGAACTCAACCAGAACCTTCTGTGACAACCGTTTGAACCTTTGGTGTGTGGTTATGTCCCACACATATGTCGTGTGATTTGCTCCTTATCTTTGCTGGTGCGTTCACAGGTGGTCTTAAGTTTATAGCCTAAACTTAGGGCAGAGAAGAAGCGCTCGTCTGAGGTGCAGAGAGAGCACTTCTTTCGCCAGGTGGCCTCCGATCCCCAGCTCCTGCCAGGTCTTTGCTCTTGAGAGAAAATACTTCCACTGTTCCTTTTCACTGTGCAGAACTGCACGGAGCGGAGAGGTCTTCACAGTGACCTGACAATGCTGGGGGGAAGCACACCCCTTCTGATTGACCTACAGCAAACCAGCAAGGGGTCTCCACTGCCACGTGACCTCTGACCACGACCTTGTGGTCAGTGCCCTTGAGCTGCTTCTCTGCTGAGAAAGTTCTTAGGCCCTTCGAGTGGAGGTGCCACCGCTGCCTCCGGTTGTGATGTAGCAACGTGGATTGTGTTGAGTCAACGGCATGGGCCCTGCGGAGTGTCTGCTCCTCTGTCTGGCTACCAGCCAGTCCCTGCCTGTCCTCTTGCCCTTCCCCCCCATGGCAAGTGGACACTCAGTCACGTTCCCTTTCCTTGCCTTTGCCTGATCCACAGAACCCCGTGAAGGACTTGGGACATGGTGTCAAGGACTTCAGCAGAGGAGAACATTCTAAGGAAGGGCAGCATGTGAAAGCATCTCTTCTTTCCACGTGAGAAATGAGATACTGGGGTGGGCTCTATGGGCAGCACATGGCTCTGAGCTATAGGGGTGACACCTGGGCGTACCTCAAAGGCTTTCTCATGGCGATTACATAAAGTTGGCTGCTGTGTTTTAGAGCTGTTGGCACGTTGGCTGCAGGTGGCCTTGGAAGAGGGGACGTCTTTGCACTTAGTGCCAGCCTCGCTGCTGCTGCCTGGCACCGTGAACAGGAAGGCACTGTCCATATCTTTGGGGTTCCGGCACATGTCTGATGAAGGTGCTCCTCGGTGCTGGGGATGTGGGCTGAGTGAATGCCGGATCTTTTTTTTTTTTAATTGGAGTATAGTTGATTTACAGTATTATTAATATATTAATTTTAGGTGTAATCTTTCTGATACAGATTTTTATGTGAAGTCTCCCAACATTAGTGTGTCAAACTGATACACTTTTTCCATTCCCATGTAGAACAGTACATCGCAGCTTGCAGGTCACAGCTGAGGCCTCCAAACATAAGGCTCCATCACCAGCTGTATCTTGTCCTCCCAGGGTTGTCATCTTGGTGGCCTTTGACCTCTGGGAGGCCTGCAGTCCTGGAAGCTTTGCCCAGGGACGTGCAGTGGGTCCCCAGAGCGTGGGCAGCACTACCTGTGGCCCAGGTGGAAGGTGCCAAGTAACACTGGGCTGCCGCCGGATCCCCGGGAAACAGACCCACATTTCATTGAGTCTGAGATGCCGTCCGCTGTGAGATGCACCATTATTTTATGTACTACCAAGAAAAAAAATGCTGCCAATCACAAGGGCAAGACGCTACTGATCGTAAGGAACGTCCCAGTTCCAGAAACGTTAAGGCGTAAAAGTGTCCATTTTAGGTTTGGCGAGAAGTAGGATGTCTTGTCAGTTGTGATAAGGACAGGGGTGGCAGCCACCCAGGCAGTGAAGGACAGAGACCACATCCCATCCCCTGCTAAAAAAATTAACCTGCCCCTTACACTATGAGGAGAAATCTGAGCTGGAGACCCCATTTTAATTTTTACTAAAGAGAGACTACATGAACCTAGACTGTACTTCAAACAACACAAGGGAATAGAATGGAAGATGAAGTTCCCGCCGCTTCTGACCCATCCTCTCAAGGTGAAGCCCTGGGTATCTGGGTCCCTCTGACATCAAGCACGCATGTGCAAGCCGTGCCCCCCTCCCCCTCTCCTCACCCACTGTATTTTGTTGTTGTTGTTAATGTAACTGGGAATGTGGCCTCCACTTTGCTCTTGCTCCAGACCTTTTTCTCTCTAACAGAACCTCTCAAGGCCCCTGCAGAGCAGCATCTAGGGAACCGCCCTGTAGTTCTGAAACAGCTGCTGAGCACCCAGTACACAGTGTGCCAGCCCCAGTGACCAGGGCCTTACTGGTGACGCTGAGGTCGCCTCTGACGTTTTGCTGCTGCTCACCAGCCTCAGGGCACATGTGCGCCTACATCAGTGGAGCAAAGTCCCAGAAGTGGACTTCTCCATCCAAGGACGTGGGCATTTTTAATTTTGTCATTTTCAAGTTGCCTCCTCCCACCAACAATGCAGGACAGGTTACTTCTCCCTTTCTCTATGCTCATACTTCTTCACCAGCCCATCTTTGAGCTGAACATGCTATTTCAGTTTCATGTGCATTTTCTTATGTGTGAGGCTGTCTTTTCTTGAGTTGAAAAGTCCTTTTTTCCCTCTCATCTTTGTTACTTTTCCCTCCTGATCTGTAAAGGTGCCTTCCATAAAGGAGTTCTCGCTGCCCAGACGGTCATTTGAAGCATACACAGATGGCTCTGTGTGGCTTGGCAGGGTCAGCCGATGGGTGGCCACCTTCACCGGCCACCGAGGACCCTGTGGTACAGTAGCTCAGATCAGAAACCCTTCCCTGTGGTCAGTTGGGGACGTTTTCAGTCCCTCCTCGAGGCCTGTCCACTCCAGCGTCCCATGGATGAGTAGGGTTGAAGATAGGCACCTGGCCAGCAGAGTGGCTTCCTGACACCACCCAGAGCTGCCTGGGTGACGTTGGTGTGTGTTCTGTGTTCTGATGTGTACTGCCCCCAGCAGGGCTTTGAAAAGTGCAGACCATGTGCCAACTAAGTGGGCCAGTGCACTAAGTTGATACTTGAGAAACCTCTTGCTTCCAAGAGCCAGTTCTCATGTCTACCACCATCTTCCTGGCCCAAGTCCCCGTCACCTCCCAGGGCTCTCAGCTCTGTCCCCATCCCCCACAGGCCACTTCCCACACCTAGGATGTCTTCCCTCTCGGCTCTGTGGGGCTGACTCCCATCACTCGGAATGCAGGTCACGCGTATCCTCCTGAGAGAGGCTGGGCCCCATCTGAAGTAGCCACGCCGTCTCTCTGTCCTCACTGCCTGTGTTTTGTTCCTGGCAATTATTAATATCTAACAAGCTGATTTATTGGGTTAGTTATTCCTCTTTCCCTCACTGGAATGGGCGTCATGCAGGTAGCTGCCTCATCTGGCTTATCCACGGCTCTGTCTCCAGTGCCGAGGGCAGTGCCTGGGACGAAGTCGGAATGTGTTCAGTGAGCACGTGAATTATTCTCCAGAGCGGGGCCTCGGCCTTCCTCTCCAGGCCATCGGCAGTGATGAGGGAAGGGTCCCGGTGGGCCACCATGTACTGAGTGGACTGTGGGGTAGACAAACAGGTGGAATGGCTAAGGAGCGTGGCAGTTTGAAGACACGAGTGAGGGAACGGAAGTGAGATCTTCACGGAATCTCTCTAACTCAGGGGATCTCAGCGCATGACCCGGAGTCAAGTGCGCCAACCCCAGCTCCGCCTACGGGCTGTGTGGCCCTGAGCAGTTTCCTTAGCCTCTCTGTATCCACTTCATAGGATTTTTTTTTTTTTTTTTTTGGCCGCGCCCCGCAGCAGGAGGGGTCTTAATTCCCCTCACGAAGGAGTCCCAACCACTGGACCGCCAGGGAACTCCCAGCAGGATTGTTCTAATAATTACATGAGGTCTTACGTGTAGTGAGATTCTCACAGTCCTTGACACACAGCAAACCCTTTAAGCTACCGTTAAATCACCCCGTTCCACCGAAGTGAAACTCCCCAGGTCTCCCGGCGCCGGGGTTCTCGGTTTGGGCTCAGGTCTGCGCGCCCGCTCTGCGCTAGCAGAGGGCGCTCGCGCGCTGCAGACTAATGCGCCGGCTTGGAGGGGTTGGGCAGGGCTGGAGTGGAAGAGGGAACAGATGTGAGCTCTGGGTATGGAGGCACCACTTCTGAGCTGGCGCTCAGGCGTCTGGGTGTGTGCATTTGGCGCAGGGGGAGCCTGCAAGAGACCCGGGGAGGGGATGCACAACCACCGCCCAACTCCATACCTACCTGGAGGACCCAGTGTACCCGCGTTACCAGCCACAGTTTACCCAGGCTGAGCTACGGTCCAGAAGGCCGTCGCCAATGGCGCCCAGCCTGGGTGTTCATGGTGGGGTCCTGCAGCGATGCCAAGGCGGTCTCTGGCTTCAGGGGTCGCCAACAAATGCTTCAGGGGCCTGATGAGGGCTGCTACAAACTGGGAAACTGAACTTTTTGCCTCAGGAAGGAGGGCTCAGGTTGGCCACATCTTTCAGTTTTTTGAGAGAAAAGCCAGACATCAAGATTTAGTAAAATATCTTGGGCTTCACTGGTGGCGCAGTAGTTGAGAGTCCGCCTACCGATGCAGGGGACGCGGGTTCGTGCCCCGGTCCGGGAAGATCCCACATGCCGTGGAGAGGCTGGGCCCATGAGCCATGGCCGCTGGGCCTGCACGTCCGGAGCCTGTGCTCCACAACGGGAGAGGCCACAACAGTGAGAGGCCCGCGTACCGCAAACAAAAGATTTAGTAAAATATCTCAATTTTTATGGTGTCAATGGATTAAAGTCTTTTTAAATTTTAATCACCAGTTACTACCTCCAAGCTACCTTTTAACTCTCCCTTGGAGAAAGGCATTTTGAGAAAAAACCACGTCCCCTCCTTTCTTCGCCTGCCCACCCTATCCTCCTCCTTCAGGCCTCAGTTTACAGGTCACCTCCTACATCTGGGTTAGGAGCCAAACCTTATCCCCGAGCTTTCCCAGTGGAACTTTCATCCACTGATTTGTTCGTTCATTCATTTATTCAACAAACATTTATTGAACATTTTCTATGTGCTGATCTCTGTACTGGAGTCACAGCAGAGAACAAAACAAACCAAAAGTCCCTGTCTTTTGAGCTAACATTGGAATAGAAGAGACAAAGTGAATTCGCAATGTCATTTCAAAGCAGGAAGCACGTATCTGAAATACCCCAGTAAGAGCACGGGATGGGAAGGCAGCAATGGGCAGGGAGGGCCTTTCTGAGGAGGTAACTCCAAATGTGCGGAGGAGCTTCTGTGCCCAGAACCTGGCAGAGTGGACAGTTCCCGGTGAAGGGAACCGCAAGAGCAAGGGCCCTGGGGTGGGAAGATACATGTCACCCCAGGGTGGATCAGTGAACACATGGATGTGCTGTGCCAGGCCCTGTTCCGGGCACTGGGGAGGCAACAGCTGATGCATGAATGAACAGACCCAGGGCTTGCCCAAATCTAGCTGCCTCTGCTCTGGTGTCAGCAGCTTGGTCACAGGCCTCTCCCCATACACTCTGGCCTCATACACAGCCTGGCTGGAAATTTTCCAGTCCCATCTCTGGCTGGAAAGGCCCTTGCACAGCCCCAGGTGTCACCCCCCAATCTGGCTTGAGCCCACTTTTTTTGTGGCCTAAACACTGGGCCAGAGTCCACGTGGTTTATCCAGGGGTGTGGGGTGGAGAGGGAAGCTGAGCTGATATCTGACTTCCCTGGGCCGGGGTGGGCAGGATGTTCCAGGAACATCAGGCCTTTCCTCAGAGGAAGGCAGTGATCTGGGGGCTACAGAAGCCCCCACCCCACTTTTGCCCTGGGCTGGGGTCCAGCCCGGATGAAATGAGATCTTTCTTAAAGGGTGGCAAGGTTGGCACATCCAGTCATGAACAGCACACAGAGCGAGGATACATCTGTCTTGTCTGTCTGACTCTTGCTCGTCCAACAAGTATTGTGAGGGCATCCTCTGTGCCAGGCACTGGGGATGCAGAAATGGACAGGACAGAAAATCTCTGCCGTCATTCCAGGCATGGGAGACAGAGAGTAAAGAAATAATGAATAAACAAGATAATTTCACAACTGGATCAGGACAATAAGAACAGTACAGTGATGGAATTCCCTGGGGGTCCAGTGGTTAGGACTCTGCACTTTCACTGCCGGGCCTGGGTTCAATCTCTGGTTGGGGAACTAAGATCCCACAAGCCGAGTGGCGTGGCCTAAAGAAAAGAACAGTACAGTGAGCTGATGTGGTAGAGACGAGAAAGGGTGGGAGCTGCTTTACATGGGTGGTCAGAGATGACCTCTAAGGAATGACATCTGAGCTGAGTGCTCACTGGAGAAAGAATTGGCAGAGGGAGCAGCTGGTGCAAAGGTCCTGAGGCAGGCATGAGATCGGTGGGAGAAAGGAACATCAAGGAGGCCACTGTGGCTGGAGCAGAGTATGTGAGTGTGTCGGCTGTAGGAGTGAGGAGGATGAGATGGAGGCAGACCCCTCAGACCCTCGAGGACAGCTGTGATGGGAAGAATGATAGTGGCCTCCGCATAGGGTGATGTGAGGGTTAAATGAGAGTACAAGAAAGTGTCTAAAACACAATATAGCGATTATTATTACTATTATTATCAATCACCAACATCCTCCCCAGGTTGGGCCTTGGGACCATCCTAAGAAGGGCTGTCCAATCTTTCAGGTTCTATCTGTGTCTTGTAGCATAGCGGTCGCCCCTGTTGGCCCAGTTGCCCCCACCAGGGCCTGGGGGATGGGAATGAACACTGCCTGGAACGAAGTGATGGCTCAGCCAGCTCCAGGAGTCCATGAGGGGCACTGCAGACTAGAGCAGTGGTCTCCCCTCCCAAGGAGTCATACCCTGCTACCATGCCCCAGCCATTCACAATTGGGGGGCATCTCCCCCAGCTTGGTCTAAATCCTAGTACCCCTGGGTCACCCTGAGCTGATGATTTGACTTTTCTGAGCCTCAGGCAGGGCCACCACCTGCCCAGGCCAGCCCTGCACCCCACCCTCAGCCCCCGCAGTGGCTCCGGCGCCCAAGCCATGGGTTCTTTGGAATGTGATTATTTTTCTTCCCAGATAATTCAGGCCAGAAGACGGGGCTGGCCACTTCCGGCCACACTGTTCTCACTGCCTTCCTGACCTTTCTCACTCCACAAACTTGACACTGTGGTCAGAAGCCTAAAGCCAGACCCAGGAGCCCCCATGCCTCCCCCTCTTGCCTGGGCCCCTGATCATTACCCAGCTCTGGGAATCTGACTGTAAACACCCAGGACCCCCAGCTGCCCCTTTCTCACAAACTCCACCTGAGAACATGCTTACCCAGCCATGGATGTCAGGGAGCATTGCACTCTACAGTTTACAGGGTGATTTCAAACCATAGAGCTCCCTGGAGCTTCCCAGTTAACCCAGGGACACTTCAGCGTCCACGCTTCCACATTTATTCATTCAACAAGTATTTAATGAGCACCTACTGTGGGCCCAGTGGATACAGCAGGGAGAAGAACAGGCAGAAACACCTGCCCTCATGAAATTGACATTCTGGGTGTGGTAATGGTGTACGGAGCAGGGAGAAACAATAAACAAGTGAAAATTCAATTATGTAGAATATTGGTTGGTGATCAATTCTATGGAGGAAACTAAAGCAGGGTGGGGAGTGCTGGTGATAGGAGTAGGGCAGGGAAGCCCTGATATTTGAGAAGGTGGTATTTGAATACAGACTTGAAAAAGGTAGGGAATTGAATCATGTGGACAGCGGGGTGCGGGGCAGGAAGAATCTTTCTGGCAGAGGAAACAGCCAGTGCAAAGGCCCTGAGGCAGAAACATGCCTTATTTATTGGAGAAACAGCAGGAGGCCAGTGCTGGCTATACAGAGTGAGTGAGGGGGAGGAGGGAGAGGATGAGGTCCAGGAGACAAGGGACAGATCAGGCAGGGCATTGTAAAGATTCACATTTTCCTCTGAGGGAGATGGGAGCTGTGCAGAGGAGAAACAGATGTGACTCAGGTTTTCACGGAGTTCCTCTTGCTGCAGGCCATGGGGCAAGGGTGGAACAGGGGACCAGGGAAGAGATGGAGACAGACCCCAGGTAGGGAGGTAGGGAGGGGAGGATGGGACCACCCTGGGCATTCCCAGGAGAGCAAGTAAGAAGTGGGTGGATGCTGACACTGTGTGCCATTGATTAGAGGATGTGTGTTTTTTTCACATGGTGTCTCCACTGACCCCACCCTTCCCAAAGGCCCTGAGGTGGTGGGAGATGCTGACAATGCTGGGTGACCTTGGGCTGTTTGCTGGCCCCTGAGCCTCAGTCCCCTCAGCCTGACCACAGGCCATGACTCAGAGCCCTGAGTCCCCCCGGAAAAAACCCAGCCCCAGGAGGAATACTTTAACCTCCCTGCCCACTCCCAGCCCAGGACCGGATCCACTAGGCTGACGTCCTGTGACATTTTTACCCAAGGCCAGTGCTTCCTGTGAAACTATAGATATGTGACCCTCAAGCCTGGCAGAGCAGTGACCCTGGGGGGCTCTGAGCAAGGCCCAGGGAGGCAGACACCAGCCAGGCAGGGCTGGATCTGCAAGGGCTGTGTGTGGTGGTCTCCACACCCAACACAGCTCTGTTCAGATTAATCACAAAAGCGGCACCCGTGACTGGACACTTGGTACAGCCAAGCACCTTCCTGGCCCGAGTTCCTGGAGGCCAGCACAGCCCTGGTGCGGGAGGAGGGGGGTCGGCAGGGACCCTGAGGCTCAGAGAGGGATGCCATTGGCCCAAGACACACAGCTGGTAAGTGGATGATGGGGGCTCGAATGGGCGTCTGAGCAACTCAGGATTATCTGCTTCATGGCCGGGCTGCAAGTCAGTTGCAGCTGCTACAGTCCTGACCCCTGGGGGGTCCTAGGGAAGGGCGCAGGGGTCCTTGAATCTGAGGAGCAGTCAAGAATGCCGTGTGTGTGTGTGTGTGTGTGTGTGTGTGTGTGTGTGTGTGTGAATGTAGGAAAAGAAATCCAGAAAGAAACACTCCAGTATTCTAACACCCTTACTCCAACCAGTTCTGGACAAGGGGCTGCCCCCTCCCTGGGACACTTGGCAGTGTCTGGAGACATTTTGGTTGTCACAACTGTAGGGGTGCTACTGGCATCCGATGGATAGGGACCAGCGGTGCTAACCATCCTACAGGGCACAGAGCACCCCCAGAGCAGCCAGCCAGCCAGCCAGTCCACAATGTCAGCGGTACCAGGGAGGAGAAACTGCTCCAGCCTGTGTGAACAATGGGGGTGGCGGGTGTATTTCTTCCCTTTAGCTTGTCCTATTTTTTAAAGAGAAGTGATTAAGAGTATGAGTATGCAGCCAGGACTGGGGTTTATATCGCATCTCCCCAGCTGTGTACCCCTGGGCAAGTGTCCTTATCTTCCTGATCACTAGCTGTGCCGTGGGAGCACACCCGCCTCCAGCGGCTGTGGGAAGATTCAGTGAGACGATGTCTGTGAAGGGGCTGGCTCAGTAGACCCTCAATTTGGGAGAAGTTAATGTTTGTGTCATTAGGAAAAAATAATAATAACATGCCCAAGGGCTGGGCCAGCATGTCATATAAAGTCACTCGGGTCGCCCTGACCCAACGCTTTGAGGGAAGGATTGTTTTTTATCCCTTATTTGGCAAATGAAGAAATTGAGGGGGCTTCCCTGGTGGTGCAGTGGTTAAGAATCCGCCTGCCAACACAGGGGACAGAGATTCGATCCCTGGTCCGGGAAGATCCCACATGCCGTGGAGCAACTAAGCCCACGTGCCACAACTACTGAGCCCGCGAACCACAACTACTGAGCCCATGTGCCACAACTACTGAAGCCTGCGCACCTAGAGCCCGTGCTCCGCAACAAGAGAAGCCACCACAGTGAGAAGCCTGTATACTGCAACAAAGAGTAGCCCCCGCTCGTCGCAACTAGAGAAAGCCCACGCGCAGCAACAAAGACCCAACGCAGCCAAAAATAAATAAATAAATAAATAAAAAGAAATTGAGGTACAGAGAGGTTAGGCAATTTGCCTGATGTCACACAGTAAGGGGCAGAGCAGGGACTGGAACGCTCGCTTCAAGACCCAAGTCCCCACCTGTCAACCACTGGCTCTCTCACTGCCTCTAACATCAAGTAAATGGGCTTTTTCAGTTGGGTTTTCCCAATTGTCTTCTCTAAAACTTGGGATGATTAAGTCTTCGTTGGAATTCAGATCACTGCTAAAATGACAGGTGCCCCTTGTATGTGGCCACTACCCTCCTGCCTGGGCCCTAGACACCCTGCTTTCTGGTGGATCCCAAGAGAAGGGCCAAGACCCCTGGGGATTTCACACCCCCCTCCTGTCCTGAGCCGACTTCAAAACCCTCCTTGTTGTGAGCCCTGCTTTGATTTCAGGCATTTTATGGGCATGAAATCCAAGCCTTGGTCCTTCTGAAGATATGGTGTTCCTCGGGGGTGGGGTGGTCTTGTAGGGCCATTGGACAGGCCACGGGGCAGGGCTTGGGCTTTGAAAGGATCTGAGGGAAAGTCTAATCACCCCTTTAGGATCTGAGGCCATGTTCTCGGAGAACAGGACCACAAGCGCACTCCTCTTAGCAAGCACCTGTGGGCCAGGTGCCCTGCCAGCCCGGGGCAGGCTTCATCTCATGCACTCTCCATAGCAGTTTCCACGAAGCCCGTGATGTTCCCCCAAGTACAGATGGGGAAACTGAGGCTCAAGGAAGAGCAGCCGCTCAACCATCACTCAGCACAGAGCCAGGTTCTAGGCTCTTTCCTTTGCATCTCGCCGCCTCCCTCATTCCAGAGGCCACAGTGAGAGGGACTAAGGGCAGACAGGTGGACAAATTCCCTCCCAACGTCCTAGGCTCTGAGCTCTAACGGACGGTGCTGAGAGTTCCTTGGGTGGACAGTCTGCGGAATATCCAGGAAGTGGGGACAAGCGCCGGCTGCAGCGTATCTGAAAGGCATCAGCATCATGGGTGGTGAGGTGCCCAGAACCTCAGCCCCCGGTGTCCAAGCTGGGTGTGGACATGAGTTTCTGGGGATGGGGTGGGGGTGGCACCTGCAGAACCCGATTTCCTTGTCACTTTAGCTGGACGACTTCAACATCTCCTCACACCCACCCCCTCACTGGCTGGACGGCCTCTAGCTCCCTCCACCCCGAAATCCAAGCAGGTACCCCAGTCTGCAAAGCCAGTCATAAGGGATGAGGGCAAACAGCCATCTGGCCACACCCGACTGGCCCTGGACCACCCACCAGAGCCAAGCTGCTCGCGGCTCATTCTTCTGTGCACTTGATCATCCACACGAGGAACCTGTATGTATTTTCTGCAGCTGCTGTAACAAATTGCTGCAAACTTGGTGGCTTGAAACAAGAGAAAGGTATTCTCCCATGGTTCTGGAAAATTCCAAAATCAACGTGTCAGCAGGGCCATGCCCCCTCTGAAGGCTCTAGGAAAGAATCTTCCCCTGCTGTTCCAGCTCAAGGGGGCTCCCAGCGTTCCTTGGCCTGCAGACGCAGCCCTCCAGTCTTGGCCTCCATCTTCACGTGGCCTTCTGTGTGTCTGTGTCCTCTTCTCATAAGGACACAAGTTGCTGGCTTAAGGGCCCCCCAGTCCAGTATGATCTCATTTTAAGATCCCAGACTAATGATATCTGCAAAGATCCTGTTTCCAAATATGGTCACATACTGAGCTTCTGGGTAGACGTGAATTTGGGGGGGGACACATTATTCAACTCACTACAAGCACCTACTGTGTGCTCCAGGCCCTGGGGACAGAGTAGTGAACCAGACAGGGCAGGCTCAGCCCTCATGGAGTTCCAGTTCAGAGGTGGTCTGGGGAGAGACAGAAACAGATAATTACAGAAATGATGGTGCAGTAAACTCCACCAGGAAATGTTGGACTCGGGACACGCACGGCCAGAGGTGGAGCCTTCGGCTGGGCTGGGGCCAGACCATCAGCCTCCCCCTAGCCGACTCGCTGCATCCCCCAGGTCTGTGCAGTGGCCTTCCTCCCCACTCTTAGTCCCCTCATACTCGACCTGGGGCCTCAGCTCAGGACTCACCTCCTGGGAGCCTCCTCGACCCCACAGGGGCCCACTCTGGGCGCCCAAGGCCCCCTAAATTTCTGCCCAGCATCAGTAGATGGTAGGGTTGTATTTTTTTAACTTGGGATTCTTCAAGTCTATTTATTTACAAAAAGAATGCTTTCTGTAAACAAATAATAATAATAATTGAAAGCATTGATAGAAAAATGCAGGGACTTTCTCCATAAGTCCACTGTCTGGAAATTATCTGGTAGACGCACTCAGCATAGTCAATGGTACACAGTAGGTGCTCCGTAATGTTTGAATACATGGATGGCCAGTACTAGGCCCTGGAGACAGTGAGGTGATTAAGTGACCGCCCCTGGCCCCCAGGAATTCACTGGGGTACAATCTCTATGCTGCCCAGTCTAGAGTGGGGCATACAGTTGGTGCTCCATGAATTCTGGTGGTGGCTGGGGAGTTGCCTGTGGGGTCTCCTCCATCTTTGCTGCTGTCCCTGGTGAGGGGACCCCTTAGTGCAATCAGGATGAGGTATGGCTGCAGGGATGTGGGAAATTCCAGCCCATGGCCTCAGGGAATTTCCTTCTGGGCCTCCAATCCTCCAGGGGCCAGCTTTCAGCATCCGGGTCTTCTGTCCACAGCCGCTGCCCAGACATCAGGAAGTTGCAAGGTAGGGTCCACTGGTCAATCCATGAGCACTTATTGAGCACCTACTGTGAGCTGGAGGTCATGTTACCTGCTCAGTGGTAAATAAGACCAGCCCTGTCTCTCCCTCATGGAGCTTGTGTTCTAGGTTGGGAGACAGACACAGACAAATCAGTAAGATATCGGGACCCAGTGCCAGGGAGAAAGAAGGCAGAAGGGTTCAGGGAGCGGCAGATATTAAATAAGGAAATCAGGGCAGCCTCCTGGAAGAGGTGACATTCGACAGAGAGTCAGAAGGGGAGGAGGGAAAGTTAGATGTCTGGGAAAGAACATTTGGGAAAAGCAGAGGAAAGGCCTGTGGTGTGAGGTTGTCTTCAGGTCCAAGGAAGAGGGAGGAACTGATGTGGCTGGAGCCAAGGGCGGGAGGGAAGGGAGGAGATAGAGCATGTCCCATGGGGCTTTGTGGCCGCTGAGAGGATGCTGGCTGTTCTCTGGATGAGGTGGGTGGGAGCCATGGAAGGTAAGAGCACAGAACAGACCTGATTTGGATCTCACACAGGGTCCTCATCCTCAGCCCTATTAATGTTGAGGTCAGATCGTTCTCAGTCGTGGGGCTGTCCAGGCACTGGAGGATGGTTTGGCAGCCCCTCTGGCCTCCACCCTCCAGATGCCAGTAGCATCCCCTCTGCCGGTTGTGACAACCAAAATGTCCCCAGACATGACCACACGTCCCCCAGGGGTGGGAGGCAAATCGCCCTGTTAGCCTGCAAGGAGAGATTATCAGGGAGTGAGGCGGGAAGTGAGGAGACCTGTGAGGAAGGGTCCGCGACAGTCCAGCCTGGGAAGCTGGTGGTGGGTGTTGGGGAGAAGCCATTGGCTCTGGATCTAGTTTGAAGTAAGAGCAGACAGGAGGTGCTGACAGGTTGGATGGCGGTTTTCTGGCTGAGCCACTGGGTCCAGGAAGCCCAGAGGCTGGAACTGTGTGATCTGTGTCGGGTGGGAATGGAGCTGGGTCTGGACGTGTGGGTCCTGGGAGTCATTGGGCTGTGGGCCTTGGTGGAGCAGGAATAAAATACCAGAGCTCACTGAGGGGGAGGGTCAATGAGAAAGTCCTGGATTTGGGGAGTTCCCTGGTGGTCCAGTGGTTAGGACTCTGTCCTTCCACTGCAGGGGGCACGGGTTCGATCCCTGGTCAGGGAACTAAGATCCCACGTGCCTTGAGGTGCAGCCGAAAAAAAAAAAATCCGAATATAAAGAAAGTCCTGGGTTTGGCTGCACAGGTGCGGGGAGAACTTGTCACGGCCTCCCCTTAGGAAGCGTGGCATGCTGGGCCGCCCCTTACCCACGTGATCTCATCTGATTCTCACAGCAGCCTTTCAAGGCTGGAGCCCTTGGTAGCCCCAGTTACAGATGAGAACGCAGGGGCCCAGAGAGGCTGATTGACTTGCCTGAGGTTACACAGCAAGTCAGGCATAGGGATGGAGAGGAAGCCAGCCCACCCCGATGCCCAAACCCTGGTCTGCATCCAGCCCCTGGTGGCGGGCTGGGTGGGGGCGGGGGTGGCCGTCAAGGGGAGGGAGGCTTTATTTTCTAACTTTGCGGTTTTCTTTATTTTCTAAAGTTTCTGCAGTGAACATGTTTCTCTTTTGCATTCAAAAGGAAACAAAACCAAGAAAGGGGTGTTTTGACTTGTCTCTTTTTAGGAGACATTCCTTGTGAGGTTGTTCCCCTGCTCACCCCACAGAACAGCTGACTGGCTCTGGGTCTCAGTTTCCTGTCGGCAGCATCGCTGGTGGGCTGACACAAGGAAACAAACTTCAGGGAGGGCAAATTAGCACGACTCTCAGGAGAGTAAATAGGACTCCTCTGAGATTCTGCTAAGAGCTGATCATCTAGAAAATACTTGCCTGAAAAAAAAAAAAAAGGAAATACTTGCCTAAGTCCCCAAAGACATGGATGGGGGTGGGGTCCACCACAGCATGGTCTGTGGCAGCAAAAACAGGCAACAACCTAAAATTTCGTCAAGGGGAGCCTGGAGAATAAGCTGAGGTGCCTTCTCAGGATGGAATACTATGCAGCTGTGAAAAAGAACAAGGCTGCAGGGAGGTGCCCAGGATATATTGTGAAGAGCCTGGCGCTGTACAATGTATATCTTGATACTATTTGTAAAACAAAAACAACATAGGAAAACAACATAGGAACGGGAAGAGATGTGGAGTTGTTTGTGGATTCTCAGACAATCCCTGGAAAGTACCGGAAGACACTCTTAACAGGGGCAGGGCTAAGGGTCAGAAGCAGGAAGAAGTCTTGGTTTTTTCTTTCTTTCTTTTCCTCCAGTTGTTATTATTTATTAATACAAAAGAGTTCAGGCCAACAAAGAAAACATAAAGACTAACATCCTCACCACACAACCCAAGAAAGACACTATGGAGAGAACTGCACCCTGGTAACCCCTCCCCCCCTCCCAGTTACTTTCCTCCCGGCTCACAGGAACTGCTGTTCTGAACCTGCAATTTATCCTTCCCACGAGTGTCTTCACTTTGCTATGCACTTAGCACCCCTTGAATTTTAACTGAGTTTTGTACTTTGTTTTCTGTGTGGGTTACCTTTCCCCTCAGGGATGTAGAAAATTAATTTCAAAGAAGTTTTCTTGCATTGTCACCCCTCCAGATTGCTCCTGGAGCTTCAGTTTCCTGGAACAGAGGGCTGCACCCCTCGTCTGGGCCCCCATAGGCCCCGAGCAGAGCAGAGGAGCTGGCGGTGGAGCAGATCAAGTCCTGGGCACAGCAGCTCTAGCTCGCTCGCTGGGCTTCTGCAGGCCCGGGGCGTGGAGCCAGCAGGCTGGAGCCAGGCAGCCTCCCGGGCCTCCTCACAGCCGCTTTTGATAAAGCCCCTCTGTGCACAGGGTGGGGGGGCCCGGCCGGCTGGAGCCAGCTCACATCTGGAGGCCAGCACAGGCCTGGGGCAGCCGGCGCGGCTGACAGTGGCGCCACCCCGAGCCACACGCCCGGCACTGGGTAAACAGCCCCGCGCCCACCCAGCAGCTCACCTTTCGCCCACAAGGCTGCCTTTCTTCTCGGACCCAGGACGAGGCCACCACGAACATTCCTCCCGGCACAGGGCAGAACGGGCCGCTGACCTCGAGGCTGGGCCGAAATCTGAATCCAGGTACCAGGCGATGGAGGCGGGCGTGGGGGCCGTGGGAAAGCACCTACTATGTGCGGGGCACTGAGCTCATTTCAGGCTCACTGCTGCCCTGGGAGGGGAAGCAGGTGGCTGAGAGTGTGTGCACTGGAGCTAGAAGACCTGGGTTCAAATCCCACCTCCAGCTGTGTGACCTTGGGCAAGGCACTCAACCTCTCTGAGCCTCTGTTTTGTCCTCTGTAAAATGGAAATTATAATAGTCCCTCCCTCAGCAGGTTATGGGAATATTAAAGAAGTTACCCTGGGAATTCCCTAGTGGTCCAGTGGTTAGGACTCTGCGCTTCCATTGCAGGGGGCCCAGGTTCGATCCCTGGTCAGGGAACTAAGATCCTGCATGCTGCATGGCACGGCCAAAAAATTGAATTAAATTTTATAAAAAGGAAGTTACCCTCAGTCAGTTGCTCAGAAGAGTTCCTGGATTATAAATGCTTGATACTATGACTTCTCAGTCACTCATTCAACAAAGCTGAACTCAGGGTGTTCTGTGCTGGGTACGAGGGTTAAGATGGTGAAAAATGGGGGATTCAGCCCTCACTCAAGGAGCTGCATCCCTGCTCAGCTGACGAGGCTCTGGCCCAGCCACCCAAGGGACATCCAGGGCCAGCCTGGGCTCCAGGCCAGGGTTCCACACTCCTTTCCCTAGGGATCACAACCCATTACCTGCCTGGGGGCAGCAGGCCGGGGTCCTCACCTCATGTGCCAAGAGGTTGGTGAGTGGGGGCAGGAAGCAGCCACATTACCTGACTTCAGACCAGGTGAATCCTCTCCAGCCACATTACCTGACTTCAGACCAGGTGAATCCTCTCCAGTCACACCGAGCTCTGCATCTTCCTGGCGGCGAGGCCCTCACCATGTCCTGTTGCCTCCATGACAGGGCAGGAGCAACAACACAGGTACCTCCTGACCCTCCGTGCCCTCATCTGCCAGAGGGGCGATAGCACAGGTACCAGTCATGGCGTGGCGCTGGGGAGGCTCTGTGAGTGAGGCCACGGGAAGGGCACAAAGCCTGGCACAAAGGAAGAGGTCTGAGTGGAAGCCAGGGTGGCTTCCTAGAGGAGGCCATCGTGCTCCCGGGGGTGGTGGTGGGGCGGGGGAGGAGAAGCAGGAATCAAAGGAGGCTCAGGGAGAGAGAAAGACAGAACTGAGCCCCTGCAACGTACACAGCCCGCACTGCCCGGAAGTTCACGAGAGCCAGGTCACTGTTCCAGCAATCGGCAAGGTCTGTGCTCTAGCCATCCTCATTTCACAGATGAAGAAACTGAGGCCCAGAAAGCAAAACTAACTTATTCCCTCAGGGACTAAAAGCCAGAGTAGAATTTGAACCCAAGAGGCCATAATGCCTCCCTCCCTCCTGCTCTCCTTCCTCCCTTCCTTCCTTGGGTCTTTACTGCGCCCCCAACTGTGTGCTGGATTCACAGACACAAGCAAACCCAGGGTCAACCCTCAGGAGCCCCTGCCTCACACCTCTGTCAACCACCAACCTGGAACCGTCCCTTGCCCCTTCTGGGCCTCGGTTTTTCTCCTCCGAGCAATGGGTTCAACTGCTACAGCCCCTTCTGGCCCAGCATCCTGACTCAGGGCAGATGGATGAGCGGCAGCCAGGGCCGGCTGGCGGGGGCCTCCCTGCCCCAACCAGGCAGGCTGGGGGTCCTCCACCTGCTGCCACCCCCCAGTCCCCCGTGAACCTGCTCGCCAGGCTGGAGCCAGCCGCCATCTGGAGCGACGGGCTGTTTATGGAGCCAGGCGGCGGCGGCCCTGGCCCTGACCCCGCCAATCTGGAAGCGATTAGCGGCCCAGGCTGGGGAGTATTCGGAGTTCCAGTCAGTGGGTCGGGAGCCCCCCCCCAACCCCACACCCTGCACCACCCGGAGCCAAGGCCGCTCTGGGGGTCTCCGAGGAGCCCCCTTTCTTGCAGGGCACTCCAGCTCGGACCTGCTCCAGGGCCTAGAGCTCTGAAAACCAGCAGCGGGGAGGCTGGGCCACACACAGGCCAGGATGCGGGGGTGGATGGAGAGGGTGGGCGGGGGGGAGGGGGGAGAGCTGGGGCCTTCCTGGAGGAAACCTCGCGCAGAATTGCTTTCTGGCATGTTTGGTTTTGAATATACATACAAGTGCACAGAGGAAACACACACACAGCTCAAAGAGCACAGAGGGTGTAAAATGCGTAGAGGGAAAAGTCAGTGTCCCTCCCCTCCTCCCCTCAGGTCCCCACTCCCCAACCAGACAAATCGAATGTTTTCAGTGTCTAGGAGCTCATTCTGAGGTGGTGTGAGCGTCTACACACACATCTATCTAGTTATTCTTGCCTTTTTCTGCAACCGGCAGCCCACTTTACGTTCTGTCCTGCCACTTCTCCCTTGGATTAATCCAATATTTCTACCACTACTGCTGCTAATAATCATAAAGTTAATATGATTGCTGATCAATAATGGCAGCAGGGCTTCCATGGTGGCGCAGTGGTTAAGAATCCGGCTGCCAGTGCAGGGGACGTGGGTTCGAGCCCTGGTCCGGGAAGATCCCACATGCCGCGGAGCAACTAAGCCTGTGCGCCACAACTACTGAGCCTGTGCTCTAGAGCCCGCGAGCCACAACTACTGAAGCCCGTGCGCCTGGAGCCCGTGCTCTGCAACAAGAGAAGCCACCGCAATGCGAAGCCCACGCACGGCAACGAAGAGTAGCCCCTGCTCGCCGCAACTAGAGAGAGCCTACATGCAGCAACGAAGACCCAACACAGCCAAAAAATAAATAAAGAAAAATTAAAGGAAAAAAAATAATGGTAGCAAAGGTTTCTAGAGGACTTACTATGTGCTGGGCACAGTTCCAGGTGCTTTACATGGATTAATGAATGAATCGTAAGAGTGAAGTGCTCCTGTTGGGAAGTTCTATCACTCTCGTCATCCCCATTTTGTAGATGGGGAAACTGAGGCACAGCACGGCCAGGAACCTGCCCAGTGACACACAGCAGTGACTGGCAGAGCTGGGATTCAGGCCCAGGCAGTCGGGCTCCCAGGTCTGTGCTCCGAAACTCTTCACCATCCAGCCTCTCCCGAGGCTCCAAATAGTTCGCCGTCTGGAGGATCAGGCGGTTTTGACGAGGCCTTGGGTGATGCACCATGGGGTTGTTTCCATCTTGGGCTGGTGGTAAATGTGCCGTGAACACCCTCGTGTGAGGTCGTGCCACATGGAACCGGGGGGAGGTCCATTCTCAGAAGGGCCTGGCTAGTCACAGGGGTGAGCGGTGCAAGGGCAGAGGGCCACTGCTCAACTGTCTTCTGTGGTGGACGGAGGTGATGCTGACGCCTGATCCAGATCCCTGGAAGAAGGGAGGAAGCCTCAGCTGCCGCCACATCCTGGGCCTGTTTGCAGGGAAACCCAGGCCCCGCCGGGCACATCCAGGGTTCCTTGGTCTGCATGAAGCCTGCCCTCCTGTTCTCCTCTGATGGGTGGACAGGACTCCAGGCTCCCTTCCAGTCTTCCCACCTCCAGCCTCACCCCTCCGATCCCAGCTCCATGCTGCAGCTGGAGCAAACCTTGCAAAACCTAAATCGAGTCAGGCCTCTTCCAGCTCAACTCCCATCACCCTCCCTTTCCCTCCCCTCCATCCAGGCCAAGCCACAAGTAGGTCCCCAAAGTGCCATGCCCACTCACCCACAGGCTTTCGCACAGGCCGGTCCCTGCCCCTGGAACGCCCTCCTCACCCTTCATCTGGCTAACTTTCTCCTCAGCCTTCTGGTCTGAGCTCACAGCCTTCCCCAAACCCCCAGACTGAGGTAGGCAGGGCCTCCCCTGATCCCTGCTGCCCGGGCCCCTGTGAATCTTAGCTTGAATCACACTGTTGTCTGATGGCTGTCTCTCCTGACGAAATATCAGCTCCAGGAAGACAGAGATTTTTACATGTTTTATTCGTTTCGGGATCCCCAGAGCCTAGAGCAGAGACTGGAGCACAGTAGGTGCTCAACCAATTTGTTGGAAGTGTGAAGGTATGAATGAATGAATGAGTCAGTGGGGAGCAATCTGTCAGCAGAATGCCTGTCCTGAAGTGAGTGGGGTCCAGGCCTATCCCTGAGGGGAGGGGGGGGGAGTACAGCTGGGAGAGGAGGAAATAAAGAAGAGTTTATAAAGCACCTACACTACTCAGGCACTTTCTCGTTCCTTGGGCCTGCAAGACCCATCATACAGATGAGGAGACAGCCCCCTTCATTCGCTCCACAAACCCATCCTTCAGTCTCCAGACCCTGGGCTGTCACCCTCTGCAGGGTGACAGCAGAGAACAAGCCAGGCACAGGCTCTGGTTTTTTAAAGCTGGTGGGAAAGGCAAACCCAACAGGAAGTGGGACAGAATGAACCAGAATTAGTGCCTGGGCACCTGAGCAACACCACTCCAGAGCCAGCCGCTGATGTGAACCCTGGCACCACCCGAAGTGACCTTGACACAAGTGACGGCTCTCTGTCCCCTCTTCTGGGTGTTCAATGACAATAATGATCATAGCCAGCACTTACGTGGCGCTTACTGTGTGCCAGGCCCTCATCTGAGCACTTTACGCAGATGGCTTGTTTATTCTCACCAATCCTCCGAGGGAGGGACTGTTAGCATTCCCATCTTACATGTGAGGAAACCAAGGCCCAGAGAGGTTAAGTGACTTGCCTAGGGACACACAGAGGTAGGCCCAGGAAGGTAACATTGTGAAGTCACACACAGGGTCACAGATGTCAAATTCAGGATGAAGCCACCTTTGGAGGGAGGGTGGGGTCTCCCACGTCTCTGCATGTTTCATTTCTCTCTTGGAGGTGGGAATGTGGCTGCTTATGCATCATTTCTGGACTTTTTTTTGCAAGCAATCCGCAACAGCACATAGCCACACAGCCACATTACGTAGAGTGACTAACAGTGGACGCAGGGCTGACCTTTGACCCAGCTCTGTCTGACTCGGGGCTGAAACCAGCCTGGGTGAGGGGGCCCCTCCCGGCCCCCTTCAGCCTCTGGGCCCTCCAGGCTCTCAGTGACGCAGCTGTGGTGGCGTTTGGCAACCCGAGCTGCCCGCAGTTACGACAGCCCCAGCATCTGCCAGCAGGGGCGGGGTGGGGGGAGCCCCAAGCCTACCCCTGCCTCTGCCAGTTCGGTTGACCCCTCCTCCCAGCAGCCCCTCTCCTGGCTCCACCTTTCCTCAGAGTCTTCACCAGCTTATATCACAATTGCTGACAGTGACCAGAAAGTCAGCGAGCGCCTTGAGGGCAGGACACCTGTCTGTGCTGTCACCACTCTCTCCCCAGAACCAGCGTACAGCTGGCACTCAATAAGTACTTGCTGAACAAACAAATGCAAAACTGGATAAATGAATTGCAACCCCTCCCTCCCTTTCTTCTTTCCTTCCTTCCTGCCTTCTTTCCACAGATAGTTATTGAGCACCTACTATGTGCCAGGCTCTGTACTAGGCACTGGGAGACACAATGGTGAATGGAACAGGCAGAGAACTCTGTCCTTGAGGAGCTCATGTTCTAAAGAGGATGCTGGGACTTCCCTGGCGGTCCAGTGGTTAAGACTCCACACTTCCAAGGCAGGGGGCGCGGGTTCGATCCCTGGTTGGGGAACTAAAATCCCACATGCTGCGCAGTGTGGCCAAAAAAAAGAAAACAATTTTAAAAATATAGAGAGGATGCTAGTCACCAACGCAGTCATCCTGCAAACAAAGTGCAGAACTGCAGCTGGAGAAGGCGCAGGGGGATGAGGCTCTGGGTGCCATGGGCACCTGTAGCAAGTGGCTGGACCTCTGGGGGGGTGGGAGTGTCTCCTGGTGGAGGTGTGACCCTGCAGTGGTTCATTGGGCAACACAAAGGTTGCATCTCCTCAGGAGGCTCAGCGAGGACAGCCGCGGGAGTGAGTGGGACACACGTTATACAAGAGGAAACCCTGGGGCGCTGACCCTGCCCTCCCATCCCGGAAGGGTCTCTGAGGAAGTGACGCCCTGAACACAGAGCCGGATCCGTGGCGACCGCGAAGAATCTTCCCTTCCCGGCAGAGGCACCAGCCATGCAAAGGCAGGAAGGCTGCCACACCACACCCCTAGGAAGCTGGAGGCTTTGCACGGGATGCCCCGCTCTGGCCTGGCTTTCTCCTTTTGTGGAAAGGGAACAGTCGCCCGCCCACCCCCACAAGCGGGGATGCTGGTAGGTTCTCTGGGAGCCCTTTATGCGCTGGGCAAGGCACTTGATCTAAATCCTACAGGGTGAGTTGTTTTCTCCCAGTCTTCCCCGCTAAGCTGTGAGCCCTGTGGGAGAGGGCCCAGCACAGCCTGCACACAGTAGGTGCTCAGGGTGCGTCTGTGGATTAAATGAGCCAGTGAGTCTCAGATTCCTCATCTGCGCGATGGGGTAATGCTGGTGTGGCCAGGGGGAAGGAATGAACTTCACATTACAGCTTGTATTGTTTCCTCTCCCCAGTTCCTGGTGGTGGGTCAGGCCTCCGTGGACCCCTCGAGTCCTGGAAGATGATCGTGTCTGCGGGCTTGGGGAGACGGAGAAGAGAGTGTAGACTGAACAGCTCTCCAACTCCAGACTTTGAGGCAGGATCCTGAGGTACTTAGAAGGAAATGACAAGCAGCCTCATTTACAATGGAAGGAAACTGAGGTACAACAACAAAATAATAAAATCTAATGCTTACTGAGCTCTTACTCCAAGCCAGGCACAGTGCTAAGCCCTTTGACCCAAGTTCTTTCATTTAATCCCCCCAACGATCATCACTGTCGGAAGCTAATACCGTGACCCCTATTTTACAAGTGTGGGAATGAAGACTCGGGAGGTAAGTCAAGACCATGCCTCCTGTTAATGGGGGATCTGGGATGAGCACGCAGATCTGGCTTCAGAACCCAGAATCATAAACCCGGCACTTCCTGAGGGGAGGTGCGGGTAGGAGGGAAGGGATGGGGGCCACCTGGGAGAGACAGACGATAAGCCCTTGTCTGAGGGCTAAGGGCAGTGGAATAAATAATTGCAAGAGTGAGGGACCCAGGGTCAGTTCCATGTTCTTCCTACCCTGGATGGCCCAGGGCAGTTTGGAGAACCCCGATTCTAGCCCACCCCAGCAACCTAGAATTTACTCTGCTTCGTTCATTCATTTATTCATTCATTCAATCATTCAGTCAACAGAAAACAAAATACAGGATGACACAGATCAAATACCTCCCTGTAAACAGTAAATGTAAGTGGGTTGAATGGTCTATTAGAAAGCAAAGACTCATATTAGATCAAACATCAAAATCTATTCATTTATTCATGGGCCAAATATTTATTAAATGCCTAAAAGATTCAAGGTCCTGTTTTAGAATCTAATGATAGAATGTAAAAATAAAATTTCTGTTAAAGAAGGAAAAACACTGGGGAAAGGAGATCCAGGGAGAGAGATCTGAAGGTGCAAAAACTGTGAGGCTGCAATGAGTTGGAGGATGGAGGAGCCGAAAAGGGGTCGGTGTGGTTGGAGAAGAGCACTAGTGAGCAAGCGTAGGGGGGTGAGGCAGGCAAGGCCTGCCAGGTCAGGTCCGGAGAGCAGAGGCAGCACCAAGGGGGGCCGAGATGCAGAGGAGCCGGGTCCTGCTTACCTAGAGCTGTGGGGCAGCGACCACTCCTCACTCTTCCAGCAACCCCAGCTGGGACTCTTGACCCTTCCCCAACTGAATGCAGCCAAGATGACCTCGCCCAGCCTCCTCCCAGGGAAGAAGACTTACCATGAATTGAAGGCCTACTGGGTGCAAGGCTCTGCCATGGGTGGTTTACATGCTTAATTAGCTCACTAAGTCCTGCCATCAGGTTAGTTTTCTCCCATTCTGCAGAAGAAAAAAACTAAGCCTCAGAGAGGTAGAGTGACCTGCCTGAAGCCACACAGCCAGACAATGGCAGGCCTGAAGTTTGAACTTGGGGTATCCAACACTATGGAGTGCCTTCCTGGCACTGCATAGCTGCCTCCCAGGAAATGGCAGTGGAGAGGTCTCAGCTGGCTGTGTCCTCACGTGCGTCCCCTGACCTCTACGACTTCAATTCTCCATCTGGGAACCCGCATGCCAGGTCAGTGTCGAGACCTGGATGACTCCCTCCCTCCGGGACGTGGAGTTCCAACGTGCTGAGCTGGCACTTCTGATTCCACCCCCACAATGACTCCATTTGACAGAGGAGGAAACTGAGGCTCAGAGGGGGAAGTGATTCTGCAGGGTCACAGCCTTGGGACTCCCGAGGGCCTGGGACTTTTGTGAGTCTGTTCATTGGATGCTAAGAATGAGGACCCCCCCAAGGATGCAGAGACTTTGGGATGGGGTGGAGGGACAGGAACAAGGATACACAGGCAATAAGGGAGAGCAGGCCTGGAACCCAGGACACCAGCTCCCAGCCTCTGCCCCCCACTGCATCCTAGGGAAGGCGGGGGCCTGGCCCCTGGGTCCGGATTATTTCCTGAGAACGGGGAGGGGCCACGGGAAGTCTCCCCGCATCACCCCACTCAGGTCCTGCCCAAACAGGAAATGCCAGGCAGTCCCCCCACCCACACCCCAGGGCCGTGGGAAAGCTTCGCCTGGGATCCAGTGCTTCCAGCTCTGGCCCAGCCTCACTGGGGATCTAGACCCTAACAGGGCCTGCGTGACCTTGGACAAGGTCCTTCCCCTCTCAGGGCCTCAGTCTCCCGCTCTGTAGTCACAGAACTCTGCCACCTCCCGGCTGTATGACCTCAGGCAGGTGTCTGTGCCCTTCTGAAGCCCAGCTCCCTCTTCTGTAAAGTAGGGGACGGTACACCCAGAGTGTGCTCCACCCACGGAGCCATTATCACCCCAGGCAAGGGTGTGACAGGGGAGGCCTTTGGAAAGATGCCTATGGCCCTCTGGGAAAGACGAGGAGCTTCCCTGGACTCAGGACCACACCAGGTACCTCTCTGCACCTCACTTTCCCAATGTGTAGAAGAGGCAGAGCCAGGGCACGGGCTGAATCACAGGGATTGGATGCCAGGAAGGGGGGGCAGGGGGGAGGGGGCGGTTTCAGGCCACAGGGGAAGGTGGAATGAGACAGATTCAGAAGAGGTGCAGGTGCCGGCTTTGGGAAGCCTGGAGAATGCGGCCTCCTGATTATTTATTGCTCTTTCCCAGTGAGAAAAGGTAGCCAGAATAGTGGAGGATGGATGGGGGATAGGGCTGGACCCCGCTTCTTGGGGACTTGCAGGGCTCTAATAGGCGGCAGGGGTGAAGGCGGCTTTGTTGCGCCTCCTGGTCCTCCCAGGCAGGAAGCAGGCACTCCGAGCTGCCAGGCCTTGGATGGGTAGTTCCCAGAGCCTCCTTCTCAGCAAACCATGACCCCATGGAGTCAGTTGAGGCTGGCAGCTCAGAGAGGCACAGCAACTTACCCTAGGTCACACAGTAGAGTTGCCACCACTTCTTCAGACCCTCCCTAGACAAAGCAGGAGTCCCAACTATGAACAGGAATGAAGACCCCTGCCAGTTCCATGCTGGGGGGCAGCTTGAGCCCCAGACCCTGAAGAGACTTAGGGAAACTAAGGCACCAGAGAGGTCCTCTGGCTCTGAGGCACCAGATGTGCAGTGGGCTTCTGTATTTGGGCCTCTCCACCTTCCAGTGCCAGGTATGTCCTGGGGCAGAAGAACCTGGGAAACGGGCTCAAGCTCTCTCATACCATCTTACAACAAATGCCAAATTACAGCACTTCTCAGAAACTGGCTTCTTTGTTGTAAAGTACAGTAGAAGGTGTGGTAAAGATGAGAGATACCAGATATGAAGCGTGCCCAGAGCATAGCTTAGTAAACTGGGGCTATGGTAGCTATTATTGTTAGAGATCTGTTACTTAATCCCCCTGAGCCTCAGTTTCCTCATCTGTAAAATGGGTTTAATAGTCCCTACTACAGAGTCCCACTGAGGATTCCAAGAGTTATCCCATGTAAAGCACTTACCGTGTGTCTGGCTCTTTTCTTCCACTTCTATTCCAACATCCCAGTGCCTGACACATAGTAGGAGCCCAATATGTCTTAGCTGTATTATTATTATTTACTGTTATTATTATTATCGCCCTGACTCCAGCTGTCTGAGATCTTGGGCAACTCACCAACTTCCTGCCTTGCTCAACTTCACTTTCCTCCTTCATAAAATCAAAATACAATAGTGCCTGCCTCCCAGAGCTGGACAAGGATGCATTCCTGCATTCCACAAACACTTATTAACCGTTTTTTTAGGAACTGGGGATATAGCTGAGAACAAAACAGAAAAAAAAAAAAAACCTAAAAAAACCTGTCTTCATGTAGCTGCCATGCTCACGGGGCAGACAGACAACATAAATTGGTATTTTATATAGTGTGTTAGAAGCTGATAAGGGCAGGGAAATGCAGTCTGAACACGGGCTTTAGTAGTTTTACGTGGTGAGGCTGGATGACGACAGGGAGGGGTGGAGAGGGTGAGGGGAGGCCACGCTGGGCCTGTGGGCTGTGTGTGTGGGGGCGGGGGGGCTTTCTGTGTGGGGTGGGAGCCCTGGAGTGTTCTGAGCAGGGGAAGGATGTGGTCTGACCCAGGTTCCCCAGCAGAAAGTGTACTATAGGTGGATAAGGAGGGGTATGCAGGGGAATGAAGGGGGGTGCCAGGAGATGGCGGGATGCAGGGGGATGAGGGGGGAATGCAGGGGGAAGGAGGGATGCAGGGGGATGAAGAGGAATGCAGTGGGATGAGGGAGGATGCAAGGGGGGATAAGGGGGGATGCAGGGGGATGATGGGGGGATGCGGGAGGGGGATGAGGGGGGATGATGGGGGGATGCAGGGGGATGAGGGGGGGATGCAGGGAGCCCTGGAGGAGGTCGCTGCAATAAGAGGATGGGGCTGAACCAGAAGGGCAGCAGAGGAGGTGGGGAGACATGGTAGAATCCTGGGTCTGTTTTCAACCTCAAATCTTCCTCAGGTGGATTTTCATCCCTCTTTGGCAGCTGAGGAAACAGAGCCTCAGAGAGAACTGGTGAGAACCCCGGGATTCCAAAGCCAGGCCAGGCCCCAGGAGGCCACGAGGCCTGGGAAGTGCTGCCCAGGGCCTTGGGCTGTGGCCCAGACAAGCTGGAAATCCTCACCTCTGGGGCCACCCCTTGCCCAGACCTGCCCATAAGGAGCAGTTGAGGGGCGCAGACCCTCACCCTCTGCTCCACAAACCTCTGTCAAACCTGCTGCCTGGGACACGGCTCCTCCACTAGGATGCCTGAGGATCATTCCCTTACCATTAGATAAGCAAGAAACTATCAGTACAAATTACATCAATAAACTCCATGCTCTAGGATGTTGAAGCAGATATTATCACGAACCCCAGCTGAAAGCTGAGGACAGAGTGGGGGCGGCATCACTGCCTGAGGTCACGCAGTGGCAGGATTGGGACTCAGACTCCCAGATCTGCGGTCCCAGAAGCTGAGCTCTTGTCAGAGATGTAGAATGAGACAGGCTGTGCAGAGATTCCACTCAGCCCCTCCTTGTGAGGCAAGTGGGGAAACTGAGGCCTGGACAAGCTCAGAGACTGCCCTTAGCCACACAGAGACCCCAAAGCAAGTCTGAGAGGCTGCTTCCCACGAGCTGGGCTGCTCTGGGCCGTGCAGGAAGTGGCCAGGGCTAGGACAGGCCCGCCGCTTTGATCAGCTTTACGAGCCGTGGCTGTTTATGGAGGCCCGGGCCCCCACCCCTGCCACCTGGGACTGGGTCTTGTCACCAGCACTCGGGATATTAGGAGTCCCAGGAGAGCCTGCCAGCGGGGGTCTGGGCCCCATTTCCTCCAGCCTGGCCCTTGCCCTGCCCCTTGGCCTCAGCCCCTGGGAACAGGGCAGGAGGGTCCCCTCAGGACGGATCCCCTCACGGAGGGGCCTCCTGGCAGTTCCTCTGCAAACGCAAAATGAGCTCTCAGTCCCACCCCAAGGCCTTTGCCCTTGCAGTGGTACCGGCTACCTGGAGCCTGCTCTTCCCGTGCTGCCCCTCCTCCAGGTCGCCCCTCCCTGTCACCGCCTCAGAGGGGCCTCCCTGACCCTGTCTAAAGCAGCTCCCACCCCGTCACCCTCTAACACAGCCTCCATTTAATTCTTCATTGCCTGTATCATTGTCTGGAGTTTTTTGTTTGGGTTTTTTTTTTTTTTTTTTTTGGGCCACGCTGTGCGGCTTGCATGATCTCAGTTCCCCGACCAGGGATCGAACCCATAGCCCCTGCACTGGAAGCGTGGAGTCCTAACTACTGGACGGCCAGGGAATTCCCTGGAAATTTTCTTGCTCATTCTTTTGCCTACAGCTTTTCTGCCTTCTCCCCCCAGGACAGGGACCTCATCTGTCCCACTCACTCCTGTGTCCCCAGCACCCAGCATAGTTCTGGCACACAGTAGGTGCCCAGTAAACTTTTCTTGGGTGAAAGAATGATAAACTCTTTTAGGGGGCTGAGCTGTGGGCAGCCTGAGGCCCCAAAGCACTTCTCAGAGCCTCCCATCTCCTGCCCCTCACATGTGCCTGGAAGATTCACTGGCACAGACGCTGCACACAGAGGGGAGTTTTAGCCCCGCTTTACAGTTGAGGAAACAGAGGCTCAGAGAAGTGACATGACTTGCCCAGTGTCCCCAGCCTGAGGAGCAGGGCTGGGATTCTATGCAGGGTCCCTCTCCCCCAGCACCCCTCAGGCCCCTCCCACATTCTACCTCCCCATCCTCCCATCCCCCTCTACCCACCTCACCCTGGGCCTGGCTCACGTCTGTGACGGCTCCTGACAAAAGCATCAGAGGACAGATGTCCGACCAGCCAGGCTGGTTCTGGGGCGGGCACGAGGACACTCCCGGCCCGCCTGGAGTGATGCCGAGAGATGACAGTGGACACCTGCTCCCACACCTGCCCCTGCCTCCTCACCCTCATTCAGGCCCTTCAAGCCCCCCAACAACCACAAGGCTACAATGGATGGTTTGTTCTCAGAGATCCCAGGACGCCCGATCCCCAGCCCCTCAGCTCCCCGCCTGCACTCTGTGACCTTGGGCAGGTGGATCCCTGCCCTGGCCTAAGGAGAGAGCAGCAAGTGGGAGTTTTCCATCCTTCTGCACACACACTCTGGCAGGTCGCCTCCCCGCTCACCCTGGCCAGCTGGGGAACCGCAGGGCACAGGGGTGGGGAGCGTGTGGGCACCTGCTGAAGGCAGGCTGGTTCCGGTTTTCACAGAGTTTGCTAGGCTTCCCAGGAACCCTGGAGACAGTCTGTGATCATCCCTTATTCCAGCTGGGACAATGGAGGCCCAGACTCAGAGAGGGCAAGGCACTTGCCCAAGGTCACACAGCAAGCAAGACCAGAACCCCACTGTGTGAGTTTTTCCTGTTCTTCTAACTTGTCCCTCCTTGGTCCATCATTGTCACTATAGCTGAAAACTATACTTGCTTTCAGTTTGGCTGAAAACTTGGCTGAAAACCTACTATGCATCAGGCATTTAGCCAGGTCCAAATTCATTGAAAAACACTCATTCAGCAGATACGGATTTGTCAGGCACGGGGCTGGGTCTGGGGATAGAGCAGAATGAGACAGACAGGACGGCCCTCAGGGGCTGACCTTCCAGTGGGAAGACAGAGACTTAACAAGCAAGGGAAGAAACCAACTGATGATTCAGACGTGACAAGGGTGACAAATGGAAGGGACTTTAGAGTGAGGTCGAATGCAGGGCGCTCTGAAGAGGAGAGTTTTGGGCTGAAACCTAGAAAAGGAGGAGCTGCCAAGTGAAGAGGAGAAAGTGGGTCCCAGGCAGCTGGACCCCTGGACGCCAGGGCACTTAGGTGAGGGAACAACTGGTGTGTTTGAGGCACAGCGAGCCAGAGTGAGGGGGAGGGAACCAGGAGGGGGGATGTCTGAGAGATGGGGGGTCATTCAGGGCCTGGGAGATGGACGAGGGGAGAAGCGGCACTCACTACCCAGAACAAGATGGGCCTCAGTTTTCTCATCTGAAAATTAGGTTGAGCTGCTCCTGTGGTTACAAAAAGACCCCGGCCCTTTAAAGAGGGTGGGGCCTGCCATTCCTGATGACTGTGGGGTCATCAGACCCCCTCCTGCTCTGAGGGGACCCTTCTTGTACCTCTCCCTCCCTGACTTAAGAAGAGTCAGGGGGCTTCCCTCGTGGCGCAGTGGTTAAGAATCCACCTGCCAATGCAGGGGACAGGGGTTCGATCCCTGGTCCAGGAAGATCCCACATGCCGGGGAGCAACTAAGCCCGTGCGCCACACTACTGAGCCTGCGCCCTAGAGTCCGCGAGCCACAGCTACTGAAGCCCACGCGCTCTAGGGCCCATGCTCCGCAACAAGAGAAGCCACCGCAATGAGAAGCCCACACACCACAACAAAGAGTAGCCCCCGCTCGCCACAACTAGAGAAAGCCCGCACACCAACACAGCCAAAATTAAATTAAATTTAAAAAAAAAAAAAAAAAAAGAAGGGTCAGGCAGGGGAAAGAACCTGGAGCAGGAGGTTCTGGGTTCTGGGATCTTGGGTGACTTGATGGCCCTCTGGGAAGCTCAGTTTCCCCATCTGTAAAATGGTCACAGCCCTGCTCCCCACTTCCCCAGGCCAGTGGCCAGGTTTCAGAGGATGGGCTCGGCACTCAGCAGGTGCTCCATTTAACAGGGCTCTGATCTCCTTCCTTGGGGGTGCGGTGGGGCATTGCTTAACCCAGTGGAAGCTCAAACCTGCTAGGCAGCTGGACCTGTGAGCTCAGGCCCTGTCCTGCTTTGAGCTGGCAGGTTCTTAGCCCTGGCTCAGGCCCAGAGAACCAGCTCCTCCACCTGCCTACTGGGGTGAGTTGCCAGGTCTGGGACCATCAGAGTGGTCACCCCTGAGATCCAGGGTTGGAGAGGCTCCAGGGCCAGTCACTGCCCACCGAGACAGGGGCCTGGGAGAACCCAGATTCCCAGCATCCAAACTGCCCCATCACACAGACGAGGAAACTGGGGCTCAGAGAGAAGTGATTTGTCTGAGGACTCAAAGAGACAGGGCTTTTGTAACTTATTCCACAAATAATTATTGAGCTCCTACTATGTGCCAGGCCAAAATAAACGAGCAGGGATCCGACAAGCTTCACGTTTGTGGCCTTCACAGCCCCATGGGAGAGACAGACATTGAACCCTTCAAGAGTGATGTGCACCATGCTTTGCAGGAATGCCTGGTTTGAACCCCGAGTTGTCACTTGGCAGCCGTGTGACCTTTGGCAAATGACTTAACTGCTCCATGCCTGATTCCTCATATATAAAACGGGAGATTATAATAGCACATACCTCACAGGCTTGTTCACAGTTCTTACATAAGGAAAATGTTCTCTACAGCTATTGTTTTCTCTTTTTTTTTTTTGAATCTTTTGGCCACGCCGCGCAGCATGCAGGATCTTAGTTCCCTGACCAGAGATCGAACCCGCACCCCCTGCATTGGAAGCGCAGACTCTTAACCACTGGACTGCCAGGGAAGTCCCAAGCTATTGTTTTCTGTTCTTTCATTTTACAGAAATTTATTGAGTGCCTACTATGTACCAGGCTCTGGTCTGGGAGCCGAGAACACAGATGTGACCAAGATGACATATTCACTGACCTGGTAGTGGTCTAGTCTGAGCCCAGGTGTCTGACTCCCAGGTCAGCAGCCCCACCGCCTCCTCCAGGAAGCCTTCCGTAATGACTCTGGCCTGCTGAGAGCTGCCTCGCTCTGGGGTTCTGTAGGCCAACTCTGACACCGGCCCTGCCACCCGTGGGTGCCCAGAGCCACTCGTCCAGAGCTGGCGCCTGTCTCAGGATGGAGGGGAGGGCCTAAGCACTGGCAGGATGTTTTATCCATCAAGGTCCTGACAGATGCCAGGAGACGGGTGGGGTGGAGGTGGTGGTGAGAAACGACTTTTGCAGGCAGGACAGTGCCTCTCCGTCCTGGTCTGGCTCTCCCACAGGCAGTCTCAGCCCTCTACCACATGGGTCCTCCCCTAGGCCTGGCCACAAGGAACTGAACACAGAGAGGCCTGGGACTTTTCTAGGGCACATAGCAAGCTCCCCGTCTCAGCCAAGAGGCAGAGACCATAACTGAGGGCCGTCGGACCCAGCCAGACCCACAGCGGGACAGACGAGTCATTTCGGCTCCCACAGGGTTTGAAACAACTTCAATTCCTGGCCCCAGATTTCCATCAAAATCCAGACTTCCCATTTCCCATGGCAATGGGCAGACTTTTCTGCATGACAGTGAATCCTGCCCACCACAGTCCCTGCCAAGCCCTACTGTCCCACTCTTCGCTCATTTAAGTACCTGCCTGTGCACTTATGTGTCTATGTGTGCATGTGTGTCTGTCACTACACACACATTTGTCCCTACATACTCTTGTCTGTCTGTGCCCACGTCTACCCTGGAGCACACACTTACCCTTTTGTATGTGTGTCATCTGTGCACACAACAGCACGAGGTCTCCTCCCATGCTCTGGTGTAAGCTAAGTGTGTATAGTTGCCCTCACCACTCATGTGCACTAACTCAGGTCTGCCTTGGGGTCCAAGGAGGCCAGAGCTCCCTATGGCCCCCAAGTTGCTCAAGTACTCCACTCCCAGGCCTGCGAGTGTCCACTGTACCCACTCCACAACTTCCATGGGGGCTTCTGACTCCACAGGGACCCTGCGAGGCCTGGAGAGGGTAGGTGAGCTGAGCCCTGACCCTTGTTCTGCGCCTGAGGCTCCTCCTGCTGCTCTGGGGCTACTTGGGTGATGGGGAGAAACGGGCTCGCGCTGGCGGGACTCAGCCTCCTGCCCTGGGGCTCAGACTGAGCCCTCCCCACCCCGACCTGTCTGAGGTGATGCAGGGCTGTTGCTGCCGCTCTGGGGTGTGTCTGCAGGCAGGGTACTGCCCATGGCCTTGCACCCACAGGAACCCAGACACTTGTCACAGACCATAAAACGATCACAGGAACACAGACTCTCCTATACACTCATGCACACACATACCCCCAAACACACAGCAGACACACAACACTCAACACATACCTGACACCTGACCCAAAAAACAGACATATGACACCCATAACCAATCACACAAAATCCCAGACACACAACACACATACACACTGCACGCACCCACAGACACCTACGAATACAGAAGCACAAACAGCCCCAAATCAGACGCACAATGCCGATGCACAGGTAGACACACAGAGATACACAGAAATATACACCACCACACACAGACACACATCCCAGGCGCCCACATCACAGACACGCACTCACACGGGCACCTGCCATTCAAGACCACCCCAGCTGACCCACACTGCCACCAGCACCATCGGGAGCTCTGTCCCACTTGTTCACTGCTGCCTGGCATCTGCCTCCTCCAGGAAGGCTCCCCGGATGGCACCCAGCCTGCCCATCTGACATAACCCCACATCCATCCCTCCCCTCTACTCCTCCAACAGTGGATTCCCAGGCTGTGCTTGCAACAATTTATCAATGAAACTTTTTTTTTTTCAGGAGCTCCCTGGTGATCCAGTGGTTAGGACTAAGCTTTCAATGCCAGGCCTGGGTTCAATCCCTGGTCAGGGAACTAAGATCCCACAAGCCATGCAGTGGGGCCCGAAAAAACAAAAAAACATCTTTTTTCACACCTAACAACAGGATTAACTGGACAACAAGGGTCCTCTCTCCACACCTGATGATCAGCCCCAGTGGGATGCATTGAGAGGGCAGGGCTAGAACCAAGTACCCAAGGACAAAGCCTGGTTCTGCCCATCCTGCCCTTTATATCCCTGTGCCTCGGTTTTCCCAGCTGTGAAATGGGGACAGTAAGATTTGCTGTAAGAATGAATGAGCTGGGCTTCCCTGGTGGCGCAGTGGTTGAGAGTCTGCCTGCCGATGCAGGGGACACGGGTTCGTGCCCCGGTCCGGGAAGATCCCACATGCCGCGGAGCGGCTGGGCCCGTGAGCCATGGCCGCTGAGCCTGCGCGTCTGGAGCTTGTGCTCCGCAACGGGAGAGACTGCAACAGTGAGAGGCCCGCGTACCACACACACAAAAAAAGAATGAATGGGCTGATTCCCATAAAGGCTCTGAAAAGGGAAAGGCTCTCGGTACTCGTTGCTGTTGTTGGAGTGGGTGTTACCTCCCTCTTCAGAGGCAGCCCGGGTTTGCAGCTTTTTTGGGGATCCTCCATCATGGCTCCCGCTTTTGGACTTCTGAGCTCCCCATGGGCAGGGACAGTGTCTGTCTTGCTCCTCACTGTTCCAGCTAAGTAAATGCTGGTGGAATGAATGAATACATGAGGGAAGGAAGGAAGGAAGGAATGAACCAGTCCCAGGCCCTGTTACAGCTGGCCCAGCTCTGGGAGGCAGCGGGAAGACCATTTGGCAAGATCAGGCCCCAGAGAGCAAAGGCTTAGACCAGAATACCAGCAGACACATCTCAGATGGTGGGGTTTGCTGCTATAAATCTGTTGGGAAAGGCGAAAATATTCTTAGAAACACTTAAATTGCTTGAAATGCATGGAGGACTTGTTCTCCTACCCCATCTCTCCTACTGTCCCCTTGGTTATCTGCTCCAGCCACACTGGCCTCTTGGTTGTTCCTTGAACACACCAGCCAAGTTCCTACCTCAGGGCCTTTGCACTTGCTCTTCCCTCTGCTTGGAATGCTCTTCCTGACCCTCAGATAGCTGTGGGGCTCCCTCCCTCACCTCCTTCAGGTTTCTGCTCAAATGTCACCTTCTCAGTGAGGCCAGTCCTGACCCCATTCCATCCCACTGCTGAAAGCAGCCCCTCCCTGTTCAGCTCTATTTTATGATAGAGCTGTCCTTTGGCTGCCACTCCTCTCCACTGCTCTCAGCACTACCTGATGCTGTTCTTTGGTTTGTTGCTAGTCTCCCTGTGAACTCCCTGGGGCAGGATCTTGCTTTATTCAAAGTTGTAACTCTAGCACCTAGAACACTGCCTGGCACACATTAGGTGCTCAATAAACACCTGTTGCATGACTAAACAAATAAACACAATAGAATACAAAGGAATGGAAGGCCCTGGAACAGACTGGAACACACAGTAGAATGGAAACTGCAATGAAATGGACCTGATACACCATGACAACCCAACACAATGCAGCAAAGCCAGGCTGACCCTCAAGGCCTCAACAGTACTGGACGGAAGAACCAAAACCACCTCCTCCAACTATTATCCAGACCCCAGTGGAAACCATCGGGGACAGGTGGCTGAGAGCTGCATTTGGACTGGGGGGGTCTTACCTCACTGCCTCTCCCCACAGCTATCCTGCTCTGAGGGCTTTTCCGCCCACTAGGTCCCTGTTCCTGTCCAGCTGGACAGGTCAGGGGTGGTTTCTGGTCTGGGCACCAGGGTACTGGCTCCTGTCTGGGGTGATTCCTGCTGACTCACTGGTCACAGCTCTGGACAGGATCCCATGGGCCTGATCACGTTGGAGGTGGGGGGACCATGGCCAGAGGGATGAGACACCAAGTCTGTGCGTGTGTGTGTGTGTGTGTGTGTGTGCGCGTGTGCGTGTGCGTGTATGCGCGTGCGCACACCTGGGGAGTTGGGGGTTAGGCTGGCCACAGGCTGCTTCTCCCCTTCACTAGTGGTTTCTACTTCACCTCTCCTGCCTGCAAGGCTCTGAAAGGTCCTGGCCCCTCCCCCCAAGCCACCTCCCAGACCTGACCAAGTCCCTGCTTAGCCTCCGGGTTATGAAAGAGAAAGAGAGAAGACTTAGGGTCACCCCCCTCTCCCCAAAAAGCCTCCATGGGGGAAGGCTGACTGGTGAGAAACTGCCCTCTGCCCAACACAGATTCAAGCCTGACTTTGAAAACCCCAATTCACTTGTGGGGCGGAGTCCTGGTCCAGGGCTTGGGCCTGTCAGGACAAGGGTGATCTAGGGGGACACTGCCTGTCTGCCTGGAGGGTTGGAGGGGTCCTGATTCCAACTGAAGCATTTTCCTGACACCTCCCTCTCTGTAGCCTTCTCCCTAATCTGTCTCTGAGGACAGTTCTCCCCCTAAATCTACCTGGAATCTGACCGTCTCACCACTTCTGTTGCCCCTCTGCTCAAGACCCTCCAGGGGCTGCCACCTCACTCAGAGCAAATGTCAAATCTTCACCACAGCCTGATTATCTGCCCACCCTGTTCCCTCACTGACCTCATCCCACAACCCCTACTCTGCTTCAGCCACACTGGCCTCCTTGTTGCTCCTTGATTATGTCAGCCATGTTCCTGCCTCAGGGCCTTTGCACCTGCTGTTCCCCCCTGCCTAAAACTCTTTCCCCAGATACGCACATGGTCCCCTCCCTTATTTCCTTCAAATCTCCGTGGCATCACTTTCTGAGAGAACTTCCTTCACCCCCCACCCAACGTGGAGACCGCTCCCTCTGGCAATCTGGCTCCACCACCTGTGCCTGATTCTTCCCCGCTGACCCTTAGGACGGCCCATGTTACTGCATATTCATCAGTGCTGGTCTGTCTCACTTGGTGGCATGAAAGCTCCAGGAGGGCAGGGAGGTTGCTGCTCTCTTCATTATTACATCCCACATGCCCAGAGCAAGCCTTGGCCCACAGTAGGGGCTCAGTATCCCGGGGGCAGATAAATGAGTGAATGGATGAGCTCGAGGAATCGGGAGGGGAAGGAGGAAGAGAACACTTGAAAGCTCAGGTGGTCAGGGAGCGCCTCTCTGAGGAGGTGACATCTAAACTAAGCCTGGGGTTGAGAAAGAGCCAGTCCCTTGAAGTGTTTGAGGCAGAGGAAATAGCGAGTGCAAAGTCCCTGAGGCTGGAACCTGATCTACAAATTCAAGAAACAGAAAGAAGGTCGTGGAGCCGAGTGTAGTACGTGTGTACGTGGGGGACGGGGGTCAGGGTATTTAGGGACTGCGTTTGTTGCCTATAACCCAGGACGGGGGCGCAAGGATCCCACTCTGACACCGCAGGACCCCCTTCGTATCTGACTTGCTCCTGACAGATGGTTTTCTCTCCGTCCCGCCCCAAAACAGCCACAACTGCGATCTCAGCTCTCCGCCCACTCCCCAGGCTCCCCTCCCCTCCCCCTGTCCCCACCCACCTGCCCCCTTTCCCGTGGTGCTGGCAGCGCCGGGAAACTGTGACTCAGGAGTCTGGCGGGAGAGGGGCCTCCCTCCCCCAACGTCCGTCCGGGCAGGCGGCCGGGCCGGAGCCAGCCCTGGCCGACACCAAGGGCCCTCCCGCCTGGCGTCCGACCGGGCTTGGGCCAGGGGTGTCCCCCCCTCGGCAGCGCAGACACTCCACGTGGATTCTTGCTAACAGCAAGAGCGGGAATAAGAGTGGCATCCCCAACCATGTATCCCTCCCAACTGCGTGGGGGGGTTATCCCCACGTTCCAAGGGAGGAAACTGAGGTTCAGAGAGGCTGTTATGCTTACCCAGGTCACAAAGCAGAACTGGCAACCTGGGGAGGCAGTGCTGGCAGTGACCATGCCTAGTTGGCAAGTCTGGGGCAGGAGGCTGGGTGGAGTGTAGACAGACCGCGCACTTCCCCGGGCACCTCCCAAGCAGGAGGGACCTTGGGCTGCAGACCTGACCTTGGACCCGAACACGCCCCAGCACCAGGCTCGGGGTCTCTCTTCTCTCACTAACCCTCCAACCTACACACACTCACCAAGAAACAGCCAGGCCAAGAGTCCAGGAAGGAAAATCTCCAGCAAAAGGGACACTGGGCACTTCCTGGGGTGCCTTCACGCCCCTCCCCATTTCCTCATCAGCAACCTCCCACCCATCAGCCAGTGACCTCAGCCGGACATGGTCACTTAATTTTGCAGAACACAAAACATTTTTCCCGGCCTTCCCTGAGGAAGGCTGTGGTGGGTCAGAGTGTGGGCTTCATCCAGTTCCTGACTGTCTGGGTTCAAACCCCAGCTCAGCCTCTTCTTAGCTGTTCAACCCTGGGCTGGCGCCTGTACCTCTCTGCATCTCAGTTTCCCCATCTGTACAGAGAGGCTTACAATAGAACCGCCTCCCAGGCCTGTTTCTCATGTGGAATGAGTCGATGCGCACAGCAAGTGCTTAGTAATTGTTCCTGAGGTTCTCCGAGTTTGCAAGCTTGCAAGCCTGGGTCTGTGCCGAGTTCAGCAAAGAGGCTTGGGGACCCCCACCCCCATGCTCGTATTGAAAGCTCATCTGTGAAACTTCTCAGTCACCCTCTCCATCCCGTTAGAGTTATATGTCCAAGTTAGATTTTTATTCTCTGGCGTCCACGTAACAAGCCGAGTTAGTATTATTTCTGGCCTAAAATGTGCTGTGGTTCTGGGGGAGTAATGGACCCAGGCTACGTTCTCTTCTGATGAGGTGGCGTCCAAGCATTTCTGGAAAACTGTGTACTGTTTTCCCATCCGAAACATTCAGCGTCACCATGGATGTGGGACTTGAAGGTAGACACCGCTTCCACCCCTGGGCTGCCCAGCCCTTCCAGCCCCTCTGGAGAGGAGATTCTGGGAGTCCCTCACTCCCTTCTGCTCCCAGCCCCACGCAAAGCAAGAGCATGGGATCTCAGGGCTGGAGAAACCTCTTCCCCTTGTGTCAGAAAATAACAACATTCATAAGGATAACAGCAGGGGCAGGCTTCTTATTCCATCCTTATAACTACCATCTGAGGGAAGTTGTCTCCTTAGCACCCTTGAATGGGGAAGTGGAGGCCCAGAGAAGTGAACCAGCTTGCCCTAAGACACACAGCCAGGAATGAGCAAGGGGGATTGGAATCCAAGCAAGTCTGATAGAGAAACGCTGCCTTTTACGGCTTTCCTCAGCTTCCTCTGCAGATGGAGCGGAGACAGCCCTGTCCTTGCTCTCCTTCTCCCTCCCGTTTCAGCTTGGGTTCGAGGTGGTTTGCAATCCAACGGGCCCGACTTCATCAATTCTTATCCGTGTGACCTTGGCTCACGAATTCCACTTTCTGTGCCTCAGTTTCCTCATCTGCAGAATGGGGGCAATGCACAGTCTCCCTCATTAGCATGCTGTGAGAATTCCCCAAGGTCATGGACACTAAAAAGTGCTGAGCTGGCAATTCCTCAATAAATCAAGCATAGAATTACCGTATGACCCCAGCAACTCCACTCCTAAGTATATACTCAAAAGAATTGAAAACAGGTGTTCAAACAAAGACTTGTACACAAACGCTCATAGTAACACTAGTCACAATAGACAAAAAGTGGAAACAAATGTCCATCAGTTGATGGATGAATAAACAAAATGTGGTATATCCATACAATAGACTACTATTCAGTAGTAAAAAGGAATGAAGTACTGATCCACGCGACAACACGAATGAACGTGTGAAAGAGGCCAGACACAAAAGGCCTCGTGTTGTATGAGTACATTCACATGAAATACCCAGAGAAGGCAAAGCCATAGAGGCAGAAAGTAGGTTAGTGGTTTCCAGAGGCTAGAGGGAGGGGGGGAATGGGGAGTGACTGTTTCATGGCTACAGAGTTTCCTCTTGGAGTGATGGAAATGTTCTGGAACTAGATGGCGGTGATGATTGCACAACAGCGTACATGCACTAAATGTCACAGAATTGCACACTTTTAAAAGGTTAAAATGGTAAATTTTATGTGTCTTTTACCCCCCCCCCCCCCCACACACACACAGTGCTTAGCCCAATGCCTGGCGTACAGAAAGCATCCAGTGAAAGTTAGCCAGGATTATTATCTTATTTCAAGAGAATCTCGTTGTACTCAGGGCTTGGGTTCCAGAGTTGGCTGGTGAAGCTTAAATCAAGTCAAAACTACAATCCACAAAACCCAGGACCTGTTTTCCCTGCCATCCATCAACGGCTCCCGTGCTTGGATCCTGTGGCCACATTTTCCATGCCATGTGGCAGCCAATAGGTAACTCTGGGTGATTCTGCCCAGCTGACATTGCAATTATGGAAAAAGAAAGACAGTACATCCCTATACACGGGATAAATAGAGACTCTGATGCCACATAGCGATGAGCGTTATAAGGAAGAATGAAATGAGGGCTAGTTTAGCCAAGGTCATCAAAGAAGGCTCCTTGGAGGAGGTGACTCAGGGAGCCAAGAGGATCTCTAACTGTGACCTGCTCAGCCCTGCATGATTCACCCCCGACTCCCTCAGCCCCACCAGGCTCCCCCTGGTTCACTGCATTCTAGCAACACATTCTCTCAGTCACCTGGCTTGCTCTGTTCCCAGGACCTTTGCACGTGCTGATCACTTTGCCAGGAGCCCTTTCCCCACATCTGCCCCGGACCAGCTGCTTCTCACTCTCTGGATCTTTTCTCAAACATCACCTCCTCAGAGAGGCCCTCCTGGACTGCTATGCCTCAAGGGGTCCCCAGCAGTCATCTTCTGTCACTTCCCCCTGCTTTATTTCTATCCTAGTACTTTTCCCACTTGAAATTATGTTTTTATGTGTCTATTATCTGTCTTCCCTGTTAAACCATCAGCTCCATGACAGCAAGGCTTTTGATCTATCTTGTTTTCTGGTGTATCCCCCTATGCCTCAAGCCTAGAACCATGCCTGGCACATAGTAGGTGTTCAAGAAACATCTGTGGAAGTAAAGCACAAATAAATGAATGAGTGAATGTGTGAGTGAAAGAATGAAAGAATGCCTCTTTGCAGAGAGGATGGGGCTCTGTCCAGAAAAGGGCCAAGAGTGCCCCAAGGGCATGCAGTGGGGACAGGGGTGACTCTAGTGGTCCCCTCCTGGCTTAGGACTTAGCCGGGGTGTCAGTGAGGCCCTGCTTGTTGATGAGGGGCTGTGGCCAAGGTAGTTCTGGTGACCGCAGCCCCATCTGTCTTCCTCCCTCTGGACGCCCACTCTGCCCACACAGTGTGGGAGCTCTGCCCGTCCAGCTCCCCAGCCCACGTCCTGGCTGTGATGGCCTCCAGCCCTGGGTGATCCACAGGGACTTCCCCCAACAGGTGAAGTCTGGGGCAGGGAGAAAGTGCTGGGCAGTTACCAATCTGACCTTGGGTTCCTGAAATTGCCATCCAGGAAGTGAGTAGGGGGTGAGAGAGTCAGTGCGGCTCTACTGAAGGCCCCCCCAGCACCCTGCCGCCCAGTGGCACTTGAGGCCCGGCCCTCAGTCAGGACGCCCAGCCCGAGTGATCCTGGGTGGGTGGGCACACTTCCCTGAGCCTCCAGTTCCTCATGAGTAGACGTGGGTGATAATTCTCGCCTCACAGGGCTGTGTGAAAAAGAAATGGGGGCGTGTGGGCAAAATGCCTCCCACAGGCCCTGCCGTGGGGCTGCACGGGATGCACTTAAACTAACAGATGTTGCACGGGATATACTTACACGAAAAATGTATTTGCTGTTTATCTGGAATTCAACTTTAGCTGGGCATCCTGGGCTCTCTGCTGTTGTTATGGAACTTGTTTTTGTTGGTGCTAAACCCGGCAACCTTAGCCAGGCACGAAATGTGTTCAGCGATGTTCACTGAATGAACCCACGGAGCTAAAATATATTCGCTGAAAGCAGAGACAAATGAGGGAGCGGTCGAAAGCTCCGTTGTACAGGCATTATTATTATGGTTGTCATTGCTTTCTCACTTGTGGTTCAAAAGTTCCTGCCTCTGAGAACATTCCTGCTCCTGTCCCAGGCTCAGGCTGTTGGGGGAAGTTGGGACCTGCGGAGCAAAATGACTCACCCAAGGCCCTCAGGGCCTGCTGCTTCTGAGGCCAGGCCATCTGCACCCCCAGACAGCTCCTGTCCTCCACACGATGAAAAAACCCACCCCAGCTGGGCACATGTGACCCCTCTGAATCTCAGAACAGCCCCGCCAGGCTGGGACAGCTGCCCTCCCACGGTGCCGATGTGGAAAGTGAGGCCCCGAGAGGTGAAGGGACTCGTCCAAGCAGCTGGTGGCACCTCCTGGATGCTGCTTCTCATCCTGGGGCAGAACCTGGGGCCCAAGAGCCACAGCTGGCAGCGCTCCAGGCTCGGCTAGAACTGTGAGTCTCACGGCCCCATGCCTGCCCTCCCAGCCGCCGCTGGACGAGGAATTACTCAGACCCGGCTTAACTTCATGAAGGAAATTCCTCCCCCTGGCAGCCTTCCCACAAATCCCCAGCTCCATGGCCGGGAACTGCCTCCCCCAAGGCCCACTCACCTCCTGGCAGCAGCAGCAGATGTGGAAACCCAGGCTTGGCTCTGAGCTGGCAGACAGTGGGTGGCGGGTGGGGCTTGAGCCAGACACGCTCCACCAATGCAGCCAGCTCTGCATTTCATTCAGTCATTCAACAGACAGAGGCCCAGGCACCGGGCCCCTTTCTTGTGTTGGTTGGGGGGAAAAGTGGGTCAGATGATGAATGTTTAAAAAGCCCAACACACAGCAAGCGCCCAGGTATCTATCCTTCTCCTCTGAGCACCTACTGTGTGCTTGGCACCAGCCATAGGCCTGCTTGGCCTGTGAGGGGGACAGGATCACACCAGGAAATCAGAGTGAAGAAGAGACTAGGAAGCTGCTAGAACCAGCTAATGCCCTCAGAGCCTATTCTATGGGGCTTGGGGTCCCAGCGTTATCTCACAGGGTCCCCGTAGCAACCCTCAGTGGTAGGACTGTTACTATCCCTGTTACTCAAAGCAGGGCGAGATGACCAAGGCTCATGACAAGGATTAGCACTCGCTTTAATATCTCCCACATTTAGGGAGAATGAGCCGTTACTGAGGTAATAGCCATTACCTATTGAGTCAACTCTCTTCAAGGGGTGATCATTTATTCATTCCACAAATATTTAGTGAGACCTACCATGGGCCAGGCCCTGGGGGCACAACAGTGAATAACACAAACAGAGCAAAAATTTTATACAGTACTGGTAAGAACACAGGGTCTGGAGCCAGATGCCTGGGTTTTAAGTCCCAGCTCTGCCACCTACCAGCTGTGTGACCTTTAACAAGTAACTTGAACACTCTGAGCCTCAGTTTCATTTTCTGAAAAATTAACAAGAGTAACAGTACTCACCTCCCGGGGTTGTGAGGACTGAATACATTTCTCCATGCAAAGTGCTGAACTCAGAGCCTTGTATACACTAACAGTTCAACACATACTGAGCCTTTTTCTCTGGAATCTCCTTTTCTCAGATGAGTAAACCAAGCCTCAGAGAAGTTACAGCACCTGCCCAGAGTGAAAAACTAGTTGAGGTGAAACTTGAATCCAAACAGCCAAAGGACTGAGAGGGCCCCTCCTTCAGCCCCAGCCTCAGTCCACTCCAGTTCAGAGGGGCCCAGCTCCCTAGCACCCGCCCCACCCGAGGCACAACTTTTAACCGTGATCTTCAAGGCCCTCCAAGGACACCCTCGTGCAGTGTCCCATGAATCACCTGCATTCCAATCTCCACCGGGTGTTCATCTTCACCGGCCCTGCCCCCAGTGTGCAAACATGCCTGTGTCCATGCAGGGCCCTGGGGTCTGCATTTTAATAAGAGTTGCGGATGGTTGCTGTACTGGGGCCTAATGCAGCCAACTAGGCCAGGAGCAGGGCTGAGATGGAGGTCATCCAGGCAGAGGTGAGAGCATGAACCAGGTGTGAGGTGGGCTGGAGTAAACAATGTTTTATTTCAGACAGGAGGGAGGGGCTGGGGAGGAAGGAAGGAAGGGAGGGAGGAAGCGAGGAAGGGGAAGGAAAGAAAAAAGAAAGAAGGAAGGAAGGAAGGAAAGGAAGGAAGGAAGGAGGGGAAAAGAAAGAAAGGAAGAAAGAAAGAGAAAGGAAGGAAGGAAGGGAGGGAGGAAGCGAGGAAGGGGAAGGAAAGAAAAAAGAAAGAAGGAAGGAAGGAAGGAAAGGAAGGAAGGAAGGAGGGGAAAAGAAAGAAAGGAAGAAAGAAAGAGAAAGGAAGGAAGGAAGGAACGGAGGGAGGAAGGGGGAAGAAAGAGAGAAAGAAAGAGAAAAAAGGACAAGAAAGGAAAGAAAGAGAGAAAAGGAAAGAATTCTCATCTCGCCAAGCTTGCCCAAACTGAGTTTGGGGCCAGACCACAGGGCTCTCATTTCTCCCCTGATTTTTCTGCCAGAGGCAGGAAACGTTCTCCCTCGGGATGATCAGAAATAGCTGAGTTCAAAAACTAGGCTGGGTGAGAGAATTCCAGGCGAGGGGGAGGGATTTACACCAAAGGGCTCTGTGGAGTCTAGAGGTTCGGGGCACGGCCGCTGGCGCCAGTAGGCCTGGGTTCAAATCGCTCTTCTGCTCCTGCCTGGCTGTGTGACCCTGGATTTGGTCTCAATTCCTCACCCACAAAGCAGGAACCATAATGGTACCAGGCATGGCTGCATCTAGGTATTCAGAGTTCATCCTCAGCACTTGCTTTCTCTCCATTTTTCCTGCCTCCATTCTCATTCAAACTCCCCGCTCATAGAAGCAAGATGAACTCCATGCTCCAAGCTTCCACTCAACCAGCCACCTGAATAGAAAGCACTTCATTCTTTTTGGTTCCAGCTAAAATCCCAGGCCTGCCTCTCATTTGCTGAGAGGAGGCAGTGCTCTGATTGGTCAGTGCTGGGTCACATGCCCTACCCCTAGGGGAAGCGTACCTAGCATGTGCCACTTTATTTACAAGATCTTGTTAAGCTTCCTGACGATCTCCTTTGGAAAATATCCCTTTGGGAAGGCTTGGAGAGGTGAACAGACTGGGCCAAGTCTACCCAGAGCTGGCCTCAGCTCCTGAGCCCTCGCCCTCCACTCCTGCCCTCTCCCATCTCAGCCTCCAGGAGAGGAGAGGTAACAGGGGTGATTCATGGGACATTTGTCTTGAGAAGAACAGTCCCGTCCATCTCCTCGTCTCTGAGCCTGGGGGGGAAGGGTAATCACCTGAGGCCCTGAGAGGTTCAGGCACTTGCCCAAGGTCACACAGCAGGGAGAGGGGAGCCAGGGTCTGGACCTGGAAGGTGGCCTGGGTTTGAACCCAGCTCTGCCCCTTAACCCTTGTGTAAGCCCAGGTGAGGTGAGTGCTTTGGTTCCCTGGGTCTCACTTGCAAAATGGCCCTAAGCCCAGGAGACACCCCGTGGGGTTGTCAAGCTGATGCTCACAACTAGCACTTACTGAAAAGCTGTGTCCCCCGACTCTGGGGCCCCAAGCCTGGCTTGCACAGGGTGGGACCGGCCGCTGCGGTGAGCACTTTACCCGGATTAAACTTCGTGACCGCCTGGAAAAAGGGAGGTACTGCTGTTGTTGTTATTATTACCTCCATTTTACAGAAGAGAAACTGAGGCACAGAGAGACATGACTTGCCCAAGGTCACACAGCCAGAAAAGGGCAGAGCAGGGATTTGAACCCAGGCCAGTCTGGTTCCAGAGCCCACCTCTTAACCATTATCCAGTACCCTGCACACAGTCGAAGCTAGATGCCATTACTGCTTTTGTCACTGTTGCTGTTGGTATCTGCCTAGCTTTCTGCAGTTAGGGTCCTACCCTGAGAAGGAGGGTATGTCCAAACTTCCCAGGATCCCATCCCAAATGGCCACCCTGCTATGACCCTGCTGGGGAAACTGAGGCACAAAGCAGGCATGTATGCCCAAGGTTGCACAGCCCTAGGGTCAGCTACAGCTTCTCAAGGCAGCCTCCCCTCAAGACAGCATCTCCTGGACCACTCCGCATCTCTCTCTTTCTCTTTCTCTTTCTCTCTCTCTCTCTCTCTCTCTCTCTCTCTCTCTCACACACACACACACACACACACACACACACACACACACACACACACTCCCCGTGGGGCAGGGGCTGCCTCCCCCGCCTCCCTCGGCTCCACGCTGGCTGCGGGACATTTGTTACTCTGTCAGTTCCAGCTCCCGCCCTGATGGGGGGCCGACAGGCAGGGGGCTTCCTGGCGGCTCTGGGAGGGAGGAATGCGCCCCCGCCCCCAGCCCCATATGGCCTCCATCCCGGCCCATCTGCTTCCCATTGCCTGACGCGGCCACTGCGGGGCCGCCAGAGCCCGCCCGCAGGGGTGCGAAGTTTATGTGGCCGGGCCCGGAGCCGGCGGTGACAGGGCCACACACGCTCACACAGACACACACCGGACACCCCCCACCAGCCCTGATGCGTGCACGGACACAAAATCTCCATCCTTCCCTCCGCCGCCAAATACACCCGTGTTCTCACGCTCACACCAGCTAACAGCAAAGACCCCCAACCTGAACACTCCAGAGACCTGCAAATCCCACACAAACACACACCAGAGCCCCCCACCAAACCCTGACACACACACAACAATCCACTCCCAGAACTGACCCACTGACAAACATACACACAGACTCACACGTGCAACCGCTCTACACTCCCCACCCACTGACACACACCCCCCACCCTCCCAAATGTACCCCCCACACAAAGACACACTCACACCTACACACACACACCCTGCCCTGACCCAGATGACACCCAGATGACACCGACGCAAAACGGTGACTCACACACAGGCCCGGGTCCCAGAGAGGCCACCAGGCACAGAATGGCCACTCCCCTCCTTCAGAGCCCCGTTCCACCCTAGCATCTCCCAAACCTGGGAGGTGTTATGAGGGCCCAGACCCCTGTGCTGGCCATCTGACACCTACCGTCCTGCCCCATCTTCCCTCCTAGAAGCCTGCCGAAGTCGGACCCAGGGGACTCCGTATCCGGTGCCTTTTCTAGAACACCTGAGGCTGTTTCCACCAGACTCACCTGGGCTCCTGGGCACCTGGTCCATCTCCAGGAGACCTCATCATTCACCACCACCTCCAGTGGCCCAAGGTGGAATTCAGGGGCCCATGAACCTGGACTGGGAAAGAAAGGTACATCTTCACTAACCACCTGAAATTCAGCATGTCCTGCTCTTACAGGTGGACTTGGGAAATGAACCTCAGCAGGACCGTGGCTTTGTTCCTCAGAAATCACATGCTGTCCCACACCCCTCTACAGTGTCTCAGAAACAGCTTTCATCCTCTTTTCAACTTCAAAATTACCCTAGTTATTAGGCCCGATCTTATCATTAAATTCATTAGCAAAGAAGTACAGCTGTCCCCATATCGAACATTCGACTAGTTCAATATAATTGGTTTTCTTTTAATCCTATACACTTTAATTTATAAATTTAAATCTAAATTTACAAACATAAAAGGGGTCCATGGCATGAAAGCAGATAGGAGCCCCTGAACCAGGTCCAGGTACTGTATTATTTCACATTTTTAATATTATAATAGCGTTTTATGGTTAGGAACACAGTGCGTTTGGGTAGCTTGCCCAGGATCACACAGCTCCAAATGGCTGAGCTGGGATTTGAACCTGGACAGCCTGACTCACCTTGAGCTCTATGCTATCGGGTCTGTGAAAATGCAGGGTCCGTGCCCCGCCCCCAGGGAGAGGATCCCAGGGTCTAGGAGGCCCCACCAGATACACCGCCCAGCCTGGGGACCTTGGGAACGTCCCGGCCAGCCCAGGGCAGATCCAGCCAGCTGCCCCAGCCAGAAGGGAGCCTAGCTGCCTTTACAACGTGTGAGATTTCTCACCAGTGGCAATGACAGGAAGAGCAGGCTCCCAGCTCCCAGCTCCCAGCCCGCCTGCCACTGGGGCTGCTGCAGAAGTTGAAAATGAGCTTCCCTCTGCAGGGCCCCTGGAGGAGGGAACAGCCGGTGGGCCCTGGAGCCCTCTGTCCCCTGTCCCTCTATTCACCTGACCCTCTCTCTGTCTGCCTGCCTGCAGCTCAGGAAACCTGTCCCCTACAAGCCAGAAACAGTCACCAGAAAGAAGAGGGAGGCTTTCTGTGTCCTCCACTGCTTGGCACTGTCCATTCATTCATTCCTCAGTCATCTATTGAGCACCTACTCTGTGCCAGCCTGGGAGCAGAGGCTACAGCTGTGAACAAAATCCCCATCCTGGTCGAGCTCGGGGGCAAGTGGAGATCTCAGACAAGAAATACGCGAACAAAAAGATATATAATAACAAGACATAAATCAGGGCAGGGGGCAAAGAGAAAAGCCCAGGGTGGGAGTGTGTTTAGATAGTGGTCTGGGGAGGCCTCGTTAAGGAGGTGACCTTTGAGTAGAGGCCTGGAGAAAGTGAGAGCTGTGGAATATCCAGGTGGAGGAAGGAGCAGATGAAGGGCTGCTACCATCTGGCTTCCCTGAGCTCTGCTTTCTGCCTTCTTCCAGTCTGAATCTGAAACTGGGCATTCAGGAGCTTGCCCTCTCGCCAATTCCCCCATCCTGGGGTCACCTCCCTTCATCCTCCCATTCCTCCCTCCCTCCCTCCCTCCCTCTCCTTCCACCCTAAGGGCCCAGGGTGTTACATAAGCACCTATGAAATTATTTGTTTCCCTCTTTCAAGGGAATGCCTCGTCACCCCCACTGGAGTGGAAGCCCAGGAGTCCAGAGGCTGGGGGTCCTGCTTCTTGCTCTTCCCCAGCACCTGGTACAGTGCCTGGCCTGTGCCCATTTGACAGATGAGGAGACTGAGGTTCAGAGCAACACCTTGGCTGACTCAAGCTTCGCCATGGAGGCTCTGCAGCTGGGGACTCAGCTGTGTCAGACTCCAGGTCCTGGGCCCATAACCTTAATCTGATGGCCTCTTCTTCAGGGACTGCCCTTATTCCAAGCCTGTCTCCCGTCTCACCGCAGGCGGTGGGGAACAGCCCCCAAATCCAAATGTGCCGTGGTCTCCTGAATACCTCAGCCTCAGCTTGTGGCTGATGAAATCATAAAGTTTACGGTAGCCATAAATTACTAGTTTTGTCCAGGGCTTCCCATGTGCTGGACACCGTTGCATCTATCAGCTCATTTAATCTTCCCACCCACCCTAAGAGGGCAGGGCCCATTTTACGGAGGAGGAAGTCAAGGCACAGAGCAGCAAGGCGCCTGGAAGGGAGGAACAGCCGGCACGGAAACGAGCAGAGCCCAGGCGCACGGCGCTCCCCGCTCCCTCCACCTGCCGACCACGGCCACGGGCAGCGCGGTCCCGGGGGGCCCGGGGAATGCGCGGGGGCGGAGGGCGCCCGCAGAGCCCGGCTCACGTTTCCGGCCCGGCCGGCAGCCCCCTCCGCCCCCTCGCCGCCGCCGCTGCTGGCGGCCCCCTCATTAAGGCGCCTTGCCTTCCACCTCCGAATTTTCCACGCAGGGTTAGCCTGGCGACGCGCTGTCTGCGGGCCCCATAAAGGCCGCCGTGTGCTGCATTCGTCTCGCTGGGGGCCGGCGGGGGAGGGGGCCGCGGCCTGGAGGGGCGCCCGGCGGCCCGCGGGCGGGGACCTCGCCTGCTCCTTGCAGCAAGGGCCCCCTTCCCGGGTCGGGACGCAGCCTCGAGAATTCCACATTCGTAAATATCCATTTCAAAAAGGCAAACAACAACAAAAAAAACCCAGCCGGCATTTATGGAGCCCTGCTAAAAGGACCAAGAGAGCTTCAGAACCAGCACGTCCCATGAGACCCTCCTAGCAAACTCAAGGTGGAAAGGCTTCTCTGAGCCTCGTTTTTGCAGGAGAGAAGACGGAGCCCAGGGAGTTGAAATAAACTGACCACGGTCTCACAGGAGGGTGTGGGATCATTTTAATGAATCCGAGCACAGCTCAGGCTTCTCTATGGAGCGAGCACCTACTATGTGCCAGGCACGGTTCTAGAGATTGGGATAGAGCCGTGAACAAAACACAAAACTTCCTACCCTCTTGTGGCTGATGTTCCAGTAGGGGAGCCAGACATTGGCAAATAAACTAAAAGTGTCAGAGGGTGGTGAGTGCTGTGGGGAAAGATCAAGCAGGAAGGGGGGCTGGGGAGTGAATGTGGTGGGGAGGGCTCTGTGAGGGGGGTGGGGAGTGCATGAAATGGTGCATAATAGGATGGTCAGCAGAGGTCTCTTTGAAGGTTGGAGTCATGTGGGCTTCCATTAGATAATGGAAGGGTGTTCCAGGCAAGAGAAACAGCATGTGCAAAGGCCCTGAGGCAGGAGCATGCTTAGCCGGCATTTCTTGATCATTTACTACAGGTATCTCTCATGCATTATTTTTTTCCATTCCTTTCAACCACTCTGGCCAGTCTAGGAATCTACATAATTCTCTTTTTCTAGCTGAGGAGACTGAGGCCCAAGAGAGGTTAAGAGGCCTACCTAAGGTCCCTTAGCAGGTCAGTGGCCAAGGTGGGATTTGAACTAGGGTCGCTTGCACTCATAATGATGTGGTACATTGATGTGACATGGGCAAAGACAGGTCTGATTCTCCACCTTTTAGCACAGGGACTGGCCAGGGCAGTAGGGGAGGGACAGAAGGGAGGAAGAATTTCAGAACAGTGTCCACCCTGCATCCATTAGTGGTGGGATTCCTCCTGGCGGCTCATCTCTGTGTGAAGATGCAATAAATAATACCTAGATCGTCTCAGAGGAGGGCAGCATCTGGACGAGTTTGCCTGAGCCGCCTGCACCTGGTGCTTCCAGGGTCCTGCGACCGGCAAGGGAATTCAGAGGACAGAAGGACAGAACACTTGGTAAGTGAATCTCTGTCCTTCTGCCTGCTTTGTTTGTATCCATGTTTCTTTCAAGGGCACACACACACACACACACCCCACACTACCTTCCATGTTTGCTGTCAGAGAGGGGTCGGGTATCCTGGGAGCGTTGGGTTTCTCAACCATGTCCACATCTGAGGAGAGTGGGGTCCTCCCGTGAAGGGTCCCCCAGTCCTGACTCCCCAGACTACACGTCAGTCTCAGCCAGCTTCTCCCTGGCTCTCCAAGCATCTCAGAACCAAGAGGCAACTCTTGACCAGTGACCCTGGCCTACTTTTCATTCTCCCCCAGCGACACCAGCCTCCTCTGCATTGTCACCTCCACTGCACAACTTCACGTTTCCCTCTCCATGCCAGCCAGGATGCCAGCAGAGTCATTTTGCTCTACCCGGACTTCCCCTGGGCATTCTTCAGAATCGCTGCACTCATCAATATACCATGTTTTTTTTTTTTTTTTACTCCCATCACTTAGGAATTCATGCCCAGCTCTCCGAGAGTCACCCATGTCACCCAGCTACTCTCCAGCCATCCCCAGATTTCTGTGTGAGTCAGTCCATGACTCAGGAAACCCCTGTCGGCTCAGACCTAGGGGGTAACTCCTTTTGCTCCCCCATTTATACAGCAGTGCCTCCCCGACGTCCTCCAGTTCCCGTGCTTATCTTTCCCACTTGACACACCCGGGACCTCACAGCCACGCTCCACGATTCTCCTTTTACTTCAAGATGTGACCAAGGTTTGGGCCAACATAAGCCAGTGTCATGCCTATTTCTCCATGTCCCCGTCACAGTCACACACCCACCTGCAGAAGGAACCCTCCTGCATCCCGCCCTCACACACACTTGCTCTCAGAGGAGACCAGCTAATGGCTGGCTTCACCACCCTGGCCTTTGTCACCCTTCCTCTGTGCAGTGGGACCCTCCTGCCTGCCGACGTCTTGGCTTCTGGGGTCCATGCCAGCGTGACTCCCCAGCTTGCCTGTGTCCTTTTGGGTGACACTGCAGATGATGGGGACCCTGTATCCCCAGTGTACCTGCGTCACTGCTGCAATGATCCCCTCGCTTACATACGAGCAACTGGTAGAAAACAAGACAGTTACTGAATCACCCTCTTCCCTCACACCACCTCTCAGCCTCCCAGTGTCTCTCGACAATTTTAAACCATCTTTCCCTCCTCATTTGGTTTCTCGCTGTCTGGCCACTGCCCCCTCTTCTGTGCTCTGCCCTTTCCCCGCCTTTGCACCTCTCTGATGGCATCCATCGCTGCTTTTGTTCTTCCTCTCCGGAGGTCAGGCTTTCCTCTGTGTTTTCCCAGGAAAGGGGCTAAAAGCCCAGCTCTCTCCTAGTGGCCCCTTCTGTCCTGCCTCCTCTTCCTCCCTCTTTCCCTCTGTGTCTGCATCTCCTCTCCATTCTTCCTCCGGCTCCAGCCTCTCAGGGAACGTGTTGTCTCTATTCATCTCTCTCTGAGTCCCTGTCTTAGGTTCATATCTCTTTCTTCTCTTTTACTCACTTTCTAGCAACTCTCTCATCATTTTACTCCCTTTCTAGCCGCCCCTTCTCCAACCTTCTGAGGCCCCCTTTCTCTTTCAATTAAGCCCACCATCTTATTTCCTTCCTCTACCCAATGGCCCTGATCCACCTCCAGATCCATAGATATCTTTATGTCCTTTATCTCCCAAATTTATATTCACCCTGGTCCTCCCTCCACCATCTTTGGCCTTTATCCAACCCCACCCTGACTTTCATCTCTGCACCAGCTCTTTTCCCCATGAGCTCCATCCCTTCATGAGCCAACCATCCCACTCTGCCTCAACCTTGTAGGGTCTTTCCCCCACTGTACGGTCTTGTCTCCCAGCCCTGCTCAGACCCCCTACTAATTCCACATCTTCTGCCACCTCCCCTTTTGCTCTCTGTCCCTGGGCCACCTTTCTGCCCTGTCCCTTTTATCTATCATACCAGCTACACACTCTCCCCTCCTAACCCCATGTATACATTTCAGCTCAGTATTAAAATTCCTGAGGGTTAAAATCTCTGTTTTCTGAACGCTGACTGAAGCTGAGTATCACCACCATGGAATGCATCTGAAAGACAAGGGGGAATGTAAAATCCTATCGGACAATTTAAAACTATCCGTCCATTTTATTTTTACTATGATTAGTAGTCAATTTTAAACTTTGAGCTCATTGGGAAGATCAGTTTCTCTCACTCTGTCAGCTGCTCGGGGACCCTTTCCCTGCGCCCAGGGCACCACACTGAAGAGATGGGCCCTCTCGGCAGACACGTGGAAGGCTATCACTGGTCTCTGGGTCCAGGGCCATGAATTCCCAGACACACTTTTTCGTAATATGTTCTCAAGATGGAACTTTTACCCAGGATTCACGATTTGGGCAAATTTAAAACGTCCTTCCTTTTCAGCTACTGAAGTACTTGCATGAATAGCAATAACTATAGCACGTTGCTTGTACAGCGTTGTAGCCTGAAGACAGGAAATAGTATAGAAAATATGTACCTAAAGCTCTTGCAGGATATCCATGGTTCTGCAGTTTGATCGGCGAGGACAAAGGATCATGTGGTTCCTCATTTTCTCTAAATCGTCCTTCATTTTCTAAATATGCCCAAATAAGATGTTTTCCTAAAAGACTCCTAAAAGAGGAAATGAAATAACTGAAACTATTACATTCTTAAAGGTTATATTCTTATCATGAATTTTATGATTTGTCATGAAAGCTAGCAAACCACGTAATGGTACAAGTAGTAGAATTAATGCTACTGCTCTGTTGCTATCGTTTAATTATTTATAATCATTTGCTCGAGAAAAAATGATGTTTCATCCAAAGTTATCACTTTTGTATTAACCATCTATTTATTTCCTTAGTTTTGATTTCTTTGAACCTTCTTGTTTTTAAAACAGTCGACCGTGTTCACAATAATTATTAAAATAGGACTGTGTTTTGCTCCTTTACAGTAAATATATGTTTATATCTCAAGTGACTGATAGACTTTCAACCAATAGAGCCCACAAGAAGATATTCACTCAACTGTCCTGTAGTGACAGCTTGTAAATTTTGCCAACTTTTAAATTTTTATTTTTCTAAGGCCTGTAGGCTTTGGCCAATGTTTCATGATGACTTTTAGAAGCAACCAGTAAAGTGAAATACAGGCCTTGTTCATATCCCTGATGAGGTGCGACACGGACAGCGTGTTCACATATTGGCAGGTCAGGCCGAGTGCGGCTGAAAATAACCGAGAGAAAAGCGCTTGGTTCTTAGGACAAACAAGGCCATTGTAAGCTTTTGCTTTTGTGTGAATACATGACACAGGAGTTTCTTAAAATAATTCTCATCTTTAACACCAGAGGGACACAGCTATAGTTCTCTCTATTCTTTATTCTATTTACTTATTTATTTTTTTATTTTTGGCCACGCCTCATGGCATGTGGGATCTTAGCTCACTGACCAGGGATCGAACCCACAACCCCTGCAGTGGAAGCTCGAGTCTTAACCACTGGAACACCAGGGAAGTCCCCTCTTTTACTTATTTTAAACAATGTTCGGTCTCATATACCTTTTTTTTTTTTTTTAATAAATTTATTTATTTATTTATTTTATTTTTGGCTGCATTGGGTCTCCGCTGTGTTGTGCAGGCTTCTCACTGAGGTGGCTTCTCTTGTGGTGGAGCATGGGCTTCAGTAGTTGTGGTGCGTGAGCCTAGCTGCTCCGCGGGCCTAGCTGCTCCGCGGGCCTAGCTGCTCCGCAGCATGTGGGATCCTCCCGGACCAGGGATCGAACCCGTGTCCCCCGCATTGGCAGGCAGACTCCCAACCACTGCACCACCAGGGAAGCCCCTCATTTACCTTTGATCGTCGACTCCCACCCTCATCCTCACTCTCACTAATATTTCGAGTCCCAGTGTGTCCCCCCCTTTCGGAGCCTCCTCAGCCCGCAGACAGCCATGGAGGAGACATGAATTTTCCCAGCACGTGCTCCATGGGCCAGGCTCTGGTGTGGGTCTCAGAGGAGGCAGGTGAGGCCATAAAGGACCCTGGCCTTCAGCTCCTCCTCCGTCAAATGCAGTGATTAGTTCTGATCACTCAGAGCTGCTGTGAGGATTAAGAAAGATGATCCGTGTGAGGGGACAGGGTGATGCTGGTGCAGGGTCACCTAATCCCCACACTTGTTCAGACACAGACCGGCTCCCTCAGCTCCACTGCCACAACAAATCAAAAATCTGATATTCCACTGAACTTGTCTGACTTTTATTAAAATAATAATAGTAATAATAATACCTAATTTTTTTTTCCAGCCTTTACTCCATTTTACCTGCATTCGAGTATTCAACCGTCATATGAACCACCTTACAGATGGGGAAACTGGGACACGGACAGAAGTCCCTTGCCCAAGGTCATGCAGCCAGGGAGTGGCAGAGCTGAGATTTGAATCCTAACACTTGTACTCTAAACCACAGTGATGAAAATGATAGCAATAAAACTGCCAGCCAGTGTTTCCAGCGTCTATTACAAACTCTCTTCAGTCTATCTGCCACACATATCTGGTAAAGAACTTGTATCCAGCATATATAAAAAACTCTCAAGATTCAATAATAAGAAAAGAAGCCAATTTAAAAACGGACAAAAGATTTGAATATTGTATATCTTCACTAATTAAGATCTGTTGATTGTAAATAAGTGCGTGGAAAGAGGTTCAATGCAAATTAAACCACAATGAGAAACAAGTAAATACCCAATAGAATGGCTAAAATCTAAAAGACTGGCCGTACCAAGTGTTGGTGAAGACACGGAGGAGCTGGAAGCCTCGTGCACTTCTGGTCGGAAGGCAAAATGGTGCAGCCTCTTTGGAAAGTGGTTTGACAGTTTCTTAAAAAGTTAAGCATATACTCATCATTCAGTCCAGCAATTGCACTCCTGTATGTTTACCCAAGAGAAACGAAAACATACGCCCACACAAAGACTTGTCCATGTCTGTAGCAGTTTTATTTGTAATCCAGCCCTCAGGTCTCTTCCATAGAGGCCACCAAACACATGTCTGTATTAATGCCTGGAAGGCTCTAGAAGGACCTCTACCTAAAGGAATTCTTTACCGCCCCAGGCCCCAATTTTTTTTTTTTTTTGCCAACTTTTAAATTTTAAGTTTTCTAAAAAGCCTTTTTGAGAACAAAAAGATTAGATAAGGACCTACGCAGTTAGACGGGTCTGGGTTCGAATCCCTGCTCAGCCATTATCACCTGAGGGGCACCTTGGGCAAATGCCTCCTTCCTCTGGGACTCAAGTCTCCTCATCTTTAAAATAGAGATGTGATAGTAAGAGCATTTGCATCTCCCAAGGGCTGTTGTGATAACCTCCTTCCTGGGCTCTAGAACCGGCTGCTCCACCTTGGTCAAGATCCCCGAGAGCCTCTGGCCTTCTACAGGCCTGAGTGAGGAGGGAGAGAGTGAGTGAGAGAACTCAGCCTCCCTCCCTCCGAACTCCTCTCTGGCTCCCTAGAACCATACTCTCCGCCAAGGGCATCCACAGCCTTCTTTAGTTAATTCACCACATATTTACGGAGAGCCTGCTATGTGCCAGGCAGCGTACCAGGTGCTGCTCCTGCCGTCTCAGAGCTGCTGTCTGGTGAGAGAAGCTCACTGAGAAAGGAGGTGGGACCAGGGGAGGGAGTTGAGGGGGGAAGATCCGTAGAGAGCGGGGGGCTGTCCGTTTGGTTGCTAGTGTGAGGCATCGCATCGCAGGTCAGGACTGGGGTGAGGAACACCGAGGCGGGGTGGGGGCTGTAGCGGAGATGGCTGGGGGAGGGTCCAGCAAGAAGACAATTCTAAAGACTTTCTCCATCTTCTCTCCATGTTATCTCTCTTCTCTTTTCCAGCCAGTAGCGCTGGAATCCCTCCTCTGCTCATCGCCTCATTCAGTCGCTCTACAACCCCACCCAACCCACGCACAAAGACACCTCCCACCCATTCTTTCTTGGCCGTCTCTCCAGGCGGAAGCTACAGCCTGCAGGTGCCTCCTCTCTTGTCTCCCACTTCCTTTCAGTCCCCTCAGTCTATTTCCCACCCACAGCCAGGGGGAAGTCTCTCCTCCGCATAAAATCCCCTGGCAGCTTCCCATGGCTTAGAATAAAACCCAAACACCTGGCCTACAAGGCCCTGCAGGGTCGGCCCCTGCCCACGTCTCCCACCCCCTCTCCCATCTCTCCCCTCCAGCCACACTGAGCTCCTTGTCACATCATGAAGACACCAAGCACATGCCCACACCAGGACCTTTGCACTTGCAGTTCCCTCTGCCCGCAGCTTCCTCATCCCCCTCAAGTTCTCTTTGCCTGGCTCGCTCCTGCTTTTTCACCATCTTGGGACGGCCCCCCAAATACCTCCACAGCCCTGATTAAGCTGGCGCCCTCCTGCTGTCTCTCGGCACCCTGCACCCTTTCCAGGCAAAGTCACTCCCCTCCCTGGACTGTCAGCTCTCTGAGAACAGACCTCGACTATCTGTTCGCTGCCTGGAATGAGGCCTGGCACACAGTAGGTGCTCAGTGTACGTGCTGAATGCAGACAGGACTGAGCTCCAGTCGCGGGCGCTCACGTCTGGAGCCGCAGACCTTCTGTAGACCTGCCGTCTGCTCAGAAAGAAGACCCCGATGGCAGAGTCAGGGCTGAGGCCCATCGGGGGCACCCCAGCCTCTCCTTCTCAAGGCAGTGGGCCCCGCCAGCAGAAATCCCCCCGGCCTACGGGCAGGGCAGACACCAGTTCAAATACCGGTGCCGGAACAGAGTTACCACATGACCCCAAACTCGTTTATTTCCCAAGAGACTAACTTGTCAAAATGTGTACTTTATACCTGGCCGTTGCTTGCATGTCGATTACATCTTGAGAAAACTCTTACACTCATACACACGCACACACACCTTTATGCACTAAAATGGCTAAAATAAAAACTAAGAACCCATAATAACAAAACGTTGGCAAGGATGTAGTACAGCTTGATCTCTCCCATAGGTTGCTGTGGTCCACACAAGACCTGCACAGGAATGTTCACAGCCACCCTCTTCATTAGAACCAAAACGTGGAAACAAACCACATGTCCGTCAACGGATGAATGGATAAACAATATGTGGTATATCCATCCGTGGAATATTACGGGGTCATAAAAAAGAACGAAATACACATGCTACAACATGGATGAACCTCAAAAACCATCTGCTAAGTGAGCAAAGCTAGTCACGAAAGGACACGTGCTGAATTGTATGATCTATTTATATAACATGTTGAGAGTAAGCCAATCCATAGAGACAGAAAACAGATTAATGGTCGCCAGGGGCCAGGAGAGGAGGAAATGGGGAGTGGCTGCTCACAGACACGGGGTTTCTTTTTCCGGTGATGAAATGTTCTGGAATTAGGTGGTGGGGTTGGTTGCACAACCTTGTGCATGTACAAAAAAACCACTGAATTGTACCCTTTAAATGGATGAATTGCATAGTATGTGAATTATATCTCAATAAAGCCGTTGCAAAAAGAAAATCCTGGTGCCACCAATTATCTCACAGCTGTGTGTCCTTGGGAAAGTCCCCTGCGCTTTCTGAGCCCAGGCTCTGCCTCTCTCACTCAAAGGATTGACCAACTCACAGCCAGTAAACAGCCCTGCATGGTAACCATCCAGGCTCTCGGTGAATAACGGCCCCACCGGGGCTGGAGGATGGGCTGCCCATAGACACAGAGGCCGAGGATGAATTCAGCTCACGGGCAGTGCCCGGGGTGGGGGAGGCACCCGATGACACCCAGACATCACCCCAAAGCCCTCGAGAAAGTGACAGGGTGGCTGTGATCACCATGCGTGACTTCCTTCACCTGGGGACATTGCCAAGTCTTGAATGTCGTTCTTCTGTGTGTGGGTGTGTGTGTTTCTGTTTAGAAAGAAAAACACACGCTCATTATAGAAAATTCTGAGATCTCTGAAGAAGAGAATTAAACCTCAGCAACTCCGCCCTCCCGACAGAACCACCGTTGACCCCCAGGGCACACACGTCCCTCTCGGTGAAGGCAAAGATGGATAAAGATGGAGGAACTTTTTACCCAAATGGGACCGTACTTTTTTTTCCTCAGGCTGATCTGTGAGCTGCTTCTTGCACATGTCGGCTCCTTTTCAAGTCAACCTGTGAGCATCGGGTTTATCCATGAAAATATTCATTGATTGACTGTAAATCAAGAGATGCTCACCGGGGGGAACAACAATAACACAGCAGTGGAAAAGGTTAAAAATTATGAATGGGGCTTCCCTGGTGGCGCAGTGGTTGAGAGTCCGCCTGACGATGCAGGGGACACGGGTTCGTGCCCCGGTCCGGGAAGATCCCACATGCCGCGGAGCGGCTGGGCCCGTGAGCCATGGCCGCTGAGCCTGCGCATCCGGAGCCTGTGCTCCGCAACGGGAGAGGCCACAGCAGTGAGAGGCCCGCGTACCGCCAAAAAAAAAAAAAAAAAATTATGAATGAAATGCCCTCCTCTTCACCAGCACCTCAACCTACCTCCAGAGACAATCACGATGAGCAGTGGGTACACTTCTTATGGATCCTTCTTTTTCTTTTCTCTCTCTCTCTCTTTTTTTTAAAAAGTTTATTTATTTATTTATTTTTGGCTGCATTGGGTCTTTGTTGTTGCGTGCAGGCTTTCTCTAGTTGCGGCGAGCAGGGGCTACTGTTCGTTGCAGAGCGTGGGCTTCTCATCGTGGCTTCTCTTGTTGCGGAGCACGGGCTCTAGGTGCGCAGGCTCAGTAGTTGTGGCGCACGGGCTTAGTTGCTCCACGCCATGTGGGATCTTCCCGGACCAGGGCTCGAACCCATGTCCCCTGCATTGGCAGGCGGATTCTCAACCACTGAGCCACCAGGGAAGCCCTTTTTATTTTATTTTATTTTTTCTTTTCTTTCTCTTTTTCCTGTCAACAACTATTCAGTGAGGACTAACCACTCATGCATTCATTCATTTCATCATTCGAGAAATATTTGAAGCGCTTTTTGTGTGCCAGACATTTGTCTTTCTCCACTCACATGCTACCTACACAATATATATTTTAAAGATTGTATGGACATTTATAGTAGCTGCAAAGTTCTCAGGATACGCAAGGACCCCAGTTAACACATTCAGCCTCCTGGTGCTGGGCATTTGGGCTGTTTACAGCATCCTGTTATTCTGAAAAGCGCAGGGCGGAATGTGTTTATGTACTTTTTATTTGATGATTGGGTCAAAAGTTGAACACATTTTGCTGATGTGCAAAATGAGGGCTAGAGAGGACAGGGACTCATCCAGGGTCACAGAGTGAGGTATTGGTGGCACTTGGACCCACAAGGCAAGGACCGAGTTTCTTAGGAAATCCCTAGCCCAGTCCCAGCTCATCTCCCTAAGGTAAAAATGGGTTTCCTTGGGGGATTCCCGCCCTAAGCACCCTCCTGGGTGATACACAGCGTTCCTTTCTCCTTGCTGTCACCTTTTCAGCACCTCTAAAATGTTTTCTCAGGCCACAGCACCAGCTAAATAGAATCGGGTTTGGGAGCACTGGTTCCCCTCACCTGAGGCCCTTCCAGCTTGTACCCACAGAGGGATGGGGAACATAGGACTTCACAGAGAGTCTTCAGCTCCCCTGGGCCCTGCCATCTGGCCACTCGAGGCTCCAGGGGAGGGATTTACCTGGTGGTCCAGTGGCTAAGGCTCTGCACTCCAAATGCAGGGGGCCCTGGTTCAATCCCTGGTCAGGGAACTGGGATCCCACATGCTGCAACCAAGAGTTTGCATGCGGCAACTAAAGATCCTGCATGCCATAACTAAGACCTGGCACAGCCAAATAATAAATAAATATATTTTTAAAAATAAATAAAAACTTTGCAATACCTTATTTATTTATTTTTTGGCTGCGTTGGGTCTTCGTTGCTGTGCATGGGCTTTCTCTAGTTGTGGCGAGCGGGGGCTACTCTTTGTTGTGGTGTGCGGCCTTCTCATTGCGGTGGCTTCTCTTTGTTGCGGGGCACAGGCTCTAGGCACACGGGCTGCAGTAGTTGTGGCTCATGGGCTCTAGAGCGCAGGCTAAGTAGTTGTGGCGCACGGGCTTAGTTGCTCCGCGGCATGTGGCAACTTCCCAGCCCAGGGCTCGAACCCGTGTCCCCTGCATTGGCAGGCATATTCTTAACGACTGCGCCACCAGGGAAGTCCCAATAATAGCCAATGTTTACAGAAGCTGTCCTCTACACCGGGCACGAGGCCAAGCCATTTTATAAATATTCATTCATTTAATCTGTACAACAACCCCCAGAAGAAGGGGCTGTCCTTCAGATGAGGAAATGGACACAGAGAGGTTGAGCAACATGCTGTAGATCACACAGCAGGTAGACCATGGAGGAGACATGTGAACCTAGGCAGTCTGGCTCCAGAGCCTTATACCTGTATGACCTAGGGATGTGGATGAAATCAGGTAATCTGTGCAAAACAGATAGTGAACTGTCATGAGCTGTTTATTGTTGTTATTATTATCATTGTTATTATTATTATTTGCCTCACTGAGTCTTTATTTCCCTCAGTTGCTGCAAAATCCGGACAAGGCATTGTCCTTGCCCCCGCTCCCTCATTCCCAAATATCTCTCCACTGCATCCTTTCCTCTGCCTCATCAGACACCAAGAGGGCAGGGAATCTGTACTGCTGGTTTTGCTCCCTACACAGCTGCCCATGGGATCTTCCTAAAGAATGTATTCATTCATGTTCCTCCCCTGCTCAAACCCTCCCACCCCTCCTGACTGCCCCAGGGTAAGTCCAAAATTGCCCCAGGAACTTCCCTGGTGGTCCAGTGGTTAAGAATCCACCTTCCAATGCAGAGGACACGGGTTCGATCCCTAGTCGGGGAACCAAGATCCCATATCCTGCGGGGCAACTAAGCCCGAGCGCCACAACTATCGAGCCTGTGCGCCCCCAAAGAGAGAGAAGCCCGCGTGCTGCAACTGAAGACCCGACGCAGCCCAAAAATAAAAAATTAAATAAATAAATAAATAAAAATCTTAAAAAAAGAAAAAATTGCCCCCCAGGCCTACATGGCCCTGGTCCTAATCCCAGCAGACCTCTCTCACCTGGCTCCTTCTATCCCCCTGCCCCTCTCACACAGTAACTTCTGAGATCTGGGGTGGGCAGAGAATTTGTCTAAAGACTTCTCTTTTCCAAGAACCACAGAGACAAAATCCAACTCCTCAGATCTCCTCCTAAGGGTCCCCCTCCTCCAGGCCAGCTTCCCAACTCTCCCTCAGTGTTTGTTGGGTGAATAATAAAAAGTTCCCAAATCCATTCCAGGCCCTGAGAAAGACTTGTCACACCCTTGGCTGTAAACACCTGCAGGGGGTTAAATTGGGTCTGCCCCACCACCACCCGCTGTGACCAAAAAAAAGATATGTTCAAGTCCTAACCCCCAGATGTGTAAATATGACCTTATTTGAAAATCATGCTCTTGTAGATGTAATCAAACTAAGATGAGGTCATACTGGATTAGGGTGGGCTTTAAATCCAGTGACTGGTGTCCTTATAAGAAGAATGGGCTCACATTCAGAGAAATAAAGGCACAGAAGAAGGCCACGTGAACATGGAGGCAGAGACCAGTGATGCGCCTACAAGCCGAGGCTACCGGGAGCCGGCAGAAGCTGGAAGAGGCAAGGAAGGAGTCTCCCCCTAGAGCCTTGGGAGGGGGTATGGCTCAGCTGACACTTGACTTTGGACTTCTAGCCTCCAGAACTGTGACAGAATAAATTTCTGTTGTTTTAAGCCACTCAACTTGCAGTAGTTTTTTATGGCAGCCACAGGAAACTAATTTTTCACCCAACTGTGGGCACCCAGAGTGGGTCTAAGGCCCTAGGTACAGAGGGAAGTCGGACCAAACAAGCTCTTGCCAGGTGGGTGGTCCTGCCCTCATGGAGCTCCTAGTCTGGAAACTTCTCCTGGTCTTCAGGGACCACACAGGATACCCCACCCCACTGGGTACCGTTGGGGACTGAACTCTCTTTTCCTGGTCCTACGCCACCCCTCTATCTACGCACACCTTTGGCTGCCTACCTGGATGGAGAAGGATGTGTGGTGTTTCTAGAAGACATGTTAAAGGACAGAACGGGCCCCGCTATGTGAGAGAGTCTAGGCAGGCGAGTGTAGTAGGTAGAGACCCAGACTCTGCTCTACTTCAATTTAAAAAGTTTTAATTACACCCACTGCAAAGGGAGGAGGAACAAAATGACAACAGTAATAAAAGAACTCAGGGTTTCAATCCCAGCTCTGCCGCTTACTTGCTGTGTGACCCTGGACAAGTTACTTAACCTCTTTGGGTCTTGGTTTCCTCTTTCTTGAGTCAGTTGTGAAGGTTTAATGAGTTAATCTATACGAGGCACTCAGCACAGGGCCTGGCACATAGAAAGTGCCCCATAAGAATGGTGACAACGTTGTACTTCCTAGGGGCACACATATATTCTTTCATCATTCATTCAGCAAAGTTTTACTGAGTGGGCTCCTCCTGTGAGAGAGACTTGAGGCACCGGGAGACTGGACTATGAACAAAGCAGACAAAATTTCCACCTGCGTGGAGCTGCCATTCTAGTGGGGAAGACAGTCAACAGAGAAACTGTGGATAGTGAAATATATGGATTGTTGGATGGTGACAAGTGCTATGGAGAAAACAAAACAAAACAAAACAGGGCAGGGCATGGGGGCTGGGATGTAAAAGGGAGAGGGATGGTGGGGGAGACCAGCCACGTGAGCTTCTCTGGGGGCTGAGTCTTCTTGGCAGAGGAACAGCAAGTGCAAAGGCCCTGAGGTGGCAGAGGACCCCTCGTGACTGGAGGAAGTGAGGGGGGTAGGGAAGGGGATGAGGCAGAGGTGATGGGGCCGGATCGTGCAGGCCCCTGTGGGCCAAGGTGAGGACTTTGGCTTTTCCTGTGAGTGAGACTGGAGCCATATGTGCATGTAAATATTTATTGTTTTAATCTAGAAGATATAAACTAAGCCCTTCACAGTGGCACGGCACGCTGGAGACAGTAAAGGCATCAGGATAGGGTGTGTTGATCACATATCACTTGAGCCTCACATCTAATCTTTTCATTTTTTCTTTTTTAATGAAAGAATAAATTTTCCTAACATTTGTGAAATTGACAATTTGAAAGCAAAAAAGAGCAAGGAGGACCCAGATCCCTGCTCGCCAGAGTACCCCCCCATCCCAGCTCAAGGGACATCCATGAGTAAGCCACCGGATCACTAATGGGGCCCAGATGTGCCCAGAGGTGGCCCTGGCCCCAGACCTGCCTGCCTGGACACTTGCACGGAGACCAGCTTTACAGCCAGTTTATTTCCTGAACTCGTTTTAAAGAAAAACCCAGGGGAGGATCTAAGGGCCTGGCCAGACCCTTCTCCTCCCCACCCAATCTCTCCCAACCCACAGCTCTGAGCTGCAGCCCAGACAGAGGAGGGTAGTTCTTCCCTACAGTAGAAAGCAAACCAGTAAATATAGAAGGAATGATGGAGCTAGAAAAATCACCATTTGGCAACCACCATAATAATAGTTGATTTAGGCAGAAAACACCAGCGAGGGCTAAACCTCGTGGGTGGAAGTTTGAGGAGTAACGTGATATTCACGTGGCCTTGGAAGGTCTCCCCACAAGATACGGATTAAGTACAAAAGGGGAAAAAGAGGGACTTTATCCAGGCGAAACCTGGCAGACACCACCTTAACCAAGTGGTCAAAGTTGACGTCACCAGGAAAGGGACAAACTGACGTCATGTGCCCCATGATACCTTACACTGAGAAGGATACAGCCCCACCGCTGTGGTTCTGCCAAAAGTGCACAGCTCAGATCTCATCATGAGGAAGCATTGGGAAAATCCAAACTGGGGGACGTTCTATAAAATACCTGGCCTGAACTCTTCAAAAATATCAGAGTCACAGGGGCTTCCCTGGTGGCACAGTGGTTAAGAATCCGCCTGCCAATGCAGGGGACACAAGTTCGAGCCCTGGTCTGGGAAGATCCCACATGCTGCGGAGCAACTAAACCCATGCGCCATGCGCCACAACTACTGAACCCGCGAGCCACAGCTACTGAGCCCACGTGCCACACTACTGAAGCTCGCAGGCCCCAGAGCCTGGTCTCCACAACAAGAGAAGTCACCGCAATGAGAAGCCCACGCACTGCAATGAGAAGCCCACGCACTGCAATGAAGAGTAGCCCCTGCCCGCCACAACTAGCGAAAGCGTGCACACAGCAACGAAGATCCAATGCAACCAAAAATAAATAAATAAATTTATTTAAAAAAAAAAAAGTCAGACTCACAAAAGACCAAGGAAGGAGCTGTTTCAGAATAAGAGAGACTAAAGAGGACAAGTAAATGTAACGTGGGATCTGGATCTCTCCCCACCCCCTAAAGTGCTACGGAGGGCATCACTGGGGCAGTTGGGGAAACTTGATTATGACTGTGGATTGGATAATAGCATTGCACCAACGCTAAATTTCCCAATTTTGATCATTGAACTGTGGTCATATGAAAGAACGTTCTTATCCTTAAGAAATACCCACTGAAATACTTCGTGGTAAAGGGGCATCATGCCTACAACTTCCTCTCAAATGGTTCCAAAAAAAAAAAGTGGGCTTCCCTGGTGGCGCAGTGGTTGAGAGTCTGCCTGCCGATGCAGGGGACGCGGGTTCGTGCCCCGGTCCAGGAAGATCCCACATGCCATGGAGCGGCTGGGCCCGTGAGCCATGGCCGCTGAGCCTGCGCGTCCGGAGCCTGTGCTCCGCAACGGGAGAGGCCACAACAGTGAGAGGCCCGCGTACCGCAAAAAAAAAAAAAAAAAAAAAAGTAGGTATGTGTATGTGCATATACAGAGAGAGAAAATGCAGACTTGCATTTGATAAGATGCCGATCAAAAGATTCCAGTTTATTGTACTCTTCTTGCAACTTTTCTGTCAGGTTGAAACTATGGCAAAATCAGAAGTTTTAAAGAAATCTAAAAAACCTGGCTCCCTGCTCTCTCCTGCCCACCTCCATCTACCCCATTCTACCCCTGCACCTGCATAGAGATGGCTTTGATTGTTTTATTGTAGATCCTTCCAGAGTTTCTGTGTGCAAATACAAACAAGAATGCTCAATTCCACCCTTCTTCCCACAAAAGGGAGCGCGGTCTGCATGTTATTTTTCTCAATTAGCTAAATGTGGCTGAGTGGGGGCTTGTCCACATCAGAACACAGGAACCATCCTTCTTTTTATCCCCACCCCGCTACCGGGTCCAACATCTCCTTTAAATAATCCCTAGTAACTCGCACCCACCAGTGCTCAGGTGTGCCTGGCACAGGGCTGGAGGTGCAGCTGCCACAGATTCTGCAATCCAACCATCCCCTGAGGCCTCCACCCCTCTGGGCCAGGCCAGCAGTCATCCCTCTGCCTTGGGCCTTTCACTGGCTCCCAGCTCTGACTTGGCTAACTCCATTCTCCACCAGGGTGGGGGGAATCAGTGCAAAAGTAAAGCAGACCTCTTGGCTCCCCTGCTTAAAATGTCCCTGTGGCTGCCCTGTGGGCTCAACAAAATAGAACTCCTGGCCACCTGCACAAGTGCTGCAGGATCTGGACCAGCTCATCAATCCCACCTGGTGCCCCCAGACTCTCTGCCGCCCTGGTCTTTTTTGGCATCATGGCAAGCTTATTCCAGCCCCGGAGCCTTTGCACTTGCTGCTTCCTTGACGGGCTGGAGCTCTCTCCTCCTCCAGGTCTCCGCTGGAATGGGCACTGGGCTGCAGCTCTCTCACCTTATCGGAGGGTGCCCTACCCCATCGCTCTCTAGTAGGCGCTCTCTTTAATTCCATCTTGGCACATCACTGTAGGAAAGCGGCTTATTTAATCACTCGTTTGTTTTCTGTCTCCCCTGCTAAAACATTAGTTCCCTGAGTGCAGGGACTGTCTCTCTGTTCAGGGCTGTAACCCCGGGGCCTAGAACAGGGCCTGGCACACACGGGGCTCATCAAAACTGATTGGATGGACATCCCTTTACAGTCTCCGGGGAGGAAGGCGCCATCATCACCCTATTTTAGAGGCAGCAACTGGGGGTCCGAGAGGCGGAGAGCCTTGCTCCAAGGCCTTGCGAGCCAAGGGCATGAGCCTGGTACCTGACTCCCAGAATGATCGGAGCCTCGTGCACCCATGTTGAATGCCAGCTGGGAGTTTCCACGAGGCCCATCCCTCTGGGAGTGTATGCAATCAATTATACATTCACCATCAATGTCAGCACCTACTACGGGTGGATGTATGACACCCAGGGACGTGGGACACAGTAGGCCTTCAGCAAATTGACGCCCAAACCCTCAGCCCCCCACCGACTCCCTAACTTCCCTTCAGGGAGGCCAGCTACAATTTGGCGATTGTTAGAGAAGTTTTTTTTTTCTTTTGGGAGGAAAGCTGCAAGTCATTAAGGGCTGCTCCTGGCCTGTGGGTCACCATTTCCTGTTTAGAAGAAAGAATCATCTCTCCTTTGGAACACGAAGCTCCCCCGCCCCCGGCCTGACTCTGGGGCTCTGGGACGCCCGCTCAGCTCCCCGCAGGAAACTGGCACCTTCGGCACCTTTTGTGTTCAAAAAGGACACTCATTTTCTCCTGGCCCCAGGAGGGCCCCAGAGGTGAGGTCACCATGACAGCCTGCCGTGAGTGAATTAGCTCAGCCCGGGACGGGACGCAAGCTGACCGTCTTCCTGTCCTGTCCTGTCCTCGAGCAGGAAGCAGAATGACCCCTACCCTTTGGCCTGGCTTCTCACCCTCCCGACTCCAGCCAGCCAATTTCCTTGCATCAAAGGCCATTTGGTACCCAGAGGCCAGACAGAGGTGTGGGTCTGACAGGGAGGCCGGAGCGGGGCCTGGAGCCCCTGGAAACAGGAAGGACGTCCTCTGTCCCCTTCTTACTCATCGCATTCCACTCCCTCATCTGGGGGCAGCAGCCGCTCCCTCCCCAAAAGACCTGCAGTGCTGGGGAAGGCCCCACAGCAGGCCTAGTTGATAAGACCCAGGGAGCTGGCTTCTCACCCTGTGGGCCTGGTTGGCTTCAAAACGGGAGCACGAGAGAATGAGTAAGGGCCGCAGTGTAGAAACCTGCACACACAGCTCTACTGCTCACTGGCCCACAGGTGTTTCCCAACCTCCGTATTGGACAGGACATCCAGGCTCCGAGGAAAACCCATCTGCACAAACAAGGTCCCTGACAAACCCAGAGGTCCAAAGCCATGTGATGTTTAAGAGGCCAAGATTTGAGGCTGTGTCAGGAGTATCCGAGCTCCACGAATCCCTGCCCCCCTCCTCCCTCCCTAAAGGCCCTTTAAAATACCCACTCCACATAAAACCAAGTAGACTTTTTTATGTATAAATTAACCACTTTATTGAATATCAATAAACCGTACATATAACTATACAAAACGTTTCCTTAGTACAAAATGTCGCTTGCAATATAAATACCAGTGTACCTTTAAAAATGTAAACATCTTCCTCCCGGGCCCACCTGTCGGCCCCCGAAAATAGTTCCGGGAGACACATCAGTGGAGCCGAAGCACCCCACTTGGGCCCCGGACAAGTGAAGGCAATTATTCACAGTCCCTTTGGAGACGTTGTTAAATTGCCCGTGAAACAGGTGCCACCATGACAAACAGGAGGCTGAATAGCTGCCCAGGCCCTGGGGCATCCTGGGGTCTAGATGCTGTCCTTGTGTCAGGGCCCACCCCCGCGAGTGCACCTGGGGGTGGGTGTTTGCATAGTTAAGTTGCACCTTCTGGAGGGGGTGGCCTGAGGGTTCCTGTAGGGGAGGCTGGGGTCCCCTGAGTGGGGTGGGAGCTTCTCATCAGTCTGCTGGCTTTTGTCCTGGAGCTCAAAGCAGCTGTATCCAAACAGCTCTGGATTCACAAACCCATGCAGAAAGGCCAACTCCAGAACACTCTGGAGCAGCGGCTGCCAGGAGGGGGTCTCTGCTGCAAGCCACCCTCCCATCAGCTGTCCAAAGAAAGGCCCCCCTCAGAGCCCGGTGGGGCGCTCAGAGCAGAGGACTGGGAAGTGGTCCTCAGAGTCCTGGGGGGCCAACGCAGCCAGAAGGCGGAGCTCAGGAGGGAACTCTGTGGCAGCGAGAAGGATGCCGGGTCCTTCCTTCTGGAGTTGGGGTAGGGCCCGGAGAGATGCAAGGAGCCTTTAGAGTCAGCGGGGCCCCCCTGAGCAGCCTGACTCTTGGTGCTTGTGGAGCAGGGACATTCGGGAGAAGGTTCTGGAGCACGTCTTGCACTGGTACTTTTTGACATCCGAGTGGGTCTGGAGATGGGCCCGCAGGTTGGAGCGGTCAGCGAAGGCGCGGCTGCAGTGGGGGCAGGAGAAGGGCTTTTCGCCTGGGGAGAGAAGACAGGAGGGAGCTGAGTGAGACTCAGCCACTTGGGAGAACAGCTGACGTCTACTGGAATCCCCACCCACCCCGGGCTCACTCCAACCTTGAGGAACTCCCGCGACCCAGAAAAGCCAGGCCATACAGTGTCCAAAGGCCTGGATTTGGCAGGGAGCGCTGCTGCTTCCCACCGTGTGGCCCTGAGCAAGTCAGCTGGCTTCTCTTGAGCCTCCATTTGCTCATCTGTAAAATGGAGCTGTTCATCCCCCACTCATAGAGGCTGGTAATTGAGAGAAGGTTGAATCAAGTACTTTTCCTGCCCTGCCAGCAGGAAGTGCTCAACAATGATGAGTGATGGCAACTGTGTTTGCTGAACACTTTGTGCTAGGGACAGTGGAAGCATTTTACATGATCTCATTTAACCCCACCTTTGTCCTGAGTTTAGAGATGGTGAATCTGAGGCACAGGGAATATGCAACATCTCAGCAAGACCAAATAGCCCGACTCCAGCGCCCTTGATTTTTTTTTTTTTTTTAAAGAATTTATTATTTATTTATTGGCTGTTTTGGGGTCTTCGTTGCTGCACGTGGGCTTTTCTCTAGTTGCAGCGAGTGGGGGCTACTCTTCGTTGCGGTGCACGGGCTTCTCATTGTGGCGGCTTCTCTTGTTGCGGAGCACGGGCTCTAGGCGCAGGGGCTTCAGTAGTTGTGGCTCGCGGGCTCTAGAGCGCAGGCTCCGTAGTTGTGGCGCACGGGCCTAGTTGCTCCACGGCATATGGGATCTTCCTGGACCAGGGATCGAACCCGTGTCCCCTGCATTGGCAGGCGGACTCCCAACTGCTGCGCCACCAGGGAAGCCCAGCGCCCTTGATTTTAAGCACTACACAGACTGCCCCTCAGTTAAGGGGGCTGTAATGGATGTTCCTTATTAACCCCTGGATTTACTTCCTCTTGGGGACAAAGCTTAAGAGCCAGCCTTAAAGCCCCAGCCCACCCCTATCCCCCAGCAGGTCACTCCTTTATCCTGCTTCCCCATCGACTCGGATCACACTCAGGGTAGTTTCAAGTCTGTTCGTCCCCCAATCAGACTGAGCCCCATGAGGGCAGGATCCCCCCCGCCACCGACACCGAATCCATTCCAAGCTTCCAGCCCAAGGCCCAGAACCCCCAAGAGCCTACAGAAACCTTTTACCTTATGACTTATTTTTTTTAAAAAACCCTACCTGTGGCCCTCATTCACCTGCCTGGCCAGGCTGTACTGAGAAGAGTCTTGCACTCGGGGCTGGGTACACAGTGAGAACTCAATAAATGCTTGTACAACAATAAGTCTTTTTTTATAAAGGTCTCAGAAGAGCCTGACTCCTCAATCACCACCAGAAAACACCATTCACCAACTTTTCATAATTCCTGCCCCAATCAAGAGACTATAACTCACATTCCAGAAACGTCAAATGCTGTGTTTCACTTTTTCCTGGGGCTGCAGCATTTCCCAAATAAAGTCAGAAGGGTAACGCATTACACAAATACTAATCAGGTTCCTACCACAGGCCCGGCACTATTCTGTAATACTGAATAGTCTTTTCCAGAAGAAACTACACTCTCCTATCCTTCCATTCCCAGTCTTATATGCCCCTAGGCCAAGGCCCTCTAGTTAAATCCCAGTGCTGGAATTGAGAGCTGGGAATGAATGAATTCCAGCAGCCTCCTGGGTGCCTGGGGCACTAGCTGAGCAGGGAGGGCAGGGTCTAGAAGTCAGATGCCTGCGGCCCACTGTGGAACCACGTTCATGGGCTCAGTCTCCTGGGGCAGAGAGCGGGGACCTGGCCAGAGGACTGGGGAAGGGACACCTGAGTGACCTGCTCTGCCGTACTGAGCTGCCTCTGCACACCAGGCCGGAAGGGTTTGATGACCGCAGTCTACAAGGTCCAAGGGAACTTCCTCCTCACTCACACACTCCTTTGTGAACTCAGGGCCCACGCTATGCAGGTCCGGAAAAGGGGATGGAGTCCTGTAATCCCCACTGCCCCCTCACCCCCTCGGCCAAGGTGAAGGAGCCCTGGCTCCAGCCCATGGGCTGTGACTTGGGAAAGTGACTTCCTTCTCTATGCCTCAGTTTCCACACCCTGTAAGAGGGGGTTATGATGGCACGTCTCTCTTAGGACTGTTGGTGGATTTACCGCCTTGACCAGGTGAAGGAAGCCCTGAGCATCACGCCTTCCCCCGCCTCCCGCACTGCCAAGTGCTCAGTGAACGTTATCTTTATGTTTCTTATGATTAGACACAAACCTGAACAAAGGGGCAGGCTTGATGGGATGTGAGGGGTGCAGCAGGAGGCAGCAGATCTCCACCCCTCACGGATTCCCCCTCCCCACCCCAGCCACGTCTTTATGGTGCTCCTGGAGTGTGAAATCGGCACCAGACCAGCGGGACAAAGGCCGCCGAGGGGGGCAGTGTACATGCAATACTCCCTGGATTAACGCGGCCTGACACACTGCGGGCCAGCAGCTGCGGCCTGGAACAGGTGCTGGGCACCGCTGCCCTGTGCACCTGCTCCACTCCCCAGCCCCGCCCCCTGGGCGCACCATTAAGGCACACAATGGGAGTTGATGAGGATGGCACTGGTGCATTTCAACAGGCTTTTTGTGTCTGAGCCATGCCTTTACATTAAAATAATGTCCGAGTGGGAAGGGAAAGAAGCTGGGGGGCCCAGGGGAGCATCTGAGGGCTTCCACTCCCCCCAAATAGAGACCCCATCAGCTGGGCAGGCACCCAGGACAGAGGCCAGGCAATTGGACCCTTCCATGTTAAAATCAGAGCTGTTTGTGCACCAAGTAAGAAACATGGGTAGTAGCCACAGTCTGCAAGGTGTGGAGGATGCCCCCCACCCCCGTAGGAGTAATGATGACACCAGTAATGCCTGCAAAATGCCAGGCTTCACAAACCACCTCACTGACCCTCACGGCTCACTCAGAGGTCAGCCACCGGATGAGGAAATGCCAGAACTGAGTCTCCAACCTGGCCAACCTGACCCCCAAAACCAACAGTCATGACCCTTGAACCCTCTTCTCCCTCAACAGACACTCTCCAAAGAGCAGCCCCAAGCAGGGTGGCCTCCACCATTCATGTTCTGAAAAGGTGGAGTGGCTACCTTTTCTGCATTCCCAGGAAGCTAAAGGCTAGAACAGGCTCCATTTCATAATTTTCTACACATTCAGTGTTGCATTTTTTGAAACACCAAGACATAATTGTGTTTTCTGCCAGCAAACGTGTTCCCGGGTCTGCATGATAGGATTAAGATTATCTATTCAGCAGTGTGAATGGGGGTGGGGAGAGCAGATCTGAGAACCATGATGATATTATAAAGCGATTAAGGAGCCACTGAATCTAGATAGCCCCATATGAAATGCTATCGTAACCCACCCTATATGATTATATTATAATCGGAGAGGCTCAGAGCGTTAAATCACTTGCTCAAAGACACACAGCATGGAAGCAGAGTGAGTACCAGCTATGCTGTTTGTGTGTACTGATCATGTACCAAGCACTGTCCCAGGTGATTTCTGCATGCTTTCTTTCATTTGACCAGAGCAAAAACCCCACAAGGTGTTTGTATGCTCATTTCACAGAGGCGGGTACTGAGGCTTAGAGAGGTGAAACAGCAGCCCAAAGTTTGGGAAGATCCCAAAGCAGGAGTCAGAGGCAGGTGGGGAGTCTGACAAACATCCTGTCTGGCTGGGGGGCGGGTGGGGGAAGTGGAGCAGGGTGAGCCCCTTCACACCTGGCCCCAACAGCAAGGTGCTGGTTACACCTTTCCCATACCCAGCTCCAACCCATTTGGCTGAGAACTGAGCCTGCAGAGGGACGTGTAAAATTATCTCCTTAGCCCATCTGCTTAGCTGGTGAATGAACGAATGTTTCTGCCAAACTTTTCGGAGCCAGGCCCCTGAACTCTTGAGCTAGGAGTCAGGAGACTGGGTGGGGGGGTCAGTTTCCACAATCTGAAAGTAACAGCAAGCCCATCTTACAAGAGCTTGTAGCAAAAGCAGTGGGACAGTGAGAAGGGCAGCCAGCCTGCAGGGGTACTCACCAGTGTGGGTCCGGACGTGGCCCTGCAGCAGCCAGGGCCTGGAGAAGGCCTTCCCGCAGGTGCTACAGACGCAAGGCAGCGTGTGGCTTCTGATGTGCATCTTAAGGGCACCCAGGCTGATGTACTCCTTGTTGCAGTATTTGCAGTTGAAGGCCTTGCGAGACTGGGGGTCCTTGGCCACGGAGAGCCCAGCCAGCTGCTTGGGCAACTGGCCCAAGCCTGGGAAGGCAGCATAACCCTCGGCCTCCAGGGAGGAGGCTGAGGTGGAAGAGAAGGACGAAGGAGCCGGTGAGGGTGGGCTGGGGGGCTGGGAGCCTTTCCCGCTGTCCTCGTCAGACAGGGAGGTCAGCTCGATGGCCTTGGGGATCTCCTGGGGCAGAAGAGAGGCCCAGCCAATCGGCTGGGCTTGGGGTGCCAGGAGAGAGTCCCAGATGAGCGTAGGCAGTGAGGCCGTGGGATTGAGGACCTCGGGTGGCGGGATGGCTGCCAGCAGGTGGGCCTGGTCATAGGGCTGTTGAAAAGTGAACTCTGTGAGGAGACAGGGAAAAGCGCAAGGTCAGGGATTAGATCATTCAGTCAGTCAGCAAACATTAGCCTGATGTGGGCCAGGGGCTGAGTGGGGCTGGCACTCAATGCTTAGTAGATGAATAAAAAAGATTCATGACCAGGACAGACAGGTTCCTGCCCTGGCAGAACCCCCTCCTCAGCCAGGTCACCTGGTTCTCCCACCTCAACCTCCAGATCTTACAGGAAGGACACCCCCTTCCCCAGCTCCAACTCAAGGAGGTCATTCTCAGGTCTCCTTCCTCTTGCGGTGCCCAAGTCCCCAGCCTGAGGCGAGACCCCCAGCTCCCTGGCCCCTAATCTCCCCAGCTGCCGAGGCACCACCCCTGTCCCCCTTCCATACACATCTCTTCTCCCACCCCCTCCCCCAAATCCTGTGGACTCCGGACTCTTTCCAGCCCCTGGCCGGCGTCTATCCAGACACAAGCCGCCTCCCCTCACTTCTGTGCTCTCGGGGCGCCCCGCTTCTCGGCGGCTAATTAGTCCCCTCAGCCAAAGACCACCGGCCTCTAAAAGCCCTCTCCCAATCTCCCGGATCCACCTGCCCCGGCCTATTCACACCCAGACTGTTATCTTTTGACTCGACTTTGGCCCCTCCATTTTGTCCCCAAGGGCCCTGCCTCTCAAGTGCCCCCCATGCAGCCTTCGCCTGCCTCCCCCAAACTCCCTGGGGTCCGGCACCCCGTCCACTCACCTGGAGAAGAGTCGTGGAGCTCACTGTAATTGGGTCTCCGGCGGGAGCAGGCGGACTTCCTGACGAGGAAAGAGCGCGGCATGGTGGCCGAAGCAGCGGGGGGAGCCGGGTCGTGCTGGGATACCAAGACCCTCCACACGCGAGGCCGTGCAGCTGCGCTGTGAGTGAAGTCTGGCCGCCAACTGCCTTAAGTACGCCAGCCGCGGGTGGGCGGGGGCCGACTACGGCCACGCCCCTTTGTCACCTCCGCGCCAATCGAGGCGCGCCTTCGCCGGAGGCCACGCCCCAAGCAGGTGCGCCGTGCTCTGGCGGGGCTCGCGCCGCGTGGCGCTGGGAGCCGGGAGGGGCCGCTCGGGCTCTGGGCCTCGGGGCTGCACTCATCACCCGGCTGCGGGCTGCCGGGGGCGGGGCGCCGGGAACCCCGGACTAGGCGGGACCCTCTTCGGGACCCGAGCTCCAGCCAGCTCGACTCGGCACGGTAGCCCGCCTCTGACGCCCCCTGGCGCCGCGCGCCGCGAGTCTGGACACCTGACGTTCCGATACTGCCACCTCCTCGGGTTTGGGAAGGGGGTGCCTTCGCCCGGAAGGTAACTCGCAAAGAACGTGGGAATGAAAGGGACAATACACAGTTCGGGGACGGGGAAGAGCAATGGACTTCTGCACGTGGTTGCTGACTGTGCAGTGCCACAGCCTTTTTTGCAAAGCAAACGGGCATCATCTAGAAAAATGCATTCGTTCCCTCAGTGTTTACTGAGTGACCACTAACATGCCAGGCACTGTTACCAGAGCTGGGGATACAGCCCTGAACAAAACACTCGGGGTCTCTGCCGAAGGGTAGCTCCCTGTCCGGCGGAGGAGACAGACGAAGTAAACAGACAATTCCAATGCAAAGGGAAGTGTGCTTTGATGGGGGGAGACCACAGGGCACTGTGACAGTCAAGAGGCGGGTCACTTGACAGGGGGTCGGGGGGGGGGGCACTTACCAGAGGAAGTGAAGAAATACCGAGGGGAAAGGCCTGAGGTTAGAATCAGTAACTATTTCAGAGCCACTGAGAGCAGCTCTCAGGGCTGGGGGTGGGGTGGGCAGGGCTGATGGGTCAGATCTGCCTGGCCTCCAGGGCCTGGAAGAGTTTGGACTTTGCCCCAAGGGCACTGGGGAGCCAAGGAAGAATTTTCAGCTGAGGAGGGACCTGTTTAGAATGGTTGAGAAAGAGTACTCTGGGCAGGTGGGAGAAAGAAGTGGGGAAGGGTGGGGCTGAGGTGGTCTCCTCACTTGTCTGGGGTCGTCAATACTGTGTCTAAAGGACCTAAGGCTGGGCTCCAAGGGAGGCACTGACTGGTTCATTGTGGGGTGGGCCCAGGGGAGGGACACTTCATCCTCAGCTCTCCTGTGAGCCCACCAACTTTGAGGGCTATGCCCCGCCTGGAGTGGGGTTGTGGCACGGAAATAAATCCACAGGTCTTGCCCACGGGTTTCCACCTGTGAAGCAAGGACGATGAAAACCTGTAAGTCCCTCCACTCACCACCTAGAATGAGGGCAGGGACAACTGTCTGTTTTGGTCATCAGGTGCTGGGGATAACAGCTGTGAACAAGACAATCCTTACCATGTTCTAACTGGTGAGGGGAGGGTAAGGTGAGGGAGACAGGCCATGCACAGTCATTACGAAGAATATAGCCTCTTCTACGTCTGTTTACTTTCAATCACGATTTTCCACATGCATCCAGAGGGAGGAGTAAGGCTGTGTCCCTCTGCTCAAAACCTCCCATATTCCTATCTCACCCAGAGTAAAAACCAAAGTCTTCACCACGGCCCTCCACCCTGCTGATCTGACCTCTGCTGATCCTGTCTTGAGCCACTCTCCTCCTTCCCCCTGCACAATGATCACCCCCTTCTTTCTGTTCCTCCACATCCCAGCCCTTGCCTACCACAGGACCTTGGCACCTACCGTTCATCTTCCCTGCCCCCTAAATCTCTTCCCCCAGATCTTCACCATGTTGGCTCCTTTTCTTTGTTTCAGCATTAACTTCACCAACTGCTCAGCCTCATTAGTAATGAGAGAAATGCAAATTAAAACCACAGTGAGATACCATTTCACACCATCAGAAAGATAAAAAGTTAAAATTTGGTCACTAGCAAGTGTTGAGGGTGTGAGGGCAGCAGGACTTTCGTTCCATGCTGGCGAGAGTGTCATAGGTACAAGCCACTTCGGAAAAGTTTGGCATCAGCTAATAACAGGTGACTCTCCTAGCAATTCTATTTCCAGGCCAACAGCATCGCAGAGGTTCTCAGCCCAGGCCGCAGATTAGATTCCCTCGGGGAACACCCTAGCCTGGGCCCCACCCCCAGAGCCATCCTGATTTGATTAGCCTGGGTGGGACCCTCTGGTATTAGCATTTTAAAAAACTCCTCAGGTGATTCTAGTGAGCAGCCAAGGTTGAAAACTGCTGCCCAGCCCTAATCCCAGAAGAAACAAGAGAATATTCATTGCACCGTTGTTCCTAACAGCAATACAAAAACAAAAACAAAAAACAAAAAAAGTGGAAACAACCGTAATGTTTTAATGTTTATCAACAGTACAAAGGGTTAATAAACTGCGGTTCATTCCCATAATGGAACATATACAGCAATAAAAACAAACTGCAACTCCATGCAACAACAGGGATAAATCTCAAAAGCATAATGTTAAGCAAAAAGAACCAACTCAAATGCATACAGTTAGTTGGATTTACATAAGGTTCAAAATCAAGCAAATGAAACCTTTTATCGTCTAGGAATGTACATGGAGGCGGTAAAACTATAAAGAAAAGCAAGGAAATGTTTAATACAAAATTCTGGAGAGTGGTTAGCTGGGGGAGAAGGTGCTCCTAGAGAGTTCTTGATAATGTTGTTTTAAGCACAGAAAGCTATTTATTAGTAGTCTTGAAACTGTAGACAATTTAAACACTTTTGGTAAGAATGATATATTTAACACAAATTTTATGTCACCTCAAGGGAGGCTTCCCTGATCATCCCAGCCAAAGTAGCACCCTGCCCCACTCACAACGTCACTGTTTATTCCATTACCCTATTCAATTACCTTCAAAGCACTTAGTAGGGGCTCAAGTATTTGGTGAATGACTGATTACTGGCTGTTCCTCCTCCTGGGTCACCCTGTGCGAGTTACCCAGTCTCTCTGAGCCTCAATTTCCTCAACTGTAAAAGGTGGGTGTTCTGTCTCCGAGAGATGCCGGGATGGGCAGAGTCCAGAGACTGGTACTCAAAACACCATTGCCTGGGCCTGCCGCTCTCCATTTTCCTTCGGTCGGTCACCTGCGCCCTGGAGGAGGTGTAAGGTGGGGGAGGGGCCTTTCTCAGATCTGGGCTGTCCCCTCCCTTCCGATTGAACTGTCCCGGCGGCTTCTCCTCCCGGGTCACCCTCACAACCCTCCCTCCAAGAGGCGGCAGAGACAGCGAGGTGGGGGGGGGGCTTTGGGCGAGGCGAGGCCCTGGACGGCGAGCCAGCTCCTGGAGGTGCGGTCCCGGCCTCCTTGCAGGTGAAGGCGAGGCGACACTTTTGATGCTGTGGTGTCAGGTCCTCCCGGAAATGTACTGGCTCTGCCGCTGGGCTGCAGCGGACCGGGCCGGCCCGGTCCTGCCCACCGCCCTCGCCCCGGGGCGCGGCCTTACGGCGCCCTCTGCTGGCCGTCACGTGGGGCCGGATGCACACGCCTTCAACGAGGATGAAAACTGGTACAGCTGCCTTGGAGAGCAGTTTGGGAATATCTAATACGGCCAGGAAAGGCCTCTGAGAGAAGATAAATTTGAATAAAGGCCTGCATTTTCCACGGTGTCCATCCCCCACTAAAAGAACGATAACTAAAAATGTGATTTACAACTCAACCAAACAAAAAAAGAAAGCGCCCCTCCATCCCAGATCTCCATTTCCCTCTGCAAAGGTAACTAAATATTTTTACCAGTGTCTTGTATGATCTTCCAGAGATGGTTTTTATAGAGACAAGGAGATATATGCATATGTGAATATAATGTGTACCTCCCTTTTTTATGTAACACAAATGGGAGCGTATACGCTAGCCTACTTGCTTTCCTCCCAAGTAACTATACTACGGTCTTGAAAGTTGTTCCATATCATTACATGTAGCTCCCTTCATCTGTTGCAGGGCTGCAGACTTTTTCATTGCATGGATTATACCATAATCACACAATTTATCTAACAAGGGGACTTGTGATAGGCATTTAGATTAGAATATAACTTTTTGCTACTACAAACAAGGTGGCAATTCCAATGAATGTCTTGTACACACATCTTTGACCTGAAGTGCAAAGATATGTTACAAAAAATGTTGAGGGAATTCCCTGGCGGTCCAGTAGGTTAGGACTCTGCGTTCTCACTGCCGACGGCCCAGGTTCAATCCCTGGTCAGGAGCTAAGATCCCAAAAGCCATGTGGTGTGTCCAAAAAAAAAAAAAAAAAGTTGATACATTTACAATGTATCAAATACAATGTATCAAATGATACAAATATTAGCTGAATGGATGAAAGAACTCATATACTTTTTTTTTTTGGCCACGCTGCGCAGCTTGCCGGATCTTAGTTCCCTGACCAGTAATTGAACCTGGGCCCCCTGCAGTGGAAGCGCCTAGTCCTAACCACTGGACTGCCAGGGAATTCCCACTTTTATGTGAAAAAAATTCAGGTGAACAGAATATCTCAGAGGCTGCCTGTTGTGCAGAACTTAATAAATTATAAGTTTAGGCCCAGACTGTACAATTAGACCCAAGACTCTGGTTACTTCTGAGGACGGAAGCAGACAGGGGTGGGAAGGAGATTTTTCTCCAAACCGTTTCTGAAGGGTATGAATGTTTTATTTCAGATGCATGTGTCACCATTTCAAATAAAATACTTTTTCATGAAAAAAAACCCAACCACAAAACCCAGGCAAATACTGCCTGCCTGCCGCTGAGACCCAGTTTCTTCATCTAGTAAATAGGGGTAAATAAGTCGGGTGACCAACCATCCTGGCTTGTCCGGGACTGAGGGAGTCCTGGGATGGTCCCAGGCAGCTGGGAAGAGGGGGTCTCCTGGGGTAAAAGGCAGGTGTCCAAGGCCTTGAGGGTGGTGGGTGGATGTGTGGGTGCTAAGTGGCACCCTGAAGCTAGACCTCTCCACACCTGCTGGGCCGGCATCCCCCCTGGAGGTCCACTGATGTTCTAGACCTGACGCAGGTCCCTGGATCTCGCTAAGGTGCAGAGCGCATCTTGCCTGGCTAATAGTGCGTTTGCCACAGGGGCTGACATCCATTATCTCGCAGACTATCTCCTGCGCACTAATTTGCCTTGGCAGCCTCGCCCCTCGTACTGCACTGATATTGCCCTGTTATCTCCACTTCCTGGCAGAAGGCTGAGCCTGTTTCCAGGTAAGGCCCCAGGGCCTCCTCTCTCCCCACCTGTGCCCACCTTTCGCACCTGGAGACCTTTGTGCATCTCTGGACCACTGAGTGTGGCAGATATTGACAAGGAGGGGAAAGTAAGAACAGACTATTTCCTTAGGTCAAAGCTACCTTAAGTCTCGGACTCAAAATAAAATCCAAACCCTGCTCTTGGCTCACAAGATGCTACCTAACCTGGGGCTCAGCTCCTCCTCTGTCCCCGCTGTTCACCTGCTCCAGCCTCAGTGAACTTCCTGCTTCCTCTTCATACAGGTTCTTTCCCATAGCAGGGCCGTTGCCCTTGCCGTGCCCTCTGCCCACAATGGCCTTCCCTAGATCTTCCCAGAGCTGTTCTCAGTTCATACATCACCTCCCAGATGCTAATGTCATCTCCCTTTCCCACTGCCGCCACATTGGTCCATGACCTCCACAGCAAGCCCTGAGTGGTAGGCAAGACTATCAGCCTCTTTTTATAGATAAGGAAACCGAGGCTCAGAGAGGTGACATGTAACAGGCTCAAGTCACAGCGAGCAAGCGATGGAATGTCCCTGGCCTAGCAGGCTAGGATACTGTAATAAGTCAGCAAGACACAAACAAGCCCCTATGCTCGAGGAGCTCACAGGTGAGGGAGGAAGAGCGGTAGCGGGCAATTCGCCAACCCTGAGGGACCCAGGTGAGTCAGAAGAGTGAGACTCCAGGCTGAGGTCACAAGGATGGGCAGGTGAGAAACAGAAGTGAGAAGACATTCCAGGCGGCAGTGACCGCTGACAACCATGATTAAGAAGCCCAGGGGCAGACGAGTGTTCCAGGATGAGAAATTAGTTCAGATGGCAGAGGCTCTGGGAGCCCCTTGAGCCCACCTCCCCCATGAGGCTCCAGCCACAACAGACCACACCAGGCATGCTCCGGTCTCAGCGACTTGGCATGTGGTGTTCCCATTCTGTAGAATACCTTCCCCACAGATGGCCCTTGCAGTTTTTGAGATTGCCAGTCTTTTTTGAAATTAGAAATGTTCAACTGGAGTTTAGAAAACTATGGTTTGTTTTTAATATTTTTAGTTAACACATTAACACTTTTAAGACATATACACGCACATTACTGCAAAGCACAAAGGTGGGGTCCCACCTAGCCCTACCACCTGTGGTTGTGTGACCCTGGATAGGTCCCTTCCCTTGAACTACAACTACTACGTAGGTTGGGACCTAGAACCTGGACAAGCCACCCCAGAAGCCCTCCTCGCAGGCACGTGTACACAGACACACACACACAGGCACACACAGAGACACACACTCACACCCTCTATCTTGATTTCACCTGGCTGTTCTCACTGATCTTGGAGATAGGGTTGCCAAATAAAATACAGATACCCTATTAAACTAGAATTTCATATAAACAACAAATAAGCTTTTAGTATCAGACTGCAAGGAACAGGATTAATTCTTTACCTGAAATTCAAAATTAACTGGGTCTCTTGTATTTTTATTTGCTAAGTCTGGCAGCCCTACTTGGAGACTGGCTCCGACCAGCACTTAGAGCACAATCTATATAACGAGTCCCCTGCTGCTGATGGGCAATGAGGTTGCTTCTCATCTTCTGCTTACCGGGAACAATAGTCCCATGATAATCCTTGCACGAAGGACACTGACCTCATCTACAATCGTATCTGGAGGGTGTGTTCCTAAAAGTCGCTTTGTCATTCTCTGCCTGAATTCCTGTGGCCAGGCTGTCAGGGCCTCCATGCCTCAGACCAGCTCCCTCTCAGTCTCCCCGGACAGCAGCAACCCTTCTCTATCCCAGTCTCTCCCTCCACCTTGTTCTTTCTCCTTGTCTCTCTCCATCTCTGTCTCTTTCCCTCTCTGTCTCTCTGGGAGTCTCTTTCTGACTCTCTCTCTCTCTCACTGTCTCACCTTGGGCATGTCTCTCTCTGTCTCCCTGGACTCTGCCTGCCTCTGTCTCTCTCAGTCTTTCTCCCTATTTCTGCCTCTCTCAACCTGTCTCCATTTGACCCGGCAGCTCTGTATATAAAATGCTTAGATGAGCAGGCAAGACATATTTGGAAGGATGCTCACTCTAGCACAGTCCGTAACAGTTGTGAAAATTAATAAAGGGAAACCTCACTAAAATGGGGTTGGGAGGCCAGAAGGGGGAGCTCTCATGCATATGCCACTAGAAGTCAATACAAATCCCAACAGGGGATGTACCTTGCATCTCCGGCAGGAAGTGACACTATTTTACTAGTACTAGCAGGAGGAAGAAAGATTTTCTCCTTGCTTGACAATAGCTCAGCCATTGAGAGACTTTCACAATGCAGCCAATGACAAGGCACTATACTCTGAACTCCCAGTTTCCTCCAATGGACTTTTTGTTTATAACAGCCCCTCCCAACTTCCCCTTCTCCTCTATAAAAGAGTTTCCTCTCCTTTGTTCTACCAGACTCGCATGTGGTTTGCCATAGCTGCATGTCCCGAGTTGCAATTCTTTGCTGCTCCTGGATAAACTCATTTTGTTGCTAAAATAACTGGCTGTATTATTGTTTTAGGTTGACACAGTCAAACTGCAAACAACCTAAATACCCACTGATAAATAAAGTATGGTCCATCCTCACCAGGAGCATCATGCAGTCATTAAAAATGACACCACAATGACAGGAAGGATGTTGAGAGATATATCATGGAGTGAAAAATGCAGGTTATAGACCAGAAGTAAAGCATTTGCCCATTTTAAGTTTCAATCAAAAATATGGTGATCCAAGGACATGTAAGTATTTCATTGAAGAAATGATCCCTGGCTGTCTGGGGTGGGATGAGGAGTGGTTTGCACTTTCTTTTTCAGATTTTTCTGCTTTACCTGTCTTCTGTTATTTTTTAAAACAATAAGCCTTATCATTTTTAACATTGTGCATATTTGCTTTATCGTTTTATTTATCTATTTATACACAGGCATGTATTATTTTCTTCTGAACCGTTTGAGAGTAATTTGATATGCTCTTCTATGCATATCTCCTAAGAATAAGGACATTCTCTACGTGACTGTGGTGTAATTATCAAAATCAGGAAATCTAACACTGATAAAATACTATTACTTGTTCCATAATCCATATTCAAATGTCAGCAACTGGCCCATTAACATCCTTTAGGGCAACCCCTATCCCATCAAGAATCCAACCCGGGATCATGCAGCATTGCAGTCGGTTGCTTGCCTCTTTAGTCTTCTTTAATCTGACCTTGACATTTTTCAAGAGTTTCAAAAAATGTCCCTCAGTTTGGATGACTTGCCTGATGTTTCCTTATAATTAGACTCAGGTTAAACGTTTTTCTGCCAGGAACCTCGGAAGTGCTGCGTCCTCGAGTGCATCCCATCATGTCACCCACGGTTTGTCCCATTATCGGGGATACTAAGTCTGATCCCTTGGTAAAGAAGGTGTCTGCTAGGTTTCTCCGCTACAAAGTTACTAATTTTCCCTTTGTGGGGTCATCATGTGAGACCAAACAGTCTAGATGATTTTTATAAGCAGAAGAGTTATCCCTAAAGTCTTGTAAGAACTGAGCTTGTCCGTCTGGTTCTAACCATCAACTCAGTGGCTGCCCCACCCCAGCTGCAATAGACGTGTTGTAACACTAGCCTGTGTACAGAACAGAATTTCCTATGCTAGCCTAAGGATGCGTTTTACCTGAGGCTCTTTTTAAAAGATACAGATTCCCAGGCCCCACCCACATCTGCCAACCAGAATCTCTAAGAGAAGAGCCTGAGAATCTATTTTGGAGCAACTGCCTCCCAGGTAATTCATGTCTTCAGGGCAAGTTTGGGAAACACTTCACTTAATAGTAGTACTTAGTCATCAAACATTTACAGCTGCTAGCTGCTTGGGTGAGGCTGGGCACTGCTGGGTGGTCTCAAGAATGGAGAAAAACAGTAGTGGCACTGGGAGCTCACATTTATTAAGCACTTATTTTGTGCCAGGCCCTGTTCTAAGGCTCGATGTGGACTATTTCACTAGATTTCCCACAACTCTGTGAGGAAGACACGTTTATTAACCCCATGTTACGGATGAGGAAACCAAGGCACAAAGAGATTAGAGTAAGTTGTTCAAGGAAATTCCCTGGCGGTCCAGTGGTTAGGGCTCTGCGCTTTCACTGCCCAGGGCCCGAGTCTGACCCCCTGGTCGGGGGACTAAGATACCACAAGCTGCACGGCGCGGCCAAACCAAAAAAAAATTGTCCAAGGTCACACAACTAGTAGTGTAGATGCTGGGGACTGTGCAGTGTGCCTGAGACCATGCGTCTATTCACACCTCTATGCTGTACCACCGAGTTGTTCCTGTTCCGCTCGGGAAAATTACTCACCCTTTCCCTCCTCCACTCCATCATGTGTGTAATGGCGGGGCTGGTTAAAAGGATTCGATCAGATTGACTTTTCTGGAGTATCCTGAATGCCTGGTTTTGGTCACCTTTCAGGAAAGAGGGTTAAATAAAAATTATTTGAGGGCAGGCGCTGTGTCAGGAACCCAGGATGAGAATGGTTATCTATTGTCGTTATTCCTGTACTCATTAACGCCCAGCTGAGCCTCATATGGGACATTCAGCAGATACTGTGGAAGGCCAGGGGATATTGCGAGAGGGAAAAAGGCAAGAGAGCTTCCAGGGATCACGTCGAGGGCCTGGGCAGGTCAGGTCCCCACCAGGCAGCAGCCATCTTACCTGCCCCCAGTCTCGCCCCCTCTGCCCGGCAAGTCCTGGCTCCTGCGCTTCCGGTTTGAGGACCCGCCTCCCCGCGCTGGACAGCGGGGCCAGCTTCTTTCAGGATCTTTTTGCCACCGTACCGGCCCCTAATTCTGGGCTGGAAGAGTCGCCACGGAAAGGAAGTATCATTGTGAAAGGGCTCCCTTTAGTTCCATTTCAATTCTAGGAATATTTACTGAGTATACTCGGGGTCAAGTACGGAGGAGAGTCGTGCACAAGACAGGTATGGTCCTTGCCCTCAAGAGCTTGTTAGTGTGCGAGGCAGCCATTAAAACAAGTAACTGCACAAATGATGATTTAATGACAAGGTGTGAGCTGCCTGGCATATGGCAGATGTTCAGGACATTTATTCTGCTAATATACATTGACTAGGGTTTCCAGACAATGGATAAAAATACAGGACACCCAGTTAAATATGAATTTCAAACAAACAAATAATTTTTTAGTATGAATATTCCTGGTGTTCACTTCCTAACTTGGGCAAATTACACTCCCATGCAATATTATAGGAAAGGGAGAAGGCACAGGTAGAGAAGGGATAAAGGGTCTAGATGCTTCTGTAAGCCTTTGGACTTCTGGCTTCTAGTTTCTTTATAAAGTAGGAGGTATTTACTATTTATGAAATAGCTACCATTTATTAATCCCCTACCACGAGGACTTAACAGCCTGTAATTATACATTTGATTAGTGTATAAATCCCCAGTGGCTAGCACAATCCTGGCTCATAATGGGTGCTTAGTAAACACCATATATGCCTGAATATAAGGAAATCAAGTTTTTTGGCCAAATTGAATGTGAGAGCTTTTAGCACTGAAGATGAAATACTTCTAATGCCTACTTATTTTTAATTACACTATATTTAAAACAAGTGTAGAAATATATTGTCTAGTCATACATTTTAAGAAATAGTTTGATCCACATCCACCTTTGACATCAGAGTAACTGACAATATCAGAGTAACTTTTAGTTATTTAAGTGCCCCAGGCACATCCTAGTCCTATTTGAGTTGCTCGAGGGCTGGCACTTCCTGTATCTTGTGCATGATGCTAGAACTTGAAGTCTTATCCCAAGGCCTAGGTACCCATTCCTAAAACATCTGATTCCCCCACAGCTGCTCCTCTTGGAGTCTTCCCTTCAATTCAGAAAGATAACTCCACCCCGCAGTCATTCAAGCCCCAAACCTTGGTGTCATTCTCTCACGGCAACTCCTCTCTTGCTTTCACACCTTACCCTCAAAAATACATCTGACGGAATCAGACAACTTCAGCACCCCTATGGCTACACGGCCCGAAGCAGCCGCTGTCTCCTGCCCGGAACCGCCAACAGCAGCCTCCCTGGTCTCTGCTTCCCCGCTTTCCCCCTGTTGTCCCTTCTCCACATGTAGGAGATAGATCCTATTAAAACCTATTTAAATCGGGAGGGGTAAGTATTTTCCAGACATCCTACAGCCAGCGGCAGAGTGCAGAACAGAAACACGCCCATGACCTCAGATGTTCACGTGTGGAACCCTCTGCTATGATGTTTCAGGGCTGCCGCTAAGGCACCTGAAGTCGTTTCATGGAACACAGCCACTTCTTGCCTCATGGGACCTCCCAACATGGGGGGCGAGGGGGGGGTTCGGCAGGGAAGGGGGTTCATTCTCCAGACAACACAGGCCCGGTGAAGCCAGCCGGCGAAGTATCAGAGCTGAGATCAGAGCCAGATGGGACTCACTCATGACAGACAAGAACTTCCCCTTAAAAAGAGCAACAATCTTCCGGGAGCCCCCCAGACCCAGACTTCAGCAAATGGTGGTTAATGAAAACAGGCATTACAGCTTACCAGTTGGATAAATTATGAAATTTATTTATATTTCACCTTTTAAAAGCCAGAACATAACAAATGTCACTTTCTGGAAAGTCGTCTTATTAGAAATACATGAAGTGCACTTAATACAAGGAACTCAGTTTCCTGGTATCACCAGTGAGACCACCATCATCAGGTCCCGCAAATGAAGGTTTTGTCAAATTTCCCTCTAAACTTAGACTGAGATGAACTTCTTCCAGAAATTAGTGAAGAATCTGACCATAACATCGGGGCCCTCCCAAGCAACAGCACATTAGAAAAAGTTACTCTGCCCCCAAAGGGCCCGTCTTTGCTGGGCCCTGGGCACGTGCAGCTCTCGCTGGCAGGGAGCACAAGGCCCACAGCTCAGTGCACAGGCCCAGAGCCCCTTGTCATCTGAAACCTCAGCCACTGACCAGAAACAATGTCCATATTCAGACAAGAGATCTAACAAGGAAAAATGAACCTAGACCCAGATGCCTTTTGGTGGATCAGAAGCTCTGCTCCTACAGAGTAGACAGCCCTTAGCCTCGTATTTATTAATATTCGTGAAACAGTCGAACTTCAGGCTTCCGAAGGTATTAGCAAAGCAAGTTTCCAGTGGACAGCTTCCATTACCAACTGCTCCCAGGAAGTGTGCTGTGCCTTCTGAACAGCGTGTCTTGTCAGAGACAGCAGCGGCGATACCAGATCTCCCCAACCCCTCCGCTTTAGAAGGCAGGTCTTCACACACCGACTTACGTGTTGAAACCAGTTTTATAAGGAAACCATTCATGACAGAAAAGCAACACACAGTTTAATCTAAATTACCAAATAAAAGAACTAGTATCCACTGGAGCCCCCAAACTTATTCATTTGAGGACTCCTTTTTGTGCTTCAAGGACAGGAACATAAGCAGGCTCCCCAGTAGAGAAGCAAACATAACCAAGTCACCGGAAAATACTTCATTAGTTTGAAAATCAGAACCAAAAAGCTATGGCCCTCCCACCTCACTTAGCTGACCCTCCTCCCCACTTATGGATAAATGGAGTTTAACTTTCCTAAGCCAGAAACACTTACTTTCACTAAAAATATGTGGTTACACCTTTATCCTAAAAAGGCACCATGCAGGCATTTAAGATTGAACCAGTTAATCCTAAGGGTGTGCAGGAATGGTAGGAAAATATCACTAAGCAAAACTTCCAGCACCAGACCATGTTAAGTCCAGAACATTCAGGCCAACAGGACGTGTGAAATGTTTCCCATGAGGTAACTCCAGCTTCTGGCAGCTGCTGCCAAGGACCAACTAACAGGAACTTGCACAGCACAGAAGGAGCTCCATCACTGATCAGATGCGTTATTGCCAGAGCTCACACCCCGGGGACAAGGAGAGGAGACGCTTGTCTCATCTGTGCTATTCATGACCGAGAAAAGGTCCTGGCTGGCTCAGAGGACCTGAGAGGTCAACATCGAACACGAGGCTCAAATGTGAAACAAGAACAGGTGGAGAAGCTGGGTTCCCTTCCAAAAAGGAGGCAGAAGCTGCAGGATGTGGCTGAGGAGCAAGACCAGACATGTGACAAGCAGGGTAAACAGTAGGGGAAGAGACCAAAGGAAAGGAGGGCTCTGATCTGGGGACCTGTTCCCCGTTGGAAGTGACCCTGTCCTAATACCACGGCTCACTTCCAGGTCTGTTGTACATTTAGGTGGAGGAGTCACACGTTTCCCGCGGAACATGTAATGGAAGCTCTGGAACACGAGCCCCAGCAGAGCCTGCTCACTGGTCGATGATGGAGCGCTGCAGCACCTGGTTCATCATGTCCTCCTCATCCACGTCGTAATCCTACGGGCAAAAAAGACGCTCGGCCTCAGCCAACTGTGCGCAGCTGCAAGAACTCACTTTCAGTTGGAGAAGCAGGGCATGTGAGCGGTGGCTCTGGAGAGGGGCCGGAGGCCAGGGGCCAGCTCCACGGTCTGCGATGCCGGCTGCATGACTCCGGGAAAGTGCTTGATCTCTCTGTGCCTTGGCTGCCTCATCCTGACGATGACCATGATGACGGCTCCCTCAGATGGAAGGGTGGGGACCAGAGAGCACTTGAGTGAAGCCTGGCACAGACCAAGCATTCAGACCTGGAGCGTTCCGAAGTAAAAGCAGCCTTTTTGATTCAATGAGGCAAAGCTATCTATTTGGGAATTGCAGCTGGCGTTGCTGGCTGCATTACCTGAGTCACACACCGCCCAGCTTGCAATTCCTTAGCAGAATCACTTCCATTCCTTGCCTGGTTCCCGTGGGCACCTGAGCTTAAGGATCCTAAACCAGGTTCCATAACAGGTAGAAACCACATACTGAAGTGGACAAAAGTTTTGGAAAACATAAAATAAAAGCAAGCTTACTATATCTCAGTCTAGATGACTGGCCAGTTTATCTTAAATACCACACAGCTGTCATTCCAGGGAGCCCATCACATCAGTGACAAAACTCACCAAGGGGGCCCACAGTTCTCCAGGTAAGAGAAGGGAGGGAGCTGTGCCACCCCCCGGGGGAAGGAGTTAGAGCACAGGCTCCAGACTCACCACGAAAGTGTCGTAAGAAAACTGGTGCCGGCGCTGGATGTGCTCTATGAAGTTGGCGCTGCGGTAGTTAGGGTCTCCCCAGGGCATCGAGGCACAGATCGGACAAACCTTTCAATAAAGAAGCACGGTATCAGGTGCTGGATGTCTGAGCTGACATTAGCCCTCTGTGGCCTGTGTCCGGCCACCTTTCTTCCAGGACAGCTTTCCTGACCACCAGTCCAGGGCCTGGTCACATCTTCAAGTGCACATTCACATCCCAGAAGACACTGTCAGTCTCCCACTCGAGTCAAAAGGCTTAGGCCATGATACCACCCATTTTTGATCCCCTTCTGAGGTGAGAACACTGTGTCAGCCTAGGAGGAGCCTAGACTACGACCTTCCAACCCAGCACACAAAATGATCTAAAAGCACAAAGAAAACCAAGGAAATGACAGATGAGCGACATCCCAAGGAAGTAAAACACAGACTTATGTGCTATTTTTATAAAGTAAATGCGCAGATGAGGGGGCTCAGGCTAAAGAGCCTTCATACAAGAGGTTGATTTGGGCTTTGAAGAGCGGGAGGTATTCGGAAAGACAAAGAGTACATGGCAAGAAGCCAATTAGTCTGGCTAGAATGGAGAATTCACGGCGAGGGGCAGAGAGGAGTTGGAGGGGGGGAGAAGCAGGCATAAGCGGTCTGGCTTGCCGACGGAACCCCACCATCTACAAGGAAGATATGTGACAAAGGGGGCTGACATAAGATAAATATGAAATGGTTAAGGAGCTAGGCAGGCGGCTGGCGCTGTGGAGGAGAGCATGATCAGAACCAGAGTCTGGGGAGGAGGAGGCTTCCAAAGGGAAGGGCTGAAACACTGACATTTAAGGAGTTTTGCAGAAGGAGAGGGGCAGAACAGAGGACCACGGGCTGAAGGAAGTGAGGCTTCAACAGAGACAAAATAATCAGAGGGATTTCAAGAAGCCAAAGGAGGTGAAAAAAAGGACAAAAAATTAGGTTGCAGTACCAGATACCACAGAGTAGTTTAGCAATATCTATCAAAATTATGAATGTACTTAACCTTTGACCAAATTAATCCATATCTAAGACTTTATTACTATTCTTTTTTTGGTTAGGAAGTGGGATTCACTGATGGGCCTCAGTGAGGAAGGGACAGGGCCAAAGTCTCATGAGTGCCTCTGTCCAGGAGCCACGATTAGTGATGTATTTGACCCCAGAGCTATCTGGGATGAGCCACTTCTCAGCCGCCATGTCTTCAGATTCATCTGCATTAAACTTAGTAAATCCCCACTCCTTGGAGACGCAGATTTCCTGGCAGCCAGGGTACTTGAACTTGTCCCTGCACAGGGCCTCAATCACATGCTCCTCGTTCTGCAGCTTGGTGTGGATGGGCATGATGACTTCGCCAACGGAAGACTCTGGCTACTGTGCCCAAGGGCCTTCCCAAGGCACCCTGTACACCTGTCTGGAGCCTGGACTGGGGACGGCCTGAGGCCAGACACGAATGTCCACTGGAAAGCGCTGTCTCCAAGGTCCCTTAGGGCAACCTGTACAGGCAACAGGCTGCATACACTACCAAGGAGGCTGCTCTCTGCAGCCATTGCACACCGGGCCCCCATGGAGAAAAGAGCACGGTCGGCTTAACTGGCTGCAGGCTAAGACTTTATTTTTCAGACATACGTAAATACAGGCAAAGGTATGTTAAAATCTATGACAGTCTTTACAAATGTACTATGAAAAACTTCAGAACTATAGCAAAGTAGATAATAGTTTGATAAACCATCCCTTATCCTCAACACCTAGATTTAAGTTTGGCATACTTACTTCAGCACAAAATGAAGCATTTAAAAATAAGACACAACAATTCACCCTTAACTGTTTCAGAACAGTCCTAAAAATATGTGTTTCCCTTTACAAATACAGTACTATTTATTATCTCACCCAACGATCAATTTTTTTTTAGTAGCATTTAATATCCAGTCTTTAATCAAATTTTCTGATACCGTCTGGAAGTAACCTTGACGTTTATCAATAAGGGACCAGTTAAATCATGGTACAGACAAGTAATGGAAAACTGAGAAGCTCATTAAAAAAGAATCAGATCTACATGTACTGATGTGGACAGAGGTCAACAACATTGGTTACAGTGTGTAGAAATGCGCTGTCACTTGCATCCAAAGGGGGACAAAAAAGGAAGACGCACATGAATCATACATTTGAAAGCTAGAAATGTCACTGCATGACATAACTGTGTATTTTCCACACACACAGTTGAGCACTACTCGGAGGCCAATGAGCACCCGACAGAGGTGTCTCTGATGCTGTTAAGAGAGAACTGGTTTAGGAGCCAGGACACTGGGTTCCAGTACTGGTTATGCACTAACCAGCTTCACAATGTGGGCAATCCACTTAGCGTGGGTGGTACGCTGGTTTCTTATTCACTTCCAGAAATGAGTGCAGGGGAGACAGTGGTAGGAAATGAATTTGAGTAGCTCTATCATTTGACTTAACATCCGTTTTAGTTTTCGTAATTACTAAAATAGCTGAGCTTATCTGGCTAACTTTAAAATGGAAAATGGGTAGTGGGAGCAGGTGGTGGTGTTTGTGTGTCTGTGTCTAAGCTCATTTGCTCTTTCAATCAGTAATTAGTTATTAAGAACCATAACTGAAACATCTTGAAGAAGCAGCTGAAAACCTGGCTTTGGGGTGTTTTTCATAGAACATATCATGCTTAGTGCAGACAAAGAATGTGCACTGAGCAGCTATTCTGGAATCATAGGAAAAGAAAATGTCTGGCCTCAGGCCATCCCCAGTCTAGGCTCCAGACAGGTGTACAGGGTGCCTTGGGAAGGCCCTTGGGCACAGTAGCCAGAGTCTTCCATTGGTGAAGTCATCAGGCCCATCCACACCAAGCTGCAGAACAAGGAGCATGTGACTGAGGCCCTGTGCAGGGCCAAGTTCAGGCGCCCTGGCCGCCAGGAAATCTGCATCTCCAAGGAGTGGGGATTTACTAAGTTTAATGCAGATGAATCTGAAGACATGGCGGCTGAGAAGTGGCTCATCCCAGATGGCTCTGGGGTGCGATGGCCATTCCAGATTGGCATCTGCCTCAGAAACCTCAACACTCATCTATGTAATAAAGATACAGATCTCAGAAGGATGGGTATTAGTATCAAATGATGAGGCTGTTTATTTCTGAGAGAAAATAATCAGTTCTTTGTGACTGATCTCATGCAAGGTCGGCAGGCATGGTGTGTTGTTCTACTTTTACACTGGGTTTACTTCTATTATACAAAAATGACAAGTGGTAATATAATGCATTTCATAAACTAAATTGCAAGAATATAAAAAATACTTGAATAACTGATGGTATAGAGGGAACCAGGAGTCTAGGGAAAGGGGCCACAGTCCACTTCTTATACAAGGAACTGACTACATACAAAGAAACAAATTTTAAAAATTGCAGCGAGGTGAGAGAAAACAAGGACTTAAGAAGACCAGCTGGGTCCATGGAGAATGTGATGCCAGCAGTGGACGCTGGACTCTAAAGGGATAAAGGAGAGAATACGGAAGAGACAGCAGCAGCTGACAAACCAAAGCCTGAAGGAAAAGAGAAACTGCAGGTTATATAGAGAAAACAGTAGACCAAATATTCCTCCCACCAATTAGACAGGGAAGACTGGGCATGTCTGAAGGAAAGCAAGTGTTACGAGCGGGTAGAGAGAAAAGCTGAAGGTGACAGGAGAGACATGGTGGGGAGAGGAAGCCTCAGGGGCAGGGCAAGGCCCTAGTCTCAGTCCTCTGCCTGGATCTGAGGATGCGGGCAGAGAAGAGGCAGACTTGCAAAGGAGCCTTTTCCTCAGCACGAGGGAATGATAAGGACACAGAAGGAGGGGTGCACACTCAAGCGTTCACAGGAACCCGGTGGGAAAGGCAAACAAGCAAAGCAGGATGTCTGTGAGCCATCCCATCTAGAGGGGCCAGCACTACTCAGAGCCAGCCAACTCTTGCCGGAACTTCTCACTTCTCAAATGTGGAGTATCAAGATTGAGAAATCTGCTAATTTTTAAAGGTTGGGGAAATGAAAATGGGTATGGGCCAGACAGGCTGCCAGTCTGTGACCTCAGAGATAGATCAGAGAGCTCCTGAGACAGAACGAACAGAGAAGAAAGGAACACACATCTGGTACTTGGAACTTAGTGAAAAGCAGGACTCACCATTATCTGTGGAAAAGATGGGGATAGTTCATGCCAGGAACTTAATGAAAAGAGAGTGCCCAGTACAGCCACCAGACAGTGTGTGTGTGTGCCTAGTGGCAATAGGGCCTGGCTGAAAACAGGGTGCTCGCTGGGCCAAGCCAGCCCAGTTCCCTAGTTTGGGGAGTTGGGAAAAGCAGAGAGGGGGGGGTTCATCTGTGGAATCTGTCACAGCACAACATTAAGAGTCCAGGGAGCCCAGTGTAAAAAGTAGCTGTACTGACCAGAATTTGGACTTGGCAAGGAGTTCAATAGAGAAGATTCAAGGTATTCTCAAACAGACCAGCTGAATCTTAAGATTTAAGACAGAAAAACACCGAGTGCCATCAGGCCTAATTCTACTAGCAAAAAGCTCATGCAAATTCTCAAGTCTGTACACCATCTTTTATAGCAGTGGAGCTGAAGATCTGCTCATAAAACTAGCTACACAGTTCAACAGAAGCAGTGTGAGATAAATGGGAAAACAAACAAAACTATAGAGAAAGTTGTATTAAGACCTAGTCTGTCAATCACATTAAGAGGGAAGGGTAACACTGCTGAGATGGACCAAATTCAAACTTTTTTTTTTTTTAAAGAAAACTACATGTCAGCCTTGATATATAAATTAAATATCAAAGGACTGATAAGCACTATCCTAATAATTTCATCTACATTCTCTTTCCCCACAACTATGAAGAAGCTACTCAAATGGAAAACGGTAGCTTTATGCAGACACCAGGGGATCCAAGTTAACACTACCAACAATGGGAACAACGAACATCACATGACCCGCCTGATGTATACCCGGAAGATGTAGCATCCCTGCTCATAATCATGAAGAAACAGACAAACCCAAACTGAGGGACATTCTACAAAACAACTGGCCTGTCCTCTTTAAAAATGTCAAGGTCATGAAAGACAAAGAAAAACTGAGGACTAAAGAGACATGATACCTAAATATAACACACAGATCCAGGATTTTGGGGCCAGGGGAGATTGCTATGAAGGACACTACAATTGTTAAAATTTAAACATGAATCCCAAAGTAGGTATTAGATTGTATCAATGTTACAATTCCTGAATGTGAAAATCAGACTCACAAAAAAATGTGGTTTTCTAAGAAGACGTTTACTTCTTCTTAGGAGATATGTGCTGAAGTATTTAGGGACAAAGGGTCACGATATCTGTAACTTATTCTCAAATGGTTAGCATAAAATATGTATATAGAGTATAGTTAAGCAAATATGGTAAAATCTTATTAATCTGTGACTCTAGGTAAAGGGTACATAGAGTTCATTTAACTAACCCTGTAATTTTTCTGTTAAGTTTGACTTTTTTTCCTCATAAAAATTCAAAAAACAACAACAAAAACCCACATAACAAAACAAAAAACTCCAAGAGTTACTCTTACCACAGATTTGGTGTCCGTGCTATGCAACAACCTGCAGTGTTCTACAAGTCCTTCTTGATCAAAATTCTTCTCCGGACAGTAAGGACAAGGGAAAGTATAACGGTTTGGGACATTTCTGGAAGATGAAAGGCAGGAAAAAAGAAGAAACCTCTCTGTGAGTAACTTTCCACATAATTTCAATCACTGTACCCTCCCAAAAGGAACAAAGTTCACTCAATGTGTCATGACAGGGGTTCTGATGATCACTTATGCATCAGGTCAAATGACTGAAAATAACAGATCAGCTAATATTTGAAGTGAACGTGAGAGTCCTTCTCCACACCCATCCCAAAACAAAACCTTATGTCAGCTTTAGCCAGCATAACAATTATACCGCCACTTTCCAAAACTCATGAAGAAAGACGTCCACCTAAGAGAGTGACAGAGTCATTTACCTTGGCTGAAGGGACACATCCTTGGTGGTGGCCTTCACACCTTCCATGATGTAATTCTGGTATTTGGAACAGGTAGCCACATGTGCACGGATCTTGGATAGGAAGAACTTAAGTAGGAAGAATCAGAGCCCACAAGTTAGTCAGGAACTTGTACCCAGTCCAACACAGTCCCAAAGTGAAGGCAAGATGAAAACTAGACCTATGTCACCCTGGCAAACAATCTCACCAGACTCCTGGCTATGCTGATGGGACTGAAACTCTGACTGTTGCAGGGTTTCTGTTAATACCAAGGCTGATGTTTTACGTGACCAAACGAGGCTATCTGCCTCCACTCTAAAATCACTCGCAGGGAGGTTTGCTTTATTCATGATATGCTCTCTGCTCACAGAGACACTCCAAACCCAGTGAAGTTTTTAAAGTTTTCCACACTGGCACTTAAACTAATCTCCTTATGCAAGCCAAGAACCACATTCCATTATAAGTGCGGCAAAGAAAAGTGATGATTTACGTAAAAGGGATAAAGGCTAGTAATCCTAGTTAAACAATTATATCCTATCACCAGATTGTGATAAATGATCTTACAAAAAAAACCCAGAATCTGAATTCTATTTCTCTAATAAAATCTAGTCTTTGCAAGATGGAAAGAGAAAAGAAAACCCACAGAAGAGTGCTTCATCACAGGTGATCTAAAAAGAAAGAAAAAGTGTAAGGAATGAAGAAAGAGGACGTAAAGGGAAGATAAACATTTCTGGAGGTATAATACAATACAATCACTAATCTTTAAAATGAAGAAAATCAAAAGCATACAGAAATTTTTAAAAACTCATCATGCATACATAAAGAAAGATGAAGGTAACAGGAAACTTTATTTCAGTATCTTGAGTTTCTAAATCAAAAGAAACTACAAGGAAAAATATGTTTCAGTATTTGAGCTCTGGCTTACCATGATGCTTCTTTCTGTCTTATCTCCAGCTAAAGAACTTGACCTCAAGCTGTCTATCAAAGAGCTCCCAATTAAAAGGGACGGGAAACAGCCCTACTCAGAACTGCAGCCACTGGGTACCCCTAGTGCTAAATCACTCTGAAAGGAAAGAAATGGTAAGGTATATCCATTTTATGGCCATCCATATTAAGGTGTTAAAGTAATGAAACTAAAATGCGAGGATGTCAAATAAGTCATTAAGTTAGAAAAAGTTTTCAAAAGTGAAAAGAACTTGTAGAAATATATATTATAGTATGATCCTATTTTGTAGAAATCTCACACTTGTGTTTGTCAATGGGCAGAAAAATATCTTGCAGCCTTCCAAATTGAAGCATTTTTAAAGAGGTCATCTCTGGAGTGGGGAACAAGCCTACATTAGTTTATATTTTTGTGTTGTCTGGAATTAATAAAATCATAATGATTTAAAAACCAATAATGCTGTGTATATCTCTTTGAAAATAAAATGTTGTAACCTGTGCAGTTACAACAGATGTTAAGATAAATATTCTTGACTCGAATATGGTCACACAAAAGAGTATGGATGCACGTCAAATGTTAGATATTGCTACTATAATCAAATGACTTCATATTGACCTTTGCACTACAATTCCTCCTCGCCAAGTGCTAAAAAGTTGAACAAGTTTTATATCTTTAGTAATATACATTATAAAATTTCCCCTCAGGACTTCCCTGGTGTTCCAGTGGTTAAGACTCCGTGCTTCCACTGCAGGGGGCACGGGTTCCATCCCTGGGGTTGGGAAACTAAGATCCTGCATGCCAGGTGGCATGCCCCCCCCCCCCCAAAAAAAGAAAAATTTTCCCCTCAAACTCATTGCAGCAGGTAACTTTGAGTCACTGACTTCATTTTATATTTAAAAAAATTAAGAAATGTCATTCATTATATTCTAATTAAAACTGTGTATGCTGCTTTGGGAAAATGGGTCTTTTGCAGGAAAAAACCGGGACAACTGATTTCTATGGCTTTCAAAGCTAAACTATGTAATATACTAAACCAATTCTTAAAGGAAAAAAACCCCCACCACAACCAATTAAGGTTACCAAAATGCAACAGCACAGCCACTGCCACAGATAACCAGCATGCACACGTGCTGTTAGTCACTTAGTCACGCTCTAACTTCAGAAACGACGTGGCAACAGATCTACATTTTACCCATCTTATAGAAAGACACTGACGCTTCCGTTTTACTTCCACATACATTTTTACGGCAGCCATGGCAAGAAGTCTCTGTGCTCTCAATCTGCCGCTCGAGCTCCACGGCTCGGACGCCAGGTGCCAGAGTGCTGCGACACACCCCACAGACAGGCTTCTTCGGCTTCAGACATTCCTGCAGGCATGCAGAGCAAAAGCTAGAACAAGACATACAGAGAACCTGCGTCATGCATCGTGGAGACAAGACAACAAAGATGGATAAACTTTTAAAATGACATCAATGAATAAAAAACAACTTGCTCCCTGCTCTTGATTCAAATACTGAGTCCTTCTGGGCAAGAAAAGGGGGGGAGGGTGTTCCTTGCAACGAACACACAGGTCCAGCAACAGAAATAAATGCAAACTCCCATGACATGGCAGAAGGTGCTACGGCACAGTCTTCAGACCTTAGCCCCTGCCGCTGAGGGATCTTGGCGGGATCTCCTGAACTTCAGTTTCTCCTCTGTGAAGTGGAGATTGTCGTACCTACTTCTAGGATTGCTGGGAGGATGGATTATGCATAGCAGACTCTTACTACAGTGTCTAGCACATATGAAATGCACCACAAACAGACGCGGCTATCATTAGAGGTGAATGCAAAGCACTATGGAAACACAAAGTCAAGAGCAACAGTTGTGACCCAAGAAGGACAGAGCTGGTAAGACTTCAGAGGCAGCATCCGCGAAAGAGCCTTAAAAGAAAGAGTTCAGTGGTACAGGAGGGGAAGAATATTCCAGGCCCTTAGACTTAGACTTTTATTTCCTCAGATGCATCGTGAGTGTTTAACACCTTTCCTCATAAGCAGTAGGGAGCCAGGTGTTTAAAACAAGGTAGCAACCAGACCAAATTCAAGTTTTAGAAAAATAACTCTGGCGTTATCAAGGACAATAGAGTTGCTGGTTTAAAAAATTTTTTAGATGAGGAAAGACAGAAAAGACTTGATGTAGAAACCAAACAGATGGCCAAAGGCAAGAAACCATGAGGCAATAAAGAATTCAGGAAATGATTCAGGGGTAGAATCAGTAGGACTTGGCAATTTACTGAATTTGGAAAAGAAAAGAAGTCAAAGATGACCAACTTTCTGTCCGAAGCCTAGATAGGTGGTGATACTCAGATATGGTACAGAGAAGGAAGGAGTAATAAAGCATGAAAATACCCTGGCTACATCCTCAACCTGACAGACAAGATAACAAAATCTGCCAGGAAGAACTCAGGACATATAATCAAAGGTAATCTGTGCATCTGACCATTTTTTACTGTCTCTAAAAATTTTCTTCCTTTTTGTTATTTAGCTAGATGTTAAATGCTGCTAGACAAAATTCTAAACCAGGATGGGAGAAAGTGAGGGGGCCTAATGATTCACAAGCGAGGGCACAGTGGTGAACTAAACAAAACCCCTGTCATCATGATGCTTATATTCCAGAGTAGGGGAAAACACAAGTGTTAACTTCAGATAGTGATTAAATATATGAAGGAAATAAAACAAGGCAAAGAGATCAGCTGCGGGGGAAGGGGGTCATAGAAAGCGTCTTTAAAGGGGTAACAGTTGAGCTGAGACCTAAAATTATGAGGAGAGCCGCACAGACGTGGATGAAAAGAGTTCCACAGAGATGACACCAAGTGCAAAGCGGGAACCAAAAGGCAGAAAGGAAGGTCTCTGAGGCCATGATGTGGTAGACCACGGGGAGAGGATAAGCGATGAGGTTAAAGAGGCAGATGGGGCCTTATGGCCATCACTTGTTGTACCTCAAAGGCAGATCAATAGAGTACCCAAGAGAGCACAGAAGATCCCAGAGAGCATAATGAAATCAAACCCAGCTTGTAGATAAAAGCGGCTCAAAGCCTCCCTTCAAGCATACACCAAGATTCAGCTCAGAGATCAATGTTCACAAGCCACTCTGTGCCTGAGTCATACCCGGCGAACAAGCCTGCTTTTAAATGGCCCCTGCACCTTGGACTGGCTTTTAGTTTCCATTTCCTATTTATGGGCCTTTTTCTAGTTCAGCCTTCTAGATGCTCCACTTCCTGTTATACTGCTACTTAGAAAATCCTTCTCTTGGGCACCTAGCCACCTGCCATTCTCCAGCTGTATTCCACTAAGTTGGAGGGGGATGTAAAATTCAGTGCTTGAAATAAAGTTTTATAAAAATCAACGCTCCACACAGCCGGAGCTGCAGTGCTGCTCACCTCCAAGCACAAAAGTTAACAAAAATCAACCAGGCAGAGCAAAAAGCACTCGGCTGGAGCTAAGGGAGACTTGGCTGCCCTCACAGAGGTGTAGCCATCTGTCTTTAATCAACATTGAACTGATGAACACATGGAGCTAGTATGGTGAGTACAGAAAAGAGCCAAGGTTTGAATCCCAGTACTGCTCCCTGACCTCTGACCTAGGAAAGGTCCATCTGGCTCAAGGAAACCTCAAATTTTGCTTCTCTTCAGTTGGCAAATTGTGCTGGGTCAATCCTCTTCATAAATGTTAACTGTAAATGAAATCCGCTGAATTAATCCAAAATTGGGTAAACATAATAATGAGGACTGATCCAAGGAAAAGAGGACTCAACCAGAAAGCTACCTAGGCTCCACTTCAACTTTCACAAAGTTTGCTTCCACCACTAATTTCTTAGTTCATTCGTTCCTTACTTGATCACTCCCCCTGTCCCCATCCCAGGTTTGATCTCTATAATACCTTCCCATTGCACAATGAGTTTTGACAAAAGTTTGAGCATTATTAGTACTTATTTATCATCAATTCACTGGACTGTGAACTCCGAGGGCAGAATCACCTTGTTTCCTACTGTGCCCCCAAATCTGGCACATAGTGAGCACACAAATATTTTAGCCAGTTGAACATAAGATTGGAAGATGGTTGCTCAGACACTACGCTGGGCACTTGGGACAGAAAGAGGCGCAAAACAGACATGATCACTACCCTCGTGATCCCTAAGTTTTGCTCTGTGCAAGGCTGGAGAAAGAAGCCCCAGGAAAGAAGCAGGGAGGTAATTTAAATGGGGACGGTGACAAGGGAGGTAACTTAAACTGGGACTTGAAGTCTGGAAAGGATGTGGGATAGAGACGGGGGAGGTGCAAATGAGGCAAGAAGAGTTCCAGGCTAATTGAACTGCAAACAGGAACAGCCTGAAGCTAGAAAGAGCTTGGTGCACTTGAAGAAGCAAAAAGCAGTCAGTGTGCCTGAAGAGCCCTTGCCAGGTGCCAACTGTTCTCTGAACTGGCAAACAGACACCTGCAGTCCATCTGGGGAGAGTAGACAATGGTGAACCTGCCCTAAGTGAGCCTCAGTGCCCTCACCTGCAAGATGGCCTCCAACCCTCTTCCCCTGCTGTAGTGCTGCAGAAATAAGAATGCCCATGAGGTCCAGTAGGTGCCTATTGTGCCTACTGACCAACAGAGGGGTCCTAAGACCAATACCAAGATGATGCCCGTGACGAGCACTGGGGAAGGCCACAGAGGAAACTCCAACTCCCAGTAGCAAGAGGTAGGTAGCCACATTTTCTACAGTTCTTTCAACTTAAGCGTCTGATGTGTGTCTGATGGAGCAAGGCTTAGATTCAAACCCAGCCAACCTCAAAGCACCTACCCCAGAACCTATACTGGACATTTTCACACACATTCTCTTCAGTCGTCATAAGCAGTCTATAAGCAATATGGAAGCTTTATAATTTCAAATACAATGAAACAAACCTCGTACCCAAGTAGGAATGCTAACAATCCCTATTTGCCAACTCCCCACCTCTTTCACAGCGAAGGGCAGACTGGTCAGATCTACATCAAGACTTCCCTTTTGTTCTTTTGGTCTAGTCCGGCGTTTCCCCAACTGTAGTGAACATTAGCATTACTTGGCACAGCTAAACACATGACGCCATATACAGTGTACTTCAGCGGCCACGAACAGACTATTTAAGGGAAACTGACTCCCCAAGAGCCGACTTTAGACTCTACCAAACCCCCAGCAGGGTGCGACTCCACCATCGCGCGTGGGAAGGAGCCTGGCAGGCTGCCTGTAACACAGCAGGCGCTCAACGGAAGAGCGGGATACTTGGGAGTAAGCAGGGCGGAAGAGAAGACCACCCCGCCAACTTCCACGGGCCTCCAGGAACTCCGTGTCCTCCCGCTCCCTCCTCGAGACCCTCCCTGCCGAGGCCTCGCTCCTCGGCTCCATTTTCCTCCCAGTCAGGCGCCCCCACGACCGGCCCCTGACCCTCCACTTACACGTGTCCACAGGGCACCTGCACCGGCTTCTCGTACACCTCTAGGCACACGGGACATGTGAAGCGGCCCAGGGGGTCGGCCTCTGCCGCCGGCCCTGCCAGCTGCGAACCACCATCACGGTCCTGCAGTTGCGCCGCCATCTTGCCGCCGCTCAGCGCAGGGCAACGGCGGCCGAGAAGGAGGAGCACGCGGGGGCGGGGCTAGGGGCGGGGCTTATGAAACGTGCGTCGGGCTGGGGGCGTGACTCACGGAACGTGCGTCCGGCTGGGGGCGTGACTTATGGAACGTGCGTCGGGGGCTGGGGGCGGGGCTAGTGGGTGGGCAGCGCCTCCTGGCCTCTCTGACGGGAGGGAGGGAGGGAAATCTGGAAAATGTGGAGCCAGATCCAGAGACTGGCTTTGTGGAACAGGCTTTGTGCTTCAGCCACTGTTTCCCAAATTTAAATCGTTATTACTATTACTTAAAATTTACTTATGCACTATTACTGAATCTTTCTCTTCAATCGAGTTGTTCTTTTTTTAAACTTCAGCAAACAAATTTTAAAGGGAGATTTGTTATCACTCCCAAGCTACAAATAGAAAATCAGTATCACATTTCTACAGGACACTGGAAAAATACAGTGGAAACAATACAATCTTATAAATTCATGCTGGATACTGTTGCCGCTGAAAAGGGAGATTAAGCATGAGTAGAGAGGTGCTGAAGACAGACTACCACCACACTGAGACTTCCTAGGGAAAGCAGAAGTAATCTCTATCTCCCTTAGAGTCAAACTATTTAAAATTGTGTCCACATGCCTCCTGGCCATGGGGTCCAGCTCCAGCTCTGTATAAGATGGGGAGCCTCGGGTCTGAAGAGAGACTAAACCTCAATCCTGAAAGGAGCAGGCCTAAAACCCAGATGTTTTGAATCTCAACTTTCTCCACTTTTCACTGCACCAAATTGGCTCTTGTATATAGCCCACTTAACAAAAGCTACATCTTTTTAAAAGGCAGGCTCTGCTAACAAGTCTGTGTGGTTTTCTTAACCAGGAAAGTCAATGATCAATTAAACTCCACCCTGAAAGGCCACAAAGCCCTCACAGTAAGGAGTCTGCACAGGACAAATAAACCACGTTTGCTAAGCCAGATTAATTGAATGCAAATTTGCGCCTCATTTGTCCCATTCTCAGTCCTCTGGGTTGATTTTGCTTGACCTGCTGGCAGCAGGAGGATTATTTTTAGCTTGCCATGTGGGCATCTTTTCACAAACGAATAACCTGGCGGGTAGGCAGCAACCCTAGAGGGCCAATGCTTATGTTTTACCATTTCTTTTTCTTGTTCCTATGCCAGGCACCTGTGCATCTGACCTCTTCCCAGCCAAAAGTGCCCTTTCTCCTCTCCAGGGATGGGGGTGCTTTAGTGGGGGCAGAGGTGTGTTGTGGGTATTTATAAGCCTTTGTGTTGGATTTGTAGCTGCCACCAGACCCTGTGCTGAGAGCGGGGAGGACGGTGAGGGCAGGGGAGTCCCAGACCCGGGCTTCAAATCCACTGAGTGCCTCCAGTTTGGGCTCTTGAAATGAACTTTCCATGAGCTCGTACACTTAGTCACAGAGACAGGAGGACAGGATTGAAATAATACTATATTAATAGTGAACTTTTTGTGTGCTTATTATTCTAAGCACTTTCCATGAATGAATCCTCAGAGCAAGCTGTGACTTAGCTTTCTAGCACTCACATTTTACAACTATGCAAATCGAAGCACAGAGAGATTAAATTACCTTTTAACACAGATGGAAAACCGGAGTGAGGATTTGAACCCATGCAGTCTGGCTTTGGTACCTGTGCATTTCAGAGTGCCAGTCGTTCTCAAACTCTTACGTGCATCAGAGTCACCTGGAGGGCTTCTGAAAACAAGATTTGCCGGGGCAGACCCCCAGAGTTCTTGATTCAGCAGGTCAGTAAATCTAGGGTGTGGCCTGAGGATTTGCATTTCTAACATTTTTTCCAGGTGATGCAGCCACTGCTGGACAGGACTGTACTTTGAGAACCACTAACCTACATTATACGCCCCCACCCCCCACCCCCGTCCCCCAACCCCAGCCCCGGTCAATGCTGAGACTAGACTAAATGTGCAATATCCCTTCCTGCTTTTTCTGGGCATTCTCCGTGAAAATGTCCCCACTCTCCCTTTCTTAGCTTGCAAATGTATTGCCAGCCCTCCCTCATTCCCCACAGTCACACTGGCTGTTTTTCAAAAACAATCAACCTAATAATGTGTGTCCAATGAATGGATCTTTCTCCTCCCATTTTCCCTTAATGTTCTTGAGGAAAATGTTTCCCACAATCATCTCTTCCTCTTTAGTTTTTGGCAGCCTCTCTCAGATGGCCTACATCATCTAAGACCCTCTTGGGGTTCTGATGAGAGCCTGGAGTGGGGAAGGGGTCCTGCTCAAAGGCTTCGCAAACTTGATTTTTACTGCCAAGGGAGACTCATTCATTCAGGCAACAAAGAGTCCCTGTGGGCCTACTGTGTGCTGGGCCCTCCAGTGCCGGGGATATGGCGTGAGGGAGAAAGACATGGTCTCTAATAGGCAGTGAGGTAGGCGGGTGGCGACAGATGGTTTAAAAAATTATTCAACTAAATAGTGATCCTAAGGAAAATCAATGGGAAATCTGCTCCTGTAATCTTTTGTTATGCCATGATCCAGTCCCACCATGCCCACACTTCTTGCCCACAGAAACTGTGACATAGTGTGTGTTGCTTAAGCTGCTAAGCTTGTGGTCTTTTGTTATACAGCAACAAATAACTAATACAACCTCTTCGTGGGCGATTTGCCTATAATTATCCAATTTACAAGAGCACACATCTTTTGATTTATCTTTTCTATTTTTAGGACTTTCTCCCACAGACTTGCATCATCCAATACTGTGGCTATTTACATTTAAAAATTTAAATTAAAAAAATTAAAAATTCAATTCTTCAGGCTCACTAGTGATATTTTTAGAGCTCAATAGCCCATGTAGCTAGTGGTTATATACTGGACACAGCAGATAGAGGACATTTCCGTCATCACAGAAAGTTCTGTGGACGGTGCTGCTATAGACCAACTCACACTGACATGTAGGAAAGATACGCACACACAAATGTCCAGGACAGCATTGGTCATAATAGCAAAGTGATTAATACAACAGATATAATTACTGGTATGTTAACTCCATGAGGAAAGGGATTTTTGCCCATTTTGTTTACTACTGTATATTCACCTTCTAAAACAGTACCTAGAGCATGGTAGGTAACTCCATAAGTATTCGTTAAATGAATATACAGCTGATAAGGAATGATGTTTGAAATATAGTTTTGATTAAAATAACACCAGGATGCTGAGTAATGCAAATAATATGTGAATATGTTTGTGTATGATGAATAGATGTCTCTGGAAGGTAGGGTAACCAACTATCCCAATTTGCCTGGGGCTGAGGGGTTTCCCAGGATGTGAGGCTTTCAGTGCTAAAGCTGGGAAAGTCCCAGGCAGAGCAGGATGAGTTGATTACCCTGCTGGAAGGATTACAGAGAATCTAGTACAAGTGGCTATTATCAGGAAGTGAAACTGAGGGCCTGGGGCCTATGTTCTGGGCCTGGAGCAAGACTTACTTGTCATTCTCTTCCCTATTGTATTGTCTAAACTTTTCTATCAAGTTCATGCATTACTTTTTTTTTTTTTTTTTTTTTGCGATACGCGGGCCTCTCACTGTTGTGGTCTCTCCCGTTGTGGAGCACAGGCTCTGGAAGTGGAGGCTCAGCGGCCATGGCTCACGGGCCCAGCCGCTCTGCGGATCTTCCTGGACCAGGGTACGAACCCATGTGCCCTGCATCGGCAGGCGGACTCTCAACCACTGCGCCACCAGGGAAGCCCTAAAATTAAACCTTAAAAAAAAAAAAAAAAAAGATTGCCAAACTGGTAAGAGAGCCAGGAGGAATTCCCATCTGCACCACTAGGGGGCGTAGGAGTATCTCACAGGCTCACCTTGCCTGGCTCAACTAGGTGATCATGGCTTCCCTTGTTCTTTACAGTTCCTTAAATGTTTACTGCCCCTACCTCTATGGCTTACTGTACTTAGCATGGAAGTAAAAACCAAAAAGAAAAGAAAAAAAAAAAAAGACTGGGGAAAAAAAGGACATAGTGTCGGATTGCAAGGAGTTTTAACATGAGTGACACTGGCATGTAAATGTCTATTTAGGGACTTCCCTGGTAGCGCGGTGGTTAAGAATCCACCTGCCAATGCAGGGGACACGGGTTTGAGCCTTGGTCTGGGAAGATCCCACATGCTGCGGAGCAACTAAGCCCGCGTGCCACAACTAACTGAAGCCTGTGCCCCTAGAACCCGTGCTCTGCAACAAAAGAAGCCACTGCAATGAGAAGCCCGCGCACCACAACGAAGAGTAGCCCCTGCTCGCCGCAACTAGAGAAAGCCCGTGCACAGCAACGAAGACCCAATGCAGCCAAAAACAAATAAATAAGTAAATTAATAATAAATAAATGTCTATTTAACCAATAACTTCTAGGTGTCAGGTATCCTGATAGGTGTTGGAATTATGGCAGAGAATGATTTGAATATAAACAGGAAAGACACGGGGGATGACCACGTAAAAAGGCTGCTTCCAGAAAATTGCAGTTCATCAGTCACTCCACCAGCTCATTGCTTTTGCACAGCATTTTACAATTTGTATTATATCAAGGGTCAGCAAGATCTGATAAGAACTAAATCTGAAAAATGGATATTATGGTTGCTCCTGGTAATGTCTAATCTACTTTCTGTCCTTTGGTTGGTTTTTTTTTGGCTGCGTTGGGTCTTCGTTGCTGTGCGCTGGCTTTCTCTAGTTGCGGCGAGCAGGGGCTACTCTTCATTGTGGTGCGCAGGCTTATTGCGGTGGCCTCTCTTGTTGCGGAGCATGGGCTATAGGTGCACGGGCTTCAGTAATTGCAGCACATGGGCTCTGTAGTTGCGGCACGCGGACTCTAGAGCATGGGCTCAGTAGCTGTGGTGCATGGGCTTAGTTGCTCTGCGGCATGTGGGATCTTCCCAGACCAGGGATTGAACCCATGTCCCCCGCAATGTCAGGCAGACTCTCAACCACTGTGCCACCAGGGAAGTCCCTGTCTCTTTGAATTTGCCTACAATAGGCATTTCATGTAAGTGCAATCACATAATATTTGTCCTTCTGTGACTGGCTTCTTTTACTCAGCATAATGTTTTCAAGGTTAATCCATGGTGTAGCATGCGTCTAAACTTCATTCCTTTTTATGGCTGAATAATATTCCATTGTTTGGATATACCATATTTTGTATATCCACTCATCTGTTGATGGACACTTGGGTTGTTTTCACCTTTTGGCTATTGTGAATAATACTGCTATGAATATTGGTGTACAATATTCTGCTCAAGTCCATGTTTTCAATTATTTTGGGTATATACCTAGGACTAGAATTGCTAGGTCACATGGTAATTCTTTTTAACTTTTCAAGAACTACCAAACTGTTTTCCACAGCAGCTGCACCATTTTTCATTCCAACCAGCAAGGTACAAGTTTTCCAATTTCTCCACATCCTTGCCAATGCTTGTTATTTTTCTTTTCTTTTTTTTTTAAATTATAGCCATCCTAGTAGGTGTGAAGTTGTATCTTATTGTGTTTTTTTTTTTTTTTTTTTTGCAGTACGCGGGCCTCTCACTGTTGTGGCCTCTCCCGTTGCTGAGCACAGGCTCCGGACGCGCAGGCTCAGCGGCCATGGCTCACGGGCCCAGCTGCTCCGCGGCATGTGGGATCCTCCCGGACCAGGGCACGAACCCGTGTCCCCTGCATCGGCAGGCAGACTCTTAACCACTGCGCCACCAGGGAAGCCCCTCATTGTGGTTTTGATTTGCATTCCCTAATGGCTAATGACGTTGAGTGTCTTTTCATGTGCTTATTCACCATTTGTCTGTATTCTTTGGAGAAATATCTATCCCAAATATCTATTCCAGTCTTTTGGCCATTTTTAAATTGGGTTGTCTTTTTTTTTGTCCACACCCTGCATCATGTGGGATCTTAGTTCCCCAACCAGGGATCAAACCTGTGCCCCCTGCAGTGGAAGCTCGGAGTCTTAAACACTGGACCACCAGGGAAGTCCCTAAATTGAGTTGTCTTTTTGTTGTTGAATTGTAGGAGTTTTTTATATATTTTGGATATTATAAATTCTACTCTTCTGAGCAGCATAAATGCAAGGTGCCCAGGATTGAGCAGAATGACATCAAGCACAACCACGTTGCCCAAACATCTGAGGCCCTGTACACCCCAGCCTAGCAAGCCCCATGAGTCTGAGTCAAAAATAATCCTAGCTAGCTTGTGTTGAACTATCACTCCGCACTGGCACCTGTATTAGCTCATTCAATCCTTGGGGGTAGTTAGTTCTATTAACCCCATTTTGCTGATAAGGAAACTGAGGCCCAGCGAGGTAACTAGCTTGTCCAAAGTCACATATAGTTGGAAAGTGGCAGAACTGGGATCTGAACTCAGGCCTTTTGGCTTCTTTTCACAAGTCCCATCATGCTTTTGGCACTTCCTTACTTTCCGGCTCAGTAAGATGTACCAGCCCCACATTGTAATTTCCCTGTCCCAGCTCTGACAATCAGTTGTTTCTCCAAGGCTTGGCTCATTTTAGTGGAGAATGGTATTTAGAAAGCAAGATATGGGTGGTCAGTGCTTATTGCTACAGCGGTGTCATTTCTTTCTTTCTTTCTTTTTTTTTTTGCCATATCGCATGGCTTGTGGGATCTTAGCTCCCCAACCAGGGATGGAACCTGTGCCCCTGCAGTGGGACCAGGGAATCCTAATCACTGGACTGCCAGGGAATTCCCCCCCCCTTTTTTTTTCTAACAGCGGTGTCATTTCTCATAGGCTCACTCAGTAGACAGAACTAGGAAGTGTATCTACATATAGTGTTTATAATTGCAAAATTTCACTTAAAAATCTGGACTTTTAGCTCCTCTTCAGAAACCTGAATATCTGATCATGATCAGCTGGGAAATTGGCAACAATCAGCTGGAGGATGGTAGGGGTTCAATAATTTTCGTTTTCTCACTGAAGTATTTATTGAATGCCTACTGTGAGCCAGGTACTATGTTGTATTACATTACTACTAATTTCTGGTACTATATAGTATGAGATGATAGTACTCTAGTACTAGTTATGCCTACCTTATATGCTTGTAGGCAGTTGAGTTTCAATTTCCAGTCCTTACTTTTTATTGCTTTCTTCCCTCCAGCTGGAAGGAAAGCTGGACATGCTTACATGTCCAAGTCACTCAAAGCCCAGTGCAAATGCCACCTCCTCCTTGAGGCTGTCCCCAATTTGCCATCTCAGATGTCACTTCTCCATTCTCTAAGGTCTCTATCCCTCTCATAACATTCGCCACCTTCTATCCTGAATCACTGGTTTTTAGTTCATCCTACTCCTAATTTATTAATATTCTCTCATTTTAAAAATAGTTATTTATTTTATTTATTTGGCTGTGCCAGGTCTTAGTTGTGGCAGGTGGGCTCCTTAGTTGTGGCATGAAAACTCTTAGTTGTGGCATGCATGTGGGATCTAGTTCCCTGACCAGGGATTGAACCCAGGCCCCCTGCATTGGGAGTGTGGAGTCTTAACCACTGTGCCAGCAGGGAAGTCCCTTAATATTCTCTTTCTGATAAGGAGGCTGTATGCTCCTTGAGGGCAAGGGCTGTATCTGTCTTGCTTGTGTCTGTCTCTGCCCCTTAAATCGAACATCAATCCTGGCACGTTGTAGGCATTCAATGAAAATTTCAGTTGGAAACAAATGCTCTCTAATGGGTGTACTACTAGTAGTAGTGTAGTATGGCAGGTAGTAGTAATATAATTGTGAGCAAAACAGGTATACTAGTTTTGTCTTCACAGAGCTAACTGACTTCTAGGGGACAAAGATATTAATAAAAATCATATAATATGTATTTGTAGAATGATATAAAAAACATGATCTGTATTTGCATTATTGTCCACAGTTGGCTTCATACATATGCATACGTACATACGCACCCTTAGAAAATATATCGTATCAGTTGATGTTTTGTTTTCCATTTCAGGGTATGTCTCTCTTTTTTCCTTCCAAAATATGTCTTGCAGAGTTATGTAGGTTTACATTATCCTTTTTAAGTTATACATAGTAGTCATTAGTATGGCTACACCATTCCCTTGATGGACATTCAGAATGTTTCTGGGTTTTGTTTTTGCATTACAAACAATGATGCAACAGGTCTCCTTGTGCACTTACGCTTTTTCTCTGGTAGATTACAAGAAATCAAATTGATGGGTCATAGGCTTGCTTTTATTTATATATTTATTTATTTTTTTTGCGGTACGCGGGCCTCTCACTGTTGTGGCCTCTCCTGTTGCGGGGCACAGGCTCCGGATGCGCAGGCTCAGTGGCCAGGGCTCACGGGCGCAGCCGCTCCGCAGCATGTGGGATCTTCCCGGACCGGGGCACGAGCCCGTGTCCCCTGTATCGGCAGGCGGACTCTCAACCACTGCACCACCAGGGAAGCCCCATTGCTTTTTTTTTCATTTTTTGCTCTACACGTCTGTGTCATTAGAATTCATGCATTACTTTTGTGATTAAAAAAAAAAACCACTAAAAAATAGAAAGAAGTAGGTAGATGGTTCATGTTGTTGGCTTTTAGAAAGTAGAGGTGCCTAATCATTGTTACATGACTGTTACATAATCTGCTAATCATTATGTAATAAAATCTGAAAAGGATGCTCCCGTGATTCCATGTCACCAAGCAGAGAACTCTCAGACATCCAGCCCTGTCTAAAAGATGAGAAACATGGCTCCCTTCAGAGACTTTGGTATTTTTCTGATACGAAATGTCACCGAGAATCAATGGCCAGGGTTTCCTACCGGTAAAGCCTTCTTAAAAATCTGTTCTCTTTTTTGCTGTCACAGAACCACAGAGATGGAAGGGACTTATTAGCAGCCTCATGCAGTCTTATAACAGTTTCCAAAGGACAGTTTTGAGTTGTTGCAAAGGCAGAGGGTTTGGGTAGGACAGTTTTTCTCAGCTGGAATTCCTGTAAACACCATCACCTTACAGGTGATTAAGAGAGAAGCTTAAACATGAGCTGATAACAGCTGAAGTATACGAAGACCTTAAGTGATGCTCAGACAGCAACAGCTAAATACAGTAATTGCTGCTGTTTGAATAGCTGGTTGCTGGTTCTCCAAATGCTCTCCCCTGTATTATGTCATTGACTCCTGAGACAAGACCCACTGACTTTAGCTGGGGACCCCAAGGCTGAGAGAGAATCCTGCAATCAAGCAACATCTGTTGGGCACCTTCTGATCATGTGCAGAGCTCACAGGAAACACAGATAAATAAGAACCTCCAGGTCTTGTGGGGGGTGTCAGGTTTAAGTGTATATATATATATATATATATATATATGTATGTATATATACTTATTTATAGTAAGAGCTGAGATAAAATATTGAAAGACAGTGTTATGGGGTGGGAAACCAGAGGAAGGTGGGTCTTTGCCTGGAGAAATCAGAGAAAGCTTCAGAAAGGATGTGAGGACTGAGCTGGGGCTGGAAGCCAAGAAAACAAGGAAGGAAAGAGGCGAAAGGAAGAACATTCAAACCCAGGAAACAGCATATAGAGGCATAGAGGCCAGAGGGGAGGAAGAGTATGGTAGGTACAGACAGCCAAGACCATGTTGGAGAAAGAGAACTTGGCACGGAGTGGGCTCTGAGTCTGGGGTAAGTTAGAGAGATAGAATGAGTGGTTCAATGGTAAATATGTTCAACAAAGTCTTGAGTAAGTGCTAGGCACTTTGCAAGCACTAGGGATTCAGTGAGTGGTGAACCACAAAAGCAGAGTTCACGGTCAATGTGGTGGGTGGGAGGCAAATCTATGAAGTGAAGTGACAAGCCACCAGAATCTATGCCAGTGTAGTTTACACTGCAGGTGTCTGGTGAGGTCACAAAGCAAGGAGGCAATATTTGGTTTGGTCTTCCCCAACCCTGGTTTTCATTCAAGGAAGTTGAGGGCTGAGAGAAGTCATTTCCTTTAACTTAACCAGATTTTATTACTTTATTACTTTATTTGTTTATTTCTGGCCCCACGGCAGGCTTGCGGGATCTTAGTTCCCCCACCAGGGATTGAACCCTTGCCGACGGCAGTGAAAGCGCCAAGTCCTAACCACTAGGCCGCCAGGGAATTCCCAACTTAACCAGATTTTAAAAACAAAGTGTATTTAGATTATTACTATATGCCAACTACTGTAATAAGCTGTTTCCATACTCACTTCATTCTCACATGAATCTCAGGAGGTGGTATATTATTCTTGCATCTTACAGGTGAAAAAGCTGAGGCTCAGAGAAGTTAAGTAACTAGCCTAAGGTCATGCAGCTGGTAAAATGCAAAGGCAAAGCTGGAACCCTCACTAAACACAGCCTGTAACATCAACAGTCCTCTCAAGTCTGGATTCAGGCTCACGTGATACTGGGCACCTCACTTGCTCTTTTTAAGCCTCTGGTATTTCCACCTGTAAAATGGGGGTGAGGGATCCAATTGTCAGCTTCTGGTCAGGCGCGGTCGGGAGCTCAGCTCGCAGATCATCTCGACAAGGGGAGGAGGAGGCCGCGGATCGCTCAGTCTGAGATCGCAGCTCCGAGCTACCATCTCCAGACTACAGACCAGTTCCCATGACAACCCGGCCAGCCGCCATCCTGTGACCGAGGGCGTGCGTCACTTCCGGCACGTTTATTTCCGGGTCCCAGCCCCAGCAGAGGCAGTGGGCCTTTAGACCTCAAAGCGGGACTCCGCGGCCTCTCTGCTCACTCTTCTGCCTCCCGCTTCTTCCTCCACCGCCAGCGAGCAACGGCCTCACCCCAGCCCAGGGCGTAGCCGCGGCCGGGCCTCCCTTTGGACCCGCCTCCGAGATACGTCACTTCCTGGTTGAGTGTTTCCGGGTCGCCGTGGCCCCGGGCTACTGGTCTCTGTCCCCTGCAGCCGGCCGGAGCTGCGAGAGCCCAGCCGGGCCTGGCTCCGGCGGCGGCCGCGGCTCCTTCCTGCTCCCCTCGGCCGGGGCGTCCTCGGCGGCAGTGCCGGGGTGAGTGCGGGGCGGCCGTGGGCGGAAAAGGCCTCTGGGGCTTTCCCCGGCGGAGGGGGCCCCCCGGTTAGGCGGGGCTCTGCGGCCCGGGAGCGGGGTCCCTTCGCGGCCTGCGGGGGCGACGGGCGGGCCCGTCTTTTCGGCGCTCCGGGGGCCCATTTAATTCTCAGGATCCCCACTCCCCCAGGGTGGCTAAGGGCAGCTCAGGAGGAACACCCCCTCTACAGCGACTAACAAGGCAGGAGGACACCCCGATTCCACCGTGAGGCAGTTACCGCGCAGTGGTCCCCAGCTCACGCTCTGGCGACATTCTGGGGTTTGTACTCACTGTGTGACCTTGGGCAAGTCACTTCGTCTCTGAGCCTTAGTTGCCTGATCAGTTAAATGGGGAGTGAACCTGCCTACTAGGGCCGTGGTGGGGATGAAGTGAGATGCATGCGAAGCACAGTCTCTGGCATACAGCAGGCGTCCAATAAATGACAGCTGCTGTTAATTAATTCACAGACCCGTGGGGAGAGCCCGAGTTTGGGACTAGGGTGTTTTTCACAACTGATGTCGCACTCAGAGGTTGTTGGAATTATCAGGCTGGGAATAGCAGTCGCCAGCTTCTGTTCCCTGCAGGGAGGGGAACCTCCTTGCTTCAGAGCCCCTCTGCGAGTCGCAGCTGCCACTGGGGAAGCCCAATTTCAGCATCGCTGAGATTATTTTCAAAGGTTTGGAAATCCTCTCTCTGAATCTCTCTGGAACTGGGTTGGGGTGTGGGGACCCTCTGGCGCTTCACAGCCAGTGGAAGGTTGCCTAGGATGTGTCTCACGGGCCTTGGGCTGGGGATGAATGCAGAGGATTGGGGTGCGGAGGTGGAGGGGGTTGTTCTGCGCTCCCCTTGCTGCTGTTTGGAGGCCAGGGAAACTCTGAGCCTCTTGAAGCTAGACCAGGGATACATAAACCTGTGGACTGGGGCGATGCCGGGCCCAAAATAGCTTCTGTCTGTGCAGGGAGGGGGCGCCTTCAAATGCTGCTTGGAGAATGTTTCTGCTTGAATGGGCCAGCTGAGGTAAAGCCAAGCTCATGCTTTGCTATCCAGAATCATTTCAATTCCGTTTAGTGAGGTTTTAAACAGATATAGCTTTCCTTTGAGATGTTTAAAAAATAATAATTAAAATCCACCACCTCCCTGATTGCAACATCTCTCTCTTCATTGCTTTGCTTTTCAAAGGGGACCCGGATTATGGGTGCAGGAAGTGCTGACCAGGCCTGTTGGCTCTGGGCACCCGTCTGATTCTGTTAGGGACGTTCACGGTGCCATTTTTTTTTTTTCTTTCCGCCACACTGGCACGTCTTGGCGTTCCAATCCTTGGGTTGCTTGGAGAAATTAATGGCTTCTGTCACCAGGCTGTCTTGGTCTCCTGTAACCACGCTGTTTTTGCAGAGAGCGTGTTTTTTGTTGTTTTTGCAGAGTGCTAGGAATAAATTGCTGGCTCTATGCTCAGAAGAGACACCAGCTACAATGCAGCCTGTATTCTCAGGAATGAATTCAGGAGGGATGATGTCAGCTGCTCTACCACTGGCCCGGCTCTGGTCGCCTCTCCTCTTGGCCCTTGAGCTTACGTCATAAATAGATTTGTGGCTCTTCCAACCCCATTCTGTGTGAGAAGATGTGAATTTTGCTACTACAGGAATTTTTAGAGCTCAACTCTGCTGGCCCTGCCATAGGGCGTTCTGACTTAGTTGAGCCCTTTCAAGAAGAGCTGTCCAGCAGCAGGACAGCTTTGCCTGAAAGCAGCACAGCTCAGAGCTTGAGTCAGGGTTTTGGCCTCAGACCTAGGTTCAGATCTCAGAGCCACTTCTTCCTAGCCTTGTGACTTAGGGCAAGCGACTTGGCCCCTCTGAGCCTCGGTTTTTTCTTTTTAACCCTGGGGTTGTCGTGTGGATTTCATTGATTTTCACGGAGCGCTTAGCAAAGGGCCCTTATGTACTAATCCCTTGGTGAATGGTACTAATGGTAACAATAAATGAGTGAGATAAATGAGAAAAAGCACAGGCTGCAGGGCCGGTCAACCCAAGTTCAGATTCCAGCTCTGACCCATTCAAGCTGTGTTGGGCAGGTTGTTTAATGGCTGAGCCTTGGTCTGTTTCCTCGTAGAATTGTGAGGATTAAACTGGGTGATGCAGTTAAAGTGGAAAGCCCAATGTTTAGCATATAGTAGGACTTCAATAATTGTTAGTTTCCTTCTCTCCTTGCCTTAATTATCTTTTAGCATTCATTTTCTTTCACCTGTTTCCTCACCTACCTAGGTTGGTTCAAGATTTTTCTTAGATGAGTTTCCTATCCTTGACTTTGGGACTTTGAATACCAACTGGGCTATTTGGATCCCTTTTCCTTGTTTATCTGCCAGCCTTAAACAAGGGTGTGGACTGTGGTGTGATTACAGAGCAGCAGACGCTGAGCTTGAGGGCGGCTGACTTTGTTTTAAAAAAAAAAATCAGTCTCTATTGGCTGAAGGCTGACTTCCTTGGAGAAAAATCACAGCAGTGTTTAGGAGACTTGATGTCCCTCTGTTTAAATTGTTCTCAGGTGTACTAAAAAAAAGTCCCTGGGGCCAGAGGCTGGATGAAAGCTTCTTTTGGATAAATAAAAAATGGTATATGTATATGGGTTTTTTTTTAGCAAGGACAGTGATGTCTTCTCTCAGGTTGTAATACAATTTTATTTTTTAAGAGAACATACATACTTTGATACTGGGCAGTAAGCCCTTTCAAGTAGAATTCAGGGCAGAGCTTTATCTTCTCAGCTTCTGTTCCCTACTGTCCCCTACCCACCCCACATTCCCCCCACTGCACCCAGCCTAGGGCCCGGCATAGGGTAGGTGCTGCATACTTGTTGAGCTCAGGAATCATGGGGTGGTGGGAGGTACACAGGTTTCATGTCATAAGGCCAGTGGAATCTGGGATCCACCTTTTCCTAACACTGAGCTATAGACAGCACGTCATGTCATGGAGCCTCGGTTTCTTCTCGCTCTTGCTGGTCTCCCAGAATTCTGGGGAGAGCTAAATGAGAAAGTAAAGCATCATTTCGCCTGTTTTATCAAACACCTACTGTGTGCCAGGAGCTGTGTGAGGCATCATGGTGAGCAAAACAGACACTGTCCTTGCATTTGTGGAGCTTACTGGGTATTGGTGGGAGACAAAGAGAGGAAGCTAGTAAATGAATAAAGTTGGTAATTTCAAATGGTGATTACCCCAGGGTAACGCAATAACGAGGGACAGGGCATGTGGGATTTACTGAGCTGCGGTTGTCAGGGAGAGCCTCGGAGGGATGACATTTGAGCTGAGACCTGAATGATGAGAGTGAGCCAGCGACGGGAGGAATCAAAGGAAGAACATGCAGAAGGAACAACATGTGCAGAGGCCTGAGGTAGGGACTTCCCTGGTGGTGCAGTGGTTGAGTATCCACCTGCCAATGCAGGGGACATGGGTTCGAGCCCTGGTCTGGGAAGACCCCGCATGCCGCGGAGCAACTAAGCCCGTGCGCCACAACTACTGAGCCTGCGCTCTAGGGCCCGCGAGCCGCAACTACTGAAGCCTGCGTGCCTAGAGCCCGAGCTCTGCAACAAGAGAAGCCACCGCGATGAGAAACCCGCGCAATGCAACGAAGAGTAGCCCCCGCTCGCTGCAACTAGGGGAAGCTCGCGCGCAGCAACGAAGACCCAACAACGAAGACCCAATGCAGCCAAAAATAAATAAATGAATTAAAAACAAAACAAAACAAAAAGGTTACCTGGCCTTTTAAAAAAAAAAAGGTCTTGAGGTAGAAATGGGCTTGATGTGTTTGAGGAGCAGACAGAAGGGTCCTTGTGGGTGGACCTTAAGAGGGAAGGGAAAGACTGCTCTGAGGACCACAGAGACGTTGGTCAGGAGGTAGAATTTGATCCCAAATGGATTTGTTTGCCTTGTGTGCTCCTCAGGCCTATTTGTTCTATTTGTTCCTGAAGCCTTGGGCTTCCTTGGCAGGGCAGTGGGTGGGAGAAGGTGACCTCTCTGTGTCCCTAATTCTCCTGCATGTCTTACCCCTCACCCAACAGTTAAGACCCCTGGGTGTCTCCCCAAAACTGTGGAGAAGCCAGAGGAGTGGCTCATTGAGACATGGGTGATTTTATTGACTTCCTGAGAGTTGCCAGGCTTGTAGGCCCTTAGAACTTCTGAGCTGAACTCAGATCTGCTAAAGGACTCCACAGGTCCGTCCCATCCCACCGCGGCTTCTTTTTGGTCCCTCAACATTTCCCACAGCCAGCAGGACCCCACCCTTCACTCAGGCAGCAGGTGTTTATGAAGCATGTAACCTGCTCTGGCACTGTGACCCCTACTGAGTCATTTGGTCGCAATCCCTGCACCCATGAGCTTGTGGTCAGGAAAGGTAGGACGGGCAAGTGTGAAAATGCATGTCCACCCCCCAGTCGGAGATATTTGCATCACTCTGATCTTACAAGCATCCTTGAGGATGCTTGGAGGGTCTAGCATCTTCAGACACCAGAAATGTCTGCTTGTGTGTATCAAGGGCTTACTTTGAGCTGGCATTCTGAAGAGCTTTCTATACTGATTGCATATAATCCTTCCACCAACTCTGGACTATAAGTGCTATTATTAACCCCCTTTTTCAGATGAGAAAACTGAGGCCCAGGTTGAGTAGTTTGCCCAAGTAACCTAGAAAAGCAGATCCAGGGTTCACACCCAGGCAGTCCAGCTTTGCAATCTGTTTGTAACCCCGATGCTGTGTTGCCTCCCCTGGCCTGGCAGGTCCCTCCATGAATCCAGATTTGCTCCCAGCATCGTAACACCAAGAATTCTGATGGATCTGTACATGTTCTACTAACAAGTGGCCAAGGAGACAGCAAGAGTGTATAAATCCTGTGTGTCCCAGCTCTGAATGTCCTTTCCTCTCCCAACAGCAGACTGTAAAAGTCGGATATGGAATTCCCTGGCGGTCCATGGTTAGGATTCCACGCTTGCACTGCAGGGGGCATGGGTTCGATCCCTGGTCTGGGAATTAAGATCCCACATGTGGCATGGCCCAAAAAAACAAACAAAAAAATCAAAGATGGATAAAGGCACTCTCCAGGGCTCAGCAGCCAAAGTGGTCTTTTTTTTTTTTTTTTTTCTCTCGCAGTACGCGGGCCTCTCACTGCTGTGGCCTCTCCCGTTGCGGAGCACAGGCTCCGGACGCGCAGGCTCAGTGGCCACGCTCACGGGCCCAGCCGCTCCACGGCATGTGGGATCTTCCCGGACCGGGGCACGAACCCGTGTCCCCTGCATCGGCAGGCAGACTCTCAACCACTGCACCACCAGGGAAGCCCCAAAGTGGTCTTTTTAAAAAAAATTGCAGATACGATCATGTCCCTCTTCCCCTTGCTTTGAACTGTTCAGGGGCTTCACTTGGCTCTTTGAATAACATGTACAACTCTTTGAGACCTTGGGGATCAGGATCCTGCTTCTGCCGGCAGCTTCATCTCCTGTGACTCCCCTCCTCTCCCTGCTTCAGCCACACTAGCCTTCTTTGTGTTCACATGCCAGGCTCCTTCCCGCCTCAGGAAAGCGGGGTGTGGTGGTTAAGGGGACGGACTTGGGAGCCAGCCTGCCTGGGCTCTGATCTCAGCTCTGCTTCTTAATAGTCCTGTAACTTTGGGCAAGTTTCTTGATGTCTTCATGTCTCAGTTTTCACATTTGTAAAATGGGGATAACAACAGTGCCTATCTCCTCGAGTTGTTTAAGAAGATGGAATGAGTTAGTCCATGTAGGCACCTGGCAGGTAGTAAGTGCTGATAGTGTTAGCTCAGGGCCTTCCTCCCTGCCGACGCCTCATCCTTTGGGTCTAACCATCACTTTCTCAGGGGCTTTTTAACCATCCCCCATCCCCATGAAACCAGGTTAGGTGCCCCAATCATATTTTTCATTTGTGAGCTCAGCAAAGTCAAGGACCTTATCTGTCGTGTTTCCACTGCAACATGGTGTACCTATTCACTAAATGTGTTGAGGGCCAGGGGCTGGTGGTGCCCAGTGTAGCTCAGGACAGCTGTTTTTTGTTTGGCCTCAGCTGCTACAAGCTGGGACGTGGACCATTTCAAGGAATGATGTGCTGCTTATTCTTCCTCTTGCAGAGCACTCTGCTGGTCCAGGCAGGCGACATGTCAATGCTTCTAGCAATGTCCCTGCCTCTAACTCAGAAGCCATGGAGGAAATAAGGTAGCCCCCGTCCCTGGATCGGATCGGATGGGGAAGCCCAGTTCAATGGATGCAAAATATAAGGATGACTTATTTCGGAAGTACGTGCAGTTCCATGAAGGCAGAGTGGACACCACCCCCAGCAAGCAGCGGCCTGGCAGTGATGAGTCCCTGCGGGTGGCAGCCTCGACCCTGCTCAGCCTGCACAAGGTGGATCCCTTTTATCGATTCCGGCTGATCCAGTTCTATGAGGTGGTGGAGAGCTCTCTGCGCTCACTGAGCTCCTCCAGTCTGCGGGCTCTGCACTGTGCCTTCAGTGTGCTTGAAACGGTGGGTGTCAACCTTTTCCTCTACCCGTGGAAGAAGGAATTCAGAAGCATCAAGGTAAGGTCTAGGGACGGGCTCTCCACACTGGTCTCCCTTCTCCCTTCTTGCCCCTTCCAGTCCATCTTGAGAGGGTTTGTGCCCATCTAATCACATCCTTCCTCTGCTCACGGGTCCCCCCAGGTTCTCCACTGCCTTTGAGATAACAACCAGAACTGCCCCTATGGCTCCCCACCTGGCCCCTCTGCCTGGTGTCATCTCTTAACTGGCTCCCCACCCCTGGCAGCTCACATCTGAAACTGAGGTTGGAAAGGTGGGCAGTACCCGGTTGTGCAGGGCCTTGGAGCCCAGGGCAGAGGGCTGGAATTTATTCTAAGGGGGCTGGGAAGCAGGCAGTGCCGGGATCAGGTTTACATTGGAAAAGAATCCTCCTGGTTGCTGTACGGGAGAGAGATTGTAGAGGGGCAAGAGTCAGCCGGGGAGACGGTTAGGAGGCTGCTGCAGGTGTCCGCGCAAGCGGAGGAAAGCAGAGAGCGGGGAGGAGGATGAACTCGAGACAGAATTCTGAATCATTCCAAAGGCAGTGATGGCTCAGGAGAGTTTCCACCAAGTCAGGCTAAGCCTAACGTATGCTTCAAACCTTTGTAGAAATGCCAGAAAGGAATATTCTCATTGCTCATGGGTGTTGTGCCTGCTCTTCCTCAAGGAGCAGAGCCGCTGCACCCCACGTAGAAAGCTAGTGGCTTTGTTCCCTACGCTGGAAAAAGGAGCGCTGCGTCATTTCCCTCAGACCCGTGCGCCGAGCTGTTGGGAAGCATTAGCCTCTGCCTTCCGCAGTGAGACACTGCCGTGGAGATCACTCCCCCTTCCTCTCCCTGTGTGTTCCGGTTCAGACTTGATGGGATACGCTCTGATGCAGGCTCCGTTCGTTGTGTGCCTCAGAGAGAAACACCCACCTCTCTTTTTCTACCCCCCTTCCTTCCCCTAGACCTACACGGGCCCCTTTGTTTATTACGTCAAGTCCACATTACTGGAAGAGGACATCCGAGCCATCCTGAATTACATGGGCTACGTGCCCGAGTTGGGGACTGCGTACAAGCTCAAAGAGCTGGTAGAGACCCTCCAAGTGAAGATGGTCTCCTTTGAACTCTTTCTGGCCAAGGTGGAGTGTGAACAGATGCTGGAAATCCACTCCCAAGTCAAGGACAAAGGCTACTCTGAGCTGGACGTGGTGAGCGAGCGCAAGAGCAGCGCGGAGGACGTGCGAGGCTGCTCAGATGCCCTGCGGCGGCGGGCCGAGGGCCGGGAGCACCTGACAACCTCCATGGCCCGCGTGGTGCTCCAGAAGTCGGCCAGCGAGCGGGCAGCCAAGGACTACTACAAGCCCCGTGTGACCAAGCCCTCAAGGTCGGTGGACACCTATGACAATTACTGGGAGAGCCGGAAGCCGCCCCTGAAGACCTCGTTGAGCCTGCGGAAGGAGCCTGTGGCAGCAGACTTGGGGGACGACCTCAAGGACGAGATCATCCGCCCGTCCCCCTCGCTCCTGACCATGTCCAGCTCCCCCCACGGCAGCCCGGATGACCTGCCATCCCCCTCCCCCAACAATGGCCTTGGCTTGCTGCGTGGCACGTACTTCTCTGCTCAGGAGGATGTGGATCTGTACACAGACTCGGAACCCAGGGCCACGTACCGGAGGCAGGATGCCCTGCGGCCAGATGTCTGGCTGGTCAGAAACGACGCCCACCCCATCTACCACAAGCGCTCGCCCCCCGCCAAAGAGTCCGCCCTCTCCAAGTGCCAAAACTGCGGTCTGTCCTGCAGCTCCTCCCTCTGCCAGCGCTGCGACAGCCTGCTCGCCTGCTCCCCGGCCTCCAAGCCCGGCGGCTTCCCCAGCAAGGCCTCCGCCCACGACAGCCTGGCCCACGGGTCATCTCTGCGGGAGAAGTATGCAGGCCAGACACAGGGCCTCGACCGGCCGCCGCACCTCCACTCGAAATCCAAGCCCTCCTCTGCAGCCGCCACCCGCTGTGGCTTCTGTGACCGCCCCGGGGCCGCCAACACCTGCACCCAATGTTCGAAAGCCTCCTGCGACGCCTGCCTCAGCACCTACCATTACGACCCCTGCTGCAAAAAGAGTGAGCTGCACAAGTTCATGCCCAACAACCAGCTGAACTACAAGTCCGCCCAGTTCTCCCATCTCGTGTACAGATAGACTCGACCTTGCACCTCCCTGCTACAAGGGCTACACCACTGACCTTTCTGGTTTCATGGGGAAGAAACGTTAACACGTTGATCCCAGAAGCAGAGGCCTGCACTTGACCACGTGGTTGTGGGGGGGGGATCGTGTGGCCTGCTGCCCCACGTGGGAGTTCCCGTATCGACTCAGATATGTCAGCTGATGGCTGCTTCGCCACCTGGCAAGAGAGACGGGTGGCACTTGCATTCAGATTCATTTTTGCTATCACTCCCTGTTCCATTCTTTTGTTTTTGTCTCTCAAAGAGGATTTCTATCTCTGGGACTCTTGCCATGCCGACTGCTCCCACGGCAAAGCCAACTTGGACTGGGAAGGGCCCTCCAGGTCCCCTCCGAACGCCCACCTGGAGTGGTGAGCTAGAGGCCTGTTGGCTTGTGAAATGAGCCCTCCTGCCACACCGGGCCTCATCCACTGGCTCATCCCTCCACCACCCTTTCCCAAACACGAGGATCCCCGGCGGCAGCCCCCCACCCAACTTCACTGCCTCTCCACGTATCGAGGGTGACCCCAGTCCAGGATTCGCTTAATGTCATCCTGTTGCCTCCACAGCTCAGTTCAGCCTTGGGGTTTGTGAAGTTGGATCTAGCTCTCTGAAGGGTGGACCTTCCACACTGGGACTGACTTTTCCCCCCTTTCTGTTGTTTGCACATGCCTCTCTTACTCTACTGTAAATAGATATTTTTGAGATTTATTTTTAAATAAATATTCAACTTGCTGTGTGTTTCAAAGTGGTTAAAACATTAACGATGTAGCTATTTATAAAAATGCCCCGGGTTCTTTAGTCTTCCAAGGGAGGGGCTCGTGCCCTTCCATCTTGTATCCTCCACTCGCCACAGCCCGAGGGTAGAGTGGAGATTGTAGGGGCAGAGGAGGAACAGAGACGATGTCCCCTGAGTTGGTGGAGAGCCACTGTCTTCCCTACAATAAATTTCTAACACCTACCTCCAGTGTGCACTTAGGGGGTTAGTCTGGGCCGAGAGGTCTGTGCGCCTGCAGACTGTGACAACCTAGTGACCATTCAGGAACCTCACCCTGTGGATCTCCGGCCTGGTCTTTGCCGCTTGCTGAGTGTGAACCTTGCACTCCAAACTTCTTGAGTCTCAATTCAGAAGGAAAATCGTTTGGGATTCCCACCACCCCTCTATCTCAGTCCTCTTCTCTTCACCTGTTTCCAGGATTCCTCTGCAACATTTGTGACCTTTTTGCACTAAAAGTGGGCAGGAGCCGGCGTGCGCCCATCAGACAGATGTGTCCTGAGGTTCTTAGCCGAGCCTCAGCGCTCCTAAACCCGAAGGCCTCTTAAACTCCTAATGTGAATTGCTGACCCCGGATTTCCTTTTGGGGTGCAGAGCAGGAGTGGGGCAAGAATTTGAAAATAAAACTGCTTCCTTGTGAACTAACAGTATATTTTAGCCATAGTGTTTGTGATGTACAGAACGTTGTAGGAATTTACATGCAGTGCGTTTTCTGATAGAAGGAGGTATTCAGCTCTCGAGCAGATTTAAATCTGGCTGAATCCTGAGGCCACTGTGAATTTGCTGATGTTCTTCCAACTTAGTTGCGTGATTTTAAGGTTTTCAAAATCTTCTATGGCTCTTTTTCTATATATCTAGTAGATCACGTGTAGATATTCAATGTGTATATAAAGCTGAATTTCAACCAACTTTATTACTAAGACCCACCCATTCTGGGGCATTCATCTCTGATGTTCTTCCTTTTCACGTTTCAGAAGTGTCCGTGCCTGTCCCAGTCCTGAGTTTTCTAGTTTTCCATTTCCAGACTGCTCTAGCACTACACTAACTCTTTTAACCAACCGTGATGCCACGTAACTTACACAGCAGACGAAAGTAGGAATAACTAACTTGTCCTGGAAGAGAAAGGCCAGTGTGTGTATCATCACGGAAATACTGTGTTCGTGGACTGGAATAGGAAATGCTGTGACCATGCTCCTCCTCGTTGTGTATCTTATTGTATGAGGTTGCTGTGACTGAGATAAATACACGCTAACTTAAAAAAGCAGATGTTTTGCATTTGATTTCTACCAAGAGTTGAAATGTTGAGAGATGATTTAAAAAAATAAATAAAGTGTCTTCCATTGTTAAATGAAGTGTTTGGGGTTTTATGTCCCTCCTCCCTGCTGCTTTGAAGTTTGGGTTGCTTGGGGTTTTTTGTTTTTAAATTTAACTTCAAGAAAATTTATTTATTTATTTATTTATTTATGGCTGTGTTGGGTCTTCGTTGCTGTGCGTGGGCTTTCTTTAGTTGCGGTGAGTGAGGGCTACTCTTTGTCGCAGTGCGTAGGCTTCTTGTTGCGGTGGCTTTTTTTGTTGCAGAGCGTGGGCTCTAGAGCACAGGCTCAGTAGTTGTGGCACACGGGCCTAGCTGCTCTGTGGCATGTGGGATCTTCCTGGACCAAGGCTTGAACCCGTGTCCCCTGCATTCTTAACCAGGCAGGTGGATTCTTAACCACTGCGCCACCAGGGAAGTCCGGGTGCTTGGGTTTTTCGGTGTTTTTTTGTTTGTTTTTGTTTTTTTTGCTCAAGCCATGTTTTAGTTCTTTAGTGACAGGACTCACATTTTTTCCTCCATTAAACTGACGAATAATAACAGCCAGCATTTGAATGCTTATACTGTGAGCCAGGCATTTTATACGCTGAGACTTTACGTTCGTGATCTCATATAATTGTCTCAATCCTCCTAGAAGATAACACAAATCCTGTTCTGATCCCCATCTTACCAACGGGGAAACCAAGGTATTCAGAGTTCAGCCGTGTTTCCTAGAAGTGAGACTGCAGACTCCAGGAGAAGTGATTGTTGGTGGTGACCTGACAGGAATTAAATAACATTGAAGGGCGTTGTGAAAAAAATTAATCCCGTTTAAAATTTTTTTGATCCGTTTAAATGCCCTAAGGAGGATTCTGGTCAGTGTAATGCGAGTTTGTCTTTAACAAGAGAAAGCAGGAGTCAGGCTGAGAACCTCTGGCAGAATCTTAGGTTTTCAGTTACCTTCTATTTAGGGCAGGCCATAATGGGGGATTACTTTAAAAATCAATTTAAGGTGTTTTTAAAAATGAAGTTTCCTGAAACTAATATAACATTGTAAATCAACTCTACTTCAATAAAAATAAATAAAAAATAAATCATGGTTGACTTAAAAGCAGAATGTATTGCAAAAATCTTAAGAGTGGTATAAGCGCAGCTGTGGTTTGGGACATCCTGTCTTTATGCACTGGTGGGGTGTCTGTGCCACCATGCTGACCACTCTGCAGGGTTGGACCCCACAAAGCCACTCAGCTGTCAGGGAAGAGACTGAACGGTTTTCTCCATCTCATTCACTGGCTGAGCAAATATCCAAGCCTTGGACCAGACCAAGGCCCAGGTACTGGGTTTGGTTTTAGTGACAGCATAGGAAATGGCACTGCCATCCTGGCTACCAGGAACAGCAGCTTCCTAGAGATGAACACCCAGCCTGGGAGAGCAAAGGAAGCCAGACACTCACTCCTGTATCTAAAGCGGAGCAGAGACTCTGAGCAGGTTGCTTAATTCGTATATGTAAATGACAAGCATAAACATCCTCAGGCCCACCAGTTGTACAAGATTAACATTAGCCTTGCTGCCAGCTCTGTACCCCACACGGCGTTGCCAATTGGACCCCAATCTCTGCTCACCCTTTCTCCCTTGGTAATAGAAGCCTTGAATTTTAGACATCTAGCCATCCAGAATAAAGACTGCCTTTCCCAGCCTCTCCTGCAGCTGGGCATGGTCATACGGTTATGTCTGGTCCCTAGGATGGAAAGATACTGTGTGTGGCTTCTGAGACATGTCCTTCAAAGAAAGAAGCTTGTTTTTCCCACCCTGGCTGCGCTGGCTGGCATGGAGCAGCCATGTGAGACTCTGAGGCAGAGGCCAAGTGAAGGGGGCTGCAGTGAGTAGCTGGAAGAGGCTGGGTCCCTGATGCTTAGGAAGCCACCATCATACCTGGCCTGCCCCACCTGCCTTCAGAGTTTTATATGTGAGAAGTAAACTTCTGTCTTGCTTAAACCACATTTTTTCCATTTGCTCATTTTGGAAAGCTTTTTATTTACAAAAGAAGTGAGACTACTCTAATGATGCCTCATGTACATCGAACGCAGGACTTCAGCAGCTCAATGGTTAACAACTTCTGGCCAATCTGACTTTTTTCTGTACCTGTCAATCCACTTTCCCCACTCCTAAGTTTCTTAGAAGCAAATTCCAGACATCTGTTTCACTTGTGAACATTTCAGTACCTGTATCTAAAAGACAAGGACTTTTAAAACAATACCATGATCACATCTAAATTTTTATAAGTTTCTTAATTGTAACAAATACCCAATCACTGTTCGCAGGTCCAATTGTCTTAGAAGTGCATACTTTTAAAACTGTGTGTTTGCGTTGGGGCCCAAATAAGGTCTCATGTTGTTGCAATGGATAGATCTTTAAATCACATTTATCCTAAAGGCTGTCCCTATAGAAGGACATTTTCCTCTTTCTCTTCTTTTCCCTTGAAATGTATTTGTTGAAGAAATCGGATTGTTTGTCCTTCAGTTTGCCAGAGTCTACATTTTGCTGATTGCATCCTCTGCTGTTGTTTATCACGTTCCTCTGTTCTCTCAACCTCCTGAAAATTGGCAGCTGGCTCTTCTTTTTTTTTTTACAGTTTCTTACTGTTTGTTTGAACATGTTGTACAAAAGTAGAAAAATAAACATTTCTTCTGCAGCTCCATAAATAAAGGATTAGAGGAAATAACTTAAGGCAGGGTTGGGGCTTAGTGCATAAGTAAGGTCTGGGTCCAGGTTTTCAGATATGCAGGTCTCCACTGGCAACAATTCTCAGATCCCTCATGAGGAGGCAGAAGAGGTTGAATGTGACAGAGGCCTCGAGACAGCCTTGGGACTCCTCCGTTGTGGCCTCCTGGAGCCGGCACAGCCAGTGGTGGAGGCGGTCCGGGGCTGGGATTCTGCTGTGGGCCGAGCCGGGATGCAAGCCTGAAGCTCGGAGTGGATGTGGCGCAACATGTGCAGCGGCTGGTCCAGGATGACCCCCGAGGACGAGTCTGCCACAGCACCCAGGACCTTCAGCGTCAGGTCTAACTCTGCCTCCAAGGCCACAGGACACTCCCACACCTGCCGCTGCCTCAGGTCCCGGGTCCTGGGGAAGCGGTGAGAGCTGCAGCTCCAGTTCTTCAGCGAGAGCGACTCTTCTAAGGCATCCTTGGCTTTCTTGAAGCCCTCCAGCTCCCTTGGCAACAGAGATTGGAACCGGCCCATGTGGCAGCCCTTCCCGGTTGTGGTGGGCTTGGATGTGGGGACAGGGCCTGCTCTGGCCAAGTCCAGCATCACAGTCGCCAACACCAGGACCCAAGCTGCAGCCATGGCTAAATCCCAACTGCTTGTTTGGCCCCATGGCTCTGCTTTTAGCCAGGTTCACTGGGCAATCCTAGCTGATGTGTGTAAAGTGAAAAGGCAAATGGAAACAGGAATCTCCACTTTGATGGCAAAGGCACGAGTGTGGGGGTCCAGTCGCCGAACCAGGTGAGCCCGGACCTGTGCCAGGAAGGAAAGAGATACTGAAATTCAGTCACAGGAGAGAACTTTGCTTCTGAGAAGTCCCTGTGCCTGGAGAATCTCCAGGTTAGGACTCCCGGGGGCAGCCTTTAGCTCGCTGACTTTGGGGAGCCTCCGAATGAGGCCGAGGCAGGTGGAGGGATGGGAAAGTGGCTCGAGGACTCTCACAGTGGGGTAGGGACCTGGCGGGTGTGGGTGAGGCTGCCTGAGTGGCCGAGAAGGGGCATCCCTTGAATGTGCAGAAGTTTTAAAGTTTGCTGTGGTCCCCTTTTCTACTTTTGCTTTTGTTACCTATGCTTTTGGTGTTATATCCAAGAAATTGTTGCCAAATCCAGCGTCATGAAACTTCTCTCTGTTTTCTTCTAGGAGCTTTTTAGTTTTAGGTCTTACATTTGAACACTTTAATCCGTTTTCAGTTTTGTGTATGGTGTAAGGTAAGGGTCTAACTTCGTTCTTTTGCATTTGGATATCCAGTTTTCCCAGTACCATTTGAGGAGACTGACCTTTCCCCATTGAGTGATCTTGGCTTCCCTGTTGAAGATCTTTTGACTACATACGTGAGGGTTTATTTCTGGCCTCTCTATTCTGTTCCATTGGACCATAGGTCTATCTTTATGCCAGTACCACACTATTTTGATTACTGTAGCTTTGTATGTAATGTGTTTTTATTTTTATTTATTTATTTATTTATTTATGGCTGTGTTGGGTCTTCGTTTCTGTGCGAGGGCTTTCTCTAGTTGCGGCGAGCAGGGGCCACTCTTCATCGTGGTGCGCGGGCCTCTCACTGTCGCGGCCTCTCTTGTTGCGGAGCACAGGCTCCAGACGCGCAGGCTCAGTAGTTGTGGCTCACAGGCCTAGGTGCTCTGCGGCATGTGGGATCTTCCCAGACCAGGGCTCGAACCCGTGTCCCCTGCATTGGCAGGCAGATTCTCACCGCTGCGCCACCAGGGAAGCCCTGTATGTAATGTGTTTTGAAATCAGGAAGTGTGAGGCCTCCAATGTCGTTCTTCTTTCTCAAGATTGTTCTGGCTATTCGGGGTCCCTTGAGATCCCATATAAATTTTAGGATTTTTTTCCCATCTGTGCAAATATGCCATTGGGATTTTGATAGGGATTACATTGAGTCAGTAGATTGCTTTGGGTAGTGTGGACATTTTAATGATATTCAGTCTTCTAACTCATGAGTACAGGATGTCTTTCCATTAATTTGTCTCTTCTTTAATTTCTTTCAGCAATGTTTTGTAGTTTTTGGTGTACAAGTCCTTCACCTCCTTGGTTAAGTTTACTTCTAAATATTTTATTCTTTTTGATGCTATTGTAAGTGGAATTGTTTTTGTAATTTTCTCTTCAGATTGTTCAGTATTCGTGTATAGAAATGCAACTGATTTTTGTGTGTTGATTTTGTATCCTGCAACTTGGCTGAATTCATTTCTTAGTTCTAACAGGTGTGTGTATGTGTGTAATCTTTAGGGTTTTCTACGTAAGATCATGTCATCTGAGAACAGATATAATTTCACTTCTTTCCAGTTTGGATGCTATTGATTGATTGATTGATTGATTGATTTATGCTTAATTGCTCTGGCTAAGACTACCAGTACTATGTTTAATAGAAGAGGCAAGAGTGGGCATCGTGGCCTCTTCTAAAGGAAAAACTCTGTCTTTCATCACTGAGTATGAAGTTAGCTGTGGTGTATGTGTTTTCATATGTGGCTTTTATTATGTTGAGATAGTTTCCTTCTATTCCTAGTTTGTTGAGTGTTTTTTATCATGAAAGTATGTTGAATTTTGTCAAACGCTTTTCATGCATTAATTGAGATGATCTTGTAGTCTTTGTTCTTCATCCCATTAATGTGCTGTATCACATGGTAGTTGACTTTTGAGGCTTGCTCAGATGTGGGTATGATTTTTTTTGTTGTTGTAAGAATACTTCATAGATGTTATTTTCTTTCATCAGGAGGCACGTGATGTCGAGTTCTCTCCCTTTGGGATATTAATAGCTGTTAAGGCTGTTAGTCAGGACTTAGATCCATTATTTCATCAGAGCATGCAAAATGGAGATATTCCAATTCTAGTCTTGTTTGGCAACTGGAATAATTCTATAAAAAGAAACTTTTCTGTGGTGGTGTGACTCTATACCTGGGACAAAACTGCATGGAGCTAAACACACACACACACAGAGGACAGCACGTAAAACTGCTGTAATCTGAACAAGGTCTATGCCAATGTCAGTTTCCTGGTTGTGATACTGCTTTATAGTTGTGCAAGATGTTACCCCTGGGAGAAACATGGGTACATGGGACCTTTCTGTACTATTTTTGCAACTTCCTATAAATCTATGAATTAAAAAAAAAGTTAGACAAAGAAACTTCCCTCATCTACTATTTGACTACCAGTGATATAGTTTAAGAAAAGCAGGATGGGGACTTCCCTGGTGGTCCAGTGGTTAAGACTCCGTGCTTCCACTGCAGGAGGCACAGGTCCGATCCCTGATCGGGGTACTAAGATCCCACATGCTGCACGGCCAAAAAAAAGGTGGGGGGATAGATGCGTACTTCTTTGTATTTATTATTTATTTATTTATTTATTTATTTATTTATTTATTTATGGCTGTGCTGGGTCTTCGCTGCTGCACGCACGGGCTTTCTCTAGTTGTGGTGAGCAGGGTCCACTCTTCGTTGCAGTGCGCGGGCTTCTCATTGGTGGCTTCTCTTGTTGTAGAGCACGGGCTCTAGGCACACGGGCTCAGTAGTTGTGGCTCGCAGGCTCTAGAGTGTAGGCTCAGTAACTGCGGCGCACGGGCTTATTTGCTCTGCAGCATGTTGGATCTTCCCGGACCAGGGCTCGAACCCTTGTCCCCTGCATTGGCAGGCGCATTCTTAACCACTGTGCCACCAGGGAAGCCCTCTTTGCCTTTATTTTTACTTAGAATAATGAATTGATGCCTTAGAATTCCCCAGCAGTGACTGATTTTTTAAAAGTATATTATTATGAACTCATTGATTTCCATATATTTTAAGTATTTCAATCAATTACATGATTACTGTTATTGATGCTCAAATTCCTGTCTTTGTTCAGTCAGAACCTCTTCAAGCTGGCTCCTGAGTCCTGACCTGACCCTGAAACCTCTGATTGCTTCCTCTCTGTTTGGTATGACGAGGGGCTCCATGTTCATCTTTGTACATTTCCTGCCCAACTCCTGGGCTCAGATGTTTCTCCAAAGAGCCCTGGGTCCTTTTGCTGTGAAATGACATTTGGATACCAAAGTCCGAGAGCTAAGCGTGCTCACTGCCTCTGGGTTGGTCATTGTTTCCAGGTCTTTTCAGTGAGCAGAGCTAGCAATGGGTTTATATCTCTAAAAACACAAAGTACGTTGTAAGTTCATACTTATACTTAAATTAAAATTTAGGACCACAGGATTTTTGCTCAACCTCATTTCTCTTTTATTCCCATGCTGAGGATCCTGGTTCTCAAGGGGTCCAGGGAAGCCACTACTAGTTTTGATTTTGTCACCATAGCTAGACCTGATCCTGAAAGGAGGGAGTCACCTGGGACAACCCTTGGAGAGCATCTCAGTTACTCACCACAGAGCGGGGAGAAGGACTAAGGCTCAGAGAGTGTGAGGAGCCTTTGCAAGTTTGCACATAAGATTAACTCCTGGTTGCCCATGGCTCTGTTAGGAAATGAAATATCAGGGATACAAGTGAAGCCAGGGTAGGTGTCATGTGGTTCAAATGCAGTTCCTCACCTTCCTTCCCCTACCCCAGAGGAGCCCTGGATCCTGGGGTTGACTTTTCCAGCCTCTCTTCACACTCTGCTACACTTGGCTGCATCCCTAAGCACTACTGTTTCACAACATCATTTTGCCTGGTTTTGTATGTACTTATTCATCTGCAGCTTTCTTTCTCCCCTTCTTTCAGTATTTTGAGATTTGTCCATGTTGATATGTTATTCTAGTTTCATTCATTCATCCATCCATCCGTTCTTGCTGCTGTATACTGTTCCTTACATTACTGTGCCACTGTTTAATCCATTCTCCTAGTGGGAAACAGCTCGTTTCCAATAATTTGCTATTACAGATATTCTTGTAGGTGTCTCCTGAGTATGCATGACTATGTAAGAATTTCTATAGGGTGGCGTGGGCACACTTTTTCTGTAAATGGTGATAGTGAATATTTTTGGCTTTGGGAGACAAGAGGCAAATATATATATTTATATTTATATATTATTATATAGATAATATAGAACAAATAAAACAAATTTCCACGAATTTTTTATTAAAACATTCAAAACTTTATGGACATTAAACTTTGAATTTCATATAATTTTCATGTCGTGAAATACTGTTCTTTTGAATTTTTTTTTTTCAACCATTTGAACACGTTAAAATCCCAGGCTCAGCTTGCTGGTGGTACAGAACAGGAGACAGGCTGGGCTTGGGCCTCAGGCAGTGTTTGCCTCTCCTTGCTCTCTAGGGCTTAAACCGAGGAGAGGACTCGCTGGATTGAAGGGTCCCAGGCATCTTTAACTTTACTAGGCACTGCCAGGTGCTCTTCAAAGTGAATTCTATCAATTTAGACCCTCACCAGAGCATGAGGAGACTTCCTATTTCCCTAGCGTTTTTTCCTTCACTTTTAAAAAATCTTTTTAAAATTTATTTTTAAATTCTTAAAAATTTTATTGAAATATAATTGATTTACAATGTTGTGTTAGTTTGAGGTGTCCAGCAAAGTGATTCAGTTGTGTGTGTGTGTGTGTGTGTGTGTGTGTATATATATATATATATTTTTTTAGATTCTTTTCCATTATAGGTGTACTGAAGATGTTGAGTATAGTTCTGTGTGCTATACAGTAGGTTTTTGTTGCTTATCTATTTTATATATAGTAGCGTGTATATTTTACTCCCAAACTCCTAATTTATCACCCCCTTTTCCCGTTTTTGGTAACCATAAGTTTGTTTTCTATGTCTGTGAGTCTATTTGTTTTGTAAATAAGTTCATTTGTATCATCCCTAGCCCTCTTGAAATCACATCAGATCTCTCCATTTAATGCATTGCTCCTCTAGTTCTAGTTTCATTTATAATCACATTTTGAAAAGTGAAGATAGCACACTGTATGTTCCTTATTACTGAATGAAAGTTCTTTTTGAATTTTATTTACTTTTTATACAGCAGGTTCTTATTAGTTATCCATTTTACACATATTAGTATATATATGTCACTCCCAATCTCCCAATTCATCCCACCACCACGAGCCCCCTGCCACTTTCCCCCCTTGGTGTCCATACGTTTGTTCTCTACATCTGTGTCTCTATTTCTGCCTTGCAAACTGGTTCATCTGTACCATTTTTCTGGATTCCACATATCTGTGTTAATATACGATGTTTGTTTTTCTGACTTACTTCACTCTATATGACAGTCTCTAGATCCATCCACGTCTCTACAAATGACCCAGTTTCGTTCCTTTTTATGGCTGATATTCCATTGTATATATGTACCACATCTTCTTTATCCATTCGTCTGTCGATGGGCATTTAGGTTGCTTCCATGACCTGGCTATTGTAAATAGTGCTGCAGTGAACATTGGGGTGCATGTGTCTTTTTGAATTATGGCTTTCTCTCGGTATATGCCCAGTAGTGGGATTGCTGGGTCATATGGTAATTCTATTTTTAGTTTTTTAAGGAATCTCCATACTGTTCTCCATAGTGGCTGTATCAATTTACATTCCCACCAACAGTGCAAGAGGGTTCCCTTTTCTCCACACCCTATCCAGCATCTGTTGTTTGTAGATTTTCTGATGATGCCCATTCTAACAGGTGTGAGGTGATACCTCATTGTAGCTTTGATTTGTATTTCTCTAATAATTAGTGATGTTGAGCAGCCTTTGGCCATCTGTATGTCTTCTTTGGAGAAATGTCTATTTAGGTCTTCCGCCCATTTTTTGATTGGGTTGTTTGTTTTTCTAATATTGAACTGCATGAGCTGTTTATATATTTTGGAGATTAATCCTTTGCCGTTGATTCATTTGCAAATATTTTCTCCCATTCTGAGGGTTGCCTTTTCGTCTTGTTTGTAGTTCCTTTGCTGTGCAAAAGCTTTTAAGTTTCATTAGGTCCCATTTGTTTATTTTTGTTTTTATTTCCATTACTCTAGGAGGTGGATCAAAAAAGATCTTGCTGTGGTTTATGTCAAAGAGTGTTCTTCCTATGTTTTCCTCTAAGAGTTTTATAGTGTCTGGTCTTATGTTTAGGTCTTTAATCCATTTTGAATTTATTTTTGTGTGTGGTGTTAGGGAGTGTTCTAATTTCATTCTTTTACCTGTAGCTGTCCAGTTTTCCAGCACCACTTACTGAAGAGACTTGTCTTGTCTCTATTGTATATCCTTACCTCCTTTGTCATAGATTAGTTGACCATAGGTGCATGGGTTTATCTCTGGGCTTTCTATCCTGTTCCATTGATCTATATTTCTGTTTTTGTGCCAGTACCATATTGTCTTCATTACTGTAGCTCTGTAGTATAGTCTGAAGTCAGGGAGTCTGATTCCTCCAGCTCCGTTTTTTCCCCTAAGATCACTTTGGCTATTCGGGGTCTTTTGTCTCCATACAAATTTTAAGATTTTTTTGTTCTAGTTCTGTAAAAAATACCATTCGTAATTTGATAGGGATTGCATTGAATCTGTAGATTGCTTTGGGTAGTATAGTCATTTTCACAATATTGATTCTACCAATCCAACAACATGGTGTACCTCTCCATCTGTTTGTGTCATCTTTGATTTCTTTCATCAGTGTCTTATAGTTTTCTGAGTACAGGTCTTTTACCACCTTAGGTAGGTTTATTTCTAGGTATTTTATTCTTTTTGTTGCAATGGTGAATGGGATTGTTCCCTTAATTTCTCTTTCTGGTCTTTCGTTGTTAATGTGTAGGAATGCAAGAGATTTCTGTGCATTAATTTTGTATCCTGCAACTTTACCAAATTCATTGATTAGCTCTAGTAGTTTTCTGGTGGCATCTTTAGGATTCTCTATGTATAGTATCATGTCATCTGCAAACAGTGACAGTTTTACTTCTTCTTTTCCAATTTGCATTCCTTTTATTTTTCTTCTCTGATTGCCGTGGCTAGGACTTTCAAAACTATGTTGAATAATAGTGGCGAGAGTGGACATCCTTGTCTTGTTCCTGATCTTAGAGGAAATGGTTTGTTTTTCACCATTGAGAATGATGTTTGCTGTGGGTTTGTCATATATGGCCTTTATTATTTTGAGGTAGTTTTCCTCTATGCCCACTTTCTGGAGAGTTTTTATCATAAATGGGCGTTGAATTTTGTCAAAAGCTTTTTCTGCATCTATTGAGATGATCATATGGTTTTTATCTTTCAGTTTGTTAATGTGGTATATCACATTGATTGATTTGCGTATATTGAAGAATCCTTGCATCCCTGGGATAAATCCCACTTGATCATGGTGTATGATCCTTTTAATATGTTGTTGGATTCTGTTGCTAGTATTTTGTTCAGGATTTTTTCATCTATATTTATCAGTGATATTGGTCTGTAATTTTCTTTTTTTGTAGTATCTCTGTCTGGTTTTGGTATCAGGGTGATGGTGGCCTCGTAGAATGAGTTTGGGACTGTTACTTCCTCTGCAATTTTTTGGAAGAGTTTGAGAAGGATTGGTGTTAGCTCTTCTGTAAACGTTTGATAGAATGCACCTGTGAAGCCATCTGGTCCTGGACTTTTGTTTGTTGGAAGATTTTTAATCACAGTTTCAATTTCATTACTTGTGATGGTCTGTTCATATTTTCTGTTTTTTCCTGGTTCAGTCTTGGAAGGTTATACCTTCCTAAGAATTTGTCCATTTCTTCCAGGTTGTCCATTTTATTGGCATAGAGTTGCTTGTAGTAGTCTCTTAGGATGCTTTGTATTTCTGTGGTGTCCGTTGTAATTTCTCCTTTTTCATTTCTAATTTTATTGATTTGAGTCCTCTCCCTCTTTTTCCTGATGAGTCTGGCTAAAGGTTTATCAATTTGTTTACCTTCTCAAAGAACCAGCTTTTAGTTTTATTGATCTTTGCTATTGTTTTCTTCGTTTCTATTCCATTTGTTTCTGCTCTGATCTTTATGATTTCTTTCCTTCTACTAACTTTGGGTTTTGTTTGTTCTTCTTTCTCTAGTTCCTTTAGGTGTAAGTGTAGTTGTTTATTTGAGATTTTTTTTGTTTCTTGAGGTAGGATTGTATTGCTATAAACTTCCCTCTTAGAACTGCTTTTGCTGCATCCCATAGGTTTTAGATTGTCATGTTTTCGTTGTAATTTGTCTCTAGGTATTTTTCGATTTCCTCTTTGATTTCTTCAGTGATCTCTTGGTTATTTAGTAACGTATTGTTTAGCTTCCATGTGTTTGTGTTTTTTATGGTTTTTTTCCCTGTGATTGATTTCTAATCTCATAGCGTTGTGGTCAGAAAAGATGCTTGATATGATTTCAATTTTTCTTAAATTTACCGAGGCTTGATTTATGACCCAAGATGTGATCTATCCTGGAGAATGTTCCATGTGCACTTGAGAAGAAAGTGTAATCTGCTGTTTTTGGATGGAACGTCCTATAAATATTAAATCTATCTGGTCTGTTATGTCATTTAAACCTTCTGTTTCCTTATTAATTTTCTGTCTGGATGATCTGTCCATTGATGTAAGTGAGGTGTTAAAGTCCCCCACTATTATTGTGTTACTGTCGATTTCCTCTTTTATAGCTGTTAGCAGTTGCCTTATGTATTGAGGTGCTCCTATGTTGGGTGCATATATAATTGTTATATCTTCTTCTTGGATAGATCCCTTGATCATTATGTAGTGTCCTTGTCTCTTGTAACATTCTTTATTTTAAAGTCTATTTTATCTGATATGAGTATTGCTACTCCAGCTTTCTTTTGATTTCCGTTTGCATGGAATATCTTTTTCCATCCCCTCACTTTCAGTCTGTAAGTGTCCCTAGGTCTGAAGTGGGTCTCTTGTAAACAGCATATATATGGGTCTTCTTTTTGTATCCATTCAGCGAGCCTGTGTCTTTTGGTTGGAGCATTTAATCCATTCATGTTTAAGGTAATTATCGATACGTATGTTCCTATTACCATTTTGTTAATTGTTGTGGGTTTGTTTTCGTAGGTCCTTTTCTTTTGCGTTTCCCACTTACAGAAGTTCCTTTAGCATTTGTTGTAGGGCTGGTTTGGTGGTGCTGAATTCTCTTAGCTTTTGCTTGTCTGTAAAGCTTTTGATTTCTCCGTCGAATCTGAATGAGATCCTTGCTAGGTAGAATAATCTTGGTTGTAGTTTCTTCCCTTTCATCACTTTAAATATATTGTGCCACTCCCTTCTGGCTTGTAGAGTTTCTGCTGAGAAATCAGCTGTTAACCTTATGGGAGTTCCCTTGTATGTTACTTGTCATTTTTCCCTTGTTGCTTTCAATAATATTTTGTCTTTAATTTTTGTCAGTTTGATTACTGTGTGTCTCAGCATGTTTCTCCTTGGGTTTATCCTGCCTGGGACTCTCTGTGCTTCCTGGATTTGGGTGGCTATTTCCTTTCCCATGTTAGGGAAGTTTTCAACTATAATCTGTTCACATATTTTCTCGGGTCCTTTTTCTCTCTCTTCTCCTTCTGGGACCCCTATAATGCAAATGCTGTGTTTAATGTTGTCCCAGAGGTCTCTTAGACTGTCTTCATTTCCTTTCATTCTTTTTTCTTTATTCTGTTCCATGGCAGTGAATTCCACTATTCTGTCTTCCAGGTCACTTATCTGTTCTTCTGCTTCATTTATTCTGCTGTTGATTCCTTCTAGTGTATTTTTCATTTCAGTTATTGTATTGTTCATCTCTGTTTGTTCTTTAATTCTTCTAGGTGTTTGTTCTTTAATTCTTCTAGGTCTTTGTTAAACATTTCTTGCATCTTCTCGATCTTTGCCTCCATTCTTTTTCCAGGGCCCTGGATCATCTTCACTATCATTATTCTGAATTCTTTTTCTGGAAGCTTGCCTATCTCCACTTCATTTAGTTGTTTTCTGGGGTTTTATCTTGTTCCTTCATCTGGTACACAGTCCTCTGCCTTTAAATTTTGTCTACTTTTCTGTGAATGTGGTTTTCGTTCCACAGGCTGCAGAATTGTAGTTCTTCTTGCTTCTGCTGTCTGCCCTCTGGTCTGAATAAAAGTTCTTTGTGAAAGAAATAGAAAATATCTTCAGACGAGATCTTAAAAGTTACCCATTATCTTTCCACTCAGAGAGGACCAAAGTTCTCTCAAACTTCATACCTATCCTTCCAGATTTTTTCCTATATACACACACATCAATTTAATTTTTGGAGGCTGATGCTATATATGTTGTTTTGGAATCTGCTCGTCTGACTTCATGAAGTTCTTTCAGTTAGGATTATTTTTGTTGTAACATAAAACCCAACCCAAACAGCATCAGCAGCAAGAACACGTATTGTCTCCCGCAGTGAGCTCCGGTGGGAGGTCGGTTCCAGGACTGCTTAATTCACTGGTCCGACAGTGTTGTTAACAACTCAGGGCCTCTGTCTTTCTGCGCAGCAGGTTGGTGAGGCCTTCCCTTGTCTCAGAATTGCTGCAGCAGGTCTGAGCACTGCATCCCCACATAATGGGAGGCAAAGGCCAGACCATGGGAAGAGGGTGCTTCCCTTCTTTGAGTGACTGAGTGTGAGGAAACAGTCCTGGAAATTCCCTAAGATGTTGCTTCATTCTTCTGTCGGAATTGGGCCAGAGGCCCATTCCTCAGCATTCTCAGGCGAGGGGAGTGGAATGACCATAAATGGCTTCATCTCCCCTCAGCTCCCCTGGGAGTCGAGTGGAGGTCACGGGGCCCTCAACTTTGTGTGTGACCCTCCCCTGCAGCTTTCTGGCCTCCAAGCAAAATACTACTTCCCTGGTTTGCTCCCCTTCACCCTGAGTGCTTTTTCTAGACATTGAGAAGGTTGAAATGTGAATGAAAATACCCAGTCCCACTCAGGCTCTGCTCACCTTTACTACCAGGGTTCCATTTTGTCCAGGCTGACACTCTGCTCATTTCCTAGCCTCCTCTGCAGCCATCGGTGGCCTGGGAAGATTCTGCTTTATATTTGCCAGAGGCCTATCACTCCAGTGCCACCTGTCATCCCACCTGCATGGTTTCATTAGGGTGGAGGAATCCTTCTCTGAACCCAGGTCTCCGTCACAGGCGGAAGGGAGCTGAGGGCCACGTGCGCCTCCTACCAGCGCTGCTCCCTGACCAGGTTCCCTGCCTGACGCCGGCAGGCATTGGTTTGGGTGTGCAGTTAGCAATCCAGGTAGAGGAAGGGTCCAGGATGTGATTTATTCTCCCCCCACCGTTCCTCCTTTGGCCTGGGGGTGGGGATGCATTGCAGGGTGGAGAGGAACTAAGAGCCCTGGTTCTGGCCTCCCTGTCAGGAGGCTCGTGCCTGGGGTCAGGACAGGTTCTTCTGCCTGGTTTCATTTATATCACATGTATTTTTTGTTTGCACCTGTTACCGTAAGTAGCTTCAGATGCTTTCTGGAAGCATGAGAGTGTATAAACAAACGGAGCCTCCAGACGCCCCACAGATACCGCCACCAGCTTCCATCTGACTCGCACGGCCGTGTGGGTTCAGAGCCTGGTTTCAGTCAAAGGCCTACCAGGGGCCAGTCTGCAACCCCAGCAGGGAGGAGGGCGGCTAGCCCAGAGAACCCCAGGGAGGACAAGTCCCTCGCACCTGTGAGGAAGCAGCTGTGGCTGGAGGCTGGAGGCTGGGCCTGAGCTGAGCCCTCCTGCTTGGCCTCACGCCCTCCTCACTGAGGGACTGTGTGCTCAGGCCATTCAAGATGGCTGTCCCCTGCTCTCTGCATATCCCCTGCTCGATCAGCCCCTGCTTCCCTCACGTGACTATCCAATCCTCTTAATCATAGGGCTCAATTAGTTCCTGGTAACCGAGCCCACCTGACATCAATCTCCCTGATGTGGTGAGGACTGCTGCCATGTCCTGGTGTCCTGTCCGATGGCTGCTGCACGCCGTGGGGTTTTGCTCCAGGACCGTGTGTTAAGATCCCTCTATCCAACAAACCGTTCATGTCTCTGTTGCTGTCTCTAGGCTCTTCCTCTGGTCTCAAGGCTGGGCAACTACAAAGCTTATGGGCTCACGGGGTCCAGCCCAACAGGGACAGAGGCAGGAACTGGGGCCCAAAGCCCGCACTCCTGCCCACTAACCACTGCGTTCTGCCAGGCTTCTGGCCGCGAGAGCCGGGCAGGCGTGGACAGAGCCGAGTCTAGGGGGGCATGACCCAGGCCTTTGCAAAGCCACGGAACACAAACACAGAAAGTGGGTCTGATTCAGCAGCATTCATTTTTATTTCTAAATAAGAATCCAGTGACATTACTGTTTTTCATCCATTTCTGAATTCTTTGAAGAGTCCAGTGAGACGAGGTAGAGGCTCCAGCAGAGCAGCTGCAGGTCCCTCCACCTCCGACCCACCTTCGCCTCTGCAACCCACAGCCCCACCAAGAGGAGCAGCATATTTCTCAGGAACCAGGACTAACGGCTGCCTCTCACATCTTACTTGGGGGAGGACAAAAGAACAAGCCTGACCTTCCCAATAGTCCTTATATCAAAAAGCTGTACTTAAAAAAATCCTTCATTTTTAAAAAGAAAATTACTCAAAAGAATACAAGATTCTGATTAATCTTGAGAATAAATCAAGCTTTGCAGGAGCTGTACTGGAGAAAACGCTAAAGCCTTTGGTAGCCACGAACCCCGAGTCAGCCGAGCGAGCGAGGAGCCTTCCCCGGCCCATGGGCCTCCGCGGCTCCTCAGAGCAGCGCTGGGGCCTGGAGAAGTGGCTCTTCCACGTGGCTGACCAGCTCCTTGGACAGGGGCCCATAGTGCTGACAGGTGACCTTTCTCTTGACCACCGAACTGCACAATCCCCATGGATCCCATGGCCACGGGGCCCGGCCCGCAGCTGCACTCCAAGGACTCAGCTCTCTCGCCCTGAAGCCAGGATGCTCAACGCGGAGCAGCTAGGAAAAGACCAGCTCCTGGGTAGGAAAAGCCACAAATTTTTTTTCCCTCTGGGATTAGGGACTGTGTCGGCTGGGTTGAGAAAGGGTGAAACGGGGTGGGGGAAATTAGAAAGTCTTCTTTCGTAACATGGGCAATGATGGTGGAAGTCCCTGAACATCTAACTCCATTTGTGTGAGAAATGACAGGAGACTAAGTGGAAGGGAGTGTGGCTGATTATCCGAAGCCGTCACTCTAACTGTGGTGTTTTCATTTAAAACATATTGCCTGGGGCTTTGGAGACCGGGTTCCTGGTAGAACAACTTCTTAATGATTCTGGCTGCTCTACCAGGAACGTTTCAGATAATTTCCTACCCACCACCCGGCAGGAGAATCACATGCCTGCATTCTGGAGGGAATGAGGAAGGAGCAAAGGATCTTTCCTCTTTTTTTGGCATTTGAAGTCCTAACTGACAGTCAATCATTGCTGTTGAGAGATTCCTCCTCCCACTAGAATCGGGTCAGTTCTAAGGCCACCCTAAGCCACGCCTACACCTTGCCGGACCTTCGATGGCCCGGACTTGACTGAGGAGAAGCCGGTCGCCACCAGGCCCCACCCTCACTCTCCCCACTGAAGCAGAAGAGGGATTCTGGCTGTGGCCTCCCCACTGGGGACTTTGCCACGTGTGTGGACCCCCATGGGAGTGTGGACCTGAGACCCCGGAAGGCCACCTTAGGTGAGGGCTTGAAGGAGAAGGCTCCCCACTCACCAGCCTTTCCACACTCCACTGCACACAGAGGAATCTGCAGGCAAATCAGGGCCTCCCTAGGTTGACTTGGGGCACTCAGGGGCTGCCAACATTCTGGGCCCCTGGCCTCATGTCAGCCGGGGCCCAGCAAGCATTCCCAGTGTGTGAAAAGAGGCAGCTGGCCAGGGGGACAGGGTCTGCCCCTGGGCTCAGTGAGCACCAGATGATGGAACTGAGCCACCTTCTGCCTGGCTCTGTTCCAGCTCAGCCCGAACTTGGTCTCTGGGGACCTAGGAAAAGCCAGCTTCTTTTCCTGTGAGGCCTCTCACTCCAAGCCTCTGAGCATGGTTAGTCCCAGAGGTCCTACAACCACAGGGCTGCAGAACACGTGATGAATTCCAAGTCCAAAATCGTAGGGCCTGCTGTGGAGGGGCTGCTGGGGGAGCCTTGGGGTGGGGCCTTAGCGCTACAGGACGCCCCAGCTCCCCAAGACGGCGTGTCTTCAGAGTTCACTGGCTAGCCAACCAGCTTCCCCAAAGGCACGCACTGACCTTACAGCCTTCACCTCCTCCTAAAGTATTACCTTCTCTCTGTGCTATACTTCTCCTGTCCCATGGCCTAGACCTAAAAGAAAACATGTGTGAAGTTATAGTTATGCTGGATATTTTTAATCTTCTAGGCATTTATTCCCCCAACAATAGAATTATTAGGAATGCTAAAGGTAGACAGCAGCAATTTTTGATTCTCAGGCAAAGACATCTGAAAAAAGTCCACCAGAAAAATCTCTCTCGATGGGCTTTGGCCTGTTCAAAGGTGATGGCTGAGGCACACGGGGCGCCCTCCTTGGCGGGGAAATGCCCTCCCACGCTGCTAAGCCACTACTTGGCCAGAAGAGGGCAGGAGCAGCTCACAGGACGCCCAGGCTGGCGCTGCTCCAGGCCAGGCAAGACTCTCCCCCAGCCACCTTCACACAGCCAAGCCTTGGGGACCTCGCCCCGATCCCGCGTGCTTCTCTACTTACTGTCACTCTCAGGTCTCAGCTAAAAGTGGAAGGACAGGTGGGACCTGGTGACAAAGGGCAGTCTGAACTGAGAAGATCCTGTTTTCATTATTTAATCTATGAACTCACAGCCCCCAAAATTTTTTTCCGGCAAGCTACTGAGTTTACAATGCAACTTACACCTCGGAGATCAGACTCTGAATTTCAGGGGGAAAGTCAGTTACTTACTAATTGGAGAATGAGAGAACAATCTGGCCTCTGATCCCTGCCCCCTCCCCTTATGGACAAAGGTCCTCTCCCTTTGACCTCTTCTCTCTTCCACTAAAAAGAAATAGGAAATGACGGAGACTGGAATTATGCATGGCATTAATCTTCCAGTGGGGATATTAGGTGAAGTAAAGTAATCCTATTTGGCTCAAATTATGGGGTTACGGTGGGAGATTACAAAAAGAAATCATATTTTAGCTCTATCAAGTACCAATTGACTTTTCATGCATAAAAAGGAAACCATGTGCCCTCCTGCCTGACTGGCTTTACGCTTACACTTCTGGGGCAAGGGAAGGGGTTAGGGCAGGGGTCTGGCCTCGTGGGCTGGGTACATGGGTCCTGGAGGGTCCCGAGGTCAGTCCTTCCTCACATCCAGAGCCACGCTGCCTGAGGCTGAGAAGATGGAAACATATTTGCTGCCAGCCCAAGGTCCATGCTGGCCCACTGTGTCCGAAACAGAACCAACGACATGCACATGATGAATTAAACCACGCCAGGGGGTGCTGAGTCCCAAGGCTCCAGCTGAGACCCTGAGCCACATATGGAAACTGCCAGAGGCCTGTAGATGGGCACAAGCAAGCAGGTAAAGACTTGTTAAAGGGCCGGTGAAAGGGGTGGATGCGGGGAAGTCAGAAACTCCATGTCCTCTGGACATGATTGGCAGCTCCTCACCTTGAGGTGGCCCAGGGGCCCGGACCATGGGGCCGGGGCAGGGGTGTGTGTATGTGTGTGTGCGCGCGTGGCCGGGGCAGGGGTGTGTGTGTGTGTGTGTGTGTGTGTGCGCGCGGCCGGGGCAGGGGTGTGTGTGTGTGTGTGTGGTGTGTGTGTGTGTGCGCGCGCGCGTGGCCGGGGCAGTAGTTTGTGTGTGTGTGTGTGTGCGCGCGTGGCCGGGGCAGGGGTGTGTGTGTGTGTGTGTGTGCGCGCGTGGCCGGGGCAGGGGTGTGTGTGGTGTGTGCGCGCGCGTGCGCAAGCGCTCTGTGAGCGAGTCCTGAGGGAGCAGTGGCTGCTCAGGGATTGCAGGTGAGACTCAGATGCATCTGGCTGCAGGCCACTGGAGCCCTGGGAAGGGGTGGCAGACGAGGAGCACGGGGACAAATGGGACCCAAGATGGTAGAGAATTGGGAGGGGAAAAAAAAAAGATGCCGATGAGCAGTGAAGGTGCAGCAGGTAAACGGTGGGCAGAGCCCAGGAAAAGGGGCCTCTGAACAAACAAGGACCACTGAGTAAGGAATCGAGGTCAGGGAAGGGACTGCTAGGCTCTCACCACTTTGTAAAAGTGCATGAATTTAAACTGAATTCAAAGACAGCAGCTGCTGGCCAGCATAAACCCTGAAGACTTTCCCTCTAGAGGGTGCTCTGACCCTACATTGAATAGGGTCACTCACCCCCAAAAAACCCAGGGATACGGCTTCCAATGGGGCTCTAGAGAGGTGCCTGTGCCCTCGTGCTCGGTTCCAGTGTAAACATTCACAGTATTCCCAGAGAAGGGCAGTAGCTGCCTGCTGCCCAGGGAGACAGCCTGTGAGGTGCCAATCAGAGGTAAAGAGAAAAAGGTCACTCAGTTTCTCTTTCTCAGGGAGTGCAAGCGACATCACGAAGGGGAGTGTGAGGTTTCCAAGGCCTCTGAGCCTGCTGCTTAAGTGAGAACCGCCGCTGCTGAGGGTCGAGGTGCCTTGATGACGCACAGGGAAGCGGCGGCTGGCCTCTCGCCCTGCTGCTACCGACACCCGTCCGGCAGGGAAGGGCCCCTGTAATGAAGGCAGTGGCCAGGGATGGCGGCAACGGCGCACCACGCTCCCGGGACGCCCTGCACAGTGGGTCCATGGCAGGATTTCTCCTCTCAGGCACCTTGGCGTGACAGATGACTATTCCCCGGCTACAGAAGCAGAAGGAAACATGTACCTGCAAAGGTGGTCCCTCCAATCCGCAGGCTGGGAAGCCACCCTGAGGGCAGAGGTCCAGCCCAGTGGGGAGCGGGGAGAGGGTGCTTCAGGGCAGCCGGCTGGCTCCAAAGGCCTGGGAGGTCCTGGGTTAAGACGACAGTAGCCTGTGCGTCACCCTGCTTCCATCCGCCCCAAAGAAGTGCCACATGCACACGCCTCGGGGGCCCTTGCTGGGTGGCCGTCCTGGGAGCCGCGGGGAGGCTGGATGGCAGTGCTGCGGCCCCGGTTGCCCGGAAGCCACGCGTCCTGGTCGGTCACAGCAGCTCCTGCTCGTCGTCCTCGGAGCCGGAGGGGCCTTGGCGCACCTCTTCGTACCACTTGTTGGTGAGGGTTTTCATCTGGATGCGCCCGTGGTGGAGGTCCTGGGGTGGGAGACACAGCAAGCCCTTGTCAGTGGTCTGGCTCAGGGTCAGGGCTGAGGAAGGGAGGAGACAGGAGGCAGGGGGCGCGGCCACAAGCAATTTCAAAGTGTTAACTGACTAACCGCAAGCTGGGATCATTCTCTGTTGGGGAGGAGATAACGGGAGGTGTCACCCTGGAACAGGAGTAGGAGGCAGGATGGCATGATGTTAAAAAACCTGGCCTCTGGAATCAGACACACTTGGGCTCTGCTTCCAGCTTTGCCAGGTACTGGCTGTGTGACCTCGGGGGGTTACTTCACCTCTCTGGGCCTCAGTCTCCCCGGCTATCAACTGAGACAACCCGCTGCATCTACTGCATGGGTTGCTGGGAGAATGAAATGAAGCAATCGTGAAAAACGTCTGGTGTAGCGCCTGGCTCACAGTAAGAACTCACGTGCTGACAGCGATCCTGACTGCTGAGGGAGGGAAAACGGGGCTCAGGACCAAAGCGGGGCAGCAGCCAGAACCCCTCCCCCACCCCGCACGGTGCAGGATGACGGTTTCAGCAAAGCAGGCCCAAGCTGGTCCCTGAGTGTGTCACTCACTGTCAGGCCAGTGGTGCCTGGAGGGATGGAGCAAGAGCCCTGAGCCTCGGGCCACTGTCCAAGGCCCTGGCAGGTCTGAAATTCCTCAGCTCAGATTCAGTAGCCGATCAATGTCCCAAGTCTATCATCCAGGAAATCCAAACTGGGTTAACAAGTCTATTATTAAACTAGCACTGGAGACTTCCCTGGTGTCACAGTGGTTAAGAATCTGCCTGTCAATGCAGGGGACACGGTTCGAGCCCTGGTCCGGGAAGATCCCACATGCTGTGGAGGAACTAAGCCCGTGAGCCACAACTACCACAACTACCGAGCCTGCACTCTAGAGCCCGCGAGCCACAACTACTGAGCCCACGTGTCACAACTACTGAAGCCCACGCACCTAGAGCCCATGCTCTGCAACAAGAGAAACCATGACAATAAGAAGCACGCGCACCGCAACGCAGAGTAGCCCCCGCTCGCCGCAACTAGAGAAAGCCCACGCGCAGCAACGAAGACCCAGTGCAGCCAAAAATAAATGAATTAAATAAATAAATAAACAAACCAGCATTAAATACGGCAGCGAAGGAAAAACAGCAGATGCAGAGTGCTGCAAGCATGTCCAGCCTGCGAGGCTGGGAAGGAGAGAACGCTGAGTGGGGAGAGGCCCCCACCCAGCCCGGCACGTGGGTCTTCCCTGCCCACCCTGCTCTTGGCCACTGCAGGCCCTGAGGGAGGAAGGCGAGGGACCCCTGGCCTGCGTCCCACCTCCTGGGTCAGCCGCCGCGTGAAGAAGGGGTTCAGGTACTTGGCATCCAGCCACAGGAAGCCTTTGAGGTCCTGCCGCCTGACGTAGTGGGCTTCGTACTCCTCCTCGGTGAGCTCTGACAGGTGCTCCGACTCGACGGTGTTGCCCTGCGGCGGGTGGGGGGAAGGCAGCCGAAGGCTCGTCAGCTGACACCTGCCTGGAAGCCCTCACACCACCCAGCCTACCTCCTCCGCAGCTCTTCACCCCGGCCCCTGTGTCCCCAACCCTAACGGTGGCAGCAAAGAGGCCTCCTGGGAGCCTGTAGGGAGGCGGGAAGGTGTGTAAGAAAACGATGGACATCCAGGAAAATCAGAATTGTGAAGAAGTTGGAAGCTCAGGGCTGGGGCTTGGTCTACTGTAAGCTCTCCAGGTGGCTGTCTGTGCGGCCAGGACTGGGAGCTCTTCTAGGCTGTCTCTTTACCAGTGAACTGAATGAGGGAGGCGGCTTTTGTCGTTTTTTGCCTGCAGAGGCCCATTCTGGGTACATCTGCTGGTCATGTGGATGCAGCAGGGAGGGATGTGGAGAGGGAGAGAGGGAGGGAGGGAAGGACCACCCACCCTCTGCAGGGGCGACCATAGGCAGTTTTGCAGTCGCCCCCAAGCGCAGGTGTACCCTGGGTGTAGGAGGTGGGAGAGAGGGAGCGGCAGGGAGGGCATTTCCCTGCCGTGGAGCAGCGCTTCTAAACTCGGGCCGGCGTCAGAATCACCTGGAGCTTGGGGAGCCACAAAATGCTGGGCCCACTAGGCCCACCTGCAGTTCCTGATTCAGCAGGTCTGGGAGGGGGCCCAAGAATGTGCATTTCTAACAAGCGCCCACCGATGCTGCTGGACCAGGAACCCCACCTTCACGACCAGTGATGGAAAGTGGGGTGGTTAAGAGTCTGTGTGACCAGGGCTGTGTGGTTTGGTCTCTGTGCCTCAGTGCTCTCATCTGCAAAATGGGAATCATGAGACCATCTGCTTCCTGCAGGTTATCAGGGACAGTCCAAGGACAGCGCAGGCACCACAGAAAACATGCCCTAAACAGCAGCTGCTCCCCCCGAGCACACATCCTGGTTCTACCAGAGCTGTGCTTGGCCAAGTGTGGCTGTACCTCCCGGCAACTCATCAGAAATGCAAATTCTTTGGGCGCCCACCCCAGACCTGTAAGACCCTGGAGCCCTCCACCAATCCTGACACCCACTAAAAGCTTCGAGAACCTATACTTGAACTTTGGTTAAAAACAGACAAGAAGGCTGGTGGATGGGGGTGGGGGGAGAAGGGCCACGGAGAGTGAGGAAAGTTCTGTGAGCCAGCCCTGTCTGACGTCATCTGAAGGTTCTCTCAGCAGCACAACTCTGGCTGGAGAGGCCGCGGGCAGAGACTGGAGGCCAAGATCCACCCAGACTGGACTTTCCAGAGTGAGAGGTGGGCCACATCCCCCTTCCCCACCTCTGGTTGAGGATTTCTGTGCCTTCCAGGGCTGAGTAAAGTTACTGATGGCCTTGAACAAGGGAACTAGAAAAAGATGCATTTCTGCAAAAGCATGTGCGTGGAGCAGGGAGTGGTGCAGGAAGGCAGGACCAGAGGCCAGGGCCCGAGGGAACACAGGGCAGGAAAGGCACAATCACTGTGACTCAGGGGAGGAGGGTGGCTTGGAGGAGGCAGAGGTGGGCAGGGGTCCGGGGGCCTCAGGCTCGCTGCAGATGGCCTTGGGCACCTCCACCCCCAAATCATGCCCTTGCCTGTCCTCATGGAGGGCCATCTCCTGTGACTCTCCAAGCCTCTGTGAGCACTTTCCCCTTATCTAGCCCCAACAGGAGGCTTTTTAGTAGATGCTAGGGAATGATACAATTTTGTCATTTTGTGATTTTGAAACCCTCCTTCCAGTCCCGGCCTGATGGGGCGGTGTGGTTACTGGCAGGGGAGGAGCATTCCTGGAAGAGTCTGGAAGGTTCACGTTCCCACGCCACTGCCTCCGTGGCTTCACGAGGCCGGCAGACAACCCACCCCAAAGAGTCACGCTTCAGACCCTGAGTCCAACCTCCTTGTCACTTTGGGAAGCTGGTGCGTGCGTGTGTGCATGTGCTGCGCGCCTATGCGTGCGTGCCCAGGGACGGATCATCCTCAGATCGTGTCTCGTTCCCCCATTTTCTGGCGGCGAGTGGGGACCCACCCTCTGCCCCTGCCCGCCCGGCCGGCACTCACCATCTTCTCGGTCTTGCTGAGGTTGACGTCCTTCTTGTTCCTGCGGCGTGCCCTGGCATCCTCGATGTCCGCGAAGCGGATGAGGGGCATGGTGCTGCCGCCCAGCAGCAGAATGGTGAAGAGCACGATGCTGATGGTGGTGGTGCCGATGAGCTGCCGCTTCTCCATGGGCTCCAGGTCCAGGTGCAGGCTCAGGGCGTAGGGGATGGCCCCCCGCAGGCCTGGGCGACAGTGAAGGGAGTAAGAGGGACGGAGGCAGGCGGGAGGGGGCAGCAGTTCGCGGGGGATCTGGGCCCAGCCCGGCACCACGGCCGCTCGACATCCTAATGCACCCACTGGAGAGTGCGAACTCAGCCTGTGAGGCTCTGGGGTGTGAGAGAAGCAGGCGCAAGGAACGGAGGCTCACCTCCGCTCCCACTTCTCAAGGCGGCAGAGCGGAGCGGGTGAAGTGACCTGTCCAGGCTGTGAAGCGCCGGGCGTGTGCGTGTTGAGGATTTATCAAGCCCAGCGCTTATGTTTTAGAAACACGACAGCTGGTGCAGACGAGCCCTCCCTGTGCTACGTGTTCCGCGGACATGACCTCATCCGATTGTCACAGCTGTAGAGCTGGTCCTGTTATTCTCACAGCGCACAGATGAGGCGCCGAGACTGAGAATGAGGTGTCCTCCCAGGGCCACACGCTTTACTGGCAACGTCACAGAATGCCTTTTGCCCAATGCCCACTGTAGTGGAGGATGCCACCCCCGTGGTGGCCAGCGGCTCAGGGGACTGCATCACGGCCTCTCCCTTACTTCCTGTTTTGGTTCCCTGGGAGGGTGCTGGCTGGACTGAGGGGTATGGACTGAGCCGGGAAATGGCACGTTCTCTCTAAAAAACTTCCTGGCTTGTCTGGTGCCATACGGGGGGACAGAAGCTCCCAGAGCAGCGGGGAGGAGAGATGTCAAACGAGGACTCGTGTGAGGGTGAGGGCCTGAAGGAGAAGGGAGGGCGGGCCGGGCACACAGCGACAGGATCTGACCCAGACGTGGAGGCCGGCGCATCACAGCATGATGGGGGGCTGGCTGCTGCAGCCCAGACCCTATATGGGGACACAGCAGGGCGGAGGGAAGGGGGTGGAATTAAAAGAGACACGGGGAGCAGAAGCAACAGGTCACAGGAGCAAGGGGAAGGTGGAGTGACCAGGGAAGGGAAGGGCCTGGAGGATGCCCGGGTCCTAGGAGGCTGGCTGCGCGACGGTCTGGGCACGGGGTCGGGAGTCTGGCTCCTGGGTCCACCCCTTGGCCTCCTGCTTTCCCTGGGGCCTCCCAGGCTGGCACGAGGAACGAGACACAGGGCCTGCCATGACGGCGGCCCGAGGATGAAATGCCTTGGCATAGAACAGCATGTGCGCAGAGTAAACACTTCGTAAGAGGGAGCCACGTGTTATTGTTTCCTGTGGAAGGAAGGGGGATGCTGGCAAACAAGCAGCTGGGGCAGGAAGGTAAGTTCCGTCCTAGACAATGAGATCGCCATGGCTCCACAACATCCAAGGAGGATTCAGACACTGGAGTCTGGATCCCAGAGGGAAGGCCTGGTCGGAGGAAACAGCTTTGGGAGGGTGGGAACCAGATGGAAGTTGAGGCCACAGGACAGGTGAGCTTGTGAGAGCGCAAGAGATGAAGCAGGTCTGAGGCTGAGTCCTGAGGAAGCCAATATTTGCTGAGGTGCCGGTAAAGGCAGATGGGGACCTGGACAGGAGCCTGAGGAGATCCCAAGGGAAAGGAGGGGAACCAGAGCATGGCCTGGAGGCCAAGGGAAGAGGAGAGGGTATCCTCCCAGTCAGAGGGCAGGTCGGTGGGAGGAAGGAGCCCCAAGCCGAGGAGGCGGGTGGGATGAGGGCTAACCGGTGCCCACCAGGTCTGCCTGGGGGAGGCTGCTGGTGACCCGGGCGAGGCCAAGTCCAGCCCTGAGGACAGGAGGGGAGGAAGTGGAGAAAATGGGCAAGAAAAGCTCACTCAAGAGGTCTGGCCACGATAGGAAGAGATGGGGAAGCAGCTGGAGGGGACGAGGAGCAGGGGTTTTGGCTGAAGTCGTTGGTTTTTTGCGGGGAAAAGGAGACTCTTCAACTGTGGAATGATGGCGGAGCCAGTGGGACAGGGTGAGGATCCAGGAAGGAGGGAGGGAATCAATGGAGAGAGGCCTGGACAGCCTGAGGACACCCGGAACCAAGAGCCCTCCCTGTTTAAAGCCACCGCCCACTTCCCTGTAGAGGTCTCTCACCGCACCCCGCGACCCCAGAGAGCTCACATACTTTGTAAAATGCCTGATACGTTTCTCAGATTTTCTCTCAGATTTTCAAGACCTTGGATCAACTACTTGACGATTTTTTTCCCTCACTGGCAAAAAAGATTAAGAAAAAAGTTTCTCTCACTGTACACACATATATACACACCTACCTACCTAGATCTGTCACACACACACCTATGAATATATTTTAAACAAGGTCTTTTGAAAAGGAAATCTGCGAGAAATTTACAGATATGCTGTTGGACAGAAAACAGCTTACAAAGCACGTTGCTATACCCTGACCCACACAGAAATATTTTAATTATAATATTTAAACAAGAAAGCACAAAGAACTGGATGTATTTGCTCCTAAGTAAATTTAAAGATGTCTACGGATCCGGTTCTTTAGGAGTCAAAGATTTATGAAATCATTTCGATCCTTTAAAAAGCAGAGGAATATGGGATTGAACAGCAACTGAAATGGTCAAATAAACTATCAGAACTTAGTAACTGAATAAAAAAAGTCCAAATCTAACCTATAGTACAAAAAAGTTTAAACTTTAACCTTTTTATTCTGAGCCCCTTGTTACTTCAGCCTAGAAAGCGCTCAGGTGGGAGGGGCGCCGTGCACACCTTGCCCTGGGCTACCCCGTCTGTCCAGGAAAGAGTGGAGGGAAGGAGGGCAATCCTGGCTCTGCCTCCTGGGGCCCCTCGTCCCGAGCAAGTCCTTTACCCTTGAGCCTGAGGTTCCTCATCTGTAGAGCAGACACGCACCACCCACTTGCTGCGCTGTGGGGAGGGGTACCGCCTGCGAAGGGCCTCGCTCAGGGCCTGTGTTATAGCAGGCGCCCTTAAACGGGAGCACGTGCAACTTGGGGCCAATGAGGCATGCTCGTTTCGCAAGGGCTCCGGGGACAGGCACGTGCATTCTCCGCAGGGCCTGTGCCTTTACAACACACATCTTCCCTCCACCGTTCGTTCAAGATTGGGCTTACCGCTGAACCACATGATGAACATCATCTTTGGTGTGATTTTATGATCTCGGAAGAAGTTCAGGAGGTAGGAGAGAGGGAAAATGTTCACCGCTCTGCCAAACAGCACAAGCACCTGTTAACAGCAACAAACTAAGTCTTAACATGGAAACCTCTGGTTCTTCAAGTTGAAGCTTGTTGAGGCTAACACAGACCTGGTAACACACCCATTATAAAGGCAGCATCCCCTTGTCATCAAAGACATGAACTCAGTGCTAGGCAGAGACCCAGGAGATGCCAGTTTCTATGTGTCTAGGAAAGGATTAAAGCTTTGTATGTTACGTTTCCATTGTCAGAAAGAGAGGACTAACAAGGTATCAATGACAGCTTCAGTAATGCCAAGAGGCCGTGCAGAAGTACCCAGAGATTAATTTAAGGGTAATCTGGCTCCTCCAAATGTGCTCCGCTGTGGGACGGGCCTGCACTGATCATTCCCAATGGGCTAGCTCTGGGGGAACAGACAAGGTATTCCTGCCTCTCCCATGGGGGCCCCACTCCTCAGGGAAAGGAGCGAAGACTGAAAAGCGCCTACCTATGTCCGTAAATGCTGCTCCCTGCGCAAGAGGAATGCACAGGTGGGTTCTAACAGGAGGTCACATACACCCTATCTAGCCAGTTGCTTGCCATGGCTTTTGGTTCCTAGCCATCTCCAAAGGCATGTCGATTTCAGCAAAATATAGCTTTATGTAAAGTCTAAATCTTATCTAAGTGGCTTCTTAGAACTACTTATTAATTTACTTCGTTTCTTCATCTTGGTTCTCACCATAACTAACTTGAACAGAATAATATGTGTGTGTGTGTATATATATATATATATATATATATATATATATATATATATATATATATATATACACACACACACATTCTAAGGCTCTAAGTTTATTCTTACAACCAGCATGAATTGAGTGTGCTTTGGACTGTTGTGCCTTGGAAGGTCAAGTTAATAATTACCCACAATCATCTAACATTTATATGCCACACAATGCTCTAATGATTTTATATGCATTATCTTGTTCAATTTACATCCTTCCAAAGGTCTCATGAGGTAGGTATTACTGTCTCTATTTTAGAGACAAGTAAACTGAGACAGCGAGAGGTTAAGTATTAAGTAACTGGTCCAAGCTGACGCAGGCAGGAAGTGGTGGAGCCAAGTCCCAAACCTGGCTCGGTCCCCAGAGCCCATGCCCTTGACCACTGAGTGAGTCTAAGGTAATCCATCTGAGCGGCACAGGCCATCTCTAGGAGTGCCAGGGCCAGACTGACCAGTTGCTCAGGGGAAACTGAGTCACTACCCCAGGCATCGCCTCATTTTTCTTTCCCTCCCAGCTCATGGCTGAGATCGCCACCTCCCTGTTTCACCCACTGAAATCTAATCCTCCATTCCCACATGTGTGTTTCAGGGTTGACCAAATGTGGCCCCTTTCACCCACTGACCACATTAAAGGCTACTATACTTTCTATAAAAGACTTTTGCTGCTGTTTTCTTGTCCTAAAACCTGAGTTTGGAGGACACATAACAGTGATAAAAGCAATGAGCTTGTGCCAACTAAGGCAGAAGCACCCAGATTGCAAGGGGAAACATCTTTTTCTTTAGGGTTCCTTATCTTCTCTGCCTCAGGTTCCCCATATGCCAAATAGGTAGGCCTCACTGGTTTGCACGTGGTAGGTGACAGTGATTTAAAAGAAAAAGCCTGCCTCTCAATAGCTGTGTTTTGTTAAGTGGAGCTGGTAATAAGAGTTAAGATGAATTATGGTAACTCAACAAGCTGTGCTTTGCAAGTGCCTTAAATTAACAGAGGATCTAAAAAGACAACAAACAGATCAAATTAGGGACAGGAGTATAAATCAGCAGGAGGACCTATGGGAGATGAGTTCACACTGACGGGACAGAGACACAGGAGGGACACAGACGAGGGACCTGGGAACACCAGGCTAATGCCCAAATGTTAGCCATTCCCGTCACTTTGATCAGATGCCTGAGGGAGCTGGACCTTTCTTTTAAATGCGTAAACATTTATTTTTCTCCCATTCCATTCCCAAGATCTGATTTGAATGCAAATGATTAAACTTCTATTTTTCTTTTTTAAAGGTACATTTTAACTTGTCTCCTACTGCCACCACCCCTCTCTCGTCCAATTACAACAGTTTCCCAAATCTTCTCAATGATAAGAATCACCTGGGATGATGATTCCTCCAGATGCATCTCCAAAGGAGGTAAGGGCCTCGTAATCTTTACCTTGAACAAGTGTCCAAGGTCATGCTTATAAATGGACACATTTGAAGGAAACCACAGCAAGAATTAGGTATATTCATTATAATCATCCAGAAAAAGTAGAAAAGAGAAAGAAATCTTCCCCCGTTCTACAACCACTGTGAACATTCGGCTGCATTTTCTTACATATTTTCTTTTTTCTATGCATGCCGTTTTTACATGGTTATGATCAATTACACATTTCAATTCTGAAATCTGCTTTTACTACCTAACGTTACAAACTGGTAAATTTTTTTTTTTTTTTTTATGGCTGCGCCTTGCAGCCTGCAGGATCTTAGTTCCCTGCTGACCAGGGATCAAACCTGGGCTCCCTGCAGTGGAAGCTCGGAAGTCTTAACCACTGGACTGCCAGGGAAGTCCTGAAAAAAATGGTAATTTTTAAAGAAGACTATAACAGTTCAAGGCCACTTAAAATTAAAACCAAGCAAGAATTCTTTTCTAGGGATATTTATTTACTTAATTCCATCCCTTCCCATTTATTGTATGTTCATGAATTTTTAACAAAAAGAAACTTCAAACAGAAGGTTGTCTATGTAGCTGTTGACTTTGACCAGTTAACAGTTACATAAATGAATCCAGAATATGTGGTTATCGATCTACAAATAAGTAGTTAAATAAAAAACAAGGAAAATACTTACTATGCACCAGATGACAAAGGAAATTTCAAACTTGTGAGGGAAACTAAAAATGGACAGGCCAAGAAATGCAAACACACATGTTTCTGAAACAAACCAAAGAATGGATTATTCAGCCTCAACTATTTTCTTCCAGTACAGCATGGGACTGTTATGCAAGCAAACATTCAGAAGTTAATCAGAATCCAGTATACCACTTTGCTTATTTTCTGGAAAATCCTGCAACCAGTACCTTGGCAAACTTGTCCTTTGATTCTCTCATTCTTTTCTATCACATAAGCACCAAGTGCTTGCTATTCAGAATCTCCTAATTTAATAAGCCAGCTGTCAAATACCCATGCAAATAAATACTCTCCCACCCGGGGACGGTGATAAATATATGAATCTGTCCATTTGCTGAACACTGTGATCAGCAAGGATCCCAACTGCGGCAAAGTGGCAAAAATTCAGAGCAAATGACTGCAGACGCCATGTGACTAGTGTGAAAGGGCCCTTTGTTAACTTCCTTGCCAGAGTGGACAAAGCCAAATGACTGACTTCACATATTTAATGTTGCCACAAAGTTTAGAAGAAGGCTTACATCCTGCAGGATTTGCAGGAAGAAATACATTTCAACTCTTGGCTCCACTCCACAAGTCAAAGAGAGTCTGGCATTTATTCTTGCTGTACAAGCAGTCACTTGTGTATCCTAAGAAAAAGCACCTTAGAAATTCCTAGCACCAGGCTCCCCGCTTAGACTGTAACATCCTCCAGAATAAACGTAGAGCCAGGGAGACAAAGACACTATTTTAAAAGTTGAGCATCATAAAACATCAAGGCTGTTTTGAAACATTTCAGCAATGTTTTTTTTCTTCAAATGTGTATCCTCTTAGAACAAGTCCACAAGCTGGACAGTATACTTACCCTTCTCCTCCTTGAATGTTTTTATCAAATATTTTTGTCATCTTTTGCAATCAGCTTATTTAGAACACATCCAGATCTATGTAATGCTTTTCCCTGGCAGCACGAATACTATTATGTGGACACGTCACGGTTAATTTAATGAATCCTTGATGGATATTTAGACTGTTTCTATTTCTGATATTGAAAAAGCAACAACAAACATCCCTGTGCACAGACTAAATCCCTGATGGTAGAATCGCTGGGTCAAAGAGTATGTGCCTTTTAAATTCAGACTGACGCTGCAAATGACTCTCCAAAAAAGATGGCATCAATGTATATGCCCGTCAACAGGGCCTGTTTTCTATACGTTTGTGCCGGAAGTGGGGAATCACCAAACTGAAAATCTGATGGGTACAAAATAGAATTTGATGGATGTTTTGCTTTACATTTCCTTACGGTGAGAGAGTCTTTCGCCATGACTTTCTGAGAAGGGTGCTGTGGAAACAATACCCACTGGGCCAGGAAGAGACAGACCGCTTCCAGACTCACTTCTTAGCCATAAGACAGTGCTCAGATCATGTGACCTGAGACTCCCTGTTTGTGGAATGAAGTCTCTGCACAGCTTGCCCCCGACTCCCAGCACGTGACAGTGTGGAACTGGTGCTTCGAAATGAGACAGCCCACAGAAATGCCAGGGGAGGTGCTGATGGTGACAGGCAGAGCACAGCCACTTGGGGGCCGGTGTAAAGGGACAGTGTGAGAGTGGTTCCTTCACTCCCAGGTGTAAACTAGGGGCAGGTACATGATGGGTTCATCAGACTGTGATGCATAACTGAAACTGCTTAAGAGAAACAGTCATCACGGTGTGGCCCAGGCCAACGATGACACCTCTAATTCAGGGTTTGCCTGAGACACATCCTTCAAGATGCTCTTGTGAACAAAGGATCCTGTGGACAAGTTTGGGAAATGCTGTCACTCTGTCTCTCTCTTAGAAATTCACAATGCACGTTGGCGGAAAAGTCTCACAAGTTCAGAAACTTGTTCAACTTTATTTACCCCAGGATTTCCCAAACTGTTTTTTGACTATGGAGTCTTTTTTCACTTAATTCTCATCAATATCAGTTCCAAGGAACGCATTTTTTAGAAACGTCACTTTCATATATTGCAAATACATGAGTCTCAAACGTTCGTTATTCGCAGTTCTCATTATTTTTTGGTCTTAAAATTACAGGCATCGAAAGTTCCATTTGTTAGGTATTAGGCTTACTTTATGAAATGTGAAAGCCAGAGTAACAAACAAAAGATAAGGGAGTGCAGTATCTGGCTCTGAGGAATTCTGCTGCCTCTTCTGTCAGGGAAAATCTCAACGGACTCCTGAAACAGGCTGAGGAAGAACAAGTAGCTCTGGGTAGGCCCACGCCACGTGGGACCACACAGAGGCAGAACTCACCGCACAAGAAGGCCACAGTCCGGAGGGTTTGCTGCATGAGGATCTGGGTGACTGGGGACAGGTTATGGTGTGTGTAGTGAGACATCACGATGCCTGAGAACAGGATGGCCATAATGCCTAGAGAGGGACAAAGGGGCAAAGTGCACAGACATGAACAGAACAGAAAAGCACCTTCCATGTGATAGGCAATAATGCCTCACACTTCCTACAAGTCCCTGGAGCCTATAGTATTAGGTGTTTTAAGAAAAAGGATGGGAAAATAATACCTGAGGCTTCCCAGAGGCTGCAGAGAACTGCTAAGGGCCCGTCTCTCTGGCAGCTTCATTACCGGCTGGGTGACCTTGGGCCAAGTTTCTTCCCCTCACCAAGCCTCAGTTTTCTCAACTGTACAGTGGGACTAATAGTACCCACGCTCATGGACATGTTAGGAGGGTAATGCAGAGAAGCCATGTAAAGTGCCCTTCACAAGACCAGGGCAGAACAGGTGTGAGCCGTCACTGTCATCCATGGATATAATAGGGGCAGGTGAACCACTCTTGGGGCAGAAAGGGAACATAAGAATCTGGGTATGGAGAATGGGTGGATTTTTATTTACTTTGTCATACTTTAATTTTGAATTTTCCTATAATCGCTTTCCTATAATCGCTTTCCTATAATCGCTTTCCTATAATATGATTATAATCCTATAATCATATTATAATTAACCTTATAATATGAAAAGAGAGATGTGTTATTTAAAAAAAAGTGATGTCTTTTCTTTAAAGGTCACCATGAGAGAGTCTACAACTTTTGTTGTGTACTCAGGATTTGAGTTTCAACTTTTGTCCACTGCCCCTAATCACTGCTGAAGCCACTTCCATGGGTTTCCTCTCAGTGTCTCCCTGGCAAGGCAGCAGCAAAGAGGTCTTTATTTCATGTAAGGAAGCTGAGATTTTTACAAAGCCATTAAACAAGCTGCCAAGATACATGAATTCCAAGTCAACCTTTATAAGCAAATATTTAACTCACTTATGCCATTTTGTAGAAACAGATTACTGGCTAACTTTCCATTTAAAAATGAGTGAAGCATAGGAGAATGTCCTACTTGGGAGGGCAGGAAGCAAAGGAACCGGACAGGAAGTGCGCTTGGGGGACAGAAGTTTAGCTTTGATAACTGAAGGCTGGGTCTCTTCAAAGAAGTCTCAAAAAGGGGCCCTGCTTCCAATTTCCCTCTTCCATTCCCAGAGCTAGTACAAGGCTTGGAAGAATGCCCTTGGTCTGTTGGTCCAGTGTTACCTGTCATCCATTTAAGTGTTCCCACTTTCAAGTGACAATCCTCTCCTTGGTCCTGCCATGGGCAGAGCATGTCTGGCATACTAGCCTGACTTTTACACCCTAATCTTGAGTTGAGGAAATATGCACAGGAGTCAAAGAGATGTCTTTATATCTGACTGTACATAAATGAAGTTTTGTTTTTTCTTTTTGGTGCAATAAAGTTTGTTTTGGCAGAAAACAAAATGATTGAAAAACACAGAATTGCGTTGGAGACATTTCAACTGCCAAGCTTGCTGCATAAACAAGACCTTACAAAACAGAGGAAAACCCCGCTCTTTGCGGTGCCCAACAGGTATTTGCTGGCCAGAGAGATAGCAGTAGCTGGAACGTGTTATCTCCTAGCCCTCTTGGGAAACAGCAAATTCCTTTGCTCTTTCATTTTTCCCAAAAAGGAGGCCAGACAGGGAAATTCCAGCAATGCTGCCCAAGAGCCACACCTGATGAGCCTGGAGAAGGGAAAGGAGAGGGCAGGAGACTTCTTTACTTGCTACTTCAGAGCAGTGAGAAGACTCTGGAAGTTACGAGTCATTCTGAGCCTCTGCTCCGCTAGATAAAACACACAATAACAACACCTCCGGCTGTCCCCTCAATTCATCTGCTCTTCTCAGTAAGTTCCTGCAGGCAACCACCCGAGAGCTTCTCCTTCCTGACTCTGCATCTAGACCACAGACGCCACAGGCAATGTGAGGTGAAACAGAGGGAAAGACCAGAACCGTCGAGGTTGGGGGAGGAGCACGCGGCACAGCACACTTCAGTTCCTATGGACTTGCTCCTAAGCCTCTCTCTTCCTTCCGTGCAGTCCAATGCTAGAGATGGCTCTGGCTTCTGCGCTCTCAAAGGGCTTTGTTTCGCCAGCCTGCTTCAAGAAGGGTTATCAATTCACTGCAAAGCTGAGGCTTTGGAGTTCTTACCCTGAAGGGAAAGTCAACCCCGGAGGAGCCTGAACCACTTAAGCTGTGAATCACAACCGCTTAAGTTGTGACACGAGTGGCCTTCCGCCCACGTCGTCATTCTGCCTACAGAACGAGGTCATCATAGCCCACGGGAGTCCCGGTATTAAACAGCCACTGCAGAAAGCCAAAGGTTCTGGAAAGTCAGCTCTGACAGTGAAACGTGGAACTTCCCGTGGGACTAGCATCAGGAGAGGCCACTGCCAGAGGCCCAGCAAGCTTTCCTCCACAGGAAACAAGGAGACAGGCTCAACGCAGCAGGCGTCTGGCTGGCCGCTTTAGTCTGGTGCACTGTAGGCTAGGGGTTGGAAACCCAAACTCCTCAGGGGCCAGACAATAAAAATAAAGATTAAAAACAATAAGCGGGTGACTGGCACATGGGCAGAGAAGGCACAAGCCCATCTATAAAGGGCTGATGGCAGCCCTGTGGATGGAGGCCTAGTGCTGGCCAGTCTTCCTTCCGGTTTTTGAGAAACTCCAGAAATCTGTTTCTTATGGGAAATCTTCCAACTTTTTTTTTTTTTTTTGGCCGCGCCGCACAGCTCGCTGGATCTTAGTTCGCTGACCAGGGACTGAACCCCGGGCCCCTGGCGGTGAAAGCAGCGAGCCCTAACCACTGAACCGCCAGGGAATTCCCAGAAATCTTCTGACTTTTAACGACAGCAACTAATTGAAGTGTTTAAACATTTTCTGTAGAGGTAAACAAATCCCATTTGGGGGCTGAATTTGGACCATACAGAAATGGGCCCTCTGGACTACAAGAGTGACCAGCCAGCCACGACCTTCATGCCAGTCCAGTCTGGGGTCGGGGGAACTCTCAAATCCCGGGGGCTAAAGGAAAGAGTCAGGGTCAGCAGTGGGTACAAAAGCTGCAGGGACAGCTCAAGTGTCTGCCCTACGTGCCCTCCCTAAGCCCAGGTGACTTTACCACTTAGACGACCCTCACCCACTGCAGCTGCCCCCGGCATAGGCTGCAAAGACACTGAAGGGGAAAACGGTCCAGCAGGCTCACTCCTGGAGATAAAAGGCCTGGGGATTTAAAACATGCCCTGGAATGAAGAATCCTGACACATTTACTTCTTTCAGAAGGCAAGTTCATTTAAGGAAGCAGACAGCAGTGCAGCAAGCGGTCAGCCTCTGAAGGCAGGCAGGAAAAGAAGAGAGGGAGGGAGGAGGGAGGAAATCCACTTCTAGTCTCAGTTAAATCCATTGTTTCAAATGTAATTAAGGAATAAAGGGATTCAAATCCAAAAGGCAGGAGTTGAAAGGGTATTGTGTACAATTTCTATTGCACTGAACTTTACTGCGGGTAAAACATGATGTACTTCTTGAAGGCTGAGTCAGGCCATAGTCAGTTTTGTTTGTTAATTACCCAATAAGGAACATATTTTGCTATAAAAAATCTGAACTCAGAGGTAAAGAGTAAAACAAGACTCTCCATTCACACCGCCTGCCCAGAGGTAACTACCATACAGTTCAACATGCAGATTGCCAGCTCTTTTACTATGCCATTATAAAGTTTATCTGTCTTTAAAAAAAGTAATAAACAGGGTCTTCCCTGGTGGCGCAGTGCAGGGGACACAGGTTCGGGCCCTGGTCCGGGATGCCTCAGAGCGACTGGGCCCATGCGCCACAACTACGGAGCCTGTGATCTAGAGCCCGTGAGCCACAACTGCTGAGGCCCGCGCACCTAGAGCCCAAGCTCCGCAGCAAGGGAGGCCACCGCAATGAGGGGCCCGCACACTGCAGCGAAGGGTAGCTCCCGCTTGCCGCAAGTAGAGAAAGCCGCGCACAGCAGCGAAGACCCAATGAAGCCAAAAAAAGAAATAATAAATATATTTTTAAAAAGTAATAAACAGTATCATACTACAGATATGACACGTATTACTGGCACAGTGATTTTTAAAAAGTCCTCCAACACTTGGCTTTGCGTGTGTAACAGAATGCCAACTCCTTCCCAGGCCTACAGAACCCTGCGGGATGGGGTCCTTGCCCTTCTGTTTCAGCCACGCTATCTTCCTGCTCTTCCTGGAGCAAGCCAACCTCCCTCAGATCTATCTGGGACTCTCGGCACCTGCTGCTCACGCTGCCAATCACTCCCTCCCCAGAGCCTCCGACGCTGGCTCCTTTTCACCACACAGGTCTTAGCCCCAGTGCCACCCCTCTGAGGACACCTTCCTGACCCCCTACCTCATAACGTTCCTGCCCCCGTGACACTCCATCACATTACTCTGATTTCTTTTTTTCACATCACTTCTTCCTACCTGAAATTACCCTATGTGTTTGCTTACTTGCTTATTATCTTCCTTCTCCAGGCAGAAACCTGATCTTGTCTTGTTTATTACTGTACCTCTGAAACCAAGGAGCGTTCTCCGCACAGGGTAGGCATTAAATAAATATTTACTGAATGGATGAGTGAAAGGTTTTTCTTTTTCTTTTTTAAATTTAATTAATTAATTAATTTTTGGCTGCGTTGGGTCTTCGTTGCTGCGCGCGGGCTTCCTCTAGTTGCGGCGAGCAGGGGCTACTCTTCATTGCGGTGCACAGGTTTCTCATTGCGGTGGCTTCTCTTGTTGCGGAGCACGGGCTCTAGGCGCGTGGGCTTCAGTAGTTGCGGCACATGGGCTCAGTAGTTGTGGCTCACGGGCTCTAGAGCACAGGCTTAGTAGTTGTGGCGCACGGGCTTAGTTGCTCCGTGGCATGTGGGATCTTCCCGGATCAGGGATCGAACCCGTGTCCCCTGCATTGGCAGGCAGATTCTCAACCACTGCACCACCAGGGAAGCCCCAGAGTGGCACTTTTATTATGTCTACTTCATGTGAGGAAGTAGAAGCTCAGAGTGGTTAAGTCTGCTCTCTGCAGTTACACAGCTAATGAGAGGTGGAGGTGGGATTCAAACCGAGTCTGTCCGGTGCCCTTAACCACTGTGTTCTAGACACACAGATTTAGGTAAATGATTCTTAGGGAGAACGTCCTGTTTGGTGGCTGTGGTAACCACTTCGTCCTTTGTGACAGTCAGGAAAAGCAGAGCACAAAGAGGAAGGAGGGGACCGCACCAAAGCCACCTTTCCTGTTTGTACCCTTACATTAACAGGGTGAGCCTCCCCTTCTCTGAAAACCCTGCGTGACAAACATCCCACCGGCAGAGTGTGGGCAGAGCCAGCCTGTCACCCAGAGGCGGACAAGTGTGTTCTTGGCTTGCATGTGCTCTTTTCGGCCCCATCAGCGTGCACGGCAGAGGTCCCCAAGGAAACGAAACCCCTACAAATAGAAAACACTGCCTCTCTGAAGAAAAGACAAGAAAAACACTCCCTGGTCTTAATCACAAATTTTAAATGGATGCAAGAAATATATCTTTGCCAACAGGTACTCAGTGTTCATCTCAAAGGGGTGGGGAATGATCTAGAAAAACAGAGGTAAAAATAGCTAGGCTAGAGCCAAATGACTCACAGGTGGTGTTTATGTAAGTGCCAAAATTCAGGAAAGGTAAGAGAGGGAACAGGATGGCAGATACCGGGATGAAATTATCCAAGAGAACTGGCTTGGGATTAAAAACAAACGAGACCCTGAGGTTTACAAAGTTCTCCAGGGAAAATGGCCAGAGTCCTCTCTGCCTCCTCCTTGGCAACACCTGCTCACAGAGGACCCATGTGTGATGCCAGACAGTGACCTGAGGGAAGGAGAATTCTGCTCAGCAGCAGAGGAGGAACAGAAAAAAACATTTCAAGAAACTGATAAAAACGTACTACATTGGATAAAAGCCATAAACTTACACAAACTACAAACCCATGAAGTTCAACAAATCCCGAGAGGAAGATAAAGAGAAGCACACCAAGGCACATCAAAACCAAACTGCCACATACCCGTCAGAATGGCTAGTGTTTAAAATTAAAATAAGTGTTGACGAGGATGTGAAGCAGCTGACACTCTCTCATACATTCTGGTGGGGATGCAAATGGCCCAGTCACTCTGTAAAACACTGGGCAGTTTCTGATAAAGCAAAATATACACCTACCATAAGACCCGGCAACCTTACTTACTCCTCGGTATTTATCCAAGATAAATGAAGATACGCACATTAATAGCCAAAATCTGGAAAAGTCCAAATGTCCTTCAAAGGGTGAATGGAAAAACCGGCTCAATAAGAATGTAAAACTACCGATACAGCAAAAACGTGGTGTCTCTCAAGAACATTATGAAAACTGAAAGAAACAAGTCACAAAAGACTAAAAACTACATGATTCCCTTTATATGACATTTATATTCTGGAAAAGGCAAAACTATAGTGGAAGAATGCAGGTCAGTGGGTGCCAGGGCCCAGGGACGGGCTAAGGGATTGACTGCCCGTGGCAGTCTCAAGGCCCTTCAGAGGGCTTGTTTGAGAGAGAGGCAACATTGGAAGAGATGTTTTGATCTCTGCTACAGATGGCGGGTAAAGAGAAAAGGTGACCCTGACAACACTGAGTTCCTGGATCCAGCCAGGTCTAAATCCAGATGTATCCCTAGAGAGCCAGTTAGTCCCCTTTACTGCTTAAGCTCTTCTGAGTCGTGACTCTCTTATGATTGAAAGTGACCCAATCGACATAACCTTTCACCAGGCAGGACCACGGACCATCAACCCCAGCATTTCAACACTCTCCGTCACTTACCTGAGAGTGAGATTCCTTCTGCGAGCCCATATGGAAGATAAGCAAAAATGATCATCATGCCAAACTCCAAGGAAGGCGTTTTCCTCAAGTCAATATGCTTTAGCACGTAAATGACAATTGTCAAGGAAAAAGAATCAAAGGACACTTACGGGCGGTCTAGAGAAGTCACAAAACTGCTGCCTTCCAAATAGAGAAGGTAAACAATGGATACAAAGATTTGGGAACATCTCAAGGTAACAGGTGAAAATTTGTCATTATGGATTTTTTTCTTTGCAGGGAGACTCTTGTTTTAAGGAAGGGCATCTGACAAAATACTAAGAGATGTAAATTCCTGAGACAAACGGTAGGGGAAAACTAAAGTCACCCTAAGTCATTTCATTTGGAAATGCTGACTTGGAGGGCTGGGAGCCACCGGGGGATGGGTGGGGGGCGGGCTGTGGGGAGCTGGGGCTGCAGACAGACTGAGGACACCCCATACTGCCAGGCCCCTTCCAGGGCCGTGTCCCTCTTCCACTCCACTGACCACATCAGCTGAGGTCACTAATGGGGTTTCCAGAATCCTGGGGACCCATTGAAGGACCTTCTCTCCTATTCCTGGACATTTATAAACTCATGTTCCTGTGAAAGGAGAATCTTCCACGTATTCAAATGTTGTTCACATGCCTGTGCTGGAGCCCACAGCACCCATTTACTGGGGCTTCATTAAAGAAGATGCTCTCCCCGCCCGCCCCTCCGCTCTTTTAAATAAAGAGATAAATACAGAGGAAAATACTGAACTAGAAAAAGTTTTCTTTTCCATTCCGTTTATTGATACAATATAAGAAGCTGTCAGCTGACTCAACAGCACCTTGAGACTTCTGGACATAGGAACTGAAGGGAAAATTCAACAGGATGGCAGACAAACACGCCTGTCTCAGGCAGAAGAGGCTTTCCTGGCCGGCCATCTGTGAAACAAACTGCTGGCGGAGGAGGGCCAGGTGGCCATCTCCCCAAGATGCATGCAGGCTTACGCTCACACAGAAAAGGTCTGGTGCCTGTTCCTGTTTTAAATGTGACAAATTTTCTACAGCAATAAAGGTGTCAGCGGCCTTAACAAGTCTCTTGGCTTCTATGGCTGGAAAAGCTTATGGGTTGTTAAGCCACAAAATCAGTGTGAATAACTTAGATGGAGCTCACTTTGAAAGTCTCTTTTCTGGTTCTTCCAGATAAATACTTTCAGTGGCGTAGAGATTTTCTCAATTTGACATTTTCAAAGGAAATTAATTTCCGATTTTCTTAATATGAAAAGTGAGACAGCAGAAAATGAAATTCATCTGAATGCAGTTATCACACTCTGGGAACTGAGAATACCCCAAAGTCAGATCTGATATTCAACAGTGTACATGTTTTTTAAGCTTTGAAAAGTGATATCCTAAATTTCTAATGTTAAATTTTAAAATCCTTGAGTTTAAATTAAAGTGTTCTTCAAACCAGAACTAAGCATAAAAGTCCTCCTTAAATATGACTTTAGACTAAAATTGGTCCCCTTAAGGAACTGGAGAAAATGAGGAGAGACGGATGTAATTAGGAATAATCTTCTCAGCCACATGTGTTCATCATATTAAAAGGATATTAATGCAGAGATTAAGCCAGTGAGAGTGCCGAGTGCTGCTGAGCCAAAGAACATTTTGAGGAAGTAGCCAAGGGCTTGTAAAAATGTTTGCCACCCACTGACATCTGACATATTTTTTCTTGTTAAACCTTCAGCTGTGCTAGGAAATAAAAGAAAAAAAAGAAAGAAGTTAAAATGTTATAGACAAAGTTATTAGAAATTAACTTAGAACTCAAAACTTATTTCTGGCTTATTCTCTCATTCATTCATCATTCAACCCATTAGTCAAACACTTATTTGTTCACCTACTTTGTTCCAGGCACTGTGTTAGTTTCTGGGGGTTCAGAGATGAGAGCAGGTGCCTGCCCTTAGGGAACTCTATAGTCTAATGAGGGAGAAAAACAAGATGGAGGGCTTCCCTGGTGGCGCAGTGGTTAAGAATCCGCCTGCCAATGCAGGGGACACGGGTTTGAGCCCCAGTCCGGGAAGATCCCACATGCCACGGAGCAACTAAGCCCGTGCGCCACAACTACTAAGCCTGTGCTCTAGAGCCCGTGAGTCACAACTACTGAGCCCACGTGCCGCAACTACTGAAGCCCACGCGCCTAGAGCCCGTGCTCTGCAACGAGAGAAGCCACTGCAATGAGAAGCCCGCGCACCGCAACAAAGAGTAGCCCCTGCTCACGGCAACTAGAGAAAGCCCACGCGCAGCAACGAAGACCCAACACAGCCAAAAAGAAAATAAAAAACTAACAAGATGGAAACTAGGACCATCTCAGGAAAGAGCAGAGAGCTGTAGGAAATACACGGTGGGCATCGAACTCAGACTGGTGGGGGTCTAGGAAGGTTCTTTATGACACATGGGCTGGGTTTCAATTTAGGATAAAGAAGAGCTAACCAGGTGAAGAAATGAGGGAATGCACCCAAGGCAGAGGGAAGAGCATGTGTGGAGGTAGGGAGCCCCAAAATACTAGCAGTGTATCTAGGAGCAGGAAGTTACAAAGACAACTGTGGACAGAACACAGGAACTGGCTGCTGGGGGAGGGGCTGGCGGGGAGGACAGTGGCAAGAGTAAGGCAAGAGCAGCAGGCGGGGCCAGGCCCTGTGAAAGGCTTTCGATGAACCAAGCTAAGGAGTTGGTGTTTCATCCTGAAGGCCCTGGGGAGTCACAGGAAATGTTTTCAGTGCGGGGTGGGCGTGGGGGAGTGGGGATCCTGTGGGATAAAACCCGAAACTGAGGCTGTGGCATGAAGTCAGACTAGAATGGAGCCTCCTGAAGAAGAAATATCAGTGGGTAAGGCCCAGAGTGGGGATCTGGGAGGAGACATCAAGAGGAAGAATTGAAAGGGCTTTCCTTTCACTGCTACAGAGCAAAGAAAAATGTCAGCAGCCATTAAATTCAACTGTTGGTTTTACCCCCAAGGGTAAAACCTTTATACCATTAAAAGAGTTATTCTCATTAAATCTCCTCCTCCTGCTGAGTCCACCTTCTCTCAAATCCATCCACTTCTCTCCCTCCCTCCCCTACTATCCTCCAGCTCAGGGCTTCTGCCTCACGGATCTCTCTCTCTATACATCCTGCTCTTCCTAGGAGAACCCATTCTCTACTCAGGGGCCTGAACGATCCCTTGAAAATGCACATCTGATGGAGTTACTGGCCTGTTCAAAACCCCTCGTCAGTCTCCTGCTGCTTTCAGGGGGAAGCTTAGGCTTCTGAGCCTGACGGACTCCTCCCCACCACATCTCCCATCCCATCTCCTCCTCATTCGGGCGGGGCTCCACTGTCACTGACACCTCCCGGTGGTAGGTCGTATGTCACTCTTCCTGGGCTCCAGCTGACTCTGGCTTGTTCTCAGCACACAGGGTCAGTGACACTCCCTCAGGGACACCTGCCTTCACATAGGCCAGCCCATTTACAGGCTCTCCTGGTGCCTGACTTCTCCACAGCAGTGGAACTAGTGAATCATTCCATGAGGACCATGCCTGTGTCCACCTTGTTCACTGCCATATGTCCAGGGCCTAAGCAGAGCCCAGCACACAGAAGATACTCAACAAATTTTTGCTGAATCAGTAAACAAAACAAAGAATTGTCAATAATAATGCTCAGCTTCATTAATTAGCGTTTCATGAACTGGTATAATTTTAAAGCAGGATAATTTGCGATAAAAGGGTGGCTCGGTCAGATAACCTCAGGCTTTTGTGGTGATTTACAGCATAATATAACATAATAAAGGTTCTGAGAAGTGCTGCAAAAAAGAAAACCAACTTTTTTCACATAAAAGTTTTCTAAACTCACCCCAATAGCCCCCATTCCCTTTCTTTCCCAGCAGATCCCATGTTAACATCCCACCTTGGGGAAAGCTGGGAACCAATAAGGTTCTTATTGGGAAAGTACTTTTGAAGGCTAAGATCACCTCTAGGTCCCAAATGGATCCGTGGGCCACGAGCATAGCATCCAGCCCCCTCATTTCATTACCACATCTGGGACACTGGCTGGTGTCACTGCTTTCTTTTCATGCAAAGGAGACTGAGGCCTAAAGAAAGTGGCTAACTGGGTGAGGTCACACCAATGGTTAACAGCAGACCCAGGGCCGAGGCCAATGGTTTCTGAACTCAAGATAAATGAAGGTAGAATTTGGACTCTTTCTAGCCTGGAAATGTCATGCATTTTACTTTTTCAGGTCATGTTCCTCACACCTTAAAGAATAAAAGACAATGTTGCTTCAGGATCCATTTCATGAGCTTTAGCTGCAGCTGCAGAGAACTAAAGGTTTCCTCTACCACAATTATTGTAAGAATAGATTGTCATAGTAACAAATCAAAGCTAAAAATAATTTAATTAAGGTTAATGAAGAAACAGAAGATACTCAGCTTTCTGGCATTTATGAAAGTGAAAACATTAAAAAAGGGGTAATTCATTCACATATTCAGTTACAAAGATAAATGTATCATCATCAGATCACTTTGAAAAACAAGATGTGATTCTTCCTTGTAACCAAGGAAAGCTGACAACAACTCCCCCCTACACTGCAAAAACAAGGCAGTCCTACCACATCCCCTTTCTCCCCCATCTCCCGCTTTCACCGGAAAATGCCTACGGACTCACGGGACAACCCATCTGAGTCAGAGACTTAGGTCAGTGACTCCTACCCCAGCCTGTGTACCGGTAAGTAGTGGAGGTAAAGGCTGGAAACCATATATGCATGTGGCCCCCTGATTCAATTTTGGAAACTGTCATCATAGGTGAACTTGGCCTTCAAAAGCACTTTTCCAGGAAGAATGTATGGCTAGTTACAATGACTCCATCCTTTCTCATTTTAAAAACAAAGTATCTCCTAACCTTTGGCCTTTCTGTGGCAAAGGAGACCTGGGAAAGCTCAGAAAAGATCCTACTTCTGCCAGATTTAAGAAAAAAATAAATTAGAGACAAGGCAGTTGAGTTTAGCTCCTCATGTATAACAATAACTCATGATGTCACCTCCAATTTAGGCACAATTCCTTATCACAAATGTTCAAATGCCCAACCAGGACACAAGCTAAAGGTAAAAACCAGAAAACTAAGACACTTTCAAAGTAGATCTTAACAAAAAATATCAGATTTTTTTTAAAAGCTCTTACAGCATGATATATAATTTCCTGATAAAGCTACAGAAATTTTTGCCAAGAGAAACATGAAAAAGCCAACAATAGGGAACTGGTCAAATAGATTACAGTAAATCCATAAACAGATCACAGTAAACCCATAGAAAGAATACTATGCAACTAGTTAAATGATGTTATAAATATAAATGATGTTTATCAACTCCATTCAATGGAAAAGTTACAATACAGTATATACCCATCTAAATAAATTACATGTACCTTCTACCAAATTGTTAACTGTAATTATCTCTTGGGAGTTACAATGCTTGCATTTTTTTTCTTTTCTTTCTTTCTTTGTAAGTTTTCTAAATTTTATATACAGAATATATGGATTATTTTAGAATATATACATATGTTTTTGTTTTGTTTAAGGGTCTGCTGAGCACCTCTTTCAATTAAGCAACACTTGGTAAGTTCTTCCTTCAAAAGCAGGACAAAAACAGGACAAACAATAGCTGGGGGACAGGAGCAGAAGAGGAAAGGATCTCACATTAACCGACGGCAGATGCTTTTCACATAGTAGATTTAACTACTCAATCCTCAAATCCGATTCTAGGCTGAGGCATTATCACCCTCACTTTACTGTTGAGACACCTGTGGCTCAGAGAGGTTAAGGAGCTGACCCAGGGTGTCACACAGCTGAGTGGCCATCACTGGAACTTGAACCCAGGTCAGCCTGACCCCAAGACCTGGGCTCTTTCCACGATAAAATGTTCTTTTATTCCAACATAAGAATGCTGAATATAGTCTATAGTAAGGCTTTTAAGAAAACCACAGAGTGGTTATGCTTTGCAAGGAATCCCACAACAAAGGAAACAAGTTCAAAATCAAAATGGAAAAACTATTCTTTAACAGAACACATAATGGCCCCCCAAATTCTCTTAGCTCATCTCTGATACATTGTCCAGGGCTCTTTTCTCCAACTGCTTTGACTGTCTGTACCTTCTTGTTTTTTGGTCAAACTGTCTGGGTCTCCTGTCCATACATGAACACCACAAACCTCAGAGTGCAAGGAAACAGCCCCGCATCCGACAAATGGATTTGAGATGAACTTAGACTCATTTGCTTTTCCCAATGACTTCTTGACATTTTATGGCTCATCTTTAATTTCGCAGATCCTATCAACAAGGGCAGTATACCAATGAACAACTGAAAAAGATCTGCAATTTCCAAAGTAGCTTTCACATAATAGCATCTTAAGGCAGGATGCCCGTGAATATCACTACCGTACCTTACAGTTGCGAAAAGGAAGGTGACGTGCACCAGCTCACAAGTGGGAGAACAGGGCCTCTGTCACATGCTTTCATCTGGAACAATGCTGCCCAAATACTGATCCCTCAACTGGCTGCTCCATCATCATCTGGGGACTCACCCCAGACCTACTGAATCGGAAGCTCTCAGGGTGGCACCTGGGAATGCTACATTTAATAAGCACTCCCCGTGATGCTGATGAGAAGCTGGGCTTTATTTATTTATTTAGGCCACACCCCATGGCATGTGGGATTGTAGTTCCCCGACCAGGGATCGAACCAACACCCCTGCATTGGAAGCGTGGAGTCTTAACCACTGGACCTCCAGCGAAGTCCAAGCTGGGTTTAATTTAAAAGCACTGCTAAAAGGTAGATCCCAAAAGGCAGATTCTCCTCTAATCACCCTGGGCCTTGACAAGATTCCTGGGGCACATCAAGGCTTGTCAGGCCAGAAAGATGGAGAAGCAGTGAACCAATCACCCAGAGGATAAGCAACTGTACACGCAGCTGCACGGAAGTATCTGCCCCTCTGATACAAGGCCCTTTAGTTCCGTCACTTGAAGAAAGCACACTTACTTGGTCAGGACAATGGAGACCGCATCGTTGAGAATGCTCTCTCCAAAAACCAGCATGTTGAGCACCGGGTCCACATGAAGTGCATTGAAAATAGCAATAGTAGCCACTGGATCAACAGCAGATATTAGGGAGCCAAATGCAAAACTGTCAAAGAGAAAAGGAAGGGGTAGTTCTGTAACGCTTAACCCCTGGTCCACATAGTAAAACATTAAACTCAGAGACGGTATTTAGTATAACAACAGTACACACTGTAGCTGAAGGAACTATAGAAGATGGTGGTTTTTTCTCCACTTAAAATACCTGCTAATTAACATTGTGGGTGGAGAAGTGAAAGTCCCACTCTACAAGCTGTTGTTATGAATGGCCTGGTTTTCCACTGAGAATACCAAGATTTTATTTTGACCAATGACAGAGGGAAGACTTTTGCTTAAATACATGACAGCCATCCCAGCCTTCTTGGTCAGAGCAGCTGGAACCATGGTGGCCCAGAGGGCCTCCCCTAAATGGCCCATGTGCTCCTGGGTCTGACCTCTGCTCTGCCCCTTGCCACCAGGCCACCGGAGTGCCATCTGTGACCGACGCCAGCCTCCACTCAGATCTGCAACATCTAGGAAAGTGCCAAAAGTCAGCAGCAACTGCAGCCTGCTTCAGGGGCTGCGCAGCCTGGGAGGCAGACAGCGACACCAGTGCTGCCTACCACCAGGCCAGCAGCTCTCACCCCAGTACTCACGAGGGTCTAACTACCTCCAACAAATGGGCATTAACCGCCTAACATGTTTCAAGCACTAAGGCTTTTTCTTAAAAAACATTTATTTATTTGTTTATTTATTTATTTGGCTGCGTCGGGTCTTAGTTGCGGCATGCAGGCTCTTTCGTTGCAGCGCGCGGGCTCCAGAGCATGCGAGCTCAGTAGTTGCGGTGAGGGCTTAGTTGCCCCACGGCGTGTGGGATCTTCGTTCCCTGACCAGGGACTGAACCTGCGTCCCCTGCATTGGAAGGTGGATTCTTAACCACTGGACCACCAGGGAAGTCCCAAGGCTTATAATAATAGCAAATATTTATGTGGCACTTACCACGTGCCAGGCAGTGTTCTGAGCACTTTACATATAGTAGCTCAATAATCCACAAAGCAACCGTATGAAATGGTACTAGTATTGCTCTGATTACATAGGAGAAAACTGAGGGACAATGAGGTGAAGGAACTTGCCCAAGGTCAGACAGCTAGGAGGTGGCGAAACCCGGATCCAAACACAGGCCATCTGGCTCAGAGTGGGTGCTCTTAGCCACTACACTGGATACAGCAATACCCGGAGGCCAAGGTCAACTTAGAAAAGGCGAGTGTTACACAGGAAGTCAGGGTGATGAGAGAAAGAGTAACATGGCGGGGTGGTGTGGAGGCATGGGGGTGGGGCCCACTTAGATCGGGGGGGTCAGGAAAGGCCTCTCTGAAGAAATGATGCTTATTTAAACGAGGGCCTACTTGACAAGAAGCAGATGGACAGGCCAAGACCTGGGGGCAGTGACCAGAGCAAGCTACCTCTGAGGTGGAGCAAGCTTGGTTGCCTGAGAAACAAAACAGTGAGCCTGGCAGCAGCGCAGTGAGGGCAAGTGGCTGGAAATGTTGGAGTCTGGGAGGGAGGCAGGGCCGGGTCACCCTGCGGGGCCTTGGGGGCCGCCTGAGGAGTCAGGACGATTATTCTTGCAGCCCATTTGTCTTCTTCCCCTTAGAGTTCTTGCAAGCCCTCGTCGCTTCCCTCAAAAGGCCTCGCCTGGCACTGCTTTCCTTCCAGCTCAGCAGAATGGTTAGGTCTGCCCCCTTCCGCAACACCAGGAGCCACGAGGGGACAGCCTCGGGTGGAGACGTGAGCCAGAGCCCATCCACCTGTTTCCCGCCCGCACCAAGCTTGCGGTCTGGGAGGGATGAGGAGCTACCTGGCCTGGGGACTGGAGCGTGCTCTGTCCACCGTATGTCACCAGCACGATCATCTGGCTCCAGGCTCAGGGAGAGGAGCGCTGGTGGGAAGGGACGTGTGGCTGCCCTGCCAGTTACAGTTCTCTTCATAAACCGATAATCTGGCGTACCGGTTTCCGTGGTGGCGCCAGAGGGAAATGTGAATTCATGCAGGAGAGCCTGCTCACTTCAAAGACGGCCTCAGCTCAGACTTCAGTTCCCAGACTTGCCCTGTCCTCACAGAGCTTGTCGCGTGCATTATGAGCTGTGACTTCACCTGCCTCTCACCTCACTGTGAGCGCCCAGAGATATTTGGGGAAGGCAGGCAGGAGGGAGGGGTCCGGGAGGGAAGAAAAGGTAACTCCACCGAACAGCTGCCAACCCGGGAGGCCATGATTTGTTGGCAGCTGGCCTGAAGCCCTTGCTCTGCAACCCACAGAGATTCTTCTCTCCCCTCTCCTTCTTTTATTCCCACTCTCATCACCCACAGCGACATAACAGAGGCCTCGAAGGAAGAAGAACATCTAAAAAGTACATCTTGGGGACTTCCCTGGTGGTCCATTGATTAGGACTCTGCTCTTTCACTGCCAAAGCCTTGGTTCGATCCCTGGTCAGGGAACTGAGATCCTGCAAGCTGTGCGGCGAGGCCTAAATAAGTAAAAAAAAAAAAAAAAAAAAAAAGTGCATCCCAAAGCAGGGTGGGAGCCTGGGAGTGTGCCGCAGGTTGTGTGCTGGGCGACGACTCCGTGCGGCTCGCGGGCCCCTCCCTCCATCCCTCAGCAAGCACACAGCGGACAGCACCCACAGCCCCACTGGGCTCCAATTTCCCTTTGTGGAGCCAGGCCTCCTCCACCTTCCATCCCTGTATTGCGTGGGGCTCTAGGAGTAGGCAGGGGACCCAAGCCTGGTCAGAGGTCCATCGCCAGGCATTTTACCAGGTCACCAGATATTAGGTTGGCCCTTTTGGCGGGGATGGCGAGGGTGATCGTGAGACGAAAGCCATTGGTGCTGCCACGTGGGGTGAGCACACCTGAGGATGACGTTGACCAGGGAACAGCTAAGACAGAGAGAGGAGAGGTTCCTGACATCACAGGCCCCCAGAGGCTGTCATGCAGGAAGCCATCACTCCGGGGACACTTCTGTTCTATGAGTCAACAAACTTCTTTTTTGCTAAAACGAGTTCGTGTTGGGTTTCAGTTGCACTGAAAGAGGCCTGACTGATGTTCTTTGTCATAGTTCCTGTGGCATCCTGAACTGAAAACCAAACAGCAGGAACCAGAAGACGGATTGATGAATGGACAGAGGGATGGAGAGATGGAAAGATCTGTGGTTAAAGCAAATCCAGTGAGAACAGTGACTGTAGAATCTAGGCGGTCACGTGCGTGTCCACTGTACAGTGCTTCACCTTTTCTGTGTGTTTGGAATTTCCATAATAAAATGTTGGGGGAGAAGTGCTTTGCATAAATTATGTAACACATTTAGCTTTGGCTGAGACTCTAAATTGGGGCACAGTGTTTCTGACAGTGAACATGGAAAGTCGGAAATATGAACTGCCTGAATCATGGAGAGGTCTGAATATAAGCAGGCATTGAATCTTGCCCGCAGCTGTTCCACATCACAGCTTATGACCCAGTCTTTTAAAAGGCCAGAAGCCAGTTCAACTGAACAATGTGTTTTCTTTATTCCATCATCTCAGAAGACAGCAACGTCAACAAAACAAAAAGAAAATGGACTGGGGGACTTCCCTGGTGGCACAGTGGTTAAGAATCTGCCTGCCAACGCAGGGAGCCCTGATCTGGGAAGATCCCACATGCCGTGGAGCAGCTAAGCCCCTGTACCACAACTACTGAGTCTGCGCTCTAGAGCCCATGAGCCGCAACTACTGAGCCTGCATGCCACAACTACTGAAGCCCGCACACCTAGAGCCCGTGCTCTGCAACAAGAGAAGCCACCGCAATGAGAAGCCCCACTCGCCGCAACTAGAGAAAGCCTGTGTGCAGCAACGAAGACCCAACGCAGCCAAAAATAAATAAAATTTAAAAATAAAAAAAAAAAAGAAAATGGACTGGGATGGTGAAATAATTTAGGGTGTATCTATGAGTGAATTAGCTCTCCAGAGGAAACACCAGTGAAGTAAAACCTTCTGTGCAAAAAAGTTATTTTTATGTTTCCTACCGTGCAGAGGTCCATGGGCCTCATGTTTGACCTGCATGGTGTTTTGAAAAATGGATCAAGTTGGCAACATTTAAAACAGGAAAATTCCCTATTAAAATCTAGAAACTTGGCCTCTTTTGGAAAAAAAAACAATTAAGTATCTGGCAATTCTGGGTCCATGTTCCCACGTGGTAATTAGCCGGTGGAGCTAAGAGGTGGCTGTCCCCTTCAGACGATGGGCTCTCCGGCTCACCACTGTCACCACCTCCAGACACACACCTCGCCAGCTCCCCTCTGTGAAGGGTTCTGTCAGGCCCTGCAGCTGTGTGGGTTTGCGACTGCTGGCTAATTTCCCCCAGAGCACCCCCCCATCTGTGGGACAGTCACTTTCTAACAGGAAAGGAAGTGTCTGCCCACACAGAGAGAAACTCCACCTGGTTCTTACTCTGCTTGTCTAAGGGCCAATTCTTTTATTCCTCTCTTCCTGAACATCCCAACCTCCGGTTCAATTCAATTACACAAGGATTTATCAAGCGTTTTTTGTATCTCTAAGCAGTTGCCCCCAAACAGGTTGAAGGACTGAATGCTGTGACATCTTCCTTTACATCCACTGGGTTTTGAACATTTCTTTTCAGTTGCAAAATACCTACAAAATGCATGGCATCAGTTCTGCTCGGCTTCACGCTCCCTATGGAACAGGGATGTGACTTTCGCTACTTGTTTGTATAGCAAGACTATCTTACAACAAAGGCTTTGAAATTTATGTCCCTGGAGAGAAAATGAGGCTGGACTTGATGCTATCAAAGGCACATTTCTCACGAAAAGGGCTCCAAGATTTTAATCTCCAAGTTGCTGCTGAAGGCTGTAAGCTCAGGTTGGCCCAGTGAAAGGGACCCCGGGGCAGAGCACTGGGTCCCACTTCCGAGCTCCCCAGCCAAGCACAAGACAGAATCCAGTGCTCCCGGGAGAGAAACACAGAGCAAGGCTGCATATTCACTGCACTTCTCAGAGACGGGAAACCAGGTCACGCTGTGTGTGTGCACTTTTTTAGCACTAGATCTGGTAACTTCGGCTTCCTAGGTTGCTTCTTGCTAAGCCAATTATGGAAATTTCTGGATTGGGCTCCTAGACAGCAGCTCTGAGTGCCCAATGGAGTAGCTGCAGCCTGAGAAGGGCGCCCACAACAGAGCACCTCCTTCCCCCTCCCCATCCCCACCGCCTTGGGGGGAATCCCAGAGTAAAGATTCACACCTCACCCCCGACTCCATCTCCAATCTCTCAAGAAGACAACTTTTCATTATGGCCATTGCAAAGCCTTAGAAATGAGCTGAAGATGATTCTTAATAATAAAAGGACAATGGTGCAGCGTGTGGTGTGTGTGAGGTGGCAGTTAACTTAACTAACCGAGAGTTATTCCCTTCAAAGCTGAAACTAAATCATTTCCATCAGCAACCCTCTGACTGGAGATCTTCAAAATTCCTCAATATAGTTTTGATTCATTTCAGAGACACAAATTAATTCAGAATAGATTCTACAGCAGAAATAGTCAGCAAAACGAAAAGACAGAATAGAGAAGTACCACAGCCAGGAATCAATGTGGAGAAAACTCGGCCCCAGTCTGAAAAGTAGCCACATGGGTGTTACAGTATGAAAGGTTTACCTGTCTGTCATGTTGAGTTTAGAGATTACATCAGCCTGTAAAATAAAAAACACAAACACACAGACACACAAAAAAAACCCCTGGAGAACAGCCAAGAAGATTAAAATGTCCATTAGTGCTTTATTACAAACTAATAAGGACATTAATCCTCAGTCCCCAAACCACTTGAAAAATACAGAAAACTCCTAAGTTTTAGTTTAGGCATGCATTCAATCATCATACACAGGAAGTATGAAAATGAACACTAATATTTGCAAGCCAAATTAACGAGTTTTCTTCTCTAAAGTTTATTCCCATTTGAAGCTGGAAGCTGAGCAATGAAGAAGGTTGCATGACAGACAGATTTATTCTGGTGCCATTGAGGCAGCAGTAAAGGTGAAAATCAGATGGAATATATGGGCTTTTACCGACAGCCATCAAAAGCAGCAGACACATCTGACACATGTAAGAGAAATCTGCCAGTTACCCCAAGGCCTGGATCTCAAACTGCGTTTGCAGAACTAGGGCGGAGAAACTTTCTGCAACTGACCATACTGGAAGAGAACTGTGACATGCACAGACGTGCATAATGCAAAGCTACAGATACTACCTTCCTAGGTAGGTCTGGTTTAAATTAATTCAAATTAATTTGAATTCAAAGTACAAAACACTCAGTTGATGACACCGGGAATTGGTTTAGCAATGGTGGAAAATCCAGGGAAAGTAATTCTACAGGACAGCTTAGAATTGAGTGAAGACATACAGAATTATCTTTGATTTTTAAAATGCAAATTTTTATTAAAGAAACAGTGTTTAACCTTGATTCAGTCGGACAACAGAATTGATACTGTTATAATTTGAAGATCTTGATGGTATATATTCTGCTTTATTTTTAGGTATTCCAACTTAAGACAATATTGGTTTGCAAATAATATCAAATACTTTTGGGGATTATGGAAAAGATTCACTCAATTCCAGACACCAAAGCTTCTCGAGGACACTGAGAGACAACTTCAGCATGCTTTTACTGTGCCTTGTTTGAGTCCGGATTTCTTTGCAGGAGAGCATTTACCTTGACTGTAAAACCCCCATGAGGTGTCACTACCCCACTGCCCTGCATGAGCTCTAAGAATTTAAGGTTTTCAAAGTTTTCAAAGATGTTTTCCTTACCTGACCCAGAAAGTAAATTCCTCCACCTACTACAAAAGCGGAAATTGCCGTACCAAAAACAGCAAATAGGGTGATGGAACCAATATTTTGAAAGAAGTTACCCTGTTTTAGAGAACAGAAATGAGAGGAATGATTAGAAAGGCTGGTCTGCTCAGTGAAGTCATGGACCCCACAGCTGGCCCTCCTCACATGCTTGATTCTCTGTAAAGGGCACCATCACCCACCTTGGTTGGCAAGCTCTAGAAACCTGGGCATCTTCCCTCACCCCCACATGCAATGCAGAGCCAAGTCCTGTGGCTTTTGCGTTCCCCACGTCACTCACATCTCCCTGCTTCTCTCCATCACCATCCCCACTGCCCTTGCCCAACTGCCATCATCTCTCCCCTGGATCACTGCAATAGCTTCTAACAAGTCTCAACCAGCCCTGGCCCTTGCCCTCTTGCTCTCCAAGTGCTTCCAGAATGATCTCTGCAAAAGATAAGTCTGACTGTGCTGCCTACATTCTGACCCCCACTTCCACTCAAAACGCAGTTAAAACCCAACCAAAGCCTGGATGGTTTGACCCCTCGAAGGCCTCTAACCTCCCCTTTGTTCTCTGGGTTCCAGTCACACGAGTAGCTTTTTGTTTTTCAAACACATCATGCTCCCTGGGCTTGGACCACTCTTCCTTCCCCTTCGCTTAGTGAACTTTAATCGTCCCAAGATCTCAGGACATTTTGACTCTTCCTGAGGGAAGCCTTCTCTGATCCCTTACCCAAGTCAGATCCCAGTCTATGCTCTCAATGCACAGTGACTCTCTCCTGGTAGCACTTGACATAGCTGAAACGTTACATTTATTTTATGTAATTATTTGGTATCTGTCTTTCCCACTAGGTTGCAGGCTCAATGGGGGCAAAGACCACATCTGCTTTTGTATAACAGTCACTGGCATACAGCCTGTGAGATGCAAGATGCCCCATGAATAGGTACTAAAGGAATTAACTGTGTTTCATGTCTGATTAAAGTCCGAAGTTTATATAATTATAATTTTTCAATTAATTAAGAAAAGGTACATTGCTACAAAGAATGTCAAGATAATAGTTTATACTATCAGAAGCTCCTTTTTGTAGTCCACATCTTTTAAGCAATTTTATTTCACTCTATTAGTATCATCAAATATCATAGATAAAATATATTCCCATCTATACAGCATTTAAGAGAAAATATTTGAGTCCAAGCAGTATGGTAACATCTTTCAAATTTCCATAAAATTTAAAAAATTAAGCTATTTATTAGAACCCTGTGGACTCTGTTTAGGAATAAGGCCAGGGTAACTTGATGGTCCGTGATTGTGGGTCTGGACAAGGAAAACCATTTTTTCGCTCAGAAATTGTCAAGCCATGAACAACAGGAACTGATACTTTTTTTTTCTGGCCACGTCATGCAGCTTGTGGGATCTTAGTTCCCTGACCAGGGATTGAAACCCGGGCCCTCGGCAGTGAAAGTGCTGAGTCCTAACCACTGGACCACGAGGGAATTCCCAGGAACTGATACTTTAAAGCTCACTTCAGAAGACTGTCCTCAGCTCAGCACTGACAACCCACTAAGCCTATCTCCTTCAGGAAGTTTCTTTGCTTCATTTTTTGCAATTTTGATTTGGCTGACCATAATCAGACATTCAATTACTTTGTTTGGCATCTCAATCTTTAGCACACAAAGAACTTTAAAATAGCTCAAGGCAAACACAATGATTTGGTTTTTTCCTAAACAAAAGGCTTTCATCTATGAGTTTTTCTTTGCAGAGAGCTGCTTAATTTTGTTATTTAAAAATAGATTACACTAAGCCTTGGTCTGTTTATAGGGATCTAATTCTGATATAACTTACGTCGTTGGCTAATATTAATCTGGATGTTGGAAAGTTACCCAAATTCAAGTTGCCCCACTATAAGAACTTCCCTTTGCTACATAAAGCAAATTTATCTGCTTCTCTCAGACATAATTTAAAAAATGTTCTATTCTTGGGCTTCCCTGGTGGTGCAGTGGTTAAGAATCCGCCTGCCAATACAGGAAACATGGGTTCGAGCCCTGGTCCGGGAAGATCCCACATGCCGCGGAGCAACTAAGCCTGTGCACCACAATTACTGAGCCTGCGCTCTAGAGCCCGTGAGCCACAGCTTCTGAGGCCCGCGAGCCTAGAGCCCGTGCTCCACAACAAGAGAAGCCACCGCAATGAGAAGCCTGTGCACTTCAATGAAGAGTAGCCCCCGCTCGCCCCAACTAGAGAAAGCCGACGCGCAGCAACGAAGACCCAATGCAGCCAAAAGTAAATAAATAAATAAATTTATTTTTTAAAAAGTTCTATTCTTTATATTAATAATTTAAAGAACCAAATAGCTGCCTACCTAATACATACCAACTGATGATAACTGTACTGAAATTTTTATTCCAAGTCCAAATTTACGTCAGCAAATATAGCAATATTAAAATAAAGTCAACTTCCTATCTTCTTTGGGGGTGGGTAGGCAGTGGACAGAAGTCTCTGAATTCCCATTCCAACTCACACTAGTCCCTTTCACATAAATTGTCACAGTTTCTGCTGTAAAGCCATCTTCAAAAATTTCTTCTCTTAAGAAACTACTATTTTCCTCAAATTTTGAATAAGTTTATTTCCCCTCCCTCCAAAAAATTAGAAAATAAAAAGTTTACATGTGCTAATATAATAACCAGTCTTATGTTTTTAAGTCAAAATCGAATCATTTTTTGGGAGTTCCCTGGCAGTCCAGTGATTAGGACTCTTGCTCTCATTGCCGAGGGCCCAGGTTCAATCCCTGGTCGAGGAACTAAGATCCCACATGCCGAGTGGCAGCCAAAGGGAAAAAAAAAAAATCAATCCATTTTCTTCAGCACTGTTTTGAAATATTTTCATAATCTGCTCAGTTCTTTCAAGATTTGTTCACAAAATTAAAGAGTGAGAGATACTGACCTTCAAATCCTTCTTGCTTGTTTTCTTTTTAACAATTATCTGATGTCAGTAATGGTTTATAAGATATGGGATTTTTTAATATTAAATTTCCTTTTCACTTTTTCTTTTGATTAATGCACAATAAAATAATAACTTAAAAAAAATCTGGCCTGAACATCTTAGAATAATTTTGCTTTAATATCCAGGAGGAAAATTAAAAATTTAATTTGTATGTTTTTACCAAAACTCTCATAACAAATTTAACTCAAGTTTATTACATTATTATTAATAGTAACACTAGTCATGTTATAATAGATAATAACAAGAAGCACTACCAATTATTTAATGTGGTGAGTGGTGCTTTGCATACACTTTCATCTAATGTAAATCTCAAAGCAACCTAGGAGGTAGGGTTTTGGGGATCTTTTTGTCCTCTGTTTTTAATTTCTACTCTACTCAAGAGGAACCTATAGGGGGCAGCGCATGATTAGGCCTAGGTCTCTCCGGCTCTAAAGTCCAGGCTCTTTCCTCTCTCCAAAGATATGCCGATCCTTAGTCTTTCCAACCTTCACAGTTTTTAAAAATCATATTTACAAAATAACTGTTGTATTACTAGTATTTTAAGTTGAATCACCTTTTTATTTTAAAACTTAAATACACTTATATTTAAAAAGAACTCATATGGACTTCCCTAGTGACGCAGTGGTTTAGAATCCGCCTGCCAATGCAGGGGACATGGGTTCGAGCCCTGGTCCGGGAAGATCCCACATGCCACGGAGCAACTAAGCCTGTGCGCTACAACTACTGAGCCTGCGCTCTAGAGCCCGTGCGCCACAACTACTGAGCCCGCATGCCACAACTACTGAAGCTCACACACCTAGAGCCCACGCTCCGCAACAAGAGAAGCCACCACAATGAGAAGCCGGCGCACCGCAATGAAGAGTAGCCCCGCTCGCTGCAACTAGAGAAAGCCCGCAGGCAGCAACGAAGACCCAACGCAGCCATAAATAAATAAATAAATAAATAAATAAATGTATTTAAAAAAACAAGTTTGCTACACAAATTAAAAAAAAAAAAGGAACTCATAGACAAGGAAAAGACTCAGGTACACACACAAACTGGCTTAAAAGCGAGAAGCTCCTGCCCAGGCAGAAAGAGCCCCACTGGAAGCTGGAAGACAGAGACCAGAAATGCCAGAGCAAAGCAGAGAACTGAGCAGGGGCCAGTGATGCTGCTCTCCAGGGTCAGGGAGCCAAGAATGAGCGGAGCAACTGTGGGAGTAGGTGGCTGGGCCAGAAGGAGGTGGAAGACTAGGGGGAAGGATGGGGCTCCAGTCTGGTGAGGAAAAGCACGGCCAGGGAGAGGGTGGGAAGGAATGGAGACTGGGGCTTAAAGGGCATAATGGCTGGGAGCTGAGGCCCAGGGCAGTGCCCTGAGAGGGGAGACACTGAAGGATGGATGGGCCCAAGGCAGGAGAAAGGCCCGATATGGTGACGTGAGAGAACCAGTAGGCCTGGGGCACCTGTCCCTGTCATCCCAGGACACAGTCTGTCCTCTTAACATGGGTCAGTCTGTGTCCAAGAGGAGTCAATGTAACACCTGTGTACCACCAAAATCACTTTGGCTATTTCTTTCTAGGCAAAGTACCCCTCTATGGAAAACACTAGTAAGCCACACTGCCTAAAACCATGAAAGCAGCCCACTGACCATGTTTGCTCCCTCTACAAGTCAGGCATGACAGTCTAGCTTCTACCACACATGCCAGGGTGTTCACACAGAGCCACCACTGCTAAATTAACACCTGAGCTTTTAAGGAACTTGCCTTACAAACACACGGAGCCACCCGGACCAAAAGCACTAATGTGTGCCTGAGTCTTACCTTGTGTAATGAATATCCTGACTCAAATATAATAGGTGGAAGCAAAAGGAGGAAAAACATATTTGGACGAAACATTTCTTCCTCCTGTAAATATAAAATGGATATTTTCAGAGGCATGAAATCTGTGTAATTAAGAAATAAATCCATCAATGAAAAGCCAAAGTAACTGTTCTCTTAGAACCTGGCCCAGTGGAAAAATACAATGCTTAAACCACCACCTGATAATAAAACCAAACAAAAGGAGCGACAAAAACAAACAAAAGGAGAGACAAAAACAAACAAATATACAAAACTCTCAAAACCTGCATTTAAAAATGTAGGACAAATGATTTTAAAAGGTGACCAGCAAAATAAATAGCAGAATGAACCACTTCCAAACATACAGCGGTATGTTTTTTATTCTTTACTAAGGAAAGAAAACTAATTTTAATATAGAAAACATTTCAATTCAAATAGAACGCTTTCAAAAAGAAGTCCACAAATTGGATTCCTCCAGGAAAAAGGTTAACGGTAAGCCCTAAAACAATCCACTTAGAGGAAGAGTAAACCCTACTCATGTTTAAAATAGCCCTGCCTTTTCTCTGCATGTCATAGACAACTATGCCATTTTCCTAAATCTGATGTGATGAAACAGTCCTCACCTGATGCCCTTGCAACCTGGGACATGGCTATAAAGCGAGCCCCTTGTCATGCTTTCAGATTCAAATATTAAGTACCATTATGAAAGGTATTTTTAGAATATGGCCACCTTTGGGGGGAATGGAATAATAATTTCATCTTCTATAGTAATACAGTTCTCTAGTTGTTGGTGGATTGGGGGAAAATACATACTGGTTCTCAAACCCAAAATGACTACAGGTAATACGCAGTCTATTTAATACTGCAAAATCAGGCCCTTTTCATATGAAAACTTCTATGTCACAATCTTGACAGTCTGACTTCTTGTCAAAATCCCTATTCAAAAGAATGATAAATGTATCCTTACAAATGTACGGCTGTTACCATAAAGACTAAAATAACATTCAAAAAAGGCTCAAAATAGAAGCAAATGATGACTTCTGAAAATGCCTTATTAAGTCTTAAAATAACCGCCTGTATCACAAGCTCATGACTCAGACTGGGGCCATGTGAAAAGAAATGGGCCGATCTCTGTGCTTTGTGGGGCAAGCTATTCGCAGGATCTGTGCAGTTGGGCCACTGCAGAGACTCTGGGAGTTTCAGAAACAAAACACCCCCTGGGAAAAAGGAGAACCCACCTGCAGTGGGTTCACAGTGTCCTCTCCTCCCTATTCATGTGACCTGGAACCTCAAAATGCGACCTGATTTGAAAATAGGGTCTTTGCAGATGGAATTAAGGGAAGAATCACAGCTGAGACCACACTGGATTAGGGTGGGCCCTAAACCCAATGACAGTGTCCTTAAAAGAGACAGAAAGGGACACACAGACACAGAGATGAAGGCACATGAGGACAGACTGAAGCAGAGACAGGAGTTAGGCTGCCATCACCAAGGAATGCCTGGGACCACCTGAAGCCGGAAGAGGCAGCGAAGGATTCTCCCCTAGGGCCTGGATTCACTCCCTTGAGGGAGTGTGGCCCTGCCAACACCTTGATTTCAGACTTCTGGCCTCTAGAACTATGAGAGAACAAAGCTCTGCTGTTTTAAGCCACCCAATTTGTGGTAATTCGTTACAGAAGCCACAGGAAATGCACACACCACCTTACAGTGAATAGTGTCACAGAAAGATCCCAGGTTCCTTTGGGCAGTATCTCCCCTGAAGTGATCTGATGTGGTTTTAGGTGGTACTTGAGCAATGTGTGTTGAATACCACTGACCCCACGGATTGAGAAAGTCAGCCCTTTTTGATTCTTTCTCAATCCCAATTAAGTCAGACGCGTCAGTTTGGTGCTACCGTGTTAAGCCTCTCTCCAATATGCTGATCCCCCTTTTTGACAAAGAGGACAGGCTTGTCCTCAGAGGCTTCAGCAAGCAAATGTACCACTTTGTTTTTATCGTATTTATTTATAAAAACAATATTGGTTTCCCACTTAAAACAGTATTATAATGTTTCCTTTAAAATAAATGTATATAGTACACCAACGTTCATAGCAGCATTATTCACGACAGTCAAAAGGTGGAAACAACCCCAGGGCCCATCAACAGATAAATGGATAAACAAAGTGTCGTATATACTGACCATGGAATATTATTCAGCCATAAAAAGGAAACAAGTTATGACACAGGCTACAAAGTGGATGAACCTTAAAAACAGCATGCTAGGGCTTCCCTCGTGGCGCAGTGGTTGAGAGTCCACCTGCCGATGCAGGGGACACGGGTTTGTGCCCCGGTCTGGGAAGATCCCACATGCTGCGGAGCAGCTAGGCCCGTGAGCCATGGCCGCTGAGCCTGCGCGTCCGGAGCCTGTGCTCCACAGCGGGAGAGGCCACACCAGTGAGAGGCCCACGTACCGCAAAAACAAAACAAAACAAAACAGAAAAAACACATCATGCTAAGTACTGATAAAATAAGCCAGATAAAAAAGGACAAATATTATATGATTCCACCCATTTGAGGTACCTAGAATAGGTAAATTCATAAACACAGAAAGTAGAATAGGGGCTACTAAAAAAATAGAAAATACTAAGAAAAATAGAAAGTAGAAAACAAAGTAGGGAGAGAGGAATAGGGAATTGTTTAATGGGTAGAGTTTCCGTCTGGGATGATGAAAAATTCTGGAAATAGATAGTGGTGATGATTAAACAACACTGTAAATGTATTTAATGCCACTGAATTGTACACTTAAAAATGGCTAAAATGCTAAATTTTATGTTACGTATATTTTACCACAATAAAAGCTTTTAAAAAACTGCTATAAAGACTTATATACACAAAAAAGCAAGTTGACTTAAAGAAACATATTAAGCATATGACAATATAGGTAGAAGGCAGGCCCAGCAGGACAGTCTGGAAACAGACCTACATGGAAAGAAAATACCCAGCAACTTCACTGTTTTTCTTACCTCCCCTGTTCACTGCAGCACCCAGTTTCCAAACAGATCCTACTTCCTGCTTTGGCTTCCACAAACACCTGCTCCTCCAGAAAGCCTGCCCAATGGTTTTAGCCTAAAAACCTCACCCGTTTCTGAGGTCAAGCACTGGTTGTCTAGATGGCTCTTCAGGGCACTTAATTACATTCACCACCCAACTGTGGTTCACTCATCTATACTATTCAATATATTATTATTATTTAACTTGAAAACTAACATCTGTTGAAAAATAAATTTAATAATACCGAAGCATATAAAACTAAAAATAAAAGATAACCTTTCCTCCTCCTGCTCGGAGAAGGGATCATACAGCGTTCCCCAGGGCTGCAGCTGCACTCAGTGCCTCGGATCTCTGCTGTGGGGAATGTGGGCCTGGTGTTGAGAGAGCTTCTGCTTCTTTGAGAGAAGCTAGAAGTTCAAATTTTTATGTGAGGACTTCCCTGGTGGCGCAGTGGTTAAGAATCCGCCTACCAATGCAGGGGACACAGGCTTGAGCCCTGGTCCGGGAAGATCCCACACGCCTTGGGGCAACTAAGCCCGTGAGCCACAACTACTGAGCCCGCATTCCATAACTACTGAAGCCTGCGTGCCTACAGCCCGTGCTCCACAACAAGAGAAGCCTGCTCATGACATCGAAGAGTAGCCCCCACTCACTGCAACTAGAGAAAGCCCGCGCGCAGCAACGAAGACCCAATGCAGCCAAAAATAAATACTTTAATTAATTTTTTAAAAAGATTACAAATTAAGCAGTTTAAAATATTAAAAAAAATCCATGTGAAATTTCTAGAATTTTGTATAGATTAATAACATTTAAAATAAAACTGGGGGCACAGTTCTTGAGGTGCTAACCTACTGTGTTCCCCCTTTGCCTGGCAAAGAAATAAAGCCACTCTTTCTTTCTCCTCCATGAAAAACAAAATAAAACAAAACAAAAAACTTAATGATTTTTTAATTGTTTTAAAATCGATTCCAATTTTGATCAATTGATTTTAAATCAAACAAAATGTGTTAGCAGGTGGTATTTACACATCAGGCTCTATCTAGTCTAAGAGTTGAGAAAGAGTGTACAGTCAGTTGCTCCTGCCCTAGAATGAGCCACTGTGAGGGGGGTTAAACTGAACCAGTTGCAGAAGCTACTGGGAGGGGGGTTAAACTGAACCAGTTGAGCTTCATACACAGCATGCTCCAGTGGGGCCTGCCTAGCCCCTTCCCCAGCTGAGGGTAGTTCTAGAAATATTCCAAGCTCAATGTACATTTTGAGAATTCATTTAATAAAATATATCCTGAACATTATTTATACAGCTTCAAATTGTGTTTTACGTCAGACCATGAGGCTTGTTTTGCAAATTTTTTTTTTTAGTTTACTTATTTCTTTATGTTTGGCTGCATTGGGTCTTCGTTGCCGTGTGTGGGCTTTGGGCTTTCTCTAGTTGTGGTGAGCGGGGGCTCCTCTTCGTTGCGGTGTGCGGGCTTCTCATTGTGGTGGGCTTCTCTTGTTGTGGAGCACAGGCTCTAGGTGCACAGGCTTCAGTAATTGTGGCTCGCAGGCCCTAGAGCATAGGCTCAGTAGTTGTGGCGCACGGGCTTAGTTGCTCCACGGCATGTGGGATCTTCCCGGACCAGGGCTCAAACCCGTGTCCCTTGCACTGGCAGGCGGATTCTTAACCACTGCGCCACCAGGGAAGCCCTGTTTTGCAAATTTATACTCTACAGTTCCACAGGTAAATTAATCCTCACACCTAGGAGCTGCGTCAAAGTAGGAAGGGCTCAAATGTGACACATTTTAACCATACAATTCTTTTAATATTTTGAAATGGACCTTATTTCCCTCCACAAAATCAGTTTTGTTACACACTTGTTAAACTCCCTACTCGATATAGATGCTCAAAGTTTAAGCTGAAACTTGAGTTTCAATTAGTCCTTGGACCTCACGCTCTAATGACCATTGTGTGAACGTAAGGGTGGGAACATCCACAAGTGAGGACAGCATGGTGTGGCAGAGAAAATATAGAACACATAGAACCAGAGGGTCTGGACACAAGAGCCAACCCAACCGCTCTCTAGCTCTGTGATGTTAGACATGTCTCAACCCCTCAGAGGTCACTTTCTTCATCTGTAAAAACGGGGATAATACGTGGTCAATCTGCCTCCATGGTTGTCATGAGGATGACAAAAGCTACAGTATATAAAGCGTTCTGTAAGGTCTACAGTGCTGGGCAGATATGTCTTATTGGGCTCAGCTGTCAGAATGGAATTAGGAGCAATAAACATTGTTTAATGTTAAATGCTAATTAGAGCCCTGTATACAGCAAGTTAGTCTAAGATTATAAAAATGCAAGTAAATAACAAAACATGGCATTGAATGCGCCTATGTTAATTTGAAAGTGTGAGATTTATGCTTTTTCAGAAAACTCAGATGTAATGATATCAACCCTAATCTACCAGAATGTTAAAAAATTAATGGGACAATATAAACTTCACTGACCGTCAAGGAATGATAAGAAAGCCACCATAATCAGTGTTACTAAACTTAAGAACCAATAAAAATTGTAAATATGTTAAAAAAAAGAACAATTGGGTAAACCTACCTTCCAATTTGCCAGTTTTTTAAACTCTATAATTTTTATAACTGCTCCCATGAGAATACCTAGAAGAGAAAATGTAAAGTTTAAAAAAATTTAAGATATAAGAAAGATTACTCAGGTTTATTATTCTAAAGAAACTGATTATTATTACGTCTCTAAATGGCATCTATGAATTTCTGTGTTTTACGTCTGAAAACATTAAGAATGGAAATTCGTGGGGAGTTTTATGAATCACGTGAGTTTCTCACTTGCATCTCAGGCAAACATACTATAAAGAAGTCCAGGGCTTCCCTGGTGGTGCAGTGGTTGAGAGTCCGCCTGCCAATGCAGGGCACACGGGTTCGTGCCCTGGTCCGGGAAGATCCCACATGCCGCGGAGTGGCTGGGCCCGTGAGCCATGGCCGCTGAGCCTGCGCGTCCGGAGCCTGTGCTCCGCAACGGGAGAGGCCACAACAGTGAGAGGCCCGCGTACTGCAAAAAAAAAAAAAAAAAAAAAAAAGTCTACAAAAATCTGGGGCTGGGGGTGGGGGTGGGGGGAGAGGTGAAAAAACTTTACAAAACAAGACCTAGGGATAGTTTGCCTGGCATGGAAGATTTAAGCATCTGTCATTCTTGCTATATCCACTCATTTTCGATTGAAATGGCAGAAAGCTAAGTTTGCCCTGTACTACCTATTCCTACCGTTTTCAAAAAGGAATCCAAGATCACTTTCTCAGGCTCAAATGGTAGCTCTATGTAGAGTATTTAGTTAGAGTTAAAGCTCCAATGCTGAAAATAACCTAAAGTGAAAATTCTGTGAAATTCCTGGAACAAAACAGACCATCTTAGTTCAGGCATGTTTCCACAAAGCTGACAGGCTCATTACTCTCTCATAAAGAACCTACCAAAAATAATTCTCGAAGAAGCATCATGGGTACAATTTATGATTGCTCTGTTACTCACTAGATTAATGATTCTTAACCCTGTGGCCTCATCAGAATCATCATGGGAGCTTTTTATGAAATAAAGACACCTGAGCAGAACTTGGGATCTGCAAAATAACGATCTCTGGTAGGGGGTGATACAAAGCAAGGCTGAAGACCACTATCACAGATGCTTAAAGATAGACTTCCCTTTCGGACTTCCCTGGTGGCGCAGTGGTTAAGAATCCGCCTGCCAATGCAGGGGACACGGGTTCGATCCCTGGTCCGGGAAGATCCCATATGCCACGGAGCAACTAAGCCCGTGTGGCATAACTACTGAGCCTGTGCTCTAGAGCCCACAAGCCACAACTACTGAAGCCCACGCGCCTAGAGCCCGTGCTCCGCAACAAGAGAAGCCACTGCAATGACAAGTCCGCTCACCGCAACCAAGAGTAGCCCCGGCTCTCTGCAACAAGAGAAAAGCCCGCATACAGCAATGAAGACCCAATGCAGCCAAAAAAAAGGACTTCCCTTACCCCTAGAGGGGAAGGAGCTTTTTCCCATCAACAACAGAAAGCTGACGAAACACACCTTATTGGGTGGGGTGAGAAGAACATACAAAAACACAGAGGTTTATTAGGAAAAGAAGCTGCACTAACACTAATTGTCATGGGGAAGGAGGGGTTTGAGGTGAAGAGAGGATCAGTTAATTTTAACTTTATAAACCTCTCTACTATTTGTATTTTTATATATTAGTAAAAGACCAACAAAACTTTTTTTTCTTTTTTTTGCGGTACACGGGCGTCTCACTGTTGTGGCCTCTCCCGTTGCGGAGCACAGGCTCCGGACGCGCAGGCTCAGCGGCCATGGCTCACGGGCCTACCCACTCCGCGGCATGTGGGATCTTCCCGGACCGGGGCACGAACCCGTGTGCCCTGCATCGGCAGGCGGACTCTCAACCACTGCACCACCAGGGAAGCCCAACAAAACTGTTTTGATAAAAAGGATATAAGACGAAATAGGTCTGAGCCATAAAGGGAATCAATGATCAATGACATTTTCCGAACAGTAATTGTACATTCACTTCAACGTGGCATGAAAGCACTGATTCTAACCCCTCTCTAGAGTTCCCCAGTTGCTTTCTTTTTCTTATATTTTTAAACTGTGTATATATTTTAAGGAGTTTTCATACAATTTTTTATTAACCAGATAGTTCATGAATACTTTGTAAAATGTTATAAATAAGACAAAAGTCCCTTTTGATGAAATCCCACCCCCACTAGTTCTCTCTCTCCCTGCCCCAAGGTAACCAAGCATCTTGATAAGTCTGGGGACTATTCTACCAGACCCTTCCCTATGCTCTTACATATTTATATTTACCATACAGTACTAGGGGGTGTGTGTATGTAACACATGGCACACATGTGTATTTATATAAAGCTTATGGTACTATAATGCATCTTTTTTTTTCTTGTTTTTGGCTGCCCGGCACGTGGGATCTTAGTTCCCAGACCTGGGATCGAACCTGTGCCCCCTGCAATGGAAGCACACGGGACCGCCAGAGAAGTCCTATAGCAGGTAGTTTCTACTACCTGCTATTTTGCTCAGTGTAATGATCAGGGGTGACTACATATAGATCTGCCTCATTCCTTTTTAACAGCTCTACAGCACAGCATAAAGATGCCACAGATTGAATAGACATTTCTCCAAAGAAGATACACAAATCGCCAATAAGCACAAGAAAAGACGCTCCACATCATTAGTCATTAGGGAAATGGAAATCAAAACCACAATGAGACACCAGTTCATACCCACTAGGACAGCTATAACTATTTTTAAATGGAAAATAAGTGTTGGCAAGGATATAGAGAAACTGGAACCCTTAATACATCAATGGTGGAAAAGTAAAATGGCACAACTGCTGTAGAAACGTTTGGCAATTCCTCAAAAAGTAAAACAGAATTACCATATGACCCAGCAATTCTACAAAGGAGAATAGAAAACCTATGCTCGTACAGAAACTTGTACATGGATGTTCATAATAGCATTATTAGCCCAAAGGTGAAAACAACGCAAATGTCCACCAACTGATGAATGGATCAACAAAATGTGGTATATCCACACAATGGAATGTTATCCGGCAGTAAAAAAGAATGAAGTACTGACACATATTGCAATGTGTGGATGAATCTTGAAAACATGCTAAGTAAAAGAAGCCAGACACAAAAGACATCTTTTATGATCCACTGATACGAAATATTCAGAATTGGCAAATCTATAGATTGCCTTTGTCTCTATAGAGACAGAAATGGTTTCCTGGGGCTGGGGAGGAGAGTTTCAGGGATGATAGCTAAAGGGTATGGGGCTTCTTTTTGGGGTGATGAAATGTTCTAAAATTGTTGTCATGGTTGCACAACTCTGTGAATATACTAAAACCCTGAACTGTACGTTTAAAACGAGTAACTTGCATGGTATGTGAATTATATCACAATAAAATGGTCGCCCCACCCTCACCCCCGAAAGGCCAGATCGTATGGTTCCATTCATATGAAATGTCCAGAACAGACAAATCTAGAGACAGGAGGTAGGTTAGTGGTTGCCAGTGGAAAGGGGAGGGGGAAAATAGGCAGTGACTGCTAATGTGCAGAGAGTATCTTTTTGAGGTGATAAAAATGTTCTGGAATTAAGATAGTGGTGATGGTTGCACAACCCTGTAAATATACTAAAAAGCACTGAATTCTACACTTTAAAATTATAAAGTTTATGTTATATAAATTCTACTTTACTGTTTAAAAAATTTTATTGAAGTATAGTTGATTTTCGCTGTCATGTTAGTTTCAGGTAAACATATATATATATATATTTTTTTTCAGATTATTTTCCCTTACAGATTATAAAATATTGAGTATAGTTCCCTATGCTATATAGTAGGTCCTTGTTGGTTATCTATTTTATATATAGTAGTGTGTAAGTGTTAATCCCAACCTCCTAATTTATCCCTTCCCTCCATTTTAATTTTTTTAAGTCACTATCTTTTTAATGTTCCCCCAATGATGGCTGTCTCCAACTGTTTGCCATTAACGGCTGCAGTGAACATGCTTGTATGTGCCTCTTTGTGTCTGAGTATCTCCCTAGGGCAGATCCAGAGACAGTGAATGGCATGAGCATTTTTATCTCTGAAAACGTTGCCAAACTGTCCTCCAAAGTGGCTGTGCCGATTTACACCCCTTGCACCAAAGCATCCTCACCAACCCTGGAAAATCATCAGACTTTAACACTTCTGCCAGTATGAGGGGCAAGAAATTGTACTTTAAGGTTTCGATTTGCATTTACAGTCAACCTGCACTCAGTAATCATTCCTGATTACTAGGAAGTTGGAACTTTTTTCACGATTTCAGATTTAATTTTTAAAGCTAGTGTTTTTCTGTGCTACTAAACCTCAACTTTCTTTTTCCTTTGTAAATGTACACCAAAAACGTTAATACTATGATCAATGCTTTTGTAATTAATACACATGAAGCAATTACATTTGAGAATCAGTGATTATTCTATTGCCTAAGCTTGTTTCTATATTATTATCAATGAGGCATTGGAAAGCTTTGTAAAATACAATATGATATTATTACTACTATTACTATTATTACTATTACATGAGTAATCCTTTTGAAATGTCCTAGGACTGAAATATGGTACAACATTAAATTGGCAAACTCCTCCTTTACCTTTTGAGATTGAAGTTAAAAGTTAGGTCAAATCAACCTAGTGTCCAGGATAAATTAATTTATACCATACAACCAGACACCCTGGAAATAATACCCTAGATACAATTTTGTATATTCCTATCAGTTAAAAGAATATGAGCATGCACCTTCAAGTTACAAATTTTTATTTTATTATTATAAAAAAAGTGCTGCTATATTAATGTATTTTAAAATAACACAGGGAATTGGCTGTCCAGTGGTTAGGATTCCACACTTTCACTGCCGAGGGCCCAGGTTCAATCCCTGGTCAGGGAACTAAGATCCCACAAGCTGTGCGACACAGCCAAAAATTAATAAAATAAATAACACAAAAAACAGAGATTGTAAGGGAGATTCAAATTAAATAGAAACGTAAGTTCTAATATTTCCTTTTGCCTCCTATGGACCTTCATACACACACCTCATTATGGATGCCACTGGATTAAGTCAAAGGATCAGGAGTAATTCATAATTATTTGTTGAGATCCTTCTCCCAGGGTCTGTCAGGTTAAATTATTCTTACTCCTCAAGAGAATGCTCCAGGCAGGAAGGCTCAAGAGAGCCTCTTCTGACAGCTCAGGGCCAGCAAGTGACAGTGGACTGCTGGCTCCTGGGTGCCTTCTACCACCTCTGGACGATGAGACACAGGGAGACTGCACTACTGCTACGAACTGCTAACACCCTTCCCACTCCCAGGGTGCACTGCTGGTCTACCATTATCGCTGTAAAATACAAGTATTCCTGAATATGAACAGTACAGGAAAGTGCCTAAAATGTATTAAGTATAATAATCAGGTTACAAAACAATATGTAGAACATGATTCTAGTTCCCTTAAAAATATATGTATATATGTATATGCACACACATTTATTAATTTGCATTGTGTTAAAAAGAAACACACACACACACTGTGGTGCTAGGCACTGCGCTACTGTATACAATATACTTTATTTAAGCTCATTCTCACGATTACCCTACAAGGTAATAAACCATAATAATATAAATGATAATAATATTAATAGCAGCAGCTAACAGTTATTGATTACTTAGCAGGGAGGCATTATACTAAGTGATTTCTATGCATTGCCCAGTTTAATATCTGCAGTCCTATGAAGTGAAGGCTTTGTCACCTGCATTTTACAGGTGAGGAAACCGAGGCTAAGGACAAGCATCACTGAGCTAGTAAATAGCAGATCCAGAATTGTTTTAAAAATGAATTACTTTATTTTTTACTTGATTATGTAACAGATGCCTATGGTACAAAATGTGAAAGGTATAAGAGAGTATGCAGTGAAAACTTAAGTCTCTGTTCCATTCTTGTTTTTTTCTCCTTCCCGTAGACCACAAACGTTACCAGTTTCTTGGTTATACTGTACATTTCTGCTGAGAGTGTCTGTACGTTTAAAATTATATACATGCATATGCATGTACATATAAAATAAATTTTAAAACAAATGGTAATACAGTATTTACACTATTCTGAATTTTTTTTAACTCACCACTACCTCTTAGAAACTATTCCATATCAACACATAAAGAGCTTCCTCACACTTTTTGTTTTGTTAGTGGCTGCAGTGTATTCCACTGTGCCATCTAACATGTCCCCTTGTAATGAGCGCTCAGGTGTTCTCCAGGCTTCTGCTATCACTGCCATTGCCATCTGAGTAAAAACATCATTCCACATGTGTGAGCGTATCCACAGACAAAACTCCTGAAAGAGGGGCTGCTGGGTCAAGGGTACAGGCATTTTTAATTTTGTAAAGAGCTCATCAGCTGCCTTCTGTGGTAGATGCTGTGAGGCTCGCCCACTCCCCTTCACTGGGCCCATCTGTGGGAGCTGCTGTGCGTTTTGGCTGCTAAGTGCTCACGGCTGTCCCCTTCTCCAGAAAACTGCCCTTAGCCGCCGAGAGGCACCTCATCATGGAAGCTGTGCCCGCCCCACACCAGCTCATAGTCAATGACTAACTGATGGGGGTCCACAAGTCCCACCCCCTTGGTTTAAGGAGAGACAGACTCTGCTGGGCGTTCTTGCCCCAGAGCCCTCCTGCTGAGGCTAGGCCAGGCCTACCTTGAGATCATACCCACCGTTTGGCTTTCTCCTTCCCTGGTCTTGTTGACTCCCTCCCTTACAGATTTGCTCTTGAAGAGCACCCCTCAATACATTACCTATCCCCAAACCCCTGTCTCAGATTCTGCTTTTAGGGAGCCAACCTAAGACCACTGGTTCCAGGAGTGGAGCGGTCAAAGGAAGCAAACTCGAGGATGGGGTTCTGGAGTTGGACCACTCAGCAGCTTCCGGGCAAAGAGGATCCCAACACTGCAGGTAAAATACTACTAGTCCCTCACCGGGGGTAGCAGTGCCATTGCTAAGACCTTCACTTGTGGCAGACTGGATCGGGACACTGGTGGAGGAGGCAAGGGCTCATGCAGTATCTCTGGTGTTAAAGAGGTTATGACGGAAATAATAACTGTAAGAAAAGTGGAATTGTGGTTGTTGCTGAGTGCCACCGATGCTCTGAAAAAAAGAAAACAAAAGGCCCGAACAATCACCAACTTTAAGCAAACGGTGAGAGTCAGAGGGCCTCCTTGGCAGCATTGAAACAGACCCTCATCTCCTGCAGCTGGAGTGCCTCTAGAGCTGAAGACTGGGCACAGGTCTTTACCGCAAGAGTGGCAGATCTTCAGAGAAGGCTGAACTCAAGATGATAAATCTCCTATGCCTTCTCCTAGCAGGTCCCTGATAAGGAAGAAGTGGGGCTCAGACATGGGATAGGGGTGCCTAGCGAGTTGCACATGAGCACCTTTAACCCTCAGGTTCCCGTGGACCTTCCAGGCCTGCAGAAGTGGCCCCTACCACACCATTGGAATACAGAGCTCCCAGGTTATTTCAAGATTACACAGATGCCCCAAATGAGGCAAGTGCCTTAGGTTAACTACTGCTTCCTGCATAATATAGTCCCCAAGGACACAGACCATATGGATGTTCCACAGGACAATACACTCCCAAGGGAAAAACACGACAAAGCTCCTGGCATGCTGTTGGGCCGTGGTAGAGACAGAGCATCTGAGCATGGGACGTCAAGTGCCCAGGTGGCCAGAATCATCTTTCATAAGTTGGGTTGCCATACCTGCTGTCAGGCTAGGTGGGCCCAGGAGCAATCCATTTTAAGATGGAAGTGTTACATTAGCGATCAGACTTGTGCCGATCTAAAAGGCACAAGTATGCTTTACTTGTGGCCCAGACCTCTATGTCATCTTTAGCTGTTACAGCAACATCTCTCTCAGCTCAGCTCCTACATACGGCCTCATGGGGAGCTCTTTAAGACCAGCTGACAGAGGAGAAAAAAAAAAACCCACGCGTGGTTCATGAAACACTCGGCCAGCCTCCGATGTTGGCCACTTCAGCGTCTGTGCAATGGGCTCATGAGCACAGTAGCCATGATGGCAGACGTGGAAGCTGTGCAGGGCCCCTACGGCATGAACTCCCTCTCACCAAGGCTGCTCTGTAGCCATTGCCACTGCTGAATGTATGACTGGAGAGCCACAGAGATCAACACGCATCACCTGGTGTGGTACCATCCCTTGAGAAGACCAGCCAACTGCATGATAGCACCTCGATTACATCAGACCCCTTCCATCCTGGAAAGGGCAGCAACTCATTCTGACTGAGGCTGACACATATGCTAGCACCACCGTCCCAGGGTCCATAAGTGTCTGAGCCACCAAAGTGGGATACTGCATAACAATATGTCAACAACATGTCAAACCAAGAGACTCACTTTTTGGCAAAGGAGGTGCAGAAGTGGGCATGAGACATGGACACCACACGGTCCTATCCAGAAGCTGCCAGCCAGCCAGAGTGGTAAATGGCCTCTTAAAAAAGAGCTGAGGGGCTTCCCCGGTGGCGCAGTGGTTAAGAATCCGCCTGCCAATTCAGGGGACACAGGTTTGAGCCCTGGTCCGGGAAGATCCCACATGCCGCAGAGCAACTGAGCCTGCGCACCCTAGAGACCGTGCTCTGCAATAAGAGAAGCCACCGCAATGAGAAGCCTGCGCACCGCAACGAAGAGCAGCCCCCGCTCGCCACAACTAAAGAAAGCCCGCGCGCGGCAACGAAGACCCAACGCAGCCAAAAATAAATAAATAATAAAAATTTAAAAAAAATGGAGCCGAGGCACCAGCTTGGAGGCGACATATTGTAAGGAATGGCATACTCCTCCAGGGTGCGGTATACTCCTGAAACCAGTGGCCATTATAGGGTGGTACATCCCCAACAGGCAAGCATGGGTACAGCACACAATGGGTACACCACTCACCACCACTCTCAGCGACTCACTTAAGAGTGGGGATTCCTGCTTGGAGGATTTCTGCTTCCTTAGCCTGAAACTTTAGGCTCGGTGGGTTGAAAGAACCTGGCTCCCAGAAGGGGACATTTCCACCAGAGTTCACATAGTAAGAGTTACAATGGCTGCTGCCTGGTCACTTTGGGCTTTTTGTGCCAACAGACCAGCAGGCCTAGAAACAGGCTACCAAGGCTACCACGTTGGCAGGGGTGACTAACCCTGATTACCATGAGGAGACAGCCCTGCTACTACAGGATAGGGCAGAAAGGAATATAATTACTTATGTAATATGTTTTTAACCACAAATGATTTTTTGAAAATACTTTAAAATATTGTTAGCACATTTTGTTAGCTATAATCATAGAATCACTTACGCTATAAGGTGATTTTGAAATTCCAGTCCTTGATGCTGCTACCTATACTAAAATAGATACTCCAAAGATAGTATTCTGAAAGACAGAAGACCTGCCAGGAAGATGAGAATCAGGACCCCAGAGCTGTCTCTCTGCTTTCTAGGGAAATGCTGTTTATATATTTTGTTTTTAAGGTAGCTTACTTTTTCAGTGGAATGTTGTTCCTTTCTGTTCTGTTGAGAACATTTATGTGGCGAAAGAGGAAATTTATAGAAATCAGCCCAGATGTAGCAAGTTTCCAAATGTAATCCTTTAACAACCTTTCTTCCTTTAAAGTTCAGACTACCTCACTATTCTGACATATCTAAAAGATTTAAGTATAAAATACAACTTTAAGATGAAAAAATGCTGAGCCAAGAGCGGATGACCATAAAACTAAGGAGAATCAGAGCAAGACTCCAGGCAAAAGCATATGCACTATTACAGAGCACACGTTTAGCTAACGGCAGCTAACGAGCAACAAGATGTTCCAAGAATAAATTGTCACCTCTCAGCCATGTTTCCAGAAACACAGAGGCTAAAAGTCTGCGGTAGCACTCTTCCTTGGAATGCGACAGCCCAGAAAATCCTTAGAGTCTAATGTGATCATTTTGTCAATGTGACAACCAATTTTGGCCTCTACCTCTGAGACAGCTACTCTAATGCCAACAAATGAATGCCCGTTTCTTCTCTAACAAAAATCAAAGTACCTGAGACTCAGGGAGAGTTCCCCATGGGACAGCTCAAGCTGCATCACAACTGGACTCTCACAGTCTAAAAAGTCAGGAAAGCTGTTAGAGTTATAGTCAGGATTCTTGCTTTAAGTTTTCTCTAAAAAAACCGTTTTTAGAACTTAAGTACAATTAGAATATAATCATTATATATATACTTTTTCCCAGAATTACCTTCAGTCAACAACTCAGGAACTGAGTGATTTTTTTTTCGTCTTCCACTCAAAACCCCCATTGACAAAAAGAGCCCTACTCTTAAAAAAAAAAAAAAATTTCAATCCTTTAGTCAAAACAAGGAGTTAATATAACCAAAAGCACAAACATAGTTAAGCAGGTTATGACAGGAAGCACATTTGTGTATTCCTATTTATTCAATGATTCAATCAAATCCAGTTATAAGTTAAAATACGGTTTTTCTAACTATCAGCAGTATTCAGGCTAAACCCTAGCATTTTGTAGTCAAATTCCATTCTTAACCCCATGCAGGCCTTTCCTCACTCTACGATAAAGTATGACTATGAAAAAAAAATTTATTACTATTTTTGCTATATACAACAGAGGACAGTAGGCAGTACAACTATTTCATTTTCACTCCTTACCAATTTCAGCCCAAAATATATGAACAGTGAATCAGCACTATATGGCCAATAAAAATAAATATGTGAACTTTACTAATACATGGAAAGAACAGTAAAAAGTGAAGAACACAAAAAATGATTGAAGCTCAAACCAAGTCAAGTCATCTGATGGGCATGTGTGCGTCTACACATGGTTTGGAAGAGAAGGAAGCATGATAAAAAGAGCTGGTTGTCAATGAAAAGGACTTTTCTTCTTTATAGCTAAGTGTGAAAAAATATATATATACATTTTTAAAAGGCCCGAACCACAGAATTCCCTAAGTATAGAAAGTATCTGAAAGCTTTGAACAAGGGCCAAGGAAATAGCTTTAGAACTTCATGTTGATACTATGCTTTTATAAAGAATGAAAAAAGTCTCAATTCATTTGAAAATACAATAAAATAGAAGAGCGGAAATGTGCTTTTTGAGTACAGATAGTCCTCTTCTATATCTACGATTTCTTAGGAACTCTGAATGCTTAACACAAAAGGCCAACAGTATCTCTAAATGACTGTGGACTAAAAAGTAACTTCTGGTTAGAAAAAGTAGGCTAGGAAAACTTACCCTTGAAAGAATGAAAACTCCATTTTCTCTGGCAGCTTCATCTAGATTCTTTTTGGCACAAAAGTTGGAAATTCTTGAAACGGTGGATATCTCAATATTTTGTTACACTTTGCTCCAGTAGGAGAAAAAAGTTTTCCTTCCATTTACATAGCTTTATGAAATACAGAACTACTTTGACAGCTTTGTCAGCATTTCTAAATTTTAACCAAATGTCCTCTAATATAACAAAAAGTCCTTTCTGGACCCCAGTACTCTCCCTAGAAGTGCTCTTAGTATTCCAATCACCTGAGTTAGCAAATAAGTACTGAAAGCAAGACTGACTTTCCATCACCCACTCCCAAGCCCTAGCTGTATAGGCTACAGTTATTTGCGCAACATCAGCAAAGAAAGAAACCTTGTGGACGGACAGCCTTTGCTGACCCCCAGCACTGCTCCACTACATGTCCAGTTCTGGGGTGGCCATTTGGTCAGACTTCATCCTACAACTTCTGGTGGAAGCAGGGGGAAGAGGAGGCCACCTTTCCCAGCGTGACTGCTACTGTAAGGACAGTAAGCCTGAAGCTGTCAAGTCTTACCATGTGGAGAGAGCCCGCCTGAGAGTGAAGCCAAAACAAAGGGAAGCACTGTTGAGAATGGAGAAAAACGGAGCCCGGGAGACTTGATCCAGCGAAGTCTGAAGCTGGCACTGCCTGTAGGGTTTTTGGTGCCATGAGCCAATGGGTGTGCAACTCCACCCACACCAATATCTGTTTTCTTTGAATCATTTTGAATTGATTTTGTCCATTGAATGGAAAGAGTCCTATATCAGTTAAGATGTTTTCCTCTGCAAGTAAAAGAACACCTGACTAAAAATGGCTTAAACAATGGATGTTTATTATCTCATGTAACAGGCAGCTCTGAGATAGGTAGTTTCGGGGCTATCAATTCTACAAAACAACAGTGCAGTCAAGAATCTGGGCTTCCCATCTGTCCCCTTGGCAAGCCTCAGCATTCCGGCTTCGTCTTTGAGCCACAGTGATTGCAAGATGGCTACCAGTGCTCCTGGCATCACATCCTCATACAACAGCATCAAAGGAAGGGGAAATTTCTCTTTTTATCAGAGAGGAAAAATGTTTCCAAAACTCATCACCCCAGCACACTTCCCCTCGGTCTCACTGGCCAGACCTGGGTTTCACACTGCCTGCTGCCTCCACCCCTTTGAAACAATTACCACGATGGAGAAAACCAATCTTGACCTGGAGGAGGGGCCCACCTTCCTTGACCACACTGTGGAAAGACACGGGGTCAAAGCGAGGGTTCTGTTTTCATGGAGGGGGAGTGGTCCTTAGGTAGGCACACAACAATGTCGCTGTAGTCCTTGTACAAGCACTGGTGTTCAGTGACCCGCAGTTACTGAAACATTCAAGAGACGGTGAAGAACCTGACATTCCAAACCAAATTACAAGAACCACCACTTAAATTTCCATGTGCACAATACCTAAATACATACCAACTATAGGTCTTATTCTTAAGAAACTATGTAAACTGACCACAAAACTGTAACTTCCTTGCAGTGGCTTTTTAAGTCTTTACTGAATGCCCCAGAATAATAGGTATTAGCTATATAGGTTATTTTCGAGGTGCCTAATATCAGGAAAAGAATGCTAACAAATGATCCTCCTCTTCTTAGAGCTCTAAGGCTCTTGTTAACTAAGTTTGTTAGAATCTGCCAGGATGTGTAGCTGAAGAGACTGCTCAATAGAGAGCAGGAACTCTGAGTAAAACTGATTTCTAACTCTTTACTGAAGATCAAAATTATCCAGTGGTACATCTTCCTTAAAATATGGCATCACCTGGGGGTTACGGGACTGAAATGAGATGGCAATGTGAAAGCTCATAGGCCAGAACCTGGCACTTAGTAGTACTGTGAAGTCCAGGGAAAATATAGGAGGGGCTGAAACAGAGTAGTAGGAATGCTGGTACTGGTAGGGGAAGGAGAATGAACAGAGTCTGATCATTCATTTCTAAAGCTAACCTAAGCTGCTGCTATATTGCAAAAAATACTAAATACTATACTAAACCAGATCTAAGGCAAAGAAAAGTAACTTATAAAGCACCAGTGGTGATAAGGAAAATTAAATATCATCAGTAGGCAAGTGGAAACTAGTAAAAGTAACTACAATATAATAGGCTGATGAAAGCTTGGCTGGCCTTAGTGAAACCCTATTTACTATCCTTTAAGCTTCCCCACCCACATCTTCATTTTAATACTTACTGAAAAGTAAGGTCCCTGCTTCATTAACCACTTCAATGGACTTACATGTGAGGTCAACTGTGATTACAGTGATTCATACATTCTAAATAGAGGCTAATTATCTTAACAGTTAATTGCCACAGGAAACAAAAGAGGGAAATATAAGTGAGGTAGAATGGAATGCTCTCTGAAGACCTTAGATCTGACTGACATTAAAGTGAGCCATTCCTCCATCCTAAACCTTAAAGTGAGAGCCTCTTCCAGCTGTAAAATTCAGTGATTCTATGAATTAACTATCAATTATTCGCCTTAGTCGAGTGACAGCACAGCCTAGTAGTAGACCTTAGAATAAACAGTGTGAATGTTCATTTCCAAAGCTAACCCAAACCATCGCTATATTGGGAAAGAATTTCTAAATATACTAAACCAGATCTACAAGGCAAAGAAAACTTATAAAGTATATATAATTTTATATATAAAATTAACTTAAAAAGCAGTGGTGATAAGAAAAAAATAAATATCATTGGTAGGCAACTTGAAACTAGAAATAAAGTAACTACAATATAATAAGCGGATAAAAGCCTTAGATGTGCCCTGAGGGTGGTTCTAGAAGTAGAAAGGGCTGTCAAGTTGGACAGAGGGGCTTCTATGTGACCTTTAGGAGGTCATCACCCCTGAGCCCCCAGTGTCCTCATCTGTAAAATGGGATCATAACACCCTCATGGCAGCTTGCAGTGACAATGAAATGAGCTCAGTATACACCACATCTCTTGTGGTTTCTAGCACTTTGGAGGCACTCAAAAAGTGGTATAGTTAGTGCTTTTATGATAAGATCACCAATAAGCACTTACCTAAAGAGACAACAGCAACGCTCTCTGGCAGGAAATGTAATCTGTATCGGATCAGTAGATGCACCAATATGATGCAGATAGCTGTGGGAAAAAATAAGACTTTTTTTTAAAATTATTTTTTTAACATCTTTATTGGAGTATAATTGCTTAACAATGGTGTGTTAGTTTCTGCTTTATAACAAAGTGAATCAGCTATAGTATACATATATTCCCATATCTCCTCCCTCTTGCGTCTCCCTCCCACCCTCCCTAACCCACCCCTCTAGGTGGTCACAAAGCACTGAGCTGATCTCCCTATGCTATGCAGCTGCTTCCCACTAGCTATTTTACATTTGGTAGTGTATATATGTCCATGCCACTCTCATTTTGCCCCAGCTTACCCTTCCCCCTCCCCACGTCCTCAAGTCCATTCTCTACGTCTTCGTCTTTATTCCTGTCCTGCCCCTAGAAAACAGCCCAACTTTGAATGATAAACACCAAGTCCAAGGCAGGGGTTATTTCTAGGAGGCCGCCAGGGAAATGGACAACTGACAATGACACAGTAAACTTCAGCTGTATTTTCAATTTCTTATTTCTTAACCAGGAGGTAGCTGCATGGTGTTCACTACATTTTCTCCGTATTTCTTTACATGCCTGAACCAGTTTGTTTTCCAGTTGTTGAAAGAGCAACAGACATCTACCGCTATTCTAAGCTGTAAACCTTATACAACCACTTAAAATTATTCAAATTTCCCTGATTCTGAGAAATGATCCTCAATGGTGAGGAGGAAGTTAATGAAATCAACCACTTTTATGCAACTAGAGCTGCAACAGAATATATGTTGACACAAAGTATCTTGCCACCACATGATTGTTCTCTTTTAACGCAGAAGGAAGTAAGGGTGTTTTAAAAAACAGAACAAAGTTAATATTAGTTTGGTGATAAGAGCATCAGAGACCTGAAGATGGGGTGTTTGCTCCCCAGATGGGTACTGGGGCTCCCACTGGTTGAGGGCTTCCCATGAGCCAGGCACTGTACCGAGCACTTCCCAAACGCTGTCTCATTTGACCCTCAACACCCCTCTCTGAATGAGCTGTTATCACCACTACCTCCTTTGATTCAAGATAAAAGCGGAGGCTTAGAGACGTCCCACTGCTGGTAGACGCCACAGGGTTGAGCTTAATTCTAACCCTGTGCCCTTAATCCTGGGCACCCACCACCTCCCTCCCTGTGGCCTTCATTCCTCAACCAGCAAAATAAGAATAATGTCTGACTTTCCTCACAGGGGTGTTGTCATGAAAGAAAAGAAACAGAAAGATGTAAAACTATTTGAAAGGAATACATATTTCTGAACAACAACAAAAAAAAGCACACTTTTGCATAAATAACTCCTAAATGTAATTTCAAGACCCAAATGTTAGTGTGCATGTCTTTTTCTCTTACTAGGCACCTAGGTGGTATGCCATCTCATCAAAGTATTACCTTGATAGTACTAAAAATAAATGTGTTGCCTTTTTTTTTTTTGTAAAAGGAAATGTTTAAACAATCTGCATGGCTGTGAACTGGCCACCCTCAGAGCCCACACTGACAAATTAGATTATCTTTAGTCCCACCAAGAAGCACCAGGTGGCCAGAGAAAGGAAACAGCTGGAAATACAGAAATTTTGTCCTCCTTTTATTCTGTGCTCTAAACTATCAATCTGTGATGTTATTTTATTATAAATATTTAGCCTAGTTAGAAAAATCCTACATTAAGTACTAACAGCAAGAAAAAAGTTCCAATGCATTAGTACATGTAACCAATGAGACCGCCTATTGCCTAAAAAGGCAGGCAGGTAAGCACATAAGTAGACAGAAAATTGATCTAAGGAGTGGAATCAGTTTCTGCTCTTTCTTTGCACCAAGCTGGATGAAAAAAGTTTACAGTTTCTTCTCATAAATCACACAACTATTTGCAGCTTTAAGAGCAAAAGAGAAAGCTCTATCAATGGAGAGAGCTACATATAAGAATGATCAATGCCAGGGAATGGTCTTCAGCTATAAAAAGAAGGAGATCTGCAAAGACAACCCATAGAATCGGAGAAAATATTTTTAAGTCATATGTCTGATAAAGGTCTAGTGTCCAGAGTATATAAAGAACTCTGACAACTCAACAACAAAAAGACAACACAATTTTAAAATGGGCAAAAGACTGAAACTGACATTTCTCTAAAGAGATGCAAATGGCCAATAAACACATGAAAAGATGCTCATCAGCATTAATCATTAGAAAAATGCAAATCAAAACCACAATGAGGACATCCCTGGTGGCGCAGTGGTTGAGAGTACGCCTGCCATGCAGGTGATGAGGGTTCGTGCCCGGGTCCGGGAGGATCCCACACGCCGCGGAGCGGCTGGGCCTGTGAGCCATGGCCGCTGAGCCTGCGTGTCCGGAGCCTGTGCTCCGCAATGGGAGAGGTCACAGTAGTGAGAGGACCGCTACCGCAAAAAAACAAAAAACAAAAACCAAAAAACAAAAAACCACAATGAGAAACAAAAAAAAACAACACAATGAGATAAAACTTCACACCCTAGGCTATAATTAACATAACAAGTGTTGACAAGGATGGAGAGAAACTGGAAATCTTGTGCATTGCTGGTGGGAATGTAAAATGGTGCAGCCTCTGTGGAAAAGTTTGGCAGTTCCTGAGAAAGTTACACATAGAGTAACCACTTAACCCAGCAATTCCACTTCTAAGTATGTACCCAAGAGAAATAAAAACATATGCCCACATAAAAACCCGTACAAAGGGGCTTCCCTGGTGGCACAGTGGTTGAGAGTCCGCCTGCTGATGCAGGGGACACGGGTTCGTGCCCCGGTCCGGGAAGATCCCACATGCCGCGGAGCGGCTGGGCCCATAAGCCATGGCCGCTGGGCCTGCGCATCCGGAGCCTGTGCTCCGCAATGGGAGAGGCCATAACAGTGAGAGGCCCGCATACCACAAAAGAAAAAAAAAAAAAAAGTACAAAAATGTTCATAGCAGCACTATTCACAATAGCCAAAAGGTGGAAACAACCCAAATGCCCATCAAGTGATGAATGGATAAACATAATGTGGAATACTATTCAGCCATAAAAAAGGAAGGGAATTCTGACACATGCCACAACATGGATGAAGCTTGAAAACATATGCCAAGTGAAAGAAGCCAGACATAAAAGGTCACATATTGTATGGTTCCAATTGTATGAGATATTCTGAGTAGGCAAATTCCTAGAGACAGCAGAACAGTGTCTACCAGAGACTGAGGGGACGGAATGGGGAGGGACTGCTTTTAATAGGAACTGGGTTTCCTTTTGGGGTGATGAAAATGTTCTAGAACTAGATAATGGTGATGGTTGCCCAGTACTGTGAATGTACTAAATGCCACTAAATTGTGCACTTTGAAATGGTAAATTTTATGTTATGTTTATTTTACCACATACACATCCTTTTTCTTAAAAAAAAAATGAAGTAGATACAAAAAGACTAACATGGAAAGATGTCCAAGACATTCTGTAAGATGAAAAGGCAAGTTATAGGACCCTACTTATATTAAAACAAACTCCAAACTATATGTGCCTGTTGGTGTGCATGTGCTTACGAATGTACACATGTATATATACACATACAAGTGCATGTTTTCAAGTACACTTGGGAAAAAACAGAGCAAGAAGGGACAAAAACTTCTGTGCCATATGGAGGGTATGAGTACAAATTAATGTTTCCAATTTTTCATGCCTGAAGTTTTAATTACAGAAAATATATTGAAACATAGGCATGTCAATTTTAACAACTCCATTAAATTTAATGGCCCATAAAATGTGTCAAATGATGCTAATAGTTAACTCTAAGTCAATAATAATGACTCACTATTGTCTCTGTGGAGTCAAAGATCAGCAAGGGTTAAGTGTAAGTCAACTGATTTCAAGCTTCTAAAAGTCAAAAGTAACCAGAGTTTTGGCATCCTTTCCATACAAAAGTTACAATTTCATTTGACCTGACTAAAATAGTAAACAAAAGTGGTAAATCTGTTCCAGGTTATGAGTTCCTGAAGTCTAGAATAATCTATGGACTATTTCCCGCAATTCACTAGTCTATATATTTAGTGAGCTGGCAAGTTACTTATTAACAGCCATTTTATTTTTCTTTATCAGATTTACACTGTTTGGACACATAATCACAAATAAATATACAAGATACTTAATAATTTGTTGATATACAAGAACAGAGGGAAAAAAATGCCTTCAAATTTACTTAGAAAGCATTCCACTTTTCTAATGTATGCTGACCTACACATAAAAAGTGGAGATACCAACTCAACTGATTAGGTGAAAACTGAAACCATCTGACATCAGTATGACTCTAAAGTATAGGTTTGATGATCTGTTTGAAGAGAAGACAATCCAATAGAAATATTCAGCACTACTAAATACAGTTCAGCCCTTTTTGGCCTCAAAGAGGCCAAAAGTGGGCAGGATTTTGTCTGGATTAAAAAGCACATCATAAAAACCTGTTTTGTGATCTCGGGCACAAGCTAATCCTAGACGCTCCACACCCTGAAAGTTACTTTGAAAGCCTTATCTTTTTCACCCTCCGGTGAAAAAAGTGATTACAAAACAGAAGTTTTTTTCCCCAAGGCTTGCCTTTTATATTCCCTAACATATCATGCTGACAACAATGTAAATAGACTAATAATACTCTTTCAGGTTTAAGGATTCAGGTACTAAAGACTTCTTGATCAAGGGAAGAACTGCTTTTCTTCTTTGTATTCAACTACTGTAACAAAAGGAAAAAAAAAGAAAACAAAACAAGATTCCTTGATTGTTAAAGTAATCCCCTAGAAGTAGAATTCAATTACACCGAAAGAGTAAAAAATTATTTGGGCATATCAAATCTAAATGGACATTGTACACTTGTGGTTTGTGTACTTTTTCAGTGTACAACTTAGAAGTTTTTTAAAAACTATGAAAGACAAGGATGAGTCCTGGGATTTTAAATAAAATTAGTATCTTATTAAAATTATTTAATTAACAGAGTCTGACTAGAAGTGTGAAAGAAGTTACACTTTTCCTCAAAAAAGCAGTCCTAATAGCCATCTATTATGGCTATGGAAATACTCTGCACTTTTCCATTTTTTTGTACCTTCCTTTCTTATGAAAAGATCTAATCAGAAATATGACTCAGTATCATTAAAGAGAAGCAGAAAATGTAAACGTTCCAACTTCACTCTTCAAACAAGAGTTTGGAGGGTCATATTTGAAGCTATTTCTTCTTTAGCTGATCCCAAGTGGTTGTGCAGTTTCAACTGGTCTTCTGGTCTAAAACAGGTGTCTACTGTCCATAGTCTCTGGGAGGCAGCTAAGTTACTGCCTTTTATCTAAACTTCTTGACCAATGTCTGGCAACCTGGATATTAGCCTCTAGTCTCCCCCAAACCAGGTCTGTCAATAATTTAACCTCTCTGGGCCTAAATTTCTTCACCTGTTAAAGGAGGAAGTCGAATAAAATGAGATTTTCAGTTTGAGAGAGTGAATCTGTTTAAAGAAAAACATTATATAGGTAAATAACAGCACAGGTGGTACACAGATATGGCAAAAGTCATGACCATGGTTAATGGGAATGACGGAAGTTAAGGAAAACAGTGTGCTAGGGCAAGAGTGTGTGATCTTTTACTCACAGCAAACCTCTTAACTAAGTAAAATTTTACGTGGAGGCCTAATGGGTACGAGGGACAAAATGCTGCTCTGGTCAGAAAGCTGGATGCTCTGCCATTTCAGGCCCCACCCCACCCCCTGCTCCCACCGTCACCTACACAGAAACACACAGAGACTCTCAGGAGCGGAGTCTGAAATACACTCAACTAGATGTTCAAAGTTCTCTCTAGAGCAAAAATTCTTTAATTCTTCCTTTCAAAGGATGTCTAAGATATATAAAGGGCTCTTCAGAATTGCTCAGCTCAATGATTTTATAAAGAAAAAGGAGTACCCTGTTATGATGTTATGAACAGACTGATCACTGACCCTCAGCGTTTGAAGTGAAAACCAAACAGGAGGAAGACTTGACCAAGTCAACAGTGGTTGACACGGGGTTGACCACACAGACAGCACACACAGACACTCGCAATGCCAGATGATGGTGTCTCCGCACGCACTCACCGAGGGCCGCACTCACCGCGGGCCGCACTCACCGCGGGCCGCACTCACCCCGGGCCGCACCCACCGCGGGCCGCACTCACCCCGGGCCGCACTCACCGCGGCCCGCACTCACCGAGGGCCGCACTCACCGAGCACCAGGAGGCTGAAGAAAATGGTCATGCCGCTCGACTGCTCCTCCTGCTGAGCCTGCTGCCCCGTCTGCACCGGGAGGATGGGCTTGGCGGGGCTCGGGCGCACCAGTTTCGTAGTGACCGCCAGGGTGGTGTGAAGGGTGACATTGAAACCTTCATGAGTTGTATTGGGGAACCTGTTGGAGAACATAAAAAGCAGCGGAATTAGACAAAGGAAAAAGGGCTCCGAATTACCAACACACACAAACCAGACAGAGAACTTCGGCACGGAGCCTGATGGGATTCACAACCCTTGCAACCAAGAGGCAGGCCTTGGAGAGAAACTGATTAGGAAGATTCCCTCCTGCTGCAGCACAAGGGCACCAGTGGCCTCAGGTACTCTGAACGCAAACACTTAGAGGACAGGGACAAGGGGGAATCAGGACCGGTGTAGAATCAAAGGCTGCCTGCTCTTTGGCACTTAATGGGGGATTTAAAGGGAGGCAAACTGGAGTCTCATCATATTCCAAGGTCCAACATTATTTACTAAGTGCCTTATTTCTCCAGTTTACATTCTTTTCCTTAGATGGTATCTGCAAGCTGAAGAAGCCACTGAATTTGCCCAGTTGTTGATCTGGTCAGAATGCTCTACCCTACTTTACAAAAACCTTCTCTGAGTTCAAAAAGCCCAAATGTAATCCCCTCTGTAATCCCCTCCTCCATACTACTGCTGTGTTCCTCACACTATCTCCTCACACTGTGTTGGGATTGTAAACTAGCACGATATTGACATAATGACCACCATAACTGTGATTATAACAGCTAATGTTTTTTGAGTACCGCTTAATTCCAGGAACCAGGTAACATACCAAGTCTCATTTAATGGGCATAATAAGCCTGAGGTGGACACTACTACTTTCTCTTTTTTACCCATGAATAACAAGCTCAGAGAGGTTGCAAAGCTTGGCGAGTATCAGTCAGTGGCAGAATCAAGCTTTAAGTCCAAACTTGAAATCACTGAGTCATACCACCTCTTTTGCTTTGTGCCGCTGAGGCCCAATTTAGTGTCTGGGACACAGAAGATGCTCAATAAGTAATGTGACTAAATGAAATGACCACCAGGCCAAAAGACATGCATGAAAAGTTGTCAGGTGAGGAAGTCAAAGTTCAACCATGGGGTTGGTTCCTTGTTCATTTTCACATACTCATTCCACAAATATAGATGGGGCACCTATAACACGCAACAGACTGTGCCTGGCAGGTATGTAGATGGACTAAGAGTGGTCCTTCCCCAGCAGCACCAGGAGGACAGAGGCACCTTCACCCCCCTTTATCTCATCTTGTACAGTTAGCTCCCTTGCTCTCCACACTCCAGCCATCCTGCCGTTCTTTCTGTCCCTCAAAAAGGCACTAGGCTCTTTCTTGCTCCTGGCCTTTTGCACCTTTTGTTTCCTCTCCTATCCCTCCTTCTGGTCACTAAGGTTTCATGTGGCACGTCACCTCTTCCCGAGAAGCCTCCCACACACCAACACCACTCCGTTTCCTCCAGAGCACTGAAATCATCTAGTCTATTTATGGTCTTCTTTTTCCACTAGAATGGAAGCTCCCTGAGAGCGGCTCCTGGTCGGCCTCCTTCACTACCATGTGACCAGGGCCTGAAACAGAGTAGATGGCCACCAGTTAACGAATAAATGAAACTCACTGAAGGAAACAGATGTGAAAAATAGTCATTACAATGGAGGAGGTGACTGGCTACGTAAGGGGTGCAGCTGGGGGACTTTCTGGAGGCAGCGAAGCGCTGCGTAATCAGCGGATGCGAAAACTAGGAAAGTGAAATTTGTCTTGCGGTTTCCGCAAGACGGCTTTCGAGACCTATGCTGGGCAGCCGATCCCTAGCCAGAGGGTCCAACCTCTAGGAGGCTGCACGGCCCAGGCCCGTCCCTCCAGCCCTCCTCGCAGGCGCCGGCATGGTCAGTCCTGGCCAACCAGCACAAAGAGCTCCGCCTTATGGGGCCGGAGGGCGGCCTGAGGTGCTCGCAGTCACCCGATGGGGCCCAGCCCTGCCGCCTCCGCCGCCCCGGAAAAACCCACTCACTCCTCTTCCGCCATCTTCTCCCCAATCCTGCGGAGCCTCCGAGACCACCGAGCCGCGGGGCTAGCAGGGCCCGCTTTTGCTTCCGGCTTCCGCTGGAGGCGCGGAACGGGGGGCGGGGTCTCGGCTGCGCAAGGGCGGCACTTCTGTCCTTTCGTCTCTATGGCCCGAGGGTGGGAGGTCTTCCGGGAACGTTCCGAGCGTTTGTCTGGCCTGAGTCTTTTGACCCTCCGGCCCTACGAGATTCCAGTTTTTCCCTTCCACAGGGTAGGGACATTTTGGGGGAAACTCCTGTGAGGTCACTGTGACTCACCCTGAAAGCAAGCTCTTTCTTCTCAGTGTCCAGGAATTCGCCATGCTGAAATTGGGAAGGAAGCTTCTAGCGTAAGCTGTGCAGAGGGACCCCAGATGTATACTTCCCCAGGCTCAGTTTTCCCCAGCTGTGAAGAGGCCTAGCCACCTGGGTTTAGCAGAATCGTGCGGTATTCTGTCTGCAAACATTTATTGAGTTCTGACCATATGCCTATCGTTAAAATAGGTGATGATGATCTAGGGATAGATTGTTCATTAATTTGTTCATTGTCTCAACAAATACTCATTAGACGCCTATATGAGCTTAGCAGTGGTCTGTGGGGTTGGGGATACAGGAAGGAACAAGGTGAGTTTGGAGGGGTAGGAAGAACCCCATCGGGAGAGCTGGTACACTGTTATGAGGCCTTTGGGTTTGACACCACCTCTGCTGCTACCTCCCTTCCTGGTCGAAACCATCGTATCTCAGCAGCTGTGATAGCTGCTTAAACCCTCTTTCTGACTCTGCTATTGTTCTTTAAGCTTTTCCACACATCGGCCTCAGTGATCCTTTTGAGCTGCAGTCACGCCGCTGCTCAAAATGTACACTGGCTTCCAATCTCAATCTGAGGGAAAAAAAAACTTGGAGAATCTCCAAGACTGAACCCTGCCCCCTTACCCCCGTGAGGTCAATCCCCTCTTCTCCTCATGCACACTTTCCACGATGGTCACAGTGGCTTCCTCGGGGTACCTAAAACACACCAGGAACACTTCCACCCATGTACTTGCTGAGCCCTTAGTCAAGGATACTCGGCTCCTAGGTTGCCCCTTGGCTCCCACCTTTCCCACTTTTGGGCTTTTTGTTTACCCTTTTCTTGTCCATTATACCTTCTCTGACCACCTTGGGTCTAAAGCGCAAGCCCTCTTCCCTTCCCTCTGTGATTCCCCTACAGAACACTGAACATATTAATAGTACGTTTTACTTATATATTCGTTTATTGTCCTTCTCTCCATGAGAATGTAAACTTCTGAATGCAGAAGTTTTGTTCTCTGTTTTATCTCCAGTGCCTGGAATAGTATCTGGCATATAGTAGATACTCAAGAAAAAATGATCCTTGAATAAATAATCCATTTTGAGTTTATTTTTGTGTATGGTGTTAGGGAGTGTTCTAATTTCATTCTCAGAATAGGAGAAAATATTTGCAAATGAAGCAACCGACAAGGGATTATCTCATGCAGCTCATGCAGCTCAATACCAAAAAAACAAATAACCCAGATAAAAAATGGACAGAAGGGCTTCCCTGGTGGCACAGTGGTTGAGAATCTGCCTGCCAATGCAGGCGACACGGGTTTGAGCCCTGGTCTGGGAAGATCCCACATGCCGTGGAGCAACTAAGCCCGCGTGCCACAAACTACTGAAGCCCATGCGCCTAGAGTCCAAGGTCTGCAACAAGAGAAGCCACCGCAATGAGAGGCCCGCGCACCATAACCAAGAGTAGCCCCCGCTCGCGGCAACGGGAGAAAGCCTGTGGGCAGCAACGAAGACCCAATGCAGCCAAAAGTAAACAAATAAAATAAAATAAATTAAAAAATGGGCAGAAGATCTAAATAGACATTTCTCCAAAGAAGACATGCAGATGGCCAAAAAGCACATGAAAATATGCTCAATATCACTAATTATTAGAGAATTGCAAATCAAAACTGCAAAGAGGTATCGCCTCACATCCGTCAGAATGGCCATCATCAAAAAAATCTATAAACAGTAAATGCTGGAGAGGGTGTGGAAAAAAGGGAACTCTCCTACACTGTTGGTAGGAATGTAAATTAGCACAGCCACTGTGGAGAACAGTATGGAGTTTCCTTAAAAAACTAAAAATAGAACTACCCTATGACCCAGCAATCCCACTCCTGGGCGTATACCCAGAGAAAACCATAATTCAAAAAGATACATGCACCTCAATGTTCACTGAAGCACTGTTTACAGTGGCCAGGACATGGAAGCAACCTAAATGTCCATCGACAGAGGAATGTATAAAGAAGATGTGGTACATATACACAATGGAATATTACTCAGCCATAAAAAAGAACAAAATAATGCCATTTGCAGAAACATGATGGACCTAGAGATTGTCATACTGAGTGAAGTAAGTCAGACACAGAAAAACAAATATCATACGATATCGCTTATATGTGGAATCTTAAAGGGTACAAATGTACTTATTTACAAAACAGAAGTAGAGTCACAGATGAAGAAGACAAACTTATGGTGACCAGGGGATAAGAGGGGGAGGGATAAATTGGGAGACTGGAATTGACATACACACTACTATATATAAAATAGATAACTAATAAGAACCTGCTGTATAGCACAGGGAACTCTACTCAATACTCTGTAATGGCCTATATGGGAAAAGAATCTTAAAAAAAAAAAGTGGATATACGTATATGTATAACTGATTCACTTTGCTGTACACCTGAAACTAACACAACATTGTAAATCAACTATACTCCAATAAAAATTAAAAAAAAAAAGTTGTTAGTTAACTCCAGAAGTGTTAGGAAACAGAAGGGTTTTGAAAAGAGGAGTGCTGTGGAGACCTGGGGGCAGAGGCAAGGATGGACGATCTCAGACCAGCTAAGAGGCCTTTGCAATAATCTGGGCGAGAGCTGAAGGCACTTTGGATTAAGTTGATACCACGGGTATGGCAGGAATGGTTGGACTGTGGGTGGTTATTGAAGGCAGGGTTTGCTGATGGACTGTGGTCCTTAAAAGAAAGAGAGGAGTCAAGGATGATGTCTTCTCCTTGAGGAGAAGAGCTCTGTCTGGCTCAAAGCCAGAGTCCTCTGCCACGCCAAGACCTCTTAAGGCTGTTGTCAAAGCTGAGAGAATGGGCTCTGTGGGTGTGGTGCTGGGCTATTGTTTCCTTAATTCCTTACATTTCTTTCAGGAAGAGATTATCATCAGTGGTAAACTGAAGCACAGAGAAGTCAAGCCACTTGCGTGAAGTCACACAGCTGGCAAATACTGAGTCTGGGATTCAGGTACAGAGTCTTTGGTTTTAACCAGTATCCCCTGTTGCTCCTCACTGCCTTAATTTCTCTGGCTCTAAAATGGGACTAACAGCCTACTTTCCTCCATTAGCACAGAGCCTGGCAGGAATGAACTGGCCCATAAAGGATTAAGAACTGGGTTCTCTCTGAGCCACATTCATTAACTGAGAGCTTGAGACTGTCACTCTTTTTCCAGCCTCAGAAAACCCCACCTGGCTGGAGTCGGGCCCCCCTGGGCTGGAGGTAGGCTTCCTTGCATTGGGCTACAAGCTGTGGGCCAGTCAGGATGAAAGCAGGGCACTGAATTCATCGAGGGCTGCCCCGTTCTCCCTGCCATGCCACAGATCCTGCTGTCAGGGCCAGATCTGGGCTTTGTGCCAGTCCTGGACCTGCTGCCAACAGGGGGGCTGTAGAACACCTGCTCTCAGGACCGTGAGCCAATCCCAGCCCTCCTCACCTATTCCTGGGAACGAATCTAAAATCCCCAGTCACTGTCCCCAGGAAGGCAAACAAAGTCTTTCAACATGCAGTTCCTGGGTTCATGTGCCATGCCAGGCTGAGAAGGGGCAGGCTCTTGTGCCAGGCAGTTTTGGCTCTCTACCCCGACTCGGGACCTGTGGGCTCTGACCCTGGGACACCACAGCACCCTCAGAGCCTCAGGGCCCCATCATAGTTTTGACAGAGCCCCTCTTTGGAAGGCTGTTGTAAGATTAGAGAGAAAGCTTTTGCCTTGGTTCTCTGATCTCTGCCCTCTTACCCCTAATCTTCCTCTTTCCTGCCATTCAGGTCTCAGTTTAAATGTCACCTCCTCAGGGAGGCCCTCTCTGACCACTCAGTCTAAAGCAGGTGTCAGCAAACTTTTTTGGTAAAGAGCCAGACAGTAAATATTTTAGGCTCTGTGGGCATTCTGATCTGTGGCAACAACTCAACTCTGCCATTGCAGTGGGAAAGCAGCCATCGAAGATTTAAATAGGCATGGCTGTGTTCCAGTAAAACTCTATGGATATTGAAGTTTGAATTTCTTATGATTTTCACGTGGCACACAGTGTTCTTTTTATTTATTTTTTCAACCATTTAAAAATGTAGAAGCCATTCTTAGCTCACGGGTCATATGAAAACAGGTGGCAGTCTGGATCTGGCCTGCCGTGGGCTGCCAACCCCTGGTCTAGTCTTAAACGTAAGTGTTTCTGAGACACTTATAACTATCAGATATTTTTTCCCTTCTTCCCTCCCTCCTTCCTTTCCTTCCTTCCTGTGTTTATCATCCGTTTCCCCCTCTAGGATATAATCTCCTTGAAAGCAGGGAGCTTGTCTCCCTCTCTCTCCTTTCTTCTGTCCTTTATCTCTTCCAACATTTTTTGAACACTTTGTACCAGACATTATTCCAAGTGCATTATGCTCAGTAATTTATTAATCCTTTTAATAACCCTGTGAGGTACACTGATTAGCCCAATTTCACGCATGTGGAAACTTGAACATCATTCCGTTGTTCCCAGAGTTTAGAAAATGCTGAAGGTGTCAACAAAACAGGGTTACCAATGAAAACTTTTGAACAAATATGATATTTCATATTTTTTTAAAAAGGGAATCAAAGTGGTTACCATCAAGTGGTTATTAGTCAAGATTCAATCAGAGAAGCAGAACCAACAGGAGATATTTATTAAGGGATTTATTGCAAGGCATTTTCCCAAAACAACACAGATTTATTATAATTCTATAGGTTAGAAGTGTCATGGGGCTAAACTCAAGGTGTCAGCAGGGCTACATTCTTTTGGAGGCTCTAGGGGAGAATGTGTTTTCTTGCCTTTTCCAGCTTCTAGAGGCTACCCACATTCCATGGCTTTTGGTCCCATCCTGTATCTTCAAAGCCAGCAATGGCATCACTCCAACCTCTGCTTTGATCATCACTTCATTTCTGACTCCGACTGTCCTGCCTTCTTTCCTTTATAAGGAGCATTGTGATTACCTTGAACCCACCCAGAAGGATCTCCCTGTCTCCAGGTTAACTGATTAACAACCTTAATTGCCCCTTGTCATGTGACATAATACATTTACAGGGTCCAGGGATTAGCATGTGGACATCTTTGGGAGGTATTACTCTGCCTCCCATGCCATGGAAAAATAAGTTCTGTGTTGGCTTTCCCTGTATTTTTTGTTATCATTTAGCATTGTGTCATATTCATTTACACATGGGGGAGAGTTGGGAATAATTTTTTAAAGCCTGTTGACATTAGTGTTTTAATCTGGCCCTGGCCACTTAGCAGGTAATAAGCACTAGAATTACCAGGCACAAATGAAAAAATTGGGCTTGTAGAATTCAGTGGAGTCAGGTGCAGTAGGTACTGCTGAGAGATTTTGTGAAAAAGTACAGATTCCAGTCCTATTACAGACCTGCTGGAGCTTGGGCATGGTGCCTGGGAATCTGAATTTCTGCTTGGCTCTCCCCTACCCTTACCAGACTCTGCTAGTGCCTGCTCATACCGTCTTGGAGGGTCTTACTGCTGCCTAAGGGCTTCTTCTCAGCACAGTACAAGCCAGCTGTGCTAGGGAGTTGATGCTGTCAGAGCACCCCTCAACCAGTAACTCGAAAGAGTTGGAGGATAAACACCCCCAATCCTTTGCCCCTCGCGTGGGGCAATTCTGCGGTCATATTCTAGTTTCCTGGAACCCCTCAGTGGGAGTAAGCTTCAGCTGCCCTCAATGGTGACCCACTTGAACAAACACACACACACACACACACACACACACACACACAAACACACACAGCCAGCCCTCCTTCATATCCTTGGGTTCTGCCTCCTCGGATTCAACCAATTGCAGATCAAAACTATTTAAAAAAAAATTCCGGAAAGTTTCAAAAAGCAAAACTTGAATTTGCTGTGCCCTGGCAACTGTTTACATAGCATTTACATTATGTTATGTATTAAAGTAATCTACAGATGATTTAAAGTATACCAGAGGATATGCCTGGTTATATGCAGGTGCTACACCATTTTATACAAGGGACTTGAGCCTCTATGGATTTTGGTATCTATGAGGGGTCCTGGAACCAATCCCGCCAAGGATACCAAGGGAGGACAGTGTGTGTGTGTGTGTGTGTGTGTGTGTGTGTGTGTGTGTGTGTGTGTGTGTGTGTGTGTGTGTGTGTTATGCTTGGATGATATAAACATTCAGGAGTTTAACTTTGTTTTGAAAATCTGCTTTGAGGATATCTCATGAGTTTTCACCCATGATACTCTCATTGTAGTTTCTTCTTTGAGACAAGATTTACTTAGGGAGTGTTTTAGAATTTCCTACTTATTGAGTGTTAAATGTAACTTTTGTTACTCATTTCCAATTTTATTATATTTTTACTCAGTAGTATATACTAAACATTTTCTGCTTTTTGACTTCACAGAGACTTACTTCACTGTCTAATTCATAAACAATTTTTGTGAAGTACACAGAGAATTGGAAAAGTTTATTTTTTATTTTTAGAGTATAGTGATGTTTAGTAACTCATTATTTAAATTCTATAAACATTTAATTTGTTTTTTAGATTATAGAAGGCTTTGAATACATAGGAAATGAAAGGATATATTTGATAAACATTAACATTCTGTATAGTAAACAATGCCAAAAATAACTTTCTTCCTAATTGTATTTTATTTATTTATTTATTTTTGGCTGCATTGGGTCTTCATTGCTGAGCACGGGCTTTCTCTAGTAGTGGCAAGCGGGGGGCTACCCTTCGTTGTGGTGCACGGGCTTCTCGTTGCGGTGGCTTCTCTTGTTGCGGAGCACGGGCTCTAGGCTCATGAACTTCAGTAGTTGTGGCTCGTGGGCTCAGTAGTTGTGGCTCACGGGCTCTAGAGCTCAGGCTTAGTAGTTGTGGCGCAGGGGCTTAGTTGCTCTGTGGCATGTGGGATCTTCCCGAACCAGGGCTCAAACCTGTGTCCCCTGCATTGGCAGGCAGATTCTTAACCACTGCGCCACCAGGGAAGTCCCCTAATTGTATTTTAATAAAAAATACATACTCTTAAAATACAGTTTATAAATGAAACTCTGAACAAGTTTACAATCATATTTTAATTGACGTGTAGTTGATATACAATATTGTGTTAGTTTCAGGTGTACAGCAAAGTGATTCAGTTATACATATTTTTTTTCAGATTATTCTCCATTATAGGTTATTACAAGATATTGAATATAGTTCCCTGTGCTATACAATAAATCCTTGTCACTTATCTATTTTATATATAGTGGTGTGTATCTGTTAATGCCACACTCCTAATATATCCCTCCCCACCTTGTCCCTTTGGTAACCACAAGTCTGTTTTCTGTGTCTGTGAAGTTTACAATCATATTAATTTCAGAGTCCTGAAATTAAGATTGTTTATGTTCTCCCTATAGACTTTAAATATATATATATATTGAGATATAATTGACAAACAACGTAACCTACACTGACTTCTCTGTCTTCCCTGTCTTAATTCTCCACTTCTGCATCTGGGCAAACTAAGACACTCCCTTCAAGAGTTTTTATGTGAATATCAAAAAAAAAAAAAAAAACACAGAAAAAAACAAAAAAACAAACAACCCAATCCAAAAATGGGCAGAAGACCTAAATAGACATTTCTCCAAAGAAGATATACAGACTGCCAACAAACACATGAAAGAATGCTCAACATCACTAATTATTAGAGAAATGCAAATCCAAACTACAATGAGGTATCACCTCACACCAGTCAGAATGGCCATCATCAAAAAATCTACAAACAATAAATGCTGGAGAGGGTGTGGAGAAAAGGGAACACTCTTGCACTGCTGGTGGGAATGAAAATTGATACAGCCACTATGGAGAACAGTATGGAGGTTCCTTAAAAAACTAAAAAGAACTACCATACGACTCAGCAATCCCACTACTGGGCATATACCCTGAGAAAACCATAATTCAAAAAGAGTCATGTACCACAATGTTCATTGCAGCTCTATTTACAATAGCCAGGACATGGAAGCAACCTAAGTGTCCATCAACAGATAAATGGATAAGGAAGATGTGGCACATATATACAATGGAATATTACTCAGCCATAAAAAAATCTGAAATTGAGTTATTTGTAGTGAGGTGGATGGACCTAGAGTCTGTCGTACAGAGTGAAGTAAGTCAGAAAGAAAAACAAATACCATATGCTAGCACCTATATATGGAATCTAAAAAAAAAAAATGGTCATGAAGAACGTAGGGGCAGGATTGGAATAAAGACGCAGACCTATTAGAGAATGGACTTGAGGACATGGGGAGGGGGAAGGGTAAGCTGGGACGAAGTGAGAGAGTAGCATGGACATATATACACTACCAAATGTAAAATAGATAGCTAGTGGGAAGCAGCCGCATGGCACAGGGAGATCAGCTCAGTGCTTTGTGACCACCTAGAGGGGTGGGATAGGGAGAGTGGGAGGGAGGGAGACACAAGAGGGAAGAGATATGGGAACATATGTATATGTATAGCTGATTCACTTTGTTATAAAGCAGAAACTAACACACCGTTGTAAAGCAATTATACTCCAATAAAGATGTTAAAAGAAAATTGTTTTTATGGTAGGGACTTCCCTGGCGGTCCAGTGGTTAAGATTCCACACTTCCACTGCAGGGGTCATGGGTTCAATCCCTGGTCAGGGAACTAAGGTCCTGCATGCCACGTGGTGTGGCCAAAAAAAAAAAAAAGAATTTCTTATGGTAATCACACTTGGTAACAACTGCTGAGGATGATCCTGTTAAAAAAAAAATCATCTCCGTGCTTACCATGTGGCAGGCCCCATTCTTGGCACAGGGAATGGAGAGATGAGTTAGGCATGGACCCCTGGGGAAGGAGGAAGTGGGATTTCAGCAGAGGTACAGAGCGTCATTTTAAGATTAGCCCATTGAGACTTTTGGGAAAACAGCTAGCTAAGCGCACACTTCTACTTTTGCTTTACCCCTTGGCTCCACTAGGTTGACAGTAAAGGGATTTATTATTTTTTTTAAAGGCATAAACCGTTAAGGACTGGAGAATGGGAAAGGAGACAAGAGTGAGAACATTTTGGAGAACAGAAAGCAGATGGGTTAATCGGCAGAACTGAGAAAACCCAATCCTCCGGCAGCAGAGGGGAAAGTCAAAGCCAACCTGATTTATCCCCCAAAATCCCTCCCAAAGGCTCGGGAATTGGTGGTACCAATTCCTGAAAGTAAAATTGGGGATAGGAGTGGGCAGCAGAGAGGAGGATGTGAAATAAAGGAAATTCCCTAAAAGTCTGTCTGAGGAGCAGTCAGATTTGCAGATCCTCCCAGCCCCCGCCCGACTCTAGGTAACTGGCCACCTACCTCTGCAAAAGTCTGCAGGTTTATTCTTTGGAGACAGTAGCACAGAGTATCTGGGCTTGGGGACCCCAGCACGTTTTCAGGCAGAGGTACTATATTGAAAGCAGGAGGATTAAGTGAAATCTTGTGTTTAGTTCCCCGGGACTGCTATAACAAATTACCACAAACTGTGTGGCTTCAAACAATAGAAGCGTATTCTTTCATAGTTCTGGAGGCCAGAAGGCTGAAATCAAAGTGTCAGCAGGGCCATCCTCCTTCCGGAGGCTCTGGGAGAGAATCCATCCCTTGTCTCTTCCAGCTTTTGGTGTCTGTCGGCATTCCTTGGCTTGTGGACATATCTCTTTCTGCTGTCGGCATTCCTTGGCTTGTGGACATATCTCTTTCTGCTCTGTTTTCACATTGTCTTCTCCTCCACGCTTCTCATCTCCCACTGCCTCTCTCTTATAAGGACACTTTTGATGGTACTTAGGGCCCACCTGAATAATCCAGAACTATCTCCTCATCTCAAGAGCCTTAACTTAATCACAGCTACAAAGAACCTTTTTCACAAATGAGATACCATTCACAGGTTCCAGGAATTTAACATGGATATACTTTTGGGGGCTGTTTTGGGGCCTGCACGCTGAGATATCCTATTCCAGTCCTTTGCCACATCTGCAGGGCTGGCCCCATTGCTCACATCCAGAGGCCAGGCAAATTGTATGTAGTGGTCTTTCCCAGGCCATTCCATTCCAGGTAGGAGACTGGAAGAATCTTCTCCAGAAAATCTGGCTAGACTCAGAGGAATCACCTAAAGATATTTTAACATCAGGGGGTTTCCCAACTGACACTGACAGTTCAGTGTCAACAGCCCACTTCCCAATATATACAATGATCAGCTTCTTGGTCCCCTACTCTTAAATATGAGCAGAAAATCAAGAAATATCAGACATCTGAGCGTACCCTCTTAAATGAAAAATCGAGAACAAAGCAAATAGAGAAAAGTAACTAAAGAAAACAGACAATGCAGGAAGGAAAAAAAAAACTAAAAAAAAAAAATCAAAAACAACTTTTCAGAGAGTTACCCTGAAGCAAGAACAAGATGCTATTAAAAATAGGAATATTTTGAGAACAAAGAGGGCTTCTTGGAAATTAAAAGCAGAGATATTAAAAATTTAATAAAAGAGATGGAAGATAAATGTGAGAGTTTGTCTCAGAAAGTAGGACAAAAAGACAAAGATAGAAAATAGGAGAGAAAAGATACATTGTTTCAGGGACCGGTCTAAAAAATCCCACATTTGAAAAATAGGCATTTTATCGAGAAAGAAGAGAAACAGGGTGGGGTGGGGGAATCATCAATAAAATAATTCACAAAAATTCTCCAAAACTAAAGGACATGTGTTTCCAGATTGAAAGTGTTTACTGAGTGCCCAGCATGCTGGAGAAAAATAGGTCCATAGCAAGGCACATCATTGTGAAATTTTGAAATACCAAGAACTAATTTGTGAAGAGAAGGAGAAATAGGTCACTTCAAAGTATCAAGAGCAGAATAACTTTGGACTTCTCCACCAAAATTCAGACATAAGAAGGTAGTGGATTAATGCCTTCAAAATTCTGAGGGAAAATGATTTCCAACATAGAATTCTATACCCAGCCAAACAATCATCAAGGGAGCAGATAGAATAAAACCATTTTCAGATATGGGAAGTTGAAAATTTTCTACTTCCCACACACCCTTTCTCAGGGACTTACTGGAGGCTGAACTTTTTGGCTACACCAAAAAGGGTGTGTGTTTGTGGTGAGACAAGGAAGAACAAGACACAGGAAACAGAAACACAGCACAGGGGAGAAGCAGGTGGAATCCCCAGATGATGGTGAACGGACATCCTAGGATGACAGCTGTGCACCAGAGTCGGTAACAGGTTAGATTCCAGCAGGTCTGAAGACTCCAGGGAGATTTCTTTAAGAAGGTGAACACATAGAGTTTCTGAGGCATTAGAAGGAGTTGAGAGGATACTTGCACCACTGGCACAGAGTTTGGAGTTGATAACAAATACTGAGAAAATTAGGTCAGCTTGGGTGGGGTCAGAGAACAAGACAATAATCAACTTTAAAAAAAAAACAAAAGTGGGACTCCCCTGGTGGCACAGTGGTTAAGAATCTGCCTGCCAATGCAGGGGACACGGGTTCGAGCCCTGGTCCGGGAAGATCCCACATGTCATGGAGCAACTAAGCCCAGGTGCCACAACTACTGAGCCTGCGCTCTAGAGCCCGTGCTCCACAAGTGAAGCCACTGCAATGAGAAGCCCACACACTGCAACGAAGAGTAGCCCACGCTCGCCGCAACTGGAGAAAGCCTGCGTGCAGCAGCAAAGACCCAATGCAGCAAAAAACAAAATAAATAAATAAACTAAAAAAACAAAACCAAACAAACAATATAAAAAACAAAAACGCTGTGGGGAAAAGCAAAAGGACATCATAGTTTACCATGGTGCTCAGTGGTGAATGTCACAATTATGTAATTAGTAAATATTGATCTCACCAAAATTACCATATACCTATCATGAGAGGATGGGGGAGTGGGAAGGGCATATACATATGTGCTGGGGCCAAGTGTAGGGAAGGAAAGAGAGCAGAACCCTCAGATCCTAGAGAGGGAAAGCAGTTCTGAAAACTGAAAAATTTAGAAGTGGCAATCAATAGAAGCATGTTATTTAGAGACATGGAATTAAATATAAAAAATTTAGCTTAAAGTAGTTGAAGTCATTGCCTTTGGGGAGGGGGAAATGGGAGGAAGAAGTGAAGTGGGGACTTCTGCTTTTAGAATATTTGACTTTTCAATTCATGTATAACCTTGATAAAATAAAATCTAAAACCAAAAAATAAAAAAGGACAGGCATACCAGATATTAAAATGTTATTTTGATAATGGCTGTCTCTGCATTGTGGACCATGGATAATTTCCCCCCCTTTTCTTACTTGTCATTATTTTAATAATTTTTGTCTGCAAATAACATATGGCATGAAGTGAGAAAAAAAATATTTTTTAAAGGGAGAAAGAAAAAAAGGTCTGCCCAGAGACAGCCTGGAAACCAGTGTTTCCATCTGTCACCAGGTCTCAAAGTGAGGAGAGTGAAAAGGATACAAAGGTGACGCGGGGCGGGCAGGGAAGGAAGAATTGACAGAGCTTGGTGACTCACAGAATAGGGAGGTGAGGCAGTGTCACAGAGAGAAATATCAAAATAACCATGGCCTTGACTTCCTGTTTTTAAATAAATATGACAAGCTGGCATATTTCTAGTTTGTGAAAGATGACTGAATGTTCCTAGTCACAGCACGGTGTCAAAGGGTGTTACTTACGAATACATTTTATGCTTCTACTTTTACTCACCTGCTATTTACTTTACATAGCAGTCCAAGTGATCCTGTTTAAGCATTCATCAGATCACATTACTCTTTTGCTCAAAACCATCCCATGGCCCCTCATTTTACTGTGAACAAAACCCAAAGTCCTCTTAGTTATCTACAGTGCCCAGTTTGGTCTGCCTCTTGCCCCTGCAGCGGTCTCTGACCTTCTCTTGTACCTTTTCCTCTGCACCCCAACTCAGTGGGCTTCAACTCATTGAATGTGGCAAGCTCATCCCCAGCTCAGCACCTTTGCACAGGCTGATCCTTCATTTCCCTTCCTCTAGATATTTATATAGTACCTCCTAGTCATAATTCAGGTTCCATCACAAGTGTCACTTCCTCAGAGGGGCCTTCAGGAACCACTCTGCCTGCTTACCCCAGCCAGCTACTATCTCTTGCAACATTTTACTTTCTTGTCTTCAATGCACATATCACCATGTGAAATTATCCTGGTTTTCTCTTTTTAAAATGTTTTAAAATTATTGTTGAGATATAATTCATTTAACATAAAATTCAGCATTCAAAAGCATACAATTCAATGGCTTTTAATCTATTTATTATGTTGTACAACCATCACCACTGTCTGATTCCCAAACGTTTCCATCACCCCAACAAGAAACCCTGTACCTGTTAGCAGTCACTCTCCCCTGCCCCCATCCCTGGCAGTAGAAACCAACCTACTTTCTGTCTCTATGGATTAACTATTCTGAACATTTCATATAAATAGAATCATATACGTGGCCTTTTTGTGTCTGCCTTCTTTCACTTATCATAATATTCTGTTTCTTATAAAAATTTGCTTCCTTATTATCTATCATCCCCTTTAGACCCTCAGAAGCTCTAATACCTAGAATAGTGCCAGTATACGTCATTAAATATGGATTAAGCACCTATTAGGTGTTATGCACACAGTAGCACAAAAAATCCTCTCCAAGGAAACTCTCTCTAATCTTTATTTTTTCCTAAGTAGTCTTCAAGTCTTCCCTCATGCATCCCCAAGGAGGGTGATGGGCCAAGACTTAGTAGGCTGGTTTGGGGAAGTCTCCCCATTCTTGGCCCAGCAGACACGATCCAGCTCTCTCCAGAAAGGGACACCTCACACCAGCACAGAGGCCCCAACCAAGACTGAAACAAAAGATAAGTCCCAACTGAGCACCAGTTACTAAGGGGTTTCCCTGTCCCTTTGGTTCTTATTCAAGACAAATCTGTGTGACAGTTAAGATAGTCACCTTAAATAAAAAGTGGAAGGGACCATGGGACAAGGAATACGGGAAGCATCTAACTGCACAGAGAATAGCCTCCATGACCAAAAAGCAAGGAAATCAGGACCTCAGTCCTACAACCACAAGGAACTGAATTCTGCCAACAACCTAAATGAGCCTGGAAGGGGATTCTTCCCAGAGCCTCCAGATAAGGATTTAGACAGGCTGCTGTCTAGACTTCAGCCTGTGAGACCCTGAGCATGGAACACAGCAGAGCCTGCATGGACTTAGGACCTAAGAACTCTGAGCTGGATGTAGTTTAAAAGACAAAAAAGGGCTTCCCTGGTGGCACAGTGGTTGAGAGTCCGCCTGCCGATGCAGGGGACACGGGTTCGTGCCCTGGTCCGGGAAGATCCCACATGCCGCAGAGCGGCTGCGCCCGTGAGCCATGGCCGCTGAGCCTGTGCGTCTGGAGCCTGTGCTCTGCAACGGGAGAGGCCACAACAGTGAGAGGCCCGCGTACCACAAAAAAAAAAAAAAGATATTCACCTTGCTGCCTGCAGTCTGCCACTAAATGCAGGCTTACTCTCAGGACCCCAGGGCTGGTTGGATCACTTGGGCCAGCTGGTAGACCGAGAGGCCGGTTAGAATAGGAGTTAAGAAACCAGATGCTGGAGTCAAATTTCCAGAGTCCAAACCCCAGCACCGCCACTTACTACCTCTGTCACCTGGGGCAAGTTACCCTCCCTGTGCCTCAGTTTCCCCAGAATGTATTTCAGAGTATTATTTTTAGATTAAATGAACTAATATTCATGAAGTCTTAGAATGATGCCAGGTACATATTTAGATGTTTCTCAAATTAAAATAACCCCTCCCCAGATAATATATGTATTCCTAATGGGGCAACTGCTTCCAAGTGATGCTGCACTCCTTTTTTTGCTTCTCCTGGGTTGGAAATACTGGTTGTTGTGACATCTAACCACAGTTTTGTTTTTTGTTTGTTTGTTTGTTTTTAACTTCATTTAAAGACCAAAAGGGTAATTCCTCTCTGTTTCCTAATAGGAGAAAAGTAGAAACATTCCAATTATTCGTTAATGGAAGAGTAAATGCAGACACTGAAAATGACTCACATGTATGGATATTAACTTAGGAAAGGGCCTGTGCTCTGCCTTGGTGATGTAGTATAGTGGTTAAGGTCATGGACCTTGAAGGCAGACCACCTATGTCTGAATCCCAGCTTGACTACCTATGGCTGTATGATGCTGGCTAAAACACTTAACCTCTCTGGGTCTCAGTTTCCTTATCTGTAAGGTAGGGTTAATAATAGTGCTTATCATATAGAGAACTATTGTTAGGATAAAATGAAGTAATACACCGAGAGCAACTAGCACAAGCATTGTAAGTATTCATTAAGCCTTAGCTGTTACTGTTTAATTTAAAAAAAAAAAAGCACAAATGGACTTTAGGATTTAAACATATTTCTATGCATTGAAAAAATCCGAGATAATTTATAAACTGCTCTAAAATTATAACTGTTTTTCACTCTCTTCTTCATGCTTTTCTGTATTGTCTGAAAAAAATTTTTCATAATAATAAGCCTATTATTACATACTACTTTTGTAACCAGAAAAAAAAATTTTAAGTTAATTCCATTTGGGGGTGGGGGAATTAATAAACAACTCCACCCTCCACTGCAGAGGCAATCAATGAGTTATTTGCCTGTCCTTGCCTTTTGTGTTTGAGGACTGTTTTTCCTGGGAAATTCTTGCTAGAACACGAAGTTACCCTTGTTTGCTTAACTTTTCTCTCTGTGAATCAGCCTGTTAAAGGCTGGGTGGGTTCTCCTTCCCCCTGTCTGACTTTGTTGCAGGGGAGGAGGTACTGACTCACAAAACCCCTGGTTCATCTGGCCATTTACTTCACTCACAGTCATTCAACAGAGTTGGGAAACAAACATGGCCCATCCAATCAACAGAATTCCATCGTTCGTCTCAAAGATCGAGACAGATTCATATCTATTACCCTGGAAAGATGTTTGTGATCACACCACTCAATGAAAATAAACAAACCAACTACAGAATGATATTTATTCAACAAGTAGGTATTGAATTCTTAGCCAGTCTGTTCAAGGCACTAGGGACACAGCAGTGGTGAGCGGAGAAAAACCCCTGCCCTGGTAGAGCAGAAATTCTGGAAGAAGAGAAAGAGAGAACAAGAAAACAAAGTTAATTTAGGTAATGAAAATTGCTATGATGCTGAAACAGGAGGGAAAGGGGCAGGGCACAACCTTTAAAAGAATAACAGCCTGAGGACAGGACATAAACTGATTAGAACCAAACAGGTCCAAGATGGCAGATGAATCAACTTCCACTAGACCTTGAGCCTCAGTATATGCTCATTGCAACACATCAGCAAGCGAAATGATACACCCACGGGCGCCATGACAGTTCCAAGGCCAACCATAAAGGTCAGAAAGTGGGCAGTGACCCAATTCCTGGGAATCTCCACCCCCTTCCCCAAAATAGCTGGAATAATCCTCCCACTCATTAGCCTGTGAAATTACCCACCCCTATAAAAACTGACAACCCCATATTCTGGTGCCACTCTCGCCTTCTGAGATGGCCCACGCTCTGTCTGTGGAGTGTGTTTCTCTCTAAATAAATCCACTTCTTATCTATCACTTTGTCTCTCACTGAATTTTTTCTGTGATGAGACATCAAGAACCTGAGCTTCATTAAGTCCTGAAAAGAGGCGTGTGATCTCAATTAAAAGACTGTGGGTTTTGGCTGGGTTCGAGTCCCAGCGTGTGGGTTCAAGTCCCAATCTGACGTCCACTGTTTTAATGCAAGAGAGTGGGAGGGAGGCGGAGCTACTTAGATGGGGTGGTCATGGAGGGCCTCTCTATGGAGGTGGTGTTTGAATTGAAAACATAGTGTGATTCCACTTTTGTAAAACATATTCCTCTATGTGTATATATGTCTGTTTACTATAAGCATAGAGGAAAAGTCCAGAGAGATACTCATCAGAATATTTCCGCTTTTAACTCCAGATATTTCTGGAGTTCTATTCTATGCATTGGCCTGGGAAAAATTCTCAAGACACTAAGCTGATTCAGGCAGGTATGGTCCAGCCCTCAGAGGACTATCTCCTTTTCTGATTCCCCACATAAGCCAAACTGGGCTGGACTCCAAACTCATCACTGCAAGTAACAGAACCTCAAACTAGTTTAAAGGAGAATTTATTGGCTCACATAAGGAAAAGTCCAGCGATATAATTGGTTCAGGCTTGGCTGTATTCAGGAGCTCAACAGTGTCAACAGGCCTGTGTCTCTCTTCATCTCCCATCTCTGCTTTCCCTTCTGTTGGCTTCACTCTCAGGCAGGCTCTTCCCATGAGGTGACCAAGACATCTTCAGCTTCTGTCCTCCCAGCTCAGCGATCCTAGGGAGAGAAGAGCACCCCTTTCCCTGGCAACACCAGCAGAGTATTAGAGCTGCCTGTCATTGGTTCACTTTGGATCACATGCTTTCCCTGAGCCAGTCACAATGACTTGAGGGATGCAGGAATCCAGGTGAGGATAAGGCATCTGCTCCCGGAGACAAAAGGGAGTCTCCCTCACCTGGACCACATCTACTGAGGAGGGGAAAGGACCACCCAAGCTGCTACTGGGAAGGCCAAAAAAAAAACAATGCATGATTAACTTTTTGCCACACAGTAATGACACGGGATAGGAACACTTACCACTTCCATTTTACAGAGTAGATTTGAAGCTTAGCAGCTTTCATAAGACCACACAGCTAAGAAGTGGAGGAACTGGTGTTTAATCAAAGTCTGTCTAATGCCAAAGCCCCCAAATGATGATCATGATGTTGATAATTATTGTGATAAGAACTACTATTAGTTGAGCACCTACGGAGTGCTAGGTTTTGCAAGCACGATCTCATTTCATTCCCCCTGCAACCGTTTGAGGCAGGTGTAATGGACAGTTGTAGTTGACTCCTTGATATCCATTCTAGCTCAGCCACAGGCCTGGGACCCAATTAATGTAAGGCAATCATGGGAATTGCATCCCCTTGCCAGAGATTGGTTTGGGAATGGGCATGTGACCCAAGTCTGGCCAATGAGAAGTGAGGAGACGTTTGCCGGAGGCTTCTTGGAAAGTTCTTCCTCACTTTCAGGAGAGGGTCTGGAAGTGACCCTCTTTTCCTACCGGACATGAAAGAGAATGCCTGTAGCCCTGATAGCTCTTGACAGTCATCCTACGATGACAAGGAGAACCAGCCTTAGGCAGAAACCAATACTGTAGATGGAAGAACAGAGAGACGGAAAGAACCTGAGTCCTTGATGATATCATTAGGTTGCTAGAACTACCTCTGTCCTACAGTTGGCCTGACCTGGACATCCTGTGAGGGAAGCAGGATAGCCTGTTCTAGTTAAGCCAATTTGTGTTTTATTGGTTCCTTTTTTCTAGCAAAAGGCATGCTAATGGACTTAGAATGGATTTTTAAATCTTTATTTCACGGATGGGGAAACTGAAGCTCAGAGAGATCAAGTGAGTTGCTCAAGGTCACACAGCAAGCCAGGCTTTAATCCAGGGTTTGTATGATTCCGGACTCATTTCACAGTGTGGTTTCCCCACAGTAGTAGCCGTCCTCCTGCTAGATATTTTTTGAGCACCATGACGCTGGATCCTCCTAACTACCCTGTGAAATAAGTGCTTTTATTATCCCCATTTTGCAGATCAGAAACATTCACAAGGGAGGGGACGTTGTTTAGCAGAGAGGCTTTTGGATCTGAGGCTTTCCTTTCAAGTTTATGATTCAGAGCCAAGGGCAGATAATAGTCAAGTGGAGTGGGATTGGGGAGTAAGGAAATCCTGAAGGTTGCAAAATGCTAGGATCTTATTTCAGCACTGCTGAAGTATTGAGCCAGGAGGATTGGGAAATAGAACCCCAGAAACTCATTTGTCCTCTCAGGATTGGCTCTTAATTAATTTTAAATTTGGGGTAAAAAAATTCATGTAGGGAATACATCACCACTTTAGAAAAAAATTGGAAACATAGGCAGATAGTAAGATAACATAATTTTAAAATCTTACCAATACTCCAGCTGTATAATTGTTGACAATTATGCTTAATCCCTTCATGCCTCTATTTCCTCTGGGGAGTCAGGAAAGCCGTTCTGAGGTGGTGGCATTTGAGCCAAGGCAAGAAGGATGAGATGGAGCCACCACTGGAAGAGTGTTCCTGGCAGAGGGAATAGCATATGCAAAGGCCCTGAGGTGGGAGTGAAGATGGCTGATGGAAGGGATGGGACGATGGCCAGTGGGGTTCATGAGAAACAAGGGAAGGGGGAGTCGAAGGAGATGAGGTCAGGGAGGTAGACTAGAGTCAGATCACAAGAGGGGGAAATGGTTTTGGGGACAGGGAGCTGCTCATGTGCCCAAAACACAGATGATCAGCCAGTAATCCAAGCAGAAGTTTTATTACTTAGCATCCGGCTTCTAAGAGGAAGGGCAGGTGAGAGACACTAGCAGGTAGTCAGTACATTTTTACCAAGTGGCTACTCTGTGCCAGGCCCTGCCTGGAGTTCTGGCTTCCAGGAACATTTGCTTTGAAGATCAGAAATTCAGGGGCAGCCAAGTCTATAAAGAGTCATTTTTCCAAAGAGGACACCTGACTAGCCAACAAATGGATGGCAAGAGCCTCAAGGTCCCTCCAAAGCAGGCAATGCAGGTTAAAACATTTAGAGACATTTCACAGCTGTGGACTGGCAACAATTTGAAAATCAAAACCCAGCAAACTGTAGAGGAGTGGTTAACAGCTCAGGCTCTGGAACCAGCTTCCTCGGGTTGGTACCATGCGCTGCCATTCCTAGCTGGGTGATTTGGGACTAGTTACTTCACCTCTCTGTGCCTCCGTTTCTCTATCTGTTGAATGGGGATGAGAATCGTCTTTAACTCAAAGTTTCTTAGGAGGGTTACATGAGCTATTTCATGTTAAATGTTGAGAAAGGTACTTGGCACAGACTTAGCGCCATATGTGATGGTGGTATTATTATTGGTGAGGAAGTGGGAAACAGAAACTTTCATAGACAGCAGTTTGGCATTTGAAAGGCATGCACCCTGTGACCAGCAATCCCACTTCCAGGTATTCACCGTAGAGAAGCTCTCACACCTGTAAGGATGGATAGCTTCACCCATAATAGGCCAAAAGTGATACCGACAGTATAGGTGTCAGCAGGTGAGTGGATATAACAAACTGTGACATATCCCCAGAAAGGAATATCAGTGAGCAGCAAAAATGAATAAACTAGATCTAAAGAGGTCTTAAAAATATAATGTTGAATGAGAAAAGAAACTTTCAGAAGTAAACTCTTAGTATGATACCATTTATGTAAATATTAAAGTCACAAAACAACATTATATGTATAGTAATACCAGAGGTGATATTGAAATATGACCTGGGCACCAAGTGATCAGAGCAGAGGCTGACCATGTGGGCCCCAGTGGGTGGTCCAGAAATGGCTTCTCCATGCTCACTAGCACCTCCCAGCCTCCCCACCCCTGTTCCGTCCATTCTATTGCTTATTAGCTGTATGATGTCAGGCAAGTTGATTAATCTCTCTGGGCATCCGCTTTTTCATCTGCAACAGGGGAACAATAGTTGCAAAAGCTAATACATACACAGTTCCCCGTGTGCCAAACCCTCATTATAATCCTCATAGTAACCGTTTGTGGTAAATTCTATTATTACTCCCATTGTGTATAAATGGAAACTGAGGCATAGAGAGGCAGAGAAACTTATGGTCATGGTCCATAGAACTTAACCTATTGGATTATTGCAAATATATAGTAAATAATACATGTTAAGAGCTTAGGAAAAGGTTTAGTACTGAATAAGTGCTCAGTAAACATTAACAGTTATTTTTATGTCACTGCCCTGCTCAAAAGTCTTCAGTGGTTCACCATTGCCCCTAGGAGACAGTTTGAACTCCTCAACATGGGCTACAAGGTCATGGCCTTTTCCCTTCCCACCCCTCTATCTCATTCCCCTGTTTCCCCCTGTTCTCTATTCTCCAATCAACTTTCCTTCTCTCAATTCCACCCATACCCCTCACCTTCCCTCCCACTGGACCTTTGCACATTCTTTCCCTTTGCCTGAAATGCTGCTTCCTCCTGCTCTTATTTTACCTGGTTAGCCTCTAAACACCTTCACAGTCATATACAGTGACACCTCTTTCAGGAGACCCTGTAGGAATGGGTTAGGTCCTCCTGGTCTGTGTTCTCATAACTTTGAAAACATGTCCCTTAAGTAATGCTTCTCCCTCCTGGAATTAATTCTTTAGTGTTGGTCTGCCTCTCTCAACAGTGAGCTCTTGGGAAGCAGGGAACTCCTCTGACTTTATCACTGTTGGTGGCCTGTGGCAGGCATTACAGTCTGGCTCACTCAACACTTGTCCCAATCCCCTTGTAATGTGGCTTCTTGTACTGTAACAGCTAGAAAATGAAAAACTAGATTTCCCAGACTTCTTTGAAGCAGGAGTGATTCATGTGGTCCAGTCTCCCCTGGTAAGCCTTAGAGGCAAAAATAAGCTGTGGGGATGCCAAGTGGTAGAATCTTCTGGCAAGCACAACGGTGGAGATATCTGGTCCTTCTAGGGAATAATAGTGGAGTTCTAGCTGCCAGCCCCTAGCTCCCTAAGTCCTGAGCACGTAGCAGAGGCAGCAGAGATGTTTCTGTTGGAATATAGTTCAGCAGTGAAGTTTTTTATTTCTCCTGGCTTTGATGCTCCTGGCTACAGTGGGGTTATTTAGCAACTGTGGTACCACCTAATACCTTTAATAAATCCCTTGTTCCTTAAGCTAGCTCTAGTTGATTCTGTTGTTTGCAATTTAAAATGCCTTGTGCACGCACTCAATAAATATCGGTTGAATGAGTGAATGAATGATGACCTCTTAGGAACCTCCCTGTTCCCACTGCTTTTATCCCCAAGTGGTAACATCACAAGTCCTAGACGGTTACCTTTCTTTCAAAGGTCAGGGACAGGAAGATGACGTGGAATGTCTTATCACTGGCAGGCCTTGTAGATGAAAGAGAGTCCTAGGAAGGAACTGGGGCTATCTCCTAGGGCTGCCAGGGGAGCTGGCTGGGGCCTCGGAATGACTGGGCTTGGAGAAAGGATGTTGTGTGAGGGAGAGGGAGTGGGCAGGGTGGGTCACCGAGCTGTCCCGGGGCCATCAGGGCAGGGGTTCTCTTATTGGGGCCCACCATACGTCAGTGCATGTACTGCTTTTCAGCTGAAAAGCACGTTGGAGAAATATAGTTATGAGCCAAAGATTTTCTAAGAAAGCTTAAACTGCATGTCAGCCAGAGCACTTTTGGCTGTGAGTGACAGAAAAACCGATCTTAGGAAATGCTTTGGTTGGGTTCCTGCAGAAGCAGATCTGAGATAAGGATTTGTGAGCAAGTAGTTCATCTGGGAGATGATTCTGGGAAGCGCTGATGAAGGAAGTGGTAAGTGAGACGGGGAAGGGAAAGAAGCCAATATAAGGGGAGTCACTGAGCAGGCAGTCACTTTAGGCGGCTGAGGCTCAACCCCATCATGGGACTCTGGGACACAGAGTAGAACACAATTCAGAACTGCCCACTCAGTGGGCAAGGGAGTCAGGGTATTTACCCACCGACTCCTGTCAGTCATTGGGGAGGGTGACCCCCCCCCCCAGCATTCTCAGTTTGTTTGTACTAAATGCTCATGCGGGGCAAAGCCCTCAGACAGAGAGCACAGAGGCTGGGAATTGGAAGCCATTGAGCATCAAAACAATGATTGCCAAGGGGGTATGGGCAGAGGATCAACATCATCTGCTACAGTGACTTAAGCCAAAAAAAAAAAAAAAAAAAGAACATTTAGCTCATGGAGAATAGCATGTCCCGGGACATGCTGGCTTCATGTACAGCTAAATTCAGGGACTCGTAAGTTATCAGGACTCAGTCTCTCTCTTACTCTCTCAATAGTGGCCACCTTTGAGCTTCAGGCTCTCTTCATACTGGTCTAGCCCAGCAGAAAGTAAGCAATGCTTTCCCAACGACTCCAGAAAAAACCTGAGGGTTGACTCATCGGTCCACCTGGGGCCCATGCCTATCCCTGAACCAGTCCCTGTGGGCAGAGGGATGAGGTATTGATTGCCTGCTTTAGGGCATTTGTACTCCCTTGGAGCCGAGGATGGAATTAGCTCCATCTGTTTCATATGGACAGGGAGTAAGGAAGGGGCCTCCCAGGGAAGTCGGGGAAAGATGGGGAATTGGATACCGAGTAGATAAAGCCAAGAGGACAGATGTAGTCCAAGCTCTCCATGTGTAGATGAGAACCAGCACCCCTGACAGGGGAAGGGACTTGCCCAAGGTCATTCAGTTAGGCAACAGCAACCTAGCTTCCTGTCTTAATCCAGCATCTTTCCACCAGGAGCCCGTGGCCTCTCAGTAAATCGGGTTGGCTTATCCAGTGCAAACCCTTTATATCCTCCCATCCTAGCTGCTTCTCTCGATCCATGAGAGCCGTGTGTGACTGTAACACATATCTCCCTGCTTTTATTAAATAAATATTTAATCCCTCATTTCCCAGGCAGAGAAACTGAGCGTTTTTAAAAAATGGTGTTAATTCAGGGGGTTAGCAAGCTTTTTCTGTAAAGGGTCAAATAGTAAATCTTTTAGACTTTGTAGGCCACGTAAGTCCTCTTTTGCATATTCCTCTCCTCCTCCTCCTTCTCTTTTTTCTTCTCTGCCTATTCCTTCTCATTTCTTCAGCCCTTTAAAAATGTTAAAACCATTTTCAGCTGCAAGGGCCAACAGGCCACAGTTTGCCAATTCCCAGTATAATGAAAGAACAAAAGACTTGGTGTCCCAGGGCTTCCCTGGTGGCGCAGCCTGCCGATGCAGGGGACACGGGTTCGTGCCCTGGTCCGGGAAGATCCCACATGCCACGGAGCGGCTGGGCCCGTGAGCCATGGCTGCTGAGCCTGCGCGTCCGGAGCCTGTGCTCTGCAACGGGAGAGGCCTCGGCGGTGAGAGGCCCGCGTACCGCAAAAAAAAAAAAAAAAAAAAAAAAAAGACTTGGTGTCCCAGAGGGTGGACTCTGGTGCTGATTTAGAGCAAATCACTTTGGCTCTGAGCCTCAGCCCCTCAACCATGAAGGAGAGACCATACTCCCTCTCTCTTGATGCTGATCTAAGAAATAAAGATTATGAACAGAAGATACTATATTATATTAAAGTACAAACTAGAGACCCCAAATAACCATGGCTTAACAAGGGAGAAGTTGTTTTTGTAATTGAGATAAAATACACATAACGCAAAATTCACCATTTTAAACACTCAAAAATGTATACTTCAGTGAAGAGAGCAGTTTTTAATTTCTTTTTTAAATCTATGTTGGATCTGAGGGGGTATGAGTGCTCCAGGGCCAGGATGGCTCCATGGGGTGGGGCCTAGGCTCCTACCTTGTTGCTCCTCCATCCCTAGAGAGGCATCCTTTCCACATGGTCCAAGACGGCTCCCCAACACCATGTCTGTCATTTCAGCCAGCTGGAAGGAAACAGTGAAGGGAAGAGCATTGCCCATTCCTTGTGAAGGTCACGACGCAGAAGTGGGTCCAGGGGATATGTAGCAGAGGAGCTTTCCATTAGCTACAACTTAGTCGCATGACTCCACCTTGCTGCAAAGAAGCCTGGGATATGTGGTAAAGCTGTGGGAAGCTGTGTGTCCAGCTAAGAGTCAGGTGTTCTCTTACTAGGGAAGAGGGGAAGGAACAGATATTGGGGGGAATCATTCATAATCTTTGCCCAAAGCATCTGGCTCAGAGAGGCTCTACAACTGCTATTGTTGTTGTCTCTTCTTTGAAAAACTCAGTAGGTGTATTTGAAAGATATACCTAAATACTGGATACTGATATCACCCTGCATTGGATTTTGGAATCAATACAGTAAGGTTTAAGTCTCTGTTTTCATGGCTATGTGATCTCTCCGAATCCTGTTTTCATCAGTCAAGCAGGGATAAAGGCATATTATTCATGCAGGGGCTGGGAAAATCAATGAGCGTAAAGCTCATGCACAATGTCCAGCCCAAAGGGGGTGCTTAGTAAAGGGTCATTTTATTGATAAGAAATGTGTATGATAGGTAAGAACATGAGCTCAGAGATCAAACAGACCTGGGTTCAAATGTAGACTCTTCTACTTCCTAGCTGGGCAAACTATTTAACCTGGCTGTGCCTCAGTGCTCTCATCTGTGAAATGGGAGCGGTAACAGCTCCAGCCCACTAGATGGGTTTCAGGCTCCAAGGAATTGCTGGCACATTGAAACCAGCAGCGAGGTGAGTTATTATTAGGTCCCCTTTCCCAGTTTGAGCTTGTGGAGGAAGAGGCAGGGTCAAACGCTGTTGCTGCAAACCTAATGTTGTGCAAAGAAGTCATACATGAAAGAATTAATGCTGTATTGTGCCAACACACAGAGTTCAAAACAGGTAAAAATAACCATTGGTGTTGGAAATCAGGGTAATGGTTACCATTCAGGGTGGCAATAGAGGCTGGAAGGAGGCTTCTAGGGGACTGGACAATTTCTGTTCCTTGGTCTGGAGGCTAGTTACCCTAGTGTGTTGCCTCTGTGAAAACGTATTGAGCTGTCACTTGTGTATGTGCACTTTTCTGTATGTATGTTACACTTCAATAAAAATTTCCCTCTAAAAGATAGTTGTAGTGTATTAGAAAGCCAGCAGTGGCTGAGGGGCCAAAAGGCACAGGTCGGGGCATCCTTCCTTGCCAGCCACCACAGTTTCTGTTTCAGCTCGAGGTACAGGCGTCAGCTTCCCCTCCAAATGCTCAGCTTGGCATCTACCACTGGAGCCTCTGGCCACAAAGTTCCCCTTTCCCTGTGATGTGGCCTGATTACCACATCTGGGTCCAGTCTGGTGCCAGCCAGCCTGACTGCCCATGTTATCAGCTCCTGGACCTTGGGAGAGACTTGTTTAGACAGGGGAACTTCCATAAGTCACCGGAACAGCAGCCTCATTTCATTGATCTTACAGCTGGGATTAGAGCTGTTCAATCTTCATTTCATTAATCCAGACACTATGTATGTAGCTCTTGACAAGGTTTGTGGTTGGTACAAAGATGTTTCATTCATTCATACAATAAATATTAATTAAGCACCTACGAGGCACTGTGCTGGGTACTGGGGATGCCTCTGTGTAGAAAACAGACATGGTCTCTGTTTACCTGGAGCTGACTTATTAGTGGAGGGAGATAGACAATAAATAAACAAATAAATATATAGTATGTTAGATGGTGATGGGTGCTATGGAGATGGAGATGGAGACAGAGATGGAGACACAGAGTGTAAGACAAGTTTGGGGACGGGGTTTGCAATTTTTAACAGTGTTCAGGGAATGCCTCCCTGAGAAGGTGACATTTAAGCAAAGACTTGAAGAAGAGGGAGTGGGCCAGGTGAGGATGGAAGGAAAGAATGTTCCAGCCAGAAAGGAGAGTAGGGAGCTGAGGTCAGAGAAATTGCAGGGAACCAGATCCCCTGCCTTGGGGGTCAGGGTAAGGATTTTGACTTTTACTCCAAGTGAGAAGGAAGCCATGGGGGGATTTGAGCAGAGAAGGGAGATGATCTGATTCTACCATAATGTTGGCTGCTGTTTTCAGAGTAAGTTATTGAGAAAAAAGGTGAAAGCAAGGAGACCGGTGAGGAGGCTGCTGCAATAATCTGGGTGAGAGATGATAGTAGCTTGGCCCGAGATGGTATCAACAGAGGAGTATGGATTCTGGATGTATTTTGAAAGTAGTGCCAAAAAAATTGCTGATGATTGGATGTAGGAGGCAGTGAGAGACAGAAAGGAATCCAAGATGGTGCTCACATTTTTGGCCTGAGCAAATAGAGGGATGAAGGAGACATTAACTAAGATGGTTAGAAACATGTTGGGGCAGTTTGGGTGGGGAGAAATTCAGGAGCTGGATTTGGGGCATACCCATTTTGAGATGGCTGTCAGATCTCTAAGTGGATATGTGGAAGGGGCAGATGGAGATCTGGGCCTGAGGTTCAGGACAGAGGTCTGGGCTGAAGCCATCCATTCAGGGAAGTCAGTGTTTAGATAGTATTTCAAGGCAGGCGATTAGATTGGAGAAGGTATCCAAGGACTAAGCTGTGGGGCACATCCAACATGGTCAAGGTCAGAGAGACAGGGAGAAAACCAGCAAAGGAATTGAACAGGAGCAACCATCATTAAAATAAAATTGATTCACCATTATTAAAATAATAACTACCCTTGGAAAAGATTGTATCAAGGTGGAATGCACTCCAAGATAAATTTTTACAAAAAAATAAACAAATCCGGGCTTCCCTGGAGGTGCGGTGGTTGGGAGTCCGCCTGCCGATGCAGGGGACACGGGTTCGTGCCCTGGTCCGGGAGTATCCCACATGCCGCGGAGCGGCTGGACCCATGAGCCATGGCTGCTGAGCCTGTGCGTCCGGAGCCTCTGCTCCGCAACGGGAGAGGCCACAATAGTGAGAGGCCCGCGTACCACAAAAAAAAAAAAAAAAGAAAAAGAAAAAGAAAAAAATATACTAGTAATCAATAAATATATTCCCATGAAGAAAGAGAAGATGATAAAACAAAGGTGTCAAAATATTAAAAATTGGTGAATCTGGGGCTTCCCTGGTGGCGCAGTGGTTGAGAGTCTTCCTGCCGATGCAGGGGACGCAGGTTCGTGCTCCGGTCCGGGAAGATCCCACATGCCGCGGAGCGGCTAGGCCCATGAGCCATGGCCGCTGAGCCTGCGCGTCCGGAGCCTGTGCTCTGCAACAGGAGAGGCCACAACAGTGAGAGGCCCGCGTACCGCAAAAAAAAAAAAAAAAAAATTGGTGAATCTGGGTAAAGGGCGTACTGGAATTCTCTGAATTATTCTTACAGCATTTCTATAAATTTGAAACTGTCTTGTAACCCGTAATTGTGGTTGCGTCTTGGGTGGAAAAAGGAACATGGAGGAAGGAGCCCCACTTTTTCACCCTTCTGTAGTTTTTGGAAGTATTACCTGGTTAAATAAATAACTAAAAAGTGAAAAATAACCAAAGTTCATTTATTAGACACATGTTCTAGGCACTGTGTTACTACTTACATGCTCCAGACCATTCTCATTTATTCCTCTCAACTATGCCCATTGCACAGAGGAGAAAATTTAGTCTCCAAGAAAGGAGGTGATTCACCCAAAGCAGAACTCAGAACCAGGAGTTAACCCAGGTCAGTCTCATCTCAGAGGCGTGAGTTTGGCAGGATCTTCATTGTTTAAAGGAAGAAAAAAAAAGCATCTGGCTCTTACTGTGTGGGTGTGGATTGTCCATTGTGAAGATTAATAAGGGGTGTAGCCATTTGACCAATTAGTCATTCAACAAACATTTATTGAAAAATCTTTATTGGGCTCAAATGCAGATTGACTATGATTTACGAGTACTGGGAGGTATTAGGAGTTCTAGAGTGTTCTGGGGTGAGTGAGGGGCAGCCAGGATGCAATCGGGAAGTATTTCTGTGTAAACTGCCTAAAGAGATTCCAGAGGAAGGGGTCTTGACTCTCCAAGTATCCAGTAATTTGAGGTGAGTTATTTTTTTTCCTTGTCAATAAATATTTTCTTACCTATTTCATATTTATAGATTGTGCTCTTTTTCTAAAATTACATGAACTTCAAAACCCATAACCACTAAGAATCGAAGAGGGATCTCACAGTCTGGAGGAGTTGAGCAGTTACAACACAGTGGCAGGTGCACTGCTGGAGGAAGTAGAGGTACCGTAAGTAGCCCTGATCCAGTCACTCAGAAGTGCCCAGGCTGTCCTTCCCATTTCCTCACAGTTGCCCCCAAACTCCTGTTTGACCAGCAATTGATATTTTTATCATCTACTTTCTTGCTGTCCCAAAAGTGACACGGGTAACTGGCGATGGCTCTGTAGCATGTGTGTGATAGTATCAGATAATATAATGAATACTTGTCTGCTAGGCACCCCCCAGTCTGAATTTACTGAATTCATCTCATTTAAGCCTCAGAACAGTCCTATGAGGGACACACTATTATTATCTCCATTTTACAGACGAAGACATTGAGGCATGGAAAGGTTAAGTACTTTGCCCAGGTCACAGTGGCATGTGGAGGAAACAGGAATCAAACTTGGGCAGTGTAGTGTTGCCCAATACTGTGGGCATCTGCGGCTCATACCCGCCCAGAATCCCAACTTTCCTTTGGGGATTCACCCACTTCCACTTTGGACCATGTGGTTTGGGTGAAACTGACCATGCCCCTTGGCTCTGGGGTAGGTCATGTCATCAGTCCTGGCCCATCAAAGCTAGCCACGGTGATTAATTCAAAGGCGACCACAACCAGGTCAATGGGAACCCTCCCTCAAACCTTTATTAAAACTAGGTGAAAAACGTACTCCCCAGGGTGGTGGGGATGGTAAGAGAGAAGCAGCCTAGAGCTACTGAGACCTTCTTTGTCACCTGCTTGAGAAGGAAGGCAGTACAGGCGAATCTGAGCATGACAAAGCCCCACTGACATTGCTTGAGTCCTGGATCCAGCCATACCTGAAATGCCTGTGGGCTTTTCCATGAAGTGAGCTAATATGTTCTGTCCCCCTCCCCCCTTTTGTTGGCTCAGTTAAGCACATAGTAGGAGCAGATGTTCAAACAGCAGTTGTGGTTGCTGTCATAGTCACAGGTCCATCCCCTTACTTCTTTTTTAAAACTTTCTTTAACAGCTTTATTGAGATATAATTCACATACCACTTAATTCACCCATTTAAGGTGTCCAGTTCAATGGTGTTTAATATATTCAGAGCCATGCTGCCATCTCCATAATTTTAGAATATTTTTATCACCGTAAAAAGAAATCTCGTATCCATTATTAGTCACTACCCATTTCCCTCCAATCCCCCCACACCACCCCAGACCTAGGCAACCAGTAATCTAACTTCTGTTTCTATACATTTGCCTATTCTAGACATTTCATATAAACGAAATCATATACTATGTGCTCCTTTGGGTCTTTCCCTTAGTACATTTTCAGGGTTCATCCATGCTGTAGCATGTGCCATTACTTCATTCCTTTTTATTGCTGAGTAAGATTCCCTTGTAAGGGTATACCACATTTTTTTTTCACATCTTTATTGGAGTATAATTGCTTTACAATGATGTGTTAGTTTCTGCTGTATAACAAAGTGAATCAGCTATACATATACATATATCCCCATATCTCTTCCCTCTTGCGTCTCCCTCCCTCCCACCCTCCCAATCCCATCCCTCTAGGTGGTCACAAAGCACTGAGCTGATCTCCCTGTGCTATGCAGCTGCTTCCCACTAGCTATCTATTTTACATTTGGTAGTGTATATATGTCCATGCCAATCTCTCACTTCGTCCCAGCTTACCTTTCCCCCTCCCCGTGTCCTCAAGTCCATTCTCTAATAGGTCTGCGTCTTTATTCCTCTGCTGCCCCTAGGTTCTTCATGACCTTTTTTTTTAGATTCCATATATAGGTGTTAGCATATGGTATTTGTTTTTCTCTTTCTGACTTACTTCACTCTGTATGACAGATTCTAGGTCCATCCACCTCACTACAAATAACTCAATTTCGTTTCCTTTTATGGCTGAGTAATATTCCATTGTATATATGTGCCACATCTTCTTTATCCATTCATCTGTCGATGGACACTTAGGTTGCTTCCATGTCCTGGCTATTGTAAATAGAGCTGCAATGAACATTGTGGTACATGGCTCTTTTTGAATTATGGTTTTCTCAGGGTATATGCCCAGTAGTGGGATTTCTGGGTTGTATGGTAGTTCTATTTTTAGTTTTTTAAGGAACCTCCATACTGTTCTCCATAGTGGCTGTATCAATTTACATTTCCACCAACAGTGCAGGAGGGTTCCCTTTTCTCCACACCCTCTCCAGCATTTATTGTTTGTAGACTTTTTGATGATGGCCATTCTGACTGGTGTGAGGTGATATCTCATTGTAGTTTTGATTTGCATTTCTCTAATGATTAGTGATGTTGAGCATTCTTTCATGTGTCTGTTGGCAGTCTGTATATCTTCTTTGGAGAAATGTCTATTTAGATCTTCTGCCCATTTTTGGATTGGGTTGTTTGTTTTTTTGATATTGAGCTACATGAGCTACTTGTAAATTTTGGAGATTAATCCTTTGTCAGTTGCTTCATTTGCAAATATTTTCTCCCATTCTGAGGGTTGTCTTTTGGTCTTGTTTATGGTTTCCTTTGCTGTGCAAAAGCTTTTAAGTTTCATTAGGTCCCATTTGTTTATTTTTGTTTTTATTTGCATTTCTCTAGGAGGTGGATCTAAAAGGACCTTGCTGTGATTTATGTCATAGAGCGTTCTGCCTATGTTTTCCTCTAAGAGTTTTATAGTGTCTGGCCTTACATTTAGATCTTTAATCCATTTTGAGTTTATTTTTGTGTATGGTGTTAGGGAGTGTTCTAATTTCATTCTTTTACATGTAGCTGTCCAGTTTTCCCAGCACCACTTATTGAAGAGGCTGTCTTTCCTCCATTGTATATTCTTGCCTCCTTTATCAAAAATAAGTTGACCATACGTGGTGGGTTTATCTCTGGGCTTTCTATCTTTTTCCATTGATCTATATTTCTGTTTTTGTGCCAGTACCATACTGTCTTGATTACTGTAGCTTTGTAGTATAGTCTGAAGCCAGGGAGCCTGATTCCTCCAGCTCCGTTTTTCTTTCTCAAGATTGCATTGGCTGTTTGGAGTCTGTTGTGTTTCCATACAAATTGTGAAATTTTTTGTTCTAGTTCTGTGAAAAAGGTATATCACGTTTTATTTATCCATTCATCAGTTGTTGAGCATTTGGGTTGCTTCTACTCTTGGCTATAATAATAATGCTGCTATGAACCTATGTGTACATGTTTTTGTGTGGATGTATGTTTTCTTTTCTTGGGTATATTCCTGGGAGTGGAATGACTGGGTGATATGGTAATGCTATGTTTAACCTTTATTATTATTATTATTAGTTTTTATTGGAGTACAGTTGCTTTACAATGTTGTGTTAGTTTCTGCAGTACAGCAAAAAGAATCAGTTATACATGTACATATAGCCACTCTTTTTTAGATTCCCTTCCCATTTAGGTCACCACAGAGCACTGAGTAGAGTTCCCTGCGCTATACAGTAGGTTCTCATTAGTTATCCATTTTATATAAGGTAGTGTATATATGTCAATCCCAATTTATCCCATCCCCCTTTCCCCCCTTGGTAACCATAAATTTGTTTTCTACATTTGCGACTCTATTTCTGCTTTGCAGATAAGTTCATCTGTGCCATTTTTCTAGATTCCACATATAAGTGATATTATACAATATTTGTCTTTCTCTTTCTGACTTACTTCACTCTGTATGACAATCTCTAGGTCCATCCGTGTTGCTGCAAATGGCATTACTTCCTTCTTTTTACATGTTTAACATTTTGAGGAACTGCCAAACTGGTTTTTTGAAAATGGCTGTACCATTTAACATTCCCACCTGCAATGTATGAGCCCCCCTACCCCACCTTACTTTTGCTGTGTAACTCTGGCAAATTGTTTCAATTCTCTGGGCCTCAGTTTTCCATATTTGAAATGGGAACACACCGTTGTGGGGATTAAAAAGAGATCATGCATATGAGATTTAGGGCAAATCTCTTAAGTTCTGAGCCTCAGTTCTCATCTGTGAAATGGGATAGCAAAAGCATTTCCTTCATAGGGTTTTTCTGAGGAGGAAAGGAGACAGCTGCTAGAGAACAGGACATAATCAATAAAAGGTGGCTGTATCCCTAGTTAGAATGTGATTCCCTCTTTCCAGTTGAGCAAATCTCTCCTGCACATCTGTGTGCTATGCACCGGACTGTATATGTATCAATGCTCCCTTGATTTTCTTTCTTTTTTTTTAAATTAATTAATTAATTTGTTTGTTTGTTTTTATTTTTGGCTGCGTTGGGTCTTCGTTGCTGTGCGTGGGCTTGCTCTAGTTGCAGTGAGCAGGGGCTACTCTTCGTTGCGGTGCGCGGGCTTCTCATTGCGGTGGCTTCTCTTGTTGAGGAGCACGGGCTCTAGGCATGCGGGCTTCAGTAGTTGTGGCGCCCAGGCTCAGTAGTTGTGGTGCATGGGCTTAGTTGCTCTGCGGCATGTGGGATCTTCCTGGGCCAGGGCTCGAACCCGTGTCCCCTGCACTGGCAGGCGGATTCTTAACCACTGAGCCACCAGGGAAGCCCCTCCCTTGATTTTCAAGTTGGAATTCCTTTGTCTTGTGCAACCCTGGAAGATTTGTGGGCTAATCATTGATAATCGGCTGACATTCAGGAACCCACAGAGTGTTTCAGTGGGGTGACATGATCTGCTGATGAATGACACATCCCCTTAGATATAGAAACTGCCAAGCTTGAAGCAGGAAAGTGTGAAAACCCCATGACTGAGTCATGATCCCTGGAGTGGGATGGGGGTGGGGAGGTGGGGGAAGGAGTGGGAGGGGGCTGGATAAAATCGCTGTTCCCTAAAGGCATCCGGTCTTTCTCTCTGATCTCATCTCTTCCTCTCCCTCCTCCTACAGTACCCATCAGTCAGAGTAAACCCCTCACATTTTCTGGAACAAGCAGTGCTCTCCAGACCTTCGTACACGCTGTTCCCTCTGCCAGGAGCACCCTTTCTGCTCCTTACCTCCCTGTCACCTATCATAGTCCAGTTCATCCTTGAGTTTTCAGATTGGAGGTCAACTTCTCCAGGAAGCTTTCTGCAGTGGGGATCTTTTATCTTGCCTATGCAACGTTTGTTTCCTCTGGATCAGAAAACAGCATCTCAATTTTCCTTTGGGGAGCCACTGCCTCCCCAGCTTTTATCCATGGGGTTCAGATATGGGCCCCTGGCTCCACGGGTGAGCCTGGCCAATGAGCATATCCCATTCCCCTGGCCACAGTGATTGGCTCCTCGATGGGCACGTCATTCCAGGGAGGCCAATGAGACTCACTGGAGTTTTGTTGGAATTTTTGGGAGAGAGGATCTCCCTTCCCAGTGGGGTTGCCAGTTACAAGAATTAAGCAAGCTTGGAGTTGCTTGTGGCCATCTTTGGCACCAGGTGCAGAAAGCCTGTCTGAAAGCAAATCCAAAACAGAGGAAAGCAGAGCTGAAAGGTGGAGAGAGAGATGAAAGGAGAGACAGAGACATGTATTTTTTGATATTGTTCCAGTCTCTGGAGTCATGCCTCAAGGCAGTTTTACATCTTGATTTCTTATAACTCAGTAAGTCATCCTCTCCCACTTTTATTTCACTAGTTTGGTGGGTATTCTCTCACTTGCAACATAAATACACCTGACTAATACTCCCTGATTCCATATACACCCTTGAGCTGGGATGGATACCCTTTCTGGGCTCTCCCACAGCTCCGTTCCCTCCATTTTCATTGCATTTAATAGATTGTAGTATAATGATCTCTTTGTTCGGTTGTATCCCCCACGAGACGCAAGGAGCAGTTGTGCCTTGTTTACTGCGGTATCTCTAGGACCTAGCCACACCCAGCACATAATAGCACCTCAATAGATTCAATTTTCATTCCTTTTTTAAAAAATTACAGACTAATTCATAGAAGCATATATACACACACACAAAATGATTCTATAATTTTCTATGGGTCTGTATGGAAATGCACAAAAAAAGTTTGGAAAGCTACCACCCATGCATCATGGTGTAAGTTACCTCGCATCACGGTGGTCACAGGGCGAATGTGCTTATGTATCACTCATTATTAAAAATTAACTAAAGATGAAGCTTAACAAACACAAGCGGCACAGGCTCTTTGTAATAACGAATGCAATCAATTCAAAAGTGTATAGTTAAAAAAAAAAAGTGTATAGTTAAAAGTGAGAGTTACCTAGCCTGTCCCAATTAATATCTGTTGAATTCAGGAATAAATGTCACAACTATAAATAGTTGATGAATGAATGATTAAATAAGAAAACAGTTCCGTCCAGAGAGACCTCAATTCAAGGTGACCTCCCTGTCGCCGCCCCCCGCCCAGCCCCTAAGAGGCCAGCTGGTTTCCCTGAAAGTCTGGGCCTTGGGCCAAGGTTTTAATTCTTTCTGGACTGGGCCCCCGTCTGGGAGTCCTTTTTCCCTGGAGCCTTGTAGAATGACTCACAGGGTTTTTTGTGGACAGAATCCCCTAGTGACCAGAGGGTCAGCTCCTATTCTTCAAGCAGGTGGGCTCTGAGTAGACTTCCCAAGGGCTGGGTTGGTGAAGGACAGGGGGTTCCTGAGTAACTGTGTGACCAGTGGCTGAGTGATGTTCCCTAGGAAACAGCCCCCAGTAGACAGTCCCCAGTTGTAACAGGCTGTGTGGAGAGACTGACAGCCCAGACAGTGGGCCCGAGGTCCAGTCCTGCCAGTTGACTTGTGGTGGGACCTTTCCCGTCCATGAAGTGAGGGAGGTATGCGGTGGACACTGGTGGTTGCCTAGCTAGTAACAGTCCTGCGCCTTCTTTCCTGCTCACAGACCCTCAGTGCGGGCGGTGGGGGAAGGGACTGGATTGCCATGTGTTTAAGGGGAAGGTTGGGCCTCTCCTTGTCCCCAATCCCCAATGTTTCTGTGTCCAAGTGAGTGTGCACACACACATGTATCTTCGTGTACACACACACACACACACACACACACACACACACGCACACACACACATGCACACACATGAATCTTAAATAGTCCAAGTGAATCATTTTAAGGCCGTAACATAGTAATGGGTTTAGCATGTCATAACACCTTCGGTGTGGTTTTGGACAAGTCACTTATTCTCTTTGTGCCTCAGTTTCTTCTTTAAAATGGGAAGAGTTCTTACTTTCCGATGTTTGTTGTGGGCCTTAAAATGAAGCCAGCTAAAGGGCCCAACGTCCAGCAGGAGTTAGAGTTAACAGTTCTTAGACAAACACTGTTGGCTTAATTCCCCGTTTGAGGACTTTTTGTTCTTTTCATAGGTGACAACTAGTGACGATGACTTTATTAACTCCATTTGCTAGTCCTACTTGGAATATGTATGAATTATTATGTTAAAGGCGCATTTTGTTCAATGAGCAAGGTGATCTCATAACATTGGGGGTGTGAATGAGGAGAAATCTCTAAGGACAGAGGATGTAGGCGGTGAAATATGGAGATTTACTTGTGTCTGGAAATTGCTGATGTCTGGAAAGCCATCCTGTGGGAAATATGGAATGCTGGCCCCTTCTCTACAGGTCCAGATGCAGCGGGGCCTCTGTTAACAAGAATTTTATCAGTTGAAGAATTTGGGAAACCGTGGTTTTAGAGATTCATTCTAATCCCCGATTTTACCCTTTACCATCTGGGCAAGTCATCCTATTTCCATAAGCCCTGGATTCCTCATCTGTAAAATGGTAATGATATAACCAACCTCAGTGGTTTGTAGTAAGAGTTAACAGTGGTTCCCAGCTGGGGGTGATTTTGTCCCCCAGAGGACATGTGGCTGTTTAGAGACATTTTTGGTTGTCATAACTGGATTGGTGAAAGGAGGGTGCCACCGGCATCTAGTTGAGTAGAGGCCAGGGATGCTACTAAACGTCCTACAGTGCACAGTATAGCATCCACTACAGATAATTATCTGGTCCCAAATGTCAACAGTGCTGAGGCTGAGAAGCTCCAGGTTAAGTCTGTTAATGGGCCTACAGAGGGTGTAGGCCAAGAAGACTTTTTTAATTGCCTTAGGACAAACAAAGCTGCCCAGTAAAGCAGAGTTAAGTGCAGGGTGTAGATAAGGTTGGAGAGCCAGAGAGAGCTCCATTGTTCTGTGTGAGCTGTGGTGGGGAGAGTGGCAGCGGTGCCAGAATCTCTGTGTGTGACCCACTGGGAGAAGCCAACTGGCTGCCAGGGGTTGCCAGGGCCTTTACTCCAAGCTGCATTGTGTGGCGAGTTTGAGGTTTTTACATAGATGGTATCTACAGCTCAATGGAAGTGACTCTGTTTTCTGAAGTGGCTTGTTGTTACATTTTATATAATATTAAGAAAATATCAATGGTCCATATCAGTGGTTCTCAACCAGGAGTGATTTTTGTCTCCTGGAGGCCTTTGGCAATGCCTGGAGACAATTCTGATTGTCACAACAGTGGAGGAGGCTGCTGGCGTGTAGTGGGCGGAAGCCAGGGATGCTGCTAAACGTCCTGCAGCACAGAGGACAGTCCCTTCCTCCCTGCAAAGAATTATTTGGCCCCAAATGTCAATAGTGTGGATATTGAGAAACCCTGGGTTATATCAGGCTGTTGTTGGTATTGTGTATTGGGGTCTAAAAGCCACCCCAGCTGTTAGAGGATGGGGGAGGGCAGGTGTGATGGAGTGGAAATGATAAATTCTGTTTGGACAGGTCAGGTAGTTCCTGAGATCATTTGGGAGCCAGAGGGGGACCCTAGGGGGTATTTCACAGAGTGCTTCTTGAGTGTTTCTTTTTCATGCCATGTCCTCTGCCCTCTGCTGACCACAAGGACATCTTAGAGAGAGTTCATCTCAGCTCTGGAGAAATGTCTGGTCAGTTGAATGACAGGCACTAAGGATTTTGAGGGTACAGAAGGAAGAGCCCTGGGCTGGGAGTTCAAGTCCTGACTTTGTTTCAGTGAGACCAGCAAGAGCGTCTCTCCTGTCGAGCTCTGCAAGCCCTGGACTCTCAGGGGCTGAGATGATAGGGAAACAAGATGGCGGGGACACGGGGAACTTGGGAGGAGGATGGGCACCACTGGGGTTCCCAGGACACAGGACACAGTTGAGGACCAGGGAGGTCCAATAGTTAGGACTTAGTGTAAGCAGATGCAGGGCAGGGCAGAGGCCTAGCCACCTTTTAGCCAGAGAGGAAGCAATGAAGGGAAAGAGAAGGTTGTCAGGGGGAGGAGGTGGTACAGAGGATACACCTCTCGAACTGGGTTAAGGTCTCAAGTCACATAGGGGTGGCTGCAGTTCCTGAAGTGGGTTTTAACACTGTGTCGCCAGAACCCCCTCAGTCCTAGGCAAACTGGGACAGTTGGGCACCCTGTTCAAGCTGCCCATTCCCAGTCCTCCTCCCTCTTGCCTTCCTCTACTAGAGAAGCCAGGAAGCTAAATATTTCATTTTCCTAGCCACCTTCTGGCCAGCGGAGACCATGAGACACAGTTCAGGCCAACCAGAAGTAAGCTGAAGTCCACTGGGAAGGCTTTCCTTCCGGAAAACAAAGACAAAGCCTTGCCAGGACAGGACGTTTGGACTTTCTCTTTCTTTTAGTAGCAAAATCCCTGAATTTTAGCTGGGTGGCCAAAGACTGCATTTCCCAGAACCCCTTGCAGATAGGAATGTCTGTGTGACTATGTCCTGGCCAATGGGATGTGAACAAAAGTGACATGCACAAACTCTGCTGAAGTTCCAACATTCACTCTGATTGGACTAATTGAGGTCATGGCCTATCTCAGAACCAATCACTGTCACTCAAGGGAGGCAATGCTTTGATTGTCCAGGACTGGTCACTTGTCTCTTGGGGTAGGGACAGTCTCACCTGAACCTCAGGGACTAGACATGGGGGAGGGGAAGTTCCCCAAAGAAATACTGGGTGCTGTGAGCAAACGATAGGGGGATGAATGCTGGACAGGAGAGGGGAATTGTTTTCTGTGTAGAATTCCTGTTCTAGGCCATATATCTCCCCTACGTGCTCAGGGGCTCTGGACTTCTTGGCACTGTTGTGCCAAGAAGGGTCCAAGCTGCCCTTTTGTCCAGATCACGAAAGGAGAACTAAGGCACTGACTTAGGAGACCATCAAAACCACGAAGCAGACTTTGTGGATTGCTTTATTCCCCTTCTTCCTTGCCAACAGAACCTAATTTTGTTGTTGAAGAGCAACATGCCAGGGCCAGAGAATGAATTCTGATTGGTCTAAGCCAGCCATAGCAATCCTGTCTCCCTTTGTCTTAGTCTCGGGGTAAGCTTGGGACCCAGTCCTGGCCAATGAGGCAGCAGGGAAAGTCTGCTGAGGGCTTCTGGGAAGGATTTTCCTTCTTGTTAAAAGAAAGAGAAGTTTTGTCCCCCAACCCCTTTTCTTTCACAGGTGTCTTGTTATAGCCTTTGGGTGTTGTTGTGACATTTGGAGCTGTAGCAGTCATTCTGAGACCATGAGAGAAAGACCAAGGGAATCCTCCAGAAGCTGACTCACTGCTCTAATACTGAGATGCTGAACTATCCAACCCTGAAACATTCCACCTGCCGGTTTATTGTTACCTGAGATTAAAAATGTCCTCATCATTTAAGGCCCTCTTAACTGAGTATACAGTTATCTTCAGCCCAAAGCACCCCAATGGATCTACCTTCAGCCTATAAATTTTAAGGCAAGGAGGTGGCCACTCCTCAGAGACTATTTGGTTCTAAAGCTGGTCAGGCCTCTCCTATTTTGCTCTCTGAATGTTCTATTATGAAGCTCTTGCACGTGATAAACATTAATAATTCAGGTTTCCCTCGTGGCTCAGTGGTTAAGAATCTGCCTGCCAATGCAGGGGACATGGGTTAAAGCCCCGGTCCAGGAAGATCCCACATGCTGCAGAGCAACAAAGCCCACGCGCCACAACTACTGAGCCTGCGCTCTACAGCCTGTGAGCCACAACTACTGAGCCCACGTGCCACAACTACTGAAGCCCACGGGCCTAGAGCCCGTGCTCCGCAAGAAGAGAAGCCACCGCAATGAGAAGCCTGCATACCACAATGAAGAGTAGCCCCCGCTCGCTGCAACTAGAGAAAGCCCGCGCGCAGCAACAAAGACCCAATGCAGCCAGAAGTAAATGAATAAATAAATTTTTTTTTTAAAAAAAACATTACTAACTCATCGGGACTCTCCCACCATGGACTGAGTATTGTACCTTCCTTGTAAGTCTCAAAGTTGCCTGAAGCTCTTTACAAGCATTCACAACACAGAGAGTAAGAGTGGGCTGGCCTGGGAGTCTGGTCTCTAACATTTTAATTTTTGTTTCTAATTTTTGAATTTGTTAATAATATCAAACCTACAGGAAAGTTAGTTGAATAAAAATAGAACAAAGTATATCTAGATACCCTTTACCCCAATGCACTTATTGTTAATATTTCTATAATTTCTTTATCATTTGTGTTCTCTCTCTTTCTGTCTCTGTGTTTACATAATTTTTTGAACCTTTTGATTGTAAGTCACATATATCATGGCCCCTCACCACTAAGTATTTCCTAAGAATAGGAATATTACCTTACATAAACCCAGTGCAGTTATCAACCTCAGTACCTTTAACATTGATAACGTTTTAATTTGTATTCCAATTTTGTTAATTAATTGATCCAATAATGTCCTTAAGTTTTTTTTCTCTTCCAGTATAGGGAGGGTCCAGTTTAGGGTGACATATTGCATTTAGTTGTCATGTCTATTTAGTCTCCTTTAATCTGGAACACTTCACAGCCTTTGTCTTTTGTGACATTGACATTTTTCAGTAATACTTTGGTCTTTTCTTTTTAAAACAATGTTTCTCATTTTGGATTTGTCCAATACTTCCTCATGATCAGACTCAGATTATGCATTCTCAACCTGGCCTTTAATTTTGATTCTAATAAAATCTGGCCATATGATCCTAAGCAAGTTATACCTCCTCTTTGAGCCTCAGTTCCCCTAAATGTAATAAAAAAGGGTTGATTAGAACCCCCTCCTAGGATTCTACTATCATTTTTCATATGACACCAACCCTGTAAATTCTTTCCTTCTTTTCTTCTAAAAGGAAAGAAATGAATAAAAGGAATTGATAAGAGAAGTATATAGCCACTGACAATTTGGGATTCATTCACTCAATAGATAGTTATTGTTCACCCATATTGACCAGGACTCTTTCAACTGGAAGGTACAGAAACTTAACTCATACTGGCTTGAACTACAAACAGAAGAAGCCCAGAGGAAGGTTTAGCTTCAGATAAAGGTGGGTACAGGTGATCAAGTGATGTCACATGGCGTCTGTGCCTCTCCCTTTCTTCATCCTGCTTTCTTTTCTGTTGACTTCATTCTCTGGCAGGCCCTCTCCTCATTGTGGGGAGCTGATCACCAGCAGCTCCAGGCTTGCAAACAACCAGCTCAGTAGCAGTAGTGGAAACGTTGCTTCTGCTTTCCCGTTGTTCTAGCATAAATCCTGGGGCGGGCTGTCATTGGCGAGGACTGGGTCAGGTGCCCATGCCTGAACCAATCACTGTGGATGGGAAAGTAGAATTATCTGGACGGGGGCCTGGATCATGTCTCCACCCAAAAGCCAGAAGATGGTGTCTGCCCTGGACTGTGTATCAATCAGCGGAGCAGAGCAGAGTCACTGTCAGTGACTATCCCATAGGATAAGGGATTTATTATAGGAAGTAGGTCCCCTACAATTGTGGGAGGAGTGGGGAAGTGAAGGCTTGGAAGAGAACTCAGCGGATCAAAATAACAGTCATCAATCAAATTGAGAGGCTAAGGCAGCTTTTGGTCAGCAGGGCCAGCAGTTAGGAAAAAGAGCTGGAAGTGGCATAGTGGAGAGCAAGAACAAGTCCACCAGTCATGAAAACAGACAATTACAATCTAGTTTGATAAGTGTTTTAACAGAGGAAAGCATAAGGTGCAATGGTACCCTAAGGGTTTACTGAATCCTGTCTAGAAATCAAGGAAGTCTTCCTGGAAGAGACAGCATTTGAGCTGCGACATGAAGAATAAAGAGAGGGCCAGATGAAATGGGGGAAAGTAGAAGAATTAGCACATGCAAAAGGCTAGAGCCAAGATAGGATATTAAAGAACTAAAAGTAACTTAGTCTGGCTGGGGCCTAAATATGAAGTGAGGAGGGTCAGGGGTGATGCCAGGAGGACAGCAGGGGCCAGATTGCAGGTCCTTACAATGAGAATTTTGAACTCCTAAGAGCAATGGTGAGTCATGGGAGGATTTGAAGCAACAGAGAAGTAAGTGTCATATTTAGGCGTTGGCAATTTGGAGACGGGTGGATTTTCTAAACATCGTTCCAGGAAAAGTCCAAATACCTCAGCTGGAACTCTGAGCTCTGTACCTTCAAGGGTTTGCTAGGTTTGGTTTCCTTCCTTGCAATTTGGGCAATAGGGCAGGGGTCCCCAACCAGCAGGCCGTAGACCAGTACCGGTTGGTGGCCTGTTAGGAACAGGGCCGCACAGCAGGAGGTGAGCGGCAGGCGAGTGAAGCTTCATCTGTATTTACAGCTGCTCCCCATCGCTCGCATTACCGCCTGAGCTCTGCCTCCAGTCAGATCAGTGGCGGCATTAGATTCTCATAGGAGCACGAACCCTACTGTGAACTGCCCATGCCGTGCAAGGGATCTAGGTTACGTGCTCTTTATGAGAATCTAATGCCTGATGATCTGAGGTGGAGCTGAGGTGGTGATGCTAGTGCTGGGGAGTGGATGCAAATACAGATTATCATTAGCAGAGAGGTTTGACTGCACCGAGACCATAATAAATCAACTGCTTGCAGACTCATCTAAACCCTATCAGCGGGACTTCCCTGGTGGTGCAGCGGTTGAGAATCTGCCTGCTAATGCAGGGGACACGGGTTCAGTCCCTGGTCTGGGAAGATCCCACATGCCGCGGAGCAGCTAAGCCCGTGCGCCACAGCTACTGAGCCTGTGCTCTAGAGTCCGTGAGCCACAACTACTGAGCCTGTGCGCCACAACTACTAAAGCCCGTGTGCCTAGAGCCCGTGCTCCACAATGAGAGAAGCCACCGCAATGAGAAGCCCGCACACCGCAACAAACAGTAGCCCCTGCTCGCCACAACTAGAGAAAGCCCACGCGCAGCAACGAAGACCCAACACAGCCAAAAATAAATAAATAAAATTAAAAAAAAAAAAAAAAACCTGTCAGTGAGTGGCAAGGAAAACAAGCTCAGGGCTCCCACTGGTTCTGCATAATGGTGAGTTGTATAATTATTTACTGTATATTACAATGTAATAATAATAGAAATGCACAATAAATGTAATGTGCATTTAAATGTAAGTGCACATTAAATGTAATGAGCTTGAATCATCCCGAAACCATCTCCCCACCCCGCCCCTCCCTGGTCCGTGGAACAATTGTCTTCCACCAAACCGGTCCCTGACACCAGAAATGTTGAGGACCGCTGCAATAGGGCATTGGGAAGGTGACTGCATTGGTTATGATATTTTCAACTGTAAGTGACAGCATGCCTGACTCATAGTGGCTTAAGCAAAGAAAAAATGTTGTTACCTTTTATAACAAAATGTCTGGAGGTTGGCAGCTCCAAAGATGTTGCAGTGGCTTGATGGTGTTCTCAGGGACCCAGGCTCTTCTCATCTTTCTTCTCTGTCATCTCCAGCAGTTGGCTTTAGTTCTCAGACGTATCACCCATGACAGCTGCTTCCAGTGCCCCACATCATGTGATCACAAGACACTGATCAAAGCAGGAAGGAAGGGGCAGGGGCAAAAGGCTCTCACCTCCTGAAGTTCTATGTTATTAATGAAGTTAATCCCCAGATTTCCCCTGACCTTCCATTGGGGTGAAGAGCTGGATCATGTGCCCATCCTGGACCAATCATTGCTGAAGGGGAATAGGATTACTGCTCTTACTTAAGATGAATCATGATTTATCAGCTGGGGTTGGAGAACAACCTATCTTTCAGAGATCAAGGGATTTCTGCCTCTTAGCTGAGCCCCAAATCAAGGTTCTTTGGTGAGGGAAGATGTAGAAGTGGAATGGGAATGCCTGTGGGGTAGCAAAGCGTGGTGTGTCCGTTCGGGTGCTCTGTGAAGCAGATGCTAAAGTGGAGTTAGGAATGCAAGAGGTTTATAGTGGGTGGGAGGAGTGTTATACTTATGAAAGATAAAACATGGGAGAAAGCAGAATTGATCAAGGGAGCTTCAGACTTCAATACAGATCTGACAAAGTCTTCATCAACAATGTGGGGAGCTCCAGAGCAAAGGCCGTTGGTTAGAGGAGCCCCATGTTGGGCGGAAATGGCTGGCCCAAGTTCCCCACTATACTCAGTCATTGCCTGGGGGCTACTCAGGAAGAGGCTGGCCTTGGCTTGAAGTTTAGACAGATCCCAAAGATGCTGCAGCTGGAGGCTGTCAGCTAACTGCACTCTTCACAGGAGAATAGCAAGTTCTTTCTTGAAGCGGTGCCCCTCCAGGACTGTTGTAGGGCGCCCAGCATCTGGCCTGGCTGTGTCCAAGGAAGTCAACTTTGAGGTGACAAATCTATTTCTGCCCAGATCAGCGTCAGCCTTTACAGAAGAAGTGAGAACAATTGAGAGATTAGGCTCAATTCAGAAATTGAGTTTCATTTTCAGACAACATTTTTTCCCACACATAGGCTATTTTCATTATAGTAAAATTAGAAATTGCACATATGCACAAAGAAGACAAAAGTCAGTTGTAATTCTTGCACCATTGATGAGGATGATATTAACAAGATAATAACAGCTAACATTTATGGAGTAAGGATTATGTGCCAGGTGCCGTGATAAACAATTCATATTCATCACTTCATTTAATCCCAACTCTGCTGCTTGAGTGAGTTGCTTAGCCACTCTGTGCCTCAGTGTGCTCATCTGCCTAATGGGGATATATGATAATATCAACCACATGGGGTTGTTCTGTGGATTCAACGAAGTTAATCCATGTGAAGTGCTTGGAACATGACCTGGCTCAAAAAATGCTCAATAAATATTAGCTGTTATTTTCATTACAAATCCTCATTCTTTTATCCACAATTCTGAATTTTTTTAAGTTATGAAAACCAACAGTTTCCCAAAAGTCTGGTGCCAAAGCTCATCTGGGAACAAACCCTGATGATCTGAGGTTATGTGTAGGCTTGTTGAACCCACTTAGTGTGAGTTTTCATGTGTCTCATATCAATGAGTTTGATTACTTTTCTGAAATGTAAAAATTTCTAAATTTTGAAACACTGATTTCTGATAATGGATTGTAGACTTGTGCTTTCAATCCTCGTGACAACTCTGTGAGGTGGGTACTAGTAATATCCTTGTTTTATTTTATTTTATTTTTATTTATTTATTTTTTGGGGGGGTGGTGTGCGCAGCATGGCTTACAGGATCTTAGTTCCCTGACCAGGGATCGAACCCGTGCCCCCTGCAGTGGAAGCGCGGAGTCCTAACCGCTGAACCAGCAGGGAAGTCCCAATATCCTCATTATACAGACGAGGAAGCTGAGGGTCAGGGTCATTATGTGCATTGCCCAACCCTCCTGGCTAGTAGGTGAAACAGTGAGATTTGAACACAGACTGACTCCAGAACTTCTGTTTGGGGGAAATTTTTTTTTTTTATAGTTTCCTTTACTGCAAGACTTTCCAGAGGCTTTAATCTGCTAACATGCTCTATAAATCTCCAGGAGGGGCCTACAGAAAGTGGCAATCCCCAAACTTATAGGCGTCAAGGTCACTTTTTCACAGGGGATTTCCCAGTGCTAACACTGAGAACACTGAGGGAGTCCCCTTGGAGCAGATAAGGAACCTGGGCTGACCAGGATCATCAAGGGGCCAAAGCAAGTGAACATGGGCAAGCAGGGAATCCTCGGCAACTCCCACCCTGTCACCAATTGACTGTGTGTGACCTTGAAAAAAAATCCTACTTCCTGACTTGTAAAACAGATGAGGGTTTTGTCCAGTCTTTGAAGGAGAGGAGGCAGACTAATGCATCTGAAGTATACATTCAAAAAGAACTTCAAGGAGGTGCAGCTCATTCCAGCCTCCTGGAAATCCTTTGAAACTCTAGGCGGGGCTGGTTGAACTGCTCAGTGGCAGGAAAGCAGGCAGGAGAAATTCCGAGCGTCCCTCGAGCTCTGCAGTGCTGAGTCCCAGATCACCTTCCAACCCCTTAACAACTGAATTTGTCAACATTTCTGTTTTGGCTGTCCTACCAGCCTCTCTCAGATTATATCGGTAAGGACCAGGCTTGCCAGATTAAATTTATTTATTTCATGCCTTTAAAAGAAATGTAAAACTCAATTGTTCCACTGGCTTTTGAAGTTTTATTTTCTAGTTTTTGAAATGGTAAAAAGCTGACCTGAGATAAACAAAATTTAAGCAGAATGAAAATATCCAGAAAAAGTAAGTCTTCCTCTCATCCTCTTCCTACTGCCTCCTGCCCCCTTCCCAAGAGCCATTCATTGCCACCACTTTTACGTATCTCCTTCCATGTAAACTTGAGACATACACAAGCATATATTGTTTTATCTATTGAGATGCTTTGGGCTGCAAAACACCCAACCTACAAACATATGATTTACTTATAAGACGTCTGGATGTAGAAACATTTTAAAGTTGGTTCATTTAAGGGACCAATGATATCATCAAGGGTCCAGGTTCTTTCCTTCTTACTGCTTAGGCCTTGGCAGTATGACCTCTGGCCCTGCACCTTTGAGTCTTGATACTGGGTGAGTCAGAGTGTGGGCAGCCAGAATATTCTGGAAGCCACTCCTATGCCAGGACAGCAGGCAGTATTTTCACTATGCATGGAAGAGCTTGTGAGTTCCGTGATCACATCCACTGAACCCAGACTGAATGTATCCCCAGTTCAGCTTCTCTTTAGCTGGTCCCCCCCAGTGCCTGTGCTTCCCCAGTGCCACCTGATGCCAGGGCAGGAAATGGGAGGAGGTGGAGAGACAGCGGTCTTGATGATTACAGTTAAAATTCCTTACTTTGCAGATGTTACAGAACCACAGGACCCTGTGGACACATTGAAAGGGCTGTGCGGCTGAGGGACCCTGAACTTTTCCTTCATTCTCTTCATGGTAGAGCTACCTCTAGATTTATAGGAAAGCCAGACAGGACTGAGTGATGGATTGGATGTAAAAAGTGAATGAAAGGCAAAAGTTGAGAGTGATTCTAATGAGCTTCTTAGCTTGAGCAACCAGATGTTCAGTAAGGGAGAAGTAGGTTTTAGAGGGTCAGAAATCAAAAGTTCAATTCTGACCGTATAATGTTTGAAATTTCTATTAGACATCAATAAGTAACAGTTGCACACATGTGACAGGCCTTTATTGTCTCCAGACTTCTTGATAAGTAAATCATACATTTGTAGGTTATTATTTTGTACTTGCAGCCAAAAACATCCCAGCAGATACAATATATGCATATATATATGTGTGTGTATATGTATATTAGGTATAGGTATACATATATACATCTAAATATATATACATCAATCTATTTCTTTCTCTCTCTCAAATTTACCTGGAAGGTGTTATATGAACCTAGGAACAGTGCATGCATTCTGGGGATGGGGAAGCTGGGGGCAGCAGGATGGACACGGGAGAGAGCTGAGAGACTTACTTCTCCTGCTTGAACAAGGTAATGGAGGCTCAGATGTAACTTGCCTGAGGTCTCACAGCAAGTGGGTGACAGAGCTGCCATTTGAAATGAGCTTGGCCTGTCCCTGGAGTCCAAGCTCTTTCTATGCTGACAGACTCACTCTGTTTTTTTGGCCATGCCTCGTGGCATGTGGGATCTTAGTTCCACTGCCGAGGATCGAACCTGCGTCCCTGCAGTGGAAGCACGGAGTCTTAACCACTGGACCGCCAGGGAAGTCCAGACTCACTCTTAATGGAAACGGAAGTGAGTGGCTTCAGGACACATGCTGGTCTTCTCATCTGCCTCTCCCAGGGCTGGCTCCTTCGTATGTCTCACTCTGGCACCTCCTGCGGTTGAACATCAGTAACTGACTGCCTGAGAGGATTCCTGTCTGTGACCAGGAAAGGCTTTGTGCTCTCTTCTCCCCTCTTTTATGGAAACCACAAAGCCTGTGGCTACAGATGCAAGTGAAAATAATCCTGGAAGGCCCCCAGACTACACACCTTCCCCAAATGGATGAATTTCTCCTGCCTTCCTTTACTTAAGGATTAGAGCTGCTTGGGATTCTGGTTGGAGAGGTCTAACATCAGTTCTACCACTGCTGGTGGAGCTGTGTGTCCTTGGGCAAGTTACTTATCTTCTCTGTGCCTCAGTTTCCTCATCTGCAAAATGACACTGAAAATAGTAGCTACCTCATAGGATTGTTGTAAGGGTTCACTGAGTCAGCAGATGTATTATAAATTGCATGGTTCTCCGCCTACCTGGGTCACCATTAGTCCACCTACATCTCTCCTGCCTCACCTACTCCCTTCCCCTACAAGGCCTTAGCACATGCTGTTCCCTCTGCCTGCAATGCTTTTCCCTTTCCTCTTTGCCTAATTAATGGCTATTTGTCCTTCAGATCCTCCAACATTTGACCATAACCTTCTTGAGGGCAGGATCATTTTTGCCCTCCACTGTGGTCCCAACACTCAGGACACACGTATTTGGCATATAGTCAGCATTCATTAAATATTTGTTCAGAGAGTGAGTAAATGACTAAACGAATAAATGAGGCAAATGATCTGTTAATGCTAATTCAGTCAACAAATGTTCGGTAAATGGGGAAAATAGGTACCTACCTCATTGTATCACTGTGAGGATTAACAACATTTTGCATGGGACTTCCCTACTGGTTCAGTGGGTAAGACTTCGCCTTCTAATGCAGGGGGTGCGGGCTCGATCCCTGGTCAGGGAGCTAAGATCCCACATGCCTTGTGGCCAAAAAACCAAAACATAAAATAGAAGCAATATTGTAACAAATTCAATAAAGACTTTAAAAATGGTCCACATCAAAAAAATCTTAAAAAAAATAGTTAGGCATTTAAAGTACCTAAAGTGATGCCTGGTAGTGGTGCCGAAGAAGGATTACTAGTAGCACTGTTTTGTATTGTTGTCATGATTATTATTTCCTGCAGGTGTTCTTGTGACTTCCTGGTGGGATCAGGCTCTCTTGGCCCTGTTCTGATTGGATGCTCCTCTGGGGACCCTGTGGAGCTCCACCGCAACAGCTGGGTCCACTTGTCCATCCAGGCAGCTTCATCCATTCCCCAGAGGCAAGAATTTGTCCTGTCCTAAGGAAACACAGTCTTGGTTTCCACACTGCTTCTGCAACTTGGCTTCAATCTCTTTGTACATCACCTCATCGGGATACAGAGCATCATGGACACATCATGTGGTACCTGCCCAGTCCATTGGTGACCTCTCTCTTTGAAACAGGTGTGGGCACCCCAGGAAGCCATGCTTACAACTACACGACGCTGTCCTCCAGCCAGAGTTGACTGGATAAAGATGGGTGCCTGATTACATGAGCCAATCAGATCCTTTCTCCTGTGAATCTGGGATTATGACCTAGTGACTTTTGTGGGTAGTTGTTTAAAGGAAGGGGTCGTGCACTCAGTTGCTGTGAGGCAGCCATGTTTGGTCATGGGCTTGGGGAAGAGGAGGAGAGAGAGAGGGGGAAAAGGGAAACAGAGGTCAAGGAATCTGTGGGCAGGGTGATAAAGGGATGCAGAATATTGCTCCCACAATTCCTGGTGGTTTTTCAGATGCTATTTCCAGAAATGTCTGAAGCTACTGCTCTTCCTGCCCTTGTGTTCGATATGATAACAGTGGTTCTAACATAAGGATAGCTGGGTGATGTAGTGGACACCTATTGTCTTAGCTTTTCAGGTCTTGATATTCCCCCTTCTTCCAGAAATAGCACCTTGATTTTCCCAGGGGAACTACCCCCCTTTTACTTCCTGTCCATGGTGTTCAGCAAAGCTGATTCCATCTTCACCTGACTCTAAGCTGGCCCCGTCATAGCATTTTATCCCCTGAGGGTGATAAGTGGTTCATAAATGGACACATGACCCAGTTAGAACCGATGAGGACTCCATTCTGGGAGTGAGAAGACAGTGAGAAGACAGACTCTATTGGTCCTGTGGTTGCTGAGAGGGCTGGAGCCACTGGTGCCATATTGTTCGCAGGAGGAGAGGCTCACTGCTGAGGTGGAGAGAATGTACCTGGACCATCATTTAAGCCTTAGATCCAGCTGTGCCTGAAGCTGGCACTCATCCTGGTCTTTTAAATTAAGTGAGCCAAATGACTTCTCTTTTTGCTTAACCCAATTTTAGTTGGTTTCTTCTGTCACTTACAAAGGAAATGCTCCTCTCTAATACTCCACACAGTAAGCTCCTCCTTTTCACTTGAGCTAGTTTGAGTGGGTTCTGTTACTTACGATCTAAAGATGTTGGACAAAGATTAGGATTGAGTTTCTATTCTGATGACCATGCTTCTACTCCTTTCCCAGTGACTGTTGGTTCTTTTTCCTTTCTCTTTTGAGAACCTGCCTGGGAAAAAGAGAAGTGGGAACGCCCATTCATCAAATGATTACAATTTTAATGGTAACTCTGAAGAAGGGATTGTAATCAGCCAGAAGTGAGCTGAGGATCAATGAAGGCAAGGCTGTACAGATGAGGAAGCTGAAGCTCAAACAGGTGAAGTGACTTGCCCCAAATTAGCCACGTAGTAAATCACTGATCGGGGATTTGAACCCTGATCTATATGACTTCAAAGCCTGGCCTTTAACCACCACCTGTTGCTGCTCAGCAACAAGAACACGCCCATGTACCACCACCTGCCAACATTATATGCATGGAAAGTCTCCAGGTTTATGCTCTTTGACCTGCAAATCCCATGTCAAAGTTCTATTTTAAGAACTGAAGATATGCTTCACAACTGAGAGTTGTGAGTGAAAACTGGAGACAACCTAAATGTCCCCAAATGGGGATTCGATCCAGTATGATATAATAAATTATGCTAGGAAAAGCTATATTTACATATATTACAGGGTTATGGTTAAGGTCATAGGCTCTGGAATCAGACTTTCTTGAGTTCAGATCCTAACTCTGCTGTTTACTAACCATACACTCTTAGTTAATTTACTTGATCGCTATGAGCTTCACTTTCCTCTTCTATAAAATGGGTATAATAATAGTCCCCACCACAGAGCATTCTCAGGAAAGATTAAATGAGTTAAAACAGAGACTGCCTAGAAATATCACTGAGCGTAAGTAAATGTGGGCTCTGGAACTAGACTCTCTGGGTGAGGGTTCTAGCCCTGCTGTTTACTTAACCTCTCTTCTTTCCCCATCTGTACAATGGGCCTAAGGATAGGAATATTGTGAAAAGTGAACACATACATACAAGTAAAGTGCTTTGGACAAGGCCTGGCGTATAGCAAGGACTTAATAAATGTTAGCTGTCCTGTGGGGCAGGGTCCTGGCTCCTCCTCAACGGATATACATAACAATGTGGTACATATCTCTGAGTTCTACAGGAACTAAGGCCCCCACCCAGGTGGAGGATGGTAGCTGCAGGCTGAGCACAAGCACTGGACCCCAGATTGGTTGGAACCAGAAGGCTGATGATTGAGATTCCTGGAACACCGCCCTGTTTCTTCACCACCAACCAATCAGAGGAAGGTCACACACCCTGCAGACCTCCCCTCAGATTTTGCCTATAAACACCGTTCCCTGAGAAACCATCGGGGAGTTCAGGTCTTTTGAGCACAAACCACCTGTACTCCTTGCATGGTCCTTGCAATAAACCTTTCTCTGCTCTAAAAAAATTTTTTTGAAAAATAAATGTTAGCTATTATTATTTTACCTGTTAAAGTCTTATAGAGTCACCTGTATCTACTTTTTACAAATTCTATGTGTTACTCTCAATATGATAATTGCTAATGTTCTGGAGCACTTATATGTGCCAGATACTGTGTTAAACTCTGTCCTAAGCCCACTGCCTGTTTGTTTGTTTGTTTTCCTAGATGGGCAATTCATATTTTGTTTCTCCAGTGACATATTTATAGTTGAATATAAATTAAAGGCCTCCTTGCACACCAAAGCCAGGTCCTTTGGGTGGACCTCACCTGTTTTTGTATGCCCATAGAGCTCAGATTTGTTTTTTACATTTTTTAATGGTTTAAAAAAATCAAAAACTGGGAGTTACCTGGTGCCCTAGTGGTTAGGATTCCAGACTTTCACTGCTCTGGCCCAGGTTCAATCCCTGACTGGTTAACTGAGATCCTGCAAGCCACTAGGTGAGGCCAAAAAAGAAAAAAAAAAAAATCAAAATTCGGTACCACATGAAAATTATATGAAACTCAAATTTCAGTGTACAAAAATAAAGTTTTGTTGGCGCACAGCTGTACCCATTTGTTTTTTTGTTGTCTGTGGATGCTTTGGCCTCTGATGGCAGAGCTGAGCAGTTGTGGCAGAGACTGTATGGCCCTCAGAGCTTAAGATATTTACTAAGTGACTTTTCCTAAAAGTTTTGTGGACCTCTGTCTTATTTGAGTCTTATAATGTTTTTATCCCCTTTGTACTAATCCCATTTTAATCTACTATCCCATTTTTATTCCCTTTCTATTAAGGAGAAGAACGAGAGGTTATGCCACGCCCAGGGTTATGCAGCAGGAAAAGCTCGTCTTGGAACACAGGTATCCTAGCTTCTGAGTTCTGGGCCTGCCCACTGGCCTAGAATCCTCCTCGTTAGCTGTGCCTGAGACTCACCCTGGGGAACCCCCAGCCTGTGGCCCATCATCCTGGTTACAGCAGAGGCTGGTCCAGCATGAGAGACTGCAGTGTCTCCTCAGATGGCCTCACGGGGCACCTCGCCAGGCCCTTTTTCCCTCTGGAGCTCGGCCTAGCTCACACAGGCTGCTCTGTGAGGCTGTGGGCAGGAGACCTCTCTTGCCAGCTGTGTGCAGTTACCCCAGTGACATTCAATTGTTCCTAGGGGAGGAGGCCCATTTTTGGCAGCTCCTAGACCTGGATTCCAGGAAGTTCTGCCCGACTCATTTTCTGTTTGTTTCCAATCAGCAAGTCGGCCTGTATCACTTTCCACTGGGTTGCGTAAGTCCGCCTGCCGCTCTCACTCTCTCTCTCTTGCTGTCATCTTTATTTATGCCACTCTGAGCTCACTGCCGGTCAGGGAGGAATACCTGGGGCCTATAAGGGGAGGGGACAAGATGCAGGGTGCCTCAGCAGGAGTTTATTGCTGCCCAGATAAACCCAAATGGCAGCTTGACCGAGCCCCAACATTTCCAGGGATGCATGTCTTACCCTAGACAGAGGAACCCAGGCTCTCAGCCCTGAGAAGAGATCCCTGAGGTGGCAGCTCAGCCCTGCAGGTGAAGAACCCATGTCTGTGTGTACACTGATATAGCCCCTCTACCCTCTGCATGGTAGTGTGGCAGGAGCTTAGAAAACTCCAGGTTGAACACACAACCCCAGAGGCAACTGTCCAAGTACAGATTCTAGCTCTGCCACTCATTGGCTGTGTGACTTTGGGCAAATTACTGAGCTTCTCTGTGCCTCAGTTGCTATATCTGTACTATGGAGATAATAATAAAACCTCCCTTATTAGACTGTAATAAGAATTGAATCAGTTAATACATGTAAAGGACTTAGTACTATGCCTTGCACATAATAAAGGCTCAATAAATGTAAGTGATTTTACTATAATTACAATAATAATAATTATTGCTATTCACCAGAGAGAAAAGTTCCTATTTGTGCCCAAGGAGATATGAACAGTAACATTTATTGAAGCACTGTTTTTAATAATGGTAAATTGAAAGCCATCTAAGTACCTCTCAGTAGAGAATGGCTAAACAAATCATGGTACACCCACACTGTGGATTTCTGTGCAGCAGTTAAAAAGAAAGGGGCAGATTAATATGGCCTGAGGTGTTTTCACTTCCAAAATATAGCATTCAGTGACAAAAAGCAAGAAGCTGAAGGATTTACAGACTTGAACACTGATGTAAAACACAAAAATGCAAAGCAGTGTGTGAGTAATATATATATGTAAATGCACACGGAACAATGTCTGGGACAGCACCGTCTGATACGGTTGTCACTAGCCTCACATAGCTATTTACATTTAAAGGTAAAAGTTTACTTAGTTATTTATTTTTGAATTTTACTTATTTATTTAAGTGTAAACGTTTATTTAAAATTAAATAAACAATTCAGTTTCTCAGTGGCATCAGTCACACGTCAAGGGCTCAGTAGTCACATGTGGCTAGTGGCTAGTGTATTGGACAGTGCAGATACAGCCTACCTCCATTACTGTAGAACGTTCTATCGGATGGTACTGGTCTAAATGGTTGAAAAAGCCAAACTGATAATAATGGTTAACTTGACATGGAGGGGGCAAGGATGGCAGGGTATCATTTATTCTTTTAACAGGTATCTACTGAGCACTAACTCTGTGCCAGGCACAGAGTGGTCCTTACACAGGGACCACGGTTATGAGTAAATCACTGAACTCCCTGCCCTCTTGGAGTTTTCGTTCCAGTGGGTGGTATGTCAAGTGGAAACTGGTGCTTTGGTGAAAAATAGAGCAGGCTCGTGGATAAAGAATGTTGGCAGGTGGCACAGGGTGGTCATTAAAGACATGTTTTACATTCACCTGCATTTTTTAAAAAGGAGGAGACTGCCTTACTTGTGTAATTAAAAACTGATAAAAGGAAACAAAAGTACCTCAGCCCTGGAGAGAGGAAACCTGGGTTCCTGCCCCAGTTCTGTCCCTAACCCTTGCGCCCTGTGCCTAGTGGTTTCAGCTTTCTGGTCCCCCAGTTCTGTATCTCGATGTGCATTAGATGAGGGCTCTGAGGCCCCATCGACCCCTCCATCCTGTGGTTGGATGTTTGCACGAGTCTCTTCATCTGTCCAGGAAGCCCATGGATCACTGGTGTCCTTTGGAAGTGTTAACATGTAAAGACTCTGCACGAACCTGTTGCAAGAATCATAACAAACCAAGGAGGAAAAGGACAGAGAAGAGGAGGAGGACAGGATGGGGGAGTGGGGGAGAGACAGGAAAGTGGGGAGACCTCCTGCCGTCAGCAGAGGCTTGGATTTTCAGCAAACTCAGCCTGAGAGCTGCTTCTGCATAGCCAGGTTAAATTAACACAGAGTTCTTATTATAGTAGTGCAGACAGACACTTTATAATCATAGCTAATGTTTATTGAGATTGATCATGCTGCAGGCACACTTTACGTGGATTAACTCCTTTAATCCTCACTACAGCTCTATGGAGGTCAGTACAGTTTATCAACCGCATTTTACAGATGAAAAACCTGAGGTTCCAACAAACTAAATAACACCCGATTGTTAGGTGGAGAGGGATGGACTTCAACCCCAGAGGTCTTATCCACCATGCTTCAGCTCTTGTGGCTTATAGTCAACTAGAACATGAAAGAGAAGTAAAGGCTTTTGCCTGTTGAAAGCAGTCCATGCGTGTGTTCTGGGGGCATAGACCAAATGGGGATTAATTCTGATTGAGGGTGTTGGGTCTTCTTACTTCTGCCCTTGCTAGCCACTCCCCAAAAGCTAAAGGAATCTTAAGTCAGATCCTGTCCCTCTGCACAAAATCTCCCACGGCTCCCAGCTCATTCAGAGTAAAAGCCTTTCTTTGATCAGCAAGGCCTTCTGTGATGGCCCCCACCCATGTTACCTCTGACCTCGGTCCTCCTGCACCACACCCCCCCCCCCCCCCCCCCCCCCCCGCAGCCCACTCCAGCCACACTGGCTGCCTCCCTGCTGTTCCACCTGGCAGGGTGTGTAGGCGTATTTAGCCTCAGAGAGTGGGAAAGGGAGGGGAGGTTTTCAGGGAAAAGGGGTGTGTGTTGGGGGAGAGAGGGGGGCAGGGCTCATGCAAGGGACATAAAGAAAACCAGTGACGTCCATGTTCCTGAGAAAAGAGACTGAGTGGAAAAAGGTGGAGGAGGAATGACAGGTGCCCAGAGATCAGTTCATGCAGGTCTTGGCAAATGTTAAGAATATTTGGATTCTCTCTTGAGGGCAATGGGGAGCTATGGAAAAAGGTTTGAGCAGAGGAAGGACACATTTGAATTTGCTTTTCCCCAGTTCACTCAGTCCTTCCTGGGGGCACGTTGCTGCTCATGGTTGGCTACAGGTGACCCTCAGTTTCACCTCCATCAGTAACTCAAACAATATATATATTTTAAAATTGTGTCTTTTTCCCCCTTGAGGAATGTGTTTGTGTACGTGTCAATTGTTTATTTTATTTTTTTAGTGCAGTTTTAGGTTTACAACAAAATTGAAAGGAAGGTACAGAGATTTCCACATAACCTCCCCCCTCCACCGTGCATAACCTTGCCCATTGTCAATATCACTCGCCAGAATGGTACATTTTTTTAAAATCAAAGATGAACCTACATGGACACATCATAATCACCCAAAGTCTACAGTTTACCTTAGCCTTGTATGTTCACTCTTGTACATTCCATGACTTTGGAGAAATGTGTAATGACCTATATACACCATCATAATATCATAAAGATTATTTTCACTGCTCTAAAACTCCTCTGCACTCCGCCTATTCATCTTTCCCCCTGCCCCCATCCCTGGCAACTACTGATCCTTATCTTGTCTCCATAGTTTTGCCTTTTCCAGAATGTCATATAACTGAGATCATACAGTATGCAGTCCTTTCAGATTTGTTTCTTTCACTTAGTAATATGCATTTAAGGTTTCCGTTTTTGGGCTTTTATGACTAATGCTGCTATGACCACTCATGTACAAATTTTTGTGTGGACGCATATTTTCATATATTTTTTGTGTATACCTCAGAGTAAAACTTCTGGGTTATGTGGTAACTCTATGTTTAACTGCTTGAGGAACTACCAGATTGTTTTCCAAAGTGGCTGCGCCATTCTGCATTCCCACCAGCAGTGTATGAGGGTTCCAGTTTTTTGATACCTTTTTATACTTTTTGTTTTTTTCAGTCACACAACCATATGAACATATAGAGAAAGAGGTGAAGAAAGGTGAGGATAGGGTGACCAGAGGGGGTTAGAGAGGATGGCTGGTTGGTACCTGATCCTTCTGGGTCCGTAGGCCTCAGTGAGGTGTTGACTTTTATTATTATTTCAGGGCATGGCTCTTGGAAGTTTTTAAGCAGGGAAGAAGCATAAACTGATATGCGTGTGTGTGTATATGTATGTGCACTTTCATTGTTTCAACATTTAATTCCTAAATGAGTAATGAATGATTCATATGGTTCCCTCCCCCTGCAACAGGTAATTACTATTTTATTTTTGTATGTGTTCATTTAGAGTATCTTTTTTTTTTTTTTTTTGCCATACTCGGGCCTCTCACTGCTGTGGCCTCTCCCGTTGCGGAGCACAGGCTCCAAACGCACAGGCTCAGCAGCCATGGCTCACGGGCCCAGCCACTCCGCGGCATGTGGGATCTTCCCAGACCGGGGCACGAACCTGTGTCCCCTGCATCAGCAGGCGGACTCCCAACCACTGCGCCACCAGGGAAGCCCCATTTAGAGTATCTTTTTGAATACATGTGCAAATACAAACATACAGTCTTGTTTTCCTACAGTTTTTATACAAGGTAGGTATCATCACACTTATTTTTTCCCATAACAATGTATTTTAGAGACTTTTCCATATCAGTACATAGAGAGCTTCATCATTCTTTTTTTTTTTTAACTGCTGCGTCGTATTCTGTTATTTGATAGATCACAGTTTACTTTATTAGTCTCCTCTCAATGGACAATGGGTTTTTGTTTCCTTTTTT